>NC_063452.1:59012042-60450308 GCF_020379485.1 Brassica napus | reverse complement strand
TACTTGAATCTATATGAAAACCTTATTAATACTATGAATTTTTAAAACACCATGCATTTATCATATTCGTTTTTCTATGTATAATACTGATGTTGTCATCATCTTGTATGATGCATGTCGATTAGATTATTCACTTGCGTATCAGCGTATGATTAGATAACTTTGTTGTTGATAGTATACGTCCATAGTTTGTGACATATTGTGAAGAAGTTATACACATTATCAATAAATGATGATGAAACAAATCCAACATTTTTACACAAAAAAAAAAAAAAATCCAAACTAATCAATTTAAAGGTTTTGAACCGTTACATGAAAAATAATCAAGGTATCAAATCTGAGAACAAAACTACAAGAGATTCCACCCTTCCATTTCATATACTTCTGAGTCTTGATTGGTCACAAATAAATATTAAAAAAAAACCTTTCATATGAGTTAAAATTGGAAAATAAATGGACACACTCTTCGTGGAAATTTTCCAAGAGTTTCTTTTGTCCTCTCTCTCAACTTTTATTCATTTAACTTTTTTTTCCATTTTAAAGGGTCACATGTTTGATCGGAAAACGGTAATAAATAAGATATAGGTTTAACAAAGACGTCTTATTAATGGTCGGAGAAAAACGTTCAGTCGGTTACAAGGGAAACGAAGAGAGTGCGACAAAAAGAAGCTGGTGCTCGATGAGCTACCGGAAAAGTACAACTAACGGCGAGATGAAGCAGAGGTGAAAACCCTAATCTAGCCGCCAAGTGTTAGTCAGTGATTTCGGATCCTTCTCTCGTTGTCTCCCCTTTCCCTTATATAGACGTCATGATGCCTCGTCCTTGACCTAATTTATGCCATCTTGGTGGGCCTCCTCTGTTGGGCCGAGAAGCCCGTAGGCGTCCGAGCAGCCGCTGAGCCGAATGTACTTCAGTCGATGATGATTGACTAAAAGTACTCAAGAGTCAAGCCGAGAGACCTGACTCTTGAGCCGACCGATCGAGCCGTCGCTCTACCTAATCCGGGCCAGGCCTTTCTATTCCTCAGGCCTTGTGGGATGGTCAAATCCGTCCTCTACAGTAAGTCCCCCCCCAGTCCATTAGTGAGCGAAGTGCTTTCTGGCTCGTGATGGATTCTAAGGTTTGAAGGTTTGAGGGAATAGAAGGCCTGTCGGAAGGTTGGAGCGGTTGGTCGATGAGTCGCACATCGTCGTTCCTCTCGGAAGCGAGCAGTAGGCGCTTTATCGTTTCTTTTGATCGTTGTGTCGCAGGGAGGGTTCTGGAATATTTCCGCTTGAGGCCGATTAGTCGCGGATATTCAGATCCCGACTGACATATCTAGATTAACCGTTGGTTATTCTGATTTTAAGATGACCGACGTCCGAGTTAGACGAGAAGCCGAACCGTCGCGAGGGTCCGCTGGATATTGGGAGAGTTTCGAGGCCCATTTAAGCCCGTTTAGGCTTAATGACGACACCTCAAATTCCCCCCCCCCCTTTTCTCTTTTAAATGCACCGAGAAGTCGAAACGTCGCGAGGGTCCGCTGGTTTTTAGGGAGAGTTTCAAGGCCCATCTAGGCCCGAATAGACCTAATGATGATGCCTCGAGTTCCCCCCTCTCTTTTCCTTATAAATACGCAGATTCTCTCTCATTTCTTCAAGTTTCCTCCGCGATCAAAGGTACTCTCTCTCTCTCTCTCTCTTCTTTTTTCTCTCTAGGTGTTATAGCCTTCATTCGACGCGTTCTTCGCCACCTTGTTCTACCATGTCGTCGGCTCAGGGGTTCGAGGCAGCAAAAGGGGAAATCAGTTGCGGCGGCATTGGATCCGGCAAGGGGTCCTGACGGAGGTTGTATCGGGGATCTCGAGTCGACTCATCACGAGGCGATGATGGACACAGTTGATTTGTCTCGCTCCCAGAGGCTTTTGGTCGCAGATGCTACACGGCTTGCGAGGGAAGAGAGCGAGAACGTCGCCGTGAGGGATGCGACGGAGTGTGCGAGAGACGGACAGAGCGGGGCGGTGCCCGTTGACTCGATTACCTTGAGGGCTCGCGCAGTGGAAGACGATCCTTCGGAAGACGACGATTCTGAAACCGAGTTGTTTCCGACGACCTTCAATCCCGAAGGGATTTTCGAGGAGCTTCCACGACTACATCCTGACTTATTGCGCCCTGCTTTCGTGGCTGGTCAAGATTGGGACGGTGTGGAGGAGACTAAGTCGACCCTGAGGAGTGTGAAGAGGGTTCTTCGGGCGAAGAACGCTACAGGCGTGACCTTCCTCATTCCTACGCAGGAGCAAAGGCCTTGGTCTCCTCCGATCGGGTACCAAACAGTATACGAGTCTTATTTCCAGGATGACACTCGCTGTTGGTTCCCCATCCCGCGACTGATCACCGCGTACGCTAGGCGGCGGGATCTTGCGATCAGTCAGTTACTGAACGGCTCGCTGCGACTAGCCGTCACTCTATCAGTTCTAGCGGCGGAGGATTGACATGCCGATGAGCGCCAGGTCGTTCGAGGAGATGACCTCGATAACCGATATGAAGGACGGAACCTACTCGGTGAAGATGCGACCAAACTGCAATGTGTACGCCGGTCATCCCAACAAAACGCAGAATTGGCAGTGTTCCTACTTCTTCATCAAGTCCGACGACTCGGCTTTCGAGGAGCCTCCTCGAGAGGACTATTGGGTCCTATGGAACCGTTCTTGTGGCAGAATATCTTGTCGCGAGCTACGTCTGATTTTGTTGACCTAACGGAACTTTCTTTTTGTTGTGCTCGCAGTTGGCCATCCTACGTCTCCAGTCTATCCTGAGGATTTCCTGAAGAGCGTCCGAGCCGTCGCTTTGCTTCGGATCTACCGTTGGTCTGAGATTACCGTTGAGAAGATTCGAGAGCTTAAGGACCGGATCGCTCGAAGTGCGTTCTCTCGCCGTTTCTGGTTATTTTTTTTTATCGCAAAGTTTACTTGTCGTGTCCTGACCCCTTTTTTTTGCCTTATGTTTTCAGGAGAGTGGAGATCTGATCTTTCGACCGTTCTTCCTATTCGCACCAAGCGACTAGACATCTTCCCGAAGGACATCCAGAAGCAAGTTTCTGAAGCAAAGAGGATGGGAACTCTTCCTGATTTGAGCGCGATGTTAGCTGCCCAGCTGGGACTGGTCAGCGAGGAAGGACCCTCGACGACGGTTCTTCGCGGGGAAGGGTAAAAAAGGAAGAGGGGCGGCTCGGGAGTCGAGGGGAGCGCCGAGGAGGCGAGCGACGTTCCTCCTTCTGGCGAACCCCAGAAGAAGAAGAAGAAGAAAAAGAAGAAGAGGATAAAGAAGCCTGTTGACGAGCAGTTGGAGAATCCCGAAGAACCGACTGAGATTGAGGAGGGTGATGTTCAAGAAGAAGAACTTCAACCCGAAGAGGAGGCTTCTGAGGCTGAAACCTCGGGAGAACGGGACGATGCGGCGGTAGTTGGTGAAGGGGAGGAATCTGAAATTCCTCTTAACGCCGCCCGTCCGGACGGTTCTGAAGAAGACAGCGGAGAGTCGCCGCTTTTGATTAGGAGACGCAACGACGAGGTTGGCGATGAGGCGGGATCTCCTATTCTGGCATCTTCTCGCGAGGGAACTCCGGTTCCCATAGGGGAAGGGTCGCTCAGATCGGCACTTCTTCTCGCGGCTCCGCTATCTTGAGGAGGGTGCCCGGAGTCAACTTTCCAGACAAGGTTTCGTTTCACTACGAGGGACCGGCCCCTCTAGTGTACGTTCCCGAGAAGTGTGGAGAGTTCCTTTGCCAATTAAGGGGGAGGGCGAAACCTTTGCCCGCTGTGAAGGACCTCATCTTTGGGGTGAATACGAGGAAGCTGCGAGGGCCAAGCTGCTGGTAAATGGCTCGGTCCCCTTTTTTTGTTTCGTTTTTTAACTTCTTCTTACAATTTTCATCTCCTCGTTTGTTTAGGGGGATAGCGCGACGAACGTCGTGATCGATAAGTACGACACTGCCCTGAAGGGAGCTTTGGGCGAACTCGAGCTAGCTAAGAAGGAGCACGCGGAGAAAGAGGAAGCTTCTGCTCGCCAGCTGAATGCATCGAGGGCTGACGTCGAGAGGCTTAACGGGATGGTTGCTCGCATCATTGCTCGAAGAGACGAGCTCAAAGCCGAGTTGGAGGTATCCCGAGGAGTCGTTCGTGAGCTCGAGCGGAAGACGCTGAACTTGAGAGCGAGAAGGTTTCGCTTGCTGCGTCTCATGAAAGAGAGATGAGGCGCCTTAGAGATTCCAGGATCCTGGAAATGACGAGGGAAAGAGGAAGAGTTGAGGCCGAGATGGCCGCGAAAGCTAATCGTCGCTTCGCTAGGATTCGCTCCCGAGAAGAGCGACGAGGTCCCTATGAGGAGGCCCGGTTGCTTCATAGCCAAGCCTTCGGAACCAGGAAATGCCTTGAGGCTTTGAAGAGAGCTGGGAGCGACATCTCGCAAGCTACAATCGAGCTGTTCGCCGAGCAAAAGAAGAAATATGAGGAGGAAGCCGAGAAGCTTAGGGTGGGCGAGATACCCGAGGAAGATCTCGCACTTTCTCCTCTCGTATTGGACTCTCAGTTTGTGGATGCTCGAATCTTGGCGAGTCTCGATCCGTATGGGTCCAACGCCGGCTTGATCGATCCGGAGATTGCAGCGAGCCTCCACGTTCCGCCTAGTCATCCGGCTGAAGAGCGGCGCGAAGACCCGACGCCTCTTCTTGAAGGTCCTTTGGCTGATCCAGAGATCGTCCCGAGATCAGACGAAGTGCATGTTTCTCCGGCTGCTCGTGAGTCAAGAGTCAGGGCTTTGGAGCTCTCCGTCCTCAACGATCGCGATAGTGATCGGGAAGCTTAGTCTTTTTTGTTTGTTGTTTCTTTTGAGTCCCGGAGGACTTGTGTTGTTGCTTTTAGACTTTTGTCTTTCAAGACTTCTACTTTGTTGTTCTCTTTTGTTATTTCCAATTCTTCGAATCGTATTAACTGTTTGTCTTTTATCGTACTTGTCTATCAAATGCATGATTTCTCAAGATTCGAAGTGACTGTTTGTTTAGTATAAACGTTATTCGAGATATCGAATCGTTGTAGTGTTTAAGCTCGTCATGACTTTGTCTCGGTCAATTTCTTTGACTCGCGATCGTTCGTCATTTGAGTTTCGTTGTTAATTGTGAGTTCCCGACGTTGACGGTTCCAAATCGACCCTAACGTAATTTTCAAACGTTCGGTAGGTCAAACCTTACTTAGTAAATTACAGGGTGAGTTGGAGTCATTGTCTCGGCCGTGCTGGTTTAAATCGCAACGTGGTCGACTCCCGTGAATACGTGTCTGATCAGGACATATCCAACGTGTAATGCGAGTACCGATACGCTTGTTCGAGAAGCCGGGGCATGCTCGTGTCGGCATCGCTTAAGTGATCGTCTGCTTCGGAGATCGATTCCTCGGGGGGAGGTTTGTTTTTTTTTTCGGCTGGACCCCTTTTTCTTTTGGGCTGCCTACGTATCCCTTTGTAGGAATCAAGCCATTCATAGTTCTTAGATTGCGAGTAAAAGTGGCTTTCGAGGCGCATTTACTCGGTTTTTTTGGTAGTGAGATAACGTGACCGTTGGTCGTTCTTTCGCCATTTTTTTTTGAGCGAGAGGCGAGTAAAAGTGGCCTTAGTGGCGCATTTACTCGGTAAGGAGTTCGTCTTGACTAAGGATGGAAGAGGCGGAGATGTTTGGAGTTCCAAGCTCTCGGTATTGCTTCGCCTGTTGAAGTCTCGAGGCAGTATACTCCTGGTTTGATGACTTCGACTATCTTGTATGGTCCTTCCCAGTTGGCTCCAAGCTTGCCGGCTTTCCATTCCTTAGTGTTCTCGAAGACCTTTCTTAAGACAAGATTGCCCATTTCGAGGGGACGCGATTTGACCTTTTTGTTGTAGTAGCTCTCGATTTGATGCTGGTAATTTTGGATACGGAGTAGTGCTTGGTCGCGCTTTTCCTCGATGTCTTCGAGTGCGTCGAGCAGCATGTCGCGGTTGAGTTCGACGTTTTGTGGCATTCGCGATCGGCGCAAGCTCGTCACATTCACTTATGCGGGGGCCATTGCCTCGACACCGTAGGCCATCGAGAAAGGGTAACCTTCGTCGCTCCGCGAGGAGTTGTTCTGTGGGACCACAGGACACCGTCTAGTTCATCTGCCCAGCAACCTTTCTTTAAGTCGAGTCATTTTTTCAGACCGTCGATGATGGTCTTGTTCGTCGACTCGGCTTGGCCGTTACTTTGCGGGTTTCTCGGGGTCGACATGTTGAGTCGAATTCGCCATCTGTCGCAGAATCCCTTGAAATGATGCGAGATGAATTGTGAACCGTTGTCTGTAATGATCTCGTATGGGAGCCCATGTCGGCAGATTATGTTCTTCCAGACGAAGTTTTGCACCTCCTTGTCGAGGATGCTGGCGTAGGCTTCGGCTTCAACCCATTTGGTGAAGTAATCTGTGAGGACCAGGATGAACTTCTTTTGGCGAGATGCCGGCATCGGACCTATGATGTCCATTCCCCATCGCATGAATGGGTATGGAGCAGTTAGGGTATGAAGGAACTTTGTTGGGCTGTGTAAGGTGGAAGCGTGACGCTGGCATTTGTCGCACTTGCGCACGTATGTCTCGCAGTCGGCGTTCATGGTTGGCCAGTAGAATCCGAGATTCTTTACTTTTAATGCGAGAGCTCGTCCGCCCGAGTGATTGCCTGCTGCTCCTTCATGTGTTTCGGCCATGACTAGTCTCGTTTCTTCGCCGGAGATACATTTGAGTAGCACCTTCATCGCGGTCCATCGGTGTAGTTCCCCGTCCATGACAACGTAGTGTGCGCTACGTCGCTTCAGTCGCCGCGCGTCCCATTTCTTGGTGTGCAATAAACCTTCCGCGAGGTAATCGATGAGTTCTTTGCGCCAGTCTGTTGGCTGATCATCCTGCGAAGGAGGTTCTGCTTTGTCGATGTCCATCGCTTCGTTAATCGCTGCTGCGATCGCAGTCTGTTCCGCCTTCGTATCGATGCTCGGTTTCTCGATTTTATGGATTGGGATTGTCCTCTTGACTTGATCGTGTAGCTTGCTTCCTAGAGCAGCGAGGGCGTCGGCACAGACATTTTCTCCGCGAGGAACCTTCGTGAGTTCGAAGAACTCGAAGTCTCGCGTGAGGTCTTGGACGAGTTTGAGGTAGGCGTCCATCCTTTCGTTGCGGACGTCGTAATCGCCGAGGTACTGGCTTACGACAAGTTGGGAGTCGCAGTAAGCGCTGATTCTTTTGGCCTTCACTGCCTTGGCGAGACGGAGCCCTGCGATGAGGGACTCGTACTCAGCTTCGTTGTTTGACGCCGCAAAACCAAAACTGAATGACTGCCGGATGAGTTCTCCTGTTGGCGATTGCAATTGCACTCCTGCCCCCGACCCTTTACTCGTAGATGAACCGTCGACGTGTAAGATCCAGTTTAAACTTGGTAGGATGAGGTCTTGCTCCAGCTCTGGTGTTAACTCGATCAAGAAGTCGGCAAGTACCTGTGACTTTGCTGCTGTGCGATTCTTGTACACGATGTCATGTTCGCTCAGCTCCATCGCCCATTTAGTCAACCGTCTTGACTGGTTAGTATTCTGCATAACCGTTCGGAGTGGTTGGTTGGACAGTACTTCAATCGTGTGTGACTGAAAGTAGGATCGCAGTTTCCTGGCCGAGGTGACGACAGCTAAGGCCATCTTTTCGAGTGCTGGGTATCTCGTCTCCGGCTCGGTCATTCTTTTACTTGTGTAAAAGATTGGTTTCTGTTCTCCCCGATCTTCTCGAATGAGCACGCTGCTGACGGCGGAGGATGTGACGGCTATGTAGAGAGACAATGTGTCGCCGGCTTCTGGCTTTGATAGTACTGGGGGGTTGTGAGGTAGTGCTTGAGTTGATTGAACGCCTCCTCGCACTTTTCATCCCAGACGAACCTCTTATTTGCCCCTTAGTAGCTCGTAGAAGGGAAGACACTTATCGGTTGATCGCGAGATGAACCTGTTGAGGGCTGCTATGCGTCCGGTTAGTCGTTGTACTTCGCGGCTGTTCTTTGGGCTTGGAAGGTCGAGGATCGCCGAGATCTGCTTGGGGTTAGCCTCGATTCCTCGTTGAGTGACAATGTAGCCGAGGAATTCTCCCGAAGTGACACCGAAGGTACACTTGGCCGGGTTGAGCTTCATCCCGTAGTCGTTCAAGATCTTGAAGCAGTCGCGTAAGTTGCTTAGGTGATCATCGGCCTTGAGCAATTTGACTAACATGTCGTCGATGTACACTTCCATGGTGTTGCCAAGCTGATCAGTGAACATTTGGTTGACGAGTCGCTGATAAGTTGCGCCGGCGTTCTTTAGCCCGAAGGGCATCACCTTGTAGCAGTAGGTCCCTCTGTCGGTCATGAATGCCGTCTTCTCGCGATCGTCGGGATGCATCAAGATTTGGTTGTATCCCGAGAAAGCGTCCATGAAGGTTAGGAGTTCGTTACCAGCAGTTGATTCGATGAGACGATCGATGTGAGGGAGTGGGTAACTGTCCTTTGGGCACGCCTTGTTGAGGTCCGTGAAGTCGACGCATATGCGCCATTTGCCGTTTTTCTTTTTGACGACAACCGGGTTAGCCAACCATTCGGGGTATCAGACTTCGGTTATGAAACCCGCGTCGAGGAGCCTGTCGACTTCTTCATTTACGGCTTTAGATCGTTCTGGACCGAGTTTTCGTCGCTTCTGTCGGATGGGTTTGAACGTCTAGTCGACGTGCAGTTCATGGGAGGTAACTGCGGGGTCGATCCCCTTCATGTCGGAAGTCTTCCAGGCGAACATCGAGGCGTTTTCTTTGACGAAAGAGATGATCCTTAAACATACGTCGTCGGACAGGTAGACGCCAACTCGGATGATTTTCGTCGGGTCGGATTCATCAATTGCGACTTCGCGAACTTCCTCCTTCTGGGGGTATATCTTGTTGAGTGGTTTACTGACGGAGTTGACAAGGGAAGCTTGTTGCTGCATCTTTACAGTTGCGATCAGTAGTTTTCTCGCGGCTTGTTGATCTCCCCGAATCGTCTGAGTTTTGCCATCTTTTCCGGGAAATTTGACGCATTGATGATAAGTCGAAGGGACGGCTTTCATGGAATGCAGCCATGGTGTTCCGAGTATGGCATTATAGGGTGCTTTGGCGCGGATGACGGAGAACTTGACTGTGCGGGTTATACCACCTGCGTAAACTGGAAGGCGAATTGTCCCGATCATTTGCTCCGAGGCTCCGTTGAAGCCGGTGAGCGTGCGAGAAGAAGGCTTCATATCCCGTAAATCAATTCCCATTTTATCGAGTGTGTCGCGAAAGATGAGATCGACTGAGCTGCCGGTATCAATAAGGACTTTGGTGACCAGACATTCGCCGATGTCAAGGTCGACGAGGAGAGGATCGTTATGTGGCATGTGGACGCCCTTGGTGTCTAGTGCCGAAAAAGTGATCTGGTGATCATTTTCGACTGGAGAAGGCCACTTCTGAGAGGTGGTTGCTTGACGTTTGTAATCTTTGACGGCTCGAACCGAGTCACCGTAAGGTGGTGATCCGCCCATTATGACACTAATGTGCGGGGCTCGGGTAGCTCGCATTGATTCGAGTTGCTTCCTCAAATCGTCAGTTGTGTTCTCGAATATAGGAGTTTCTGCGGGCTGTTTCTTTTTTGATTTGAGACGTCGTCGCAGATCGGACCCTTTCGAACGGTTGAGTTGGATTCGCAGGTCGTCGGCCTTCGAATTGAGCTGTTCGCGAAGGTCGCCAGTTTGACCGACTCTCCGAGTGTTGCATTTGGAGATGGTCGCACGGAGGTCGGCGGTTCCTGTGTTTTCGTTCGTGGCGCTTTTTCGCTTCAATAGAATGCGCAGGTCTTTATCTGTTTTCGAGGGAGCGAGAGACTGCTTATCCTTGCTGTCCAATTTATCGTGCAGATCTGGTTGCACTGTCGGGACGTCGTCATCAGAGGAGTCGCAAGGGCGAGAGAGTATGACTTCCACTCGTCGCCGGCGACGCGGGTGTTCGTCTTCTGACGAATCGTTGGCGGGGCCGACGTTGTTGACGGGAGTGCGCTCAGGGCTTGCTCTTTCCTCGCTCGGGGCCGTGTTCTTTTGAGACTTCTGTGCCTTCTTCTCCTTGTTCTTACTCCAGCTTTTAGTGTTTTTTGGTGTCGTAGGAGAAGTTGGCATTTGGATTGTCCCATTAGTGATCCCGTCGAAAAACTGCCCGATGAGGACCTTGCATTCCTTCGTGTCATGGGAATCCCTTTTGTGGTAGAGGCACCATTTTTTTGGCTCCTCGGAGTTTGAACTCGCTGGTTCGGATGAGGTTGACTGCTTCGGAGCGGAGTCTCGATCCCAGTGGTTCCAGCCTTTCTCTCGCGTGATGGCTGCTGATTTTGGAGATTCCTCATCATCGACCGAGCTAACGTAGCCTCGCTTCTGAGTGGTATTTCCACCGGAGGAGTGCTGGCGGGGCTCGGCGCGGGTGTCGTTTGTTCGGGAGGATCGCTGTCTCGCTGCTGCGTCTTTTGCGAACTTTGCTCTGGTGTCTTCTTCCATGCGGATAAAGTTGTGCGAGCGAGCGATGGCGTCGGAGACAGATTTTGTCGGATATCGGTAGAGATCCTGGCGGAATGTGGAGTCGACGTGCAAGGTGTTCATCAAAGATTTGACGGCGATATGGTCGGGAATATCAATCTTCGAGACAATAGCTTTGAATTTCTCCATGAAGTCGCGGAGACTTTGGTCGCTGGCGTGAATGAGGTTCCACAAATCTGACACGGTCGCTTCCTGGTTGGTGAACATGATATAATTCTTAAGGAAAACCGTCGAGAGGTCGTGGAAACAGTCGACGTAGTTCTCTCTCGTCGGTCAGGTTTGCGCGTCGCATCGTTATGTTGAAAGACGTGACGTGAGTAAAAGGGTCAGAGAGACCTTTGAAGGTTGGAAGACGGAGTTTCTCCATCTTTTGTAGCCGCACGCCGGTAACCTTTTGAGTGAAGGGTGTACGAAGAGATTCCGCGAGTACATGCTCGATTTGGGGCGCGGATGTCGTCACCTGGTGGATCTTCGAATTGATATCGAGGACCGACTGTTTCAACGCGGCTAGTTCGCTTGCGGTGTGCGCGTTGGTGTCGTTACCGGCGCTTTGGTTATCGTTATCCCGCGTAGGTGCTAAGTCGGTGGTTCGTTCTATGGCGAACAGGTGTCGACGATACTGCGCCGTTGAAGCTTCGGCGTTTGCAGCGAGAGGAGCAAGGATCTTTGCTATCGCCGTGATTTGGTCAACTGCCGCCTTCTGCGCCGCTTCTTGTAGGCCGAGGCGTGCCAGGATAGTTTCCATAGACGCAGGATGGGGAAGTGGAGTTACTGGTGTAGGCGTAGGTGTCACCTCTGGAGCCGGCGTCACCTCGAGAGCTTCGCGCTCCTCGCCTGACGAAGAACTGTCGTTGCTAACGACCATAGTTCTGACGTTACTTTGCTAGTTGTCCCACGGTGGGCGCCAACTGTTTGATCGGAAAACGGTAATAAATAAGATATGGGTTTAAACAAAGACGTCTTATTAATGGTCGGAGAAAAACGTTCAGTCGGTTACAAGGGAAACGAAGAGAGTGCGACAGAAAGGAAGCCGGTGGCTCGATGAGCTACCGGAAAAGTACAACTAACGGCAAGATGAAGCAGATGTGAAAACCCTAATCTAGCCGCCAAGTGTTAGTAAGTGATTTCGGATCCTTCTCTCGTTGTCTCCCCTTTCCCTTATATAGACGTCCTGATGCCTCGTCCTTGACCTAATTTACGCCATCTTGGTGGGCCTCCTCTGCTGGGCCGAGAAGCCCGTAGACGTCCGAGCAGCCGCTGAGCCGAATGTACTTCAGTCGATGATGATTGACTAAAAGTACTCAAGAGTCAAGCCGAGAGACCTGACTCTTGAGCCGACCGATCGAGTCGTCGCTCTACCTAATCCGGGCCAGACCTTTCTATTTCTCGGGCATTGTGGGATGGTCAAATCCCTCCTCTACATCACAGATCCATTGAATTAAGACAATGAGATCTTAAGCGTTAAGATGAGCACATAATTATAACCCTAAGTGAAACCTTCTTCCTTAAGCTTATCTATTTGTTTATATATCTCTTTTAACCTCTCGTTTCCACTCTCTCCATCTTTCAACAACACACAGTCGAAAACAGAGAAGAAAAATAAAAAAACAGAGAGATACGATGTTTTTCTCTAAGGATCTTCCCTCACCTACATCGATCTTCACAGCATACGCATCAATGGCTGGTTACATGATGATGATACGGTCAGTGGCTCACGAGCTCATCCCAGCTCCTATCCAAGACTTCATCTACTCTTCTCTCCGGTCTCTGTTCCACCGCTCAGAATTATCTCTCCACCAAGATCAGTCCAGACGCGGCCAGGCTCAGAATCAGCAAAGGACATAAAGACAAACACGTCAACTTGTTTCTCAGCGACGGAGAAATCATCAACGATGTGTTCCAAGACGTCGAGCTGAAATGGACATTCGTACGGCGGCGGAAGAGGCGGAGGGAGGTGAAGCCCCGTCGACGACGACGGAGTACTTCGAGCTGAGTTTCGATAAGAAGCACAAAGACCTGATCTTGAGCTCTTACATCCCTCACGTGGAGACCAAAGGCAAAGAGATCAGAGGATCTTGATGCTGCATTCTCTCAACTCTCTCCGGTGGGAATCGGTTATCCTCGACCATCCCTCCACCTTCGAGACGATGGCCATGGAAGACGAGCTCAAGCGTGACGTCATCGCCGATCTCGATAAGTTCATAAGGAGGAAAGATTTTTACAAGAGGGTGGGGAAAGCTTGGAAGAGGGGTTACCTTCTGTGCGGACCACCGGGTACGGGGAAGTCTAGTCTGGTCGCAGCCATGGCGAATTACCTCAAGTTTGATCTTCAGCTCGCGAGTGTGATGCGTGACTCTGATCTGAGGAGGCTCTTGCTCGCGATGACACGTAACCGGTCTATCCTTGTCATTGAAGATATCGATTGTGCGAGTCTCAGGTTTGGTTCTGTCTCTATGGATCTGTTACGGTTTTGGTAACAAGATTGTAGAAATTAACCGAACCGAACCGAACCGAAATCAATACTAACCAGACTTTTGTATTAGTGTATTTAATTGGCATTTTCTTGTTGTTTAGGGACCCTTGACGTTATCAGGGCTGCTGAATTTCCAAGGGTTCAAGACTTTAGCCTCTTAACTATTTGGGCCTGAACGACACCGCAATGCCGGACGGAGATAGAGCGACTGATGCAAAGGGATGTGATTACGCCGGCACAAGTCGCAGAGGAGCTGATGAAAAGCGAGGATGCTGACATGGCGCTTGAGGGTTTGGTGAGTGTTTTAGAGACAATGAGGTCTAAAGCTGATGATCAATCGAGTCAGGTGATGGATGAGATGACATTAACGCGTGATACTGAGGGTTCCCCGAGGAAGAATAGTAAAAAGATTAAGAAACTTGTTCTGTTTTGGACCTAAGAGCATCTCCAATGGTGTTTCCACCATTGGAGTCCTTAAGTATATTATACTATTTTATTTTTTTTTAAGAGTTAAGGATTCTAATGAAATTTGTATTTCCAATAGTGTTACCCAGAATGAAATCCTTAAGAATAAAAAAATAATAAATTTTAAAACATGGGAAAATAAGATAATTTTTTAATATTTATTTATTACATGATTAAACATATAAAATTACAATAATTATTGATTTTCATCTCCAAATTTGTTCCAAATATTCTCAATTAAATCATTCTTCAATTGATGATGTATTTCCGACTCGCGAATCTGAACCGAGTGGCACGCATTTCATTGATGCTTGGAGGGATGTCGGTACCACTAGACTTATGCACCCGTGAACTGCTGGCTACATCTTCTTCTTCAAATTCAGATGGATCGTACTGAGTGTCGTATCCATCTCGTTCATTTTCGACTATCATATTGTGCAGTATGATACATGCTCTCATTATCAAGTTTACAAGATTTGCAACAAAGACCCCTCTTCTACTCATTATCACCGAACTATGATCTGTTCCGGGGATAAACTCAACTTCAACTTCGGGGAACTTTGCTTTCATGTTCCAAAGACAATCAATAGAAATTTCGTCGCATTATTATATTTTGCAATTTTACGTTAGTGACATCATAATTATAATTGGCTTGATGAAATTTGATGAAGTTTCCACAAAATTCAAGGAACCCTCTTAAATAAAGACAACCAAACGGTACAAATTATAATTTATAAATAAGAAGTTCATCGGCGGAAATAGTGATAAATCCCTGAAACGGGCAAAACAGCAAAAAAAAAGATAAAAAACAAAAGCTGAAAATAAAAGGGCCCGGCCCATTATGTGTGGAATGTTCTACACGATTTCGTCCTCCTCGCTCGCCCTAACCACCGGCAACTCCAACTCAGAAACCCCCGGCTGAGCACCCTCCGTAGCGTCCGTCTGAGCAACCTCCGTGGCCGGCTTGTTCTTGAACAAAAGGAGAACAAAGTTGACACAGAAAACGGCTTTATAGTGCCAATCTCCTTCTCCCAGGTTATCATCCTTGTAATAAGCCGCGAGAAGAGCTATAGTCCCGTTTAGTACGGCGTCCGCAGCCCCCAACATGTCGCTGACACCGTATATTTTGAAAATACTAATCAGATGACACAAGATGGAAAAGTTAAAACCGACCCCATATCCATTCCATACGAATACGATCTCTACAAACTTAGAAAGCGCAGCCATAGAAGCGCTGACAACCAAAGTGAGGAGACACTTAGAGACCCATAAAAGGGTTTCAAAGCGTTCCACATAAGCCTGAACGGTCTCCTCCGAAATCATCTCAGTGATCAATCGGCTGATGAGAGGGTGTAAGAATCCGCTCAGTGCAAGATAGAAAAGCACAATAGCCGCGCCGACCCCTCTTTCCGTCGCGCTTTCGAACGTTTTGTCGTTCTTCATAAGGCAGACGAAGCTTAAGGCTCCTGAGACGGTTGAGACGGCGACCAGGGTGAACTTGGAAAGAACCATACGGGGACGAAGCACAAATCTTAGAACGTACTCGAGTCCATCTAAACAAGCAGCGATCCCATCGCGGATCCCATCGCAAACTGGCACCCACACGGTATGAAAGAGCTGTGCATAGTGGTGAAGGATATTAAAGAGCTGAGTGAAGAGCTGAGCAAAGAGGTTAAGGACGTGAAAGAGCTGAGTAAAGAGAGGCATAGCTAGAGAGTGAGTTGAGAGAGAGAGAGAGTGGCCAAGATTTTTTAACTGGGTAGAAAGGTTGCAGACGGTTTGTGCTGCAAGACCAACAGCAATTAATATAAAGGCGGAGAGAGCCCGCTATAGAGAGAGTGCCACGTCTATGGAAAGAAACGTTCGAAATAAAGTGAGGAGACGAGGTTGCCTTAATTTCCCTGTTTTGTCCCATTGAAACAGCATGTGGAAGGAGAGCCAGTGTCAGCTAAGCAAGAGACGTCATCGTACTATAGGTGAGCCACGAGCCAACGACCGGTCAAAATTTTCGAACTTTAATTAGGTCTAAATGGCTAAGTGCCTAATGCTTTTGATTTCTTCTACGTATAATCATCTCATGAATGTCGTTTCATTGAATCTACTTTGGCGATATTTATTAAGGGATGTTTTATAGATCAGTAACGAACTTTAAATTGTTGTCAAAAACAAACAAGCGAAAAACTTAAAATAAACATACTACGTGGAAAACCATGCATGAAAAATAAACTTGGAAACCATGCATGAAAAATAAACTTGGAAACATATGGGATAAACATCTAAAACTGTTTGTATAAGAAAGAAGGAGTGGAGTAAACAAAAAAGTTTTGAACGCTAACCTAAAGAGAATAATAAGCGACGTCAGCGACTTCTTGCATGCATTAATGATCTTCTGTACAAAAAGAAACATATTCGAAATAAAGTGAGGAGACGAGGTTGCCTTAATTTCCCTGTTTTGTCCCATTGAAACAGCATGTGGAATGAGAGCCAGAGTCAGCTAAGCAAGAGACGTCATCGTACTATAGGTGAGCCACGACCGGTCAAAATTTTCGAACTTTAAAATTTTGCTCTTGCAACTCGAGTTTTACCGTTGTTAAAAAGAAGCCGCTATAGTGCGACGTCATCACGACGAGAGCCAGCTATAGAGAGAGTGCCACGTCTATGGTGGTGTCTATCGTATCTTTTGTGTGTCTACTGTCTATTTTTAATAAGAGGTGAACTTTTGTTGAATCTGGTTTAATTATGTCTATATGGCTAAGTGCCTAATGCTTTTGATTTCTTCTACGTATAATCATGTCATGAATGTCGTTTCATTGAATCTACTAGAGTTCTTTGTTTAAGTTGAGAGTGTTGTGTTGCATCCTGCTTTTTGCGTTTGATATGGTAGGCATTTGGTGATTTGGTTTTATTTATTTAAGTTTAATTTGGTTGAAACCAGAATAAACCGATTCCGTCAAATGACGTACTCGATCCACTTAAAAACTGAGAATCAATTACAGAACAAAGCACCTTCACACTTTGTTCCTCTCGTCCAACATGACAAGTTCTATGCTCAATGTTCTCCCGTGTTTGAACATCATTAGTCCCTAAAGGCAGCGCAAGTCCATTTTGCAGACCTAATAAATGTGCATTCAGAAATTATCACTAAGAAAGTAGTGAACAATTTTGATAAAGTTATCATGTCATGCAAAGATTGTATCACCCCAATTAGAGCACAGACTATGGATATACATAGCCTCTCAGCTTCATTGACAGTGTGTCAAATAGTGGATTAAGATATGTTGCAAAAGATGTCAGGGATATAATTTTTATGGTGTAACCGTTTCCTTATTCTGATTGACATGTCTATAAAACGAGTTTCATTTGATTTCATTTTAAAGATGATGAAGTTTACTTCAATAATCTGTGATATATGATAAAGAAAACTTGTAAAAGAATTAAATACTCTCGGTTTAATAATATAGATAAAGATAGAAAGTCGCACATTCACCCAAAATAATAAATAAATATGATGAACGGTGGTGGTGGTATGCCACACAATTATACAAACTGAACGCAAATATGCATATTAAAAAGGTGGAACAAAAAACATGCATCGAACATATACGAAAAAGAAAACCAATTAGGATCCAGAGAGCATGCCAGATGTGAAGCATAATAGCATCATTATAGGAGGATCTTATCAGGGTTTTTAATAAAATTAGGAATTAAAAAAAATGAAAAAAGGCAATTATCATTGAAGACGTATCTTAATTAGGCCACACAAGCAACGTCTCTTGTATGCCACGTGTAGCTTTGATAGAGTTTTGGGAGGAGAATACGAGGAAGGCAAAATCACTTTGTGAAGAACAAAATCATCGACGATTCCTCCTCCTCCTCGGGAGCTTCCTTGCTACATCACGAGCTTCCTCACGATCGTCATCCTCGGCGTGGGACTCAACGCGAAGTCTTGGATGGTTTATCAACCGCAACCGCCACCGTCTTCTGACTCTTCCCCGTCGCCGTCTGATTGTTTTCCAGGAATCACATCACCGGAGACGCCATCGAACAATCAGAACCTAGAGATTGAGGACATGTTTGCCAGCTAGAGAGCTTCAAGCCATCGACCGCTCTCCTCATCCTTCTCATCAAAGTCAGTCCCTTTTTTTTCTTATCTCTTTTGATCTTCACTTGGAACCATACCCTTCACCATTCTTAAAGTCTCCGACTTTGATAAGCTAAGTAATTCAAGTTTTAGTATAAGAGTTGACTTGATTTAGTAAAATCAATCCCAGTTCCCCTTCTAGGGGTTGGTTTGTGTGTTTCATAGTATTATTGTAACTCGTTGTTAGTTTGTGAGTCTTCTTGTGTGTTAAAAAGGCAATGGCATCTTGTCTGATGATTGATACTATTATTGTAATTCGTTTTAAGTTTGGAGTCAAAAAAGCAATGGCTTCTTGTCTGGTGATTGATATTTGAAAATTTAATAAGCTGTCTGTTTCTTCTTCTTGGTTTGGTATGTGCTATTGAATACTATTACTGTAACTGTTGTTAGTTCATAGTTTTATTGAGTGCAGGAAAGGCAAGGGCTTCTTGTGATTTATAATCTGGAAATTGTCTGTTTCTTTCTGCTAGAGAATATCATTTTAGTACAATTGCTTATCTTTCTAATTCCCAATTCCATCTCCATCCCCATCGTCTGCCTCTCCGTCATGTCTCTCGGGGCCGTCATCACCACCGCGGAGGCGCAGGAGATTCTGTGGATACGATGAAGGAGAGTCGGAGATACGGTGCGGCCGGGATGTTGGCAGGTTTATCTCATTTCCCTCTTCATCGGAGCCTGCACCATCAGAGGTTAGTGTATCTCGTTTTACCATGCTTTGTTTAAGTTGGACTGCTTTACGTTTTAACAGATTCATGATTATCATAATAATCACCGAGAGATTCCTATCGTTAATTCATTCCCTTGAGTTGATGAATAATGAAAGTGTATTCACAAGATCAAATGTTCCTTTTCAGGTTCTTTCTTCTTTCTCAAGTTTTTTCAATTTTTTTTAAGAACCTACTTAAGAAACTTGCAATGGAGGACACAAATTTAGGTGTTTCTTAACTAAAGTTTTTAACACAAATTTATTACTAAACAATTGATTAAGAGACCCTAATGGGTTCTAGGGATAAAGATGCTCTAACAATATTATGTGTGAGAAATTGCAATGTGTTATCATCACAGATTAGTAGTTTAGTTTTGTTAAGTGAGAAAGTTGTAAGAATATTATTCGGTTACAAATTTTAATAGAAAGCCTCACAGTTCAAAAAGAAATATTATTCGGTTACAAGAAGGTCGTAACGAGGAACTGAAGTAAGAACCTACCTAGTCCAGAATTAAATAGGCCATGGAGCAGGAGGGACATACCAGCTGTTGCTGATGTGGAGTACTGTGATTGGTGGGATTGATTTAAATACGACTTAAAGTTTTTCTTGACCCGACTCGTGACTTTCTCCGACATTCATGACCCAATCCATCCACAGTTTCTCTCTCATAAACACAAACACAAACACAAGTACTAGGTGGAAAGCAATGGCCCTTCCTCTTTTTCCTCCCTACATCTCGCGGCGGAGGCACGGAGGAATCATGCGGCGGCTGATCGGTGGCACTGTTGTTAATTATTATTCAATTTCTATTCAAGGTTTTGACTTCAACACATGATTCCTTTGGAACTTTACAGGAAAACCTGATTAGAATAATGTTATGTAGCCGATATATATTGAGTGTGTTTTCTATTAGCATAGAGATTGGAAGTACTTTAGATGATTGGTTTTGTTTAATCTTGTTATATTAGATAAGATTATGACATTATTTTTATCTCCATCCTTGTAGATAAGGACACAAGCAGAGGTTTAAGCTTACTGAGATTCTTCTTTTTCTTATTGCAGGTTGTGTGTGAAATAACCTTGAAGGATTTGAATGGATGATGACTTTGCAGATGGATAAGAATATTCGATAAGGTGGCTCCCTCTCGTACTTGGCTTAATATGGCTTTTTTGTTTTGGAGTATTTTTTTTCTTAGCATGCCTTTTAGACAGTGCCGGCTTTGGGGTGGTGCGGGAGGTGCAAGAGCACTGGGTCCTCATATTTTCATTAATATTTCTTTACTAATTTAGGGTCTTCATTTTTGAAATTCTTTTAAATTAAGGGTCCAATTTTTTAAATTATTCACTAACATAGGTAAACAAAATTTTGTATAGCACAGGGGCCAAATACTTTTTAAGCCGGGCCTGTTTTAGAGGGTCTGTATGGGTTCGTCTTAGCTCATCTTTGTAGGGTTGTATAGGCCGTGTTGTCTCTGTGCTTGATCCTATGTCTTTTTTGTTAGATTTGGATCTTCATCTCAGTGACAGTAAATTCATACTTTGCAGACTGTTGAGTTAGAAATCAAGCGTGCTCACCCTCGGAATCCTTCTGATCCAAATCCGTGGCAGCAGATTCGTGAAAATTTTATGAAGCAATCATTCTTGAAGACCACACGTTTCCGAGGAGCACAACATGGAGTTTACTCTGTGGCAGCTGCATTACAAAAGGATTGAAGACTTTCAGTGCTGTCCTGGCTCCTAGTAACCCGAGTGTGGCTCAAAATTCAAAGGGTCCATCTAGGCCTGACAGGGTCGCAAACCTCAAGCTGCAGTTCAGAACTTTCCTTTCAGAAGCAACATGGGGTTTTACCATGAAAACGATCTTAAAAATTAGAGCCAAGTATGGGCTTCCCTTGGATGGAAAGAAGATAGCAGAAGTTCAGAAAGGCTTTGGTGTCTTGTCACCGTTGCTTTATATACCTTGGTGATCTTGCTCGGTATAAAGGATTATATGGAGAGGGAGATTCTAAGAACCGAGAGCATGCTGCTGCGTCAAGTGGAAACCCACATCATCAGGTTATATTTCCTTGTCTCTTTCACGTGATGTTTTTAGTTGGTACAACTATGTCTTATAGTTTGTCTAATGGTATCAACTTAATGTCTCAGCTTTTGCTATAATTGCTTCCTATTCGTTATTTCCGGAGTTTAGCTGTGGAGACAACTTGATTGTTGCTTTTGAAATGGTTAACTAATAAGCTTCTGTTTTGTAACTATGCTAGTGGCTTAGCGTAATAGAGAGATTATACTCTCACTTTCTTAGCACTAATACATCTTTATCTCTGTTGAGCAGAATCGTGCCCAATTTGTTTACCGCTCCCAAAGACTCGTCTAGAAGGCCCACTGGTAAAAGAAGAGGTAAAGGCGGCGATAAAGATGCGGACGTGGTAGCTGTTCCTGAGAAGGATAAAGTAACTAGCGCAGATGAGATGCTCAAAGCATTCTGCGTTAAATTTGTTCGTCTCAACGGGATTCTTTTTACCCGAACAAGGTATGTTTGCTTTCTTTCTGAAAATTAGTTTGTTCTAGCCTCTGTTACTGGATCTCTGGTGTAATGTTTATCACTTGTCTTTGTTCAGCCTCGAGACATTCTCAGATGTTCTTGGTTCCACTAGCAGCAGTCTACGAGATCTGATTTGGTCGAGCTTAACGGAAGATATGATTTTTTGGTAAAGACACCAGTGACAGCGCACTTTTTATTGTTAGGCTCGTAACGCTTCTTATATTCAGCGTCGATAACTCGAAGAAAGACAAGGGAGGTCAGTCATATGCTAGAAACTCCTTAACAGCAAGTTTTGAGTTACTTGGACACGTAATGGAGCAGTGTGCGCATCATCATCTCAGGAGAGGTATCTGATGTCTCTAAGACGGTCAACGGGAAGCTGGCGACGGTGGTGGCCGAGGATGGCCACATCACCGGGGGTTATTCGTCTTCTCCGGGAGTCTATGTTGCCGGAATATACGGGCCGTTGGTGTTGAACGTTCTTCCAAAAGGGTCAGTTCCGGCGTCTGGGCCCAGCAAGAGAATCAATGCACGTCAAGACTTAATACTATATTAGTCTCACCATCCTCACGACTAAAAGTCATGTATGACAAAAGCCGTTTTCAATTCTTATAGATATTCTTTATTTTTAAGAAATGACTTTTTTTGCCGAGTTGTAAATATTAAATTCTATAGTTAAACCCAAATTATATAGTCTATACTAGTATAGTACCGTAAAACTTCTACAAATTAATACTCGATAAATTAATAATCTCTATAAATTAATAAATTTCACCGGTCTCAAATTGAGCCGATGTTAAATATTACATAAATTGATAAAATAATAAGATAATAATATTTTTAGAACTCCCATATAAATATATAATCCCATTAAATATAATTTTATATAAGTACAAGTTAAACATTATATTGTTGGTTTAATATTCACAATGAAAATACTTTTATTTTTTTAACATTTCAACATATTCTGATAATATTTAGTAAAATTATATCGAAATCCACGTAACAATTCTATAAAACATAAAAATATACACCAAATAAGATATTAAAACAATATGAAAATTAAATTTCTAAAATTTAAATAATATACATACGGTAAAATTAAATATTTTCTTACTTTATAAATAAAAATATTTAAAAAAAATCTAAATAAGGAAACTTTGATAAATTAATATCTCTATAAATTAATAAAAGGAGACAAAGAAAGGTCACTAAAACAAAACCTGTAACTGAAACACCGATGATCATCACCTTCCTGTCAGTTTCAATCTTCTTGATATCTCGTGGCTCTAGGCTTGAACTGTACTCCCACGACAGAAGTCTGTTTCCCTCGCTGAACGATCCAGTTGATGCAGAGTTCTCCTTAGGATCAGATGTTTTATTATAACTCCAAGAGGCAGCTCAAGTTTCTTCTAGAGGAATCGTAGAAGATCAGCACGCGAGCTATATATTTGTTGTGTAACGTTGCGTTCCAAGAAGTGACGATGGAAGACATTAGAGAGTTGTTGTTGATTCCCACGTGAGATGTCATGTCGACAGGATCCCAGTTTGTATTAGTAAACGTGTACCTGAACGAGTGGGAAAGAGTATTGGGATAACTACAAGTTATATGGAGATAACTCCTACTTCTAGATAGATAATGATGTTTAGTTTCCTAGTCCTTATCCTAATAGGAAACGTCTATGTATAAATACAGAGCTTTAGTTGTGAGAATAGGGGGCTGTTTTCATTCTATTCAATAATAACTTATTTCATGGTATCAGAGCAAAAAGAACCTGAAACCTAATTTTTTTTTTCTACTACTAAAACGTGTTTCTTGATACTCAAGAAACATGGGAGACACGACTTTAGCTCTGTCCTCTACGCCTATGGCAACCTTACCCTCTCCTAATGATGCTTCTAGCATATACTATCTACACCCTTCCGACAACCCTGGAGCACTGATTACCTCTGTTTTGCTTCGCGGTGATAATTATACGGAATGGGCTACAGAGTTATCAAACTCTATCCAAGCCAAGCGAAAGCTAAGTTTCATCCGGGGAACAATCCCAAAACCTGCGACAGAACCAGATCTCTCACGATGGTTAGCTACAAACTCGATGCTTGTTGGATGGATCAGAACGTCCATAGACCCTAAAATCAGATCAACCGTAACCTTTGTACCTGACGCGCATAAGCTTTGGGACAACCTCCAGCGTCGGTTCTCTGTTCGGAATGGGGTCCGACTTCATCAACTTCGTGATGAAATTAATACATGTCAACAAGATGGTCAGACTGTGATCGAGTACTATGGCCGGCTCGCGAAACTATGGGAGGAACTTGATAATCTCAAGACACCTCGATCTTGCTCTTGTGATGCTTCCGCAGATATAGAAAAAGAACGAGCGGAGATACGAGTTCACAAGTTCTTATTTGGACTGGATGAGTCTCGGTTTCGTAACATCAGATCTCAGATAATTGATGAGGACCCTCTTCCCGACATCAACAATGTGTACTCCCGCGTCATCCGTGAAGAACAACACAACAATACATCACGATCAAAGGAACACAAAACAGAGGCAGTCGGCTTCACTGCTCAAGCTGCTCAAACTGATCTTGTCAAAACCACTACGCAACAACCTACAACAGTCTTCACCCGAAGTCGGGATCCAAATCGATCATGTACTCATTGCTCTCGCAAAGGACATGATCAGAGTGAATGTTTTCTCTTGCACGGCTATCCAGAATGGTGGTATGAACAGAAGAATACCACGAATGCAGGAAATAATTCTCGTGGACGTGGTGGACGTTCTCAGAACTCAGGACGGGGTCGTGGCAGGTCTAACTCTTCGAGAGCACTAACAAACAATGCCTCTGCGGCTCCCTCTCCAACACTTAACAACGATCAGATCACTCAACTACTTCAACTTCTTCAGACCACTCAACAATCATTGTCTTCTGAAAAACTTTCGGGTAAACCTACACCTAAAGATGTTATCATAGATACAGGCGCATCGCATCATATGACAGGAGACCTTTCAATCCTGAGTGATGTCGTTGATATACATTCTTCCTCGGTCAGATTTCCAAATGGCCGCTTCTCTAAAGCAACAAAGAAGGGCAAACTTGTTCTCAGCCGAGACTACTACCTAACTGATGTTTTATATGTTGAAGATTTTAACTGCACATTGATATCGGTGTCTTGTCTTCTTAAACAAACTGGCTGTATTGCTATCTTCACTGACACCTTATGTGTTTTGCAGGACCGTTTTACGAAGACCCTGATTGGAACGGGTGAAGAACGTGAGGGGGTTTATTACTTCACAGGGGTCACGGCTGCACGTGTTCATCGGACTGAGTACAAGAATTCATCTACTTCAGAACTTTGGCATAGGAGACTTGGACACCCTTCTTTTCGAGTTTTGTCATCTTTACATGTTTTAGATAAACTGGTTTTCGATTCTGAGCAAGCCTCGAGTTGTGAGATTTGTTTTCGCGCTAAACAAACGCGCCAAGTTTTTAATAATAGTTCACATAAAGCTTTTGAACCATTCTCTCTGATTCATTGTGATGTGTGGGGACCCTACAGAACAACTTCTTCGTGTGGTGCTAGATACTTCTTAACTATTGTTGACGATTACTCGCGGGCAGTGTGGACATATCTGATGTTAGAGAAGTCAGAGGTCTCGAAATTGCTCAAAGAATTCATGGCTCTGTCTGAGCGCCAGTTTGGCAAGAAAGTAAGGACAGTTCGCACAGATAATGGTTCTGAATTTCTCACCCTCTCGTCCTACTTCAAACAGCAAGGTATTGTCCATCAAACCTCATGTGTAGACACACCACAGCAGAACGCTCGAGTCGAACGGAAGCATCGCCACATCCTAAACGTAGCTCGGGCGTGTCTATTTCAAGCACATCTCCCAGTCACATTCTTGGGTGAGAGCATACTAACAGCTGCTCACTTAATAAATCGCACGCCATCTCAAGTTCTTCAAGGAAAAACACCTTATGAACTTTTATTTGGAACAAAACCAGATTATGATAAGCTCCGTGTCTTTGGGTGTTTGTGTTACTCTCATCGGAAGGCGCGTGACAAAGACAAATTTGGCGATCGCAGCAGAAAGTGTATCTTTGTTGGCTATCCTTATGGTAAGAAAGCATGGAAATTATATGATCTTGACACTCACGAGTTCTTCAGTAGCAGAGATGTTGCCTTCTCTGAATCAAAGTTCCCTGGTGTACATACTGATGCATATGTTACACCACCTATGAATCATTATGACCCTACTATAGATGATTGGTTACTACCGAACTTGGACTCAAGGGGGAGTTCGCTGCCTCTGCCACCTTCTCCTCCTACCAGTTCAGATCACACAGTCCCACCACCGGTTAGTACTAGTCTTCCGCCTACGTCTGAAACAAATCCTGTAATGCCTACAGCAGCTATTCATACTTCTCCAGCATCACCGCACCAGTCTGTAACTCCTGTGCCTCCTACTACAGATGAATTTACTGCATCCCCAGGCATACCAGAGATTCTTGGTCGAGGTCAAAGGCATAAAACTACATCAATTCTACTCAAAGACTATGTGACCCATTCAGCTCAACATGATAATAAACCCTCTCACGTACTCTACTCGCCTGATCTTGGTCCTCCAGAAACGGTCTCAGGTATGACCCCATACCCTATATCTAGCTATCTCACTGACAAGATATTTTCAGTTACGCATCAAGCGTTTATGGCTGCTCTTATTCATGATGATGTTCCTAAGAGCTATCGCGAGGCTTCTAAACTCAAGATATGGGGCGATGCAATGCACAAGGAGGTCACGGCCTTTGAAGCCACTGATACATGGGAGGTCACTAATCTACCTCCGGGCAAGAAAGCCCTTGGCAACCAGTGGCTTTACTCTAACAAGTATAATGCGGATGGCACGTTAGAACGACCTAAAGCACGTCTCGTTGTGCTTGGTAATCATCAAACCGAAGGTGAAGACTTCACTGACACATTTGCGCCTGTTGCTAAACTCGCCTCGGTCCGCTTCATACTCAAACTAGCTGCAGTCAAGAATTGGTTTGTCCACCAGATGGATGTTACAAACGCATTTTTACATGGTGACCTCGAAGAAGAGATATATATGAAACTCCCGCAGGGTTTTAAATGCTCCGATCCGACCAAGGTCTGTCGTCTCAAAAAGTCTCTGTACGGGCTGCGCCAAGCACCACGCTGTTGGTACTCTAAGCTTACTAAGGCGCTCCAGGACTTTGGTTTCTCTCATGACTATGCTGACCAGTCTCTTTTCTCTAAAGTACGGGGTTCCACATGTTTGCATATCTTGGTATACGTGGATGACTTCGTGATTGCCTCTAATGATGCTAAAGTTCTACAAGAATTCAAAGACTATCTTCACCGGTGCTTTAAGATGAAGGATCTTGGCACATTAAAATACTTCTTGGGTCTCGAAGTTGCTAGGAATCAGACAGGGTTTTATGTTTCTCAACGGAAGTATGCTCTTGATATTATTGCAGAGACTGGTCTTCTTGGTGCTAAACCAGCTCCTGCACCTATGGAACTCAACCACAAGCTTGCTTTGGCTACAGGACCTCTCGCTAACATACAACAATACAGACGTTTGGTAGGTCGTTTAATCTACCTCACTAATACGCGTCCTGACCTTGGATATGCTATCCATACTCTGTCTCAATTCCTGCACAAGCCGCTATTACCTCACTGGGAAGCTGCGTTACGGGTAGTTCGATACCTCAAAGGAAGTCCAGGCCAGGGAATATTTCTTCAAGCCGATGATAACCTGCAACTAAGTGTCTACTGTGACTCTGATTGGTCATCTTGCCCTCTGTCTAGGCGTTTTCTGAGTGCATATATTACCTTCTTAGGTGAGTCTCCGGTTGCTTGGCAGACCAAGAAGCAAGATACAGTCTCTCTTTCGTCGGCTGAAGCTGAATATCGTGCAATGTCTGTTGCTCTCAAAGACCTAAAATGGATGAAGGGCCTTCTCGAGTCCTTTGGCATTGCGCATCCAACGCCAATGAAGCTCTACTGTGACAGTAAATCCGCTCTGTATATTGCTGCAAACCCGGTGTTTCATGAGCGTACCAAGCATATCGAGCGCGACTGTCACCATGTCCGCGATGCACTCAAGTCTAAACTCATTACTACTGAACATGTCACGTCAAAGAATCAACTCGCTGACATTCTTACAAAGTCATTACCAGGACCGGCATTTGAAAGATTTGTGTCCAAGTTGGGTGTTCGCAATCTCACACTGCCAACTTGAGGGGGAGTATTGGGATAACTACAAGTTATATGGAGATAACTCCTACTTCTAGATAGATAATGATGTTTAGTTTCCTAGTCCTTATCCTAATAGGAAACGTCTATGTATAAATACAGAGCTTTAGTTGTGAGAATAGGGGGCTGTTTTCATTCTATTCAATAATAACTTATTTCAAAGAGGAAGACTTAACGCTGGTTTGATTAAAGAGACCCAAGAAACCACCGGCTGAGTTGGAAGGCATTCTGATTCGAGCCGGGGCTAAGAAGAAAGCGAACCCTTGGCCATACTTACCGAACTTAGCACGGCCAGTATCGATTCTGAAGGAGAAGCGGGTGGTGAAATCCGAAGGGCTTACCTATTACTGGATCCCATAGAGGAACCTCTTTACCGTAAGTGACCCAACCAGCACGGCAAGTGAAGTTGATGCTGGTAAGCTCAACAGACCTCTTTTTGATCTTGCATCTCCTTGGTATGCTATTTCAGAACTTTGGTTGAAACGAGTTATCTTAAAATGGATTGAACAGACACAAGGGAGAATCAAAATAAATGAAAAGAAGAGCATAGAGCTGGCCATTTTTGCACAGGAAGAAACACAGCTAGTATTATCACAAGAGACCTAAGACTGGGTGGAATTACTATATGTATATACTTCACAGCAAGTCAACGACTAAACCTGAGAGCCAAGTTACAAAAGTCACCAAAATAGTTGACCTTAAAAGTAAACAAACATGTTTAGTGGTCATCCTAAATCCTTCTTTAAGGTAAGCAGAAGGCATAATAAAGGCAGTGAGTGACTTAAAAGAAAAGAAAAAAAAAGGCTTTCCAACCAAGTCACAACGAAACGTGGATCATGAACACTAACATTTTCCAGAGAACTAGTTTATGCACACCACCACAATTAGTTATTGAACAAGAGAGGATTAGTCCACCAACAACTCAGGTGGTCCATCTGTAAACTATGTCAATGCACATTAAGTAAGAAGAACCTTGGCCTGCATCATTTAAAAGAAAAAGCCTTGCACCTTTTTGAGAAATTGAAACTAAAACGCACGGATATACTTATGAGAAAAATAATAGTCTGAAAAATGACTTCCACCAAGTCAATGTCAAAACCTAGGATTAGAAAAATAAGCTCATCCGAGGAGCCAGCTCAACCTCAGTTAAAACAAATGAACATCAACTTTAAGATCCTACATTTTTCTATGTTTTGTCAACTAAGTCTTTATCTGTTATCACGAAAAGAATGTGATCAACAATTATACAAACTGCAAAACAGTTGACCTCAAGAACAAACAAATGATAGTCACAACTGAAATATACCTCTTATCTTACGTGCAAGAACAAACCTAGATAGCAAGAGACAAGTAAGAACAAACCCACCAAATTGACCATCTTCTACTTTACTACCAACACTAAGAAAAATGTACATAAATGTATATCAAGAAGCTTCAGTTCCGACCAAACTCGTTGAAAACATGTTGTAATTCAATTTTCTATGTGTGGGATAAACAAAAAAATAACCACTGTCAATTGTTTTGTTGATATCTCTAATTCATCTTTCGTCCTCTTCTTGTCAATCAATCTTCAGCCTTGACCAGAAAAAAAAGAAGAAAATGGAAAATCTCTGGTTTATCATCTTCTCTCTCACAGCTCCTATCTTCTTCTTCTTCGCCAGATCCCTTTGGAGTCAAAACTCCAAGTTACCACCAACCCCTACGTCTCTTCCCATCATCGGCCATCTTCACCTTATCAAGAAGTTTCCTTTACCACAAGCTCTCCATCACCTCTCTTCAGTCCACGGCCCTGTTCTCTTTCTAAAATTCGGATGCCGTCCCGTCCTTGTCCTCTCTTCCCCAGAATCCATCGAAGAGTGCTTCACCAACCACGACCAAACCCTCGCGAACCGCCCCAGGACCATCACCTCTGATCACTTCAGCTACGGCTACAAGAACTTCGGACTCGCTCCTTACGGAGATCTCTGGAGAACTCTCCGCCGTCTCTCCACCCTCGAGGTCTTCTCCTCCACAAGTCTCCAGAAGAACTCCTTTATCCGTAACGAAGAAGTCTTGAATCTCTGTTCGAGACTCTTCAGATCATCCGTTGACTCTAGGAAAGTGGATCTCAAGTATCATTTCACGCTTCTCACTGCTCAGGTCATGCTCAGGTTAGTCTCTGGGAGTCGTGGCGTTGAAGAGAGCGGTCCGGAATCAGAGAAGAGGTTCTTTGATGATTTCAAGTCGAGGTTCTTCTCGAGCATGTCGATGAACGTCTGCGATTTTTTCCCAGTGTTGAGGTGGATTGGGTTCAAAGGTATTGAGAAGAGAGTGATGGAGATGCAGAGGATGAGAGATGAGTATCTTCAACGACTCATTGATGATGTTCGGATGAAGAAATTTGATTCAACCGGTTCGGTAGTGGAGAAGTTCTTACGCCTTCAAGAAACAGAACCAGAGTTCTACTCAGATGATGTCATCAAAGGAATCGTAGTGCTTATGTTCAACGGCGGAACTGATACTTCACCTGCGGTAATGGAATGGGCAATGTCGGTTTTGCTGAACCATCCTGATAAGCTTGAGAAGCTCAGAGAAGAAATCAAATCTAATGCTAAGCAAAAAGGGATTATACAAGACTCCGATCTCTCGAGCTTACCTTATCTTCGGTGTGTCATCTACGAGACGCTCAGGCTATACCCCGTAGCTCCACTCTTGCTTCCTCACTGCTCATCAAAGAGATTCAACTTAGGCAACTACGAGCTTCCGGAAAACACAATGTTGTTCGTAAATGCCTGGGATGTTCATAGAAACGGTGAGCTTTGGGAAGACGGGGATGTTTTCAAGCCTGAGAGATTTGAAGGGTTTCTTGGCGATAGAGATGGTTACAGGTTCTTGCCGTTTGGAGTTGGGAGGAGAGCATGCCCTGGAGCTGGATTTGGAATGAGGACAGTGGCGCTTGCTGTCGGAGCATTGGTTCAGTGTTTTGATTGGGAGAAGGTAGATGAAGGAGATATAGACATGAGGGCTGTTTTTGGTGTGGCAATGTCTAAGGCTGAGCCACTTGTCGCGTTGCCTAAGCTACGGCCTGATATGGTTCCTATCTTGTCTCAGCTCTAGTGTCATCTGTATTGTGGCCAATAGAGTTGCTTTAGACGATTGCTTTTTTTATATATACACATGTACAATAAGGAGAATGAATAATGATCATAAATCACAAATAGTTACCTTAATAGTGGAATCAGTTTCTTCATTTTTTCGTTCTTCCTTGGCATTAAATCTGCAAGAGGCAGGGAAGATGATCTTAATCACGGGAAGGTCTCCTCTCTCCTCCTTCCTTTAGATGGAGATCTATGGAGAATGATCATTTGTTGAATAGCCACTGTTGCTTCTTCATTCATTCAGTCCTTATATAACCAAAAAATAGTGATGCAACAAACAAGAACAGACGTCCCACTCAACGATGACCATAATATGAACTGGATCAGAAGCAAGTAAAATTTGACGTTCAATAAACAATCTCTGATACAACTATCGGCGGAGAAGCTATATTTAGCAATGTAGTTTCTCTAGACAGGAGAACTCGAAAATAAAAGAACCCAAAAAGTAGATTCATGTACACCCTCAATGATGGTAATTTTGGCCCTTGAGAATAGTCCATGCCCTGAAAACAGGAAACCAATTACATCATCTCATAGTATAATTGGAATGCAGAGACAGAAGTAACAATGTTATCACCTGTAAAGCTGTTCCATAAGTACAACAAGAGCTATCTGATGATTCAGGACCATGGAGGAGAGTCTAATGGTCACATTAGCTCGCTTCCTCACTTCACTTCCATGTCCATAAGCTCCACCTATACAAAACGATATCCTCGAAGCTCCCTGAAAACAGAGATCGCCACAGAGTCAAACATTCTCTCCTGCTTAACAAGTCCTCTTAAGCCTTTCCATTTGTAAAGAAAGGTTTCCTCAAGATGAATCAGATTAACTTCAATCAGTTTGATTACTTTCCAAGAAGACTAAGAACAAAGGGAAAGGCCAAAGCTTACACTATTGCCTGCATCCCCAAGTAACTCAGCCATCTGTTCTGAATCAACGTCACGGCCTCTCTCATCAAGCACCACAACCTACAATCTCACAATCAGACAGACCCAAAATCACATTGACTAACACCACATTCTAGAGAGATTTCAATAATACCCAATCATCAGACCCAATAAGCTTCATCACAGCCACTTCCTCATCCTCAACCTGAGCTCTAACATCCCTACGAGTAAAAACACTATTGACTTCAAACCAAAGCCATCTAAGTTACTGAGCTTTATCTCCAAAAATCGAATCAACGTACTGAGCATTTCGAGGATTGGAGCGAACCAAAGAATCCTCAAAGGAGCAATACGGTTTAAGCTTGGCTTTGTACTCATCGACCAAGAGTCGAACACCTTCTGCTCTCTTTTTCCCCACTGTTATCACACGTATCGGCAGAGCTCTCTGTGAAACCAAAATTCACCAATTTCCATCAAAATATAAAAACCTAATCAGTTTCGATAGAATCTCGAGCAGAGAGTGGGGGTTTACCACTGCTTGACCTGTGTATCTACATGTTCTTCCTGTTAAATGACATCGTCACATAATCTTCGAAATCAACAAGAATCGAAACCAAATTTGAGAAAAATGAGAACCTTTTTCGTGAGGAGTAAGGGAAGCAGATGAGTAAGGAGTAGCCATGAACGAGATTGCCACTTTTTGAGTTGTTCTTCACGTTTAACGGGACGACGACGATTGCACTATCCGTTGGACACTCGAGATCGAAGCCGCAAACGCGATACCGAGAGAGTTTCTAGCCCATCTCCATCATTAACAAAAACAAGTTTATAAATGGGCTGAAGTACAAATTATATAATTCATGTACTTTAGGCCCATTAGGAATAAACTTTCAAGCCATTCAGTTACGTCGTATGATTAACCGCGGTCTCTTCGCTGGGTTCTTAACTTTAAATAAGAGACGATTTTTAGCTTTTAATTAAGAAAAACTAAAAATTGTTTCTTAGATAAAAAATAAAAGAGACGTCTCTTAATCAAAAAATATAAAAAAAAAATGTCAAATTATCAGTTAAGAACCACAAATAAAAGACCGAAGTTAATCATATTCTAAATAAGTCACTTAGTAGGTCAAATTTAGTTAATTAATCACTGAAATATCTTGATATCAAAAAGGATAAAAAGAATTCGAAGTCATTAACTAAATCATAAAATCAATATATCTTTTTATCTATTAAATAACTTATTTATGAAAAATAATTAAACCGTAAACAATCCTAAAATCATAAAAGCATATAACTAGAAATGTTTTCACATGTTTAAAATACCTCAGTACATACTACACCTAACACGTGTATGTCCGAAGGGGCCATGAAAAGACAACGTTAGGCTTTTCTAATTGTTAGCATATATTATTCCCCATAACGCATCCCTGCCCACCAGATTAATTATTTATAGTTTAGTAGTATTCTTGTTTCCATACAACACATTTTAAAACTTCATATAGCACATAGAAAATAAATATTCGTGTTCTTTTGTATATATTCCCAACCTCCACATCTTTAATAGTTCTAATTCCGTATTAAACAACTCTTGGCATCTACACACTCATTTGCCCCACCATGCATCTTTGTCTTTAGCTTTTGGAGGAATTATTTATTAGTAAATCAGATATAAAGCTTTAATTCGCAGTGTCCGAATACTTACAAGTGGAACCAATTTTATCGGAAATAATTTCTATGTACTGATGTACACAAGAATTTTACAATAAGTCTATTTCTAACCTAAGACACAATATAATGATCGACATCCATCCGTTAACCTAGAAGTAAAGGTGTGTAAAACTGTAAATCTAGGTAAATCCTCCATATGCTCAGATAGCAATAGCCAGGCTTGAACGTCTAATAAATCAAACGTCCGATCTATTCATATCAAAATATAGGATTAAAGCTATGAAAATTTGAGCACGATAGTATCTCCATATGATTTTCCATTGTCTTTGTGATTTTATTTTTCATGCACATAAATAGTTTTATTGTTATTGCAAAATAATTTCTTAATTGGAGATTTACCCAAGAGAAAAAGACAAAAATAACACTAAATCAAGTTTTTGTTCCCAAACTAGCACTCAAGGTCAAAAGTCACAAAAATAACACTTAATGTTTTATCAAAAGTCACAAACTTACGGTTTAGAGTTAAAGGGTGGGGTTTAGGATTTAGGGTTTAGGTGTTAGGGTTTAGGGTTTAGGGTTTAGGGTTTAGAGTTTAAAGTTTAGAGTTTAGGGTTTAGGGTTTAGGGTTTAGAGTTTAGAGTTTAGGGTTTAGGGTTTAGGGTTTAGGGTTTAGAGTTTAAAGTTTAGAGTTTAGGGTTTAGGGTTTAGGGTTTAGGGTTTAGAGTTGAGAAATGAGGTTTTGGGGATAAGATTTCAAAATTTGAAAAATAAAAAAATTAAAATTTTCAAATGATAAACTTAGAAAGGTGTTATTTTGGTCAATTTAGTTTTTGAGTGCTATTTTGTAATATAAACTTAGAAAAGTGCTATTTTGGAGATTTGCCCTTTATCCAATGTGAAGAATATTTACGATGGATTTCTAAAAACCCTAAATTCGCTGACTACCGACCAAACTAATCTATAATTCTGCATCGGTATGTAAATGTACACAATTCGAACTTGTCGGTTTACTGTGTAATGATTAATTAAAATCCCATTCTTATCGAAATAAAACACTCGTTCTTGAACGAGACGTTAGCAAGAGTACATATTCCGTTTTACTCTTATGTAATGAGAATACGAATTTTATTTGATTGATGAAAATGTTGTCTTAAATCAATTACAAATGCATGATTCGGTCGGTGACGTATGAAGCACTCGTGCATGCACTAATGCAATCGGAAATTGGCTGCTAGAATTATATTTTTTGGTGAATATACATACTGCGTCGACATGCCTCGGATAAATTGTATTATTATGATCGAAAGTAATTATCAATATAATGGAGAATAGTCTCACGGACAATAAAAATGTGATTCTCTCATATATGCTATTCGGAAATGAACTAGCCCCACCATTAGGGCTCCTTTCCATGTCTTTCGTAAGCTGGTTTGTTACTTAAAAAGCTGACTAAGTGAATCTAAAACTGTTAAAATTTAACGTTAAAGATAGGTTTGGTATATCATACACTGAGATATCAGATCCATATCAATCATTTACGTGAGGAATACCGCTTAAACTATCAATCATCGGTCATCACCAGCTGACGCATCTTTTAGTATTCATTCTAATGAGACAAAATAATTGGTAATAACTTCAGAAAAAAAATTGGTAATAGAGTAGAGGCATAGATTATGGGAGTAAATAAAAGAAAATTTCAATAGAATATTTTTATTTTTTTTTGTAACTTGGCTTTCAAATTAAATAGCAAAAGAAATTAAAATGTTTTACAAGCTTTAACAGCTTTAGTTATAGGCCCAACCCAGTTAAACAGAATCTCATATTTAGTAACCCAAATGAAACCAACAGTTTTTTGTCCCTTGGAGCTTTGTAGTTGACGATGGAGGAGGAGACTCGCGATCATAGTCGGTGGAAGAGGGAGTCAAGCATGTGTGAACCATAGCTGTGAGATGGCTGAGCAAAGAGAGGGATTTGACTCCCGAAGAGTTTGGATTTTATTCCTTATCTGCCGATCAATGGTGGAGAAGAGGGAGTCCGCTGATTTGAAGTTGTTTGAGTGCAGGCGGGCGTTTCTCTCTGCCCATATCCAGTAAATCACCGCTTGCCACACCAGTAAGGTAAGAGTACGCAGCGGTCTTTGAGCTTTGTTCCTTCGCAAGTTCCGCATCTGAGTTAGAGTTCTATCCCACTGCCTAATCGGAGTGATTCCACATCTTGGGGCACACAGGGACCAGAGATCAAAGCTAAATGAACATTCCGGGAACAGATGATCTCTCGACTCTCCCGCTGCATTGCATAGAGGACAGAGAGAGGAGACTTGTAATCCCCAGCTGATCATTCTATCCTTTGTCGGGCATCTGTCTAGGGTTGCAAGCCATACAAGAAAGTTGTGTCGTGGAACGCCATGAGGAGACCATACAATGGATGCCCAGTTGACTTCATCATGCGGACCTTTTAGGTAAGAGTAAACATCACCAGTCTTGTATTTCCCAATGGTTTTCCCCTCCATTTCCCATTCATAGTAGTCCTCATGCTCTGATAGCTCCACTGTTGTTAGGTGAGCATGGAGTTGGAGAAGCGCGTCTGTTCTTGCAGGTGGAAGTCTCCAAACTCCATTCCTATGTAGTGCTGCAACAGTTGAGTGTAGAGGGATCTCTAGTCTTGAAACTGATACATTTAAAACAGTTGCTAAGCGACCTAGCGGTGACCAGTTGTCGTGCCAGAAGCGAGCCGAGTTTCCATCTTCTAGTCGGAGCTTTATGAGAGGATACACTTCATCTTTAGTTTCAATAGAATATTAAACATTTTATTTAATGATATAGAAAGAGAAGAATTGAGGTAATGGTATACGTGTGTCCCACAAGATCTAGATTCTTCAAATAACAGAGACAGACTTTAACCCTACGCTCTATTTTTATCTATACATTCAAGTGTGTCGCCTTTCAAGGTTCTCCCCAATCCTCCATTATTTGTTTTTAAAAACTTTAGGTCACTGTCGAGAATATAAAACCAAATAAACAAGTATTACTTTATAAATGGTTTCTCTAATATTTTAAACAAGGATGTGTCTTCTCTAAAATAGTGATTGTGCTTTTTGATTAATCATCTTATTCTTTTTTATCTTCCAATTATTTGATCTTCTCTTTAACAATTGATTTATCTTATATATTCCATCAACTGATTTTCCTGTCTTGTAAATTCACATAATTATATTTTAAACATTGTACAAATTTTAAATAAAAATTAATTATAATTTCCTAGGAAAGTAAAAACATTCAGATTAACATTTTTTAAAATTTAGTCTAGAACGCATGATGTAAAATGCACCATTTGCAGGCTTGAAAAATAGGTGTTGGAAAATTAATTTCTAACCAAAGGAATGTATCAACAAAAAAGAATGTCTAAATGGAAAATTTAGAATCTTTTAGATTTTTAAAACAAATTAATTGTCTCCTCATGCAGGTATGACTATAAATATAGGGCCCTGCACGCAATCTATCTCATAATTAAACACCAACACAATCGGTCTACTCTCTCTCTCTTTCTTTACACATAACAAAAGCTAGAACTCTTTTTGTGAGACCATGTCAGGCGTCTGGGTGTTCAAAAACGGAGTTATACGTCTAGTAGAAAACCCATACCAGTCCGGTGGAGTGACGCATGGCCGGAGGAATGTCTTGGTTTACTTGCCCACCGGTGAAGTAATCTCCTCTTACTCGTCACTCGAACAGATCCTAATGAGTCTCGGGTGGGAGAGATACTTCAGTGGAGACTCAGATCTCATCCAATACCACAAACGTTACTCCATCGACCTTATCTCCTTACCAAGAGACTTCTCCAAGTTTAACTCTGTTTACATGTACGACATCGTCATCAAGAACCCTAACACCTTCCACGTCCACGTCCGTGATTTCCACTGAAATCTACGTATTTTAATTCTCGACGAATCGGTTTAGTTTGCGTTTGTTTTGTTCCAACCGAGAAATTCCAGACATAAACTCATATGGAATCTGAAGTAATCATGTCAAATAACGTACTGGTCAAAAGAGAAGATGTGTGAGCTGTAGGAAATTTATTTTACTAGGAAAACTGATATTTGTAAAGAATAATAATAACATAAATTAAAATTTCAATACCAAAATATAAAAATAAAGAAGAATTGCAGAGTCGGAATAGTTAATCTCTTTCCTTAAATCTTTAAACACCCCGTAGTATGACGGTTTCATGGCGCTCAGATTCCCAGGATACAACTGCATCATTGTTTTTGTTTAACATCACCGAAAAACAGAATCTATCGACCATATTTCTGTGATGTACTCTCAGACTCAAATAAAAAAAATACTAGCATAACTATTCTGAGTGGGAGAAATGTTTCTTGATTGTATGAATGTGTGTATTTTCTATAATGCTAGCAAACCCTTTTATAGAAAAATCATGAGAAGCACAAGTTTTATTTTTCAACACAAAAAATAAAACCTCCATGGTGCACTAATGGAGTCTTTAATTCTTGTCAATTATTGTGTGAATTTATTCCACATTTTGACCAAGAAATTAAAGAGTAAAATTATTTTTTGTTTGACCAATTCAAACTAAATAATATGTTTTAAAATGGATTTTTTTTTATATTTTATCAATATAAAAGATCAACATATATTTGATTTAAGTTAATGAACATGAAGTCCAACTAATAAATCAAAACCCAAATCCAAGATCAAATATCTAATGTATGTATTTGCTACTTTATACAAGATTCTCAAATCACACACATTACACCTCCATTTCTCATTCAAATAAAACTTCATTTTTGACATATGAATATTTTATTGGTAATGTTCAAAAAATAGTTCCAACATGAGCTCCAAGAAACAAAGCGATGGATATTGGAATATCATCACTTAGTTTGTGTTTATCTGTTAATATGTGCTTACTTGTTGGGAATGGTTTTACTTATTTGTCCAAGTTTGTTGCATATGCATATATAAGAGTAGTGCTGTCAAAAGGTGGCACATTATTTGTACCCGTCGTTGATTAGTTTGTTTTGTAGCTTCTCATCGCTGTAATAGATGTAAGTTGTGTTACTATATATATATAATATATATATTCGATTCCCATCGCTGTTTTGAGACCAAAACTGCCGGCTGTACGTAATACTTTTGATCTTTTTTTTCTAATTCATATATGAGTAGTATTTATTTCATCATTTTAGGTATATCAAAAGTAGAAACATTTACAAAACCCTGTTAATGAAAATAAATAAATTGCGTTGCATATTAAGAAAAAAATTGTAACGCCCGACCGCCTACGGCTAATGGGCCACCTACGCTTACTCACTCGGCCCATGGGCACATCACTTCCGACGGGTGGAGCGTTAATTTTCAGAAGATTCGAGAATCATGTTTATTGACTCAGCAATCACCACCCGACATTTTCCTGTGTTTTGGCCCCATTCGCACGGTATCATGAATCACTTTTCGATAGGTCACCCATTTTTTTACTATTTCAGTCCAAACACGCTTAACCCTGAAGTTATAAACGGATGTGTGACGGAAAATGTAAGTCAACTTTGGTAACATAGGTAGCCAAATCAATCCTCTTAAGCATTTCCATATATCACAACTCGGAATGTTACAATTCACTTCCTCTCAAAGAACGCAACGTCTCCACGACATGTCTCAAGACGCCTCTCGAGTCAAAACCGAGATGGCTAACCAGTTCTAATACTATTTGTAACATCCCGACCGCCTACGGCTAATGGGCTACCCACACCCGCTCACTCGGTCCGTGGGCCCCATCCGACAGACGGTGCGTTAATTTTCCGAAGGTTCGAGAGTCATGTTTACTGACCTTGCAATCACCACCCGATCTTTCCCCGTGTATTGGCCTTACTCGCACGGTATCGTGAATTACTTCCCGATAAGTCACACATTTTTTCACTACTCCAGCTCAAGCATGATTAACTTTAAAATTCTAAACAGACATGTAACGGAAAAAATAAGTCAACTTTGGTGACATAGGTAGTCAAATCAATCTTTTAAAGCTTTTTCATATATCACAACTTGATATGTTACAAAATCACGCATGCATAAAATATCTATCTATACTAATAAAGTAGGGGGTATTCTCCCTTCTCATGCTGCCACATCGCAATGTGTTTAGGGTATTTTGTGACACCTGTCCCACTTTTATTTTTGATGTCTCGACCTATGATTTTGTATTAAATCGCAGTAGGCCTGCATATTATTTTAGTTAGCCTCATTACAAAGACTTCGTAACTGTTTATACATTCAAATTTTAGTGTCGAGGCCCAATAAGTTATCTCTACTCACATTCTTTTTATCGTTTCTTGTCGTCTCGAATACGCTTGAGGCCACCCATATGCGAAACCGCCAACGTTACGGTTCTAAGGTGATTAAGTAACTGCTGTTAATTATGGTATTCAATCCAAGCATCCTACTACTTGCTTTTCAATTCATACACTACATTGCTTAAATTGGCATGCTTTTGGTTGGAAGCTCGTCTGTTTGAATCTTTTTTGTTATCTTATAACTGTTGAGGTTACAATATGTCTCTTTTGTTGTATTTGTTGTACTTATCAGTTATATTAACGGATGATGAACGGATTTCGGATTGTTGTTGTGGGTTTGGTGTTGATGTCATCATGACTTCATAGTCTTGCAGAAATGGTTTGTATATTTCTTTAATCCCCTGATTTGGTTTGTTTTCTTGGCTTAAGCTACATATCATTTGGTGGATCCGTAGGTACTGAGCGGTGAAACGAAGCACTAGAAAAGCTGGAGAAGAAGTATGATCTGGTCGTTAACATTCAAGGAGATGAACCACTCATTGAGCCTGAGATTATTGACGGTGTTGTCAAAGCACTTCAGGTTCTGCATTAGTTGGGATTATATGTTTCATCTTAATATAATATAATTGGACTGTCTTCAAACTTTAGAAGTTGTTGAATAGTGTTCCAATGGGTTGTTGAATAGTGTTCCAATGGTTGTGAATTTTAGGTAGCACCTGATGCAGTGTTTAGCACAGCGGCAACATCATTATAAAACCAGAAGACCGAGATGATCCTAACCGAGTCTAATGTGTGGTGAAAAATTGTGCCTACACTATCTATTTCTCCAGGGGTTTGATTCCTTATAACAAGTAATTTTTTTTTTGTCTTCTGTGTGTTGGTATTATAAATAATCTTATTATATTCTTGCCTATATGCTCAAGTTGTAATCACTTATGTTTTATGTGGTTTAGGAGTGGTAAAGTCAATCAAGTTTTTCCTTACATGCTTCATATTGGAATATATGTGTTGAGTAGTCAACTTCTCTTCTTAAATATTTAGTTTCACTTATTTATTATGATCTAATCTCTAGGGTTTTGGGTTCAACGTGCTCACCGTCAGACCCGCAACGGCTTGAGAAATATGTTTAAGATCGAGATAGGAAAGTAGATTTCCTCTCAGTCTCAGCTACAACATCTAACTGGATGGAGTTTTTTGTTTCACATTTTCTCTATCTCATGCCATTCGCGAAGGTGAATTGCTTTATTTATTTTTTGTATGTTTTAGATTTAAGCCGTATTGTTTCTTGCTCAATCCCTATTATACCATGTGGCACTGCAGGGAGTAGATGGCATGTATAATCTTTCCCGGAAAATGTGTTCCGTCAGGCCACGCTTCCCATGAGGTCAAAATGGATTTTAATCCCAACCAGAGGTGTAACTATTTCATCTTTCTTTCACCCTAACTCGGCTTGGTTACTTAGGCTTAGAGGGTGGTCCTTATTTCTCGCGTAAAAACGATCCTGGACCATTCAGCCTTTCTCAACCAAGTATCCCCTTCCCTTATTAAAGAAAGTCGATAATGAAATGAGGCAGGTTGTTCTAGCAGTGTGTTCCAAAGATTTTGGCTCTTTGTAGGCAAGACGGTCTTTGTTTTTTGTTACTAAATCCATGTAGAATGCTAAATTGTTTAATGGATCAGGATGGTACTCTTTTGTGTTTATTGATAGGATGGTAGCACATGCGATGGAGTTATGGACAGCTGTAAGCGATGAAGGAGAAGTTCTTGCACATGAGGAGCAGCAAATTTTGGGTGGAATCAACATGGAAGATCTCCATAGACTTGACTATGCTCAAGTCTTTCTTTTAATGCTCTGACTCTGAAGGTACTTTTTCTTTTATCACTTGTCATGTACCTTTCCTGTAAAAGTAACAAGCTAAGTATGCAGAGAACCTAATCATATTGGTACCTTATGTGTATGTTTTATGTTTAGGTTTTTACGGATAGCTCCTTTTATCTATCATATTGCACAAAATATGGATTAGGCTTCTTATAACTGTTGTTCTGTTGGCAGCCACCTCAAAATAATCAGTTGCTTTTAAGGTTTTATTTATTCTCTTGCACCTGTACATATATTTATATTCTCTGTTGTTGGGATCTTGTTAGAAGGCTTCACCTGATGCAGAGTCTTGAGATTTTCCGTCTATGTGAACTTAGTAATGTCAGCGCTAAACTTATGACTGCATCGATATGTGGAAAATCTATTTTACACTTGTGTTTTCTTATCCTAAAAAGAGCTGGAAAGCAAGAAAAACAAATTTCATTTGAAATAAGTTATGTTGCTTAGATCTCATGAATGCATAACTGGAAACATGGGGAAAAGGGTCGGGGAGTTTTTGGCTTCAGTAAGTCTAGGATCAGCGCTGCTCAAAGTGATTGCTCAACAGCTGCTTGATTCTGTTGGAAAGCGATTGTCTAATAAAATTCTCATGGTCTATATATATTCTCCAAGCCATATTTTTGAAACATATTTCATTATGTACATCCCTTTTCATACTTTGACATTGTCTAATGGAAAGGCCTGGTGGAGCTGTTGGGTTCGGAATCACAGATATCTGGTGGTCTTGATTTTCTTCATAAATATTAATCATTTATATCTTCTGTTTTCTTTGCTAATGATTTTGGTTCTATAAATACATGTCCTGAAATCAGAGCCCAAAACTATTGCCCAAAACAAATGTTAATAGCGCATAATATGCAAATGTTAATTTGTCAACTCTATTACATAAGTGATGTTGGTAACACTGTAATGAAATCAACACAATAATAAGGCTAGGTTCTCTCCAGCAGTTGACACCTAAGCTTTTAAAATCACTAAGAAACTGCCATGTCAATAAATGAAAAAAGTTAGAGAAACCAATGAAAACATTTTATTTGTACATATCACATTTAATATCGACAGATAAGCATGTAAGCTCGAGAATCTTCTTCATCCTCTCCAAATCCAGCGACCATCGTTCTCATAAAGTTTTGATCTTTATCTGAAGTAAGATTTAATCGAAAGGACAAAGCATAGGGATCCTACGACGAAGGATTAATCAGAAAGGGGAAGAAATAAGACGATTAGAACCAAGAACATAGTCGGAAATGCATTGATTTGATGGGGTGAAGAAAGGGATACATGTAATATTATTATTAACTATCTCTCTCACACTCTTGATGATGCAACGGATCTGAAATTAGAAATCTTTGAATCTTCCATCTTGCATCAGAATGCATAAACGCCAAGATCTAAGATTTGTTGATTTTGAAAGAATTTGGGAAGATAATGAAGCAGATGATACAAAGGAGAGAGAGATGATGACGCCTGTGTAAGAGATGATTCCGGAGGAGATGAGTCCTAATATAATAATCACCCAGTCTCCTCAAGAGCTTCACTATTCATTTCAACATTTGCTTGTTCTGTGATTGAGCCTCTCGGCAGAAAATCGTAGGTGAAAAAAAATGGAAAAGGAGCGAAGATGATCAAGTGTCCAAAAAGACGAGTCATGTCTTTTAAGGTTATCAAGAGTGTTAGCTGAGGTTGAACATAAATTTGGATGTTCTGCTCCCTTTTTTCTTGGGATATCTCAGAACAGCCTTGCATCTTTCTATTTTATTCTTTGTGTGAATGTTTGCAGAGAGGAAGAGAAGATAGCAGCTTGGAAACATATGCACAAGGTTTGGGACAGTTGTGAGGATGAAAGTAGAACCTGCCATTAGAAAACTCGGGGTCCTCCGATCCTTCACTTATATGAAAACTCACAAAAACCAATCAAACCATGATGCTTCTATTGAAATTTCTTTTTGCTTGAATCGCATGTGAAGCTGGAGAAAAAGAAATGAGCATCACTGGAAAAGATCTTGTACAAGCTTCAAACAACCAAGTTGAAAGCATAAGAGATCAGGAGTTCAGTATTCAGTGATCATGAACAAGAAAAAAAAGTTTTGACTATAGATCCCTGCAATAAAACAGTAGCGCAACCGTAATCTTCTTTCCATGCTTTGTACATATAATTTTAAAATGTTTATCTATACTGATATTTTTTTTTTGTTTATTTGAAGTAGAAATTACAATATATCGTTGTTATGATCTGTTTCAGGCTGTTGAAAAAACTTTCGACGAATCAGCTGTTCTTGCCGCAAAGTATCAATACCACCAAAGGTCTTCAGGGTAAGTCTGTGCGAGAGTTTGTGAGCTTCAGAGGTGAAAGCATCAATGGAGAGAAAGCTTTTTATATTTATCGTGTATCCTTTATCACAATGCTTATACATTATGTTTTCTTCCATCTCAATAGCGACAACCCAAAAAGTTGAGATATGAGATTCATGACATAGTGATTGGTGTCATAGAAGTTATTGAGAAAGCAGAATTAAAATCTCATATATAGTTACAGTTGGTTCTAAAGGTCTCCACCAAAACCTGTAAAGTTGACACACGTAAGAAAAGTCATGGCTTGTGGTTAATTTGATCAAAGATGCGTGTGTATTGTTTTATAGGAAAATTATAAAATGAGATATGATGATGGTTAAATATTATGCTCGTGTCATCTAAAAAAATAGACTGCACATTCAAAGTGATGAAACGAGCAGAGAAACGAGCTCAATGATTAAGAATATAAAGATACTCGAACAATATGCAATACAAAAAAACAAAAATTTTCTTTCACTTTGTTAATAAAAATATACACATTTGAATTCTATAAAACTAACAAAAAAATGGAATAGTGGATTAAATCAGACATGTCAAAAACTGTTGAGCCTCTCTTCTTTTAGTTACTTAAGGGTACGACTGGTTTCCCCGCTACCACCGGCAAACACAACTTTGACGGTTGGTAGCGGTTATTGGCGTTTGCAACAATCACTCAAACCGTTCTAAACCGCTGCAAACCGTTCTAAACCTCATAAATTTTAAAGTTGGTTTCAGCTAGCGTTTGCGGTTGCGGACGGTTACGGGATGATAATTTTTTTTTTCTTTTTTAAAAAACAATATAAATACAAAAATAGAAATATTCAATAAAAATATTTTCTATATTTTTAAAAAAAATTTAAAACTATAACTTTCTAAATATAATTTTTATATTTATTATAATATTATGATTTTTGATATTTTTATAATTATATAAAATGTAAATATTATTAATTTATTATTTAACCACTGCTTCATTTGGTATTTAACCAGTCATAAGTATCCCACAAACGCACCAATTTATAACCGCAGAATCAATCGTACAAAACTCTTAAAACTGCTAGAAACCGCAACCACCCGCATCCGCAAAATCTAACAAAAAAGTATTGTCAAAATAATAATTACATACAATAATATTTGTCATGCTATTAAATCACATCAAATTTCACCTATTTATTCTCTAACATTTTAGTATTTAATAACAAGTGATAACACAAATATATAATTTTACGATATATGTTTAGATTTAAATATCAGAATTAAAAACTTATAATTTATACTGATATACCTATTTATTTTTAAAATATTTTTTAATTATAATAAATATAACAAAAAGTTTTTTAAAAAAGTCCCGCAGCATCGCGCGGGTAATTACCTAGTGAGTATTAATAAATCTATAACAATATAATTAACTACAACTTATTTGAAGAAACTAAAAAAACTGATTCCTAATATACGGATATCCAATTATCAACTAAAAAGTAAGAATTGGAAAATGTCCAAGTAAATACAGATTCCAGCTCCGAAACAAAAATGTTGTATCAATACTATCATTTAGATCATATGCCAAATTACTAAACTTACAAGAATCTAACATCTAAAAAACCAAGTGTTACAAATGGGTTGGTTTCATAATCTCCAAATCACCGTACAACATAACCACCTAATGCAAAACCCCCAAATAAACACCATATACACAAAAATAAACAATAACAAAAACATTTAAAGCAAAAAAAGAAAACAACTACAATTATTAATATAGCATTAACTGCCATCAAACAAAAGTTCTAACTAGGGAGTGTAACCGGTGATCAAAGAATAAAAGAGAATAATGCATTTTTTACTATTCCTATTTTTTTTTTACCATTTATAAGGAATCATTTTTCTTTTGCATTCCTTCTCATTCATTTTATTTTAGAGGAATATAGAACAAATTTATTCCTCACTAAAATTGATAAAGAATAATTTTCCTTTTCATTCCTTTAAATTTATCCGTCTGTATTTTTTCCCTACTCATTCCTAATGTTTCTATAATGGTCACCAGTTAGGCCATGGATCTTCAACAAAGAGAAAAATTCACAGAAAACATATTTCTCCACTATATTAAAAAAAAAGCAAAAAAATACAAAAAAATTGTATCAGATACAGTCAACAGTACACAAACCTTGCCATCAATTTCAAAACCGTAGCCTACAATATTTTACGGTGGAACCACTCAGGGTGATGAATCAACACATTCAATTAATGAATCGTGTGGATAATGACAATGTAGAGGTTCATTACATTGAGGGGTTAAATCAGTACTTCTTCCACCATAAATCTATCAAAAAAACTTAACAATTTTCGCTAATCCGCATATGGGAACTATGACAACGGTAAGTATCTTTATAGTATATTACTGTTGTGGAGAGACAATTTCAAAGAAAGATTCTTTTGGGATAAGCTATCATTGGAAAATAACCAATTCAAGTCCGATCAATGTTGGAGCATAATTAAGAATTCATTTACTGGATTTAGGATCCTTTGAAGACAAAGTATTTAACCAATACGGTCACAATGAAGCCCCCAATAAATTGCCACATCTTTGATATAGACCAAGTATGCAAAAATCATTTACATTTACATTTTATTATCTTCCTTCATATAAGATACACAAAAACAAACACAAACATTTACATTTTTCCTTTTCGAACATCAAATTTACTTTATGTTAAAATTTCAGCTGAATTTGCTTTGTTACGGCTATTAGCTTTTTTATTTTACTTTTATTAAATCGATCAGTCACAACCACTTATGCTATTCTACATTGATCTAAGTAACTTTAAAAGAAAATAATATACTATGGTCGCTAACCACTATCAAATAGATCATAAAAATATCATTCTCTTTCAAAATATATTTATCTTCATATTTTTTGAACATATTTTCTTTACTAAGAATATAAAATAAATTGTAAATTCATTTAAGAATAAAAGATATGAATCCGGCGCGTAGCGCCCGGAAGAACACTAGTAAGACATAAGTTGGTGAAAAAAATACGCGTCTGATTTCGATCAAAACCTTGGCACATCATCATCGAATCAATCTTTTGGTGAGGGATGGTGATTCTTGAACTTCTTAGCTACTTGTGGTAACCAGAGAACGAAAAAAACCCAAATAAGTGTACCCCAAGAAACACAAACACAGCCAATGGTACCAATGAATATAAGACGAGTACTATAGGATCAATATGGAAAAACATATGAGCGAAGAAGATGTACACCTCAGACTCAGATCTTGGAACTGGTGGTGCTCGTCTTGGAAGGTGCAACACCGATCTTTCTCGGTTCTCAGGTAAAAAAGTAAAGACCTCCCTCCTTCGCTTAATCTCCTATTATATCCGTCTCAAGCTTTCTGATCCTTTCCAATTTAAAAAATCATATCATTTATAGTTGGAGTTTCATGTGCACCATGCAAAGGAAGTAGCAACAGTTGTGAAACTTGTGGCAATGCTTGATCCCCAAAACAGGGGAGCCAACAAAAATAGTCTCCTCGTTGTCTAACTGCTAAACAAAGTGCAATCCTGGATGTTTGAAATCTCTCTTAAACTAGTGTCTGAAACATTACAAAACTGTTTTTTTATATAACGATGATTTGTTGTAATAATCTGCAGGTGAGTCTTCAGCATCCAGTTTGTGTGGAAACATTTTCAGAAAGTAGAGCTCTGGGAAGAGTGTTCCTTAGATCATCAGGAAGAACAGTGGCCATGGGTAGAGTTACTCGGATTATCCAAAACTCATAAATTGCATCTATTGTAAAAAAATTGCCTGTTAATTAGAAGAAATTGTCAGAAGAGTGGAGTCGGTATGAACTACAGAATGTTTCAGGTTGAAATCAAATGTTGAGCTTGCTTTGTTTGATACAAGTGGAGAAGGAAACTGTGGCCTGATCTTATATGCCCTTTTGAACCCAATTGGATCAAAAGAAAGGAAAAAAAAAGTTGTATGTACAAGAGGAGAGAGAGCAAGATGATGTAGAGACAAACACCTGGTGAAGAAGAAGAAGAAGAAACAATGTATCTGCATCATCTTGGAATCATCCCATCACTACGACATTTTTTCTTCAGCAGAGGTTTTGCAGATAGGGCACCAATTCTTCATCCGTAGCCATTGTTGTACACAGCTCACATGGTACATATGTTCACATGGCATAGTCCCTACTTCATCTCCATCGACATACTCTTCCTGCATTCCATATATAGATAACATTTCACTAAAACTCTTTATACTATATTTTCCTACTCTGATACTACTAGACAAACCAGTGGATTAATTTATATTTTTGGGCGAAGAAAGTAGAGAAAAAAAGACAGACCTGGCAAATACTGCACTTGATATCATCAGCCTTATCCAGAGAAATGGGACCAGTTTCATCCGTCTCTTGATAAATGCTTTTCTTGAGGCTTCTCGAGAGTGCTTCTTCGCTTAGAGCTGTGCTCACTGTACCTATTTCATCCCCCAAAGCTAGTAGTTCCTGAAAAAATTGTGTTCATATGATTTTAGCTTTAGTAAACTTTTGATTGTTGAACTGAAATGGTGAATGATAGCAGAAGGGAGCATGATGTAAGAAAAACATGCAAGATTAACCTCATATGACATGTTATCAATGTCAAGCCTCATATCGCTATGCTGATCGTAGAATCTAATCATACCACTGGCGAATAGATTCGTCTCTAAAGAAGCCAGTTGCTGCAGGAAAAGAAGCAGAACAGACAGTAGAAACGTTAGAAACACTCTATACTAAGACAAAACATGTTCATACCAAAATACCAAACTGCTAATTACCTCGTATGTAAGCTCTTGATCTTGATCAATTCTTTCCAGTGCCAACAGTGCCTGACACATTTTCAAAATTAGTGTTATCACGACACCAACGAACATGTCAAAGCTTCTAATGAAATCAGACAACATGGTGACGGAAACTACCTCTGCAATTCCATTCATGTTGTAGCCACTTAAACCATCCCGGTCCACCAAAGAGCTTGAAGGGTGAGCTTCTGAGGGGCTACCAGGCATCATGCTACTTAACCAGTCGGTACTACTGTGACTATTTGATGGAGTAACAGAAAGAGAAGGATTGGGATTGATTGGTGTTGCAGGTTGAGGCGTTTGCCGAGAAGTAGCAGGGGATGCAACAGCAGCTCCAAGTCGCCATGATCTCCTACCACTACTTGAAACAACACTGTTATCCCTGATGGTAGGTACCGTACGTTTCCTTCTGTTATCAGAAACTGTGATGCCGTTTCCATGTGTAGAGCTTTGATTCCTTCCCTTCATCACAGACACACTACTCTTACTGCCTTGGCTAGAGGAGCTGCTCTCTCCATCAGAGTTTTTCTTTTTAGTCACACTGACTTTTGTTCCAGAGCTTGATTTGGTTGGAAGTACATCAGAGACAGCGTTGCACCTCAAGTTTCTCAATCCGTTCCTGCTCAGACCACCTCTTAGAGTGTGGTCGCTACCAGAAGAAGAAGAAACAGAGGGACTCACACTCACTAGAGTATCTCGAGTGCGCAAGCCAGGTTTCTGATGACTACTTCTAATGGTTCCTCTACTTGAGCTTCCTACGACTTCTCTAGAGACGGTGTTTTGAGACTGAACACTGATTGCGCTTCTCCTAGTCTTTAGGCGAGGAAGGATGGGCTTAACCGCAGCTGGATGATCAAGACTACTGCTCTTCTCTGAAGAACCTGTGTCCACATTAGATGAGGGCTGTCTCCTGCCAGTAGTACCTGTGGCTGGCTTTCTTAAGTTTCCAAATCCACCGGGAGCTCGAGATGAACTCGCAACAATTGCCTTTCCAGGCCTGCCAACTTTTGTATTGTCAGCCGTAGAGCCAATCCTGTTGGTTCCCATGGTGGAAGTTACCTTTGCACTACAGGCGATTCGGCTGCAGAAAGAGACGCTCTTTTCATCGTTCTTCTTCATATTCTCACGTAGTACAGGACCGCTTGCTTTTCGAGGCAGAACCATCCGGTCAACTGATCGCTTACCGGCACATCCATCCATTTTTTTCCCTGAAGCTCAAAATAGAATATTCAGTTACACCAACCTAAAGTAATTCTTTGTAAGCTGATTCTTTAATCGTGGAAAGAGAGAGAGGAGATTACTAATGGTCCCCAACCAAGAGAACACCAAACAAACATTCTATATAAAATAACATAAACACAGATCATCAAAAGCTTTAAGGATGATCTTCCACCAAACCTAAAGCAAGTCTTTGTAAGCTAAAAGCAAAGAACCACAAACAAAGCAAGCTTACGGGAAGAACATAGAAGTGGATGTATAGATCATCAAGAGCAAAACAACTTGATGAATCATAAACATCAGACCACAAAGCTGATTATGCGATCGTGGAAAAAGAGAGAAAAGAGGAGATTAAGATTACTAATGGTCCCAACACAAAGAGAAAGAGACTGCCTTTTGATTCGAAAGACACGGACTTTCCAATAAAAACCCTTTTTACCCCCGAGATTACAGATTCACCAATCACCACTTCACAATCCAAAAGCAGATAATACGATTAAAGAAACACGAATCGAACCCTTCCCCATGGAGATACGCAAACCTAATCATTCAGAGACCTGGAAAAAGGAAAACTTGTGCAAAACTGAAACAGTCACATACGAGTACGAACAAACGTATGAGCTATGTTCAAGCGATCGTCTTAGCTAGACCATGAAAGCTGATACCAGAGATACAGAGAGAGAGGGGTGGGAATAAATTACCTTTTTTATGTCCTTCTCCGACCGATGATGATTCTCCGCCGTCCGTAAAAAACGTGGAGAGCTTTGAGAGAGAGAGACGACGATATATATAAATATAAGTGGGATTTATAAAGTTTTTATATTAAACGAAGCTCGGAAAATGGAAAAAAATTAAATGGCTTAGTCAGAGAGATCTGGGCCGTTGGTTTCGGGTTTGTTTAAAGATGGACGGCTGAGATGCAAACTAACGTCCCCCGTTGGTAGACGGGAGAGTATTAGGAGGAACGAAAACGACACCGTTGTCGTTAAGCAGCGTTACGTACGGTGGACGGAATGATCTTGGAATTAAAATTTCTTTTATTGTTTTTTGTTTGGTGCTGAAATTAATGGAATTTGTAAATTATATACACTATTTACATTATTTGTTAGAGAAAAAAAAAGTTAAAACAGATTAGATTATTTCATTACTGGAATTTGATAATGTCGAGAAAAGGTGTGTATTAACAAACGTATCGTCGCTTTTTGGCGTAAATCAAGAGATTAACTAATAAAGAATTTTGTTTGGTCAACATGGATTAACTAAAATAAACATATATTCTTGTTTAGCATCAAGAAAATATTTTCTTGGGGATTTGTTGCGATGAGTGAAGTATTATTTAACTTATAAAAAAAGATCTCTTGACTATATGAAATTTTCTGCAGATGGTTATCATCAGAGCATTTATATACATATGCAAATGCAGTTTCGAACCAACCTTCATGTATAAAACTCATTGTATTTATTGTTTTAGAAGTCTATTTATGGTAATAATCGTGGTTTTGATTGATGTCCGTTGCGGTACTGAAAACGCCACGTTATTTCTCTATATCGTGTCAATCATCATAGCCACAGCAGATGAGCGACATAAACATATGAAAGGTGATAATAAGTACATCCAGCCTCAGGTTTTCGGGGCACTTTTCTGCTGTTTCGAAAATCAAGCTGGCATGACATTTTCCTTTTTCATTTGAATATATTTGTAACATATTTTGTTCACTTTACATTGATATATACATATATATATAGTATATGTTTACATGGTTTTTTTTTTGTTTTTTAATCACACGTACTTTAAACCCGTTTCAATCGGCTTCTAAATTTTAAGTATTCCACATTCTTATCGACGCGGTTCGCTACAAATTTTGGTCAGATCGAGTGGGAATCTTTCTACATTCGTTTGTGTTGTATGACATGCTACCCAACATTGTATATGAGAGGATGAGTGGGTGACATGTACATTTAGGACCAAACCTAACCGATCCCATTCTAACCAAACATATGCCTCATCGGTTAGGTTATTTTCAAACAGAATCTAATCGATCGGAATGAACAAGTTTTCAACCGTGAATATCATACTCCATTCTTTCATGCATATTTTATAAGATAATACTCACGACCTCCATACCCGAATTTAACGGTCACGTAACTTACAAGACTATATTACACGTAAGTTATCCACTCAAACTTCAAAGAAAAGTAAGGTTTTAGAAAACATGAGAGAAGAATTGAGCAGAAACAAAAAAAAAAAAATTGTGTTTATTGAAATCAATTGAATTTTTGCTTGTTGTTAACTTTAATATACTTAATACATTTTGTGTCATGTACTCATCTTCTATATACTAAAGCACAAGTCATTCAACCAATTATATCATAGCACATCATTTAAAAACAAAACAAAATATTGTTTAAATAAAGAAAATGAATAAAAACAAAACCTTGCACATTATGTACGTTTAAATATCTACGGGACAAAATCAAAAATATTCATGTCTATCTCGCCACTTGCCATGATCACCAGTCACCACACCTCCATGATCACCACTAACCACCAATCTCCTAATAACTACTGCAATTCTTGCATTTATAGTTGTTCTATGTTACGACTACCTTTCAGTAAAAAACACTTTTTTCCTCTAAAAACACTTTTTAAATTTCTATTCCACAAACCCATCATGCATCATGATATCTCAGAAGTTTGTTAAACTTCAAAAGATGTGTAAAGAGTAAATAAATTTAACAATCTAACAAAAAGACTATCAAAAACGAAATTTCAGGTATAAGTTTTGTATTTCACTAACTTTCTATCGTAAAGAAAGTGTGGTATTTTGTATTGTTTCTTTCAGATTGATATTTTTTTTATTTGTTCTGCACCGAAAATAAAATAAAAGTCATGATGATAAGTGATAACATCTATAATATCAATATTTTGTGATTTATGTTGAAAGGTTACTTTAATAACAAATATGTAATTCTTTGTTTATTGACCATAATATATTTTTAAATTATGTATAAGTAGAATAACTAGAATCAGCTTCCTTTTTGATTATAAGAATTATAATATCTTAACAAAACAAATTTCATAATTTTTTTTTTGTAAACAAAAACAAATTTCATAATTGGTAATTTACATTTAGTGAGTTCTAATGAAATTGAAGTTTTACGAAATTTTTACACTCCAAACTAGAAGAGAGTTTCAGAGTTGAAGTCAAATAGGTTTTCCATTGTACTATATTATGAATTCCAGGTAGATTGTGTATTTATAAAGTAAGTAGATAGCTATTTGTGGAAAGTCGAGTTTTTGTTTTCTTTTATTCTTCTCGTGCATATGTAATCAACACAATAATTAGGCTTGGTTCTCTCCAGAGCATGACACATCAGACTTTAAAATGCATGAGGAACTGACATGTCATTAACTGAAAAAACTTGGAGAACCAATTAACTTATTTCGTTTCTACACGTCATTTTTTCTTCTCCATTGAAATCAAAATCATATCCTCAAAGATGGTGGAGTGAACAGATTCGTGGGTCTCTTGATTCATCTTTAGTTCACTTTCTCTGTCACCGGATTTCATAGTTCGACTCATCTTTTCCAGCCTTGTGGCCAGCTTCATCTCCTCATAATTCACCTCTGTCTCGAGCTTCCTCTTCTCCGTCGCAGTTCGTCGTCTGTCTCGGGCCTGAATCGTGACCTCCATCTTCTTCTTCTTCTCAGGCTTGGCTCGTGGTGGTGGTTCGGTTCGTGGTCCAGCCAGCAGCACCGTACTCGTCTTCTGCAACTCCGGTTATCACTCCGTCGTGGCTGAGCTTCCGATTGAGAAGCTCGACAACTCCTCCAATGGGTCTCTCTTCCAAATCGCCTACTCCGTCGTACTCTCAGCCATCGCAATCGTCGGAAACAGCCGTGGTAATCGCCGGAATTGTCGGGATCGAAGTGAAGAAGAAATTGTCGGGATCGAAGTGAAGAAGAACGACAATGGTGATCTTTAGCTGTTTTGCACATATAGTCCTTAACGTTTTCGACTATTCACGATTTGACCCCAAAACTCTTGATATTGCGATACACCCTCTCAAATCAACCTCTGTACTTTCGATTGTGAAATTTAACCCAACCAAGAATTGTGAATTTGCAGCGCTGGTCCCTGAACTTTTGTTAAAATCACATTGGGCCCAAGACTTCCATAATGTGCAATTTAACCCATGATTTTCGCCATAAACTTCCAAATGTTCATTCCAAACCCTATCAAATGCAATTATGTATGCACTACAAGAAAACAACGGTATACTGAGGGAAAAAATCGTCGGTATGTCGTCGGAATAACGCTATTCCGACGACATACCGACGAAAAAAATCCTCGGAAATAACTCCTCGGAAATTCATATTTCCTCGGAAATCCCTCGGAAATTTCCGACGGAATTCCGAGGAAACCCTATTTTCTCGGAATTTCCGAGGACCACAAGTTCGTCGGAAATTCCTCGGAATATTCCGAGGAAGATGTCGTCGGAATATTCCGAGGGATAAACTTCCTCGGAATATTTCCAAAATTAAAAAAAAAAATTATAAATTTATTTTTTTAAATTGAAATTCGAAAATATAAAATTAAAATTGAAATAGAAAACATATTTAAAATACAAAAAATAATAAAATAGTTTTTATAAATAAAAAAAATGTTTTATAAATACAAAATTAGTTTTAATAAATATGAAATCATCTTTTTATAAATACAAAATAGTTTTTATAAATACAAAAAATAATAAAAGAGTGTTTATAAATCAAAAAATGTTTTATAAATACAAAATTAGTTTTATAAATATAAATATTTTTATAGATATGAAATCATCTTTTTATAAATACAAAATAGTTTTTATAAATACAAAAAACAATAAAATAGTGTTTTTAAATCAAAAAAAATATTTTATAAATACAAAATTAATTTTAAAATATGAAATCATCTTTTATAAATCCAAAAATCGAATTTATATACAAAGAACGGTTTGTATATTTAAAAATAGTTTTTATAAATACAAAAATAAAAAAATAGTGTTTATAAATCAAAAAAATGTTTTATAAATACAAAATTAGTTTTAATAAATATAAATATTTTAATAAATATGAAATCATCTTTTATAAATCCAAAAATCGAATTTATATACAAAAAACGTTTTGTAAAATCGAATTTATATAGAAAAAACGTTTTGTAAATACAAAAATAATGAAAAATTTATAAAAAAAGTTCTAAATCAATTCAACAAAACCAAATCACAATTCTAAACCTATTACACAACAAATCACAATCCTAACCAATCACCCTAACAAAAATCTATCAAAAACCTTCTAAAATCATCAAATCTACTTAAAAACCTAACAAATAGGACCTAAGAGAGTGGGATAGGGTCCTTACATGATTTGCAAGGGAATGGAAAGGATTCGCCGGAGAGATCGTCGCGAGAGAAGGTGGAGAACGCCGGAAGGAGAGGGAGATCGCCGGAGAGGAAGAAGAGAGAAATGGGGAAGAAGAGAGAAATGGGGAAGAAGATGCGTTTCAAGTTTATAAAACCTTGGGTCCGACGGATATTTTCCGTCGGAATTCCCTCAGTATTTCAATTTCAATTTTCGCGAAATATTTGGCGGCTTGTTTGCCCGGTTAAATGAAAATATTCCGAGGAAATTCCGACGGCCACTTAAATATCCGTCGGAATTTCCTCGGAATATTTTCATTAATTCGAGGAAAAAAATATCCTGTGCATGTATTTCTATTAATTTATATTGTTCCTCGGAATTTCCTCGGAATATTCCGAGGAAATTCCGAGGAACTAGTGTTTGGGGTTTCAAAACGTCAATTTTTTTTTATAAACGCATCGATCGATGTATATATATTCAAAAACGCATCGATCGATCACGTAGATGCACCGGGCCGTAAGAATGTGATCGATCGATGAGATTATCCCATCGATCGATTGAGGATATCAAGTGTTCCTCGGAATTTCCTCGGAATATTCCGAGGAAATACCGAGGAACTAGTGTTTGGGGTTTCAAAACATCAATTTTTTTTGCTGTATTTCATTTCTTATACAATTGTAATGCATACCATTGAGGATTCTTTGTATAGATGAGCATAAACCATGAAATAAAAAATTTCAAAACGAATTGTAAGTATTCCCTTTACCGTTCATTAAAGTGTATAAGTGTTTCTCTTATGTTGTGGGGATTTCGTTCATACAATCGGAAAAGTGTTTATTATAGGGTAAGGAACAAATTTTTGACTTCATAATGAACGTAAGACCCTTAATAAGGGTTATATAGGTGTTATTCAAACCGCAAAACGTTGTTTTCGGTTTAAAAACCCTATTTCCTCGGAATTTCCTCGGAATATTCCGAGGGAATTCCGAGGAAACCCTCTTCTTCCTCGGAATTTCCTCGGAATATTCCGACGAAATTCCGAGGAACTAGTGTTTGGGGTTTCAAAACGTCAATTTTTTTTATAAACGCATCGATCGATGTATATATATTCAAAAACGCATCGATCGATCACGTAGATGCACCGGGCCGTAAGAATGTGATCGATCGATGAGATTATCCCATCGATCGATTGAGGATATCAAGTGTTCCTCGGAATTTCCTCGGAATATTCCGAGGAAATTCCGAGGAACTAGTGTTTGGGGTTTCAAAATCTCGAATGTTTTTTTATAAACGGATCGATCGATGGATTTATGTCCAAAAACGCATCGATCGATCACTAAGATGGACCAAAGCGTAACAATGTGATCGATCGATGGGTATATGTCCAAAAACGCATCGATCGATCACTAGTTCGTCGGAATTTCCTCGGAATTTTGTAAAATCCCTATAATATTTCCTCGGAATTTCCTCGGAATATTCCGACGGATTGATGTTTCCTCGGAATTCCGTCGGTTTTTTCCTAGGAACACATTTTTCCTCGGAATTTCCTCGGAATATTCCGACGGATTGATGTTTCCTCGGAATTCCGTCGGTATATTCCGAGGAAATTCCGAGGAAACCCAAATTTTGGATTTCCTCGGAATTTCCTCGGAATTTCCTCGGGAAATTCCGAGGATTTCATTTTCCGTCGGAATGTCCGTCAGAATACCGCTGTTTTCTTGTAGTGATGAAAATGCAATATAAAGACCTAAATACAACCTAGAATGATTAGAATGAGCTAAATGATATCCTAAATACCATTAAAATCATGTTATATCATAGATGAGAGAACACGATCCTCCTCCATCTTCTTTCTCGGAGAGTGAAGAGATCAGTGAATAAGTGTAGAGAGTTTTGGGTGGGAGTTCTAGGGTTTATGGTAACGGTGCAGATCTATGGTGGATTGTGAAGATTCCAGCATCCAGTGATGGTGAAGTGCAGCAGCTCCGACGTCGCTCTCCTCCACGTCTCGGTTCCGCTACATAATACCAACAAGAGTAAAGATGAGATGACTCTATCACTCTAAGGACAACAGTGGTGGTGACGATCAGAGATGAACACAACGTCTTTTTCGCATACATGAACGGAGAGGAGGATTTGAGGGATGAACCAAGAACCATACGAAGTCTGAAGGAGGGGAAGAAGAGAAGATAAGAAAAAGAGGTGCTGGTGAAAAGCATCAGTGTTTACAATATAAAGAAGATGATAACTTGGCTTTAGGTAAAAGGAAATATATATGCTTACAGAAATATACGGGTTAGAAAGTGAATAAAATAATTGAGTTTTGGTTTGATAAAAATAAATATAATAAGACAAACCAAACAAATTATAACAAAACCAAGTTATTACAATTTATTACTAAATTAGTGAAATCGAAGACCATATAACAATCGAAGACCATATAACATAAGTAACATTCAAACATGAAGAAGACCACAAATTCACAATCCGTAATTCCATCGGGTGAAGAAGCCACAAACAATCAAACCGATGATGGATTATTTGATGAGTTGTTAAGCTTAAACTAAGCTGAGATTTCCTCAAGAATAATTTTTTTTGAAACTCAAGAAGAGTCGAAAAAGCTAGCTTTGGTTCTAACTGCTAAGAAGAGTCGATCATACTAGCTCTGGTCTAATTCTGATGCAGATGGTCGGTCTCATTCTCAAAGTTGGTTGCCGAGTTCATCAAAATGAAGGAGCAACTACATTAACAAATAAATAATGCACAAACATTTATGTGACAAATTTTATCAAAAATATCACATAATATATTCTATGTAAAATATTTTCAAAAGCCAATACTAATATTGGTGATAGAGAATATTTACTGAATCATTTTACAAAATATATTATTTTAACAAAGGCTAATTATTTTACTACAATATTGAATTTTAAATTTGAAGTGAAGTGAAGGACATTTACTACAATGTTGAATTTTCAATTTCGTGAACCAGAAAAGCGTAGGAAAAGAAATGAATTGGACTTCTATCTTTAACCTTAAACTCAATTGAAAAATAAATGAATAATAAAGTATAAATATAAAACTGATGTAAACAAAAATTTAGCATATATAATTTAGTAAGAAAGATAGAATACGAAATCAAAATAAGGATCAAACACATAAGTGTGGTTATAAGATGGCTGTCAAAAAAATATATTAAGAAAATGCTTAAGTTCTTTATATTATTTTTAATTAGAAGTCCACATTATTTTTTTATTTGATCGATACAAAAGGTAAAAACAAGGATTAAACCGATTTTTTAATATATAAAAATGTAAAACTGATATTTATATTGAAATAAATTTTAAAATACAAAATACTTTTATGGAATGGAAAGAAGATATTATTAGAGTCTTTTAGACTACAAACTGGAACCTAAAGCCCAAAAAAAACAGTGAGATCTTACACCACCAACTTGAGAGTAAAGGTGCGAAAAAATTAATATGGAAGCTAATCTGTTAAAGATTAATATCAAATAAATAATTATTATACAATAACCAAAATATAAAAAATACAATATATGTCTAGATTATAAATATTTAGATACAAAAATTATATTAATATAATTATTCATTTATAAAATGAAAATATTTTATATGAAATAAAATTTAAAATAAAAAAAATCCCGCAGCGTAGCGCGGGTAATTACCTAGTTACACACTAACAATTTATAATGCATGAGTCAGTTTCTGTATTTTTTTTTTTTTTGTCATCAAAATACAGACTCATACTGACTCTGTGAACCAAACTGGGTGATCTGCATCCATGTGAACGACGAAAGACGATTGATTTCGAGCACTGCGTGCTAGACTATCCGCCTTTGAATTGTGCGTCCGTGGTACATAGATGAGCTCTGATCGGGTGAAGCTCTCCCTCAGGATCTTGATATCTTCCAAATAATTTGCAAAAGCTGGCCATTCCTCTGGTTCCGAAACCATCTTCACCAGTTGAGAACAATCCGTTGCAAACGTCACTTGAGATTGACGCAAGTTCTTCATACATTCCATTGCCCATAATAATGCTTCCATTTCTGCATGGAGAGGCGAGAGAGTAGCCCTCACATTTCGAGCCCCCAACAAACCATCAAAACCTTCCAGAGTACTGAACCAACCTTGTCCTGAAAAATTAAAACCCTCCTTCCACGAGCCATCCGTAAAACACCATCTTCCTGGGATCGCCGGCAGTACCGTAGCTGCTGATGGTAATGGTATCCTCTGATCATTCTTTACTTGTGCCTCAGCCCACAATGTGGATTCTGTTTCAGCCAATTTTAGCGTGTCCATAGGATCCATGTCCAAATTACTGAAAACCTTATTATTTCTACCTTTCCAAATGTACCAAAGTATCCATGCAAACTGATGATCTTCCATCTGCGGAAAAACTCTCCAGAATAGATGATCGATGTTTGTAAAGAGGGCGCTCGTTGGAAAAACATCTGGATTTGATGGTATTTTCGAAAGGGCCCAAACTTGAACAGCTGGAGGGCATTCAAAAAACACATGGTTTATAGATTCCTCGGGAGCTCCACATCGTACACAACCAATATCCCCTTGCATTCCTCTTGCATGTAAATTTTTCCGAACCGCTATGCACCCTGTCACCAATTGCCATAAGAAATGTTTTAGCTTTGGTGGACACCTTATTTTCCAGCAGTAAGCCTTCAAGACATCAACCGTTGGCCCAATCAGTAAAGGTGGCCTTTCTCTGTCAGGATAAATCCGTTCCACTTGATATCCTGATTTAACCGAATATTTACCATTTTTCGTAAAGTGCCATCCATCTTTATCCACCTGTTGAATCCTACTTAGTGGGATACTTTCTATTAGTTTTGCATCCTGAGGATCCACCAAAGTCCGAATTGCCCCTAAATTCCATGTTCGCGAGGTAGAGTCAATGAGAGACTCTACTGTAAGGTCCGGGTATAAATTGTGTTGATTTTTATTTGCTGGTCTCGGGCGAGTGGTTGGGAGCCATGGATCATTCCATACAGATATGGAAGACCCTGATCCCACCCTTTTGATTAGTCCTTTGCTAACCAGAGATCTAGCAGAAACAATACTCCGCCAGCCGTATGACGGGGCATATGAACGAATCGGTTCCAAGGGTGAAGCATTCCTAAAATACCGACCTTTGAAAACTCGAGAAAATAAGGTATTTGGCTTCTCTATCAGACGCCATAACTGTTTACCAAGCATTGCCGTGTTGAAATCAGTGATATCTTTAAAACCCAACCCTCCTTCTTCCTTATCAAGACATACCTTGTCCCATGATTTCCAGTGCATACCTCTCGTACTTCCCCCTGGACTCCACCAAAATTGTGATACCGCACTTGTCAGCTTTTTCACCGTTGCTTTAGGCAAACGATAACATGACATCGTATGATTTGGTAATGCCGTAACCACCGACTTAATAACCACTTCTTTCCCCCCTTTTGTGAAAAACTTGAAAGTCCACCCATTGACTCTATTATTTAAACGCTCTTGTACAAAACTGAAAACCTGGATCTTGGATCCGCCTAGATTTTCTGGTAAGCCAAGATATGATCCCATTCCTCCAAGATTCTGAATACCCAAGATATCCCTTAACTCCTGTCTAACAGATTCTTCAATCTTATATCCAAATTGGATAGAAGACTTATCAAAATTTATGAGTTGCCCTGAAACTGCCTCATATTCCTTTAGAATCCTAAGAATTGTTTGACACTCTTCTTTTTGGGCTCTACAAAAGAAAAGACTATCATCCGCAAAAAGCAGATGAGAAATCGATGGACAAGCCCGAGCTACCTTGAGTCAGTTTCTGTATATTCGATCATAGTGTTCACGAGCATTAAATATCTAACTGTTTAAGAGAACCATAATAAAAAAGTTACACAAAACTTGCAACCAAGTAGAATATTTTTTAAAAATGAATTTGAGAAAAAAACATTATTATCACTTTGTCCGTCCAAAAAAAGAGGATGGTATTATTGTTCTAATAGAACTCAAGTATATGTTGTCTGCAAATATTGCAATACGTAAAAAAAAAATTGGAATACGTTGAGTATCACCAAATTTAACATTCAATGAACTTGGCTACAAAACATACTATTTTATCATAATAAATTAATTATTTCCTTTTCTCGTACGGAGTACTAAGCCTCGGACGGATCGGGTATCCGGGCAATTTTAAGATATCCGGATCCGGATCCTTATCCGGCGGATCCGTAATTTTACTATCCGGATCCGGGATTCGCGGATATTCGGGTGTCGGATATCCTTCTAAAAATTATAATATCTGGCGGATATCCGGATTTGGATCCTTAAAATAAATAAAAAATAATATTAATATATAAAATATTAACAATAATTTAAAAATAAAAAAGATAAATAATGTTTTTAATTATTTCCATGTATAATATTACAAAATATACATAAAATTTATATATAGTATTATAAAAATGAAAATTTATTAAATAAAATTAGTTTTTATATATAGATATTACTATTTTTGAAATAATTATTAATAAAATTTACGGATCCGGATATCCGGACAAAAAAATTAAAATATCCGGATTCAGATTCGGCTTTGACGGATCTAACATTTTACTATCCGGATCCGGATTCGGCCTCTCCGGATATCCGGATTTTTGGATCGGATCCGGATCTCGGATCAAATCTAGATCTCGGATAAAATTCTCAGGCCTACGCAGTACGGGGTACACCTAGTGTATATCTATAATCTATTTAATTTATGAAACTCTGTATTAAAAGTGCCTCACTAAGAGAGAAAATATACAGACTATACAGTTAGCTTCTGGTAAGAATATTCAGTAATTTATGAAAATATTAATTTACTAATTTTGAAATTATTTTTCATTTCAGTACTTTGTCACATAAAACAATCTGATTAGTACTAGTTAACAATGCAAAATTTCAAACATACACTTAAAACATTTTTGACACCTGATAACAATTCCAATCTCTATTTCATAAAAAAAAAACTTTTAAATTTAGATATTATATTAAGTTTAATTACCACTTGTCACATTTTTATAGATTTTCAGGCGTTTCTCTTAATAATATAATAACTAAGAAATTGACAAAGTACCCAATATATCGTTTTATCATTAAAAAGTAAAATCAAAGTAAATATACTTATTGCATATATAAAATATATATTTCCCATTTTAACATGTAAAACAAAGGGAAATAATCTATTATTCACAAGGAAACAAAAGATAATAAATAAATTTAGATATGCATGAATATCTAATTAAGTATTATTATGTGGAAAAGATATGCTAGCTCAAACAAATGTCTACGGTTTTTCCAAGCTTGAAACCGTTATAACTTATAACCTTTAAAGTTGGGTGTTATTTTGTTAAGGAGACACTTAGATAAATGGGAGGATTCATGGTTTCCGCCACCATCACCACCTAAGAGTTGCGAGATTCAAGCTCCGTTTACAAAACACAGAGTTCCAAAAATAAATAAACCCTAGTTTTCCACCACAAACCTTTGGAGATTACTTTCCTTGACGTGCACGCCTCTTCTCTTTTTTATTCATCTCTTTTGATCTCAAGGTATATAATTTCTTCTTTCTTGTTTTCCCATAATAATAATTCATGTCTGGATTGATGATAGCTGTCTTTAGCCTTGATGCTACTTATTTGATAGAGTTTTTGAAATACCGCGTTGTTAGGTAGCTTCAAAAGGCGTTATTTGATTTGTGGATGATGGCAACGACGTCTAGTACAGCGAAAAACAAACCAGACAACCAAAACCTCACCAGATCAAGATCTCTTGGTCCAAAGCCAAAGCAGTTACCATCATCGGAACCTAAAACGACCACAGATGGATCTGGTCGGAAACAAGTTGAGAAGCCCTTGCCCAATTATCTGAAACCAACAGCCAGCTCAAGACCTGACCCTGTCAAGTTCTTGAGGAAGAACAAAGCTGTCCAAGACAATCCGAAGCTTCTTCGTCGACGATCCTTTGATCGTCCTCTTTCGTCTTCATCAACTCATAAGCCTCTTAATACCTCTCCTCAAGCACGCCCACGAGATAAACCTGCGGTTCCAAGAGAGAACCCTGTCACTGGTCTGCGTTCTACATCTTTCCATGGAAGCAGCAGAGGCGGCCTCAGAGGAAGCACTACGGTGAAATCTCCTCCTGTGGCTTCAAGAGGACCTCCGGGTGTAAAGAAGAGCGGTCTGAGCGGTAACAGTTCTTCCAAGAGTAAGAAGGAACGTTCTGAGAATGTTCTAAAGAAATCTTCGGGGAAAGAGATTACCCCGGAATGTTCTCCTCCTGCGCCTGCTCATGAGGATGTAGAAGAGATTGTCAAGGTTGAGATTGATGTACAAGTTTCTGACCACATAGAAGAAGATAAAGATCAGGTTGCACAACCCAATGAATCCACAGAAGAAGAAAAGGGAGAGCTGGTCAATGAGGAACAGATAGAGGAGCAGAAAGAACCAGAGAACACTGAAGAAAACAGCAGTGAAGACAAGGAAGTTGTTGAAAAGAGAGTTGATGTTGAGGAGAATAACGAGACAGTTGTTACTCCTGATATGAAAGAAGCTGAGATAGAGGCAGAAGCCAAAGAAGAGGAGAGCGAAGGCAGCAAAGTGAAAGAAGGAACAACAGAGACAAAGAAGGAAGTGGTGAAAGGGAAGAAAGGGTCTCCAACAGCATACAACGATGTAATAGCAAGTAAGATGCAAGAGAGCTCGAGGAAGAACAAGGTCTTGGCTCTCGCTGGAGCCTTTCAAACCGTTATCGACTATGAAACTGCTGCTTCTAAGTGATATACTTTCATTTATATCACAGACACAGACTTCAACCGTGTCTTGTTAGCTTTCATATGTCGGTGCTTTCATTGTTGTTCTTGTTGCTTTTATTTCTTGTTTTTGGATTAGTATCAAATGTTGAACAAATGAATCATATCAATGCTTCATAGCAAAATGTTGGACAAATGAATCATAGGGTTTTCAGTTTACTGACATTGGCGGGTCGAACAAAACATTACAGCCTAGTTCACTCATAACATATTTGGGCCTTGGGCTCTAAATATTAATTAAAGCCCAATTCTCAAGAAATGTTACTATATATATATTTTTTTTTTTTCAAGCTCCACGGTGACCGCCTGGTGAAGAAAAGTCAAACGAATTTGGTATTTTGATTATTCATCTCCCTATCCAGAAAATTGCTTCTAGATTAAGCTATATTTTTCTGGAGATCCTAAATTCACTTTTCTCACGCGGAAACAAAAATCTATTTCCATGGAAGTGACCCTCTATAAATACATGGATACAGCAACCTTTCTAAATCAAAAAAAGATATTCTTTTTGTTTTATTTACTTTGACAAAAAGAAGAAAGAGCCATAGGAAGAGAGGATGTGTTTGGTGTTCGTGTGCGATCAGGACGAGAGGGTGATCGGAAGGTACGCAGCTCCTGGAGCCTGCCCGTACTGCGGCGGAATGGTTCAAACGGTAGACGTAGAAAGCCAGTGGAGATTCTGCTTCGTCCCTCTCTATAACAAATCCAAACGTCGCCTTATTTGCTCCACCTGTGGTAAACGCCTCATCGCCCATTCCTGAATTAAAAACTCTCACCGAGATCTCTCTCTCTGTTTTGTAACTTCTCTATGTGTAATAAAAATTATCTTTGTGACTTGTATAAATCTTTTTTTTTTTTTTTTTTTTTTGTCACTTAAACTTGTATAAATCATGATGAAAAATTCAGCTTATAGAAATGAAAAAACAATAATGATCACTTGCAAAGCTTGAGCTTCTTGAAGAAAGGAGAGACTCGAGATTTGGGATAAGGCTTTAACCATAACATAACAAAAAAAACGCGTTTTAATCATCCACAATCGAATCTCTCCCGGTAACTCGATGATAAGGGTTTTACCTTGTGCATAGAATCGATGTTAAGGGGATCACCATACTGAAGCGTGACCGGATCGTCTTTGAACAACCAAATCGCCGCCACAGACGCGTGGCATCCCTGCGTCACCACGCTCCCGAGTGGCCACGAATCGATTAGATCTCGTCGAAGCACCACGTACTGTACCGATTTCGACGCTCTGTTGGCTCATGGACGAAGCTGTTGTGATCCGATGGGGATGGCCAAACCGGATCGTGGAACGATGCGAGCTAATCCACGGCGCAGGATTGAAGAGTCGGGTGGTGGTCAACGGGAGTCCGAGACGACGGCGCATGGGCTTTACTCTTTCTTGGATAACACTTTACTAATGGGCTTCTTGCGACACCAATTTCGAGCCCATTTTTACGCGATTCTTTATCTTTTATTGATCTAACTGCACAATGCCTTTGTTTTGTATTTGAAAAATTAATTAAATGTTTATACAATGTTTATCTTTAATATAATGATTATAAATTGTTAAAATATTTTAATAACTTGTTAAAATATTTTAATAACTTGTCAAAATATCTAAAATAAATTATCCATGTTACTATAAGAGAAAAAGACAAAAATAGCAATAAATCAAGTTTATGTTCCCAAACTAGCACTCAAGGTCAAAAGTCACAAAAATAGCACTTAATGTTTTATCAAAAGTCACAAACTTAGGGTTTAGAGTTAAATGGTGGGGTTTAGGATTTAGGGTTTAGGGTTTAGGGTTTAGAGTTTAGGGTTTAGATTTTAGGGTTTAGGGTTTAGAGTTTAGGGTTTAGGGTTTAGGGTTTATGGTTTAGGAATTAGGGTTTAGAGTTGAGAAATGAGGTTTTGGGGATAAGATTTCAAATTTTGAAAAATAAAAAAATTAAAATTTTCAAAGGATAAACTTAGAAATGTGCTATTTTGGTCATTTTAGTTTTTGAGTGCTATTTTTGTGATATAAACTTAGAAAAGTGCAATTTTGGAGATTTGCCCTTACTATAATCTTAATACTCCCTCCGTTTTTTTTATATAAGTCGTTTTAGAGGAATTTTTATGTTCCAAATTATATGACGTTTTCGGTTTTCTATGTAAAATTTATTAACACTTAATGTTGTATGACCAATGATAATATACCTTCTATTTTATTATTGGTTGATTTGTGGTTAGGTAAATAATTAATGATATTTTTGTTTAGAAAATATAAAAAAATTAATGATTTCTTAATCTACGTTCATAATTCTAAAACGACTTATATTAAAAAAACGGAGGGAGTATTATATAGTCATTTGTAACTTCAATATTTTTAAAAGAGTATGGTAATGAATTTTTTAACATGGTAATGAATTTTTTAACAGTAATATATTCTTTCAAATATATTTTTGTCAGAATATATTAACTTTTAGAAATGTAAAGAACATATAATTTTGCAGAAAAGTTTATCCGCAAAATTCAAAACATTATAAATACTAAAATATGGAGCACTTGTTTTATATATAGTATATAGAGCAATTTAATTGTGAGATATAAATTTAAGAATGATATATTTTCTTATAATTTTACCATATTTGGATAATTTTTTCTTTATAGACATTAAAAATATATATATACTAAAAATAATAAATAAATTTAGTTGCATTTTTATTAACTTGTTCAAAGTGTAAGTTTAATATTAATTTCATTTGGATTAAAATTATTTATTTATATTTTTAATCATGGTAATAATTATGTACTTAATATTTTATATTTGAATTTTTTTAATCGAGCTTTGTATAATAAGTGTGTTAAGTTATATTATAATTAGGTAGACTTTGTGTCATCATTTAAGTGAGCTATGTCATCGTGTTTTTTTTGCTAAAGTGATTACACTAATGACATGTATAAAATCACTCGGTAATTAATATCTATGAGATGTTCGGCCTTAAACTAACGTTGACCAATCATCAACTCATCGCAATTAAACTCAAGTTTAATTTGCTAAAACATATTTTAACTACGGTCTGTTTAACTTTTGTTTTTAGTTTACGTTTTGTTTGAGTTTTGTCTAATTTTCTTCATTGCAGCATACGCAGAGATTGTAGTAACATTTTCCTTTTTGCAACTAAGATTGTAGTAAACATGCCACAAGAAATTGAGCAAATATTTCAGTCCCACCTGAAAGCTGAAGCTTTCTCCAAATCATCATCAAAAAGTGAAACCACTTGTTCACTATCACATATTCTTCATGAATTTACGCATTTGAAACTTGAAAGTCAAAAGTGGTTGTAAAAGAGGTTAAAATCAAACCAAGCTTATCTACAATAGGTCCAGTTCAATTATGAGAGACATAATATAACCTAGTTGTATACTCTTTCCGTTTCATAATAGTTAATGTTTTGTAATAGTACACAAAAATTAAGAAAATTACATTTTTCTAGAAAAATATTTTTAAAACTTAATTTTAAAATCAGTTAACCAATTAGATTTTACAGTTTTTTTTATAATTGGTTGAACAGTTTCCAATAAAGTTAAAATTAACCTTAAATTCTCAAAACTTTCTTAAAATCTCAAAACTTCATGTAAATTGAAACAAAACAAACTTTCTAAAACATCATCTATATTGAAATAGAGGGAGTATATAAATTTGTGTCGTTGGTCCACCATAAAGATATTTCTTAATTTAAAGGTCCTAATTGAGGTAATTGTAAATAAAAAAATTAAAGTATGATTCATGACATATGAAATTACGGTGATGGTAAGATATTCCGGAGTCGTGTTACCCACTCTGGATTATCTTTCACAAAACCATCCATACAATAACTTCAGAGTCTATTCATTCATCATTTTTTTCTCTGTTGTTCCGGCCCCATTAGTAGTCCTATCACCGTTTAAGAGATTTAGTCTTTGTGATCACAATTTAAGAGATTATGTTCCTAAAGCATATAATATTGAAATTTAATGTAGAAAGCTCTTGATACAGTTTATGATTGAATTGGGGGAAATTCATTGTCACTAATTATCCACACCAAAAGAAAATAAACACAGTGCATAACAGATTTACTTTAGATCTATCTTTCTGAGTGATTGATTATTGGAACTTATGATTAAGCCACTGAAAAGTTCGTTGTCAGAAAAAGAAATGTAAAGAACTCTGACATGGCCCTACTCATGATAAATTATAGAATTTTATTTTAATCTGTTTTAATAATGCAACCAACAGAATGAAATAATAGTAATGGACTTGGAATTGGAGTTATAATAGTAATCCAAATGTAAATATGAATCTCTTCTAATACAGAATTTAAGGTCTAGTTGATAATCAAAACCTATCATACAGCTTGGTTTATCTTTATCATCGACTCATCGTATGCTGATATCTTATACATTATTTTTGGAAAACTTAAAACATATACTGTATGCTACTCTAAGAGATTAAGAGCATCATTATCGCTAAAGTGGGTTTAAAGGTTTTTTTAAATTTTTTTTGTCCGAAAACAAAAAATTAAAAATGAACCGATCGCGGACCGCCACATGTCAGTAGGGTTACGAACAGTACATGAAACCAACAAAAATCGATTCTTATTTGATCACTTTTGTTACCGATTTTTCGCTGATTTGTGGAGTCCACCACTATTTTTTTGTAAAACTCCCCCTAAAAACCACCGATCAACATGGTCTAACATTCTCGGATGCCATTTGGTAATCATGTTAAGTTTACTCGGATATTATTTTAAAATCTAACTATAATACTATTGACAGTAACTAACCCAGTCATTCAATACAAGAATCTTTGTATGTCCCTTCCAATAACCAATTCACAAGTATTGATCATATTCAAATAATATATCATATTTTTGTATATCAGCTTAAAACTTTTCAAAACATGCACCCATGTTTATCTTAGTTATTAGGTGGATTAGTCCATTTGAACACACACAAAAAACTGGATTAAGTCTAATGAGCTATAATTATATTTTAAAGATTGTAAATCTAGACACATTTGTACAGCAATTCCTCTAATATATACTTTAATGTTGTTCACTTTCTCAAATCCAGCATTATACACACACAAATAAAAGGTAATTATTAGGAATAAAGCTGAAAAGAATGGTCCTGCTTTAATCGAGAGTTAATTAATGAACTTAATAAACAAATCCGGTATTTAAGGATTCGTGTCACCATCCAATTAATATCTTCCACATTCTTGCCTTTCTACTAACGCGTTAAAAAAACATTATCCTAATTAATCCTCAACCACCGTCCATATTTGGCGCGAGAGCAAACAAAACACACAAACAGAAGAAACATGTTTGAAAAAGCTACACCACGTGTTAGTCAACTATACTTCCGCGTGGCTGATCACATGCTGTTGATATTTATAACTAGCAACTACGGGACGGGGACAAAAGCCTTCGAGCGCCGTTCAGATCGGGGAGGGGTCTCTATACATAGAAATGGCTTACCTGTTTTTTTTTTTTTAAATAATAATCTTAAAGAACCTTTACTCTAATAATAATTCAGATTATTATTTTGTTAGTGTACTGTAGCTTGTAAATTTTATATTCCATTATTTAGTTTAGTAATATAGAAATGGGATTGATAATTCGTGGACAACTAATTTTGTGCCAATACAGTTGTTTTCCGCTCCATAAGTACTGATGGTCCGTTTTTTTCTTTTTCCTCTTTTCACAAGATTCAAATAATTGATCATACTTTCAAACTGAAATTGAACTGAAGAAGAATATAGGTTTAAGATTAGATTAATCTAATAACAAGTATTATAGTATGTTCGTTACACTGTGGTACATGTGCTACTATAGCTTTGATAGTCATGAAACATGAATGTCCTGGACCCAATTCGAATCTTTGTGTGTGTTTTCGTCAAAAATTGACATTCTATAAACTATGTAGAACCACATGGTAATTGGAAAGAGGCAAAGAGAAATAAAGCAGAGTTATGATCTGCTTGGAGCCTTCAAAGGCCAACTACAATAAAGCTATCACAATTTTGTTATCTAAAAGAGTTATTTCCGTAATCATCAAACTCATCCGTCGTATTTTCTGAAAGGGTAAAATTAGAGATAATACTCAACTAATCTAGGTATAAAGAAAAGATGATCGACAAGCACATGCATGCAACCCTAGTTTGTGTTATAATGACGTCAGTGTATTACTACCGTATGTTGCATGGTGATCAAAGAAAACAATTATTGACGCCAGTTCTTGTTGTTATACTCTCTCATACTTTTAAAAAGGTGTGTCCTTAAATTCATGGGAGCATGACGTTAACGCGCGGCCTTGTATAGCTCTGTCACATCTACGACGGATAAAAAAACAGGGATAGTGAAGGAGAGAGAGAAGTAGAATTGTGTGTCATTCTCAACTCGGATTGGGTTGGGTCTCAGAAAGTAAACAAACGTGCAGACTGCAGAGAGAAAAGAGAAGAAAGAGTCTGGGCCATTAGAATAGTCCTCCCTGCCAATATAATATACATTGACCTCTCTGTACTCTTGAGGGTAGCACATGCTCCTCCTCTTTCTCCTTCCATTTTTTTTTTCGTTTCTCAACTCGACTCCGTAAAATAGCATTTGTTTTTTTTTAATCTCCTATCTTTCACAATTCACATGCCATTTCTCTTTCCCAATGCTCATTTGAAGTTTATTTACTCTCTTCTCCCAAAGACGATAGACGACGACGACTCTCTTCAGATCTACTCACTGTTCATTGTCCTTCCATCATCTGTTGATTTTCCGGTGACCGGAACCATATAAGGTAAACTTCTGATCCAATCCCTTCCAATTGTTTCTTTCCCCCTGCTTCTCATTTGTACCAAATTGTTTTTTTTTTCTATCTTTCTGCTTTCCTCATTGACTCCCTCCAGTACATGATTTCGCTGATATATATATTAATGATCCAATTCTTCTCCAGACTGTTTTTTGATCATTTCTCAGAAATTTTCATCCGATTAACTTTGGTTTTTAAATTTTTGTTTCGGTTTGTTAAGTTCGACTTGGTCTAGAATTGTCTCCATCTCCATGTAACCGTAATTTGAAATTTCCCGCGAATGTTTAATCCCATAACTGGTCCACACTACTACCTTTTTTTAAGTCTTTTTCAAAATTCGATTTAGTTACTTATTATTTACAGATCAAGATTCTGAATTTGGAGATGAATAATGTCTGTATCTGAACTGTGGCTATATTTATACAGGTTTCTTGGTCAGATCAAGATTCTGGTTGATTTAGAGTGTTTTGTTCTTGTATAAAAGAAACAATTCTGATTAAATGGTCTGCGAAATGGAGACTGATCAGATCGAGGAAATGGATGTCGAAGTCTTATCTTCCATGTGGCCCGATGACGTCGGAACCCAAGCAGACAACCAGTTCAACGTCGAGAAACCCGCAGGGGATTCAGACACCTTGAAAGAAGTAGACATCGCCGAGAAACGAACCATGGCTGATCTAAAACGTTTACCCGAACTCCTGAACACCACTGACCAAGGCTCATCTCAACTCACCAACCTCGTGAGACAATGGGAGTATATGCAAGACCACGCGGTTAGGCTTCTAAGAGAAGAGCTCAAGATTCTCACTAGACAAAGAGAAGAAGCCGAGGCCAAGGAGCTTAAGATCATAGAGGAGCATAACTTCGAGACCGAAGAGCCTGAGAATGTCCCCGTTTTGGATGAGACCAGCCATCTTTTCCGCAGGTTTAGGCAGAAGAAACGCGATGAGCTGGTCGATAGCAAGAGGGTTGTGATCGATGAGGAGTTTGACACGGTTGCGTATTGGAAACAGAAGGCGTTGAGTTTGGAGAAGATGCTTGAAGCGAGTACCGAGAGAGAGAGGAGATTGATTGAGAAGCTGAATGAGAGTTTGAAGACTATGGAGAGTCACTCAGCACCGGTGGAAGAGCTGACTCAGAATCTTAAAAGAGCTGAAGGTTTCTTGCATTTCATACTTCAGAATGCACCTATTGTTATGGGACATCAGGATAAGGATTTGCGCTACTTGTTCATCTACAACAAGTTCCCTAGTCTGCGTGAACAGGTTTGTAAAAAAAACTGTTTCTTCTTTTGTTCTGTTGGATTACTTACTTATTAGGTCTGAGCATATTTCGGGTAAGGGTTCGGTTGGGGTATTTCAAGATTCAGATAGTCTTGGTAGAGAGCTAGAATATCCATTTACTACGTGACATACTTTCGGTTCGGGTAATTTTGGGTTCGGTTCGGATAGTAAAACTAAGAACCGGAAAATATTAAAAAAAAAAACTCAATTCTCGTTTGGTTCCGGTTCGGTTATTTTGAATAATTTGAGTAATTTTGGTAAATTATTGGATATTTTGGATAAAATCAAATAATTAAAATGATTCGAATAGAAATGTTGGATAATTTGGATTATTTTAGATATTTGATATAAATATCATGATATTTATGAATACTTTCGAGTAATTTCATGTAGTTCAAATATTTTTTTTAAAAAAATTATGTCTTTTTCAATTACTTTTGGATATTTTTAGTAGACTTTTAAATTATATATATAAATATATTTGGTTATGTTATATATATAATTAATATTTTATATATTCGGATACCGTTTAGTTCTTGGTTCAGTTTATTTCCGATAAAAATATAGCAACCTTCGGATACAAGGATTTCGGTTATGTTTCAGATATTTTGGTTTGGTTCCGGGCTTTTTTCCCCATGCCTATTAATAATCGTTCTCATGGGTGAAACGTTAATGTCAGGACATATTGGGGAAAACAGACGTGGAGATATTCCATGGAGGTGGAGTTAAAGAGTCTGAAGATTTCAAGAGAGAGGTTCTTGAGAAAGGAAAAGCTTCAAAGAGAGAGATCACATTCGAGACAGAGCTATTCGGATCAAAGACGTTTTTGATATACGTCGAGCCTGTTTACAACAAAGCCCGCGAGAAAATCGGTATAAACTACATGGGGATGGAAGTAACTGATCAGGTAAGGAAGAGAGAAAAAATGGCCAAACTCAGAGAAGACAACGCGGTCAGAAAGGCGATGGAATCAGAACTGACCAAGACCATTCACATCACAGAGGAGACAATGAGAGCTAAGCAAATGCTGGCGACAATGTCTCACGAGATAAGATCACCATTGTCAGGAGTAGTTGGTATGGCTGAGATACTTTCTACTACAAAGCTGGATAAAGAGCAGAGACAGCTGTTGAACGTCATGATCTCTTCTGGAGATTTGGTGCTTCAGCTGATTAACGACATTCTTGATCTCTCCAAGGTTGAATCAGGTAAGATAGTATTGTGTGGTCATGTATTCAAGATTATTAATGACTAATGTTTCTGTGTGTTATTTTTTTTTTTAGGTGTGATGAAGTTGGAAGCTACGAAATTTAGGCCAAGAGAAGTGGTGAAGCATGTGCTTCAGACAGCTGCTGCATCGCTGAAGAAAGATTTGACATTAGAAGGAAACATTGCAGATGAAGTTCCTATATTGGTTAGTACACAAAAGAGTTAACGTGACAAAAGCCATTGTAATCTTAACTTTTATTCTTTTCATGTTCAGGTCGTTGGAGATGTTCTAAGGATTAGGCAGATTCTCACTAACTTGATCAGCAACGCTATCAAATTTACACATCGAGGAAAGGTTGGGATCAAACTCAAAGTGATATCAGAACCATCCTTTGCTAGTGATAAAGAACAGAACGAGACTTCGGTTTGGATTTGCTGTGACGTTTATGACACTGGAATTGGAATCCCAGGTAAGAAAGATTTGTTCAAGAAGTAACATGCTAAGCTAGTTACTGACACAGTCCATGTCTTGGTCTACATAATGCAGAGAACGCTCTCCCTTGTTTGTTCAAGAAGTACATGCAAGCAAGCGCTGATCATGCTCGCAAATACGGTGGAACTGGTCTCGGTCTCGCCATTTGCAAACAGCTGGTAGAGCTAATGGGAGGTCAACTCACTGTGACAAGCCAGGTCAACTTAGGTTCAACGTTCACGTTCATATTACCTTACAAAGTTGCAACATCAGATGATCATTCAGATGATCAAGATGAGTTCTCTGACATGGTTGATCATCATCAACCAGAGCCAGACGACACAACCGAAGGATACTTTCAGTTTAAAGCGCTTCATGGATCTATCTATTCCAATGGCGGACCGGTCATGGGCAGTAACTTCTTACCTCACAAAGCTATGCTCACTAGTCCTATTAAGCTCATCAACGGTTCTGTCGCCGATCCTTCTAACAGCAGCGGACAAAGCCAGACGGTTCAGGTTGAAAATGGTGGTTATATGGATGAATCTGAGTCGGCTCATCAATATGGCAATGGGAATGGTCATCGATGTTCCTCCAAGGAAAGTGAATCTTGTAGCAGTTCACAAGCTAGCTCAGAGATGGAGTCAGAGCTCACAGTTTCATCTCCTAGGGAAGAGGAGAAAACTGAGACGGAGGTCAAAGAGACATCACAGCAGCCAAAGATTTTGCTTGTGGAAGATAACAAAATCAACATCATGGTTGCCAAGTCGATGATGAAGCAACTAGGCTATACTATGGACATTGCAAATAATGGAGTTGAAGCCATAAACGCTGTTAAAGACACTAGCTACGACTTGGTACTCATGGTAAGTCAACTTGTAAGTTCACTTAATTTGAAAAAAACTTATAAATCTATTTTGGGGTTCACAGGATGTGTGCATGCCGGTTATGGATGGTTTAAAAGCTACAAGACTGATCCGTTCATACGAAGAATCTGGTAACTGGGATGCTGCAATAGAAGCCGGAGTAGATATAAAGACATCAGAGAGTGAGCAAGGCTGTGAGCGTTCCACTGACCGGCTGCCTATAGTCGCTATGACCGCTAATACATTAGCAGAGAGCTCAGAAGAATGTTATGCAAATGGTATGGACTCTTTTATTTCTAAACCTGTAACGTTGCAAAAACTTAAAGAGTGTCTACAACAGTATCTCCAGTGAGATTTTCAGAGTTTGTATATAAAATGTGATATAGGAAAAAAGTTTTGGAGAGCTATACAAAGTAGCTTTGCTCTCTTAGAGATTGTACAGTTATCAATAAAAAAAAGAGGTTTGTCTTTCTTTATTTATTTGTGGGAAGTTCATGGGGAGACAAAACACCCTCTGTGCCTTAGTGTTCATGGCGAGACAAAACATACTCAAAACGTGACTTATCTTGATTTCTGTTGGCTGTAACGTTGTATACCATGAACATCCACAATCCCTGGAGGGAACACTGGATCAGTAGCCGCTCTAACCGCAACTTTGGCAACGGATTCAACATTCACCGGAGGAGTGAACAAAGGTCCGACTAATGGGAGCTGGTTCAGCGGTTTTGCTTGTTGAAGAACCTACAGAAAGCCAGTAACGTTATTAATAAAGAGATTGATTTTTGAGAGATAAAGAGGGAAGCAAAGCTCTTTACCATCTCCATGGGTGAACCAAAGACTCCCAATGGGATCTTCATGTTCCCAACGCTGCGAGTTCCATAAATGAAACCAGGCCTCAAGATTATCCCTTCACAACATTAACCAAAATCTTAATTGTGAGTCAGAGAGAGTTTTGTAATTGTTAATCATGAAAGCTTTACCTCCATAAGCAAATCTTGTGAGCAGCTCAGTCTCAGCAGCACGCTGTAAAGAATCAAAAAAAAAAAAAAAAGTCTTAAGACAACAATGTACAGTTAACCAAAAAAAGGACTATGCAAAAAGTTGTTTGATGATACCTTTCCTTCATAGTAACCGCTCAACAAGTACTTGGCTAGTCCGAAATCAGCAGCGGATATATAGACAAATCGTTTCACACCTTTCTCTGAAGCTGCTCTAATAGCGTTGATGTTTGCAGTCCCATTAATCTTATACATATACGAGTTTGAACCAAAACCACCAACACAAGAGATCTGCAATGATTCAAAAGCATAGCTGACTAAGCCAAAAAAATAAAAAAAAAAATCATCAATTTTTCTACATTGATGGAGTAAAAAAAAACATACCACAGAAGTCACTCCATCAAGAGCATCTTTCAATAAATCAGATGATAGAAGGTTTCCTAGGGGGAAAAAAGGGTAAAGATATAATAAGAAAATAAACATAAAATTAAATATTACATGTTGAGGTTAAGATCTAACAAGATACCTTGATGCCATGTAACTCTGGAAGCCCATGGCTCTTGTAAAGACGACCTACCTGATCTATAACACCCATACTCTTCAACGGAGAGCCAAAAAAAAGTTGAACTTGATCAAAGTCAGAAACAGAGAGTATTACTACCTGCTAAGGCTAGAGACAGATAAGCCGCGATCTAAAGCTTCTTTACAGACGTGTGATCCCACAAAGCCATTTCCACCAAGGACAAGTAGCTGTAAAGAGTCGAAACGAAGATATTTTAATGAACATCAATGCAATGTGAGATCCCCACAGAAACTGAATAAAGGTTGTACCTTTTCAGTTGGAGGTGGAGGGACATGAACAGTCTCTGCTTCTTCCACATTGAAAGGCTCGTCGATTTTGTTGGAGTCTGTCGTGAGATACCTCCCGCCAGTGGATGATGCAGATACGAACCTATAACGCAACGTAAGACGACGATTATTTGGAATCGATTGAGGTGCGAATTACGGAGGAGAGAGAGCACTCACCGTGTCTGGGGAACAGAGGATTTGTGACGGATCAAACGCGAAACGATCGTCCTCATTTTTTTTTTCTTTGAGAGCAGAGCAATTTGACGCAGAGATGAGCAAACAATCTTTTTTCTACTTTAGGAGAAGAGAGTCCGGCGGCGATGGAGACGGAGAAGTAAGGCCTAATGACAGAGCTTTTAATGTCGGAAACAGAGAACACGTCGCCTCTTAGTGAGCTTCCACGTAGACCCGGACCCTGACCCGAGGATCCGAACCCATGAGAAGCCTCGAGAGTCGGGCGTGGCATTTAAGTCAAGATCATTGGATAGTACATTGGGGCAAGATTAATTGGGCTTTTACATTCTTATAAGATGGGCTGCAAGATGCATAACGATGAATGTGTGCAATGCATATTCACTTTCCACAACCTATGTTTTATATTATTTTGGCAAGTGAGGTAGATGATGCCTTGAAATAGCTTTTCTTCTCAAGAATTTGGAGGCCACGCAAATTTGACTATCCTTTTTATTCAATTTGCTTTTCGCCTTTAACTCTTTTAAGACTTTAGCTAACTAACTAAGACCATGATTATAGCATAAGCGATCTTTAGGTTTTTTTTTCTGTTTTCTTAAAAAAAAATTAAAATAAATCAATTGCGGACCGCCGATACAGTAGAACCCGCAAACAGTACCAAAACCCTTCAATTACCGATCTTTTATTTGGTGATTTTTGGAAATAGTTTTTAAAAAATTTGTGGAACCTACGCGTCAGCCCATATTTTGTCAAAAAACTCTCGCATCAACAGCGGTAGGGCGGTCAATTTTTACAATGATTTCTCATCAAAATACTAATATAAAAATGAAAACAAGGAAAAAGAAATCAGAAAAAATAAAAAGACGTAAGTAGAAGAAGAGACTCTGACTTCTTTTGCAGAGAGATTATCTTCACGTGTATATATGTAAATGAGACAGCAAGCACTACAACATTAAATCTTTATTTAGATAATAACTAATTTGCTTTACAATATTAATAAAATTATGATAAAAAACCATGTTGAAGAAACTTATCACTAAAGATGCACTAAATCTTTTAAACCGGGTCTCGTTGTCTGGTGGTACAGGAACCTCGGCTGAAGTGTCCGCCATCACGACTTCGAGCCCCGGTCACAATGGATTTAACATTCCTTCCGTTGGGGCGCTGGACCCTCTACAGGGGATAATTGGGAATGTGGCTGCCCAGATACCAGAGTTATCACAAAAAAAATGCATCTTTTATGAAAAGGATGATCAGCCAATGTGCGTATATATAAAATATATTCATAAACTGAAACAAAAGATGGCCCCATGATATACGCAGCTTGTTCGTCTTTACCATAAAAGTTCACACGTTCCATAACATCTAAGACCATCAGCATTGGTGAACTTCAAAGATAGTTCACACGATTTTCAAAAAAAAAAAAAATTAAAATAATAAAAATCAATTAAAATAATAAAAATCAAAGATAGTCACTGTAGCGCGGACTCTACGACACGTGACGACCCGCGATTGATCCTATTAATAATTTTTTTTTTTTTTTAAAAAACAAAAATTAAATAAAAATAATAATAATAATAAAAAATGCTTTGTGAACCCATGGGTGTTCACTGATGGTCTAACATCACATAAGATTCATAATGATTGCATGTAGGCCTTTAAAGAAGCTTGGCTGAAATTCACTTTATATGTTCACATGTGATGTAATTGTATAAATTAATAATTTGAGGAAAAGTTGCATAGAGATCTCCTTTATCAAAGAAACAGAAAAAACTCAGAATTTTCCATAGTGGATATACCTTTATAACTTTTGCTACCTACTTTTACAAAAAAAAAAAAAAAAAAAAAATTTGCTACCTATCCGCATTGTGGTACGTTATCATAATTTTATTATTAGTAATTACCGCGTGGAGTAGTACTTAAAGGTGAATCCGATTATGTTTATGTCAATATTATAGTAAGCATGAATATATCTTAAATACTCATGCATCTCACTACGCATTGCTTTTTCGAATAATTTCTATAAATAAGAGCGTTACACGCTAACTACCCAACACACACCAAACACAACACAAGTCTTTGTTGATGATGATGGGAGATACGATGGGCACATTTGGTTCAAGCATGGCAAGTTTGTTCTTCTTCTGGGCAACTTTTCAACAAATATTCCCTGAACACCTCAAGATCGCAATCAAAGAGTTCCTTTTGTCTACAATCCAACAACTCTCATTTGTCCAAAGATTCTCCGACCGTGTCATCAACTTCTTCTCTCCTTACGTTGTCATCAGTTTCCCAGAGTACGAAGAGTACCGTTTCAACCACGCTTTCGCAGCCATCGACACTTACCTTGGTGCTAAAGCAATCGGTAAAGCCCAAAAAATTAGAGCAAGTCAGGTCAAAGAGAGCAAGGGTCTAGTTTTGAAACGTGACGAGGCTAAAGTCAGAGACGTGTACCAAGGAGTTAACGTCTGGTGGGAGATTGTAACCGCTACTGATGGAGACAGAACACACAAACTCACTTTCCATAGACGTGGGCTGGAGATTGTGACCGGATCTTACATTAAGTATGTGATGGAAGAAGGGAAATCAATCGAGGCCAAGAACAAGAAGATGAAGCTGTTCACTAATAACCCTAGTTCCAACTGGGATACTAGCAAGAAGAGCTTGTGGAGACACATTGATTTCGAGCACCCGGCGAGTTTTCAGACACTGGCTATGGATCCTGTCAAGAAAGAAGAAATTCTAAACGATCTTGAGGCGTTTAGTAATGGGAAAGAGTATTACAAGAAGATTGGGAAAGCTTGGAAGAGGGGCTACCTATTGTACGGACCACCAGGGACTGGTAAGTCCACCATGATCGCGGCGATGGCGAATCATTTGAACTATAATATATATGATCTCGAACTCACGGCTATTCAGAACAACTCGGAGCTGAGGAAACTTCTCACCGCGACATCGAGCAGGTCGATTATTGTGATAGAAGATATTGATTGTTCTGTTGATCTAACGGGCAAGAGAAGGAAGAGAGATGGTGACTTGAGCGTCAAGAAAGATGGAGAAGATCAAAACCAGAGCAGAGTCACACTCTCTGGGCTTCTGAACTTCATAGATGGGATATGGTCGGCTTGTGGACAAGAGAGGATTATTATTTTCACGACGAATCATATCGAGAAACTAGACCCGGCTTTGATCAGGAGAGGAAGGATGGATATGCATATTGAGTTGTCTTATTGTAGCTTCGAGGCGTTCAAGGTTCTTGCAAAGAACTACTTGGACGTTGATTCTCATCTTCTGTTTGGTGAAATCGACTCTTTGCTGAAGGAAACAAAGATCGCTCCGGCTGATGTCGCAGAGAAACTGATGGCCAAGAATCATAAAGTAGACGTCGACGGATCGCTCAAAGACTTGGTTGAGAGTTTGGAGAGGAGGAAGAAGCACCAGAGAGGTCACGGTGATGATCACAAGAAGAAGTTTGGTGGCAAGAAACTCAAAATATTAAGCGGATTGTTTTCTTTTTAAATATTTTTTTCTGTTTAACCTGTGTGAATGTGATATATGAGTGTAAGAATTTCTGTTTGATCATAATAATAATAACTTAGATTTATTTTATTTTTGAAGATAATAGTTAAATTTTATTTAGCAAATGTATAGATATTGTATCTATATTATAGTTATTTTTGATCATACTAAATCATTTGAACTATAATATATATGATCTCGAACTCACGGCTATTCAGAACAACTCGGAGCTGAGGAAACTTCTCACCGCGACATCGAGCAGGTCGATTATTGTGATAGAAGATATTGATTGTTCTGTTGATCTAACGGGCAAGAGAAGGAAGAGAGATGGTGACTTGAGCGTCAAGAAAGATGGAGAAGATCAAAACCAGAGCAGAGTCACACTCTCTGGGCTTCTGAACTTCATAGATGGGATATGGTCGGCTTGTGGACAAGAGAGGATTATTATTTTCACGACGAATCATATCGAGAAACTAGACCCGGCTTTGATCAGGAGAGGAAGGATGGATATGCATATTGAGTTGTCTTATTGTAGCTTCGAGGCGTTCAAGGTTCTTGCAAAGAACTACTTGGACGTTGATTCTCATCTTCTGTTTGGTGAAATCGACTCTTTGCTGAAGGAAACAAAGATCGCTCCGGCTGATGTCGCAGAGAAACTGATGGCCAAGAATCATAAAGTAGACGTCGACGGATCGCTCAAAGACTTGGTTGAGAGTTTGGAGAGGAGGAAGAAGCACCAGAGAGGTCACGGTGATGATCACAAGAAGAAGTTTGGTGGCAAGAAACTCAAAATATTAAGCGGATTGTTTTCTTTTTAAATATTTTTTTCTGTTTAACCTGTGTGAATGTGATATATGAGTGTAAGAATTTCTGTTTGATCATAATAATAATAACTTAGATTTATTTTATTTTTGAAGATAATAGTTAAATTTTATTTAGCAAATGTATAGATATTGTATCTATATAAACACACACATACACTGACACAATCATAAACTCAAATATTTCATACTAAACCTTTAGGCTTTAATGGTCACTGCATGGTTGAGCGGATCGGTTATCGGTTCACTGACTTCTCTGGTTTATTCCCCAAACCATTAACTGCCACCTCATCGGTTAAGCTGCTTGCAGGGACTAGTTTTCGGTTCGCTACACTCTAAATGGTTTATTCACTGTCCTACTAGTTCTCTGCGTCGATCTGGACTTGCTTAGTTTCATTGGATGAGATCTTGAGGTCTCCAAGTGGCAGCATTTTATTGGATGACGAGGAGCTGACGTGGCTTGAAGAAGCTGTATCCAGGAAACGAACAATGACACATGTGATGTTGTCTTTGCTTACTCTCTTGATTGCTTCTGCCACAAGTTTCTTGGCGGAGTCCTCTGGATCTTCAACTTCCTTAACCATTGCAACTGCTTCCTACAAAACATTTCAAATCTTATAACAACTAAGAAGACGTTAAAAAAGCAAGTTTAACTTCACAGACCTCATTAGAGAAAACATCTCATAGGCCATCACGTGCTAGGATCAGAAACTCAAGAGAATCATCAATCTTTTCCTCCTATATTTCAACAACAAAGCTGAATAACAAAAAAAAAACTTCAAGAAGATTATATGCAACTTGATTCTTAGAGCATGATTAACCCGGATTTTTAATTTGGAGTTCTTAATAGCATCCCATTAGTAAACTCGGGCACGGAATCTTAGATTAGCCTTTTTCTTTTAATTTTTATTTTTTTCGTAATATTTTTATTTTTATTTTAGAAAATAACCAATCGCGGGCCGCCACGTGTCAGTGGGGTCCGCGAACAGTGTTGAACCCGTATCATACCAGGGAGCTCATGAGAGTCAGTATAATCAAAACACTGGGGCCCGCAAATATCATAATAATTTTTTTTTTGGATTCCGTGAGGATTTTGGGTATGAACCCTTGATGGGCATGCTCTAACTCATGATTTGACATTTTTTTTTTACACTTTTCGGCTAAGAGCCGGCTTTTATATCTCTTATTTAAGAGACGGTTCTTAGCTTTTGTTAGTTAAAAGCTAAGACCATCTCCATCCATTAGAATCCATTAGAGGTCCTAATGATTATATTAAGAATATTTGATGTGAGTTGGCAAGTTTAGGACCTTAGTTAGTGGCTCTATAGTTTTCCTCCTCCAATGGAAGGACTCCTATGGGGTGCTTAAAATATATATATTTTTTTAGTAGAATAATTTTAAATTAAAAGATACTTAAAAATTTGAATAAAAATTACATAAAAACATATTAAAAATACAAATACAAATCATAAACTAGAAAATGCCGATTAGTTGAAATCTTGAGTTGTTCCAAATTTTTGCCATATATTCTCAACCAAATCAGCTTTCAATCGTTGATGTATTTTGTTATCACGTATTTGATTTCGAATGCTCATCATATTCATCACATTTCCGAGATTTGAAGGCATATCTGTTGAAAACGCCATATCCACTTGTGAACTTCGGCTTGATTCTGGTTGTGAGAAAACTGATACATCAAACAGAGAGTATCCACCCCGTTCATCTTCTACAATCATATTATGTAGAATGATACATGCTCTCATTATCTTGCCAATTTTTATTTTATCCCACAAAAGAGCTGGATTTTTGACTATGGCAAATCGAGCTTGCAAGACCCCAAAAGCACGCTCGACATCCTTACGCACAGCTTCTTGTTGTGTAGCGAATAATGATGCTTTCTGACCTTGCGGAAGTGGAATAGATTGGACAAAAGTAGCCCATTTTGGATAAATACCATCTGTGAGATAGTAAGCCAAATGGTACTCGTGTCCATTGACAATGTAATTAACCTTCGGAGCCCGACCTTGTAATATATCATCAAAAACTGGTGATCGATCAAGAACATTGATATCGTTTAATGTACCTGGAGGTCCGAAAAACGCGTGCCATATCCAGAGATCTGCTGAAGCTACGGCCTCTAAAACAATTGTTGGCTTTCCTGATCCACGTGTATATTGACCTTTCCATGCGGTCGGACAATTCTTCCACTCCCAATGCATACAATCAATGCTTCCTATCATCCCGGGAAATCCTCGTATCTCTCCAATATCGAGTAGTCGTTGAAGATCTTCAGGCGTGGGTTTTCTTAGATATTCTTCTCCAAATAAAGTTATGATTCCTTCAACAAAATGTTCCAAACATAAAAGCGCCATGGTCTCACCAAGTCGGAGGTATTCGTCGACCGCATCAGCTGTGCAACCATAAGCCATCATACGAATTGCTGCCGTTGCCTTTTGTAATGAAGAGTGGCCGAACCTTCCAGTAGCATCTCTTCGTTGTTGAAAGTATGGGATTTCAGCGGACAACGCATCAACAATACGCATGAACAAGGGCTTGTTCATTCTAAAACGGCGTCGAAACATGTGGGAAGGATACGTTGCATCTTCACTAAAATAATCGTTCCATAACTGCATGTGTCCGTGTTCTCGTTGTCTTTCAATGTAGGCTCTCTTTTTTTTGGGCTTTGATGCATTTTGACGTTCTTCGTAGTGGATGGAAAGTTTTTCGAATTGTTGCTCGAAAAGTTGATCAAATGTTTCATCCATCATGTCATCAAGATCATGAGAAGAAGAAGAAGCCATTTTGAAGAGAAATTAAAAAAGATAAATGGTAAGAGAGAAATGATTAGAGAGAAATGATTATAGAGAAATTGATAGGAGAGAAGTTGTTTGAGAACGAGGTTTTGAGAAGTTACAAAGCGTGAATATGAATACGTGAGAAATACGTTTGATAAGTTACAAACGTTTGAGAAATTCAAAATCGAGAGAAAGCATGAATCTACTCTTTGTAAAGAGAAACAAAGTAGGACAATATGATTTACAAAACATGAATCTACGGTTTATAAAGAAGAAGAAATGACGTATGGCACTTGGGCGTCACATGCTCTGCCTCCTTATTTTTCTTTTTGTGTCACATGCCACTGCAAGCTTTCTTTTTTATTTTGGTTTTTGTTTCTGTCACATGGCACTACAAGCTTTCTTTTTCTTTTCCTGTTTCTTCTGTCACATGCCACTGTCTTCTTATTTTTCTTTTGTTGTTTGTTTCTGTCATATGTCACACACGTAAACAATTCTCAAAACGTTTAGTTACTATCTTACCAAGGTGCCAGTTAGTGAAAATTTTATCTAGGATAAGAAAAACAACATATTTTTATAAATTACAATAGCTAATATTATACATAATACAGACAAGCAGAGAAACAAATACAACATTAACTAAAACTCATACATAAAATAAGAGAAGGTAAAGATCCATAAATTCAAACTAAGCAACCAACATATCCTTAATGAGCTTATTTTTCAAAGCAATCTCTGGTTCAGTTAATGGCTCTGTCTTGGTAATTAGGGAGTCAAGCAGTTTCTGCTTGTTAAGCTTATCTTTCAATTCAAAATCCTTTTGCTTGATCTCCCACATGTTCTGAAAGTCAACACACAGCTTCCCTTCTGCTTCAGAAGTCTTACCCTTGCTCACAGCCGGTTTAGTTTTGCCCTTTGCAGCTTTGACACCAGCCGGCCGTGCCATGCCTTCATCTCCTCCAACGCTCAATGGCACTGACGTTGATGAATGTGGTGCTTGATCACCAAGCTTTCTTCTCTTAGAGTTCACATTACTTGTCAGACCTCCACACCATTTTTGATCATGCCTTAACTCCAACCAAGCATGCTCAAGTGTGAATTTGCTCTTATGATCATTGAAGAAAATGTCATGAGCCATCGTTAAAACATCATCCTCACTCTGGCCACTTGATTTTTGTTTGGTTGCAGCCTCATAGCAACCCACAAACTTGCACACGCCCTCATTAATCTTCCCCCACCTCGATTTACAGGAAGTTGTGTCTCTCTTTTCGTAACCGCCAAGCTGTGGACTTGAACCAAAATAAGCAGCAATGCGTTTCCAAAACGCCATTGCTTTCTGCTCATTTCCCACGACAGGATCTTTAGATGTGTTTAACCAAGCAGAAATGAGCACCTTGTCTTCAGTTGGTGACCATTTCTTCCTTTCTTTACGGTCAGACGAGATGACTTCATCTTCATTTGCATCTTCAGGGCATCCAGTACCAAATGCACGCGCATCCGAGGCAGGGACTTGAATACTTGGTTCACGACTAACATAGGAGAAGGAGGGATTTGGTTGTTGACTGTTTAGGAGATTTTGAAAGCCATAAGGTTCACTAAATGGATCCATACCGAAAGAGAAGAAATTAAAAAAGGAGAAAGAGAGCTTCTTCTGATGAGAGAAGAGATATGAATTCCAAGGAGATGAAAGAAATGTGAATTGAGAAAGGGATAGTTGGTCGGTTTTTAAAGCAAACTTAAAGAGAGTATGGGATTTGTTATGTGTAAATGCCCATCAATGTATCTACCTAATTATAAAACAACCAAAACACCTCATAAGTCAATTCAATTCTAACGTAAACAATGCCATCAATGTATCCACCTAGTTATAAATCAACCAGAACACCTCAAAAATACATTTAATTCTAACGTAAACAATTATGAATCAATGTATCTACCTAGTTATAAATCAACCAAAACACCTCAAAAATATCTTTAATTCTAACGTTCACAATGCCCATCAATGTATCTATTCCTAAAGACCATTTAATTCCAACCTAAACAATGTCTAACACTCATTAAAGGATTGTCTCTACATACCTATGTGTGCCCTCTGTATCTTGCTGCTCCATGTAAGACCTTTGTCTTCTTTATGTGTTTCTCATTTGCTGTCTCCCACGCTGCTCCAACTGTTTCAAATCAAGATTAATACAAGAAACTTCAACCTAAGAAAAGGGAAACGAGAGACAATTAACAAATAAAGACAATGAACCGATTTAATCAATCAACTTGGAAAGTTTTTAAGACAATGAAGATTTAATCAAACACACAAGAAACTTAGAACAGATTAAGACAATGAAGATTTAATCAATCAACTGTTTTGAATCAAAACCAAAGTCTACTCAAACTTCTAACTCAAGACAAAGAAGGAAAACTTTGAATCATCAAATAAAACAAAGTAAAAAAAAGCGATCTCTTACACATTGTCATCGCTGTAACGGTGGTGGTACTGATGGCGCCGCCGACGATCTCCGCCGTGAAGGTCGGAGTAACCTACTCCACTCCCGACTTCAGCTCTGGATCCGTCGAATTTTCTCCACAAAGAATCGTAGCAAAGATCGATCGTTTCTATGGAGATCGAGGCGGTGAGGCTTCTCGTTCCGAATCCGGAGATGATTGACGCCTTCGCCTCCACGACGGTATCTCTGTTCCTCTCTGTTCCCAGTCGACTGGTTCCGATGCTGGCTTCAGATCGTTCGCATGCGTTCGAGTGGGTAAAGCTCGCCCAATCCTTCCCTTCCACAATCGCCCAAAGATCTCCATGATATCCGTCGGAGACGACAAACAAACGGGTTGAACATCATCAAGGAGAGTTCGACAGAGAGAGGAGGAAGATATGTCGTCGATGACATCGAAGAAGAAAAAAAAATGAAACCAACCGGCCACGAGACCTTTCGTCTCAAAGGAGCCATCCAATCCACTGCTGCCACGTCAGGGTCCTTTATCACTCCTTAAATCACCAATTCAAGGAGCGCTCCTGCCTAATAAAACTATTTTTGTTTTAATTTTTGGCTTTAATTACTTTAGTACCTCCTCTAAGATCTACTGATGGAGGTGCTCTAAGAAACGGTTCTTAGCCGAAGCTAAGAACCTCAGCCTAAGGGCATTATTATATGGGGGCTTTAGTGGGGTTTTAGTGGGTTTTTAAGGGGGGGAGGGGCCCACAGGGAGGGAAAAACCGGTGTCAGAAAGTCCAGAATAAGGATCCCTGTTAGCTGGGTTTTTCAACTGTTCGCAGGCCCCACTAACACGTGGCGGCCCGCGATTAGTTGATTTTTTTTTTTTTTTTATTTTTTTATTCAGACAAAAAAAAAAAAATTAAAAACCCATTTCCGGTTCCAACGTTAATCGTGGTCTAAGAGCCCGGATTAATCATGGTCTTATTTAAGTGATGTTAATACCCGGATCTCTGGATCAGCAACAACATATTGCTTCAGAAGATGATCATCAAATGCACGAGAAACTGCAAGAACTCCTCCAACTATCCAAGTTCCTATTCATTTAATGAATGCAATACACACAGACAGAGACATCAATTAGTACTGTGTGCTTAGAAAAGCATGAGAAGCAGAATATTATAATCCTATAGTTTCTTGCCTGCCCACATGACAAATCCACCGGCATTCTCAATCCTTTCACGCTCATCACTTTGGTCAGGTTTGTGGTCCCTTGACACAGCAATGGCTGAACACATCACAGCATCACTCATATTAAGATAATTTATGAGAAAGACACGTGAATAATCTATCAGGACACATAGTGATATTATATAATGTACACTTGACCAAAAAAGGACTATGCAAAAGCTGTTTGATGATACCTTTCCTTCATAGTAACCGCTCAACAAGTACTTAGCTAGTCCGAAATCAGCAGCGGATATATAGACAAATCTTTTGACACCTTTCTCAGAGGCAGCTCTAATAGCGTTGATGTCTGCAGTCCCGTTGATCTTATACATATACGAGTTTGAACCAAAACCCCCAACACAAGAGATCTACAATGATTCATTCCGAAATTACTTTTAAGAAAATGTACAATTGACAAACACATCACTGATGAATAAGACGGAGATAAAGACATACCACAGAAGTAACTCCATCAAAAGCATCTTTCAATAAATCAGGAACTCGTTTTTGACGAAATGGTTTTAGACCATTTATTGATAAGTTTTCGGGACGAAGACGTTCGTCAAAATAACCGAATGTTTGACAATATGAAATAGTGTAATCATATGTCAAAAAACGAAATTCGTTTGAATGAGAAATGAAAGTCTAATGTGGATTATTTGTAAAATATATCACATTAGAAATATGAGATTTAATTCTTCTTTTATTTAAAGTGGAGAAAATACATTAAAGTTTAAGACTTTGATTGTATAAAAAAAGATATTTGGACCATACATAAATTTCATGTTTTGAAATTTAGTAAATGGGTCAACAGAATAAAAGAATTTATCTTTTATATTGAAATGGTCAACATGAGTTATAAAATGAATGCAAAGCTAATTCTGTATTTGTAACATCTCCATGAATGCACGTCCATGTTGTAATGAGAAAATAATTCTCAATCTCCACATTGAATACCATACGTTTTGGTCGGAAGCAAACGTAGGGTTTGGTCAGTGGACTATATAATAGTCACTGCTCTTTTCATTCTTATGCACACAGCAATACCTAGAAAAGAAACAATTCTCCTACTTGAAATAGTTATATTATTTTATTTTTATTTTCTGTGTCTGAGAGTACATCACAGAAAAATGTTCGATAGATTCTGTTTTCCGGTGATGGTAAACAGAAACAATGTTGCAGTTGTATCATGGGAATCTGAGCGCCATGCAACCGTCACACTACGGGACGTTTAAAGATTTAAGGAAAGAGATTAACCATTTCGACTCTGCAATCCTTCTTTATTTGTTGTTTCGGTGTTGTAATTTTTAACTTTTGTTCTTATTATTTTTATAAATATCAGTTGTCCCTATCAGAGTGAAATAAGGTTCATACACTGAGATGATAAAGTCCTCATTTGATGTAAGATGTACAAGTGGATTCAGTCATAGCTCCACTGGAAATTATCCGTTAATGTAAACTTCAACGTTTTTATTCTTTTCACAGAGATGAATATGCAATATTCACTTTCCACAGCCTATGTTTTATATAATTTTGGCAAATGAGGTAGATGATGCCTTAAACCCCACGAAATAGCTTTTATTCTCAAGAAATTTGGAGGCCACGCAAATTTGACAATCTTTCTATTCATTTGCTCTAACCAACCTTTATATTGCATATATCATGTATACATGGAAGCATCTTTTTCTGAAAAGAATGATCAGCTAATATGCGTATACTAGGTTAAGATCTGTGCCTTGCGCGGGATCAACATTATATATATAAATTATTTTATGTATTAAATATTTTTACATATTATGAAATAATAAATATATATTAAATAATTAAAAGTTAGTAACTATTAAAAATATAATTAAATTGATGCGAACATATAAATCAATTTTATTAATCCAAATTTTTTTATTTTATTTGATAGGATATGTTATTAAATTTAAATGATACTAACATAGATAATATATTTTAGTATATTTTTAATATTAATATCTATTAAATGATGATTTCTACTCATATAGTTTTTTTGATCATTTGTATCTTTTATAGAAAAAAATTTAAATTACTGATAACAAAATTTTCATTGTGGGGTTAATAGTTTTAGTAATTTATAATTTTTAAAAAAAATAAGTTGTCAATGATCGTTCAAAACTTTTATCAAAAAATTGTTCAAAGTAAATTTTGAAACTAAAATATTGTATTTTATATGGTTTATAGTTTAATTTAAAACGATATATATATTAATCTTAATAATTAATTAAATTAGACTTTTTACTTATATAATTTTTGTAATCATTTGTATTTTATCATAACAAAAATTTTAAACCATAGATCATAAAATTTGAATGTGAGACTTTTAACAGTTTTAGTAATTTATACCCGTTTGTAAAAATTCAAAATATAACATATACATAAAAATCTAAAATTTTATTATATTGTTATTGTGGTTGTTTAATTTATTTAATAGTTTAAAATTAAACAAATATGATAGAAGATACACTATTTTTTTATCAAATCTTTATTATTCAAAATCATTAATTGCCTTATATACTTTAGCCACATTAATTAGGCAATTCCGTAAATTTTATTTAAAGAAATAATAAAGTACATTAATGATGAATTTATTGTTAGTTTAATAAAAAACTTATTATATAATTAGATGGACCAACATATTTTTCTAATGATTCTAAGAATCATTCTAGTGATGACATGTGGCTACAAAAAGAAGTTGTAATGCTTCTCAGATAATACATAGGGATATAAAACTATGTTCATAAACTGAAACAAAAGATGGCCCCATGATATACGCAGCTTCTTCGTCGTTACCATAAAAGTTCACACGTTATAGCTACAACATCTAACATCACATAAGATTCATAATGATTGCATGCAGGCCTTTAAAGAAGCTTGGCTGAAATTCACTTTATATGTTCACATGTGATGTAATTGTATAAATTAATAATTTGGGGGAAAGTTGCATCTACATCTTCTTAATCAAAGAAACAGAAGAAACTCAGAATTTTCCATAGTGGATATACTTTTATAACTTTTGCTACCTATCCGCACTGTGGTACGTTATCATAATTTTATTAGTTAATAACTTCCGCGTAGAGTAAAATATAACTAAAAGTGAATCCGAATATTTTTTTAATGTCAACTAGACCCTGCGCGGGTATGAATTTTCAGTTTTTAATTATTTATTTTATTAAATGATGTATTTGTAATATTCGTTCATATTATATTCATTAAGTAATTATTTTTTTTTTGCATTTTAAACTATCTATTTTTTTACGAATGTGTGATATCATATAAAAAATATAAAAAAATGAGTATAGAGTTAATTAGATAATTTTAAAAACAGAAATTTTTCTTTCTTGTGCGATATCATATAAATAATGATCCACCCAGTTAACAAAAATCATGATTATTTTATGTGCAATTTTTTTATTTTGACCATTTTCTTAAAACTATATTAAATTTTACATATTTTAATTAGAATATTTTTAATATCTTTATTTTTTTATTTGAAATGCAACTCAATATTTTTTTAACAATTATAACAAAATATTTAAAAAATATTTTTAGAATTTGTTTGAAAAATATGAAAATTACATTTTAAATTAAAATTATCCTAAAATATGATAAGTTTTGATGTAAACGAAAACTCAAATTATGTCAAAAATAATGATATTCAATGATAATAACAATTTTAATTGATTATTTTTTTAAAAAATACATTTACAAAAATATTGTTTGAAAGAAAATTCATTTATCTTTCAAATATAAAATGAAAATATTATAATTAAATAATAAAAAATATAAATAAAAATCATTAATTTAGCAAATGAGAACTGAGTTATATTATGCTAAAATTTTCTTTCTAACAATTTATCAAATGACAGATGATTTATGAGCAAATAATACCATATAATTTTTAAAAACATAGTCATTCTTAAATATTTTTTGAATAAATAATTATTTTTAAATTTAATCAACTGAAAATAATATTCGTACAATTGTGTGAGTCAAATTCTAGTTTTATTGATGCATGTTATATATTAGTGCTGCATGTTTTAGGGAACATTTTAATGATGCATGTTTTTAAAAATCCCCATTATTAAAATTATGCACGTAAGGATAACTCATGAGTTTTTTTGTTGATTAAATGACATTATGTCCAAATTTATTTAAGGATATTTCATTAAAGTAACTGAAAAAAGACAAACAATAAAATAGAAAGTTTAAATTCATTTAAGCATATTTCATTAATGTAACTGAAAATACAAGTAATAAATTAGGCAGTTTTATTCGTTTTAGGATATTTATAAATGCAACTGAAAAAGACAAGCAAAAAAATAGGGAATTTAATTAATGAAGTAAGTACATTTTTAAATGGGTAGTTCTCTTTTAATAATATAGATATAATAAGCATGAATTATAACTTACATAATTAATATTTTAAATATATATGACTCATGCATTGCCTTTTTCGAATAATGTCTATAAATAAGAGCGTTACACGCTAACTACCCAACACACCAAACACAACACAAGTCTTTGTTGATGATGATGGGAGATACGATGGGCACATTTGGTTCAAGCATGGCAAGTTTGTTCTTCTTCTGGGCAACTTTTCAACAAATATTCCCTGAACACCTCAAGATCGCAATCAAAGAGTTCCTTTTGTCTACAATCCAACAACTCTCATTTGTCCAAAGATTCTCCGACCGTGTCATCAACTTCTTCTCTCCTTACGTTGTCATCAGTTTCCCAGAGTACGAAGAGTACCGTTTCAACCACGCTTTCGCAGCCATCGACACTTACCTTGGTGCTAAAGCAATCGGTAAAGCCCAAAAAATTAGAGCAAGTCAGGTCAAAGAGAGCAAGGGTCTAGTTTTGAAACGTGACGAGGCTAAAGTCAGAGACGTGTACCAAGGAGTTAACGTCTGGTGGGAGATTGTAACCGCTACTGATGGAGACAGAACACACAAACTCACTTTCCATAGACGTGGGCTGGAGATTGTGACCGGATCTTACATTAAGTATGTGATGGAAGAAGGGAAATCAATCGAGGCCAAGAACAAGAAGATGAAGCTGTTCACTAATAACCCTAGTTCCAACTGGGATACTAGCAAGAAGAGCTTGTGGAGACACATTGATTTCGAGCACCCGGCGAGTTTTCAGACACTGGCTATGGATCCTGTCAAGAAAGAAGAAATTCTAAACGATCTTGAGGCGTTTAGTAATGGGAAAGAGTATTACAAGAAGATTGGGAAAGCTTGGAAGAGGGGCTACCTATTGTACGGACCACCAGGGACTGGTAAGTCCACCATGATCGCGGCGATGGCGAATCATTTGAACTATAATATATATGATCTCGAACTCACGGCTATTCAGAACAACTCGGAGCTGAGGAAACTTCTCACCGCGACATCGAGCAGGTCGATTATTGTGATAGAAGATATTGATTGTTCTGTTGATCTAACGGGCAAGAGAAGGAAGAGAGATGGTGACTTGAGCGTCAAGAAAGATGGAGAAGATCAAAACCAGAGCAGAGTCACACTCTCTGGGCTTCTGAACTTCATAGATGGGATATGGTCGGCTTGTGGACAAGAGAGGATTATTATTTTCACGACGAATCATATCGAGAAACTAGACCCGGCTTTGATCAGGAGAGGAAGGATGGATATGCATATTGAGTTGTCTTATTGTAGCTTCGAGGCGTTCAAGGTTCTTGCAAAGAACTACTTGGACGTTGATTCTCATCTTCTGTTTGGTGAAATCGAGTCTTTGCTGAAGGAAACAAAGATCGCTCCGGCTGATGTCGCAGAGAAACTGATGGCCAAGAATCATAAAGTAGAAGTCGATGGATCCTTGAAAGACTTGGTTGAGAGTTTGGAGAGGAGGAAGAAGCACCAGAGAGGTCACGGTGATGATCACAAGAAGAAGTTTGGTGGCAAGAAACTCAAAATATTTCGCGAGTTGTTTTAGGATAATGTCTGATTACATCTTTTTTCTTTTGAATCCTTTTTTTTTCTTCTCTTTGAACCTGTGTGAATGTGATATATGAGTGTAAGAATTTCTGTTTGATCATAATAATAACTTAGATTTGTTTTCTTTTTGGAAGATAAGAGTTAAATTTATTTAGCAAATGTATTATTATAGTAAGTGTTTTCATGCACCATGTGCATCAATAAAAATTTTAAATTGAAATTATATTTAAAAATAAAATTTTATTAATAATGTAAATTTTATTATTTTCTTATCAATATTTTAATGTAAATTTGATTTAGTTAAACATGAAACAGAATTAAAAATAATTTATTATTTTTAAAATATATTTAAGAATGCATATATATATATAATATTAGATAGATATTTTTATATATTTCTTTTGGTTAAATATATTAAATCAACTTGCATAAAATTAATAAAAAATTGATATAAAATTGTATAATTATCAAAAATTAAAATTAAACAGTATTTCTAAAATTTATAATGTTTTAAGCAAAATTGTAGAAAATATAAAAAAATATAATTGAATAATATTTCAAAAATTATAATTTCATATTTGAATTTTTTTATTTTAGTAATGATGTATGAGTTATTATTGTTGACAAAAAGGTATGAGTTATTGTCATATTCTAAAAAATTTACCAAAAATATAAATCAATATTAAATGTAATGTATGAGTTATTATCATATTATAAAAGATTTACTAAAAATATAAATCAATAATTAATGTAATTTATAATGTCATATTTAGCAATAAACATTGTCATCAATTTTAGTAGTCAAGTCACATTTCTTTTATGAAAATAATTGTAGAGAGAACATGTGTCAAATCACTTCTCAAATAATGTCTAGTGGATATTATTATTGTAATTTTGAAGAAATTTGGTGATGTTCAGTTAAAATTAGCTATAACAAAAAAGATTAAAATTTGTGACTGACCTAATGAATAGACATCTTTATATCAATTAATATAAAATTTATGTCTTCATATTAAAAATAAAATTGTATTTTTTTAGATGAGTCTCGTAATCTCAGGTCCGGGCTCTGATTGTGGTTAGGTTTTCCTTGAAATGTATGTTGCTGGTTCTTTGTGCTTGCGAGATATATATTCATATCAGTCAAGTAAATTTTGTATAATTTGGTAAGTATAATGGATGTGTTTGCGGTATTATAAATGAAAAATTAGACTTGCTATCGGAAACTTATGGACCAAATAAGTGTGATGAGCGATTTTGAAGTTTGTCTTATACTGGGTGTGGCAATCGCCGCCAGCTATATCGCAGCTGCACAAAGAGTGCGACAAAAAAAATACTTGTCTTAAACCTATCTACCGTGGAAGCACTATAGTCTACTGATTAAAGTTTAAAAATTTCTATATCTAGGTTTAGGGATCTAATCTCTGACTATACAATTTCTTACTGATTACGTGAAATCCAGATTTCAAGTCCCGAAGAAAACGATTTATTAAACAATTATACATACTACGGAAGAAATGCTTACAAAGGATCTTCAAAATGGTGCAAGTAAATCTGGCCAGACGTGGATTTTCATAGGCGGCTCAGGTGATACAGTTATGCGTAGGTCCTCATGAAGCAGGTAATATCATCGGTTGTCGAATCGTCTATGTAATCTTTCTTATATTATAATTGTAATATCATAATAAATCAGCGTTAAAAAAAAACGTATCTATCTAGTTTCTCTTTTATTTTCTCTACTTTTAATCGTTGTCAATTTTTTTTGTCATGTTATTAGAAAACTGAAGTTGGAAAAGAAAGACAAATGATTCATTCATTAACCAATCTCAGTGACATGTCTTTGAAATTATATTTATCATATTCTTAAACTTCATTGATATATATTTTTGATATTAAAAGGATATTCTCTTAATCAAATAATAATAAGCATTATTATATGAAAGCTACAGACACTAAAATATAAGAAAGGAACATTAGAATTATCAGATCTTCTTTTTGTTCTTGAATATTATTGGATTTAACCCTTATGTAGAAAATGTAATTTTACATAACTATTTTAAAATATAATCTTAAATATTATGGGAGCATTTCTGCATTAACATAGGAGGAAAAGGATTGACAGGAAGTAGTTCTAAACAGTCGGGTACAGCTCCCAAAAAAAGTTGACAACAATAAGGAGTTATCGTACCAATTTTACCAGTCAATATAGACTGAGTGATCCCTTCAAAACATCCCGGAATATTTTTCAATGTTGATAGGCATTGGGTCACGTTAGGCCAAAACGAAGGTAATTGAGCATTCACAGAATTTGTAAAGCATACAACCGATAGGAGAAAAAATACACTCTTCATAGACATGATGTGGGGAAGGGAATTATGCAACAAGAGAAGAATTGGTTTTCTTAAGATAGTTTTTTATGAAAGTAAATGATTGGCTGTATCGTCCAATTTATATGAAAAATGGAGTATGAAACAATTAATAAAAACAATGATAATAGGAAAGAGAATATATACTACTAACACATATAATATTGATAGTTTGATTCAATAATAATAGGAAAGAAAATATACTAATTGACCACATGCGAGATTGATATAATAATAGAAACAATCTATACTATTCAGTATTGACCATGCTCAAATGTGTTAAAAAATCTTTATCATAATACTCGTATAAGTTTTTTTTTCCGCACGCTTTATGTTTAGAATCTCTTCACCGTTTTTCTTATAAACTAGATAGTAATCCGCGTTGTGCGCAGAATAAAATAATTGATTAAATTATTTACTTTGCTTGTAATAAGAGATTTGTTGATATTTTTTTCTAGAATCAGATATCTATTCGAATTTAGTTAATCTATTCAGATATCAGTTTTTTATAGTTAGAAATTTAAATATGATTTAAATATTTACAAATTTTGGTTTGAATATGGTTTGGATTTGGTTTGAATCATTGCAGGTTCAGTTCAGGTTTGGGTTCATGTACTTATTTTAATTGTGTAAATTTTAACAAGATACCATGTCAGAAAACCTGGCTCTGATGCTATGTCAGAAAACAAGAGTATCGTAAAAGGTTTTCTGTATCAATCTTTAGGTCCAAGACATTCTCTTTATACAAGGTTTTCATTCCTAAACTAGATTTATAAGATATATGCAAATTAGTGAGAATATATTCTAAGAGATATATATAGATATGTCCATATCCGAATAGCTGAAATTCACTTTATATGTTCACATGTGATGTAATTTCATAAATTAAAAATCATCGACAAACAAGTTCAAAATCGTATCTCAAGCATCATATGTCGCCACAACTCAGCTTACCAGGGATCTATGCTATGGGAACTTGGTTCTCCTTTACATGATCTTATTTTCTAATGTAAAGCAAAGTTTTAGTTTCTTTTGAACTTAAAACAAGCAACCTTGATTGTAAACAGTATTTTTTGTTTGAATTAATTTAACATTTTTTCAAAAAACAAAATGTATAAATTAATAATTTGAGGAAAAGTTGCATAGAGATCTCCTTAATCAAAGAAACAGAAGAAACTCAGAATTTTCCACAGTGGATAAGCTTTATAACTTTTGCTACCTATCCGCACTGTGGTACGTTACCATGATTTTATTAGTTAATAACTACCGCGTAGAGTATTGCCTTAAAATAGAACTTAAAGTGAATCCAAATATTTTTTAATGTCAATATCATATAATAAGCATGAATTATAACTTACATAATTAATATTTTAAATATGTATATGACTCATGCATTGCTTTTTTCTTTTGAATCCTTTTTTTTTCTTCTCTTTGAACCTGTGTGAATGTGATATGTGAGTGTAAGAATTTCTGTTTGATCATAATAATAACTTAGATTTGTTTTCTTTTTGGAAGATAAGAGTTAAATTTATTTAGCAAATGTATTATTATAGTAAGTGTTTTCATGCACCATGTGCATCAATAAAAAATTTAAATTGAAATTATATTTAAAAATAAAATTTTATTAATAATGTAAATTTTATTATTTTCTTATCAATATTTTAATGTAAATTTGATTTAATTAAACATGAAATAGATTTAAAAATAATTTATTATTTTTAAATTATATTTAAGAATGCATATATATATATATATATAATCTTAGATAGATTTTTTTATCTATTTCTTTTGGTTAAATATATTAAATCAACTTGCATAAAATTAATAAAAAAATTGATATAAAATTGTATAATTATCAAAAATTAAAATTAAACAGCATTTCTAAAATTTCTAAATATATAAGGAAACTAATGATTTAATGATTAAAATTTATAATGTTTTAAGCAAAATTGTAGAAATTATAAAATATATAATTGAATAATATTTCAAAAATTATAATTTCATATTTGAATATATTTATTTTAGTAATGATGTATGAGTTATTATTGTTGACAAAAAAGTATGAGTTATTGTCATATTCTAAAAAAATTACCAAAAATATAAATCAACATTAAATCTAATGTATGAGTTATTATCATATATATTATAAAAGATTTACTAAAAATATAAATCAATAATTAATGTAATTTATAATGTCATATTTAGCAATAAGCCTTGTCATCAATTTTAATAGTCATGTCACATTTCTTTTATGAAAATAATTGTAGAAAGAATATGTGTCAAATTACTTCTCAAATAATGCTTAGTGGATATTATTATTGTAATTTTGAAGAAATTTGGTGATGTTCGGTTAAAATTAGTTGTAATAAAAAAAATTAAAATTTGTGATTGACCTAATGAATAGACATCTTTATATCAATTAATATAAAATTTATGTCTTCATATTAAAAATAAAATTGTATTTTTTTAGATGAGTCTCGTAATCTCAGGTCCGGCTCTGATTGTGGTTAGGTTTTTTATTACAACATAGATGCCTTTACTCCCACAAACTACGAAGTTTATGTTTCCTTGAAATGTATGTTGCTGGCTTTTTGTGCTTGCGAGATATATATTCATATCAGTCAAGTAAATTTTGTATAATTTGGTAAGTATAATGGATGTGTTTGCGGTATTATAGATGAAAAATTAGACTTGCTATCGGAAACTTATGGACCAAATAGGTGTGATGAGCGATTTTGAAGTTTGTCTTCTACTGGGTGTGGCAATCTCCGCCAGCTATATCGCAACTACACAAAGAGTGTGACAAAAATACTTGTGTTAGATCCATCTATCGTGGAAACACCGTAGCCTACTGGTTAAAGTTTAAAAGTTTCTACATCTAGGTCTGGGGATCTAATCCCTGACTATACATTTTTTTCACTGATTACATGAAATCCAGGTTTCAAGTTCCGGAGAGAGCGATTTATTAAATAATTATGCAGACTACGGAAGAAATGCTTACAAATGATCTTCAACATGGTGCAACTAAATCTGGTCAGACGTGGATTTTCATAGGTGGCTCAGGTGATGCAGTTATGCGTAAGTACTCATGAAGCAGGTAATATCATCGGTTGTCGAATCGTCTATGTAATCTTTCTTATATTATAATTGTAATATCATAATAAATCAGCGTTAGAAAAAAACGTATCTATCTAGTTTCTCTTTTATTTTCTCTACTTTTAATCATTGTCAATTTTTTTTGTCATGTTATTAGAAAACTGAAGTTGGAAAAGAAAGACAAATGATTCATTCATTAACCAACTTTGGAAAAGAAAGACAAATGATTCATTCATTAACCAACCTCAGTGACATGTCTTTGGAATTATATTTATCATATTCTTAAACTTCATTGATATATATTTTTGATATTAAAAGGATATTCTCTTAATCAAATAATAATAAGCATTATTATATGAAAGCTACAGACACTAAAATATAAGAAAGGAACATTAGAATTATCAGATCTTCTTTTTGTTCTTGAATATTATTGGATTTAACCCTTATGTAGAAAATGTAATTTTACATAACTATTTTAAAATATAATCTTAAATATTATGGGAGCATTTCTGCATTAACATAGGAGGAAAAGGATTGACAGGAAGTAGTTCTAAACAGTCGGGTACAGCTCCCAAAAAAAGTTGACAACAATAAGGAGTTATCGTACCAATTTTACCAGTCAATATAGACTGAGTGATCCCTTCAAAACATCCCGGAATATTTTTCAATGTTGATAGGCATTGGGTCACGTTAGGCCAAAACGAAGGTAATTGAGCATTCACAGAATTTGTAAAGCATATAACCGATAGGAGAAAAAATACACTCTTCGTAGACATGATGTGGGGAAGGGAATTATGCAACAAGAGAAGAATTGGTTTTCTTAAGATAGTTTTTTATGAAAGTAAATGATTGGCTGTATCGTCCAATTTATATGAAAAATGGAGTATGAAACAATTAATAAAAACAATGATAATAGGAAAGAGAATATATACTACTAACACATATACTATTGATAGTTTGATACAATAATAATAGGAAAGAAAATATACTAATTGACCACATGCGAGATTGATATAATAATAGAAACAATCTATACTATTCAGTATTGACCATGCTCAAATGTGTTAAAAAATCTTTATCATAATACTCATATAAGTTTTTTTTTCCGCACGCTTTATGTTTAGAATCTCTTCACCGTTTTTCTTATAAACTAGATAGTAATCCGCGTTGTGCGCAGAATAAAATAATTGATTAAATTATTTACTTTGCTTGTAATAAGAGATTTGTTGATATTTTTTTCTAGAATCAGATATCTATTCGAATTTAGTTAATCTATTCAGATATCAGTTTTTTATAGTTAGAAATTTAAATATGATTTAAATATTTACAAATTTCGGTTTGAATATGGTTTGGATCATTGCAGGTTCAGTTCAGGTTTGGGTTCATGTACTTATTTTAATTGTGTAAATTTTAACAAGATACCATGTCAGAAAACCTGGCTCTGATGCTATGTCAGAAAACAAGAGTATCGTAAAAGGTTTTCTGTATCAATCTTTAGGTCCAAGACATTCTCTTTATACAAGGTTTTCATTCCTAAACTAGATTTATAAGATATATGCAAATTAGTGAGAATATATTCTAAGAGATATATATAGATATGTCCATATCCGAATAGCTGAAATTCACTTTATATGTTCACATGTGATGTAATTTCATAAATTAAAAATCATCGACAAACAAGTTCAAAATCGTATCTTAAGCATCATATGTCGCCACAACTCAGCTTACCAGGGATCTATGCTATGGGAACTTGGTTCTCCTTTACATGATCTTATTTTCTAATGTAAAGCAAAGTTTTAGTTTTTTTTGAACTTAAAACAAGCAACCTTGATTGTAAACAGTATTTTTTGTTTGAATTAATTTAACATTTTTTCAAAAAACAAAATGTATAAATTAATAATTTGAGGAAAAGTTGCATAGAGATCTCCTTAATCAAAGAAACAGAAGAAACTCAGAATTTTCCACAGTGGATAAGCTTTATAACTTTTGCTACCTATCCGCACTGTGGTACGTTACCATGATTTTATTAGTTAATAACTACCGCGTAGAGTATTGCCTTAAAATAGAACTTAAAGTGAATCCAAATATTTTTTAATGTCAATATCATATAATAAGCATGAATTATAACTTACATAATTAATATTTTAAATATGTATATGACTCATGCATTGCTTTTTTCTTTTGAATCCTTTTTTTTTCTTCTCTTTGAACCTGTGTGAATGTGATATATGAGTGTAAGAATTTCTGTTTGATCATAATAATAACTTAGATTTGTTTTCTTTTTGGAAGATAAGAGTTAAATTTATTTAGCAAATGTATTATTATAGTAAGTGTTTTCATGCACCATGTGCATCAATAAAAATTTTAAATTGAAATTATATTTAAATGTGTGAATGTGATACATGAGTATAAGAATTTCTGTTTGATCATAATAATAATAACTTAGATATATTTTCTTTTTGAATATAATAGTTAAATTTTATTTAGCAAATGTATAGATATTGTATCTATATAAACACACACATACACTGACACATAATCATAAACTTCAAATATTTCATACTAAACCTTTAATGGTCACTGCATGGTTGAGCTACTTGCAGGGATCGGTGGTTATCGGTTCACTGACTTCTCTGGTTTATTCCCTAAACCATTAACTGCCACCTCATCGGTTAGGCTGCTTGCAGGGACTAGTTTTCGATTCGCTACACACTCTATGGCTCATTCACTGTCCTACTAGTTCTCTGCGTCGATCTGGACTTGCTTAGTTTCATTGGATGACGAGGAGCTAACGTGGCTTGAAGAAACTGTATCCAGGAAACGAACGATGACACATGTGATGTTGTCTTTACTTCCTCTCTTGATTGCTTCTGCCACAAGTTTCTTGGCGGAGTCCTCTGGATCTTCAACTTCCTTAACCATTGCAACTGCTTCCTGCAAAATATTGATCAAAGATTATAACAACTAAAAACAAAGACGTTAAATAAGCAATTATAACTTCACGGACCTCATTAGAGAAAACATCCCATAGACCGTCACTTGCTAGGATCAGAAACTCAAGAGAGTCATCAATCTTTTCCTCCTATATTTCCAACAACAATCCGAATAACCAAAAAAAAGGCGCCAAGAAGATTATATGCAACGTGATTCTTATTAAAGTGATGAAAGTACCCGGATCTCTGGATCAGCAACAACATATTGCTTTAGAAGACGATCACCAAATGCACGAGAGACTGCAAGAACTCCTCCAACCCTCCAAGTTCCTATTTCAATTAGTGAATGCAACACACACATAGAGACATCAATTAGGACTGTGTGCTGAGAAAAAAGCATGAAGCAGAGTTTTTTAGTCCTATAGTTTCTTGTTAAAATTTACTCTTGCCTGCCCACATCACAAATCCACCAGCATTCTCAATCCTTTCACGCTCATCACTTTGGTCAGGTTTGTGGTCCCTTGACACAGCAATGGCTGCACACAACACAGCATCACTCATATTAAGATAATTTATGAGAAAGACATGTGACAGGAGACACCATAATATTTGATATGATCTACTATATAGCAAGTTACCAGTTCCGGCTCTGCTGATAACAGCTCGTGAATCACCAACATTTGCAACAAGTAAACGATCACCAAGAAGAATAGCTGTGGAAGCAGTCGAACCAGCGTCTCTATTGTGGCTATCTTCCGACTTGAGAAGCTCAGAGTCTGTATGGTTATAGGCATCAGCTGGATAAAAAGGTTGATGCAAATTAGAGAGCAGCATGGAATAGAGACATTTTGTGTTTAAAACAATTTTGTTGAGGTTCTTGTGAGAGTACTTATAGCTGATTTGGTGTCAGAGATAAACTTTGGATGAGTGATGAGATTACTGAAAAGATGACGCTTCACATACTCAGCTGCTCTGGCTCCACCATGGCCTGACAAAACAGTATATAATAATACCATTATTAATTCTCTGTTCCATAATGTCAAAACTAAGCTATGAGATACTTAATTAACATATAATACTCATCGTAAGCTAGGCTAAATTACTGATGATTCTAGGTTTTCTTGAGAGTAATGTTATTAAAAGTTACCATCAAAAACTCCAAAAAGACCAACGATTTCTCCATCAACACCGTCGATCCTGGTCTCGAAAAAGTCTTCCATAGATGATCGCTTGCCAGCAGAGCTTGCATATCCATAACTGAATTTTCCATTCCGGCTGAAATTTGAATCATGCGTTAACGCACAAAACACACGATCATTTGAAGATTCAAATGAGCAAATCAGAATCAATCACGTACAAAGTGAAACCAAAATAACAGCAAATTAATCAAATATTCAATCAAGTTTTTGGTTCATATAATTAAACGGAGAGTTGAGACGAATTGACCTGAGACCTCCTCCGCTCGATGGAGTTTCAGCAGCCTGAAAAGGGTTGGAACACGACATGGCCTCGTCAAGATATCCCATTGTTTCTCTCTTCAAGAAATTCCAAAAAGCTTACTCTGTTAGAAATCAACACACAAATCTGCTCGTGTTGAGAACATAGAAAGCTAAACCAGAGAGAGAAAGAGGAAACATGTGATCGCTGTTTCGAGAGTAGGGAGCATATTCCGGCCGCGAACCATGGTTTTGTGTTTCATTTTATGCGCTAATTATAGAAAGGTTGAAAGAAAGAATCAAAGAACCAAACAGGGAAGTCAAAAAACGATAAACCAATGGCGCATGTACAGAATCACACGTGCTCTCATCGAAGCGAAGTGATAGCTAGAAATAGAATCATGTGGGTCCCTTGATAGTTATATTATACCGCATACATGTGGTTTGTTGACATTGCAATGACATTGACCATCATCGGCCTTGTTTGTATTTCTCTTTGTGCACAAAAAAAAAGTTTGCAATGTTTTAAAAGTTGGGCCATTGGGCCCATAGTTTCTCAGCTATAGTAGAGTCAGAATAAGTCTACTCTTAGTACCCTTGGGCCTAGCCATGTGATTTCGCTTTTTCGAAACTGAACCAAACCGTCCGTTTTCGATTAACCAAAATTTTGAAAACTAATACCGAAATTAACCGGATTAAATTTTGGTTTGGTTTGGTTGTCGATTTTTTTTATTTTCGGTTAATTTCGGTATAGTTTTCTAAAAAAACTCGGATATTTTCGGTTAAACTTAAGTATTTCGGTTAAATTCGTTTTTTCTGTTATTTTCAGTTATTTTTGATTTTTTTTAAATAAAAAAACCTAACAGGACAGAACCGAACCAAAAACCGAATTATTTTCTAAAATCTTACCGAACCAAACCGAACCGAAAACCGAAAATTTTGGTTTGTTTCGGACAAAAACCGCATGGCTACTTGGGCCTTATGCCTAATCTTTTGTCAATTTTGTAAATATTATTTTTTCATCTGAGACGTTAGTTTTTGATATGACTTGCTATCTGAGCTAACCCAACAACCTGACCTATTAGTCTGGTCCGGACAGTGACCCAATCATCTCACGAATTGATGGCTCAAAGTAGATTCAATTTTTTTCGAGATTGTTAGAAAATAAAATATTGTTTCGGAAGGGTACGATGGATTATACGAGATTAATGGTTATACACACCATTATCTCGAGAGAAAATGTTGGAGAGAAAATCTCATATTGAAAATATGTAAAGAATTTGAATCTATACTAATAAAAAGGACCTTTTGAGGCTCCGTAGAGCGTCCACATCAGCAAAAAAAACTTCTTTCGAAAGATGACACGTGGCATAAAATATAGTTTTTCATTTTAATATTACTAATTTTCAAAAATTATAAATAATATGTAAACATACAGTATAAAAAATGGAAAAACTACATTAAACATATGTAAAATTACCATTTTTTCACTTAAAAAAAAAACGGCTTATCTCCATAATGTAACATTACCGTTTTATAGAAAAAAACAAAAAACATTATATATAATTTCGAAAATAATAAATATATGTAAACATACAACATAAAAAATGGAAATAGTACATTAAACATATGTAAGATTACCATTTTAAATTTTTATTTTTAAAAAATAATATGTAAACATACAACATAAAAAATGGAAAAACTACATTAAACATATGTAAGATTACAATTTTTCACTAAAAAAAAGACAGCTTATCTCCATAATGTAACATTACTATTTTATAAAAAAAACATTATATATAATTTCGAAAATAATAAATAATATGTAAACATACAACATAAAAAATGTAAATACTACATTAAACATATGTAAGATTACCATTTTACATAAAAATAACAATAATATGTAAACATACAACATAAAAAAATGGAAAAATTACATTAAACATATGTAAGATTATTACTGATTTTACAAAAAATTCACAACTAAAAGAGTAGACATGCAATTCACAAAACAGACCACAAACAAAACTATTATAGATCATTCCTCTACAAAGACAAGCTTGGATTCCACTTGAGTAGACAAGACCACACGACTTTTAAGAAGTCCAGACGACTTCTAAGAAGTCCAGACGACTTCCAGGAAGTTCAGACGACTTCCAGGAAGTTCAGACGACTTCCAGGAAGTTCAGACGACTTCCAGGAAGTTCAGACGACTTTACAGGAAGTCCAGACGACTTTGTCAGAAGACTTCCGAGAAGTCCAGATGACTTCCAGACGACTTCTAGACGACTAACAGTTAAGTCGTCCCAGAATTCTTCCAGATCTGAAAAACCTGCATATTAAATCCAGATCTGAAAAACCTGCATATCCAAAAACGTTCAAATGGCTTAAAAACAGAAAAAATGAGTGAAAATTAGATAAATCTACCTTTACAGAACACACAAAAATACATATCTAAAAATAATAGATCTACCTTTAAATTAGTGGAAGATGAGTACCATCTAATTAAAAACCTGCAAAAAAGATAGATTAATAAGAAAGACATGAGACAAAACTGGAAAATTCATATAAAGTTTGGTGTTTTCAAGTCAAAGAGATTAGAGTGGGTTTGGAGAGTTTTAGTTTGGGAAAAAAGTAAGAACTTTACACAACAAGAAGTTACCAAATGAAGAAAAATCAGACATAAGAACTTACCAAAACGTTCAGATCTATTATGAAAGGGAGACTTCGCCAGAAGACTTCCATGAAGTCCAGACGACTTCCTGGAAGTTCAGACGACTTCCTGGAAGTCCAGACGACTTCCTGGAAGTCCAGACGACTTTGTCAGAAGACTTCCAAGAAGTCCAGACGACTTCCAGACGACTTCTTGGACGAGACGACTAACAAGTAAGTCGTCCAAGAAGTCTTCCAGATCTGAAAAACATGCATATCAAATCCAGATCTGAAAAACCTGCATATCCAAAAACGTTCAAATGACTTAAAAATAGAGAAAATGAGTGGAAGATTAGATAAATCTACATTTATAGAACACACAAAAATACATATCTAAAATTAATAGATTTACCTTTAAATTAGTGGAAGATGAGTACCATTTGATTAAAAACCTGCAAAAGAGATAGATTAGTAAGAAATACATGAGACAAAACTGAAAAATTAATATAAAGTTTGGTGTTTTCAAGTCAAAGAGATTCGAGAGAGGTTTGAGAGTTTTAGAATGATGAACATTACATTTTTGTTGCAGCCATTTGAGAGGAGGAGAGAGAATATGTAAATTTTTCTTTATATAGGGACACAAAAAATCTAATTAGGTTAAATATTTTTGACTCAGACGACTTCCTGGACGACTTACATTTCAGTCGTCTGGTGAAGAAATTAAAACAGACGACTTACATGTAAGTCATCCAGAAGAGTTTAATATTTTTAGCGGGAAATTAAATATTTTTAGCGGGAAACTAAAATAGAAGACTTTCCAGACGACTTACATGTAAGTCGTCTGTTTTAATTTCTTCACCAGACGACTGAAATGTAAGTCGTCCGAGTAAAATGATCCGGTTAGGTTAAAACGTATATTGGTAAAATTAAAGGTTTGGTACGATGTGGACGACTGAAATATACGTCGTCCGAGTAAATTATTCAACAGACGACTGAAATATAAGTCGTCCACACCCTAAACATAACCCCTAAACTTAATTATCTAATTAAAGACTTCATAAAATCAAATCAAACTTGAAAAGTGTTTACTATACACATAAATAAACACATATAGGTGAAAACTAATTTTTGAAAAAAACACTTTAGTTTTCCAAAATCTAACCCTAACAATACATACAATACTACAACATATGTTTGCCAAACTCCTAAACCAAAGTATTTCATGATTCACTACTTCCACTCATCTATCTTCAAAACAAATCAATTTTATCATATCTTAATTTATATCACTTAAAACTGTTTATAATTACTTGATTTTTATTTTTCACGCATCAAAATATTTTTTTACAAGATTTATAAATTATTTTTAAAATAAACCGGTACCAGACGACTTACACTTCAGTCGTCCAGACGACTTCCAACATCTCAGACGACTCAGACGATTTACTAGGGCTATATTCGTAAAAATGGCTTCTGTTTTTTTGTTTGGTCACAAGGGGCTGAGCTGTAATTTCACTAGGCTTTTAGGTTAGTTTTGCATTTGAATCAAGTTTGGGTATAGGTTTGGGGTTAAAATCAAGTTGTGGGTTAGTTTTGGCAAAAACCCCTATATATAGTTTCGAAAATAATAAATAATATGTAAACATACAACATAAAAAATGGAAATACTACATTAAACATACGTAAGATTACCATTTTACATTTAAAAATAACAATAATATGTAAACATACAACATAAAAAAATGGAAAAACTACATTAAACATATGTAAGATTACCATTTTTCACTAAAAAACGGCTTATCTCCATAATGTAACATTATCATTTTATAAAAAAAAAAAAAAAAACATAAATATAACTATTTGACTATTTGTCCAAGTTCTTCTATTAAACATTGCCGTTTTACATTAAAAATGAAAAAAAACAATAAGATTTAAACATCTATCTTAAAATATAAAATATAGATATTAACTAAATATAAAGTATAAGAAAGAGAAATACTCAATATATAGAAAAAAGTAATAATTAAATATTATAAATATATGAATTATATATACAATAATAAGTAAATGCACAATTTTTAAAATATGGAAAGAGTACATTAAATATTAAACATCTATCTTAAAATGTAAATATAGATATTAAGTAAATAGAAAGTATAAAAAAAAGAAATACACAACTTAAAAACAGTGGAAAAAGTATATTAATATTTAAACATCTATCTTAAAATGTAAAATATAGATATTACGCAAATAGAAAGTATAAGAAAAGGAAATACACAATTTAAAAAATGGAAAAAGTACATTAGTATTTAAACATCTATCTTAAAAAATGTAAATCTATCTTAAAATATAAAATTATTAGTAAATAGAAAGTATAAGAAATAGAAATACACAATATAAAGAAAAATAAATAATAAGTAAATATATAATATAAGTAAATACGCAATTTAAAAATGGAAAATTACATTAAGATTTAAAAATATATCTTAAAATTTAAAATATAGATATTACGTAAATAGAAAGTATAACAAATGGAAATATACAATTTAAAGAAAATGGAAAATGTACATTAAGATTTAAACATCTATCTTAAAATATAAAATAGAGATATTAAGTAAATAAAAAGTACAAGAAATGGAAATACATATACAGGAAAATAAATAATAAGTAAATAATGTAAATATATAATATATCAATTATATATATAATAATAAGTAAATACACAATTTTGTTTTAAAAATGGAAAAGGTTCTTTAAGCATTAAACATCTATCTTAAAATGTAAAATATATAATATAAGTAAATACACAATTTAAAAAAATGGAAAAAGTACATTAAGATTGAAATATCTATTTTAAAATATAAAATATAGATATTACGTAAATAAAAAATATAAGAAATGGAAATAAACATTTTAAAAAATAGAAAAAGTACATTAAGATTTAAACATCTATCTTAAAATGTACATCCATCTTAAAATGGTAGTAAATTATATAAAAATGAAAATACCACATTAAACAAAAAAAATAAAAATTTATAGTTTTACATGAAGAAAGTCCCTATAAAATTCATTATTCTATCAACATCAACCTTACACTATCAAGGAAAACTTCAAAGCACTCAAGCAAAAAAATGGTTTCACCATCAACTCTTGCCGTCCCAAAAACGTTTAATGACCTTGAAGGAGATTTTTTATAACAACGAACTTTTTGTTAGGTGGATTCATTGTTGGGAAACCCGCAACTTTCAAAAGCCAAACTTATTCATGGGAATTGAATTGCTTTTCATAGACTCAAAAGTATTCTTACAAATTTAAATTAATCTAATCCATAATTTTATTGTTAATATTCATACTAACTCTTTCATGATCACACCATTACAGTTAATAATCATTCAAGCGTTTATCCCGAAACACTTCTTTCCTCGCCGAATCAGGTATTGGTTCATGTTGGTTTAATATTGTTTTTGGTTTATTAACCGGTTTAGGATGGTCTTATTGTAAATATAATTTAAGTTGGTTTAACATATATTATGCTTAAAATAACTTAAATTAAATAATAGTAATATTATGCTTAAAATATAATTTTAGAGAGTTTTCAAATATAGTTTACAGAACATTATAGGTGATGAATTTAATTTATTAAATTCGTTTATTACTTAAAACTAAGTTTTTTTAAAAACATACTGAGTTATAAATATCAATGCTGGATTAGTGAGTATAACATGAAGACAAAAATATAAATATTTCATTTTCAAGATAAGAAATTCAGCTTTTATTCAATTACTCAATATATAATATCTTAAATTATTTTTTAAAAGATATACATAATGTATATATATAGATTAATCTTCCAAACTTAAACTATTATATTATATATGAATAATGTTTTTGAATAAAAATAATTTCTGATTTAAAAAAAAAATAAAAACAACAAATGGTTATTTTCAAATAATGGATGTAATTTACATTATACTATCATTTAACAAGTATTAGATACGTTTTGATAAATCATTATTTTCTATTTCCAGAAAAAAAAAATTGTTAAACATCAATATCATCTAGGTTAAATCTAGGTTAAGTACACTAACATCACAAATTCAAACATCACAAAAAATATTTACATAAACATTATAATACAATAATTTAATCCAAAATTACAATTCAAAAAAACAATATTCAAAAGAATAGTTATATACTTAATATTTGAAAATCAAAGATATTTTTGCTAAAATTGTACTTACCTGGCCAAGGAGATCGACCATCTTTTTACGGATCGATCGATTGTTGAGCATGTGGTCGATCTGAAAATACTCTGCAGTTTAATTAAATATCTAAAACATTTATTCCAACACTCAATAGATAGTTTTGCTAAATATGATAACTAGGTAGCCAACAAAATTACAAAAAATATTTAAATAGTAAAAAATATGTTAATTTAAGGTGTTAAAATTTAAAAATAAATTTTAATTATGACATGCATCTTAACATTTATATAAATATATATCATAACCTAAATATAAATAATTTAACAACTTAAATTAGAAAAAAAAATAAAAATTCCGGGCATAGCCCGGGTTAATCTCTAGTAATATATAAAAGACATGGACGGTTGAACAATTCAGTTACTGCCAACTGGCTTTTAAGTTTAAACCCAGAAAACTTATCACCATGAACACATACTTCAAACTTTGGGATACTTAATATGATATGTATTAAGATAATAATGAGTGAGTGAATACTCTTGAAAAGAAAATGTTGCATCGAAACAAACTTATCCTCGTACAAACAGGGCCGCTCAAAGCTTACCAAACTTCCACATAGGCCTGGGCAAAAAAACCGGAACCGAAACAACCGAACCGAACCGAACCGAACCGAAAAACAGCGTATCCGAACCGAATGGATATAGCTAATTACCCGCATGGATCTTGTATATATATAGTTCGGGTATCGGTTCGGTTCGGGTATAGGCGAACAGCTACACGAGAGATAGTTGAAATGTTTGTGGAAAAGAAAGCAAGAATGAGGAAATTGCTTAATGCTAATAAGCAGAGGGTCTCTCTCACGACTGACATATGGAAGGCTCCAACAACATCATCTAGCTACATGGTCATCACTGCTCACTTCATTGATACAAACTGGGAGTTGCGAAAGCTGATCATAGGATTTAAGAATGTTGCTGATCACAAAGGGGAGACAATTTCAAAGGTTCTTATCGATTGTTTAGCGGAGTGGGGGATAGATAAGGTTTTCACAATCACAGTTGACAACGCAACAGCCAATACTTCTGCACTAGAAAGGTTTAAGGAAGGATTTGCAGCAGTAGGAAATGAAGCTCTGGTTTTAAATGGTGACTTCTTGCATGTGCGTTGCTGTGCGCACATCATCAATCTGGTCGTCAAGGATGGTTTGCGTGAGGTGGTCAACAGTATTGTTGGGGTAAGAAATGCGATTCAGTATGTAAGATCGTCGACACCAAGGCTGGACTCATTTCATCATCGTGTTGAGTCAGGAAAGATGACTAGAGGAAGTCTACCTTTGGATTGTTTAACAAGGTGGAACTCAACATATATGATGCTATCTCGAGCTCTTAAGTTCAGAAAAGCATTCGACAGAATGGAAGCTGAAGACAAGCTCTATAATGATTACTTTCAAGAAAAAACTGATGGAAGGAAAAGGATTGGCCCTCCACTTAAAGCTGATTGGGATGCAATAGACAGGTTAGCGCAGTTTCTAGAAATCTTTTACGATTCAACACTAGTCGTCTCTGCATCTAAGTCAGTGAGCTCTCCTAAATGTTATAATGAGATCGTTACGATAGAAAGGAACTTGATAAAATTTAGTAACGGTCCTGATGAGGAAATGAGGAAAAAAGCAACTGCTATGAGGGGAAAGTTTGATAAATATTGGGAAGGATTGGAAGAGATCAATAGACTTTTGATCATAGCTAGTGTGTTTGATCCTAGAAGAAAATGAAGTTTGCAGTGCTGTGTTTTGAGAAGCTTTATGGTAAAGAAACAGTACAGTCCAAGGCACTTTATGATTCGGTTATGAATGTCCTCAACCGGTTGTTTGATGAGTATAACAGCCGAATGACGAATGCAAATACTGTTGAGACAACATCTCAGCCAGCCGATACTGAGACAACGTCTCAGTCACAAAGTCAAGGAAATGAAGCGATGGATGTAGATGATGATGAAGTTCGAGTACGAGGTTATGAAAGAATGGATTCATTGTATGCTGAGATGGTGAATGAAGATGGATTTCTTGATACAAGTACTGAGTTGGAGCTGTATCTGAAGGAAAAGGTAGTCAATCTCAAGGGTTCTATGAAGGGAACAGATTATGATATCTTGTCGTTTTGGAAGATCAATGCTCCTAAGTTTCCTGTATTATCAGAGATAGCAAGGGACGTTCTTGCATTGCAAGTGTCCTCTGTCGCATCTGAGTCTGCATTTAGCACTAGTGGTCGTATTCTCGACCCACAACGAAGCTGCCTGACTCATTATATGATTGAGGTTCTCATGTGCACAGAGCAGTGGTTGAAGTGTGAGTTTCAGCTGAATGAGAAAGGAGTGGTCACCAGTCACCAAATGGTCAAGTATGTTCAGCAGCAAGATGATCTTGAGAGAGGTATTTAGTAATCTAAACTGTTAGTTTTTGTCGTTATTTTGTTTGGTGTTATTAGTAATCTGAATTGTTTTTTTTTTGTTCAGAGTTTGGAAGCACAAGTTTCTTTGAAGATTGATCGTTGATGTCTCATGGTGCATGAAGAAATGGTATCAACGCTTGTTTCAGTTTGTTGTTTTCTGGTTTGAACTTTGAAGTTTCATAGGTTGACATTTGACAATCTCGGTTTGTTTCTTTTCAATGTTTGACGATGTTTAAACAATTAAATTTATGTTATGGCTATGGTTTTTGAAGGTTTATTTCAGTTTGTTGCCTTCACTTCGTTTTTTATGCTTAAAGGCTACAAGTATATATTGATTTTATGAAGCTTAATGTAGTATTTCAGTTACCAGATGGCAATAGATATACAAGTTTTCGGATACTTTCAAGTTGTTTCGGTTCGTTTTGGATAGTTTGGGTAATATTACCCGAACTATCCAAACTATCCGAATCCGAACCGGAACCAAATGAGAACCGAATATTTTTCGGGTATTTTCCGGTTCCTAGTTTTACAATCCGAACCGAACCGAACCCGAAACTATCCGAACCGATCCGAACTGAAAAAATGTCAAGTACTCAATGGATCCTCTGACCCCTATCCAAATTACCCGAAACCCGAAATACCCGAACCGAACCGAACCGATACCCGAAATGCCCAGGCCACACTTGATTAATCGCAAAGCTCCTATAAATACAAACTTACCAAATTTTATTTTGTCTCTCATCAAACTTACATACAACCATCCGGAGCAAACCCGACCCGTCCCCCCGCACCGTCATACACAACCTGTATCGTCTTTTGCTGAACGTTCCCGAAAATGGCCACGTCATCATCGTTACCATTCCCCACAAACGCCAAACAAACCTCCGACGCATCAAACACGTACAGAATCCCTTTGGAGTCAACCTCCACATCGGTGCCGCCTTTGAAGGAGAACGAGACTTTAGGAATCTCCACAGTCTCCAAGCCAGTAAAATTGTAGCACGTGTCAAGTATCGATTGTCCCATCGTAGTCGTATAATTCGACATATTCTCCTTAAACGCGGTACGTAGTGCCGCGTAGGCCTTGGGAGGGAGGCGAGTAATCACGGTTCCTGAGTCGATTATAGCACCGGGAGCAGAGAACACGGTTAAAGGAATCTCCAGTTCCTTGCCGGCGACGGTAATACCTACGATGTCGAGACCATAAAAGGAAGCGCTGTGTCTGGCTGTGGAGATGGGAGTGTACTTGACGGAATTAGATAATCCACCTGATGATCCGAAGGTGAGATGGCCAGTGTAGTCTGCGGAAGAAGGGAGGCAGTAGGAGAATATGTTATTGTAGGTCATTGCCGTCTGCGACGGCAATGAGAATTCGCCGCGGCCGAGGCCGAGAAGTCCGGCGGCGCCGTAGAAAAGTCCTTGGTTGTTCTCGCCGCAGCCAAAGTTAACACCGTCGAATACATCGGTGTTTAAAGTAAATTTCTCCTTGGCGAGAAATCCTACAGTGAACGAGCTATCGCCGTATCCTATACCGTAGATGCAGTTGGAAGCCGAGCAGTTTCTATAGTGACCTATTATCAATGTGGTGAATTTTTTAAAAAAATTTAATTTTATAAAGAGCAAAAACGATTTAGAACATCACAAAACCAAAATATTACACAAGACGAAAATGATTTAAATAAATTTTATAAAAAAAACTAAATTAGATTTAATGAATAATATATAAATAAAAATAATATTTGAACATTATTATTTTAATTTTTTACTTTAAATTCTGAATTCTATTATTAAATCTCCAAATCTAAACTTTTCTTCTAAAATCTAAATTCTAGGCTTAGATTAATTAGTTGCAATGGTATAAATGTTTTTTTTTAAACTATTTTGTGATACAAAAATTATGCGGATATTTCTTTTTTTTTTTTTTAAAAAAAACTGAAAATCAAACCTTGGGAAGTGAGAGAATCGCAAACAGGGGATGAGCACGAGACGTTGGAGTACGAAGTAGACGAAGAAGGGTTAAAGATGGGCTCCTCTTGTGGATAACATGTTCCAGTTTTACCACATGGCTCGCACTGAGTCCACGTCAGATCGCTGCCTGTGTCGAAGACCAGAGACAGGTCGTGTTTCGGCGTTCCGAATCCGACCGTCACGATGTAGTTTCCTGAACCCAGTGTGCTTCCGTCTCTAGCCTCTAGCTCCGTTGACTGACTTTGACTGACCCTATATTGGGGTGTTAGCTTCTTTGAAAGCTTTGAGTGGATGGATTTTACTCGAGCCTGGTCGAGTCTGAGGATGTCGTCATGGTTGGGACTTGTCTTGGCTTTCTTGCTGCTTAAACTCGAGCATGGGCCGTGTCTGTGCGTCAGGAGCAACGACGACTTGGTGTTAGATGCTGAATCGATGAATCAGAGTTAAAATTATTAATCTCTATCTATTTTTATTGGCACCAATCATGTTAAATAGTAGAATGAATCATTAGAGACTGGAACTGTATTAGCTAAGATAATGTCACCTCTTGGAGAAAGAACACATGATGATGATGAAGGAAAGAGAGAGCTGGCAAGAATTCTGTGGAAAGAAACCTCTCCACTCTTTCTTTTTTGAGCTCCATCAGTACAACAAAAACTGAGCCATGCACAAAGAACTAAGGTTATGATGTTCAACAAATTCTTCATTTTCCACTCTCCCTAATTACATAATTTGGTTGGTCATTTTATAACACCATATCCCTTTGCTCATTAAACTCTGAAGTGGATGTTGTTAGACTAAAGGCTAGCCACATATCACATACTGACATATAAGTAAGGTATAAAGAGATATTTATGAAATCAGTTATGACCACTAATTTAAGATAGTGTTAGAGAAGTCTACCGTATTTATAAAGCTAATACCTCAACACTCTTGTTGAACCAGCAAAAAAAAAAAAGAAACGTAATAGACACAAAACTGTTTAGGACTTAATTGCTTGCTTTACCCCCATGACCTCTAGAAGAAGCTCAGAATCTAATATGTCCAATACAGTGTCAAAGAAAGAGACAATAGGATCAGCGGCTACGGTCAGAGTCGTGGGAAATGAAATGCATACAATCTCCCGTCCAATCGAATCCATCTTCAAGACAAGTCTTAAATGAAATATATATTAGAATCGCCTACTGTAATTTTCTTTTTAATACTCATGTATGTACTAATACATCATGTATTATACAAGTATAAACCTTGAGTCTCAAAAGAACACGCAAGAAAAGGATTTAGTCTTGGACTGATGAGGGTGGGTCCATCATTTTCTGTCATTTGCATCAAGAAACCAAGCGCTTAACCAAGTTAGTTGTTTTGTGTGAATATAGGATACATTTTACCAACAAAGAGAAGAAAAAAACAATATACATATATACACGTAAAGTCCAGATGCAGGTGGTAAACATAATACATGTTAATTAACTCTTAAGATTTATTACATTCGAAGATAGATCTATTACAATTTCGAAATGTTATATACGTTTATTGAGAGCATGTACCTGACAAGTTTGCTTGACAAAACAATCTGTTTCTTTCTTAGTTCACACTTTAGGATACTTAATACGATCAATATTGATCGTACACATACTTGAGTGGTCCTTGACACTTTCACAGACGGCCACTCAAGCTTACAAACACTTGATGAAAGATAATACTTACTTAAAAATACAAACATACCAATTTTATATTGTTTCACATCAACTACATACAACCATTGGGAGCAAACCCGACCCGACCGCCGGGACCGTCGTACACAACTTGCATTGTCTTTTGCTGAACGTTCCCGAAAATGGTCACGTCATCATCGTTATTATTCCCCGCAAACGCCAAACAAACCGTGGACTTATTAAACACGTACAAAACCCCTATTGAGTCAAGTTCCACGACGGTGCCGCCTTTGAAGGAGAAGGAGACTTTAGGTATGTTCATAGTCTCTTGGCCGGTGAAATCGTAGCACGTGTCAAGAATCGATCGTCCCAACGTAGTCTTATAATTCGACATCTTCTCCTTGAACGCGGTTCGCAGTGCCGCGTAGGCCATGGGTGGTAGGCGAGTAATCACGGTACCAGAGTCGATTACAGCACCGGTAGTGGAGGGGATCTCCAGTTGCTTGTCGTCGACGGAGATACCTACGATATCAAGGCCATAAAAGGATGCGCTATATGGGACTGCGGAGATGGGAGTGTATTTGACGGAGTTAGATAATCCAGCTGATCCGAAGGTGAGATGGCCAGTGTACTCTGGGGAAGAAGGGAGGCAGTAGGAGAATATATTGTTGTACGTCATCGCCGTCTGCGATGGAAACGAGACTTTGCCGCGGCCAAGACCGAGAAGTCCGGCGATACCAATGAATCCTTTGTTGTTCACACCGCAGCCAAAGATAACATTGTCGAAGACATCAGAGTTCGCTAAAGTAAATTTCTCGGTGGCGAGAAATCCTATGGTGAACGATCTATCGCCGTATCCGACACCGTAGTCGCAGTTGGGAGCCAAACAATTTTTAACGCGACCTTGGGAAGCGAGAGAGTCGCAGAACGGCGATGAGCACGAGACGTTGGAGAAGGAAGAAGAGGAAGATGGGTTAAAGATGGGCTCCTTTTGGGGATAACATGTTCCATTTCTACCACATGGCTCGCATTGAGTCCACGTCAGATCGCTGCCTGTGTCGAAGACCAGAGAGAGATCGTGTTTCGGCGTCCCGATTCCGACCGTCACGATGTAGTTTCCATAACCGAGTGTGATTCCATCTGTAGCCGGTAGAACTGTTGACTGGCTTTGACTGAGTCTATCTCTGGCTGTTAGCTTCTTTGAAAGCTTTGAGTGAATGGATTTTACGCGCGCCTGGTCGAGTCTGAGGATCTCGTCATGGTCGGGACTGATCGTGGCTTTCTTGCTGCTTAGACTCGAGCATGGGCCGTGTCTGTTCACCACGTGAAGCGACGACTTCGTATTAGATACTGAAATCAATTAATTAGGGCTAAAAAATATTAACCTCTATCGGCACCAGTCATCATTATATAGCAAGATCATGAATCATTAATTAGAGACTGAACTGTATTATTAGCTATTATAATAATCTCACCTCTTGGAGGAAGAACACATGGTGCTGGTAATGAAGGAAAAAGAGAGCTTGCTTGAATTCTGTGAAAAGAAAGCTCTCCACTTTCTCTCTTTTGAGCTCCATCAGCACGACCCCAACTGAGCCATAAACAAATGATTATAGTTATGATATTCAACATATTCTTCATTTTACACTCTACTAATTAAATGAAACTGGTTAGTCATTTTATAACCAAATTTCCTTGCTCAAGAAACTCTGTAGTTGATGATGTTGTTATACTCAAGGCTAGCCGCATATCACATACCATTAATATGTAGGGTACTGAGAGATCCATGAAATCAGTTATGACCATTAATATAAGATAAGTGTTAGAAAATTCTAAAAGTTCAAATTATTCAAAAGAAAAGTCTAATAGTGCAACTCTCTTGTTGAGCCAGCAAAAATAAACCCAATAGAGAAATTTTTTAGGACTTGCATCCTCTTACCCCCATGGCCCCTAGAAGAAGCTATATCAATGCAATAGCCTGCACGTACGAGACCCAGCAATAACCCTAGGATCAGTGACGTTGATGTTGACACTTAACACCATGCACTTTTACTTTCTTCTGGCTTCTCTTCCTGTCATCAGAATCTAATAGATATAAGATATGTCAAACGCACTGTCAATGAAAGAGACAATAGGATCAGCGGCTAAGGCCAAAGTCGTGGGAAATGCGGTGCCTACAATTCTAACTGAATCCATCTTCGAAACATAAAGGAAATATAGTAGAATCGCTCCTTGTAATTTTACTTTTAATATTCATGTATGTACTAATACATCATGTCTAACACAAGTATAACTTGAGTGACGAGTCTCAGAAGAACACGCAAGAAAAAGATTTAGTCTTCGACTATTGAGCCATACACAAAGGATTACGGTTAAGATATTCAAGAAATTCTTCATTTTCCACTTTCCCCCACAGCAATACTTACTAATTACATAATTTGGTTGGTCATTTTATAACCATATCCCTTTGCTCATTAAAATCTGAACTGGATGTTGTTAGACTAAAGGCTAGCCACATATCACATAAGTAGGGTATAGAGATATATATCTACGAAATCAGTTTTGGCCACTAATTTAAGATAGTGTTCGAAAAGTCTACCGAATTTTTAAAGCTAATACCTCAACACTTTTGTTAAACCAGCAAAAAAAGAAGCAGAAACATAATAGACACAAAACTGTTTAGAACTTGCTTGCTTTACCCCCATGGCCTCTTGAATAAGCTTTGAACCTAACATCAGTGCAATAGCCTGCACGAGACGTGGGAAATAGAATGCCTACAATCTTCAAAACAAGTTTTAAATGAAATATATATTATAATCTCTCCCTGTAATTTTTGTTTTTACTATTCATGTATCTATTAATACGTCATGTAATGCACAAGTGTTACCACTACTGGAAATATGAGTATTGGTAGCAGTTCGCGGTAGCACGAATTCACGAACTGCTACAAGAACTAACAAAATCTGATTTTAATTTTTCCGTAGCGTTAAATGAGGAAAGTAATCTATATTGACCCAGTTGGAAATTTTGTATTCTCAATACCCCACTTCTTTTCTAACTACCCTACCATATTTCCCTTCTCTTTATTACCCTCAGCTATTATATTATTATCTATTTCTTGCTGACCCCACACCTTACTTTCTAATTTTAAAAATAAAACACGGACCCCACAACTTACTTTCTAATTTTAAAAATAGAAAGCGGACCCCTCATCCTCCCACATAAAGTCCATAATTAATGGACACCTAACAGGCGACCCCACACTCCATCTACCTCTCTCCTTCGCACAGGTGTCCATCTGTTCCCTTTTTTCAGATCCTGCTCCCTTTTTTCCAACCACCTGCGATTTCTTCTTCTCTTTCAAGCTCCATTGGCGTATTTTGGAGGTTATTTTGACGAAAATTGGTACGATTTTTTCACGAAATTTTCATACTAATATACTACTTATGTTCTATGTGTTATGGGTAACGAAAAAAATAAAAACTTAGCTGTAAAAATCTTAAAAGTTTTCAAAGGTTTTGAAAATAAAACTTGGAGAAGGTTCTCTTCTTTTAACACGATTCTTTTAACACGAGTTTGATAGGAAAAAACATAAAAATGTTGTTAGACGATAATGTGGGTTTTGTAACATGTTATTTGTTGATTAAACATACTTAAACTGATGAAAGATTAAAGTTTTAGGTATATTGGTATGAAAATGATGTTTTTTTCAGGACTATTTTGTATATTTCTACTTATTTTTCACTGTTTTAAACCAAAATAATACATTAAAATATTGGTAGATGATATTGTGGGTTGTATAATACCCCCTGGGTTTGTTAAAAGGTTTAAATCAACAAAAATGAAAATTTATAGAAAATACTGGAATTACTAGTACTACTAAGCTACAATATGTATTACTTGTATTACTTGTATTACTAAATAGAGTATGTACCAAAGATCTTGGACAACTTAAATTCTTTAAACGGTTAACTCATCATAATTTTTGTTTCAGGAAATCTATGGCCTCACCTATTACAATCATATGTTTTGATTACGGAGGAAGTTACATCAAAGATGGGGGTGAGAGAAGATGGATCTCGGGAGAAGATGAAATTCACACTCTAGTGATGAAGACAGCTGTGGAAGAGATTACGTATTCTGAATTGGTTGAAAGTATATGCAGAAAGATTAAGGCAAATGGAGATGGGATGGTGAAGATTAGTTACTTTCCAATGGTATTGTATTCGAACAAGCCATCATATATTTGGTGTGATGAAGACGTTTTGGGTTATCTCATGCAAGTAAATCATGATAAATGTAGAAGTGTTTTACATGTGGAGATCAGCAGCGACATGGATGATACATATGGTGGTATGTCACTTTTAGGAGATGATGATGAGACTGATGATAGCTATGTTGGTCTTTCTGATGAAGATGATGATGAAACTGATGATAGTTATGTTGGTCTTTCTGATGGGACCGAGGAAGATGACACTGAGCAAGATGGAACTGATCAGGATCATGAGATGGATGGTGTGGTCGCGCTTTACACACCCGAACAACATGAAGACATTGAGATGCATGAGAATTTAGAGCATGGGTATGAAGGAACAGAAGTAAGAGTGGAAGAAGAAGCTGGAGGAGAGGAAGTTGAAGCTGCAAGAGCGGAAGTTGAAGCTGCAAGAGCCGGAGTTGCAGCTGCAAGAGGAGGAGTTGAAGCCACGACTGCAGTAGAAGAAGAATGGGATGATGGTCTCGATTTGGTTAAGGGTCAAGAATTCAGAACTAAGGTAGCCATGCAAGTTCTAGTTCAGAGGGGTGCGCATAAGAATGGTTTTGAGTATGAAACATTGAAGTCCGATACTGTGAGATTTGTGGCAAAATGTCGAGGAGCCAAAGAAGGTTGCAAGTGGTATTTGCGTGTAGTAAAGCTTAAGAATTCAGATCTTTGGACGGTTAGAACTTACAACAAGTCTCATACATGCTCAGTAGTAACTACAAGTACCCTTAGAAACAGAAGAAGAGGCACACCACATGTTGTCGCATCTGTTTTGAGTGAAGAATATCCCGGTAGATATGACACACCAACACCAGCTGATCTGATCAGTATGGTTACCCACAAGGTTGGTGTTGATGTGTCGTATGCCACAGCATGGAGAGGAAAAAGGATGGCTGCTAATGAAGTCCGAGGTACTCCGGAAGAGAGTTTTTCTATGATACACTCCTACATGTACATGCTTAAGTTGAAGAATCCTGACTCAGTAAGTTATGTTGAAGTGGATGCGGCAAAAAGATTTAAGTATCTATTTTTCGCATTTGGAGCTTCCATAGAAGGATTCGCAGCGATGAGGAAAGTTATCATTGTGGATGGAACACATCTAAAGCATGTTTATGGTGGAGTTCTGCTTGTTGCGACGGCTCAAGATCCGGATCGTCACCACTACCCTATCGCATTTGGTGTAGTTGATGGTGAGAAAGACGAAAGCTGGATGTGGTTTATGAATAAGTTGAGGTCAGTGATAGCAGATGAAGGCGAATTGGTGTTTCTTTCGGATAGAAATGCGAGCTTGATCAAGTCAATACGTGAGGTGTTCCCAATGGCTGCACATGGGTATTGTATCTGGCATTTGTCTCAAAATGTCAAAGGACATGTTTTCAACAACAGAGACGCTTGCGCAAGCAAGTTTACAGAGTGTGCACATGCTTATACAGTGGCTGAGTTCGATGATCTCTACGATGCCTTTTCCAGAAGGTATCCTTCTGCTGCGGCGTATCTGGAGAAAAGTGTTGAAGTGAGAAAATGGGCAAGATGTTACTTTGAAGGAGACAGATACAATGTTAACACAACTAATGCAGCAGAATCCATTAATGGTGTTCTTCGGGAAGCGAGGAAATTCTTCATGCTACCGATGATTGATGTTATCATCAAGAAAATGACTGAATGGTTTAACAAACATAGGAAGAAGGCAGCTGAAATACCAGTCACAAAGAAGCTTGTGCCAACAGTGGAAAAGGAGTTGTCAAAAAGATGTTTGGAAGCGAGGTGTTTAGATGTTGTTGAGATAAACAGCTTCCACCTTGAGTACAATGTCAATGGTAGTGACGGAAAGATTTATACGGTTGATTTGGCAAGAAAAATGTGCACCTGCAGGTGTTTTGATCTAGACAAAATCCCATGTGTTCATGCTGCTGCTGCTGCCAAGTTCTTGAGCGTAGGAAGAGATCTTCATCTACAAGAGTTTTGTTCAAAATACTATTTGGTGGAGTTGTGGGCATTGGCATACTGTAGGACGATTTATCCAGTTCCTCATATGTCTGAATGGGTCATACCTGATGAGATTCGAGCACTTAAAGTTCTTCCCCCGGTATACGAAAAAAAGAAAGGACCCACTCAAAAGCAAAGGTTTCCATCAGCCGGAGAATCTCGTGGACGAAGAAGAGGACGCGGAAGGGGAAGAGGCAGGGGCAGGGGAAGGAGAGGCGGACGTTTGCATGAGTATTTTGAATGTGGAAGTACTTCTTCCCCCACTGAGTAACATGGAACTCTTGTACTAGGTAACACTGCACTACTCGGTACTACTGTGAACTACTATGTGTAATATGGACTACTCGGTACTACTGTGAACTACTATGTGTAATATGGACTACTAGGTACTACTTTGGACTACCTTGAACTACTTTGAACTACTTTGAATTACTATGTAGTATGCATGTTTCAAAGAACTTTTGTTTTTGTCTTATTATTTATTTTTAGAAAAAATATCTCATATATTACGAGATTATATGGTCATATTTGTGTTTATTTGCCAAATTAGACATAGAATACTCTTAAATTCTGAAATTAGTTGAAAACCTCTCATTTCTATAGAAAACATCCTTCTACTTCTATACTAATGTCTTGATGTGAAGGCCATAATGGGATGAAATTCCGAAAATACGCATTTTATTTAAAAAAATTATGCCAATGTGTTATATATAATCTAAAATTGTCTAAATATATTTGTATTACTAATAAATTTAATTTCTTCAGGTTGTATTACTTAAAAATGTTCTTTTTTACAAAAATATTACTATGAAGAATGAAATATTACTACTTCCTTGAGTACTACTAAGAGTATTCAAACATGTTTTGTTTAATATTATATTTACACGTTTTAGACATGTGCTATTTTTTTTTTTATATTTACACGTTTTACACGTTTTAGACATGTGCCATTTTGTTTCTTATATTTTTTTTTTCTTATTGTTGACAAATTTTGTTTGTCTTAGTAATACATAATAAACCTAGTAGTACAAATGTGCTTTCTTAAGACTTAGATCATTTTGTCCTCAATTGGGCCAAACCTGCTGCAAGACAATCACACAACACAGAACATCCTACATAAGAGATATCATTCAAGTTTTACAGACCAACAAGCAACAAAACATAACTTCTTACATAAGTTCACAACAAATCCGAGATAAATACTAAACACCCAAAATATGTTAAGCTTCTTGTCTTCTACGCCTTTGTTCTAGGCTTCTTCTTGCGCCCTTCAATCTCATCAGTGTTAGCTTCAGTGAAAGGAGTGGAAACCCACTGTGAACGTGAACGTATCCTTTTTGTCTGTTCTGGCGTTGTGAACTTCTTTGGTTCAGTATCCTTTCTCGGTCTACCCCTCGGCTTAGGAGCCTGCTTAGTAGCGTGCTTCCTCAATGCCATTTGTTTTGGCCTATGCTTGACCCCAGAACCAGAAGGCTTGGCTGCTCCCTTGTCAGCTTCCTTCGTTTCACAAGTACTGCCTTCGTAGACAACCATGTACCACTCTTGCTTTTCTTCCTCAGTATATTTTTCAGTCTCTACCACCTCTTCCTCCACCATTTTTCCAGCCTCTTCCTCAGGCTCTACCACCTCTTCCTCCACCATTCTTCCAGCCTCTTCCTCAGGCTCTACCACCTCTTCCTCCACCATTTTTACAGCCTCTTCCTCAGATTCTTCCACCTCTTCCTCCATCATTTTTCCAGTCTCTTCCTCAGGCTCTAACACTTCTTCTTCCACCATTTTTTCACCCTCTTCCTCAGGTTCTTCCACCTCTTCCTCCACCATTTTTTCACCCTCTTCCTCAGGTTCTTTCACCTCTTCCTCCACCATTTTTTCAGCCTTTCCGAACAACTTTTCTGGTGTTGTTAGGATTTGTCTCCTCGCGGCTGCTGCCTTAGTCCTACCACGTGGTGGTGTAGGAGTTTTCTCGGTTTCAGCTTCAACCCGAGCCTCTGTTTCAGCTTCAACCCGAGCCTCTGTTTCAACTTCAACCCGAGCCTCTGTTTCAACTTCAACCCGAGCCTCTGTTTCAACCTCTTCTTCATCTCATTGGCTTCATTCATCTCAACCTCATCAGATTCCTTCTGAGCCTCTTCTTCACTCTCTTCCTCACTCTCTTCTACCACCTCTGTATTTTCAACCATATCTGCATCTTCGGGTTCTTTGGTTGTTGCGTCCGCTCCATTGCTGTCATTCCGCTGCCCATCCCAGACATAATCCATGCCTTGATAGTCGAAACCGTCATTGTTCTCCTTATCTCCTCCTTCTCTTTCATTTCCTTCATTTCTTTCTCCACCTTCTTGGCCTTCTTTTTTAAATAATATTGGCAATCTTCAATCTTCTCAAGCTTCTTCTCCATTGCCTTCATCCTTTTACACCTCTTTTTTAAAACAACTTGGCAACGTTCAATCTTCCCAAGCCTCTTGTTCATTTTTTCCACCTTCCCATTCACTTCACTCAAACTTGTCATCAACCTCTCTTCAAACCCTTTCAAAACGTCCTCCAAACTTGTATTAGAGGAGGATGCTTCTTCATGCACTTTCCTTTTGTCTTTCTTCTGAGGAAACTCCCTTGCAGCCACATCTAACTCATAGAGTTCTTGCCAAAAGATAGGCTTCTCCTTAACAGTCAACCACGTGCTCCACAAATTACTCACGCCTTCTTCATTTTCATAGTCTGGCTCCCCATCCATTAAGCGTGCCATGAGAGGTTCCTCATCAACAGTAGGAACAAGAACACTTTCAATAACCTGAAAATTTATACCAAACAATATATCAAACACATTGTATTCCACTCACTTAATAAAAACAAAACAACACGTAACACATACCTTAATTTCTCCAAGTGTGTCGTACAAATCCTCAAGAGGATAGCCCTTCATGCTGTTACTTTGGAACCGCTTTTTACACATCCTCGGACACTTACTCATACAGCCTTCTACACCTTCTCTAAATCGTGCTTTCAGAGCTGGGATACACTCAAATGCCAGAATCTGATTGTCAAAAGAAAAAAAAAATCATAAGAAAAAAAAATACACTCGAAAAAAAGAAAAATCATAAGGATAAATCAAATTTACCTCCAAAGGAATTATGAACCCGGGAAAGTTGACATTATTCTTAGGTTTCCCTTTCAGATGCTTCATCACGCGAGTGATGGACCGGAGAGCATCTTCAAACGTCAACCGACCCCAAGGAAAGGTTTTACAAACCTCCACATCGTTGACGATTCTTAATATGAAAGGGTCGAACGGGGCATTATACCTTCCCTTCCCTCTGATAATCGTGCCTAAGAAGTAAAGCACTGCCATTTTGAGCCGATCCCCACACGCACTCATACTCAACAACTTCTCTCTCACAGATAGCATAGTGATCTCCTTATGTGATTTGAAATGCCTGTCTACAAACGCAAAGCTTCCAATCTTCTTATACTTAGCCGGGTAGTCATGGCAGTCCAATCCCGAGATGAGAGCATGCTCTCTCATTGAATACCGAATGGGCACTCCATTAACAGCAAACCAAGATGTGTCCTCTGACTCATGTAAAGGAACAGTGCGCAGTAGAAGCATCCACATACCCTGCAGCTTCAAGTTTGGTTCATCGGGCATGTGGAAAAAATGGCAAAACTGAGGGTGGTTTTCAAACCACTGGAGCTCAGGCTTAAACCTAGCCTTCTTCAGAAACTTCACCGTCTCGGTCACATAACACTTGCTCTGTATCTTACACGTCTGGGTGAACTCGGTGTTCTTGAAACATAGCTCATCAGGTGGCAGTGGTTGGCACTCCTGTAAACCAAATAAAAATTACATTAGCATTTGTTCCTTACTAGTCTGTTTATTAGCATTTGGAAATAATTTACCTGAGATGATGCAGACTGATTATCGGTTCCCTGATTATCAGACTCAATTCCGTGTGCTGACAGATCATCACTATCATTCTCTGTTGAAAGTTCTTCTACATGCTGCTCTTCTACAGGAGCACTGTTTCTTTTTGTGGACTTTTTCTGCTGAGATTTTTTTCTCCCTCGACCTCGGCCTGCCATTATCTATAGCCTCTCAATATCTTGATCCCCTGAATATATACATACACAATAAACGTTCAATAACCACCAACGCTAACAAACCCATTCAATGAAATATCTACAAAATAAATCATTGATTCTTATAGCTGTCTGATCTCAAAACCCTAAATCATTCATTCAATAATAAAACTCCAACCAATCAATTCGATCACTACATCACAATTAATCAATCACTCAACTCGGTTTCACATATCAAACAGTCTAGGACACTCTATCACCAAAACAGTTAGTCTTCAATAATCACTAGACTTATCTCAAATCTGAAACCAAACTTTCAATCTCTATAACCTCAAAACCAAACGTGTCCAAGTTTCAGTCTCTGTAATCCTCATTCTGAAAAAAATCTGAACCTAACCGATTTTCAACCACAATACTTTCAAACGGACTTTCAAACCCAAACCCACAACAAAATCAATCAAAAATTTGAGAGAGAACATACCTTTTACACAGAAGAGACGAGAACGAAAACAGGAGATGGGAGATGAAGTCTAGGGTTCCGTCGATTGCGTCGCCGACAGAAGGAGCGGGAGAATAGAATACGCCGCAGGAGCAGTTGATTCGATCAATTTTTTCAATTGATTTCGTCAAATCTAGGGTTACAGACTGATTTGGGGAAATGATGAAATCTAACAAGGAAGGGCACGAGGGACTAAGGGAAAATCAGAGAAGAAACAGTGAAGGAAGCAGTCGATGCGGTGAGCTTCATCGTTTTCGTCGGTTCTAGGATTTTTTTTCAATTTTCAGGTTTAGAAGGTTTAGAAGAGAGTGAGAGACGACAAAGGAAGAGAAAAAAGAAAAGAACGCGCGGATCTGGTTAGGGATCCGACTAATAGTGGGTCGAGTCAAATAGTTTAGGTTGGATCCTGTAAATACTTAGTTTCATTAAGGGCAATTTCGATTTTCACCACGTTTCTGATTAAAATATATTAAAAATTATATTGTTTTTAATTGGTGGGATAAAATAGAATGAACATAGGAGTTACTGGGGCAATCCAGAGTAAAGTCCGTTAAATGAGTGCTAGAAAAAAAATTCATTAAACGGGAACATAAAAATGAGAACAATAGCTGTAAAGTGTTATTGGAGGCAAAATACTTAACCTTTTTTTTTCTTTAGGATTCTTCGATTGGGACTGATTTTTAATAACTTGTTCTTATCCTTCTTGGTAGATGGCCATTCTCATATCATCGTCTCTGTCCTCGAGTCTCATCTCTGTGTTTCCTTTTTTTTCGAGCTTGGGATCGAGACGCTTGTCAGATGCGAGAGAGGAGTGGAGGCGGCGGAGGGATGCGTTGACGGAGGAGGCTTTTTAACGGAGGGTGAGGTCTTGATGGGAAGAGGAAGAGATGAAGGAAGCGACGGAGCATGGAGCTCCTTAACCTTCTCCACCACTCGGTGGTCTCCGCTCACCCGCAATCGAACACGGTCACGGCGGCACCTCTTGTCCACTCTCGAGCATTACCGCCGTGTCTCTGCTCATCAATCCGCCGTGCTCTGTCGCTATTAAGCTTGTGAGTGTTTCAGTATATAAAGACTCCAACTTTTCTTTTTGTTCTTACGAGAGCTGTTCATGTTCATAGTGTTTTGTCTGTGTTTCATATCTCTGTTCTGAACGATGCAATAACATTGATTCATCGAACAAGGGATCAGTAAGTAAAAGTTGTAAGCTTTGACTTGATTCTTAATAAACTTAATGGATTTCATAAGTTTTTTCATGGGTTTGTTCTTTTTGAGATTTTGTCTGTGTTGAAAAATTTGCTTACAGATTGAAGAAGATGCATTAAATGGATTTGTTTAGTAAAGCTGGAAACATATTTAGACTCTAGTAGACTCTTTTGTAGACTTTTCATCGTTTGGATGGTCAGAAGGAGATTTAAATGAACTTGGCAAATGCTTAATGTTCGGTGATCATCTTCATCGTTTGTAGACTCTAGTAGTATGCTTTTATGTTGTTCGTTTGCGTAAAACTGAGAACTTTTGGTAGTTTGAACACTAACAAGAGCAGGGTAGAGCGAAGAAGGTCTAAGTCTCTTTTACTTGTTCATCTTTGTGTGTGGTGTGTTCCTTGTCATGACTGGTTTTGGTGTGGGCCAAGAGAACGTTTACCAAATCGTATCATCACAAGCGTTAAGAGCAGGAGCTCCCGCTTAATGAATTTGAGAGTTCTGTTCTTGAATTTCATATGTATAAATATGAACCTCTTGTTTCTGGGTTTTGAGAGTTCTGCTCTGTTCTTGAATCTAAAAGATGTGAACTTTGTTTTGTGTGAAGGTGATGTTGTTATAGTGGAAGACGATGACAAGAATGCTGCTGGGAAAGGAAGAAACCTTCAATTTCTTCGTGACATAGGCAATGTTGTTCGACGAAATCACCCAAAGAACAACGACCCTGCAAAGAGAGCACTCATGTGTACCACACGGTGAACAAAACGACCCTGCAAAGAGAACAAATCACCCATCTGGACCGACACTCTCAAGCACCACACGGTGGATATGGTTGTTCGTGTGTATGTGTTTACTTGAGCTATGTGTGAAGGCAATACTGAATATTAAGACAAGTAGCCAAAATTGTAAAGATAACAAGTTCATATTACTTAAATGTTTTATTTCTAACTTTAAAAGTACTCATTTTAAATAATTTTAGGTTTTGAATCACCTTGGAACACTAATAATATAAATTAGAAAAGACAAATAAAAAATAATATTTTCACCTCAAGTTCTAAACCCTATCCATGCCCTAAATTCCAACATCTAAACTTACAATAGTTTTCAAAATAAACATTTGTAGAGATTTATAACTAAAACAAAAGTATATAACTTAAAAAATATAAATTTCAATAAAAAGAACAAAACAAAACCTAGACCCTAAAGTGGAAACTTAACCACAAACCCTATTCCCCAAACTCCAAATATACTTCAAACTTAAAAACTGTAGATTTAAACTTTACACTTTATATTATAAACACTAAATTTGAATAAAAACTTTTATTTTTGAAAACTTAACTATGAATTTTATTATTAAATCTCAAATCCTATCTCCTAACCCCCGAACCCTATTCTCAAAACCCAAACAATATTCCCAAAATTCCAAATCTTAGATTGATCATAAACTTAACATGTTAAACTTCAAAATTAACATTTTTTCTATTGGTTCATTTTACAGCGATGTGGATCATCATTTAGTTTAAAGTTAAAGTATATATTTTTAATCCTAAAGTTTGAATTACAAATCAATGTTTTTATTATATATTATAGCTTCCAAAATCTAATCTTTCATGTAAATTCTAATTCAGTAAACCCTACTTGTATACTTGAAATGATTTAATCTTCACATTTACTTAACAACTTTAAAATATATACTCAAAGTCTAAATTCCAAAACCTATATTATAAACATATACCATGATACTTTGATACTATATATCAAACACATAAGTAATCTAAAATTTAAACTTTACATTAAACTACAAATTCTAAATTTTATTTAAAATAATTCTGTTTTGTATTTTTACTTGTGTATTTATTATTAGAGTATAAACTCCAAACTCTATTTCCTAAACTCTAAATACTTTACTTCAACTCTAAGTACTAGACCATAAATTATAACTAAATTATAAATAACAAAATATAAAAGATACTAAATTTATAAAACAAATTTATAAACTAGATTTATATAATATTTTTTTAAATAGAGTATAATTAAGAAAAAAATAAAGAGGAGATAGAGTGTGTTTAAAAAATAATAAGAGGAAACAGATCTGACCAATAGGAAAGAATGACGAGGATAGCTAAGATATCAATCTCTACCGTTGATAGGTTTCAATCCAACGGCATATAATTATTAATTTTTTTTTATTTTCTCTTTCTCTCACGACCTCTGCAATTCTTTTTCACATATCTCAAACTAAATTATCAATTTTCTCAGAATCCTCTCATGTCTCGTCTCTTCATCTCTCATATCTGGTCATCTGCAATCTTCTTTTCTCTGGTGAGCTCCTCGCATCTTCTTCTAAGAAACCCCTCTGTCTCTCCAACCACCGTTGATAAGCTTCACCACCACGCTCCTTTTGGAACCATTACGTCGTCACAAAAACACATCAATGCCTCTGCTCACATATCCATCGTTACCCTCTCTCCTCTCCGGAGACACAGAAACAAGAAACAAAACGTCGTCACCTGTCTCCATCTCCACCTTGTTTCAGTTAGAATATCGTCTAGTCTCTCTCTCTCTCTCTCTCTCTCTCTCTCTCTCTCTCTCTATCTCTCTCTCTCTCTCTTTTGATTCTGGTTTTGTCACCGTTTTTGGTATAGAAAGCTGATGGAAAGGATTTCCCATGAAAGTTTGAATCTTTTTTATGTTTGTGTTTTGAAATCTGGGTTCCAGGGATAAACAGAAGATGAAGAACATCAGGAGACGGAGAGAAGAGAGAAGAGGCGAAGTCGGAGCTCTGTAGTGATGGAGATGGCGGCTATGACTGTGATGGGAACTTGTCTCCAACTTGCTTTTAGTCTGAGAATTTTGTGTGTCCTGTGTTCATTTGAACTGAGAGATACTTTTGTGTTTCAGAAATTGATGTATCAGCATGAAAGCGGTCTTTTCGATTTTAGACGGACTGAAAGCTCTCCGTTGCTGCTTGTAATTGACAAAAGAGATGACCCGGTTACCCCATTGCTTAGTCAGTGGACATATCAGGTCAACTTGCCTAATATTTTTTTTTATTGTGCTACTCTCTAGTATATGAGATGTGCCTCCAGATGTCGTACTTTTTTGTAAGAATAAGAATTTCTCATTAAAGAATTTTTTCTGTAGGCAATGGTGCACGAACTCATAGGACTTGAGGATAATAAAGTTGACGTGAGAGCCATTGGAAGTCTTTCAAAAGATCAGCAAGTTGTGAGTCTTCTCCAATACCGATCTTATTAGTTGAAAACCTCACAGCTAAGCTAATAATTCTCTTGTCCCAGCAGGAGGTGGTTTTATCATCAGAACAAGATGCATTCTTCAAAGCTAACATGTATGAAAATTTTGGAGATATCGGAATGAACATCAAGCGATTGGTCGATGACTTTCAGCAGGTGGCCAAGAGTAACAAAAATATCCAGAGAGTAGGTAAATATATGGTTAGTCTTGCTCCTGCAAAGACATTCTGTTTCTGGTGCTAGTAATGATTATAATTTGTGAATGCGTTGATTTTACAGTGGACATGGCCAGATTTGTTGACAGCTACCCTGAGTACAAAAAAATGCAAGGCAACGTGTCAAAGCATGTAACCCTGGTTACTGAAATGAGCAAGCTAGTTGAAGCAAGGAAACTGATGCTGGTTTCACAAACAGAGCAGGACTTGGCTTGCAACGGTGGCTCGTGGAATTAAGGTCTGTATCTGAGATTATACCTCTCGAGGAACTTCGTATATCTCCCAATATATGTCATGTTGCTGACTTGTTGAAAAAAAAAATTCAGGGGGTTGAGAATGTATACACTCAACTGCAGCTAGGGTTTTTTTTCAGATTTTGTTTTTAAACCTGGTTTGTATGTAAACTGGTTTAGTTTGTAAACCGAAATTTTTTTGTAATCTGGTTTAATTTATAAACCGATTGTAAACCAAAATTTTAATATAAACCAAAATCATTTATAAACCGGTTTAAAATATTAGCTATTCAGTATTACCTAGAATATAAACGTCATAGCACAAGTAAAACGCTGTATTATAATATTCAATGGCACAAAAAAATTGCTATTAAATGTTCAAAAATCCAAAAAAAACTGAGTTACAAAAAAGTATTCCATGACAAAAAACAAATGTCATAACAAAATATTTTATGGCACACGATAAATACCACATAAAATATTTAAATAGCGAAAAGAAATCGCTATAAATAGGTATAATATAACACATAACCAACGCTATAATATCTGTATATTGTTACAACACGCGAAAAACGCTACGCTAGAGGGGGTCTATTATAGCTGCGGCTGTCACGGCGTTCTTCGAAACGCTATGAAAACGATATGATAGCGTTTATCGGGTGCTATTAATACCGATATTTCTTGTAGTGTACCTTGAGTCTCAGAAGAACACACAATAAAAGGAGTTGGTCTTCGGCTAATGGGGGACGTAGTGGGTCAACCATTTCCTGTCACTTGCTTCAGGAAAGCAAGGGCTTAATCGAGTTAGTTGTGTTTCCTAGTGTGTATATGGGATTACATTTTAGTATTTTACCAGCAAATAAAAGAAAACAATATACATATGTATATGTGGGGTCAAAACTATGTAGTTTGCGCTGTTAATACTTTAATATGATCCGTCTTAGATAATAATATGTTGTACAATAGAAAGGAACCGTTGCTTTCAGACAAATTTCATTTTCATAGACATTAAACAGCCACAAAACCATACCAAAACGTTAACACTTGATTACGATAAAAAAAACTCCTTAAAAACACACAAACTTACCAATTTAATTATGTCTCTCATCAACGACAACCATTGGGAGCAAACCCGAGCCGCCCGCTCGGAACATCGTACACAACTTCTAGCGTCTTTTGCTGAAGGCTCCCGAAAACGGCAACATTATTATTGTAGGTATTGCCTGCAAACCCCAAACAACCCTTGGACATACCATACATGTACATAACCCCTTTTGAGTCAAGATCCACAACGGTGCCGCCATCGAAGGAGAAGGAGATTTTAGGGATGCTCATAGTCCTCAAGCCGGTGAAATCGTAGCACGTGTCAAATGGCGGTGGTCCCAACGTGGTCTTATAATTCGACATCTTTTCCTTAAACGCGGTTCGTAGTGCCGCGTAGGCCACGGGTGGTAGGCGAGTTATCGTGGTACCAGAGTCGATTATAGCAGTGGCATTAGAGAACACTCCTAAAGGGATGTTCAGGTCCTTGTTGGCGACGGAGATGCCTACGATATCGAGGCTATAAAAGGATCCCCCTGAATTCACTAGGAGTGTGAAACTCGGAGTGTATTTGACGGAATTAGATATTCCACCGGACCCGAAAGTGAGATGGCCAGTGTACTCTTTGGAAGAAGGGAGGCAGTAGGAGAATATATTATTGTACGTCATTGCCGTCTGCGATGGAAATGAGAGTGTGCCGGGGCCAAGCCCGAGAAGGCCGGCGATACCTTTGAATCCTTGGTTGTTCACACCGCAGCCAAAGTTGAGTTTGTCGAAGACATCGGTGTTCGTTAAAGTAAATTTCTCCTTGGCGAGAAATCCGGAGGTGGAGGAACCATCCACGTAACCGGCAACGTAGAAGCAGTTGGAACCCGAGCAGTTTCTATAGACACCTAATCAAAGATGGGTGAAATTTTTTGAAAAAAAAAATCAAATTTAAAAAAAAATACTGAAGATCCAACCTTGGGAAGGGAGAGAATCACACAACGGCGATGAGCAGGGGACGTTGGAGTAGGAAGAAGACGAAGAAGAGTTAAAGATGGGCTCCTCTTGTGGATAACAAGACGTTCCATTTTTACCACATGGCTGGCATTGAGTCCACGTCAGATCGCTGCCTGTGTCGAAGAGCAGAGACAGATCGTGTTTCGGCGTCCCGATTCCGACCGTCACGATGTAGCTTCCTGAACCGAGTGTTATTCCACTTCTCGCCTGTAGAACCGTTGACTGGCTTTGACTGAGTCTGTCTCTGGCTGTTAGCTTCTTTGAAAGCTTCCAGTGAATTGATTTTACGCGCGCCTGGTCGAGTCTGAGGATCTCGTCATGGTCGGGACTTGTCGTGGCTTTCTCGCTGCTTAGACTCGAGCATGGGCCGTGTCTGTGCATCACGTGCAGCGACGACTTGGTATTAGATGCTGAAATCGATTAATTAGCTTTAAATTTGTCTTATTCTTGTCGGCACCAAACATCATATATAGTAGAATGAATAATTAGAGACTGCACTGTATTATTAGCTAAAGAAAATATCTCACCTCTTGGAGAAAGAACACATGATGATGATGGTGATGGAAAAAGAGAGCTGATTTGAATTCTGTGAAAAGAAATCTCCCCACTCGCTCTATTTTCAACTCCATCTGTATATTCCCAACTGAGCAAAACACAAAGGATTATAGTTATGATATTCAATAAATTCTTCATTTTACTTTCTACTAAATACATGAAACTGGTTGGTCATTTTATAACCAAGTTTCTTTGCTCAAGAAACTCTGTAGTAGATGTTGTTAAACTCAAGGCTAGCCACATATCACATACTGACATAAGTAGGGTACTGAGAGATCCATGAAATCAGTTATGACCATTAATATAAGATAAGTGTTGGAAATGTCTAGCGTATTCATAACGTTCATACCTCAACTCTCTTGTTGAACCAGCAAAAAAGAAACATAATAGAAACAAAACTGTTTCGGACTTGCATGGTTAGAAAAGTCTAACGTCCTTATAACATCATTATCCAAAGTTTTTAGGGCGGAGGCTAATACTTTAACAAACAGTTTCTTAACTTTTTAGTTAAAAATTAAAAAACAGTTTCTTATATTTCCCTAAAAACCTCGTCCTAAGAAACTTTGGATAATAATGCTTTTATAAAGCTAATACCTGAACTTTCTTGTTGAACCAGCAAAAATGAAACCTAAGAGCACGATTATTGGAGGGTTCTTAAGGTGGGGTTCTTACCGGAATATAAGAACCCGTCTCTTAACTTTTAACTAAAAAAGCTAAGAAAACTCTTATTTAAGAGTCGGTTCTTAGTTTTTTTAGTTAAAAATTAAGAGACGGGTTCTTATATTCCGCTAAGAATTTCACCTTAAGAACCCCGCAATAATCATGCTCTAAGGGCATGATTAACCCCGGTCTCTTAGCCGGAGTTGTTAACTTATGATTTGACACTTTTTGGTTTTTGTTTTACACTTTTCAGCCAAGAGACAGTTCTTATATCTCTTAGTTAAAATTTAAGAAAAGTTAAGAACCGTCTCTTTGCCGAAGTTAAGAATTTCGGTTAAGAGACTGGAGTTAATGATGGTCTAATAGACTCAAAACTGTTTAGTACTTGCATGCTTTACCCCCATGACCCCTAGAAGAAGTTTTGGACCTAATATCAATGCAATAGTATGCACGAGACCCAGCAATAGCCCTAGGATAGCAACGTTAATGCTGACACTATGTTATTCACTTTCTTCTGGCTTCTCTTTCTATCATCAGACGTCAATGAAAGAGACAAAGTCGTGGGAAGTGAATTGCCTACGATTGTATCTGAATCCATCTTCAAAACATAAAGGAATTATATTAGAATCGCTCCTTGTAATTTTACTTTTAATATTCATGTATGTACTAATACATCATGTCTTACACAGTGTATCTTGAGTCTCAGAAGAACACACAAGAAAAGGACTTATTCTTCAACTAATGAGGGACGTCGTCTGTCCACCATTTTCTGTCATTTTTCAAGAGACCAATAACTTAACTGATAAATATATTACAATATTGAATTTCACTTATTGTATGATGCTAAAAAGCCTAAAATGATCAGACAAAATGGTAAGATTAAATTTTAAAAATACTTAAATGTTCATTAAGTTATAACACATCAGGTTATATAAACAAAAATAACCACAATAACATTTGAAAGAGAGACGCATAAAGTATATTAGCCAAACAAACGCTTAATGGCCTGACTGGTTCAAACGCAGCGGTTGCGGTTGCGGGAGTTTGCGGATGCGGGAGTTTGCGGATGCGGGTGGTTGCGGTTTCTAGCGGTTTTAAGAGATTTGTACGACTGATTCTGCGGTTAGAAATTGGTGTGTTTGCGGGATACTTATGACTGGTTAACTACTAAATACAGCAGCGGTTAAATAATAAATTAATAATATTTATATTTTATATAATTATAAAAAATATCAAAAATCATAATATTATAATAAATATGAAAATTATATTTAGAAAATTATAGTTTTAAATTTTTAATATTATAGAAAATATTTTTATTTTAAAATTTTATAATATTAATTAAAATATAATAGATATATTTTAGTATTTTTATAATTCCAATTTAAAATTTTTATTGAATATTTTTATTTTTGTATTTATATTGTTTTTGAAAAAAAAAGAAAAAAGAAATTATCCTCTTGCAACCGCCGGCAACCGCAAACGCTAGCTGGAACCAGCTTTTGATTTTAAGAGGTTCGGAGCGGTTTGAAACGATTTGTAGCGGTTTGTATGATTGTTTCGAAACGCTGTCAACCGCTACCAACCGCAAAAGCTGCGTTTGCGGGTGGTAACGGGAAAACCAGTCAAACCCTAAAACATATTAGTATAAGAAACGGACAAAAATAACACGAGGGATGTGACTGCAAGTGTTTACGAGGAATAGTAATCTCCTTTGTTACGCTTTTTAATTTACGTGTTGTTAGCCTTTAAACTGTGCGAAAAATGTTAAATTGACAATTAGAAATTGAACTATCTAATAATCCATTATCTTTCTTTTAAAAAATTCAATTCCTCCTCTGGAAACCAACGAGACAAACTCCCCTCTTTTTTTAAATTCAATTCATTTACTCTAGATCCAAAATTGAAAAAATGGAATGTGCTAAATCATCACTTTTATGAACTTTTTTTTGTTTTCGTATTCTTTCTTTCTTGTATCATGATTTGAAATTTAAAACTTATATATATGAGAATCAAACAAGTTAAACGATGGTGACGGTGGTGACCACCGCCTGAAGACATTGGGGCCGGTGAGTCAGGCTCCGTTTCTTTAACAGCCATGAAGGAACATTTGTCACTTCTAAGGCTTTCTTCTTCTTCCATGACCATCTGCTTCGATCTACACTCCATGCTACAGAACACTCTATTACCTCTGACAAATTCAAACCAGAACCAAAACACATCCCAAAAACATAAACACAAGTCGTGTGATAAAGGGAATTGTGGATGAGAGAATTGTGGACGTCAAAGTTGTGCAACAGAGATTTGTGGACGAGATACTTTGTGGACGAGATACTTTGTGGACAAGAGAATTGGGTTAACATTTTTTATAAAAAAGCTATGCAATTGAATGTTTGTATTTCAAGTTTTTGTACAATCAAGTGGAAGCTCAAGCACGCAATATCTTAGACTTTGTGATCTTACTAACCATGCATGAGAGCATGTGTACTGATTCAAGGATATCTGAAAACTTTCCTATCATTTATAAGGCTCATGGAGGGGTGATATGTGGATGGTGGTTTATAGATGGATGTATAGTGGATGGGTTTCTCGTGGATAGTGTGTCCTGGATGGTATCACGCGAATAGTGTATATTGGTCATGTATCAAAGTTGTTATTCCTCTAATCATCATCTATAATTCACCATCCACATTTCACCATCCATTGATATGTCTATGAAATTTAAATTTGAAAAAATAAAAAATGTTATAAATCCATGATATGGATATGTGGATTGCCATTAACCATCAAGGAGGTTTACATCCGACCAGACTATCCGGTCCGTCTACACCCGTCTCCGGTCCGTCTACATCCGCCCGAGACTAGTCAAGATGAAGACTCATTCAACCGGAGCATTTATGAGCTTTGACCAAGACTATATCTTTGTGGTCAATATGTAATAAATGTGTAGATACTCTCCTTGTTGTAAACCCTTATGAACCTCCACTATATATTGATAGTGAGAGCTAATGAGAAAGACACAACTTTCACAACAACACTTCTCTCATATTTCTAACACGTTATCAGCACGATTGTGCTCTCCACCTGAGAAATCTCTCTCAGCCGGCGATCCCCTTTCCGGCCAGCTCCTCCGGTGCTCAGCCTTTGCTCCACCGGCGCTCAGCCTCCGCTCCACCAGGCCAGCTCTCTCTCTCCGCCGGAAAACTCCTCTCTCTCTCAAATTCCGGCCAACTCTCACGGTGGTCCTCTCAGATTCTTGTGGTGAAAAAGGTAAACAAATCAAAACCTTGAAATCTAAAGAACACCATTATATCTGAAACAAATCTAGGATCTATATGAATCCATAACTTATAAACAATCTATGGATTTAAAATATTGATCTTGTTTCTATGATCCATATGATCCATATGAAACTTGATTCTAAAAGTATCTTGAATCCATAAAACTTAAAATTCTCTAAAGGTTCTATGTTTCTCTAAAAATTATAAACTTATCAAAATACCTAAAGATCTACATGAATCTTGTTAATAAAAACTTATGAATCATAAAATTATTAGAGAAAGCTTAAAACTTATGATTCAATCCTTTTGTTTGGCCATTTTACCAGATGTGATAAACATAAGTGTATAATCTGGCCAAAGCAAAATTCCATCAATCCCTTGATGTGCCATTTTCGGCCAGATCTCCTAAAATCAGTCAACCCATCAATAAAATCGAAATTAAAATCATTCATTGCATATCCTTGACTATTAATATTTATTTTGTAACTATCAAAGTTTTAAAAACCTTTTATGATTTTTATAAATGCATAATCGATTTTATAAATGCTTGTTTGATTTTATTAAGTGCATATCTTTGACTGAAAATTATTTCTAAAGTTTATAAGCCATAGTCTTGTTTTAAAATTGATATGTCATAAGGTAGAATAAAATCTGGTTGAAATCATTTGATTTTATTTGATCATATTGTTAATTAAACCAACCATGAACCGATTTTATATCATACTGAATTTTGATCACATAAGTTTGCTAGTTAAAATAAAACTTGATCTAGTTTCATCCTTGAACCTGATTCTATGATTAAATTATGAACTGATCATTTGCATACCTGATAAGTATCATTTAGTAAATCATTAGATCGAACTTGAATCATCCATGAACTGACCTTTGCATGCATCCAACTATCATATTGTTAAAACTGGACATAGGTATCACATAATTGAAACCAAACATACATGTTCGCATAGCTTTAGCAATGATGATACTAGTGCATCTGAAGTGGTTCATGTTGTTTGCATCTAAATGATTCACACTGTTTGCATATAGTTAGACAAAATCGGTTTCCATTTAAAATTTAGTACATTTGCTTTATTCAAAATTATAAACCAAGTTTTAACCGATTTTGAAAATCTACTTTGGTTTACAAATATCTTGAACATTATAAAAGTTATTTGTCTTGTCCATGATGCATTTTAATCCATCCATATTGATTGACAAAATTTTATCTTAATGCATATAAAATATTTTCTGAAAATAAAATGCATAATAAATCATCAATCTCCTTGGCATATAAATTCAAATCCTGAATTATATTATGAATCCTTACTCCTTTATGGATATTTGATTCAGATGTCGAAAATCAACAACCTTGAATATGCTTCCCTCAATCTCTCCGGAGATAATTACCTCCAATGGGAGCTTGATACCAAAATCCTCTTAAGGTCCAGAAACCTTGGTGATACTATCACTGAAGGCACTGAGCCATCAGACAAGGATAATTACAAGGCACTTGTTGTCATTCGCCATCACCTTGCTGAAGGTCTCAAGGACCAGTATCTCACAATTGAGAATCCTCTGGAACTTTGGACAGAGTTGAAAACCAGATTTAATCATCAGAAAACTGTGATATTGCCAAAAGCCCTTTATGATTGGAGAAACCTGAGAATCCAAGACTATAAGTCTGTGGAAGAGTATAACTCGGCTTTGTTCAAAATAGTCTCAAAGTTGAAACTTTGTGGTGAGACTATTACTGATGCTGATATGTTGGAGAAAACATTCTCCACATTCCACACCAGCAATGTTGTGCTTCAGCAACAGTACCGAGAGAAGGGTTTCTCCACTTATGCTGCCTTAATCTCTTGTTTGTTGCTAGCTGAGCAAAACAATGAGTTGCTCATGATGAACAGTGAGCTAAGGCCTCCTGGTGCTAAAGCATTGCCTGAGGCACATGCGGCCGTAGAGCCAAAGGATGAGACTCCAAGAGAGTCATACCATGGTCGCATGAGAGGCCGTGGTAGATGGCAAGGTCGTAACCGTGGGTTTCAACCACGTGGCCGTGGATTTCAACCACGAGACCATCTTGGTCGCAGCCGAGGCCGAGGCTATAGCCGAGGTCATCAAGCTAACCGTGGGTATAAGTCCGACTTCAAAACCCATGGTTCGAGCTCGACCAAATCTGCTTGCCATCGTTGTGGGATGACCAATCATTGGGCTAATAAATGCAAAACTCCCCAACACCTTGTTAAGCTCTACCAGGAGAGCATAAAGGGCAAGAACTTTGAGGCAAATTTGGTCCATTATGATAATGAGAATGATCTGGATCATGAGGATGATCAAGCCCATGACAAAGATGATCATGAGGACTTTGAGACTTCAGACCTCCTTACAAGTGGCTGAATATGAAGATTTCGATATCATATTGCTTTTGTCTTTGCATTCTTGATTTGGCTTTATGTTCTATGACTTTGGCAATTCTATTTATGAAATAAAGTTTTTACTTTATATATATGCCTTATACAAAGTCGAAATTATTAAGAACATAAAACAAAGCCATTAAAAACATACTTTAAACCTTAAGTAATATCTAAGGTGTTGACTCTTGTCTATTTTCAGAAATGAAAGAAGACAAGAACCAGCTAGTAGTGGATAGTGGATCAAGTCACACTATATTAAAAGACAAAAGATATTTTGTTAACCTCATTTTAAAGAGTGCCAATATCAATACTATAGCAGGCACGGCCAGCCTTATTGAAGGCCATGGCCCGGCTCACTTAGTGATGCCTAAAGGCACGCATTTAGAAATTTCTAATGCATTATATTCTCCAAAATCAAAGAGAAATCTGTTAAGTTTCAAAGACATTCGCATGAATGATCTACATGTTGAAACTAGGGGCGAGGGAAAGAAAGAATTCCTCTTGATTTATGAAAATGCCCAAGGCCATAAGAAAGTCCTAGAGACTATCCCTGCTATATCAATAGGCCTCTATTGTGCCAATATAAAATCGAGTGAGGCTAACACTTCAATTCCTAATGAGTTCAGAGAAGCCTTTAAACAATGGCATGAAAGGCTTGGCCATCCTGGCAGATCCATGATGCGCAAAATAATCTCGAGCTCAACTGGCCATTCCTTGAAAGATAGGATAACTATCCCTATGAGCATTACATGTATTCCATGCTCACAAGGAAAATTAATAATAAGGCCATCACCTGGAAAGGTGAGTAAGGAAACATTAAACTTTCTGGAAAGAATACATGGTGATATATGTGGACCAATACACCCACCTTGTGGGACATTTCGATATTTTATGGTCCTCATTGACGCATCGACCAGATGGTCGCATGTTTGTCTATTATCATCTAGAAACTTAGCATTGGCAAGACTATTGGCACAGATCATAAGACTGCGAGCCCATTTTCCAGATTTTCCACTAAAGACTATACGTCTTGACAATGCAAGTGAATTCAGTTCCCAAGCTTTTAATGATTACTGTATGTCCATGGGGGTAAGTGTGGAACACTCCGTGGCACATGTACATACACAGAATGGATTGGCCGAATCCTTCATTAAAAGAATCCAGTTGATTGCTCGACCATTACTCATGAGGTCGAAGCTACCAGTATCAGCTTGGGGACATGCGGTATTACATGCTGCTGAATTAATACGCATAAGGCCATCCAGTGAACATAAATATTCTCCATCCCAATTACTCTCGGGTCATGAGCCAGACGTATCCCATATCAAAATATTTGGATGTTCTGTGTACATCCCTATTGCACCACCACAGAGAACAAAAATGGGACCTCAAAGGAGGATGGGAATATATGTTGGTTTTGATTCTCCAACCATTATTAAATATCTTGAGCCTACTACTGGAGATTTATTTAAGGCCAGATATGCTGATTGTCATTTTGATGAATCAGAGTACCCAACATTAGGGGGAGAAAATAACAAGCTGGGCAAAGAAATTGTATGGAATCAAACATCCTTATCATGGCAAGATCCTCGGACTCAATCATGTGATTTAGAGGTCCAGAAAATAATTCATATGCAAAAGCTAGCTAATCAATTGCCTGATTCCTTTGCTGACCCGAAAAGAGTGACTAAGTCCTATATACCAGCTTGTAATGCACCAATAAGTATTGATGTCCAAGATGGACACAATCAAGTGGCTACAGAGTCTAAAGCACGTCTTAAGCGTGGTAGACCAATTGGTTCCAAAGATAAAAGACCTCGGAAACTAAAGAAAGGTGCAAAAGAAACCGAGGTCATAGATTGTCCAGACAAGGCCGAAATGGCCATGCCTAAGGTACCAACCAATGAGACTCGGGACGCCGAGCCTCATGGTACTGAAGGTGCTAATGATGAGATCTCAATTAATTATTTAATGTCTGGGACAAGATGGAACCGGAATGATGTCGACATCAATGATGTATTTGCATACCAAGTAGCCCTTGATGTTATGGACTTAGATGAGGATCATGAACCCACGTCTATACTAGAGTGCACTCAAAGATCAGATTGGCTCAAATGGAAAGAAGCCATAAACGTGGAGTTAGAATCTTTTAAGAAAAGGAATGTCTTTGGATCGATTATCCGGACACCTTATAATGTTAAACCAGTGGGATATAAGTGGGTATTTGTGAGGAAGAAAAATGAATATGGTGAAATTGTAAGATATAAAGCACGGCTTGTTGCACAAGGATTCTCACAAATACCAGGCATCGATTATGAGGAGACATACTCCCCTGTGGTGGATGCAACTACATTTCGATTTTTAATAAGTCTGGCCATCAAAGAAAATTTGGATATGCGGTTAATGGATGTTGTAACCGCATACCTTTATGGTCCACTGGATAACGAAATATATATGAGATTACCAGAGGGTGTTGAGCTCAAAGCTAATAAAGGTTCTCGAGAAGAACACTGCATAAGGCTGAACAAATCCTTATATGGACTTAAGCAAAGTGGTCGAATGTGGTATAATCGCTTAAGCGAATACCTTGCCAAAGTTGGCTATAAGAACGACCCTATCAGTCCATGTATCTTTATAAAGAAGTTTGCAAACAAAGGATTTGTTATCATAGCAGTGTATGTTGATGATTTGAACATCATTGGAACCCCTGGGGAAATCGCCCAAACAGTTGAATATCTCAAGAAAGAGTTTGAAATGAAAGACCTAGGTAAAACTAAAGTCTGTTTGGGGTTACAACTTGAGTACATAAAAGGAGGAATCCTTGTGCATCAAAAGGCATATACAGAAAAGGTACTCAAGAGATTTAACATGGACCAGGCTCACCCATTGACCAGCCCAATGGTCGTGAGGTCCCTTGGAGTGGACACTGACCCATTTCGTCCTAAGGACGAGAATGAGAATGTCCTGGGTCCAGAAGTGCCTTACCTCAGTGCCATAGGAGCGTTACTGTATTTGGCTAGCCACACTAGACCAGATATATGTTTTGCCGTGAGTCTCCTAGCCCGTTTTAGTTCATGTCCGACCCAAAGGCACTGGAATGGAATTAAACATATCCTACGTTACCTTCAAGGAACTAAGGATTTGGGTCTATTTTATACCAATGAAACCAAAGATGGTTTAGTAGGCTTTGCTGATGCAGGCTACTTATCTGATCCACACCATGCTCGGTCCCAAACCGGATATGTGTTCACTCATGGTGGTACTGCAATATCATGGCGTTCCATGAAACAAACTATAGCAGCCACATCATCAAATCACTCAGAAATCTTAGCCATGCATGAGGCAAGTCGTGAGTGTGTATGGTTGAGGTCTATGACTCAACACATCCGATCAGATAGTGGAATGGTCGAGGACAATGGTCCGACCATCATATATGAGGATAATGCAGCCTGCATTGCTCAACTCAAAGATGGGTATATCAAAGGTGACCGAACCAAACATATACTACCCAAGTTCTTCTTCACACATGAGTTGCAGAAAGCCAAGGAGGTCAGCGTCACTCAAATCCGGTCAAGTGAGAACTCAGCCGACCTCTTCACCAAGTCACTTCCCACCAGCACATTCAGGAAGCTTACGCAGCAGATTGGCATGCGAAGACTCAAGGACCTTCAGTGATGTCCAAATCAGGGGGAGTAATGTGTGTTGTACTCTTTTTCCTGTCCTTGGTTTCCCTTTTTACCACATTGGGTTTTGGGTTTTCCGGGAGAGGTTTTAATGAGGCAACGTTAGCACATTACAAGCCCGATATGGTTATGGCATCCTCCATGATATGGATATGTGGATTGCCATTAACCATCAAGGAGGTTTACATCCGACCAGACTATCCGGTCCGTCTACACCCGTCTCCGGTCCGTCTACATCCGCCCGAGACTAGTCAAGATGAAGACTCATTCAACCGGAGCATTTATGAGCTTTGACCAAGACTATATCTTTGTGGTCAATATGTAATAAATGTGTAGATACTCTCCTTGTTGTAAACCCTTATGAACCTCCACTATATATTGATAGTGAGAGCTAATGAGAAAGACACAACTTTCACAACAACACTTCTCTCATATTTCTAACAAAAAAAAATTATATATATATAAAGATATCAAAATAAAAAGAAAAAATATTGTGTTTTAATTTATAAGTATATTTATATATTTCTTTACATATATATGAAATAGAGGTCACCACAAAATATGTGGGATGGGAATTTGATTTTTTTTAAAAAGGAAAAGAAAATATCAGTAATTCAGTATGACAAAACGAGGACAACTATTATATCATTTACACTCATTCAATCGATTCATTTCCTAGAAAATTAAATGGTTCAGATTTAATCTTACACAAATAAATGGCTCAGATATAGTCACTCGTTGTCATAAATGCAAACTCCAACTAAATATCGTAACTAAGTTGCACTATAGGTTGCTTCCTCAAAACAAAACAAGGGCAATTTTGTCTCATAAAAATGCCACAGTACACATAAAGTGTCCCAAATCCATAATTTGTCTTTTGGTGAAAAGAAAACACATAATGTGTCTTTTAGCGTGACCTTCTCATTTTTTTTTCTTAAACAACGGTTCTAATTAAAGAAAAAACAAACAATGTTATGTTTAATCCTTCCTTGGTCATCACTGATCGTACCGGTTAATGAATTTGTTACTGTCTTTTGGGATTATTAATATTATATTTTTATTAAAAACAAAAAAAAAACAAACAATAGTTCTAATAAAGCTGCATGCAATTTGAGTAGAGTAATCAAACAACTTAAGATATGCACATATTATAACAAATGCAACTCACTATAATTGGGATCTTAAACATATAACGCGAAGCTTGTCCATCACGAAAGTAGCTGCATGATCGTGTTTAGATGTTTCCATTTCCAATAGTCTCGATGTAGCTCCCCCAACCGAGCTCGCTCTTGCTCTTACTCACGTCCTTGACCGGTATATCTTTAGACTCGGTTTGCCTAGGCCGGTCAGCGAAATTATTTGACAGTCTAGAGTGGATATAGTCTAAGCGTGCTTGATCGTGCCTGAGGATGTTGTCAAGGTCGAGTCTCGTAACTTTGCTTCTCCTAAGAGGCGAGCGCACGACATTCTTGTCCACTACGTGCAGTGACCCCTTGGTATTAGATCCTGAGCCACGAAATTCACGATAAAAGCAACATAGGACCCAAATTAACATAAATTAAACAGAGAGCACATGAAGATTGAACTGGTTAACTAAGATAATAATAACCTGTTGGTGAAAGAGAGCTGAGTTGAACTGTGTGATAATCCACGTTTCTACTCTCTCTTTCTTGAGCTCCCTCAGTACAACCCCAATTGAGATATACCCAAAAGATTAGTATAATATTCAATACATTCCTCATTATGCTTACTAATTTGACCCTCTCCCTAACAGCAGCAATATTAAGAAATGTCACTCAATTAGATGAACTTGGCTGGGCCTTTTATAGCCAAGCCAGCCAAGCCAATATGTTTGCTGAAGAAAGTGTCTTGTTATTGGTGTTATGAAACCCCTAGATTACAACCATATATATATATATATATCACATAAGTTGGGACCCTCTTTCCACGTCCAGTGTACTAAAGGGGTTGATATTCCAAGTGGCTTACAAAAAGGGTTGTAATTAATTTTTCACTATATGTTTGTTTCATTCGGTGTGTTTTGTCTACATTCCAAGTCTTTAAGTCTAGGCTAGCCGTATTAAAGGGGTTGTAATATTCCACCAACTAGGCAATTGATTGGGCAGTGAATCCAGCCAACTAGTTACAACTTACAAATATGCTATTGTAAGTAGGTCCATGCTCTTCGTTATTTAACTCGTTTATATATCATAAAAAGCGACATTTGTAATTCGGTCACGTTTGTCGGTTTGACTGAGTTGAAATTATTTTCCACCAGTTTGAATTTGAATTTGCACGCACGCGTCACAAAAGATTTCTTCACAAATCTAGAAGAACGTCTCTCTGACCAAAACCGAATACAACTCGAAAGCAATATCTGCATGAGTTCACATACAGGCTTTTAAAACGTTAAAAGAACATTTAGTTTGTTCACCAACGTCATTTTGTATTGGAGTAAAATATGTAAATTAACAGTTTGGGCTTTTAATACGTCATTACCAAACCCAATTAGTTTGTTCACCAACATCACTCTGTATTTTAGAGTAAAATATGTAAATTAACAGTTTGGCCTTTTACAATAAATGTGTACCATTTACACTTTCATAGACCATCACGTGCTCGCACAAATTACACACTTGATTAAGGATAAAGCTAATTTGGCGCCAAATCCATAAATAAAATTTACCCATAATGTTTTCATTAACTACACCCATTCGGAGCAAACCCGACCCGCCCGGCCGCACCATCGTACACAACTTCCAGCGTTTGCTGCTGAACGTTCCCAAAGATAGCAGCGTTATTATCATCGCTATTCCCTGCAAACGCCAAACAAACCTTCGACATCTTAAACGCGTACAAAACCCCTTTCGAGCCAAGCTCCACCACGGCCCCACCATTGAAGTAAAACGACACCGTCGGGATCGTCACCGTTTTAAACCCGGTGAGATCAAAACACGTGTCCAAGATCGAGACTCCCGACGCATTCTTGTACTGCGACATCTTCGCCTTGAACGCGCCTCGCAGCGCCGCGTAGGCCTTCGGCGGGAGGCGAGAGATGACGGTACCGGAATCGATCAGAGCTCCCGGAGTGGAGAACACCGTCGGAGGAATCGCCAGTTTCTGACCGCCGACGGAGATTCCGACGATGTCGAGACCGTAGAAGGATGTGCCGTCGGTGATCGTGGAGATCGGAGTGAATTTAACGGATCTGGAGACTCCGGCGGATCCGAAGGTGAGATGACCGGTGTAGCTAGCGGAAGAAGGGAGGCAGTAGGAGAAGATCTTGTTGTAGGTCGCCGCCGTCTGCGACGGGAAAGAGAGCTTGTCACGGCCAAGGCCGAGAAGTCCGGCGACTCCGGTGAAGAGTCCTTGGTTGTTCTCACCGCAGCCGAAGTTAACGCCGTCGAATACGTTAGAAGCCGTTAGAGTAAACTTTTCTTTAGCGAGAAAGCCAACGGAGAATGATTGATCGCCGTATTGAATACCGTAGACGCAGTTCGAAGCCGAGCATGTTCCGGAATTACCTAACCGGAAACGGTTAACATAACCGGATCAGAAATCTTAAACCGGATTTACAATAATTGAGAAAAAGAAAAAACCTGTAGCGGAAGAGAGTGAGCTACACTCAGCCGATGAGCAAGACACGTTGTGGTATGAGGAAGAGGAAGACGGGTTAAAGATTGGTTCCTTTTGGGAATAGCAAGTTCGAACACATGGCTCGCATTGAATCCACGTCAGGTCGCTTCCTGTGTCGAAGATCAGAGACAGATCGTGTTTCGGTGTTCCGATTCCGAGGGTTACGACGAAGTTTCCTGAACCGTAGGTGCTTCCGTCTTTAGCAGGTAGATCCGTTGACTTGCTTTGCCTGACTCGATCTGTGAGCTTCTTCGATAGTTTCGAATGTATCGAGTTGACGCGCGCTTGGTCCAGTCTAAGAATCTCGGCATGGTCTGGATTCTTGGCTTTTGCATTGGTTATACGCGAGCACGTGCCGTGTCTGTGCGTCACGTGCAGTGAGGACTTTGTACTGGAAGCTGAGTAGATAAGTTCACGTTAGAAACAGCAATAAAATGCCCACAGATTCTGTTAAAAAATAAACATTATTTTGTGGTTGTTGATGTATTTTAATTTATTATTCATATATTATCAAACAATGTAAAATAGAAAAATTTCTTGTAATATTATCAACTATTGGAGTCTAAAACATAGTTGTATTCATATTAACTCACTAATTAACTAGCTAGGCAGCTAGCAAAATATTAATCACGGCTATATGTTTCTCAAGCAATAAACATCTAACTATATCACTTTCTATTATCATGTGATGGTAATGTTAATGCAAAAATTTGGTCTTACTTGTAACTTAATTAATACTTAACAACTAAAGTATACGTCTATATGATCTTTACATAATAAGGACACCAATAACGTAAGTACATAAAAGGACTAAATAACATATATATAGTACGCTATATGCTATATTCATCTATCTTATGTATATAACTAGAATTCATCAGAAATTGAATTGGCCAAGGGAATATTTACCTCTTGTAGAAAGAACACAAGGTGATGACGATGAAGGGAAGAGAGAGCTGAGTTGGATAGTATGAGAATCAATCGCCCTCCTCTGTTTTTCTTGAGCTCCCTCGCTACAGTCCCAGTTGAGACATACACAAAGGATTATTATGATATTCATCCTATTAAAGCTCATTTTTGCTCTCTTCTTCTCCCTCACGTTATTAGAAGTGTCACTCAATATCATGATAATGGCCGGTCCTTTATAGCCACTCTTCTTTGCTCATGAAAGTCTCTAGTGGAGGTTGCTAAACGTAAGAAGCAATCCACTCATCCAAATATATCTTCATTTTGGGGACCCTATTCCATTTGTTTCATTATCCAGTCAGATAGCGACACATCAGCTGGCAAAGGAGTATTATTGTTATTTTATGTGTTTTCTTCTCTCTTTCACACACCGATTTTAGCACGATCAAAGGGGAATAAAAGGAAATTTATTCCACTCAACTATTCATTAAGTTGTGTATCAAGGTGTCAAATTATGCATGGCTGTGAGATGCTTATAAATTAGTTTGTGACATAAACTAAAGTTTCAATTATTTTAAATGTTCAATGATAACACATGTATGCAATTTGCTCATTATATTAACTAATGCGTGATTGTAGTTTTCATTTGCCCATATAATGAATACTAGGATAAGACCCGCGCCTTGCGCGGGATTAAGTTATTATTTTTATTATATTTTGGAGAATGAAACAATAGTTTGGCTTCATTTGGATTACGGGTGTTCAACTCGGATATCGGGTTAGTTTCGGTTCGGTTCGGTTTTTTTCGGTATTTGGTTAGTAAAATATAACTACTATTTTAAATCAATATTTACTTTGACTTTAGTCTTTCACATACTTTTGAAAGATTTCAACTGGACGACTAAATTGATCAGCCAATCTTGTTGCTTTAAATCATTAGTGTTTATATATATATATTATTTAGTTTGAATATTTATTAAATAAAAATTCATATGCGTTATATTTTATGATCATTTGTAACTTATTATAACAAAAAAATAATCTATTGATCACAAAATTTTCAGAGTGGGAATATTCAAATTTCTAATAATATATAGACATTTTGAAAAATTCAAATATAACATATAAGAAAAAATATAAATGTTTTTATTATATATTTAATGTGATTTTTTAATGTCTTTCAATAATATAAAATTAAAAAAAGAACTAAGACACAAAAATTGTTATCAAATATTTATTATTCATAATAATTAATTTTCATATATACGTTAATCATATTAGGTAATTTCGTAGCTTCTAATTAAGGAAAGTGCAAAAAAAATTTTGGTAGATTATTTATCAATTAGATAGTTAGTTTAATAAAAAATATAATGTAAGTCAAGATGGACCAACCTATTTTTCTAAGAATAGTATATTTTATATACTCATTTATTAAATGAGAATTTATAATCATACAGTTCTATGATCATTCATATCATTTTATAACTGAATATTTAAATAATCGATAACAAAAATTTCAATGTGAAATCTTTAATAAGTTTATAATTTATAAATGTTTTTGAAAATTCATTGAAAGTTTGAATATTAAAATATTTATGTAATCTTATGGTATATAGTATAATCTCTATATATATATAAATATATATGTTTTATTATTAAATGATATTTTTTACTCATATGGTTTTAAAATAATGTGTATCTTCTTATAATATTAAATAAAAGTTCATATTAATACAATTTTATGATCATTTGTAACTTATTATGACAAAAAAAATAATCTATTGATCACAAAATTTTCAGAGTGGGGATATTCAAATTTCTAATAATTTATAGACGTTTTGAAAAATTCATAATATAACATATAAGAAAAATTATAAATGTTTTTATTATATATTTAATGTGATTTTTAAATATATTTTAATAATATAAAATTAAAAAAGAACTAAGATACAAAAATTGTTATCAAATATTTATTTTCATTATAATTAATTTTCACATATACGTTAATCATATTAGGTAATTTCGTAGCTTTTATTTAAGGAAAGTGCAAAATATTTTTTGGTACGTTATTTATCAATTCGATAGTTAGTTTAATAAAAAGTGTAATATAAGTTAAGATGAACCAACCTATTTTTCTAGGAATAATATATTTTGTATAGTTATTTATTAAATAAGAATTTATAATCATACAGTTCTATGATCGTTCATATCGTTTTATAACAAAATATTTAAATCATCGATAACAAAATTTTCAATCTGAAATCTTTAATAAATTTATAATTTATAAATGTTCTTGAAAATTCATTGAAAGTTTTAATATTAAAATATTTATGTAATCTTATGGTATATAGTGTTTAATATATATATATATATATATATATATATATATATTTATTTATTTTATTATTAAATGATATTTTTTACTCATATGGTTTTAAAATCATGTGTATCTTCTTATAATAAAAATGTTAAACCAATTGATCATTAATTTTTAACATAATAATTTTAATAGTTTTAGTCATTTATTGTCGTTTTTAAAAATTCAAAATATAACATATACGAAAAAATCTAAATTTTATTTTTATAGCTAATTTGATTGTTTAATTTATTTTAATAATATAAAATTAAACAAAAAATGATGGAGGAGATATACATTGTTATCAAATCTTTATTATTAAACTCATTAATTGTCATATATATATTAGTCATTTATGGTAATTCCGTAGGTTTTATTTAAGAAAAGAAAATATCATATCATATCATTATATCATATAGTTTGACCAACTTATGTATCTAACAACATATAAAAATCGAATGTGGACCTACTTATTTTTCAATTGAATGTAATTGACTACCTAATTGAGTGCCACCTATGCATTGGAGCCTCTTTTAATTAATACAAAATTGAGGTTACATCTTTTCAAATGTTCCTCAATTAATATATAAGGGATTAGTCTCATTAAATGCAAACAATAATTAAGGTTGCTTTTACATTCAATGGATTTAAAGTAATGAAGTAGTAGTATCCAACAAAAAGAAAACAGTTTATTCAGGCGATCATTTCACATTCTATCGCTTGATTCTAGCTAACTTATACATGTGAGTAACATACCTTTTTTTGGGCAACCGTGAGTAACATACCATATGCTTGTAATTAATTGGGAACAAAGGTGTTGCTTCACGTAATCAATCTCAGCGATATTAATTATACTATAATCTTTAATAACCATTTGATAGATTAAATAGTCTTTACATGAACGTGTATAACGAACAATAGTTTAATTAATTTACCGTAAAGTAATTGTGAAGTTAGACGACAGTAACCGAAAACATCCATGTATGATTGAGATGATAAGTCCACAAGAACATCAATTAAGTGCATGTGTGGGCCTCGTTGTGTTTTGCGGAAATTAATAGTACTAATATGATAAGTATAATGATTTACGAGTGGGAACTAAAGATAAAGATTCTTCATAAAGAATCTTAATGTAAAGGAAGTGGGAGAAAGCTGGAATCTGAATCATAATTTCTAGAAACTTAGAAAGTGACTAATCGCTTAATTATATGCCTTTCGGAAGCTCGAGAGCCGTTCACAGAAAGTTCAACATTCTCCACGTTGACCGTTCACAGAAATTCAACGGTTATACAAATTTGCCATTCACAGAAACTGTTTTTTGGTGTGTTACATACATTCATATCGAAAATGGAACATATATACAAGAACTTCCTAGAATGATTCAAATTAATTAAGAAATGCCTAGAATGATTCATAAAAATTTAAAATTACCAAAAATATTTTATGGCCGAAAATGCCCTTCTCCATAGTTATGATGAAAAAAGAATATTACAAAAATGCCATTTTAATTTATTTAGAAAATTCCGGCGGCAGATTTATCTAACGAAAAAAAAATCTATCGAAATATAAATCTATTAATTTAAACTGCTATTGAATTTATATATGCTAAGTATTTGGTGGCAGACTTTTGTGTTACGACAGATGTTTTTAAGATGGCAGATTTGTATGTCTGATTTAAGGGTGTCGATAGATTTATCTATTTTAGTCTGTCGAATGTATTAACCTTTTTTTTTGTAATCGTCAGTTTTTTTCCGGAGTAGATAGAGTTTTCAGACAGATATGTTTATCGGTATTAGACTTAAGTTTTTATGACAGATTTGTTTACCCGATTTAAATTTGCAATCGACTTTTGTATCTATTTGGTGGCCGATTTTAGAAATTGTCGTCTTTGACGGCAGACTTTTGAAATTTTTTTTAATTACTAGAGTGGAACAAAATCCGAATTTCCAGCTAAATTCCCATAGTTTCCGATTTAATTTAAATTGGATTCCGGTTTAGATTTTCTGGATTGGGTTTTAATTAATTTAAAATTTTGGTTTAGATTTATTTTCGGTTTAAATTAATTTAAACCAATTTTGAACCTAAGTTTAGGTTTAAGAGTATTACGGCCACATTTTTCCAAATTAGGTTTTACGTTCTTTGGTTCTTTGTCGTCTTCTTCCTCTTACTTTCATGGTGATTTACAACTGCATCTTTTAATTCATATTGAGTGGAGAGTTATGGAACACATAATTCTCGTTTCTGGGAAGTGGAAAGTTCAGAAAACTAAGTGGTTATCTGACGTAGATAATGAGCGAGGAAGCATATTGGTTGCTGCGAATGAAGACACTCGACTTGAAGATTTTGTGAAAATCATACTTGAGGATTACGGAGTTGATTTTGCAGAAAACGACGTGGAATTGCGGTACCTTTTGCCAAAGCAGAATCAACACAAACAAAGCATCGATACACCACCTGTGAAAATAGGAAACGATAGGCAGTTTTATGCATTCTTGGGTCTCTGCAAAGTTGAAAACGTTCGACTATGTGTAGAGTTTAAAGTTAACAGAATTGGTGGGAAAGGGGCTGTCGAATATCAGAAACAACCCATACAAGGAGATGAGCCATTGTGTGAAGACGAAGAAGATACAGACGAAGAGGGTGATCGATTCGATTACTGTGATGATTCTGATGGAGCAACATCTGATGATGAAAACTTTACTACATACGGGATTCCACCAGACCATGTAGAAGAGGTCCAGGGATCTTCTACAAATATGATTTCTGCAAGAGTAGTTAAGACACAAGAAAGAGAGCCTCCGATGAGTATATCTGATTTGCGGTCATTCAAATTTGCAGTGGGACAGAATTTCGATTCCAAAGATGTATTGGAGACACGTCTGAAGATATGTTCAGTTGTCCAACGTTTCGATTTTGATGTGGATAAATCTACAAGGAATCTGTTTCGTGTAAAATGTTGGCTAGAAGGTTGTACGTGGAAGCTTAGAGCTTCACCAGTAGGTGAATCATCAAAGTTTACAATCCGAGTATATGTAGAGGAACATACCTGCTCCATAACAGAACGTTCATCTCGTTCCCGACAAGCTACTCCTGAAATTCTTGGACTCTTGTACAAAGACTATGTTGGTGGGGTTGGACCATCAATTTTGCCACGTCACGTTTCTAGTGCTATGAACCTGATCTTCGGAACAAAGGTCGACTACATTTTTGCCTCAAATATACTTTCTTGTCTGACCTTTGCTTCCTTTTAAATGGGTTACTTTTTTTGTATATTGCAGATGGATTATTGGAAAGCGCGTCGTACACTTATAGCTGCTAGAGATCTCGTAATGGGTTCTTCAGAGAATGGATACCAAGAATTACCTACTTACCTGCACATGATTAGAATGTCAAATCCAGGGACTTTAACTCGACTGGAAGTTGATACAGAGAATATATTTAAGTACTTATTCCTTGTATTCGGCGCTAGCATTACTGGCTTTCCATATTTGAGGAAGGTGGTGGTGGTTGATGGAACATTTTTGCAAGGGAAATACAAAGGAACGCTTCTGATTGCAACGTTACAAGATGGTAATTTTCAAATCTTTCCAATTGCGTTTGCTATGGTTGACACAGAGAATGATGAATCATGGACATGGTTTTCCGCCAACTCAGTCGTGTGATACCCGATGATGAAGGATTGGCATTAATCTCTGACAGGCACAAGTCAATAGGGAAAGCTATTGCAGTGGTCTCTCCATTGGCAAGTAGGGGCATTTGCACGTACCACTTATATAAAAATATCTTGTTACGATACAAAGGGCGTGATTTGTTTGGACTGGTAAAAAAAGCAGCCAACTCTTTTAGGTTAACTGACTTTCAAGCAACCTTTGAGACAATCAAAGAGTTAAATCCAGATTTGCATGCATATTTGGAACGTGCTGATGTACGTAAGTGGGCACAAGCTCATTTCAGAGGTGACAGATATAACCTCCTTACAAGTAACATAGCTGAATCCATAAACAAAGCTTTGTCAGGTGCTAGAAGCTTGCCAATTGTTCACCTTCTAGAGTCAATCCGACTAATGATGACACGCTGGTTTGCAACAAGAAAACATGACGCTGAGTTGATGAAAACCATTCTTACTCGTGGTGTAGAGAAAGTGTTGGAGGTAATATTTTTTAAATCAGGTTATGTGTTTCGTTAGAATATCTGCTAATATACTAAGCTTTAACATGTTGCAGGGCCGGATACCTATTGCTAATCTACTAAAGGTTCAAGCAATAGACATTCATCAGTCACAGGTGACAGGAGTCTCGTCTTTACATGTTGTAAATCTGACCGAGAAGAAATGTTCTTGCTGCCGATTTGATTTGGAGAAGCTACCATGTGCTCATGCTATAGCTGCTGCTGAAGCTAGAAAGATATCACGTATATCACTTTGCCACCATTACTATCGGAAGCAGTACCTATACAATGCATATTTCAATGTTGTTATGCCCAAAGATGATGTTGTTCCAATTCCAGAAGAAGTTGCAAAGCAAATCTGTTTACCACCTGATGTCCGTCAACCACCAGGAAGACCAAAAAAATCAAGACATAAATCTATTTTGGAGAAAGTTGCAGATAAAAAACGGCCAAGGAAGGAACACACATGTAGAATTTATAACCAGATGGGACATAATTCTAAAACATGTCCTCTTAAGTGATGAGTATTCGATCTAGTTTCAGGCTTTGGTCATTAGATTTCATTTACGCTGGTGCTACATTTAGTGGTATACTCTTTGGTGTTGCAATACATTTACACTTTGGTCTTTGGTGATACATTACTTTTCATTTACTTTGGTCTTTGGTATACTGTTTGGTGTTGCAATACGTCTTGTGATCGTAAGAAAACATTCAGTTTGAAACGTTAAATCTACTACTCCAAGTACAAAAATAGGAGTGATCAAAGCAACCACCAAATCATACTACTAAAGAGTATTTAAATAAAACCATCCAAGTTAAATCTACTACTCCAAGTACTAAAATAAAACATCCATGATACACGTCCTACAACATTATAATTGGTCAAAGCAACCAGTAAATCATCCTTCTGCACCAACCTCGACCACCTCTTCATAGATCTCCGCTGCCAACTTCATTCTTTGTTCCGGTATGATCGTATCACTCAAGCCCTGAAAAGTACATCCAATAGCAAGACATTCAATGTACTTCAAAGAGTACACACCACAATCTCCTGGGTCATCGTTCCGGGGGGCATCCTTGTGCCTACGTAAGGCGAACTGCTGCTCAGTCTTCTTCCTTTCCGAATTTGGAGGCAGCATCTTGTTAAGCACCAGTGGAATCATTTTCATGAATGGCCTGCACTCCTCCGTCAGCTCCTTATGTTCCTTCACCACACTCGGAATACTATCATATACATGGATTGTCGACTTCCGTAAATCAATGCGTAGAGCAACCCAATGGTCTCCGTTAACATGGTCTCAGAGGAACAAGATGTCGACATCTTCATACCACTTCTTCCCGGTCACAAACTGTTCCGGGTATTCTCCATTGAAAGCCTTGATGTACATATCTGACACCTCAATCTTCTTCTTGTCCTGTTTTTCGAAGTCATTAACCCATGACTTCATGAACCACCGATCTAGAAATGCAACTCGAGAGGAAGAATATGGAGATGTGGATTGCATGGAACGTCTGTGAAACATGAGCATCGTTGCGGCAATGTGCTGTAACAATGAAAACAATTACTAAAAATCTGTAAGCCATTACTCTTGTGAAGCCGATAATCAGTTTAGAAAACTCACCGAGTCAGACAGCCAGCCGTACTTATCTGTTGGCCACACATCTCTTGGCACCATTATCTTTAAGTAAAACTGAGCGCAAAACTCACCATATCTAGATTCCTCTTGTTCCCTAAAACAGAGCATTCAAGCACCATATATATAAGAAGAAATAGGATGGAAGAGAATATTAGAGGCAAGAGAAGACACTTACAAATCTCGCTTAACAAAGTCCATAACTTTCACCAATTTCTGTGACTCAACTTTAGCAAATGGGTCGTACGACACCGTAGATGGAGTGACACCAGTGATTATACGCTTGACAGTTGAGTTCCCTACAAACAGCCATAGTTGAGTCTTTGTCAAGTGGGGTTTTCGTCTGACCTTTACTTTCTCCAAAGTTGAAGCAAGTTCTTGCATCACTTGTCTACACTTATCACTCTTTTCCCACACCAAATGATTCTTCCAATCTCCTGAAGAAATAGATTTGTCATTTAGTTCTGGGATGACAAATGCTTTCTCCTTCTCTACTTTCTTCACTGGCACTTCAGCTTTCTTCCCTTTATTTTTCACATCACTGGTCTTACGCTCCTGCTTCACCATCGTCTTCTTTTTCTCCTTTTTAATAACACATTCGATTGGTAAACCATCTTGTGAATTTATCTTCTTCTGAAGCATCCATGACTGTGTAATAGAATACAAGTGTTAGTGATATTAACAAATTAACAGAGAAGATGAGTCTCAGAAAACATACCAATGACAGTGATATTAACAAATTAATAGAGAAGATGAGTCTCAGAAAACATACCAAGTCATTGCTAGAAGCATCATCCTCTTCTTGCACAATGGAGTTGTGATCATTGGAGTTGGCTACATCGATAGGAATGTTGACACCAACCTTCTCTTTAAGATTCTTTACGTCTTCCACCAACATGGCAATCTTCATCATTACCTCATCCTTATATAAACCCACCATAGCATCCACTTTAGCTTGTATGGTTGCGTCCAGTTTCTCGCTAACCTTGTCAGCTACAGTAACATCTATTCCTCAATTTTTGCAGCCAGGTTCTTCACCGACTCAACCAACCCAAGTATGACGATGTTGTGAGCTACAACCTATAAGCAATTCACAGACCAAAAGAAAAATTAAGCCACTGGTCAGAAATATCACGTTCATTCAAAATGATAATTACATACCGTTTCTGATGTGTGGCAACCATTGACATGTTCTGTGTCCTTCTTTCGCTTAGTAGAAGGACCCACATCCATGGTATCTAGAACACAAGGTGGGTTCACGTGACTTTTTCTCTTTGTCGATTTCGTAGCAGGCATTACTTCCCAATACTTTTCATCAAGCTGACCTTTGAGGAAGTCCTGAATCATGTTATCCAGCTCAGTATGTACTTTATTATCTTCCCACTTCGGATATCTATCCTTTATTGGCTTCTCAACCATGTGTCTCACACGAACCTGTGTAATATACATGATTAGTTAAAAAATAATTTAAATTTAATTACAGAAAATTAATACTTCTCTACATACCTTCTGATATGTTCTCTTTTCTTGGGCACAAAAATCTGAGAAGTTGATACGCGGACGAGATCCCCGCCATGACAGAAGAGGGACACCAGCACCTTCTCTCCGATTCCCAAATTTCTCTCCTAAACCAGGGACAAACTCAAAAACCCATATTAAGAGCTCACGAACACAACCATGAAGTGTGTAACTCTTCTTTCCATCATAGGTGAGTACTTTAATAGACTCAAGAAGGCTGGTAAATCCTACACTTCCCCATGGATATCGTTGGAAAGCTGCTGGATCCATCACTCTTTTAGCACAATGTAAAGGGATTCTGCTGTTGCTTGAAATTCCAAATATCCCAATGCATAGCAGACACAACAAACCTATCATCACTCGCTTCTCTCGAGACCAGTTTCTGCAAATAGGAAAAAGGGCTTGTAGTTGTTTCAATGTAGGTCCTTCTGATGTGGGCACGTTCATCTCCAGCCAAAAACTTTCATGCTCCACATCCCAAATCTCATTCTTGTCGAAAGGATCACAATTTAGCCCTGTAATCTCTCCAAACTCGTACAAAAAAAAACCGCAGCGGCATACAGTCTATCAAGAACCACATCTCATGAATGTTGTCGATAGCCAATTGATTGGCGAGAAAATGGTGAACACAAGAAGCATACCAAGTGTATTCCAACTCTTTTAGCTTCAGAATCACTCCAACAGCTGATTCCCTCAACTCAGACACAACATCATCTCCGACAGCTTCTAGCACCGTTTGAATGTTGGCCAAAAAACAACTATGGTTCATGCTCCTACTCTGAATTGGGGTTTTATCAACATCATACAGCCTTTTCGGATACTTTCTTGCACCCGAAGAAGAAGCCATACCTACAAAAAAAGAAGAAGCAATATTACTATCCGATGAAAACATCATACCCGAAAAGGAAACAATTTCAAACAATCAGATAGAATCTTTCACAAATCTCACGTTTTTTAATTAAATTGATTTGAAATTTGAAGTTTAGAAGAAATTGGGAATTAGGGTTCCAATTTTTTTACTTGGAATCAACTAATAAACAATAACAAAAACTCGAATAGCATAGATTAAAGACCCACAGATTAGAGTAAGCTGCAATTGAAGCGGATGTAACTGAGCCGAAATCGATTTTGGTTTGTCCATAAACAAGGAGACGGAGACGAAGGCGGATGTGACTGAGACAAAAACGATTTGGGTTTCTCGGGACGGAAAAGAGAGGGTCGGAGATGGAGATGACGGAGACGACGAGGAGAGGTTTTGTGACGAAAAAGAGAGGGTCGGAGATGGAGATGACGGAGACGACAAGGAGAGGGTTTGTGTTTCTGTCGTTGTCGAACCCCGACAAAAGGTAAATTCTTTATTCCTTTTTTTCAATTTTGGTATAATTATTAATAATGGCAAAATCGTAAATTTCAATGTTCTGAAAGCTATTCTAGTAGTTTCAAATTTATAAGAGTTACTCTAGTTATTTCATGATTGTTTAGAGTCATTCTAAGTAGTTTCTCATACAAGAAAGATAATATTGTGGTGGTACACTTATTAAAAAAAAATAAAGAGAGACCATTTAACAAAGAGTAATGTGGTTTTGTAACTGAAATTCCTTTTTGGATTTATACTTAGAAAATAGAAAGCTGATGGCTGATGTAGCAATAGTATCATGGGAACTTATTTCTTTTCCTTTTCGTCCCACCATGGATTATGTTTTTATCCGATGAGTTTTCCACTAAGATAGAAATTTAATACGAATTTCCACTCATAGTTTATAGTGGGTTGATGTAAAGGGAGAAATGAAAGGAGTATTATCTTATGAGAATAAATTGATTCTAGGTTCATGTAAATATAATAACATTGGATGGTCTGTTGTTATAGTTAGTCTTTGCGTGTGCATAACTGCATATTGCAGCTATCTTCCTAGCGTCGAGAAGCTAAAACGCAGCGTGTTAATTTGGACCGACTAATTCATTCGCAGCGTGTTACTAGCGGCAAGCAATTAATTTCTTTGTTGGATAAAAACTGTCTCAGAAATATCGATTAAACCGAACCCGTACCGGTTTGGAAGCCGAACAGCTGCATGGGTTTGGGTTGTTAAAAGGCCCATTAGATAACTTCCTGCGTTGCGGAAAAGCCCATCCGAATAATAGCTGAATCCGTGTAAAAAGTAAGGTTCCGAATCCGACTTGAAGAAACGGGTTTGGACTTTGGACTGTGGGTGTGAAGGATTTTTGTTCTTCCTCTTCATTGTCAGTTTCAAAAACCAAAAAACTACATGCATCAGACTGGGTTTCATGGCTACCCCCTCCTCGAGTTGGTTACTGTACCAGAAGAAAAATCTTGTGTTCATTGACAATCCTATCATGAGGAGGAATATCCATGTGGATATTCTCATGTTATGTTCTCCTTGTAGCATTTTCAAGACTCAGAAACCAATATAACCTTTTCGCTTTGAAGTAGAATGTTCATTGTTCATCAAAAATATGAATTGTATTATTAGCTCTCAAGGGACCTCTTTCCCCAGTTTTTCTAATATGAATCACTAAAATTTTGCTCTTTATTTATTTTATATGTGTCACCATTGAAATTCTTAGTTTGTTCATCAACATCACTGTATTTGAGTAAAAATGTAAATTAACAGTTTGGTCTTTTACGATAAACGTGTATTATGTTATAAATTGAGAGAAGAAGCTAGAACAAAACCTTACCTTTGTTCTTATTATTCAGGTTTTTAAATAGCCATTGCAATACAACTGAAACAGAGTGGAGTGTTTCAACAGCTACTACTCCAAACTAGGAGCCTTGTTCAAACAACAAAAGACTTAAACCATGTTCGTTTGGTTGCCGCAGGTTTCAGCGTCAGCGGCAGCGGCGGCGGCAGCGTCAATGAAGACAGTTGTTGTTCGTTTCGCAGACGCAGACGCTACCGCTGAAGCTGCCACATATTATATCACGACCGCAGGTTTTATCGGCGTCAGCCGCAGGACGCGGTGTTCGGACGCGGCGTCAGACGCAGCTTCCTGCGTCAACGAAACGAACAAGAGTTGACACAAAATATTGGCGCTGCCGCTGCCGCCGCCGGCGGTACCTGCGGCAACCAAACGAACAGCTCATTAGTCAAATAAACTAACATTTTACACTTCAAAGACCATTACGTGGACTTTTTTTTTTTTTGAAAAGACCATTACGTGGACTTTCTCACACAAATTACACACTTGATTAATAAAACAAATTTGGCGCCAAATCCGTAAATAAAAATATACCCACCTGTCAGTTACAACCATTTGGAGCAAACCCGACCCGCCCACCCACACCGTCGTACACAACTTCCAACGTTTGCTGCTGAGCGCTCCCGAAGATGGCAGCTTTACCGTCATCGTCATTCCCTGCAAACGCCAAACAATAATACGACGTGGTAGGCGAGTATAATATCCCTGTCGGCTCAAGGTCCACGACGACGCTACCGCTGAAGGTAAACGACACCCTCGGGAGCGTCACCGTCTCAAACCCGGTGAAATCAAAGCACGTGTCCAAGATCAAGAAGCCCGCCGCGGTCGGATACTGCGACATCTCCGCCTTAAACGCGCTTCGCAGCGCCGCGTAGGCTTTCGGCGGGAGACGAGAAACGACGGTTCCGGAATCGATCAGAGCTCCCGGAGTAGAGAACACCGTCGGAGGAATCTCCAGTTTCTGACCGCCGACGGAGATTCCGATCATGTCGAGACCGTAGAAGGATGGACTGTTTTTGATCGTGGACATCGGAGTGAATTTAACGGAGCTGGAGATTCCGGCGGATCCGAAGGTGAGGTGTCCGGTGTAGCTGGATGAAGATGGGAGGCAGTAGGAGAAGATCTTGTTGTAGGCCGCCGCCGTCTGCGACGGAAAAGAGAGCTCGCCGCGGCCGAGGCCGAGAAGTCCGGCGACTCCGAGGAATGTCCCTTGGTTGTTCCCGCCGCAGCCGAAATTAACACCGTCGAATACGTTTGAACTCGTTAGGGTAAACTTTTCCTTAGCGAGCAATCCAGCGGAGTACGATGAATCGCCGTATTGAATAATGTAGATGCATTTTGAACGCGGGCTCGAACCCGTGCATATTCCAGCGCGACCTAACCAGCAGGCAAAAAAAAACTGTCAAATAAGCTACGACAGTATAATAATAAACTAAATTTATTAAAATTTCTATAGTATCTTTTAATTAATTTATTCCCCATTTTTTAGTTAATTTAGTTTATTAATAAAATTTATTAATGAGAAATTCCATAGGATTGTACTTTTTAAGTTTTTGTTACAAAAATAGCTCTAAAAAAAGAAAATGACCAAAATAGTCCATTTTTATTTTGAAAATTTTAATTTTATTTTTTTATTTTTTTTAAAATACATTTTTATCATTTAATAAAACTTATTTTGGTTATTTTATTTATTGAAGTTTATTTTTGTGACAAAAACTTAAAAAGGACTATCATAGAGAATTTCTCATTAATAAATTTAGTTTATTAGTAATAAAATAAATTAACTAAAAAATTGAGAATAAATTTATTAAAAGATATTATAGAAATTTTGTTAATAAATTAAAATTATACAAAATTATTAATATTTTTTAGAAATAAATATATAGAACAAATATTTACAACATATTTACTATAAGTATAACTTAAATTCATAATATTTTTTATTAATTTATGAAGTATAAAAGGAAATTTCTAAAATTTAGTTTATTATTATAATAAACTTTATGTATATTTAAAAAAAAAACGGAAAACCGAACCTGTAGCAGAAGAGAGAGAACTACACTCCGCCGATTGGCAAGAGACGTTGCGGTATGAAGATGACGAAGACGGGTTAAAGATTGGTTCCTCTTGGTAATAGCAACTTACAACACATGGCTCGCATTGAATCCACGTCAGATCGCTTCCTGTGTCGAACATCAGAGACTGATCGTGTTCCGGTGTTCCGATTCCGACGGTCACAACGTAGTTTGCTGATCCGTAGGCGCTTCCGTCTTCAGCTGGTAGATCCGTTGACGTGCTTTGCCTGATAAGATCTGGGAGCTTCTTCGACAGTTTCGAGTGGATCGTGTTAACGCGCGCTTGGTCGAGTTTGAGGATCTCGGCATGGTCTGGAGGACTCGTGGCTTTGCCATTGGTTAAACGCGAGCACGTGCCGTGTCTGTGCGTCACGTGCAGCGAGGACTTCGTATTGGAAGCTGAGAAAAGATAGGTTCACAATTTCACATTAGACAGAAGAAACATGGTCACATAGTAGAAAAATAAACATCATTTTGTGGTTATTGATGTATATTGGTATTCATGCATATATTATCTAGCAAAATAAGATAGAAAATTTTCATGTAATAGAGTTGTGGTCATATTAATCAACTTACTTGACTAGCTAGTCAAATAGGCTACAGATATTATATGTGTATGTGTGTTTGTCAATGGTCCTGTCAAGCATTTACTAGAGACCTAAGTATAGCTTTCTGTAACCATGTGATGGTAATATCAATGCCCTAATGGTCGATATTAGGCCTTAATTGCAAGTTGATTGATACTAGTAAACAACTAAAATATACATCCATATGATTTTTCTATATCAAGAACACCAATTGTGTAAGTATGTGAAAGGGCATACTAATAACATACATACATATATATATTGTTATATGCCATATTCATCTATCACATGTATATAACTAAAACACAATGAAAATGAATCACCAGAAACTGAATTGGGCAAGAGAATATTACCTCTTGTAGAAAGAACACGAGGTGCTGATGATGAAGGGAAGAGAGAGCTGAGTCGGATGGTATGAAAATCAAGCTCTCTCTTCTGTTTTTCTCGAGCTCCCTCGCTGCAACCCCAGTTGAGACATACGTAAAGGATTATTAGTATATTCAACAAATTCGTGTTAAAGCTCATTTTTGCTCTCTTATGCTCCCTCGCAATATTACAAGTGTCACTCAGTATCATGATAATGGATGGTCTTTTATAACCAATCTTCTTTGCTCAAGAAAGGTTGCTAAACGTAGCGACACATCAGCTCAGCTGGCAAATGAATATTTATTGTTATTTTGTGTGTTTCCTTTTCTCATTCACACACCAATTTTAGCGCAATGGAAGGGGATGATATTCCAGTCAATTATTCATTGAATTGTACAACCATGGCATTCTATTCTCGGTTCGATTTCAGTTTGATCCTTTTGGTTCTTCGGTTTTAGAGGTTTAGAATCCGTTCGGATATTTAGGAAGTGTGGTTCGGTTCCGGTTCGGTTATTCAGTTTTTAGTTCAGCTCGGATAACAAAGTTGGGAATTGGTTCCGGTTCGGTTATTCAGTTTTTGGTTCAGTTCGGATAACAAAGTTGGGAATCGGCATATACCCGGGTAATTTCAGATCGTATTGGGTTCCAGTTCGGTTCCGATTTATCGGTCAATTCGGATTAAAAATGAAAAAATGAGTTTTTAATTAAATATAGAATAAAAGTGGTAAGAAGAGTTTTTTTTTGGATTAAATATCAGATTTTTCGAGTTTTCAGATAAAAATTCGCATAATTCAGATAATTTTATATATTTTGGATATTACGACTTATAAATAATATTTTAAAATTATTTGATTATTTTAAAATTAAAATATAGTTAATATTTATAAATATGTAAGCTATATTATAGAAATTTGGGTTTCCATTCAGTTTTTGGTTCGGTTTCGGTTTTTTGGCTCTAAAAATATAGTTACCACTAGTATAATTGATAGGATTCAAATCCGAACTGAACCTCGTTTTTCGGTTCGGTTCTTTGGTTCCGGACAAATGTGTCCATGGCTAGAGTTGTATATAGGTACCAAATTATGCGTGGATTGCGTGATCCTTATTAATTAGTTTGTGATAAAAATAAAGTTTCAATTGTTTTAAGTGTCCTATGATAATGCATGGACATGATTTGTTCCTTAAATAATACATGATTGTGATCTTTATTATGATATACGATTGTGATCTTGCATGTAACATGAGTTGTATATACATGTCCTACTGCTCATGAACTTAATTAATGCATGATTGTGATCTTTATTATGATACGATTGTGATCTTGCATGTAACATGAGTTGTATATAGGTCTCTTACTACTCATGCACTTAATTAATGCATGATTGTGATATTCTATTGCAATTAGTCAATTCATAATTAAGTCTTCTATTGCTAAGAAGACTAATTATTCAATAATTAAGGTTGCTTCAAATTCAAAGGATGTAGTAGAGTAATGAATTAGTAGTAGTAGTAGTAGTAGTAGTAGTATCCAACAAAATGAAAGGAGTGACTTCAGGCAATTAATTTACATCCTATCACTTGATTCAAGCTACCTTATGCGTATATACATGTGAATAACAAACCATATGCTTGTATTAATTGGGGAAACATGCTTCACAAGATTTATGAAGCTATCTCCATGGCTGATGCATTTCCCTTTGTTGATTGCTGACTCTTTTGTTTAGCCAAAGATTTTGAAGCATTTTACTTTGATTGATTAAAGGTTTCTGTGCAACATATTTCAAAGCCAGTTTTTAATGATTAGATTTCCTTTTTTTTTTATAACAATACTAGTGTTCCAGGTTAACACACATACAAGGACCACAACATCATATTCTTCGAATGCATATAACATATTGTTACATTAGGAAATTATTACATAAAAGGGTAATAATAATGTTTTGAGAAGCCTCTCTTAAGTTTTAATATGTTCTTCAAATGATGGTTCTTATTTATCTGCCTCCACTGGCAAGTTTCTTGAGATGGTGAAACGCCTTGTGCTTAATCCACTGCCTGTCATATGGCATATAAGCATTCATCGAATTTTCATAGCTGCATAAGAAACCAGTGTGGATTTGTTAGAATCATTGTAACATATAACCACCAAATACTTAAGATTCTCAACTAGTACTTTTAACCATCAAGGTAGAAACGAGCTTTTTAGTATCAACTACTAAAGTATCAAAGCATTTTTATCAGAATCCTAATGATGTCTCTGTACAGGTACTTTCAAGAGCTCAAGCGACTGGATTCAAGAAGAGTTTCAACTCTTAAGCAAACTAACGGTAGAGACATGGACCTTTCAGTAAACTGATGGGAGAAAATGAAGAAAAGCATCAAAGAGAGAGGGAGAGAGACTTACACCATAGCGCTCAGGTCAGTAAGACCATCGATAAAATTGTAAAGATCAGCAATGTCATAACTAAGATTCCTGAGGGATGGGTTGATTTCTTTCAGCTTCCTTTCGTATAAGCCGCAGATACCTGTTCAAATGTCAGCATATATAAGGAAAACAATTAAAAAGGTACCAAGTAAAAACAAGTTATCTAACAACCGACAGAAACAGCTAACAGAAGTATACAAACTATCTGCTATACCCAGTGGCGGAGCCAGTGTGATCTGAGGGGGGTCACATGACCCATGTGATTTTTTGAAAACAAAATTTTTTACTTGTATTTCCAAAAAGAAATATGATGAATATAACTTATTGACCCCTGCAAAATACATATGTTATCAATGTGACCCCTCTAAAATTTTCGGCTGCCTCCGCCACTGGCTATACCATAAAGAAAAAGCCTCAGCATCATATCATAATTCATAACAACAGTTGTTATGAACTGAGGTGAAGTTAGCTATGAGCTAGTTTATTCGAATTAAAATAATTTACCATCGATAGCTTGGCCTATAGAATCATAGTCCATAAACGTCCTCGTAGCTCTGCTTGGTGAGTTTTGCAACAGGATGATTGTGTGCCTTCCGTTCTGATTATTTGCCTACGCAACAAAGAGTAAGCTCAGCTTATAAGAACTGAGAATATCAAAACAAAATCGAAAACCTAGTTTCTTCTGTGGATAACGAAATCGAATTTGATCTCACCAAAAAGACTATGCGAGGATTTCTACGCTATTGACTAAGGAATCAGTAAAAGGAACATCAGAGAAGAAATCGATTACCATCCTCAACTGGTAGTTTGGCTCCGATAGCTCAACTGAAGACGAAGAAGACTTAACTTATTCACTTGATCACTGCTGAAGAGAGGAAAAAAAAAATATAATAAATACAAATACTTAGGGGGCAAAATCGTAAAATGATACAGAGTTTCTGTCTCTTAACACGTGACATCTGATAGTGAGATAAAACAGTGTGTATTCCATTTATGATATGAAAAAACGACAAACTGTTTCTGATAGTTAGCAGGGTGTGTCCTCACTCCTCGGTAAACTCAAACGACAAATATTCTCTTCTAAATATGAGAAACGACATGTAGTTAGTTTTCTCTTCTGTACGATTGTACCAGTCTTCACACTGTTCGAAAACACAACAGATCCGTTTTAAGTTCCCACCATTACAGAAGCAAAAGATATAACATCATCTTCATCTAAATGATCATAAATTCACAAAGTGGAACGAATGAATCACATATTCTCGCTACAAATGGAGAGATTTCTCAAAAAGTGTGTTATTAGACAAATCAAACAAAATACAAATATTATATCGTTCACATATAATAAAACCCCCTTTTGTTCTGCAACAAGAATAGACCTAAAAATGCAACAAAACCATTTTATAAAAAGAAACGTTTCCTTCTTTGTTCCTTCATCACCACCATCATCATCATCCTCATCCTCTAATCGATCTTAACCGACGAATAGATGAGCCTTGTGAACCACAGACAAGCATAGAACCCAATTGTTCCTGTGAGCACAAAGAATGCGTATGACGCGATGAGCATGTACCCAAAGTAAAGCATCGCCGACACCAGTTTTGTGATCTGAAGCTTTGTGAAGAAGTAGAACGTCGCGTAGAGGAATAGATACAGAGCTGATGATCCTGATGTTAGGTAAGATCTCCACCACCAGAGGTAGTCCTCACTGCAGAGCTGGAAGTAGCAGAGTACTACTGTTATCTCGGCGCAAGTAACGATGAGGATCACAAAGACGAGGAAGAGGAAACCGAAGATGTAGTAGAACTGGTTGAGCCAGATGGATGTGAGGATGAAGAAGAGCTCGATGAAGACTGCACCGAAAGGCAGGATTCCTCCGATGAGGATTGAGAAAACCGGGTTCATGTACCAAGCTTGCTCTGGGATTTGCCTTGGGATTTTGTTGGTTTTCACAGGGTCATCAACCGCTGGTTTCTTGAACCCGAGGTAAGCGCCGACAAAGACGAGAGGAACCGAGATGCCGAACCAGAGGAAGATCAAGGCGAACATTGTTCCGAAGGGGACGGCACCAGATGACTTCTGCCCCCAGATGAGAGCGTTTAGGACAAAGAAGATGGATGAGACGACTGCAGGGAACAAGAAGGCTGTCCTGAAGGCGATTCTCTTCCACTCTGTTCCTTTGAACATTTTGTAGAGACGTGACGAAGCGTAACCAGCAAAAAGTCCCATGAAGACCCAGAGCAGAAGCATGGCCGTCATCAGACCACCCCTATTTGAAGGGGAGAGAAACCCGAGCATGGCGAAGATCATGGTGACGAGTACCATGCCTAAACATTGGACCCCTGTACCAACGTAGACGCAGAGGAGATCAGAATTGGTTGGAAGTCTGAAAACATCACCGTGGACAAGCTTCCACCCTGTCTCTTCTTGAGCTTCTTCTTGAGTCTCGAGCTCGTTGTATCGTGAAATATCACGGTAAAGGGTCCTCAGCATTATCATCGCCACCATACCAGACAGGAACAGGACGATCATGAGAGAATTAACAATGGAGAACCAGTGGATTTGGTTATCATTCATCAGAAGATAAGCATCCCATCTAGATGCCCATTTCACTTCACTTTCCTGAAAAGGAGCAGCAGCAGGCAAGCAGAAAATTATTAAGAACAAGAACTCTATCGTATCTGTATAAGACGACAAATCACAAAGTACTTGCCTGGAAATCAACATCATAAGTGAAGATGATCTCCTTCTTTTGTTCAACTTCTTGAGGGGTAGACGAGCTAACGACCAGGCGCTTTTTGTGAGGATCACAGGTTGTCAGACGGGTCTTCTCACTCCACTCTCCATCGTATTCATGCTTAACACTACAAATCAAGGGAAAGACTATCAATCCTGAAAAACAGGGGGTGCCCCATGACATATTCAAATTATGGACAAGAAATGCACCTGTAAGGTTTAACCTCAAATCCCACAATCCTTGCAGCATCAGTTTCTACATCTCTGTGATATCTGACTGTAAATGCCAAGTGATTGTGCATAAAGAACTTCTGCTCTTTGCTCTGTGTATACAAAACGCAATTTAGAAAAACGAACTACTTCACATACATTTGAAAATACTGCTAACAATCGAAACATGCTTACCCCTTCATACTGGCCTTTAAGACCAACATGATAACCAAGCTGATAAACAACAGCGGGAGAGCCCTGATCCACTCTTTCGATTGGAACCACAAGAGGAAGGTTGTCGAGTATCCTACCACACAAACAAGAAAAAGACTCGTAAGAAAACCGACAAAAGAAGAACATTATTCTCCATACAAACAAAAGTTACTATTTTTGGGTCTTACATGTTGACACGGTACTCATCATCAATCTTTTCTTTGAAGGCTTTTGCTGTCTTGGCATCAAGAGTGACCCGGCAGAGAATATTGCACATCTGCGCCTCCCGCATTTTAAACTGCAGTTGTTTCAAAATCCACAAAGGTTAGAGACAAAGTACAGAATGATATTTATAAATCAAAAATAGCAACAAAGACAAACCGAGTATGGGGCATTCTCAATCCGGTCACCACGAAGCACTTCTCCAAGATTCTCAGTACTATCAACAATCTTCTTAGGTTGGCAAAAGGGAAGAGAGTAATACGAGTACGGAAGCTGAGTCTTGATGGAGGTTAATTTATTCACTTTGACCTTCAGCTCATCACCCTGCAAACAAAAGATAAATCCCATAAAACACCCACCACATTTGGATATGATTCGATTCCCTCTTTTTTTTTTTCTCAATCACTAACAGAAACAATCAAATCAATATAGCTCCTCTAAAGTGCCGACATTGTCCAGATCGAGAGACTGGCGAAAATCAAGCTAAACGTCGGTGCATCAGCACACCGACTCTCATTTTAAGTACTGACTAATCCTAAAGGCAATCAACACCATGGCAAGATCGAAAGCTCAGATCGAGGAGATCCAATTCAGATCTAGAAGCCTAGGAGCACAGATTCGAATTACCTTTTCGAAATCCTGAGGAGCGACCCCTGGGAGATAGAAAGAGTGAGCGGCACGGACGAAGAGCAGAAGAAGGAAGGCGATCGCGGATCTCTTAAGCTCCATACCCATGGCTGTTCCAAAAATGGAAAGAAAGAAGAATATGAGCAGATCTGAAGCTACGCTACGGTTTGTTTATACTCTTCGAGACGAAGACCCCGGACTAGTGTGATACATCCCGGTTTGTCTCTCCGGTTCGATCCTAATCAACCATTCATAGTTCGCCACGTCACTACTTATAAAGCCTCTCCCAAAGTTAGTGAAGCCTCTCCCCTAGTTAACCACTAATGGGCTTACATCGACGAGCCCACGGTATCATAAACCCATGCTTGGATAATTTTGCTAATCAATCCATCCTAGTACTAACAAGTAGTATTAGTTTTAGATCTGCCTTTGTTATGTTTTTTCTCAATATGATGGATTTTGAGAGATATTAAACATGATGATATTCCATAAAGAGATGGGAGTCTTTGGTTTTATTATCTTGCAGAGAGTAGCATAAAAAAGGGAAAGCACAAGAGCTTAGTCTTGGCAAGTTAACCAATTGAAACAGCAGCAGATTAAAAACAACAAACAAACATCAGACAACAACCAACCAAGACTCCATATATATACATCCATCTTATAGCTTTCGGAGATTCATCCAACCACCACACGCAAGGCTAGTAGCGTCTCTAGTAACCTCCCTGAATAAAGGCATTTAGGCGGTTGAGCTCCTCACGATGCTCAGTCACCACTGCACGGACCACGTCTCCAATGGACACCATTCCTATCATACCCTTGTCTTTGATCACTGGAATGTGCCTGATCCTGTTATCTGTACACAGAACAGTCACAAACCGAGTTTTGTTAATTAAACCCAAAAAGTCTGAATCTTTAATTGAGAAAGTATGTCTTTACCTGTCATCAGCTGCATAGCGACCAAGACCTTGGTCTCTGGTGTCACGGTGATAAGCTTATTCTGCAAGTACCAATTCACAGATCTATTCCAGCTCAATGCCCCCCCAAAAAAAACAATTAAATCATATGATTCCATACCTCTTCAGTCATAATGTCCCCTACTTTTGTTGATTTGGATGATCTGCCTTGCACTATGATCTTCCTCAGATAATCTAAAAGATACAGCAATGTCAAAAACAGATATAAATGGAACATAAAACATTCATAGACAGCCAGCCAAACTTCGTCTTACCTCTCTCTGTAATGATTCCAGCAAGAGATTGTTGCTCACCAGGTTTCACAACCACCAAGGCACCAACATTGTGTTGTGTCATCTAACCAAAAACACACATCAATCCCCCAAAAAAAAAACACTTCCAAACCGATATGGCTCTATGGATTACTTACGGATTTAACAGCATCGTAAACAGAGTCATCAGTGGTACACCAAAGCCAAGATCCATCAGCGCTTTTGCCTTTGGCGTTCATAACATCAGAAATGGTTGTGCTCTCGAACCCATGCTCCTCCATACGAGCAGGCTGAGTGGACTCAGAGCGAGTAGACAACACGGAAGGCTGAATCGCCGGGTTGACCACACGGAGATGCTGCAGCAGAGATGATCTCACAACATTTCCACCGGACACAAACGAACGAATCACAGCTTGCATCTTGACCTAACATCAGATTCAAATCAATCAGCTAACAGATCTAAAAAGGGAAGCAACAGTAATCAAACTTAACAGCTAGAAGACGAATCTAATGAAAACTAGATCGAGAAAACAGAATGATTTGCATCAAAAGAAAGGTATAAGACGAGATGTTCAGAACCTGAGCTTGGAGAAAGAAACGGATCGGAGAGGGAAGCTTGAGAACCCTAGAGTAAAGGTAAGAGACAGGTGACGAGAGTTGAGTGGAGTGTTTCAAGGGGTTTCTTATGGATAATAATAAATAATCTTTTTCGATAGTGATTCACTGACGACTCTCTCTCCTTTATTATCCTTAAAAATATTTTATTAAAAATTAATGATCACAGTGCATTCAATTATTCTGGCATACTCTTGCACTATCAATAGGCCCACTTCCAAACTCTTAGACTCTCAGGCCCACTTTGATAGAGCCAGTTTTGGATTCGAGTGAATAATTTTGTTAGTTTTGGTAAATATCTAACAGAAAAATATAATATTCAGAAAAATATTTACAAATTTTCATCCCAAGAAGAACACATTGCAGGAATTGGCATGTCTTTCAATATCTCTTGCTCCACAGCAAATTGGAAAAATAAAGCATCCATTAAATAACATCATATTTATCCACAAAAATACAAACACTCTTTGTTGTGTAATAAAACTTGAAACACCAAATTTCTTACCTAGAGAGAGGGTACTGACGAGTTTGAGAGCTGGGGTTGATTCTAGAAGGTTGAGGAACGTGTTCAGAGACAATGCAAGCAATGTCTTTCCACCAAGAAGCTTCAGCCTCCTTCACATGAAGCCTTTTCTTAGCATTTTCCAATGCATTCTCCAGCTCATTTATCTTCTCTTCTTGTCTTATTTCTATTAGCTCATGTAGCCTCTTCTCTAACTCATAAGGACACACTCCTTGTTGTTCCTCCAATGGCCTTATTCCTCTTGAATCTTCACTCTTCTCTTGGTTGTGACCAATCTGAAGAAGCTCAAACTCGGCTTCAAGTTCTGCTTCAAGCTGATCCATGTCTCCTACAAAATCTTTTCCCTTTCCCTTAAATACATAATGTTTAAAAGAACCTTCAACTCCAACAGCCAAAGACGTCTCCATTAACTGTGGAGAGTAATAGTAATCACTAGAAGTTTCCACAACGTCACTCTGCTCTTGCTTCCCTGAGACAAACCGTTGTTGTTTTCGCCTCAAATCATCATTGTGATTTTGTAATAGCTTGTCTATTTCGTTCCTTAACTCAACAAACTCTTGATGTTTTCGCCTCATTTCATCGTTCTTGCATTCAAGAAGCTTCTCTATATTGTTACGTAGCTCGACTATCTTGTGAATCTCTTCTCTTCCAGTAGCAATCAGATGCAGCAAGTAACAACTCATCCCAATGCTGAACAAAAACTCCCTTCTTCGCAATTCTAAAAGACCGCAAAAAAAAATTACAGCTTTTGTTTAATTTGTTTTGCTAACTAATAAATTACAGTTAAGATACGAGTTTAACGCTGTTTTTTTATTGAGAACAAGTTTAACACTGTTTTGTTCATAATACACCGAAGGATTAAGGTGAGACAGTATATAAGATTGGAGTATTACCGGAATCGATCGTCCGTGGCGGCGAATCTGAAAGTTGGCCAACTCCATGATGATCATTTATGATCCTCTCGCAGTCACAGTCTCTTACACGTTCTTCGGCCATAGCCTTCTTCTTCTTCCCTTTGACCTTAACCGGCGAAGGAAACAACCGAGCCATGACTCTCCGCGGAGACAGATACTTGATCCTGATGCATCATGCTCCCACTCCACCACCGCCGTCCATCGGGATTGAAGAAAGAGAGAGAAAGGGAGAGGGAGGAATGTATTAATGAGAATCACGAGGGAAACAGAGTGTTGTTTCGACTTCCATGCGCTTTTTGGGAATTTGGAGGGGAATTTTTGAATAGTTTGGAAACTCTTTTAATGCTATCTATCATATGACCTCTCCTTTTCTTCAATTAAAGTGTAAAGTTCAATTCACTACTATGTTTCTTGTGCTTGATACATAGTGTAATTCAATACTTTGAAGTTTGAACGAGTATAAAAAAGCAAACAAATCTTTAAAGTACAATTAATTAGGGTCAAAAGTAGGTTTGAAGATCCAAGGAGAAGAACTGACCAAATTGTTTAGCCATAAATAGCAATCTGAGTAATGTTTGACCAAAAGAAATGGCATTGTTGACCAATGTCGCTGGCAAAACACCACAATAAATTCGAGACAGGTTGTTGTTTGAATAATTTAACCTTCCTAAATATGTCTCTTCTTGGCTAATTTCCGATAGCCCTGGCCATTTTACCTTGACCCAAAAACTTGAACCAGAACCGACCTAACACCGGTTCGGGTCAGATACGGGTAATACCATTTTATTCTACTGGGTCTTGTTGTGAAAGATTCGTGGGTTTTGGACCCGACCTGATCTGAATCCGAGATCCGATGGGGTACCCGAGCGAAATTTCTAGTATATGTTAAGTATACGTGGGTGTTTTATTATATTTTGGTATCACATATTTTTTTTTAGTTTTGGATTTAGAGTTTTCAGGTATAGTTTTGAGTTTCGGATAAAATTTTAGATTTTTAAAATTATAATTCGGTAATCAAATAAAATTTCACGTATTTTTCTTGTCTTTGTGTCAGATTTTAAGTAAAAATTCGGATATTTTAAATATTTTCATGTTTTTTGTGTTTTGGGTATTTTTTGAGCCGGATCCGACATGACCCGAACTCAACCCATCACAGATCTGAACCGAACAAGAACCAAGAAATTCTAATTACCATATTGGGTCCAACTAACTAAGACCGAACTGATCTGACATGAACCGAAACCAAACCGACAAATTCTAATTACCCTATTGGGCCTAATCTAGGACCTGAAGAATCCGTATCCGACAAGATTCGACCCAAACCCGACTCAGAGGACCCGAATGCTCAGGCTTACTTTCTTATGAAGAAACTGGAAAATTAATTTCGTGTTAACTTCCTGCCGGTTCTATGGCAAAGAAACCACGCGCATTTCGCTGCTTTTAAATCCGAAAAGGATGTTGGTTTACGCTATTTATAGGCCCATATGTTTAAAGGCCCAATATAAGAAACGCAGTCTCCGTCTCTCTGGAGTAAACTTGTTCATCTGATAGTATCTTCCGCAATGGCGAAAGAGGCATGAGAAGAAACGGATATGGCGGGAGTGATTAGGGTGAAGCATATGTTCCTATGCTCGTCGATTCTCGCTAGCAACAACAACATCAGCAAGGCTCTATCACGCCTCCCTCGGCGTGGTATCAATGTAACCGCGGGAAATCTCAGTTCCAGCGAGACGAAGAAGAAGGAGAAAGAGAGGAGGAAGAGGAGGAAAGAGATCGAGGTCGCGAGAGAGACGGCGGAAGCAGTGGTGAAAAAGGAGAAGAGGAGGACACGGTCTAGCAGAGAGTATGAGATCGGCGGCGACGGGGAAGCTCCGTCCTCGCACGTGCCGGTCATGCTCGGAGAAGTCATGGACGTTTTCTCCTCGGTTTGGTTGAGAAGCTTCGTGGATTGCACTCTTGGCGCAGCTGGTCACTCTTCTTCTGTAAGTTCCTCTTTCCAAATCAATTAGCTAAGAATCTTAAGATGGAATCAACTTCTTATGCTAAGTTTAGTGACTTGAGATTTTGAATTTGTGTTTTCAGATTATTCAAAGTCACTCTGAGTTGAATCATTTCGTTGGGATGGATGTGGATCCTGTGGCTCGGAAACTGGCTCATTTTCATATTGATTCTCTCATGCATCCAACTTTGAAGGCTTCTATTGTGTTGAAGAACTTTAAATATATTAAGTCTGCGGTTGCTGATACGCATCCGGAGCTGTTAGATGTAGGTGTTGATGGTATCCTTATGGACCTGGGAATGTCATCTATGCAGGTACTTTGTGATTTCATAAAGAAACTGTGTGTGTGTTTCGTTTCCCTCTTGCATTGTTGACACATTTGTTGAAAAATCTTTATCCGACAGGTAAACAATCCTGAAAGAGGGTTTAGTGTGCTTCAACAAGGACCTCTTGATATGCGCATGGATCCTCAGGTGAGTTATATAGGCTAGTGAACGAAGCTCTGACCTCTCTGCCATAAAGTTTCTCCTTACATATTCGCTAACAATGTGACAGGCGAGTCTGACAGCGGAAGATATAGTGAACACTTGGCCAGAATCCGAACTAGGGAGGATTCTACGAGAATATGGGGAAGAAAGCAATTGGCATTCACTTCAAACCAGAATTGTTAAGGCTAGACTTACTGGTGGGTTACATTCTACTGGTGACTTGGTGGATCTCATTAGAAGGATGTCACCACCAAGCAGAGGTATATATAATATACATTGCTTCTAGTAATCTGTCTTTGATTTCTTGATTTGCATCTCAATGCGAGTTCCAGATAGTGTTCATAGTTATAAGATATGGTTTCCAGGTGCATAACAACACATCAATGAGTGGTCCAAAATAAGATCATGAAAACATTAGAGTTTTCACCGTATAGACAAAGGATAATCTTATTTTTGTCGTCCATTTGAAATGCTGCAGGAGGCAGACAGGGTTGGATAAAGACCGCAACACGTGTGTTTCAAGGACTAAGGATCGCAGTGAACGACGAACTCAAGACACTACAAAACGCACTCTACTCATCCTTCGATGTTCTCTCCCCAGGTGGGAGATTAGCAGTCATCTCCTTTCACAGTCTGGAGGATCGGGTAGTTAAACAAACATTCCTCGACATACTGGGGTTTCAAAGGGAGGAGACAAGCACAGAGATGAGCGTAAAACCAGAGAGACAAATCGAAGAAAGTATAGACAAGGAGCTAAAAGAGAAAGAAGCGTGGATCAAACAAACTGTAATCAGTTCGAAAGGAGTAATATTGACAAAGAGACCTATTACTCCTTCGGAGGAAGAGGAGAAACTGAATCGCAGAGCAAGGAGTGCTAAGCTAAGAGTGATTCAGAAGTTGTGAGTCATTGCTCCATAAAATGTTTCCCTTCTCTCTTATGGTTTTGTTAGTTCTTGTTTATCACTAGGCATGGGTGTTGGATTCGGTCAATTAATTCAAATTTTTTGTATTTTCGGTACTTTTCTTATAAGCTCATTCGGTTTTACTGACTTTTGAATCGGTTTTGGTTCGGTTTTTTTGGATTGAGTTTGAATCTGATTATAATCAATGTCTAAAATTGTTTTAAAACACCAAAAAAATTGTGTAGAAAAATAGTTAAACTAAATAAACTAACTAAACTGTGTGTAAATAATAAATAAAAATTACAAATTTTATTAAAATATTTAAATTATTTTAGCATATTTAACTAATTTCTGATATTTTCGGATCGTAGTTCAAATTTTAGATCGGTTCAAATCGTACCCAAATCTGAAAATACATAGCTTTAAAGTTTAGTTCAGATATTTTTATATAACCATTTGGATCAAAAAAAAAAATTCTTCGATTCAGATTAGGTCCAGTTTAGGTCAGGATTTTAGTTTGGGATAAAAATGCCATGCATATATATCAAAGTAATCGAACCGATATGTACCAAAACAGAGATTTTTCCCGGTTCAATTCAAAATTATCGAACCATAGCGGTTTAAAATGCTTGATTCCTTTAACCATACGACCACTACTAAAGTATCCGAGTGTTGTCACCGCAAAAAGCCATTCTAAAGACCTTGAAACCCTTGTCGTGCTCCTCCGCCACCAAACAACCAATGGGAGCACTTGATCTTTCTCTCTCACAGAGTCTCCTCTTCTCTCCGTCACGCTCCTACTCTCCCTCATCAACACACCGCTCCGTGTCTTTTCTACCGCCGGGAAGCAAGTCACGGTCTCTCCCTCCCTTGCGCTCAATGAGCAGCCACGACGACAACGACACGGCCTCCAAGGAGACGAAGCTATGGGGTGGAAGGTTCGAAGAGAGCGTCACAGAGAAAGTGGAGAAGTTCACTGAGTCCATTTCCTTCGACAAAGTTCTCTACAAGCAGGACATCATGGGCAGCAAAGCTCACGCCACAATGCTCGCTCACCAGGTTTTTTTTTCACTTCATTCTATCGTCATCTTTGTTTTTGATTGATAAAGTCTTAATCTTTGGTTGTTGTTGTTATTACAGGGGCTTATAACAGATACCGACAGGGATAGCATATTGCAAGGTCTTGATGAAATCGAGAGGAAGATTGAAAGAGATGAATTTGAATGGAGGACTGATCGAGAGGACGTGCACATGAACATTGAAGCAGCCCTCACTGATCTAATCGGCGAACCTGCTAAGAAGCTTCACACAGCGCGAAGCAGAAACGACCAGGTTGCTACTGATTTCAGGCTTTGGTGTCGTGACGCTATCGACACAGTCATTGTCAAAATCAAGAATCTTCAGACGGCTCTGGTTCAGCTTGCTTTGAAGAACGAGGGTTTGATTGTTCCTGGTTATACTCATCTCCAGAGAGCTCAGCCTGTTTTGCTCCCACACGTCCTCTTAACTTATGTAGAGCAGGTTTGGCTTCGAAGCTCTCATTTGCTCAAGTTTTTAGTTTTTTTCTGGTTAGGCTATGTTAGTTGAACCAACTCTATGTATGTGTTATCTTGGTATCTGCATTGGTAGTATGTGCTTAGAAGCATCATAGGTTCTTGCATTTACTGAGATGAGATCTTATGTTGTTGTGTTGATGTATGGCAGCTTGAACGTGATGCTGGTCGTTATATCGACTGTCGAGAGAGGCTAAATTACTGTCCCCTTGGAGCTTGTGCTTTGGCTGGGACTGGTCTACCTATCGATAGGTTCATGACTGCAACTGCTCTTGGATTCACCGAACCAATGAGAAACAGGTTTGCTCCTAGTTCTTGTATTAGTTACAGAAACTCTCTCTGTACTTAACATAATCACTTTTGCTCTTTAATCTTTACAGCATCGACGCGGTATCAGACCGAGATTTCGTGTTGGAGTTTCTATATGCGAACTCCAACACAGCCATTCATCTATCGCGTCTTGGAGAAGAGTGGGTGCTCTGGGCCTCTGAGGAGTTTGGTTTCATGACTCCAAGCGATTCTGTATCAACCGGAAGCAGTATAATGCCGCAGAAGAAGAATCCAGACCCGATGGAGCTCGTCAGAGGCAAATCTGCTCGAGTCATAGGGGATCTTGTCACTGTCCTGACGCTGTGCAAGGGACTTCCCCTTGCTTACAACCGTGATTTTCAAGAAGATAAAGAGCCTATGTTTGATAGCACCAAGACTATAATGGGAATGATCGATGTTTCCGCGGAGTTTGCACAGAATGTCACGTTTAACCAAGAGAGGATTAAGAGAAGTCTACCTGCTGGTCACCTTGATGCTACTACTCTTGCTGATTACCTTGTGAAGAAGGTAATGCTCTTTTTTTGCTGTGTAGCTAGATTCGAGAAGGTAATACATTTTTGTTTTGTTTTGGTTTCACAGGGGATGCCGTTTAGGTCATCACACGACGTTGTTGGGAAACTAGTTGGAGTTTGTGTGTCAAGAGGATGTGAACTTCAGAACCTGAGTCTTGAAGAGATGAAGAAGCTGAGCCCTGTGTTTGAAGAAGATGTGTTTGGGTTTTTGGGAGTCGAAAATTCGGTTAATAAGTTCAGTTCGTACGGTTCAACTGGATCGAACTGTGTGGCTGAGCAACTTGGCTACTGGGTCAACAAGCTGAAGATTACTAGCACTTGAGTTTGGACCAAACCATCAGGCTAATTGTTTCAGCGGTTTGAGGAAGACACGTAGGTTCCTTCTCTAGCAAAAACTCCCCAAAAAATAATTGCTTTGTTGAAGTTTACTAGTATCTGAAACCGAGATTTTTGTTCTTGTTCTATGATAACAACGTTTTTATATTCTACAATGGCAAGAAGATTTAACTTAACCGAGATCACTTAGCTTGGCTAGGTCTTGATTTTACATTAGCAAATATCCAACCACATGAGAGTTAGAAAGAAGAGGGAGGAGTCCAGTGAGGTTGTACATGTGCATCCTCTGGGCGGTTCAAACTCATGGCTGGTTCTGGTTGCTGAGATTGTACACACTAAAGTCTTCGAAGGTCGTGAAGTTGATTTAGTTGAGATCTCCTATTTCCTCTGTGTAGCACAATGTATCTGCAACGGGAGGACATAAGAGTACATGCCGCACACACACACATAGGAGTGTTAAATGTGACCAAACTGATGTCTAATAACTTGTTACTAAATGGTAAAGAGATATATTACCATTGAAGAGGTTAATAAAATGCATTATGCATTTGGATGTAAAAAAAATTGAACATGGAGGAGCCCACGTGAGATGTGAACCCTTTCTTCCATAGGAGGTGGAACATCTGTTCATGTTATAAAAATGTATATTATCCTTTTCTTCGTCCAAAATTATCATTTTCCATTTCTATTACCACACACACGATATGCAGCAGTCATGATCTCATTGGTGTTGTCTCTACACAAACAGTTCATTTTCTTGATTTAATAATATCCTTTAGATGGTGGAGTCACTTTCACAATCCTTGTCCTTAAATCTCATGTTTAGTCACTGATTGATGCTTCTTTCGGATTATTGGTCGGAATAATATTAGTTTCTACTGAAAGCCTCAACTCTCTTCAATTGGGACATTCAATGGATTGAGTTTACGGGTGAACTTCATCTCTTACTTTTGTTTATTTTAATCCCTTTGTTGTTTGTATTCATTTTAACTTTTTAAAAGACTTTTCTTTTTATTAGCTTCGAATCTTGTAGAACGATGGAGTAGCCTTAAAGAATGTATGGTCTTCACAATAATGCCATATGACAAACTGAAATTGGACATGTAGAAGATTCAAGAAAAGTCTTCGGATAAACAAAATTATTTTGTTCTTGACTTTGTCCTCTCCACTCCACTACCTCTAATAGATCTCAATGATTTTGATTCGGTGACAAATGGTGTGTCTTTCCGACGTCTCTGAGACACTACACGCGGCAGTGTTGTTAACCAACTCACTCATATAGCCAGTTTTTCTACCATGAGATGACTGAACCATTGGAATTTTAATTGCAATAAACCAGTTGGTAACTAAGTTCCCGATAAACTCAAGGAATTTACTCACAATTTTTTTTCAAAATATATTAAGTTATAAATATTAATAAATCATGCTGTAGATTTTGATGTAAATTTTTCATAAATATAAAATGATAGCCACTAAAGCTTCATTATATTTTACTTGAAAAATAAAAATAAAACAAAAGTACAACTTAGAAAACTATAGTTTTTCTGAGATTCTGAATCCAAAGTAAAACAAAAATTATATTAAACCAAACAATATTTAGGTTCAATGTAACAGTTCTTATACTACAATACATTAACCAGTAAACCGGTACACTCAATCTCCTGATCCATCAATCATTCTAAGTATATTTTGTTAACCGGTGACATGACCATCAGGTTTCTGATTAACCGCACTATTATCGCCGTGCCATGACCAAACGATGTCGTTTAACGCAGGCCTAACTTCTTCATAAAACCTATTGTACTCCAGAGTATCTCCCGCCGATTTGCAGAACTCCACCACTGACATCTCCGGCGCCACTTCGAACACTTCCGCCGTCATCGACAGCCGTCCTTTCCTCCCTTCCGCTTTCCCCTCAACCTTCACTCTGAAATCCTTCGTCGTCTTCACATTCATGTCCATCTCCTTCGTAACCGTCTCGATCTTCTCCATAATCTCCGTCGCCGAGGACCGCGACGTGAACACCGACTGAACCTTCCTCTCGCTCTGGAACAAGCTCGACAGATCGAACCCCGACGACATCGAGGAGATGAACTCGAACGCGTTGAAGACCTTCGGCGAAACCGGCGGCTCCGTTTCTTCCCGATCGTCGATTTCGAAAGCTAGCGGCGGCGGATTAAAGTTTTCCGTGAGCCACGGCGTTCGCATGATCTCCGCCACCGAGATCCGCCGATCGGGATCGACGACGAGGAGCTTCGAGACGAGCCTCCTCGACTCCGGCGAAAACCACGGCGGGAACTCGAAGTCCGCTCTGAAGATCTTCCGGTACATGTTCATCAGATTCTCGTCGCGAAACGGCAAGCATCCGGCGAGGAGCGCGTACAAAACGACGCCGCACGACCATATATCCGCCTTCGCGCCGTCGTACCCCTTCTTACGCAGCACCTCCGGCGCCACGTACGCCGGCGTCCCGCACTGCGTGTGGAGCAGTCCGTCGTGGAGGATCTGCTCCGGCAGCGCGGATAATCCGAAATCGGAGATCTTCAGATCTCCGCTCTCGTCGAGGAGGAGATTCTCGGGTTTTAAATCGCGGTGAGAGACGCCTCTGCTGTGGCAGAAATCGACGGCTGAGATCAGCTGATGGAAATATCTGCGAGCAGCGTCCTCGTGGAGCTTGCCTTTGGAGACTTTGTCGAAAAGCTCGCCGCCTCTAACGAACTCCATGACGAAGAAGATCTTGGTCTTGGTGGCCATGACTTCTTTCAGCTCGACGATGTTGGGGTGGCGAACGAGCTTCATGATCGAGATCTCGCGTTTGATTTGTTCCATCATGCCTTGTCGTTTCAGTACGTGATCCTTGTTGATGACTTTGATGGCGACGCTCTCGCCGCCGATGATCTCTTTGCCGTAGTAGACCTTCGCGAAGGTTCCTTTGCCTAAAAGCCTTCCCATCTCGTACTTCCCGAAGAGAACTCGCCGTTCTTCCTCCATCGATATATTATAAGTGGTGTAGAATGAAATGGAAAGTGATATTAGAGTGGACGGGGGATGATTAAAGAGAAGCTGTTTTGTTGATCCATGAATGAGAATTTGATAATATCAGTCACAGGTGAAGAAGTGCAATTTCATGTTCACCATTGAAGGTGAGAAATGGTGACGATAATGCAGAGTGCAATGTGAGAACAAAACCATACAAACGGAGTAGAAGAGGTGTTGTCGTTTTATATACTCACTCTCACTCTTTTCAATCATAACCACGTAAATAAATCCCACTCACCAGGCGACATTTAATTTTCTATAGATTGAAATAAAAAATTTTATATACATTAAAACATTTCTATTTCACGCTCTAATTCGTTAATTTGTACAGTTAAAATTAGCTAGAAAATTATTAGTATTCAGTTTGTTGTTTAAAAAAGGTATGAGAAAATGAAGAATATATACAAAAAGTTCTTTTAAATTGTTTGCAGTTAAAAACTAATATATTGGTGCTAGGAAAAACAATATTTTCTAGTTGAAGCACTCGAGTTAAAAAGATTCAGACGTGGTTGTTTGAGTAAAAAAATCTTAATTGGTTAATTAATTTCTAATTGGTTAGTCTTGTCAGAATAAGTTTATGGCTATAAAAACCGATATGAGTAAGGCATATGACCGGATAGAGTGGAATTTTATTGAGGCTCTCCTGCATAAAATGGATTTTGATTCTCACTGGATCAAATTGATGCGAGAGTGTGTTTCCTTAGTCCAGTATAGAGTTCTTCTAAATGGACAGCCTCGGGGACATATAATTCCTCAGAGAGGACTACGGCAAGGAGATCCTTTATCTCCTTATTTGTTTATTATGTGCACGGAGGCCCTGATTTCGAATATTAAAAAGGCGGAAAGGGTCAAACTTTTAACCGGGATGAAAGTGGCAAGGGCTTGTCCTGCAATTTCTCATCTACTATTTGCAGATGATAGTTTGTTTTTCTGTAAGGCAAACAAGGAAGAGTGTCAAACTATTCTTAGGATTCTAAAGGATTATGAGACTGCTTCAGGGCAACAGATTAATTTCCAGAAATCGTCAATTCAATTTGGACACAAGATTGAGGAAGCTACTCGGCAAGAGTTGAGAGATATTTTGGGAATCCAAAATCTAGGGGGAATGGGATCTTATTTAGGCTTGCCGGAAAGTCTGGGTGGCTCTAAGGTACAAGTGTTTGGATTTGTTCAAGAGCGGTTGAATAAAAGGGTTAATGGATGGACCTTTCGTTTTTTTACAAAAGGTGGAAAGGAGGTGATTATTAAATCGGTGATTACGGCCTTACCAAACCATGTGATGTCTGTGTATAGGTTACCAAAAGCTACAGTTAAGAAGCTGACGGGTGCTGTAGCACAATTTTGGTGGAGTCCAGGGGGTAGTGCAAGAGGTATGCATTGGAAATCATGGGATAAAGTGTGTGAAACCAAAGATAATGGTGGTTTGGGCTTTAAGGATCTTATGGATTTTAATACAGCAATGCTTGGTAAGCAACTATGGAGGCTAATTGAGAAACCAAATACTCTTTTTTCAAGAGTTTTCAAAGGACGGTATTACAGGAATGCTTCACCCCTGGAACCGATCCGATCTTACTCCCCGTCATATGGCTGGAAGAGTATTACTTCTGCTAGATCTCTGGTTTGTAAAGGACTAATTAAAAGGGTGGGAACAGGATCATCTATCTCTGTATGGAATGATCCTTGGATCCCAGCCACTCGCCCGAGACCAGCAAATAAAAAATTTCACAACTTTTATCCGGAACTCACAGTGGATTCCCTCATCAATCAGGAATCTCGTTCATGGAATATACAGGCAATCAGGGCTCTAGTGGATCCGAAGGATGTAAGAATTATTGAAAGTATCCCTTTAAGTAGGATTCAGATGGAGGATAATGATGGATGGCATTTTACTAATAATGGAAAATATTCGGTCCAATCAGGTTATCAGGTTGAACGTATTTACCCTGATAGGTTAAAACCTCCTGTTTATAATGGCCCCACAGTGGATATACTTAAAGCTTTCTGCTGGAAAGTGCGGTGTCCACCAAAGATACGGCATTTCTTGTGGCAAATGGTATCAGGATGTATATCGGTGATGAAAAATTTAAAGGCACGAGGGATCAGAGGAGATATATGTTGTGCTCGTTGTGGAGATCCGGAAGAATCAATAAATCATGTATTTTTTGAATGTCCTCCTGCACGTCAAGTGTGGGCACTATCCAAGATTCCTTCACCGCATAATATCTTCCCTATCAGCTCTTTATTTGTTAATATGGATCATCTTTTTTGGAGAGTACAACCGCAAATGGATGACCACCATTTTGCATGGATTTTATGGTATATATGGAAAGCCCGAAATAACAAAGTTTATAGTAATTTGGATATTGATCCGCGGGATACTCTTAAATTGGCTGAAGTGGAATCATCACTCTGGGCAGACGCACAAGTGAGAAATGAACCAAGGAGGGGGCTTTCGGTACAAACCATTCCTCCTTTAGAGACATCAGGTCGATGGTGTTTTATTGATGGATCATGGAAGGATAAAGAATTAATGTCAGGGCAAGGCTGGCATAGTACTTTACCGGGGTTCGAGGGTCTACTGGGGGCAAGGAATGTAAGGGCATGCCTCTCTCCCCTGCATTCAGAGATAGAGGCTTTGATTTGGGCAATGAAATGTATGAGGAATTTAAGACAGGTCCAGGTTACGTTTGCAACGGATTGTTCTCAATTGGTGAAGATGGTTTCGGAACCAGAAGAATTGCCAGCATTTGGAAGCTACTTGGAAGATATCAAACTCCTCAAAGGAAACTTCCTCAACTCAGACATCGTCCATGTACCTCGGACGGCGAACCTTCGGGCAGATAGCTTAGCACGTAGTGCACGCAAGCAACTGTCCTTTGTCGTTCACATGGATGCGGAGTTACCAATATGGTTTACAGAGTCAACATGAGTCTGTAAATTTCTTGCTGTCAAAAAAAAAAAAAAAGTTAATTAATTTCCAAAAAAGGTCAAAAAATGAATATAAGATACGTTATTAGAAAAATTCTTGATATTATACAACTTACATCACCTCATTTGGTATACAATTTACCACGAATTAACAAAAAAAAAATATTGTTGCTGTAATAAACAAATTTATATGAAAAATGAGTGTAAACCATCAACGTCAAATGGAATAGACTAAAACCTGAATAATGAATAGCTAAACTGGTAAATGCATATGATACGTCTAATATTGTGTTAAAGAATAAGATGTCTATTCTTTTTGTAAGTTGCTTTAGTCGATAGCTAGAATGCTATAGACTATAGTTTACACATTTCCTGTAAAAATATATTTTCCTTGGACGTCGTAAAATTGATAACTATTATTACGAGTAACAAGAGCATCTCAACTCATTGTTATTTCTATTTTTGTAATAGCATATTTATATTTTTATAATATCATTTAGAGGTGAAATTGCTTAAACTCACCTCTATTTTTTCCTCTATAATAAAAATTTATTTATTTTTTTCTGTTTATAGAGGAAGAAATAACATTTTTCTATTTTTTACTCTACATTTAGAAATTACTATTTTAAAAAATACATTAGAACATATATTATTTCTATTATAGAATTTTTCTATTTTAAAAATGAAAATAACAAAATACATTGAAAATGGTCTAATACCGTAAAAAAAAAGAGTAGGGTCTCAAGTAACTCTCAAGGATATATCAATTATTGACAAAAACTTCTAAACACACCTTAAAATAATGTCAATAATTCTTTCCAACGGTCTAATGCCTTTTGTCCCCTTATCTTATTAGGTGGTTCCACCCAACCTTTCGTATATAAAATCTAAAGCTTAATGTAACATCATTTTCATAAACTAGCATATTTACCTAACTTTTATATAAATAGGTCAAGATCATTTGTAATATGCATATATTTAGTAACTCAAATCATCTCAATATTGTATATAACTATTAGAGAAAATATCAATGACTTTAAGTTACAAAAAAAAAATATCAATGACAAATGTCTTTAAAAGTGCTTGAGAAAAGAAAGTTAAATTTGAAAAAAGAAACATTTTTAGTATCATGACACGGTTCATGCATATACTATCACATGCCTTCATATCAGAAAGAAAATTATATTAAAAAAAAAAAGAGAAAGACATCTCTTAGAACATGATTAATGGAAAAGTCCGAAGGTGGAGTTCTTACGAAATATAAGAATCGTCTCTACGAACCTTACCATAAAAACCTCCCATTAATCATGCTATTACAATATACAAATAAGAAACTTCATATTTTATAAATTCTCAACCAAAAGGAAACCGTAAAAGTTAAAGACATGTTTCTTGTGTTGTGAGGCTCAATAAACAACTATCCCAATTCCCAACAATTAATATACATATTGCATTTTAGTAAATCATGTTTTGGAACGATTAACTAGGGAATTCGTGCGTTACTAACAATAACATTAAGAAAATCTAGTAATGGAGAAGCACGTAGGTGGGATCAGTGAAAATTAAGGTAAAGCTCGTCACAGTTAAAACTTTTTTTGTCCACTTCTCATAGTTTTACTAACAATCAATATTAAAACAAGATTGGACACAAACACACATTCGTGTTCTCTTCAAACGAAACAGAACCAAGAAAAAAAAATTCAAATAAGAGGAGGTTGATATCTTGCACCCAGAAGATGTAAATAACGAACTATACAGTATACAACACGAGTGAAAAAAGGCTATAAGGAAGCTGTCGATGAGTTTTACAGGGAGAGAAAGCTTTTGCTGCATTTGAAAGCTTAATCACAGACTTTATTATTCATTATTCATATTCAAAGCCATACTCCACCAGCACCTTCACAAAGCAAGCTTTCCCTTTACCTATACATTCCCCTTCTGCTTTTTTAGCTCTGAGTACATTCAAATGGGTGAAAGTTCCCTTCTGCAAACTCTTGCATCCTAAACCTCTGCAGAAGCTCCACAGACCTGCAAATGGATAACAAAACACCAAAATAAAATTTTAAGAGCTCTGATTCTTCCGCCTTTGCTTATCACAGAAAATCTCACAGAGGGTTCTCTCGATTGCGGCTTAGTTTCTGTTGATTACTCTCCATTGCTTCCACTACATTGGCTGTTGCAGGTCCAGCTGATCCACCCGCTACAATCGATGGCACTGATGCGATTGGACTCCACATCTTCACACACAATTTTTCAACTTGCATATGTTAATCTAAGAGCTCTTTAATTAAAATTGCAGGGGAGATAGCTAGCTTCTATGCGCTTGCTTACCTTTATTGTGTTATCGATTCCACTCGTTGCTACAACGCTGTCAAACGGATGGCACTGAATGCAGTTCACAACTAGAAACAAAAGATGAATTTCTTTAGCCAACTAATGAAATTCGAGAAAATGATTTATATATTAATGGAAGAAGTGATAAACAACAAACAAAAACCTGCTTCATCGCCAACAAGTACTTTCATAAGCCTCCCCGTCTGCTTCTCCCATATAAACCACCTACCATCATCACTTCCACACGCAATATATTCACCTAAAATGTGGTAATAAACGTTCACAGAAAGTCAATAACTATGTAATATTTTTCCTACCTCACTGGAATTGCATTCAGATGAACATAAAATTTGCAACCAGAACACAAAAACGCACCTCTCTGGCCGAGAAAACTGGCTTGCTTAATATCAGTTCCAATGTTACAGTGGCCAATATATCTACGCTTCATATCAATGGCTCCTTCCGGCTTAAATAACCAACAAAACCAATGGGGTAGACGGTATAATATCAAATCAACGAGACTAGGTAAAAACATACAAGAAGCCAAATACTAACTTGAACACACATTCAATATGCTTAGTTTGTTTTATTTTGAAATCTAATAAAAAAGTATCATAATTTGAAAACTGAAAACTAACCTGATAAGAGGTTCTATCGTTTTGAGATGACGATGCAGTTCCCGAGGAGCCATTATCACCAGAATTTTCTATGGGCTTATCATCACTTACTCTATGAATTCTTAGATTTAGGCTACCACGCATAGCATTCGAGTCTGGATCTCCTCCTTCATCATCTGACATGGAAGTTTGAATATCAACCTCTAATTCCTCATCATAATCAGACTGGTCTCCTTCGGATCTCGACATATCATGCGAACTGTCACTGTTCGCCTCTGATCTATAAAGTATGTCGCTCAAAGAAAGTACTCTACCAGTTCCTCCTTCTGGCTCCTCTTTTTTTTCAGCTCCAGCTGATTTTGTCAATCAAAAGACAAGTACATGGATATCAAAATGTAAAAAGAAGATCCCTTGATCTGTATATGATATATTCTCGTAATGCTTACTAGTAACAGATGATTATAATTCGTGAAAAAGAAAAAAACAATACAACTAAACAGGAACAGTAAGAAAATATATAAAACAACTAAGTAGTTCATCTACAAGAAAAGACATACACTAAAGGTCACAAACCTGCTTGAAGATCCCTTTTAATGCTCTCCACCTTTGCCACTATATCAGCATCCGATGGTTTCAATTGTTGTGCAGCAGTCGCAAAATCCAGAGCTTCTTTACATTTTCCCAACTGCGTGAAAGCACAACTATATAAGAAAATGGAAAGGCGACTAAAATAAATACTTATTGCAGGACCATACTCCATGTCAGATCGTAAACTAAATTTTTTAACTGTTATCAGAGCTATGAATTTACTTGCTGCAATGCTTCAGACATGTAGTAATATGCTTTAAAAGATGAAGCATCAATTCTCCTAGCATTTTGGCAATCTCTTGCGGCCATATGAGCATCATTCTTCCACTTCCTCTGGAAAACAAAGGATTAAACTGATTGAGTTTATCAGCGAGGACTAACGTATGGATTGAAGGTAGTTATTTCTTATATAGACATTTTAAAGGACCTTGAGCAACAACGCTGCACGAGTACAAAGGCATTCATGCCTTAGCGCGGACTCAATATCATTAGAATGCGCATCTAGAACTTCGTTAGCTGCCTCAATTGCATAGAAAATATCCGTACCCTCTTCTAAAGAACTTTTGGCAAGTTCTACCAATTCGGTGCACTTCTTTAACTGAAAAGAATAGAGTCAGATGCACTAAGCAAATGAGATGGCAAGGTCACTTTTACGGAACAATTACAAAAGGGATGTGCGTACCATTGCAGCGCTGCCATTTCTGTGAAAGCCATTTTGAGTGGTGGAAACCTGAGGTGGAGATTCTACATCATGGAGAATGTTACTCAAAGAAAAGAAGTTCGCTACATCTCCTGGTGTGTATTGCATGGTTCCAACGCCTACAAGTAACAAACCAAGAAAAGAATCAAAGTCCAGCGATAAGAATCAAAACAAGTTTCATTCCAATATGAATATTCACTGCTTTCCCTTAGCAAGTACAATTATATACCATTATTTACATTCATCAGGTACACATGCTCCCCGCTGTAACTGAGCAAAACTTCTTCACCATTAGGACTGAAAGTTACATGAGTTAGGTGCAAATTTGTTCGCCCCTGAAATATTCCAAATACGTAGTGGACAGTGAGTTTGAATTAAAAAGCCTTTAATTTAAGAACACAGCAATGCTGAAGTAGAAGAGTATATTAATATCAATCAAATAAAACTAACACGTTCAGAAAGATGCATGGGACAGAAATAATTGACACATGGAGGTGGAGGCATCCTTTTCCGGCATGATGTCAACGGAGGAAGCATCCTTCTATCGTACAAACGAGCAAACGCATCACTGTCAAAGTAGAGAAAAAGAAAAGAACCAAGAGGTTAATTAAGAAAAACTAGAGAGATCTGATTAACAAACACGGTGACAAATACCTCCCACCAACGAGAAGTAGGTGTGGTCTTGTGGCACTTATATCACACGACTTCAGGGAGAGAGTCTGCTTAGGAGGATCAGCTAGTGCTCTTTTGGCTCCACTTCGCAGGTCAAGCTGCAAAACTCAGAGCTATCAACAAGGCTTCAATTTGCAAAAACTCAGAGCTAAATCAACATGTAACCAAATTTGAATATTACAAGAACACTGCGGCAATCTTGGTGAGCGGATCCAGCGGGAGGACAAGATGTAGATTCACGGAAATCATGCTGCCGCAGAGTCCCATCTTCACTAGCACTCCATACAACATTGGGGTTGCCTGGTTCGACCTACATGATAGTAAAAAACATCTGATAAACAAACAGCTGAAAACGGAAGACACCAAAAAACTTATTAAAAAAAGAGGTCTTACAGCTAGCTTTTTCACTCTCCGCGTGTGGCATTGGTACATTGCCGACGGTGTAAGAGCATTATCATCGTCTGCTCTACCTCTTAACCCGGCTAGATTGAATAGCCTAACCTATATAATATATGACAAAGACAAGCCCAAATGAATAGCAAATTCAAAAACCAAATGAAACTACAACCGAAAAAAGGAGTGAGTTTTACATACTTCAGCATCTCCAGCACCAGAAACGACAAGCTCGTCAGAGGTTTCAGGGACGAACTTGGTACAGAATATGTTGGCAGTGTGCCCCGTCTCTACAGAATGCACAAGCTTTCGACTGGAGTAATCCCAAATATTAACCTGCACATTACAAATTAAAAAGAAAAGATTTTCACATTCAATACAAGTCAACATTACATCACCTCTCAACAGAAGTCAGATGCTCAAATGGATTATAATTCACACAATCATTCACTCTCCTCCAAATCTATAATAACAACAATATGAAATTCGATCCACTAAACATCACTCTGGACTACTGCGACATCTTAAGCAAACGAAAGACGCTCATAAACAAACTGTGAAATTGATATACAAATTTTTAGTTTATCAGAATAACGCAAGGAAGGTTAAAGCTGGTATCTTTAGATGAATATCATATTTACCCTTAAATCATCTGATCCAGAGACCAACAGTGATCCAGTAGAGTTCCATGAGATAGCATTAACACAGCCTTGATGTCCCTGCTCCACACACACACAATAAACATTCATCTTATTAGATGAATTCAATTAAGTTATAAGTAAACAAATCCCAATTAAAAAATAATAATTACCTCGAGCTCCTGTTCCTGAGAGAGTCTCCGAACCAAGGAAGAATGTAATTGCATTCTTTGATCAACGTCCTACACAGAACAAACAACACTCCCACAAAGACTCAGTTAGTTTTTGCCGCACAAAAAGCAATAAGAGCAAAAATAAAGAAGAAGAAGAAAAGTAAAAGGGATTGGAATAGAGAAACGTACATGACTTGGCTCCGTGGACCTCGAGTGGAGGAGATTGAAGATGTTACCATCATGAAAGCTTAGATTCTCCATGGCCGAAAGCGATCGCCACCACCGCGATCAGATACAAGTAAGAAAGAAGCTCGAGACAACTACAAAGCCCTTCTTTGCCTCTTGGCTTTGCTTTTTTTTTTTTTTACCGTACCCGCTGGATCATTCTACTGACGGATGATCCCCTGCGCACATATGTTGCGTATCTATGTACTCCGAACTAGGCATGGGCGTTCGGGTACCCGTTGGCATTCGGATCGGGTTTTTTGGGTTTTTGGATTTTCGGATTTACACTTCTAGGTCCCTTACTAAAATTTTATTAGTACAGGTCGGATTCGGATAATAACACTTCGGGTTCAGTTCAAAATTGTATTGCATCATAAAACTCATAAAGTAATCATATATCGTACGGATTCGGGTTATATCGGTTCGGATATAACCAAAATAAAAAACAAAATTTTTGAAGGAAAACATAAAAAAACATCTAAATTAAATAAAAATTAATCTACCACATATAAAATTGATAAAATAACAATAAAATGTTAAATCAAGCATGAAAACAAACATCATTTATAAAAATATATGTATTGCCTTATAGAGAGTAGACTTTTTATTTCAATGAGCAAATTATAAAATACTTATTTATAACTAATTGTATAGTTAAAGCATTTATTAGAATTTTAATATTTATTATTATATATAATATTACCACAAATATTGAATTTAATAATTGGAATACTTATATATATTTCAAAATATTTATATTGACTATTAATTTCGGATTTTTTGGGTTACCCGTTCGGGTTCGGTTAATAACACTTCGGGTTCGGATATTTTTTGTACCACTCTACAAGGCCCGTTCGGATATTTTTACGTTTTGGATCGGATAACGGATCGGGTTTTTCGGTTCGGGTTCGGTTCGGATTTCGGGTTTCAGATTCTATGCCCAGGCCTACTCCGAACACATCTGAGCCGTTCGTTTCTTTACGATTTAATTTACTGTGCTGCTTAATTATGCTGGTGTTTTATAGCGGTGAGCTTGACTGGTCAGCGACCCGTCATTGTAAAGCAGCAAATATCATTTAATTTTTTTTTTCCCGGCCATTGTATAATTGTTGTAATTTGCATAGACAGCCCAATATTATTAGTTCTGCATTTTATTCCGAAATAGAGAATTTTAAAATTCTTCAAAAGTCGAATATAGTCGGAGTATTTTAGCTGTTTTTTCACAAAACTCGACCTTATATCTTTCCATTTTCTAGTGGGTTCTACATACCCTACGGCAAGTCCTCCTGCATGTGCTGAGTCTGCGTATCATGTGTTCACAACACATTCTCCTTCTTTTGGCAGTTTAATAAACATCAGCAAACCAAATTTAATCAAATAGTAGTCTATTTTCATAGAATCATCGTCGTGGAAGTCCATCCACCCCTGCACAAGAATGAAGTCTATTCCGGGTCAATGACATGTAACAAAGCGTCACGCTTTGCGATTTATCATAACCTAACATGAATTTTTATTACTTGTAATGAAACTGAAGAAACAAACACAGTCTTGGTATATCACTAGTTGCCAAAGAATTTGGATACAGAATAATATCCTACTGATCGAAGAATCAACAACTCCAAAATCTGCTGAATTTCATCCTGACATTGAATAGGCTACTACGTAAGAGAGAGGCAACTTGACGCAGGAGTAACACAACATATGTTTTGTATGCAATATATAGGCTGTATATCACAATTGTACAAGACCACAGAACTCATCCAAGTCATATTCTAAAATCCACAATGTTCTGTGCTCTATTTTTTGGTCATCTGAACAACATATACATGCATGTCTTTTGTACACATTTGTGATATCAACTCATCAACTACATAACCATTCAAAGGCACCAAATATATATCTAATACATAGCACATATATGCATAGAGAGATAACTTAAAGATGTTTTATGCAATCTTGTTCCATAGTAGTATTAACCAGCGTAATGAATGTGTGTACCATTTTTTCCACTCTTAAAGACGCGAGTCCGCCATATACTACGCGGATTTGCTAAAACATAACTACGAAAAATCTACTTAGCCAAAACGCAATAGACATTTCTTACTATTATACTCTATCCACTCATTCGACTAATCTAATATTTATATAACAAATCTAGTAAAACCTCAACTAACATTTGATGGTAGGATAGTTGATTGTGCACAGCTAATCAAAAGACCTTAGATCACAATAGTCACTTAACCAACACATAAACTACAATTCCTCTGATTGAACTCATCAACTCCCAAATTTTGCTGATTGTCGCCATTAAACCATTGATAAAACCCAATCTAATCTTATTACATGGATTCAAGTGTATTCTATAAAAAGTTGACTAACCTTTTATAGTTGGGGGCCATTCAATATAGTTGTGAGCTAGATCGTCTGCAAAAACAAAACGAGTTTGTTCCAGTGACAATAGATTTAGAATATAAACATCATACTCCAACGAGTCTAACAAGCAAAATTGGTCAAAGAAACGTAACCCAAATAGAAGAAGACATTAGATCTTATGACAGGTCTAACAGATATTGTGTGTATACACACATTCACATATATGTCATGTGTAAAGATATTATAAGACAAGATCATCTTGGAAGTCTAGAACCTATATCATATGCCAATCAAAGAAAAATAGGTAGATATGCATGCAACACATGTATACATAACTTGGTATACATACATCAGCTAACAAAATCACCAAGATTCATGAAGGAGAAGTTATGACAGAACGAGAATGAGCACGCAAAAGTAAACCATATACAAATTAATTTTATACAATTCTCCCTTTGTGTGCTCGCTCTCTTCTGTCAACTTCTTTTCCCACATCAACATATATTTATTTTGTGACCATATTTGAGCATGTAATACATTGAAGAAAAACATATATGTATATTCATTTATATTCAGGTAATTATAGCCCAGAAACCGATGATAAAAGAGAGTTAAACAGAAAAAAAGAAGACACAAGTACAGATAGACGGTACTTGAAATCAAAATCAAATCTAGGAATAATAACAACTAAACATGACCTCGATCAATGGATCCATAAAAGGAAACTACAAATCTAAGTACGGACACAATAATGTAAATTAGGGTTTCAAAAGAACCTAGTCTAGAAAGAACTGAATCTAGAAAAAAAAAAACTGGATCTAGAAAAATCGGTGATGGAGATACATTCAGGGTTGAATCTGGAACGGATAACAGATGAGTTTATTTCCTTTAATCTTATATGTATTATCACTCTCTTGCATGCAAAGAATGTATATGTGTCGGCTCGGTTTGCTCGCTATCGAAAGAAGAGGGAAGTTAAATAGAGAATCGTAAAACCCTAGGACTGAAGCTAGATTCTTTGGAAGCAGAAAAGAAGGTGAGAAACAGAGAGAGAGAGGGAGGAGAGAAAAGTGAGTACGGATGAGAAACGCTTGGTTATGGTTCGTCGGAAAGAGAAACGTGTCTTAATCAATGGCCAGGCTTTGTCGTTGGTCGTAGCACGCCATTAGCCAACGATTAGAATAGTTAAAGTGATAGTGTTGAAGTAACTTTGCGAGCATTAGACCATCATTTGGGTTTCTTAATTTTTTTTTTTTTTTTTATTTTTTCGAATTTAGAAAAAAAAATTAAAAACGAATCGATCGTGGACCGCCACGTGTCAGTGGGGTCCGCGAACAGAGTAAGAAACCCTTAAGGACCGACTACTATTTGATACTTTTGGTAACCGGTTTCTTAAAAAAAAGTGGATCCTACGCGGGACCCACACGCTAAAAACCTCTCTAGTATCTTTGGATAAAGATGTTCTTACTCTTCCTTTCTGTTGGGCGTATAACATCTTTAGGTACTTTCTGCTGGTTCTACTGGAGGAATACTTTAGATATATCTTTTGAATTTCTTGATCCGAAAATATATCTGTTAAGAATATATATACTAAAAGGAGATACATAAGAAATATAGAGTATTAAATCTGGTGGTTTCATGGTTTCTTCCTCCGTTTTTAATTATTCTTCCCATCTCTTTCTTCGTCTCTAAATTCAGAACCATTTCATAGAGATTTATATTTACTTCAAATTTCAGACTTAAATTCTCGTTCCCTTCACCTTCGATTTACCCCCAAATCTTCTAAGTTTACCTTCTCTTTTTAAATTTTTCTATATTTACTTCATCTAACTTAGCAAAAATCTATGTTGTTACCGATCTTGAGTCATCATCATCGGACCCATAGATAACATCTTTAAAGAGAATTGTGTGGGTAGGTTTGTTTTGGTCATGGAAAATAAGGCCAGAGTCGTTGTGGCTGCGGGAATTGTGTTCGATGGAGTCATGGCTGCAACTGCTGGTGATCAACTACGGCGGATTAGAGCAATTTTTGGTGACCAATTACACCGGCGTGGACACCACCTCCGCCATGTTCGTAGTGGTGGTTCTTGCATTTCGTAGTTGGGAGAAGTGTGGTTGAGTGAAAAGTGGTTGGGTGACACGTCGGTCGGTGAAACTTGGCTTGGTGATAAGTGGTTGTTGGTGAGATGTGGTTGGGGTCAGTGTTCATATGAGGTGAAGCAGATAACTGTATGTTAATTCTCGCTATTTTTTTCTTGGTCACCTATGTTCTTGATTTCAATTTTATCCATATCATCCAATTTTCGTCGCCACTATTATAGAAACGGAAAAATCGCATTTTAAGCCCTCAGAGTGTCACATTCACGCACTTTAAACATTGAACGTTTTTGACTAGCACTTTAAACCTTGAAATTGATATTTTTATCTTAACAAACCTCCAAGTCAACTAGGTGACCTGTATTGTTCATTTTGTGATGATGTGTCGGTTTTTTATTTTTTATTTTTTCTTTTAAATAAAAAGTAAAATACATAGAAAATTCAAAAAAATCGAAAAAATCGAAAAAAATCGAAAAAAATCTAAAAAATTCAAAAAAATCTAAAATTTCAAAAAAAAATATAAAAATAACATTTCAAAATTAAAAATAAAATAAATATTTTTAAAAATTAATCCTATTATAAACCAATAAGTATATATAATATAATAACTTGAATGGTAATTCTAGATTCTGGTTTTTGGTTTTTAATTCTTTACAAAATTTGATTTATTAATACTTAACTTGTTAAATTTTCAAAATTAATCCTATTATTGGTATTATTTATTAAAATGATATTTATTTTAGTAATTTAAGTTTGTTTGAAAAGAAATTAACTTATAAGTGAAGTTCTTAAAAATAGTAAATAACTTTGAAATTAAATAAATAATTAATCAAACTTTTGAGAAACTCAAAAATATATGTTACTTATCTAAGAAGCTCCACTCATACCAAAACCTAACATATACAAATCTAAAGGCATACCTCTCTATCTCTTAATTATATTTCAAACTAATGTACGGTATTTTAGTTAAGGTCAAAAACATTTTAAGTGGTCTATGAGATATTTTCTAGTTTCACAAAATTTTAATAAGTTAAGTATTAATAAATCAAAAATTATAAAAAAAAATCAAAAACCAAAAAAACAGAATCTAGTATCACATTCAAGTTATTATATTAAATATATTTATTGGTTTATAATTGGATTAATTTTTTAAAAATATTTTATTTTATTTTTATATTTTTGATTTTTTCAAAAAAATGACTTTTTCGATTTTTTTTGAATTTTCTATGTATTTTATTTTTATTTAAAAAAATAAAACCGACACGTCATCACAAAATGAACAGTACAGGTCACCTTGTTGACTTGGTAAACAAGTAAACCTCATTGGAGGTTTGTTATGATAAAAATGTCACTTTCAAGGTTTAAAGTGCTAGTAAAAAACGTTCAGTGTTTAAAGCGCGAGAATGTGACATTCTCAGGGTTTAAAATGCGATTTTCCCTTATAGAAACCATGAGACACCTTTGCTTCTTCTTAACCATGGAAATAGAATCAATGCTTAAGTTCCACGAGTCTCTGAACAAAGAGATATATAATGAGTAAAGAGGGGAGATAGAAGAAGAAGAAGAGACATTGTTAACATCAGATAAGTTGGAGAGAGTGAAGGAAAGAAGAGAGGCGGAAGAGACGAAGGGAATGATTGGAGAGAGAAGATGCATTGTTTGGTTATGTTTAGGTGAAGGGTTTTTTAGGTATTTTGGAAGAAGAAAGTACCTGGCCAGTTCAAAGTATGTGTAAATGTAAAAAGAGAAAGAAAAAGTATATCTTCATGTAAATTTTTCAGTAACTTTTGTGGTGGAAATATGATGAGGGACACTGGTAGCTCTGAATGGATTAACGAGGCGGCATGACTATGATGTTTGAGATCATCTCCAATTGCTCTCAATTTTTTTTATAGTTTGAATTAAAATAGAATAACTCTATTATATAGAATATGTTTTACTCCAATAATATTACTTATAATAGAATAATTTTTACTCCAATATATTACTATGTAATAGAGTTATTCTACTATAAAGTAAAATATAAAGAATTGTCAATTGAGCAAAAAGTATTCTGTAGTGAAGTTATTTTATTTTTGTATTTTTTGTGTAAATTATAGAAGAAAAAATAGTGTATTTATTGCAGATGCTCTAATGCTTACTAATTTTTAAAAAACTTGGTTGTGTTTTCCGTCCATTTAAAAGATAAAGTAAATATAATTAACAATTTGAATATCGAAAGAACGAAAAACGCAGATATAAAAAAAATTATCACTTGAAAATATATAGTATACAGATATAAATTTAGTATCCATAAAACTATATACTTTTGTTTTAATCTTTATGAAATTTTGAAAAATTAGTTTATATTTTTACTTTAACAAAACTAAGTCTTTTAGCAGAGTTAGCCATTAAGTGCACTACACAAAACCAAGACCAAAGCTGCACATTATAATTATACCGTTATTCAGAAAGGTTTTCAGATTAACATTTGTAATTAACAAATAAAATTATTAGTTTGTTATTCTTATGACTGGAATTACATTATGCTTGGATTCAATGTGAAAATTCACATACGCTAGTGTACAATATGTGGACTATTAAACAAGCTTATTACATACCATCTTCGTATATGACGTGTTTGAAACCAATTTGCAAGTTTAAAACACAATTATATCAAAGAGGGAGTGAGACTAAATGAAAAAAACACTCGTTCAATAACAATCATAGTTTGTTACTTTGGTTCAAATTTCGGTTTGGATTATCCAAATCAGATTCAGGTTCGTGGTATGGGGTAAAATACCTAGGCCTATGTCCAACTCATAAGAAATCAGGCATATAGCCAGTGTTGCCGTTTTACTTGTTTTTGTCATCAACAGTAATTGTTTTCTACACTCAGGCCAGCAAACAATTACGCATTGACAATTAATTATTACTGGACAACAAGAAGCAGAATCTTTGATTTTGGTGAATGTGTTGAATTCGGACACTTTTTTTATATAGAGAATTGTCGTAGATGATGAGAATAAACAAGAAGCAGAATCATAATTTGTTATTTTCTAATAAATTACATGCGTTGACTATAAGTAAGTATTAAGATGTATACTAGTTTATATGAAAAAAAATGAATTAATTATTAAAAAGGTGCAGATTATGCTTCAGGGCAAGTGGGAAGCACGATGATGCCCTTGACTCAGTATTAATGATCAGAATCAATATTCTTCCTTTATCATTCTTTTTCTTCCTAATAATTGTCTTCTTTGTTCAATTTATTGGCACTCGTTTGAGTTGGAGAATCGCTTGACGGATTTTCATGAACAACATGATAACTTTGACGAAAGTATGATATACTACATATTATTTGATCTAGAATGCTTCTCTGCATGAACAAAGACGTTTGTAAATCGTCATGAATCAGATAAGATCGGTGTTTATAACATTTTATGGTTTGGATTACCCACAGACATTGAATTCATTAAAAAAAAAAGAATATGATTATTGAAGAGAGAAAATGTTCTTAGCAACAAGTTGTTTAATGGGTGCATGTATCTAGATGAAACGTCTTCAACACATGCGTGTATACGAATCAACAAAGTCAATCATATATAACAAGTATATATTTTTAGCAAAAGGAAATGTATAACAACTAGATTGACTAAACTAACTTTTAACACGAACAAAATTCAGTATGCATTCTAATATATATTATTTTTTCATAGGGTAGCTTTCAGATTTAAGGATCCATAAATATTTTAAGATTATTTTTGATAATTTCATAGTTTTAAAACTATAAAATCCGCATTTAACAGTTCTTTGTAATTTTAGGACTAAAACGAGTGTTTATTTAGGGGGTGTATTCAACTGATAGTTTTAGGTGATTTGTGTTAAAATAACAAATCTACTGTTATTAAAACACGAATTTTAAAAACCCATTTAACTTGACATTTTATAAAGTACTCTGAAATCCACTCTTATTAAAAATGTTTTAAGTTGTGGAATTTTAAAGTTTTCAGTAGATTTTAGAGTGTTTGGATGAAGTTTCTTAGTTAAAAAAATTAAAACTCAAATCGCATAGTTTTAACAAAAATCATTTTATTCTCTGCAATTCCTTAAAATCATCTAAAACTTTATTAAAAATCAAATCTCCTCATATTTTAGATTGAATACATCCTCTTAAAACTGGTTATGATTTTCCTATACGTTCACTATAACAAGATTTTTAGAATATGACACTTACAATAGTTTAATTTCAACGTGAAAATGAAGACAATTAATATTGTTTGAAGATTGAAGAAAAATCATGGAAGCATGGCCGAGATTTTGGGAATTTGTAGCTGTGTCGATGTAAATTTTTTTCTTTTACAAATTTGGGGGGGCTAAAAATTTTTTTGAATGCCTATTTATATGTAATTTTTTTGAAAAAATTTGAGGGTTTGTGACAAACTGTTTTGATATTTTGTTAATCTGCACATGAATACTACAACTATTTCTTTAATTCCTAAGAAGCCTCAGGCTTGCTCGCTGGGTGACTACAGACCCATAAGCTGTTGTAACATTGTCTACAAGCTCATTTCGAAGATCATCGCAAATCGCCTAAAGCCTATCTTGTCGAAGTGTGTAAGTCCAAATCAGGCAGCTTTCTTGAAAGGACGCAGCCTTGGGGAGAACGTTTTGTTAGCAACTGAACTCATCAAGGATTATAACAAATCCTCTTGTCTCAAGAGCGCTATGCTGAAAATAGATATCCGCAAGGCATTTGATACTGTATGTTGGGACTTTGTGATAAAGGTCTTGCAAGCACAGCAGTTCCCTCCTATGTTTATCACTTGGGTCACTGAGTGTATCTCCTCTCCACGCTTTTCTGTTTCCATTAATGGGGAATTAGCGGGGTTCTTTGAGGGTAGGAAGGGCCTCCGTCAAGGCGATTCTATTTCTCCTTACTTGTTCATTATGCTGATGGAAGTACTATCTCTTTTGCTGAACAAGGCTGAGGCTGATGGTGCTTTTAAGCTTCACCCACTCTGTGCATCGCCTAAGCTTACCCATCTTCTGTTTGCGGATGATCTACTGGTTTTTTCTGATGGCTCATCTGAGTCTACGGCGGGTATACAGGGTGTAATGCTTAACTTCAAGGATTGGTCAGGGTTAGATACTAATGAATCAAAATCTGAGATTTTTTATGGAGGCTACACAGATATCCAAGCATTTGTCCTTACTGATCTCTCAGGTTTCAAGCGTGGTGAGTTCCCAACAAGATACTTAGGTCTCCCATTAAGTCCCAAGAGGATCTCCGCTGCTACTTTGCAACCTTTTTTGGACCGTATAACTTCTAAACTCCATTCCTGGACGGTTAAGTTTCTGTCATTTGCTGGAAAGGTTCAGATGATATCTTCGGTCATTTATGGAATGGTCAACTTCTGGAGTTCGATTTTTGTTCTTCCCAAATGGTTTTATGCTAAAATTGATTCACTCTGCTCTGGTTTTTTGTGGAAGAATAACACTTCTTCTGCGGCGGGAGCACGTGTATCCTGGGAAGATATATGTAAACCTAAGAAGGAGGGTGGTCTTGGTCTTAGAAAGCTTGAAGATTTCGAGATGGTCTTCAGATTGAAGAGGGTCTGGCTCTTCTTCACGGCCTCTGGGTCTTTATGGGTCCCCTGGCTGCAAAGTAATAGATTTGGTGGGAGAAGCATTTGGCTTGTAAATGACTCGCCGAGGTTCTCGAGAACTGTTCGAAGTATGCTAGATTTGAGACAACAGCTTCAGCACTACCTCTGCTGCGACATTCGTGATGGGAATACAGCTCTGTTCTGGTTCGATTTTTGGAATGATTTGGGTCCTCTGTATCTTCTTTTCGGAACCTCAGGGCCTGCGTCCCTTAGGATCCCCATCAATGCTACTGTTTCGCAAGCGGTTCGTGATGGCGATTGGCACTTACCACCTGCTCGCTCTGACTATGCTGAAACGCTTCAAGTTGTACTAACCAGTATGGAAGTTCCTTGTGCCGCTAATGGTAGTGACGTCCACTTGTGGCGACTGCAATCGGGTGGCTTTGGTGCTTCTTTCTCTTCTCCAGTTACTTGGGAGAGGTTGCGTATTCCAAATCCGATGGTCCAGTGGCACTCAGTGGTTTGGTTTAAGGAGGAGATACCCCGTTGTTCTTTCATTACTTGGACTGTTTTTCTGAAAAGACTTCCAACACGAGATAGATTGATCTCTTGGGGAATATCTCTTCCACCAGGTTGTGTGCTATGTTCTAATGCTGATGAATCTCATTCCCATCTTTTCTTTGTGTTCGTTTGCTGCTGTCGTTTGGAATCATTTTTGTGGCAGGTTCTTGGCGTCTATTCCTTCCTCCGTTGCAGCAGTGGTGGCTCATTGTGATCAACTGCGGGGAACTCATGCATCGCGGGCTGTAGCTGTGCTGAAGCTGTTGAATCAAGTTATTATCTACCACCTTTGGCGCGAGCGGAATGCCAGAATCTTCAAAGATGTTTCGATGACTCAGGAGGCGTTCTTTAGGGTGGTGGATCGTGCTATGCGAGATAGGTTGTTGTCGCTCCCAGCTGTGACTGCTCCTTCTCGCTCCCTTCTCGAGCTGTATTTCTGGATTGTCTCACCATATAGTTAATATCTTCCTCTCTCTCTTTGTTGTATGATGATCGCTCCATGTTCGTTACTCTCTTCGACTCTCCCCTTTCTTTCTTTTGTAATAAGTTGTGTTTTCACAACATGTAAAACTCAGAAAATGGTTATAAATCTTAACATTTAGACCCAAAAAAAAAATATCATCACCCTCAATTATTTAAGAAACGTAAATAAAATTATTATTACAAAACTGAAGAACGGACATAATCATCCCTTCGATATAATCATCCCGTCTTCTTGCTCTTACTCTTACTCGGTTTCCTTTTGTCGGAACTCTGATCAGACACCAACCGGTGTGGTTCTGGTCCGGGAGTCACGACGGGGTTTGCGGGTAGGGGGGGGTGTCAATAGTTCGAGTTCTAGCTCCGGGAGACGGAGGCTCCCACAGATCCGTCACCGCCGGTCCTTTGTCTCCGCGGCGAGGAAGCTTCCTTAGTTCTGCCGTCGTCGGATCCAGCTTCCGGGGGGTAAAGGCTATCTCAGCTTTACGTCGCCGGCTTCCGTCCCCTTAGTCTTTTGGGGTTTAGGGTTTTCCTTCTGTTCTTTATTTTCGGGGTTTATTTGTGGTTTGTTTTGTTTCTGATCGCGTCGGAGGAGAGGATGATCTTCGACGGAATGAGTGAGGTTGCATGCGAGGCTTTGGGAGGCTGTGGTGAACGGAGTTGGATGAGATCTCGCCACGGCGATTGATTCTCTCCGGTATTAGAGTCCCATAAGCTCTTTTCGGTGGTGAAGAGGTAGGAACGACGGAGTTCCGGTGTCGCTGGTTTGATCCGAAGGTTGGATCTCCGGTAAGGTTGAGAAGCGGGAGTGATGTGATGATCTCGCGACACGTGACCCTCGACGTCGAGGATGTTAACACGTGGCCACGCGACCAAAAGACTGATCTGCGAGGCGGCCGCGCGTCGTTCCCGTGTTTTGGCTAGGGTTTCTCAAGGTGGGCCGCTGGATTTTGGGCCCAATTGTGTAACGAGTGTTTGTCCGGTAGGTTAAGTGGGCTTTGTTGTATTCTGGTTTTGGGCTGGGCCCGTTTATATAAAATAAAAAACCCAATTCGACGGAAAAAAAAAAAAAAAAAAACTGAAGAACGGACAATCCGGATATAATAATTGGCAAACTGGTCCCCAAAAACGTAATGATTGATGTAAGAAGGCGCACCGTAAAACGTCGTCGTAACAAACCTTCCATCGGACAAACAAAAACGACATCGTTGAAGTTGGTTCACACACTTCTCTTTATTTATCCTCAAAACCTACCCCTCTCTCCCCGTTGTCCGAGAACTCGTCTGCGTATCCTCTAGATCTGTTCGTTTTCGAACATCTGTATTGCTTAATCTGAGGTACCTTACACTCCACCCTGCCTGAATCTGTTTAACAGTTACGGTTTGTTATTTTTTCTCCGTTTCTTATTTTCTCAATTTTTTTTCTCAGATCTACCGTTCTCCGTACAGGTTTTTTGTCCGTATGCTGTGTTATTATCAGATCTGTAATTCCTATGGCGGAGACTCTCAAAGAAGATTCGATCATGATTCGAGAGGTCTGGAACGACAACCTCCTCGATGAATTCGCGCTGATCCGCGAGATCGTCGACAAGTACACCTTCGTCGCCATGGACACCGAGTTCCCCGGCGTGGTCCTAAAACCCGTGGAAACATTCAAGTATAACAACGACCTCAACTACCGCACCCTCAAAGAAAACGTCGACCTCCTCAAACTGATCCAGCTCGGGCTAACCTTCTCCGACGAGGACGGCAACCTCCCCACCTGCGGCACCGACAAGTTCTGCGTCTGGCAGTTCAACTTCCGCGAGTTCAACATAGGCGAAGACATCTACGCGAGCGAGTCCATCGAGCTGCTGCGCCAGTGCGGGATCGATTTCAAGAAGAACGTCGAGAGGGGCATCGACGTGGTCCGGTTCGGGGAGCTGATGATGTCGTCGGGGGTCGTGCTGAACGATTCGATCTCGTGGGTTACTTTCCATGGAGGTTATGACTTTGGTTATTTGGTGAAGCTTCTGACTTGCAAGGAGCTGCCTCTCAAGCAGGCGGATTTTTTCAAGATGTTGTTCGTCTACTTCCCCACGGTTTACGATATTAAGTACTTGATGACTTTCTGCAACGGGCTGTTTGGAGGGCTGAACAGGCTCGCGGAGCTTATGGGTGTGGAGAGAGTTGGGATTTGTCATCAGGCTGGGTCGGATAGCTTGCTCACGTTAGGCTCGTTTAGGAAGCTCAAGGAGCGTTATTTCCCTGGGTCGACTGAGAAGTACACTGGAGTCTTGTATGGTCTAGGTGTGGAAGATTCTGCTACTAGTACTACTAGTACTGTTGCTAATTAAGTTTCGAGGGGATTTGCATTAGTTTTTTTAGTCTTTGCGAGTGTGAGACCAATTAGACTTTGTGTTTGTGTAAATTGGTTTTAGTAAGTGATTGTTGTGTCTTTGTTTTTTTTCTTTTTTCTTTTCAGGAAAGGAAAAACCTCTTTGATCAAATGAGGAGGGGTTGTTGTTAATGTTTAGCTTTGAGTTTCTGAATGTTTATCATTTCAGCTACCCCGTTTCATTAATATATAATCTCCAAATTATAATTTATTTTTCTTTTTTTAGCAATGTGACATTTTAAGTGAACAGTCTCTTGCAGCGGCTGCTTGTTCCATCTCGCTGTAACTTACTCTGCGTTGGAATTGGATTTGCAAAATTTGGTTTCTGTTGAAGGGAGAGTATGTGTGTCTTTTGTAGTTAATCCGTAAACGAGTTAGTAGAACATGTGAAATGCGGATTTGTTTGATATAAATGCTCAATAACTGTGGCCTAAAGGAAAGCTCAATGACTTGTTTATTATTAACATTATATTATGTACACCTGAAGAACATGAGTGGAACTATAAAAGAAACAAAGCAATAGTAGCCATCCTATCAAGTCCTAGAGCAGCAGCAAGTTCTAACAGTAGCATACTGTAAGAAAAAAAAAAAAACATTTAGAACAACATTAACCCTAGCAACCAAGCGAAGTGGGGGTGCTTAATTTTATATTTTTCTCTGTTTTTTCTCTGATTAAAAAAAAAAAAAAAAACGAGCTAATCGCGTACCGCCACATATTAGTGGGGTCCGCGAAACAGTACAAACATCATCGATGCTAAATCTAGCGTTTTTGACACTCGTTCTTACTCTTTTATGGTAGACCCCACCACAAAGCACTCCTTCGAGCATCTCCATTGAAGATGTTCTTAGCGTACAATCAACACGACCTTTTAACATTCTTCCAGTGTCTGAATTGGGCCTTTAGTTGTGGGCTCTGATTTGGACCTTTATTTGTATACTTGGCTTCTGATTTGGTCCTTTTGTGGGCTTTGATCACTGGTCATTAGAAGGAGAAGAAAGGCCTGTGGCATTATCATCTAACGGTTACATTCTTTTCATGTTCGTCTAATAAATTAGATGTGCTTAATAAGTGTTACAAACATTTCTCTTGACAACTCTTCTTCTGAGTATTCTAAACATTCTTCTAGTCTAAAAAACCTGTGTAATCAACTCATATAATTGTGGATATATTTGTTTTAGTACTTTGTGAATGATTTTAGTAATTTTAGTTAGGAATGGATAAGAGAAATGATACTCAAAAGGCCTTGCATGTTTATCAAATTGCTTTGGACCAGCAATATATCAGTGCCAACCCTAGCTATAACGATTAGTTTTTTTCTTCTTTTTCTAACGTATTCCATGAAAGAGTGCTTTGAATAGTTGGATCTGTAACTAATCAGCAGCACGTGTTTATTGCTTCAAAAGTTCAAAGTTAAGTCACCTCTTCTTTTGTGTATTAATAAGAAAGAAGCCGTCATTTTGTTTGAGTGTTCCCATTTCCCAGCACAAAGCAAGATACTCCCCATCTACACTTATTTGCAATAATACATATCACTGCTTTGCTGGTTTTTCATCGGTTATTTAGTTTTATTATCAACTAAATCCTTTTATTTGTTTGGTTAAATCTATACTAGAAAAAAAGTCAAATGTGTAATTATTTGGCTTCATGGATGCTATACAGCCATAAACATTTTCAATCCATTAACAAACAAAATTAAACAGATTTATCAACCCTTAAAAGTAGGGATCATTAGTGTTTAGATAAGATGATTTTTTTTTTTTCAAAAGCCTGAACTTTTAATCCCATTTTCTGATTGATTTAGCTGTCAAGCACTCGTATACTTTGTTGTTAGTTTGTTTTTGTTGGAAAAGGTAAGATTATGGATATTTATATTTTATTTATTCATCACAAAATGATAAGCAAGGTTAAGATGTAATTTGGAAGGGATGTTCTGCATAATTCTGGAAGAGACATATGAGATCTTACTAAAGAGATTTAGTTGATTTGTGATTACTGATTTCATAAACAATGTTATATTTGTAATCATTCATGTGGGGGTGTGTTTCTCCTGCACCGCTTCTCTCGCCTTCCCCTTTTTCATCATGTTTCTTGTTTTAATGTTTTTTTTCTCAATGTCATTAGAAATATAAATCTGTATCCTTTCGTTACAACATCCTGTGATCAGGATTTCATCTTGTAGCTCATAGAGTAATTTACGATTGAGTTGCCAGTGAAGAAACCAGAAATTAGAGGTGGACATTTTATCCGTAAATTTTGATTTGATTTATTTTCGGATATCCGTAAGTCTTCGAAGCAAAGCAAATATTAAAATCCAGTATCCGTTAAAAACGAAGAAAATCACAAATACTACAAAATTTAAACTGAGATATCCGCTCCGCCCCGACTTTATATAAATAGATGTATATCTAAAATTAAATATATAATTTTAAATATATAATTTTATCTAAATATTAATTTAACATATAATTTTATTACTTTATTTATAAAGTTACTTATAAAATTATTAATTTAAGAAAATAATATATTTTTTCGAAAAATACAAATTTTCTAAAAATTGAAATAATTAAAATAATTCATGGAACATATAGTTTCACTAACTTTTACCTTTTTATTTTATATTATGTAAAAACTACTATTTGAAAACAATCTTGTATAGTTTTTTCTAGATTTTGTTTATATTGAACAAAGTGAATAAGATATCTGTAAATATTTACAAATATCTGTAAATTTTTTGGATATTCGGATATCCGTATTTTTCCAATGCAAATCAAATCGAAAAATTAAATGTCCGGTAGATTCGAAGCAAATCAAAAATACTAAAAATTGTGGTACTATTCGATCCGTGCCTACCTCTGCCAAAAATTTCAGATTAAAAAAAAGCCATTGACGTTTAATAGTGAAATCAAATATTTAATCTTAATGATTAACTAACACTTATATCTTTTAACACAAACAAAATTGATTCTCCGAATCAGCTTCCCTATTTCTTAAGTTTGTCACATGGACCCACCAATTATAGGTCGCATTCGACAAAAGACTCAACATACTTAAACTACTTGTCCTAACTCCTAACTATTAGTCCCTCCGTTTTTTAATATAAGTCGTTCTAAAGAAATTTTTGTGTTCCAAATTATATGACGTTTTCGGTTTTCTATGTAAAATTTATTAACGTTTAATGTTATATGACCAATGATAATATACCTTCTATTTTATTATTGGTTGATTTGTGGTTAGGTAAATAATTAATGATGTTTTTGTTTAGAAAATATAAAAAAACTAGTATTATCACCCCGTGCTCAGCACGGGTTAGTTTTTGATTGCATTTAAATGATCATTTTATAAAATTCTAACTTTTGCTTTATCAAAACTAAAAACTATTTTAGTTACATTCTAGAGCTGAATAATAGACCTATAATTAGAAGTGTTGCATTCAAACAACATAGTTAAAACCCCTGTTCGGAATTACGCTAGGCGTTAGTCGGGAGGCAACTTCGGGCCTAGCGAGTTACTAAAAAATCGGGGATTAAGCGGGGTATACGCGGAACCTAGTTTTTAAGCTTTTTACGGGTGCATTTCGATATAATGTATAATTATATAATTAATCAATTTAAATTTGGTTAGGTAACTAATTTGTAAACGTGGCGTAGTGAACAATAAAGAGATTTGGTTTCAATTCATTCCGACTTCGAATTGTGTTTTGTTCATTTTTGTTCTTTTTATATTTTTTTTGTCTTTAATGGATGGTAGACTTGTAAATAAGTCTTCTTCTTCCTCAAATATTTATTACAGTTTCTACGCATCTGTAAATTTCTTCGACCTATCCTCTCCCTATTGCCCAAACGCAGTGTGAACACCGTAATCCGGTATTACAGTGGTCAGAGCTAGCTCGGATGTGAGATTAAGATCTGAAATGCTAGATTTTTGAGATTGGGTTGACTCGGTTCGGAGCTATTACTCGGCGCTTTTTCCTATTCTACGGTAAAGGCGGAAGAAACTCGTCGCACCGCCTCAAGCCTCCGATTTGCCCCTCTTCGCGGCGGTGAGTCTCCGATCACCATATAGTCGGACGCGTACTCGCCAAGACGGCCGCGTTTTAGAACATTGGTTAAAACATAGAAGGGGCAAAACAAATGTTAAAAAGATAATTTCGAATAGAGATAATTATTTTTAATATAAATATTAAATACAGCTAAAAGTTAATGATATGATCCATTTCAATTTTATTTGCATACTTTTTATAAATAAGTCTTCTTTAAAATATAAATCTAATTATTTTTATTATAATAAAATAGTGAAACGAAAATAAATTATGAAAACCATTTAGATTTTTATTGAAAGTATTATTAAAATGTTAAATATCTAAGATATAGTAGAAAGATAAATGGCAAACTAAAACTAAATAATACATTTAGGATATTTTTTGAACTTACACTTTAGTACTCTTCTCTGTGGCTTTCCTCTTCTTAAGCAGTCATCGATAATCTGGAACTCAAGGATAAGAACGAAAACATGTACCGTAAAATAGATAATTTGCATATAATAGACTCATAAAACAGATTTGTAAAATATTTGAATATATTTGTAATAGATTATGACATACATAATTTTAGTATGTTACCTAAGTTGCTAACAAAGCTTTGAGTTTTCCTTTTCTTTTTGAAGAATTAGGCTTTGAAATAGGAGTACTTTTAAGCACCCATTTTCAACCTTCAACCTGATTCATGTAAAAAGAATCAAAGAGCATTAAATTGAGAAGGAAGCAAATAAATATTGTATGAAAAAAGGCTACACTTGTATAAAATAAATAAGCTTGTGTGGATTTTTGCTACACTTGACCACAAAAAAAAAAACTGAAGAAGAAAGATGAAAGGAAAGACTGATCGTTTGAACTGCAGCCATAGAAGAACCTCATACAAATATATATAAATAATTACAGGTAGTTAGTGAATGATGATCGTGGATGTGCATAGCGAATAACCGTCGGCGAGGTGGATTGATTTTTTTTTGTCTGGTAACTACTAAATTGATGTCATTCTTTTCTGTTTTTTCAAATTTTTATTATTTTAAATTATTTTTATTTTTAGTTATGTGGCAATATATTATTGGTTGAGTAACTTGTGATTTAGTATATAAAAGATTAATAATTTCTTAATATATGTACACAATTCTAAAATGACTTATATTAAAAAACGGAAGGAGTACAATTTTTGGATTTTACTACACATTTTTATTTATTTATTTTCGGCTTCCACTAAGTATTAATTTAAGCTAAAGCTTGGAGAAATATAAACATATCAAAGATTCTTATCCCCAACCCTAGATGAGACGTGTTGTCGTTACACTTTCTTTCCCCACCCAAACCAGAACAATTTATTGGACTTCGATATTTTTGTAAAAAGCCAAACTATATTCATTTAATAGTTCAATTAATACTCTATAACAAACCATTAATTATCTTTTGTCACTAACAAGGAGCGAGCTACATAACTTGCTCTTCTCGCATTAAATATTATCAACTCATGTTTTTGTTAGTATACTATAGCGTATACATATTTACAAAGGGATATATATATTCAATTATGAACTCTCAAGTCTCAAGTGTTGGCAAAAAAAAAAGAACTCTCAAGTACGTTGGGACAGTTGAGTTGGCTCCAAAAACTAAAGTATTCAGAAAGTGATAATTAATCATGTCCCTTAATACATACAATAGCATTCAAGCGAAAAGTAAACCATACGAGAAATGATCAAAACAATTATACATCAATATGGATCCAAACACACAAATCTCCATGATCAATAATAGAAAACAAATGATGTAATCCTGGTTTCAACACAAGCATTTGACATATTGCTAAGGCCATTTAGAAACTATATATGGCACGAGAAAAACTACATGGAGAATCATATAAAAGTGGCAGTCACTGTGAAGCAGAATGTGTATATAGATTAGTACCGTGTATATGAAACCCCTTACACCGTAAAATCCGGGTGACTATTAAGGATTCCAATGGTTATAAAGAGGAGAGGAGAGGAGTGAATATGAAGCAAACATCAAAAGGAAGAGTAGAAAGAGTACAAAAGAGAGACAGAGAAGCAAATGAAATCAACAGTGGAAAGCTAAAAGGAAACAGATATGTCCACTTTCCTCTCAAAGTTTCAAAAGGTACACAGAAACATCAAACATACCTGAATACTATCACTTGGTCCACTCTCCCTCTCTCTTGTTATTGAGCATCCTTTTCATTTCATTATCACTTGTTGTCATCTTCATCTACTCCATCAACAGGTTGTCGTTTCATCAAACAAATAAAACCGGTCCCAGTTTTTTGGAAAATCTTTGGAACTGCTAAGCTTTCTTTTTTCTTGTTCCCCCCTCATCTCCTTTCTTCCTCTCAAAAAATATTCTAATAAGGCGCTTGAGCGAATATACCCAATACGGTGAACTCTGGTTCGAACCCCGCTGGCCACACAGATATGGGCTATTGCTTTCGGCTCATTTGAATGCCCAGGAAAAGGTCTATCCGTGGGCTGTACCTCCACCCGGGGTTAGGTCTGTGTCTTTAGTAGACCCGGGTTTAACCCTTTTAGTTTACAAAAAAAAAATATTCTAAAATATATCCATTAGTTTACACAAAAACTGAACACTGTACATATTCATTCACACATTTGAAAGATGGGTCACCAATGATGGTTTAGTAATATCCCTTACACATATATCCGCGGTTGCATACGCTATATACACCATAAGAAGCCGAGTTGGCCGGATGGCCCTGGCCCCTATGAGAATCTGTCCATAGGAAACAACTCATCTATCAATCAGAGCCAGATTTATCCTGGTCACAATGGTCCACTCGATGATAAATATCAAGCACAGTTATAAACTATAAGAAAACATATATGACATGTAAGTTTTTTTTTGGTGAAGTATATGACATGCAAGTTGAAGAACTATTAAGCATATAAGGGCACAAGACATAGAGAAGAAGAAGAAAAAAATAAAGTAAAATAATGCATAATAGAGAACAGAGGTTTGTCTATTAAAGGAGAAAGCAGACAAATAAAAAGGTTGATGTGAAGTGAAAGTTGGCTCCTATAAAAGGGATAAACACAGGTATTAGATGGTGGAGAGTTCCAATCAGCTTCAAGTGTTTTGTTCTGTCTTTGTGTATGTGTGTGTTGTGTGTCAGCAAAACCAGACCAAACCCATCTCTCTCTCATCTTCTTACTACTTTTCTCCACTTATACTTAAAACCCAAAAGCATTTCTAGCGCTCTTTCCTTATGTAGTATCATCTTCTGAGAAAAAAAAAACCATCACCTCATGGATGCCTCCAGGGACGAGCCAAAGCCATCTGATTCCTCATGCATCGTTTCCACATCTAACACTCTTTCATTGAGCCTAGAGCATTACAACATAGACGCAGAAGAAGATGACTATGACCAAAAATCAGGAGAGGAAGGCATAAAGCTCGACCTTATGCTAGCAGAATATGATTATAGTCAGCCACAGCTCAATCAAGAACTCAATCTCATCGGCAACTTAGACGCGAGTGAAGCCACTCCGAGTTATAAAGGATTAACAAGCTAATATAAACTCTGTTTCTGTATATTCATCTCAAGGTTACAACGATAGTATTTATACAAGACGTAAGATCCTTAAAGATAGGAGATAACTACGACAGTATGTTTATCTGAAATATATATGTCTATCCTTATCTAATACTCCCCCTCAAGGTGGTGAGTGAAGATCTTGAACTCCCATCTTGTCCAGTAAGTAATGTAGTTGCTGACGTCCAAGCGACTTGGTCAACAGATCAGCCAACTGTTCCATCGTGCCAACGTGATGTGCTGCAATAATCCCAGCTGTAATGTAGTCTCGAACGAAATGACAGTCCACCTCCACATGTTTAGTTCGTTCATGAAAGACCGGGTTTGTTGCTATATGGATAGCTGCTTTGCTATCACAATGAAAAGGTATCGGGAACCGCTGTTTAATCCCCAAAGAATCCATGACACCGATCATCCACTTCAGTTCACTGCAAGTCATCGCCATAGCCCTATATTCGGCTTCTGCGGAGGACCGCGAGACCGTTGGTTGTTTCTTTGTCTTCCACGAAATAAGGGAATTACCCATCATGACAATGTAGCCAGTAAGAGATTTCCGAGTAAGTGGACATGCCGCCCAGTCTGAGTCACTGTAGGCAGACAGTGATAAATCACTCGAAGCACTTAGCAATATTCCACGGCCTGGAAGACCCTTTAAATATCGTACCAAACGAACAGCTGCGTCCCAATGTTTTTGCCGTGGCTTCTGAAGAAATTGAGCAAGTATATGCACTGGGTAGTTTAGTTCCGGCCGTGTGATAGTAAGATAGACAAGCCTTCCAACCAGTCTTCTATACTGTGCTGGTTCTGTATAAAACGGTCCATTATCACGCCCAAGATTGTGATACTGCTCCATTGGTGTGTCGACCGGTTTTGAACCCAGAAGTCCACATTCAGACACAATATCAAGAGCATACTTACGTTGTGACAAGTATATACCCGCTTTACTTCTTAGAACCTCAATGCCTAAGAAATAACGAAGCTCTCCCAAGTCTTTCATATGAAAAAACCGATGCAGATGTTCTTTAAACTTGGTGATAAGCTCAGAATTATTTCCACCAATAATCAAATCATCAACATAGACCAACACAAATAGTGTAGTATTGTTTCGATTTAGAGTAAACAGAGAGTAGTCTAGACGATTCTGTTTGAAGCCAAATGCAAGTAGAGCTTTAGTTAATCGTGCAAACCAACACCTAGGAGCCTGCTTAAGGCCATAGAGTGCCTTATTCAGCTTACAGACTTGATTCGGTTTAGAGGAGGCAAAGCCAGGAGGTAATTTCATGTAAACTTCTTCTTCTAGTTCACCATGGAGAAATGCATTATGTACATCCATCTGATGTAGTTCCCAGTCACGAGCAGCAGAGATGCCAAGTAAGGTGCGCACTGTATTCATCTTGACAACAGGTGCAAAGGTCTCATTGTAGTCAACACCCTCCTCCTGTTTGTTTCCACATGCTACCAAACGTGCCTTATAGCGTTCAACCGTTCCGTCCGCATTGAACTTGATTTTAAATATCCATTTACATCCAATGGCCTGTTTTCCCGGAGGTAGATCAGTGACTGTCCACGTACCGCTACGTTCCAGCGCATCTATCTCACCAGTCGCTGCGTTTCTCCACTTTTTATCTTTCATTGCTTCCTTGAATGAAGTTGGTTCAAGCTGAGCTTCAACTTTAAGAAGAAACGCCTGAACATGTGGAGCAAGACGATCAAACGATACATAATTCTCCAAGGGATAGGCACACTTACCTGAAGACGATGATGGTGGATGTGATGGGTGAAGAGCAGTCGTGGGGTTTTCATTTACTTGAGCTGTATATGTAACATACGGACCTAAGCGAACAGACTGTGTCTTAGTCCTGTGTCCTCTGCCCAGTGGTTCTGATGTTGACTGCTCGTTTGTAGTAGTCTCTTCTGTATTACTTGCTCCCCCTTGATCATTATCACCAACTGTCGCCTCCGTAGTCTTACTGGTTTCATTGGTTACAGACGGCTCACTGGTACTCGTCTGAGGGGAATTCAAAGCTCCCCCTGTCTCCGATACTGCAGTGGGAGAGACAGGATCAAAATCATCATCATAAGTCGCCGGATGTGGCGTAGGGACCGGTACATGCTCTATAGTTTCAGACAATGAGTTGGTAAGAGCAAATGGGAATATGTCTTCATGAAAGATTACATCTCTTGAATCAAAAATGCGTTCTGTTTCGAGATCACAGACCGTCCATCCTTTCTTTCCCATGGGGTAGCCAAGAAATACGCATCTAGTACTTCTTTCATCGAACTTGTCTTGTCCACGCTTTATTCGACGAGCATAACACAAAGTTCCAAATACTCTAAGATTGTCATAAGAGGGTGCTTTACCATAGAGCATCTCATACGGCGTCTTATTATGTAACAGCCGTGATGGTGTTCGGTTAATCAGATAGGTCGCCGTTAGTATGCTTTCTCCCCAAAAATGCCTTGGTACATGTCCTTGGAAGAGAAGTGCGCGCGCAACGTTCAGTATGTGTCTATGTTTCCTTTCCACTCGTGCATTCTGTTGCGGGGTCTCAACACACGAAGTCTGGTGAAGAATACCTTGAGATGCAAAGTAGCCTTTAAGAGTTATAAACTCAGACCCATTGTCACTGCGAACCATCTTTATTTTCTTGTTGAATTGACGATCAACATAGGCACAAAACGTTTTAAAGGCTTGTGGTGCTTCCTTCTTTTCTAATAAGAGTATTGTCCATACGGCTCGAGAGAAATCGTCCACAATGGTTAAAAAATAACGAGCTCCAGTTGTGGATGGTTCACGATATGGTCCCCATAAATCACAGTGAATCAAGGCAAAACACTCATCAACTTTATTAATGCTAATTGGAAAAACATCTCGAGTTTGTTTAGCTCGATGACAAGTACCACAAGAACTCTCTAAAACTCCAATATTTTTTGTAAAACCAGCGGAAGATGACAAAACTGAAAGAACACCAGAAGATGGATGACCCATGCGTGCGTGCCACAGATCTCGTGTCTGGAAAGCTTCCACATGATTTGCTTGAACAGAAACGGAACCCATGTACTTGAAAACCCCATTATGCTCTTCACCCGCACCAATCAAAGTCTTCGAGGCGAGGTCCTGTATCACACAAAACTTTTTAGTAAATAGGATGAATCCAGCAATATCTTGGAGCAGTTGAGATATAGATATGAGAGTTGCAGAGAGATGAGGAGCATAGAAGACACGTCTCAATATGAGACGACCACCAAGATTCAACTGTCCTTGTCGTGTGGCCCAAGTTATACTACCATTAGGCATTGTAATAGGAACTGGTGCGATTGTGACAACATCACTAAGTAGATTAATTTCTCCAGTCATATGGTGTGAGGCACCCGAGTCAATGATGATATCATATCTACTGTCTTTTCCAAAGAAAACAAGTTTATCTTTCTTACCAAGCTTCTCACTGGTGCTCGATTTTTGTGAATTCACAAACTGAGTTAAGGTTGCCCATTGTTCCGGTGTGAAGTTTGGAAAGCCTTGACCCTGAGCTTCAGATGTTGTGTCAGCCTGGGTATTGTATGCACGGAACCCAGATCCACGACCACCACGTCCTCTGCCTCGTTGAGACTCTCCTCCTCGTCCTCTTCCTCCTTTGTCTGTCCCTCGACCTGTTCCTGGTTTTGCGTTGTTCTCACCCCACCATTCTGGATATCCAATAACTTGAAAGCATTGATTTACTTCATGTCCTTGCTTCCCACAGTGAGAACAAACTGAATTGTTTCTTGCAAACCGAGCAGCTGCAGCCTGAGCATTGGTAATGATCTGTTGAGACTGTTGCAATGAGGTAGGTTGTGTTACCGCGGATAAACCTATTGCAGGTGACTTATCCTCATGCCGCATAACATTCAAGTGTCTCTCTTCCTGAATTATTTGCGAGTAAACCGACTCAAGATTGAGTTCAGCTTGTCTACTCAACAGATTCGAGCGTGTTGTACCAAACCGTGAATTATCCAACCCCATAAGGAATTGATGCACACGTATTTTTTCTTCTTTCTTCTCATACTTCATCACAGCTTCACACTCAGGATTTCCACAACAACACGAGAAACCCTTGTCAAAATCAGCGAGATCATCCCACATGATTTTCAGTTTGCCAAAATAAACTTCTACTGCATCACCATTCTGTTTGCAGGATGCAATCTCAGAATGCAGTTGATGTATTCTTGTATCATCAGTCATAGAAAACCTCCGTTGAAGGCTTCCCCACATAATCTTTGCGCTGTCAACCAGAGATATTGACGGTCGCAGTTTTGATTCCACACTGCTGTAAATCCAGCCAATGATCATGGCGTTCACCATATCCCACTTCTCTTCTTCTTCTGGTTTGTTCACCGGCCTTGTAAGAGTTCCATCAACAAACCCTGTTTTTCGTTTGCTTTTCAACGAATTGAGCATTAGCTTTGCCCATCTTTCATAGTTTGCTCCATTCAAAAGAATGGGTGTCAAGACTTGCCCCGTATTATCTGAAGGATGAAGATAATAAGGAGAGGCAAGAGCATTCTTATCACCTCCAGTAGCTCCTGTTTGCGACGCCATGGTAACCGAGGTAGGTTTAAAATTATCTCACCGTAACAAGATGTTTTGGTGGTTCGGAAGATATATTAGCTTTGTAAAAATTAGTTTGCTGGCTCTGATACCATAACAAGCTAATATAAACTCTGTTTCTGTATATTCATCTCAAGGTTACAACGATAGTATTTATACAAGACGTAAGATCCTTAAAGATAGGAGATAACTACGACAGTATGTTTATCTGAAATATATATGTCTATCCTTATCTAATAAGGATCAACTTCCACTGAGCAAAAGCTCTTCTCATGCAACTACTGTCAAAGAACGTTCTACAGCTCACAAGCCCTTGGCGGTCACCAAAACGCCCACAAAAGAGAGAGGACTTTAGCTAAGCGAGGGAAACAGATGGAAGCTTTCGGCCATCCATATGGTTTTGCTCCTGTCCCGTTCCACGGACAGTACAGCAACAGATCATTGGGTATTCAGGCGCACTCAATGAGTCACAAGCTAAGTTCATACAACGCCTTTGGTGCTGGCGAGTATGGTCAGTTCAGCTGGTCAAGGACACCACTTGTTCAGCAACCAGCCATAGGTAGACTATCTTCAACAACAGAGAACCATCATCAGATGATGTTTCCTCCACCGTTGACTTCAACATGTGAGAACTTCGGTAGGTTCAGTGCTGGAACAATTCCAGTAGATTCTGAAGAAGAGCAGCAGAAGAACCTTGACTTGTCCCTCAAACTCTGAGATTCTTCTTGTCTCTTCAATTATTTTTCTTTGTGCTGGTTTTTTGTTATCATTGATATGTTCACCAGTATTACTCAAGTGTTGGTACTTATTATTGTGAGTATATTTTGTCTAGCATAGATTTATGTTGTACATGTTTCCATATTTCTACAAGTTTTCAGCTAGACATCAATGGATTTCTTTTACTATATTAAACATTTTTAGTGTGTATAAGAAAGATATGGTATTGAAATCTACAGGCGGATTTGTTGTCCATGGATAACCAGTAAAGAAAAGACTTGTAGTCACAGTTTGGTTACCTAAAAGTTATAAGGAAAACATTCTTTTAATGAGAAAGTGATTAACAGACACAGAAAGACAAAATAAAACAGATATAAAAGAAGAGCTTGTTGTTAGTTGTGATGATGACAAGAAGCAAAAAGTTCAGAAGAACAAAACACACAGTTCATACATCATATAATTCCTAATAATGCAGCTAGTAGAACAAAAAATATCATGAAATAATCAAGAATCCAATGAGATCTTTGTGAGGCCCCAAAATTTGTGTTCACTAGATAAATAGTGAGTTATATTTGGCCTTTTGGATAATCTTTATGCACTAACTTACATATACATTAATAGAATGTACACAGTAACCATGTGAGTATGATCACAAAAGGTGGAACAACAGTCAAAACCATGAGACTAAAAAACAAATTTAAAAGGACTGACTCCAACTTCTTTACACATATTGAGGTGAGACATGACTACTGAAGCAAACATCAACTACCAAGCATAGCAGGTAACTTGGAAGAACCAGAGGGTTCTCTTGAGCATGTAGCAGACATGATACTATATATGGCTGACTAGAATTTGACAGTAATACTCAATTACGAAAGGTTAATTGTATAACAAAATGAAAATTTGACAATGTTGCATGAATCTCTAAATATTAGACAACACCAAACGGTTGCATATGAATCTTGAAATAGCTATTTACATTACCAAACTCTTCACGTAGAACCAACTACGACTATGCAGATTCTCCTCGCACTAAAAATGTAGACAAAAGACAGATCATCTTGTCTGGTTTCAGACACATTGGCCACAACCAACAAAAATAAACCAAACAGTTTCATAATAAAACCAAGAATAACACCAAGGCAGACAATAACACATGTGAAAAAAAAAGTAAGTCTAATGGAACCAAACCTCATTTTGATTAATAACTCTTGGGTCCATTTATATCTTCTTGTATGCAACAGTTCTGACCCCAACAATATACTTCAATCTAAGTCACGCTTTCCTGTAATACATGGCAGAACAAAGTTGAGACCCACAGATTTTTGATGGATCACTCATCATCAGGTTGCTACCAAATATTCTACCTGCACGAAAAGGGTATCCATTTTAATACACTCACTGTTCTAAATGCCTTCTTGACGATGCAATGAGAGCATAAGAAGAAAAAGAGAGAACAAATATATGAACATTCATCTTTTCATTGTAATGTGACATTTTCCAGTGCTCTCTTGTTTGCAATGCCTTTAGATTTCAAACATTTATATAGTTTGATTAGTTCACTTCTCCAGCGAACACTTTTTTGAACAAAAATCTTGATTTTTTTAAAGCCCATAATAAACGATTTCTACAATTAGCTGGGTAGGCCATTATGTCATGAAATGAGTCGGCTTCTACAACGTTTGAAACATTCGCTGTCATCGCTGATGACTGATTAATTATAACAGGCCGAACCGCGTTTCTTGAACGAAGGATAAGTTGGGTTCAGGCCCTATTAAAGTAAACTGTATTTTTATATCATCGGACTGTTAGCGATATCACATATGACTTGACAAAAGAACACGGACTTACGTACCCATTGATATTTGATCCTCTATGACATGTTGTACGACTGTAAAATAAATTAATTCTAAGGTGTATGACATTTGACACAACATCATAACTTAACACACAACCTATGATGCACGGGACGGATACGGGGACGGATACTGGTACGGAAGCGAGGACGGAAAACAGCAAAACTAAAAAATTATGGATACGGGTACGGGAAATATATATCAATAAAGATATATATATGTATATTTATATACTGAAAAATAAAAATATATCACTGTAAATCTTATCTAATAAACTAAAAAGATTAGAAAGTAGGTTATAAATTCAAAATCTAGTATAAACTTCTACTTTTTATTTTTTATTTGTAAGAAAAATAAGTGAATAAGCTTAAAAAAGGATAATAGCAAAGCAAATATTTTATGAAAATTTCCATAATTAACGGTTCCGTGTCCCCGTGCCGTCCCCGAAGTGTCCCCGTCCCGGAAACGTCTCCTATACGGATACGTAAATCAATTTGACGTCCCCGTGCTTCATAGCACACAACTGATTTGTGTGTAACTTTTTTTTGGTATAAGATTTGTGTGTGATAACCAACAAATCAGTTGACCTAAGATGTTTCTCTCCGATATATAAATGACTTTAATTTAGAAAACATAATTGTCGCTGGTTGCACAAAGCTTATGTGAGTTTGTCAGAACCATAAAGAAAAAAAAACACATAATCTCTATTTAGTTTATCGTATTGCATTAATCAAGACGAAACCTTGGACAGTGTTATTAGATGTCTGAAGACATTTTCTTAAATAAATCCAAGGTCTAAACTAAACATTGCTTGTTCGTCACACCACACTATATCTTCTCGTGAATACGCATAGGGTCCTTATAAATAAATCTTTCTTTTGTTTTCCCTTTCATTAAAGAGACACGAAGATAAGAGTTAAAGCTAAAGTCAAAAGTTAAACCTACTTCTAATAGGCTTTTATAAAGTATGCAAACTTGTAATGTTTACTCATCATGATCCAACCAAAACTGAGTGTCAATTCATTATATAAAGGCATACGTACGTAAAAAAACTGGATAACTTAATTTTATAACATCTAAGAAAAGCAAACATTAATCAAGTGTTAGATAAGCAAGTTGATCAAGTTATAAACTTATGTATATGTCTATTTACTATGTGTATATGGTGCACGAAGATGCAGGCCAACGCAGATTCATACCATCCATTTCTCTCTTGTATGAGCTATATATAATTTAATTCAATTCAAAGAAACAATAATAATAGTTGCAGAAGCGTTAATGAGGATTTGTTTCATTTCATAGAGAAACCTAAAGAAAGATTCTTAGAACACAAACTAGCAAAGTAGCAAGGGTGAGTACGTACGTAACCTATGGGGGAATGTATCCAAGCTTCCATAACATGCACTTTGACTGGCCCAAACTTATTTATATATATATATATTTTTTTTTTTTTTAATGAATGCTAAATTTATTCATCAAAAAACCTTTGTACAACAAGTGGACCTTTGTGTAAAAAGAAATCTACTCCTATTCCTCCTACTTCTATTCCTTTTCTATACACTTTATTCCAAGATCAAAAATCCTAAGTCAAAGGGAAAATAAAAATAAAAAAACACATATTTTATATTCGCTCCACTTCAATCATCTGACATAAAATTCAGTCTACATTTATCCATGACGATCCAGCTAAATTGATATTAAAACTGGAAAATGATATAAGCAAATCACGTCACATGCAGAATATGTGATATGTAGGAGGATATGAGCTGAGTTTATATCGATCAACCATTTTATTTTTTGTATTTATCTTAGATTCTAGAGCAGTCTCATTAATTCATTTTATTGCAATGCATTAGGGGGACAATATTTGGATCAAACTTAACCTATTATGCGAACTATGTAACTTAACAAAATTTCATCACATGAAAAATGTACGATATATATCGATAAGTTGAGAGAATCAGAATCAAGATTACATTTTCCCCATATATAAAAGAGAGATGTTTTTGGTTTCTTGTTTCTTATAAAATAACAGGAGATGAGATGTTCGCACATGGGGGCGTGGACACATACGTAAATTACAAAAACCAGTGCTTTGGTACGCCGCATGCATTACATTATTTCCATTTTCACTTATACTGAAAAATATATTAAATCGTTTTGCCTTTGCTGATAAGATAATAATGTTTACTAGAAAAGTATGTTTTAATTATAAAAACCAGATATATAAACTAAAAAAATACGTTTGTCTAGTTGCACTTCCTCCCTTTTCCAGCTACGCATGTGGTGGGTTTTACTATTTCTTTCTGTTAATTAATTAAAACACTCATACTTCCGTGCAACGAAATATAAAATAGTAGTTTTTTATTAGTTTTTCAAAATATTAATTTAGTTAGATGATTTGAAAGCTTTGACCCTAGAGCGGCGGATACAGCCACGCCTTTGTTTGTACGACCACGAACTAACTTTGGAGCATATACTACATAAACTTAATTTATTGAAGTTCATAAACTTGTATCTAATATTTGCTATGTTTTGCTTAATACTATGCCCGGTTACAAGCAGTTGTTAATTGTGCAAGCGTTTAAACTTGACATCATATCCTATAAACCATAGACTTTGCGGTCATCCATAAACTAGATCAGGGACAGAGTTTCACATTGTGATAGAGAAATAGTTTCTACGTTAGTATGTCATATAATTAGATAATAGATCATATATTTTTGGCTTCGGTTGCTTAAAATAAAGTTTTATCATACACCACTGTGCTACTAACATGTCTTTCGATGTGAAGACTTTATTATAAATCAAACAATATGATGTATATAAAGAGAGAGATGACTCTTCATATCTCTAAAGTCTAAATTATAAGGTGGTGTTTTAACTTCAAAGTCTTTTCATAGACTGGTCTTTTTTCCAACACTCTTTTGTCATCAGCATATACTCTTATTCCCAATACCATATTTCTCTTTAAACGTGACACTTCTTCATCCAACCACCATATTGACATATTTGAATACTAAGTATGAACACTTAACATGATCAATTCTTTTTCTCTCTAATGACTGTCAGTTTATCAATTTCCCCAATATATTATAATATTTGAAACCTTGGATTTTTATACAAACCGATCAACCACTAAATTTCACATGTCGAATCCATCATATATTGTAGATATCAACACATCCAATGTATCAAGAAGAAAAAAACATACAAGATCTTTAATGTTCCTCCTCCAAGAATCGTATCTAATCTTTCTTGCAGCAAAATAATTAAAACTAATCTCCAGAATAATTAATCTATCCATAATCCATCACACACACACACCACTACTAGTAGTCATGTCTCATCAGAAAGCAAGAAGTCAAAAGTAAGAACCAAGGTGGCAATCTCGTAATTCGATAGAAAATCCGAGGGCATTGTGGCAATCTCTTTACTATATAAACCCTGTCCTGTCCGAAAACTCAAATCCATCTGCTTCAGTTTTCTCTTCTTTTCTTACACTTTCTCATCCAACTCGCAAACCGGAATAAAAATGGCTGGAGGTATCGCAAAATGCAGCAAGATCCGACACATTGTGAAGCTGAGACAGATGCTCCGGCAATGGAGGAACAAGGCGCGAATGTCGTCTGCCAGACGCTGTGTGCCGTCAGATGTGCCGTCAGGATACGTGGCGGTCTATGTTGGAAGCAGTCGCAGGAGATTCGTGGTGCGCGCAACGCATCTTAACCACCCGGTCCTCAAGAATCTATTGGTCAAGGCCGAAGAGGAGTTCGGTTTTGCGAACCACGGTCCGTTGGTTATTCCATGCGAAGAATCGGTTTTCGAGGAATCGATTCGGTTAATAAACCGGTCATGTCGGTTCAACTGTACCGATGACTTAAAGAAAACCCGCCACGGTGGCAGTAGGAGCAAGCTGGATCTTTTGATCGAATCTCGGCCGTTGCTGCACGGTGTCTCGGATAAGGCTAACATCTGGTGAACGGGTAATGTGATTCGGGTCCATGGTGACGGACACGCAGGAGATGGCCGTGAAAGGTGGATGAGTCGTCGTTCCACCTGTGTCGTCCCGGGTTCGAATCCGAGTTTAAGAGAAAATTGCGGTCTAGTTTTGGTATTGGCTTGTAAAACTGATTTAAGCAATTTCAATTTCATTTATTTATTCATTTGTGATTTAATTGTGGCATTGGCTGTATACAGCAATTTCCATTTACATTGATTTATTCATCTTATTCTACGATTGAATTTTATTTTTTAAGCTTTTCCAAATAATTAATGAGGTCTAACAATGAATCTCAAATAGATAATAGAATATTTGTTTCAATATAGTGCATACTAGAGACGTGTCGCGCTTTGCGCGGAATATTGTTTTATTGTTGTTAATTATGATTTTGGTCGGTCTTTATTTGTGAAAATCATTATTTGCTATTTTATTGTTGTGAAGCATTATGTAGTATATAAACACATAATATATTATGCGTTTATTTTTTAAATAATGTATTGTTGTGTATATAATAGTACTTGTTAGTGGTGAAATAAGCTTCTGATGTAAAGCATATTGGATTTTAATAACTTTGCATTTAGACATTTGTTGGTTCTAAGATTGACAGTTTCAACGTCAATTTTTATTTAAATTTTCACATTTTTGAACATTACTCTTTTAATATGTTTTTTGTCCTATCCCCATATTTTGACCTTGAACCGTCACCATTTATGTATTTTTTTTACCTTTCCGGTGTGCGGTGCTTCTCACTGTTATTGAAAAAAGATTCACTTACATGCTCTTGTTTTTCCTTACCTTTTTTTCTCCTGTAATATTATCTGGTATTTATTATTAGATGAGACTTATGACTAAACTAAGTATATGGCGATCAAGACTGATAACTAAGTATATGGCGATCAAGACTGACATGAGTAAGGCATACGACAGAGTAGAGTGGAGCTTCTTAGAAGCTCTCCTCCGCAAGATGGGCTTTGAAGGAAAATGGGTATCATGGATACACCGGTGTATTTCTACGGTCTCATACCAAATCCTGCTCAACGGAGAACCCAAAGGCAATATTCAGCCAACAAGGGGACTTCGACAAGGCGATCCTCTATCCCCATTCCTCTTCATCCTGATGACGGAAGCTCTAATTTCTCAACTTAAAGGTGCAGAGGAGGAAGGCAGGCTGACAGGTTTAAAGATAGCACGAGCTAGTCCAGCAATTTCTCATCTCCTTTTTGCCGATGATAGTCTTTTCTTCTGTAAAGCAGATGTCCAGCAGGGTGCTGAGTTGATAAGGATCATCAATCTATATGGGAGAGCTTCGGGACAGTTGCTAAACCCATCGAAATCATCTATTTTGTTTGGCAACAAAGTAGGACAGGAGGTCAAGATAGCGATGAAACAAATACTGGGTATCAATAGAGAGGGTGGAATGGGCATGTACTTAGGACTCCCGGAAAAAATATGTGGCTCCAAAAGACAGGTTTTTGCCTTCATCAGAGAACGACTCAATGATCGTATCAATTCATGGTCGGCCAAGCTCCTGTCTAAAGGAGGCAAGGAAGTACTGTTAAAGTCAGTAGCACAAGCGCTGCCCACCTATGTGATGTCCTGTTTCCTTTTACCGAAAGATATCATAAACAAACTGCAAGGAGCAATAGCAAAATTCTGGTGGAGCACGAAAGGAAATAATCGGGGACTGCATTGGATTGCTTGGGAGAAAATCTGTGTTCCATTGGAGAAAGGAGGTTTAGGATTTAAAGATCTCCTAAACTTTAATCTTGCACTCTTAGCAAAGCAACTATGGAGGCTGCTTCATCATCCCAATTCTCTACTTGCCCGGGTACTTAAAGGTCGATACTACAGACATATTAGCCCAATGGAGGTTAAAACGTCTAACTCCCCGTCGTATGGGTGGAGAAGAATTCTAGCGGCTCAGAATTTACTCAGAGAGGGACTGCGGAAAACAATTGGATCAGAGTACAATACCCGTGTCTGGATTGACCCATGGATTCCGACCATACCCGCCCGTCCGGCAACGGACGCTGGTGTGTATCGAGATAGGGATATGTTTGTAAACCAGCTTATTGATCAAGCTACCAAGCAATGGAGGCTGGAGATGCTGGAGGCTTTGATAGACCCGAGAGACATCCCTCTGATCCAGAGCATTCGGCCCAGCCATATATTTAGAGATGATGGGTACTGTTGGAGTTACACAAAGACCGGTTTGTACACAGTGAAGTCGGGATACAAGCTTGCATCCCAGATGAAGGAGGCGAATATCGAAAGTGCAGTCATGGAGCCGAGCATCAACCACTTAAAAGAGATGATCTGGAAGCTAAAAGCACCAAGGAAGATTCAACACTTCTTGTGGCAAGTTTTGTCGGATAGTATCGCGTCTTGCAGCCGGCTTGCTGATAGACATTGTGGGACCGACAGATCATGTCCCAGATGTGGACATGAAGAAGAATCACTTAATCATCTCTTGTTTCTTTGTCCCCCGGCGCTGCAAACGTGGGCACTCTCAGATATACCAACTCTTCCGGGGTTATTCCTGAGCGAATCCCTATACGAAAACTTTGACTACTTACTTCTTCGTGCAACAAAGAATGGAGCCCCGAGGAACGTTCTTGCTAGGTTTCCGTGGATCGCATGGTTCATATGGAAAGCGAGGAATGAAAAGATCTTCAACAACACACAAATCCTACCTCCGGAAACTGTACTTCACGCTACCCAAGAGGAGGAGAACTGGAGAGTGGCACAAATTTTAACGAGTCAAGAAGTGACTGGAGGAAACCAACACACAACTAACGGGAATATGGAGAATGAGTCACCATATCCAAGATGCCAAGTGGATGCATCCTGGGTGACAAATTCGCCATTTTCTGGTGGAGGTTTTGTTCTCGAGCTGGCGCCTGGAACCGTTACGTATGGCTCCATTGGTATGGACCAGACCCTGTCTCCTATGCATGCAGAGTTCACCATCTTGCTTTACGCAATGAAAAATTCCCTACAGCTAGGAGTTACATCGATGTCCTTTGAATCGGACTGTCTTCAGCTTGTCAAGCTGATTAACGATGAAGAAGATTGGCCAGCTATGGCTTCGGAATGGAATGAATTCATTCATCTATTATCTCTTTTTACTGTGTTTTCAATTTCTTTTATCGCAAGAGAGCGGAATGTAAGAGCGGACCTTCTTGCAAAAGGAGCTCGTTCAAAAAACTCTATTTTCTCCCATGTAGACTCTGTAATTCCGGGATGGTTAGCCCACAAAGCTAACATTTTCATTCTGAATTAATAAAGCAAGGAGTTCAATGTCAAAAAAAAAAAAGATGAGACTTATGAGTTCTCAGTTATGCGGTTGTTTTTCATGGCGTTGTAGGCTGTTTCGGTCAATTGGTCCTCTTCTTCTTTAGATTTTGGGTAATGTTAGAAACTACATATTGTTGGGTTGGATCAGAGTTTAGTTGTCTTCCTCGCCGTTTTCTTGCCATCGATAGTCTCTGCTCGTCTTGGTTTTCAAGATCTGGTTTTTGGTGATTACTTCTATGCTCTTTTTCATAGCTCGAGGATGGCTCCATGAGTTGGTGATTTCTTTTCATCTCCTTTTTCCTCTTTATTCTCTCATCTTGTTGCACTTTTCATCACTGCTCGCGTCTCTGTTTTCAGCTCCAAACTTTTATTGAGTTAGTGTTACTATGATATTTTTCTCTTTCTCTATGAATGTTAAGGTTTTAGGTTTAGATTATGTACCGTACTCTTAGTTTCTTGTTATCAGTTTGTTTTTTTGATGATTTTCATTGTAAAATAAATACATAATTGGTAAAAAAAAAAATAGAAAATGGTAGAAAATAACAAAGTTTGTGTTATTTTTAACTCTGAATAAATTAAATATTTAAAATATATTTATATTTTTTTATTCATCTTGAATTTTAATCACTAATAAAATAGATTATCAAACTTAATACAATAATGGTTAGTGCGAAATAGATTAGATAGTGTATAATTATAAAATATTTAGTCAAATTGCAATAATCTAAAAGAAGAAAGACTTAAAATGTAAAAAAAAACTACATGGAGACACATGTCATCAAATCCCCCTGCCACTTGTCATAAGAAGAGAAAAATCTAACTTTATATATATAGATTTTATATTTTTTTGTACATATGAATAAATATTAAAATTTAGTTATAAATGCATATTTTTATGATTAATTATTTTCATAATTATAAACTAAAAAATGAGTAAATATAATTTTTAAAATTTACAATTAATCACTATTAATAAATAAAAATGCATTGAAAATATATTAATTTTTTTCTCAAATATGCATTTTTATAAGCCGGAGGAAGTAGATTGTAGAGAGCATTGCTAATCAAAATAAATTAGTAATGTTCCGAATCAAGATGGTTTATTGGACTAAATAAATGCATCACGAATTTGCAACATACTAGAGATTTTTTTTGTCAGCACTAGATAATTTATTTAAAAGGGTCAAGATTCTGAAATGGACTAGGTCCAGGACAAATGGAAAATTAGAGATACACTAGGCCAAGAAGAACGGGAGTGGCCCATTAAAACCCCAGCCCAAGGAAAATTCGTCTCTTATATTCATTCTACAAGTACTTTGTCATTAATGAAAACATTATTATGACAAATAATAAAATTCTTGAGAAATTGAGTCCGCAGGAACTGTCGATCTGGAGATGCCTGTGTATCGTTAGCGCACAATTTAAGCTTATGTCACGTTCTCTCTACAACTTGTAGTTATGTGATGAAATAGTGGTTACTGTTGGTTAGTATCGTAAATTTAGTACTACAACAGAGGAAAAATCAAAGAGTGGGACCCATTATTCACATGATACGTTGGTACTTTGTCGGGAAAACATGAAATATTTCCCAAAAGGTGCCTTACACTTTTTTCCCAATCTTATGCACCCATCACCACGCCAAACATCAATGATATACTCTATTACTTTCGTTTCGCTATTATGTTCCCCGATTAACTTTTGATTTCAAAATCTCAATTTCACCCTTTTCTATATTAAATTTGCACTACCAGCCAATTATTTCTGCTACATCTTCCATTCTTTTACATGCATTCCTACGTAGAAAACAAAAAAATTACCTTCGATATTATTCTCTAACGTTTACTGAAGTATATGTCTCGATATGCAAGTTGTAATAGAAAGGGGCCACCAAAGAGTACATATAAAATATTACCACCATCTTACTTAATCCAAAGCTACAATCTGTTTGATTATCATCCAAAAGGCACCGGAGTCAACATACAACAACCAATAGTCTCAACTAATACAACAACAAGACACCGTGATTCAAATACTGATCAACCTTTTTTGACATAATCTCAACTTTCTTTAAATAGAATAATCAAGTTCTATAGTGTTAAATTTACTAATAAGAGATACACGAATTATAAAAAAAAATTACTCCAATATATTTCCTCTTTTCGTCCGTGATTTACGATGGTGGGAAATAAAACGTTAAAAACAATAAATTTTTCAAAATAATTCTTTGACCGCAGCAGTATCTTTCCTTTTTTGTTTCCCATGAAAAAAAATCTCACTTAATCCACGCGTAAACCAATAAAGAGAATCCAAGACCATAGCCGGCGCCGGCACCGGAAGATCCTCCTCCGCCGTACTCGGCCTCATCGGCGCTACTAGCCCACTCCATAACCGACGAGCTGCAAGCCGACGAAGCGGAAGACATGGAGATCGACGAAGACGAAGAGCTCCTCTTGCTCTTAACGAACCTCCTCTTCATCTTCCTCCACTCGGCGATCCCTTTAATCCCCAAGCTGCTCCCACACTGCTTCTGCTTCGGCTTCGGCTTCGGCTTCCACACAACGACGTCGTTTTTATTTTTACTCCTCTCTTGTTCCTCCTCCTCCTCAGCTTCGGGATCGCTCTCGAACCTGAACATGAACACCGCGTGCCCTCCCTCTCCTGACGATTTGCTCTGTTGGAACAGCCAATTGTAAACGTCCCAGGAGATCTGAACGGGAACGCCGTCGATCTCCACTTTCTCGTTCCCTCTGAACTTCCACCTCAGCCGCTTGATCTGCAGCACCTGCTTCGAGTCCACGCTGAAGCACAGCCTCGCGTCCTCGTCCACGCGGCAATCGATCGAGATCTCCCTGCTCTTCCCTCCGAACCTCGCCTTCGTCGAGAAAACCCTAGCGCCGAACACGTGCTCCTTCCTCAGCAGGAGAGCTTGAGGATTCGTCGGCGGTTTCGCCGATTTGACGCGAGAGTACGCCTCCTTGACCGAGTCTCCGACTAACAGCCCCATCTCTCCGTCGACGACCACCGCGATGTAGAAGCCGGATCTAGGCTCGGATCCGGAGTCGAATTTGGCGCGGGTCAGGTCCCAGAAGACTTGGATTTTCGGGGAGACGGATCTGGATCCGCGTCTTCGCCAGAAGGCGAGTGTGTTTAAGTTGAGGTGGAAGGAGACGGCGGAGGAGAGGGAGAGGTCGGCGGAGGAGAAGGAGAGAGGGGAGGAGCGGTTGTAGTAGTCTTGTGAGTGGAGGAAGAGGTTTAGAGAGTGGCCTCCTAAGAAAGTGCGTGACCATGTGAGGTAGAACACGCCGTGATCCGTTTGGTATAGGCACGTTGTGAGGTTCGGGTCGCCGGAGACTAGGGGAGACGGTGACTGCGGAGGATGAGGAGGAGGATGATCGGAGGTAGGGCGGAGCCAAGCGGGGATGTTGCGAGAGGGAGACATTTGTGTTTGCGAAGAAGGAGAGAGAGAGAGAGAGAGAGAGAGAGAGAGAGTTTTTAGGGAGTTGTATTGGGAGGTTTTATTTCTTTCTTTCTTTTTTTTTCTCAAGATGGTTTTTTTTTGTTAACTCGTAAAATAGAATGGTTTATAAATAAATGATGTTCAGCTCGAATCATACGTAAACAAACATTGGATGCAGGCTGCCAAAAAATTAAAAAAAGATTGATAGAACTTGGAACTTTCATCTTGTAAACTGACTTTTTCAAACTTGACTTTCTTAGTGGGATGATGATAGATTCAGCTAATACAACATATTCATCCCCCTTGTTTGTCGTGTGTAGAACACGGTTTAACTGTAACCTATCTGTAATTTTTGTAGCGTTGATTGTTTCTATATGTAAACCACCAACACCTTGGTAATATATTGCTTTGTCTTTTTCATGCTATGGGACTTAACTGTAAAAAGTGTGTAAAGATTAGGGTCCCTAAAACATTGTTTAATTGCTCGACTATGAGGAAACACATGATATGATAACTGCATGCACACTTGACGCTTCATTGGAGAACATAATCAGTAGTCTATCTATTATTTCACATTATAGAACCTAAAAAGTGATTGAAATTCTAAAATACCCTATACTATTAATTTAGTATCTAAAATACCTACACTTGCAATAATACTCGCTATTTTTTGATACTGGAGCTAACTGTGCTTAAACTCTTAAATTGGTATATAATGGCATTGACAACGTATTAGGAGTTTAATCTTAAACCGTCCTTTATATCACATTCATTATTCTCTAGTCTATTGCTGATTTCGGAAGACAATTTATGATGCATCCCTTATGCTGCTGGGAACAAAAATAATTGGTTCGGTCGAATAAACAATACTATCGCTTAATAAAACATCGTTTTCAGATTATTTAATTATTTTAAAGTCGTATTTTATTGCTTTGTCGAGTTATTCGGAATTCGGATACGTTGGCAGACAGCTAAAAGGAGCTGGATAAGTACTCAATGAGTCATTGAAAAAGGCAATATCCATATTATTAATTTGATCTTTTGTTACAACTGTATATCTCATCATTCCTACTACTACTATAAAATAAACTGTGTGTTCGAAACTTCAACTTCAAGAAAGTAAAACTGTAATTTCTAAGCAAACCACTATAGCAACTAAACTTTAAGCGTAAATGGGACATGCAATTGTTTATTTCCACTTGCCAGACTGCCACTGTATTAAAAATCTCGCCTGCACAAACATGTGGATTGATCTAACGGATTTGGGATGATACATCAAATGGACTATTCTCCACTAATATTACATAAACTAATTGTTTCATGATTTACATGTTCTTTATATATTGAACTCTGGGTTTTATTTTGTAAACACTGGTTTTTACAGTCAAAATTGGCAAACTCAGCCTTTACATGAGTTAATTATAAAATCTTATCGGGTAGAAAAAAACGATTTGAAGAGCTCATGTTAGGATCATTCAGATTTCAGAAGTTTATATTTGTACCAATTTTAGATTGTAAAACCAGTGTCTGATATATAAGAACATGTAAACCATTAAACCTTAATAGTAGCATTTTTATGGTTAAAGATAGTCGGTGGTCGAATAATTCTGTCGGTCAAAACTGGGATAGTGGAGCATTAAGATATGTGTTTTCATGTGTAAGAAAATAGGAAGTTGAAGAATCAATCATTTATGGATTTTTATTACAAGTGTATACATTTTAGACGTTTAAGGAAACTAACATAAAAAAGTAAGAGAACGATGAAGAGGAAAATGGTTGACTGGAGGTTTTTATCGTGTGGGGAGACTTAAGACTAGGTCAGTTTGAAACAACCACACGCATTTTAGTATTCAACGTTTCAAATAAAACTCCCTTCCTCTCGAGTCTCACCCTTTCGTTTTCTTAATAGACTGACTGACCCCTTGTTAGATTCTCCTCCCAACCTTTTGAAAATACATCTTTTTTATCAGACCCACTTCATTAATATCTTTGACTAAACGACATAAAAAAAAACTAACATATACGACAATGTTGCGATTATATATATAGACCAATAATTTTAGTAGAGATTATTGTTTCCATGTAGGTCTTATCAGTTATCACTAACTTGGAAATGGCTTTTAACTTATTTGCAGTTCACAATAGTGTATCTCTATGGATATTCATTTTAGAGTATACCACGGTTCGTTTATAAAATAATTAATAAATCGTCGGAATATTAGCTGCGACGAAGTAACTGAGATCTCGGAGTATGGCGGTGGGGAACAGCAGGTTCATGTCTCGAAAGTGATTAGTTTATACTAATATACATACGTAAATGTGAACCACTTATACCACCAAAAAAGAAATGTGAACCACTGCATGATCTGCACCAACACAAGAGGGGGTCCACCACGTAGAAATAAACAAAGTTAGACCCGAACCGAATTAATTATTAACCGGGTTGGTCTGGATTTAAAATTACTGGTTTGGTTCAATTTCGGTTTGGTTTTAAAAGTAACTTAAATTTAAAACTCGAAAACCCTATAATCGTTTCTTCTTCTTCTTCGTCTTCTTCTCAGGCGGCTCCAAATCGCCGGTAAGCATATCTTCTCCGGCTGCTTCCAGTTTCGTTGCTCTCGTGATATCTACAACAAGTATGTTTATGTAGAGCTTCTGTTTCGATATCTAGACTTTGTTACGTTTTAAGGAATTGAATAGAGTTTTGGTTATGCCATTAGCTTCAACACTTTTAAAGCACACTTAATAATTTTCTGTCTTTTTTAAAAAAAAAATTGAATTACTCATAGAGGAACAGAGCTGCACGAGTGGCTGCAAAATGTCGGAATCAGAAAAGAAACCACTTATCATACCAAAGGATTGGTCTGATGCAGCGAGTTCCGTTTCCTGCAGCTCGTTGCAACGGCCTGTAGCTTTGGTCTGTGGTCCTAAAGACAGTGGGAAGAGCACGTTCTCCCGTAATCTTGTTAAAGTTCTTCTTCTCCAAAGGTCATTGCTTTATGTCTACAATGCAATCTTTTTTTTTTTTTATTCATTCGTTTTCTCTGAATGAGTTCGCTGAAGATGTAATGGTTTTACAGATACAAGAGGGTTGCTTATTTGGACATTGATGTTGGCCAGCCTGAGTTCACTCTACCTGGTTTCCTCTCTCTCACAGTTGTCGATAGATCCATTCTAGGTACCTCTCTCTCTCTCATTGTCTTGTTTTAGTAAAGCTTATGTTATTATTGGTTTTACATTTTTCTTCTTTTTCCTTAGACCAGGATTGGTCAGCTCCATGTTTAATGACACCGGAGAGGTAGTTTTGTTTAGTAAATTTTCATATATTTAGTAGCACTTAGTTTTTGATTTAATGTTAGAAAGGCATTTATCCTTTTTTTTTTTTTTTTTTTTTTAATTTTCTCTTTGATTTGATGATGCAGATGTTTTTTCTATGGTGATGATTCTTCAAAGAGAGATCCAAAGGCTTATCTACAGTTTGTATACACCTTGTTCGATTACTACCAGCTTAACTTCTGCAAGTCGAGCGAGAATAAAACTGCGTTGCCTCTTGTCATCAACACACCAGGCTGGGTTAAAGGTTTTGATCATATCTATCGTTCATTTGTTTGTGTGTGTGTGTGTGTGGAAACTGTTTTTATTTTTTTAATTAATATTATGATTATGAAATCTTTAGGTATTGGCTATCATGTATTGGTGGACGTATTGAGATATGTTTCTCCCTCCCACGTTGTGAAAATCAACATCTATGATTACAACAAGAACCTTCCAGCTGGGTTGTTCTGGTTAGACGGTTATCATGATGAGATACCTCATTTGATGGAGATCCAATCTGCTTACCGAGTCAGTTACAAGCGATCGTAAGCTAGCTAGTTTTTACAAAATATGCTTTACTGTTTCGTGTAGTTTAAAGGTTTGTGTATTCTTCTTGTACAGCGCAGCAGAAAAGCATGATCGTCGTTTGATGAGGGATGCGCGTATAATCGCCTACTTCAAGCAATGCATTAAAGGAAAAGAAGTAGACACGAACAAAGAGCTAAGCTATGAGCTCGCTTCTCTTGTTCCTTATGAGGTTCCAATATCGAGTTTAACAATCAGTCATCTACATTGTCAGGTGAAAATAACTAATAGATAAGGTCATATCTTCCTAATCTGTATGTCTGATAATGAGTTTTTTTTTTGGTTTCTTGCTAGATCCCAAGTTCAGAGTTGTTTTATAGTTTGAATGCTTCCATTGTTGGCTTGGGGATTAGCTCCGAAGTGTTTGAAGATTTGCCTTTGTGCGTTGGTCTTGGTAAGTTGCTCTTATCCGTATGAGAAGCTTATTCAATCTTTGATTTAAGGTTATTAATTATGAATAAATTTGGGGTTTGGATGTGAATAGGAATCGTGAGGGGTATAGACACAGAGAGAGGAATCTTGTATGTGATCACTCCAGTTGCAGAAAATGTAGTTGAGAAAGTTGATCTTCTATGGCAAGGCTTCATTCAGTTACCTACTAGTCTTTTGGAGGTGAAAGATTACAGGTCTCCATATCTATCTCCCTATGTCCTAGCTTCTACCTAAACTTCATCTTCTTATAAGACTTTTATTGCTCAATTTTTGTTTATGTTTGCTACTAGTATGTATCATCAATTTATCTTAATACCAAGTTTCAGTTTTCTTTTTTTTATTAAAAAATTGGTCAATATCTCATTATACTAACACCAAAGACAACCCAAAAAGTCATATGGTATTAAGATGCTCTAGCTGGACAAAGTTTGTGATCACAAAATCAAGTTTTTGAAACCTGAAACTCCATATAGATTCAGTGTCCAATTCAGTGTCCAAAGCATCCTTCACTAGAATGCAGCTCAAATGTACTCCCTCCATTTCATATATTAAGTGTCACTTATAGAAAAAAAAATTTGTTAGAAAATAATTATCTTTTTAGAATTTTAATGTAATTTTATATTTTATATTTTTTCCATAAAGAAATAAAAACAATAGAATTTTAATAGTTAAATAAAGACAAACTAAACATTTAACATTTTTTTTTAACTGGCTTGAAAAAACAAACAACATCTAGTTTGAAAGTGAGGGTATATATGTTACTCTCAAAATAGAATCTGTATGTAATGAAGATTTACAATACGGAGCATAACTGAAAATAATTATGTAAATTATTCTCAATTTTTTAACCTGAAAAAGAAGTCTCTCATTTACATGACAATTGAGTTCAACAGACAACAGTGAACGGAAATAATTTTTGTTTGAAAGGACGCAAAAGATGAAAGAAAAACTCTGTTACTACGATGTTCCGGTCAAGAACTTTCCAACCCAATATATACACATCAAAACCACCTAACGGGTCAATCTTAAACCGATTAAAAAATAACCGGTACTAAGAGTGATCCATGGAAGCAGATCTTCTGATGGTTTTCAAAGTTCCACCAAGTTCCATGGTAACCAAAGGTATAAGAGAATGCAACACGTCTGTAATCAACGGTCTATAACTCGGTTCTGGCTGCACGCACAAAACCGCCACTGCTGCCACCTACACATTTACATCCACAACTCTTTTAGTCTCTATCTCAAAACCAACCACCTCTCTATAGGATTTGTGCTAAACTAACCTGGTAAAGATGTTTCAAGTCCATAGTGTCTTTAATAGCAGGATCTACGACGTTAGGTAACTTGGTTCTATCAGTTAGATAAGGCATTGCCTGACAAGAAGATTAAATCACAAAACCACAAATTCAAGATTCCAAGTCTTAAAGAGAGTTTGCAAGGAAAGAAAAGTACAAGTACCCAAGTGATGATGGATTCACATTCACCAGGACCTATCTTCTCAACAGGTTTTTTACCAAGTAGAAGCTCTAATAACACTACTCCAAAAGCATACACGTCGCTCTTCTCTGTCAATTGTCCTATATTCATTTATATAAAACAAAGTTATGGTAAGGTAACGAGGAAGATGCATGCTTATCATAACAACATCACAAAGTTATATATTTTTACCGTCGAGAAGATACTCTGGTGCAACGTAGCCAACTGTTCCTGAGAGTTTAAGGTTCTTCTTCTTTGGTCCATTCACAACAGCAAGACCAAAATCTGAAATCTACATTTTTCATAAACATGTAGAGCGTTTAGATCAAGAACAAAAGGAAAATGATACTAATAAAGATGGATTTGTTTACCTTAGCGTTGAAATTACAATCCAATAATATGTTGGAAGATTTCAAGTCCCTGTGAATGATCGCTGGATGACAACGTTCATGTAAATACTCTAGTCCCCTTAGTTGCAAACACACAAACAAATAGTAGTTTAGTAATCTAGAATGTTGAAACTGTTGTGTAAACAACTAACCTCGCTATGTCAAGAGCAATCTTCATCCTCATAGGCCATGTGATTGTGATCGCTAAACCTCTAGAAGCTCCTGAGAATACATATATACAAATGAACATAAAAGTTTAAACTCTTCAGCTACTAAGATTATGTTAATATGTTTTTTTTTTTCCTACCGTGCAAGTGAGATTCTAGAGATACATTCGGCATCAACTCATAGACGATGAATCTTGCAGTATCATTGGTGCTGTAACCCAATAAGGAGATTATATTCGGGTGCTGGATCTTACTCAATATCTCAACCTCACACTGCAATTTCTCCAAGCATTAAGCATAGTTAAAAATCAAACTACTAATATGGCAAAGAGTTTTCAAGATTGTATTATTATTGCACCTTAAACTCTTTTGCTGCTTCGTCATTGTCACAGTCTAGCTTCTTAACGGCGGCTTGAACGTTGTTGTCTAGTGTAGCTAAATACACGCATCCAAATCCGCCTCGACCCAGAATGTTACTCTCGTTGAAACCATTAGTTCCTTTTTCTATCGCACTGTAATCAATCAAAGGCGCTACTCCCTGCTTTGTATATCTCTTGTCCAGTGTTTTTGAGCGATTCAAGAACCGTGAGAAACCGCACTCGCAGCCTTCATAGAGGTAAACACATAGACGCAATAAATAACAAACAGTTTCAAATAATCCAAAGAGTCAGCACATTCATAGACCACTTTCTTGAATTTGAAGTTGAAAGGCCATAAAGCAACAAGAACATGAACAAGACTAAGAGGAATTTACCTGAGTTCTTGAGGTTTCTTCTTCTATGGAAAACCCAAAGAGAGAAAACTAAGATGATTGCAACTAAGGAAAAAGAAGCTCCAATTGAAATCACCAGTCTCATGTTGTCACTATGTTGTTCCTTCTCTTCCTGTTGATATCCTGATAAAACCAAACCAAAAGGGATTAGCTTTTCTTTCTTTCTTTCATCCAATTGAAAACCGCGTTAAACCCTTCATCCAGATTCAAGAAAATTTGCAGAGACCAAAGAAGAGAAATCTGTGAAAAGTTCCGAGCTTTACGGCAATAGAGATAAGCGTTACAATGAGAATGGTAAGTACAATGAAAATTTTCTTGTGACCCAGTGGAGAAAACTCCCCCACAACCACAAAGCTACAATCTTTTTCAAAGAAAGTTCGAAAAGAATTCTACTTTCTACCAAAAGAGATGAAAGTTATAACGAACAAAAGAAACACAATCATTAAAGGCATAGGTGAGCACGAGTAGCTAGAATCTGAAAAAAAAAATTGAAAGAAAAGAAAAGAGAAAGAGATATGAGTTTTTTTTTTTTACCAGGAGATAAGGAAGGAGTGAAAGGAGCAGAAGAAGGCTGAGGAGCAAGAGATTCTTCTTGTGTGTTGAGGAACACAACATCACATGTGGATTTGTGAAGAAGAACAGAAGCTTGTAGTAAAACAATTGCTGTAATAACAATTTGCCTCATTTTTTTTTTTTTTTTACCTTATCTTTATAAAATTTTAAATTTAAAAAGAAAACAACCAAGAATTATTCAGACAGATTTGTTTAAACTGGTTTTCAGCAAGAGAAGAGAAACTGTGTGTAGTTCAAGAGAGACGAGGAGGAAATTAAGAATGTGTTTGAAAGTTTGAAAGAGAGAGAGAGATGTTTGAGAGAAAATATTCACTTTCTTATTTAACCATTGAAGAGAAGCTCTATGCTAGGAAAGAGGTAAAAAGAAAGAGACAAAAGGATTTGGACAAGAAAAATATTGGAGAGAGGTGGAGCAGTTACCATAAGCTTATCGGAAATTTCGTCTGCTTAGGGGAACAAATATTTGGTATTAAGGTAAACATATATATATATATACATGCCTATACCGTGTCAATATTTTTTGGTATTAATAAAATGCTAGAGATTTTTTGGGTATTAAGGTAATACATTTCTTTACAAATTTACATACATACACGTTTTTGAAAGTGAAATGTTTAAGAAAATAGTGCTAGCTAGTAATGTTCTGGACTTGACTTTCCAAGCTCCATCAGTATTAAAAGTTAATAGAGTAATTTAAACGAGAAAAGTTTTTGTTGTAAAATCTAATAAACTAAAAAAAAATGAGATTGTGAATCTGCTTCTATTTATGTCTGAAAAAGAAGAAAAAAATAAAGCTTTTTATTACTCGGTGTATTTTTTTGTACTTTCAAAATATAAAGTTAGCTGTTTAAAAAAGGTTTTAAAACTAACGATGTGTAGCAGTCGGGTAGATGACATGTCAACCATCCATGTGAAGACCACTGAACGTCGATCTATGTTAGTCAGTATAATAACATTTTTCTTTAGATTTTGAAATTACGTAACCTTTTGTTAAATTGACAAAAGCATGAAAGCAAATACTCTCTTCTTTATCATTTTACTCAACAATTAAGTAATCCCTCCTATGTATTAATTGACACTTTATTATGTGCTAACATACATATATAAATAGATAAATGTCCAATAATATATATTTTGGCTCACAGTTGGACTTTCTGGTGGACACGGGAATATTATCAAATTACCTAATTAGTTGCTATGTAGTTAATTAGATTTCAAAGTGCAACTACTTTCGAGTTGTTAGGTGAAGAATGGTTTGTCTTAAGAAAAACCTATTATGGGACAATGATCTAATTATTGATATTACTTTATTTATGTACAAGAAACATTTCGTTTCTTTCATCTTACAAATCTTAATAGTTTTTAAATTTCCGTGTAGCATGTGTAGCGTTTCCAACTTAACTATTCTTCATGGACTTTGGTTTGAAGAAGAATCTATTTTATACCAAAATTTCAACTTTATTGACGTCTATGTGATCAATTAAAAAAAGAGGTTACCTCTGGAGCCAAGTTCAGGGAGAATGAGAAGTTGAAAACCATATCATCAAGACTCAGACACCAGCTTCCTACTTCAAGATCTGAATATGATGCCATCCCAAAATGATAACCTTAGCCATTATTTTTCTTCACATATAGCTAAACCCATCACTGGCACAGCTAGATAGTCATTTTCGTCTTGGGTCTTGACTCTTGACAAAAACACAAGACTGAACTCTTTTCTACAAGATGTAAGGTAGAAAGACAAGATCTTTTGCATTTCTTAAATAACATGCAAGAAAAAAAAAACTAGAAGCATACAACTTGACGAGATTAGATTTTGAATAAAAGTTGCAGAAAAATGGATGTTGTAGTGCTAGGTAATACTCTGCATACAACTTGGAGAATTTGTTTTTATACTAGTGACTTTTCAACCTTTCTTCCACGAGCTCGATGCACCAATATAGAAGCGATTCAATTCGGTTAAGAACGCACAGAATCTCGAGCGAGGATTCCTGGTCGTGATCCTTCTCGCGTTGGTTCTCTGCGATGCTGCCGCTCACAATAGTTCGAAGAGGCAAAAGCCATCCCTTATAGTCTCTCTCCAGAGTCTTCTTTGACAAAAATCCATTGCCTCCTCTCGAATTATTAAGCAACGCAAACCTATAGAGGTTTAGTGCTGCCAGAACCTGCGCAAACACAAAACAATATGTTTCATGAATTAAGCAAGATACTCTCATTTTGAACTGAAAAGGGCATGCTCTCCATATCTCTGAATGTATGTCTCCCTCTCAAAGCAAAATTACCGTAACCCGTATTGTTATATTGTCTTATGATGCTCACAAGAGAGAACCGAATATATTAATCTTAAAACAGAAATGATATTAGAAAATGAACAAGTTACCTCATCACTCTGGTCCGGGAAGAGTGGAGGACCACCATGTGGAGGCTTTAAGACCAACTCCACTAGCTCAGAAACATGAGCATCACAGTCCGTAGCTTGCAAGCTGCTTGTGCTCATGTTGTTTTTTACTTGATCCAGAAGAATCCCTCTCTGGATGATTTAGCAAAACAATATATTAGTTGTAATGGGTTGCCATTTTCCTTTTTTAAAAATAGGACTAAAGAAGACATGCTAAACTGTGCAATTTATGATGTATATTCATAGTCATCACCTCTGCCCAGTGTTACATGATTAAAGAGATGAAGATACTAACCATAGTCATCACTATTAATAAAGTTCAAGGGGATACGAAGATACTAACCATTGTGGAAGACTGAGAGTTTGTGACAAGGGCTTTTAAAACGTCAAACCTCTGCGGAACTGGTATATCAGATATAATCTAATCAAACAGCACAAAGAAAAAGACTAGTAAGATGAGATAGATATTCTTCTCTGTGTAAATTTTAAACTTTTAAGTTCTGAACAAAGACAACATTCTAAAAGAATACAGTCTACATGGACTGAGGATAGCCACTCTGTGTCAAAATGGCTAACACCTCTTTTAATTCTATAGGCTCTAATCAGCACAACTGATTATAGTGAAGGTGTACTTACCCTCTTTAGTGTCTCAAACGTCTTCTTCCTCAAATCCGCGTCTGGAGCATACATGATCACTAACGTAACAGCCTGGGAGAGAGAAACAAGACACTTTAGAATGCTTGTAAAACCTGAACGATGTAAAAGACCAAAGAGATTAGATATTATGCCTGTAAAGCAGCGTAGATGCTAGTTGTGTAATGCGAACAATCTATTTCCTCGTTGCACTGAGATGGAGTTGCTCCTTTGACTATCTCAAGCAAAACATCAATAGTGTGTCTCTTGAACTCCCAGAGCAAATCTCCAGAAGCGAGTATGTGTTTCAACATCCCATATGCTAGCCACCTTTTCATTGGATTGCTTTGAAGCTCATTTACATCGTTAGCAACATCTGCAACCTCGGGTGAGATCCTCCCCCAGATGAATAGAAGCGATGCACCCAAGTTGATGTTATGTAAAGAGTTGAGGAAGTCATCATCATCATCTGTTCAAAATACAAAGTATTGATGGTGATGAGAAATTAGGAAGTACTTACTCCATCCGTTTTTTATTAGAGGACGTTTTAGAGTCATGCACATAGATTATGAAAAAAACATTTTCTCGTATTTTCTATACAAAAGCATCATTAAGTATTCACCTGACCTCCAATCAACCAATAACAAAATAGATTTCATGATATATATAGTCAAACAATATAAAAAGTTAATAAATTCTACACTCGAAATCGAAAACATCAACTACTTTGGAACAAAAATAATTTCTCTAAAACGTCAAGTATTAAAAACGGAGGAAGTAGTGAGTAGTAAGACTAACCTTTCGAAATCGTGCTTAGTAATCTTTCAGGGTCGTTTCCAGTGATTAAACCAAGCTGTGTTAAGCCACAATATGCCAATAAAGGTTTTAACTGGATCACCAGAGGAACACCAGAGTCCAACTTGTCTTTGATGCTAACTGAGAGAACAGCCTGCAAGATCAGATCAATTCTCAGGTACTGAAAGACAGAGTCGTCAGAATATATATAGAAACGAATTTTTAATTTAAGTACTAACCGTTATCTGCATCAGATAGAGACCAAGCAAACAACGGACTCTTGTGCCTTCTTCCTTCTCCTGTAAAACAAATAAAAGAAGATAAAAAACATGCAAGTGGAATATTCAAATCAAAGAATGAACACTATAGGTGGTGGATTTAGTAAACCCTCACACACCAGTTTTGAAGCAACATCTTTAATGGAAACGGCAATGCCTAACGCTTTATCAAATAGACCTTCAGGTTGCATGTCTGGCTCCAATGACATGTCCTTCAATACGTTCAAGACAATTGGAACTGCCACTTTTAGCTGCTCGTAGTGACGTCTCCGAACAGAAATAAAAACTGAAACAAAAAAGATTTGAACAACTTTTCAGAGCTTCAGTTCAGAAAGATAAGTATTAAAGAATCTCATGACTTCAGTATAATACCTTTACAGAGCCCATGTAATAAAGGAGTAGAAGAACTGGAGAGTGAAAGAGAGACCCGTGCAGCGTCGAGTGCCTGGTCATTCAGATTCATAAGCCCATCAAATTGAAAAAATACTCAACCATTTATATGAACTTGTTATATTCTTTTTCCAAATACCAAAGTAACAATAAAGCAACTTAATAGTACTAGTATATTTATTTATGCATTAACTAGCCTGATGAGAATCCAAATCCCAGATCTAACATACCTCACAAAGAACTGGAAGCATGTCACGTGGATTGCATGCTACCACAAACCGATCAACGATAGCCTCAGCTAACTCTAGACATCTGCTTGACAGGCCTGCAAACTTGGAGATTACTTTTGGCAATTCAAATGACAGTGCATCTATCACATCCTGTAACACCATTGAGTTTGGAGGAAAAATACATAAGTTTAAATCAAAGTTAAATCCATAAAGGATATATTTTTGGCTGTCAAAGAGATGAAAGAACAAGAGTACCTGATCAATCTGAGGAGACGATAAAAATTTCAAAATTTCATCTAGAACTTGGATAACATCATTCTCCTCATCGTCTCTGGCATTCAAAGTTACATCATTCTCATGCTCATCATCGCTAGCACTGGAAGCTACGTTCTCGGACAAAGAATTCAGACAGCTGGCAAGTTCTGACACCAAGCTCTCCAAGTCCAGAGATCCTCCAGCTTCAACTGACTGAAAGCACACAAAGATGAGGGAAACAAGTGGCATGAAGTAAAACTATTTCCAAACCTAAAGCATTCATTCAATCAACAGACAGAAAAAACTGAGGAGAAAGTAACAAAACTGGTTCCTCTAGACAATACATAAACCAAAGTGTTCGATTGATCCTATGTGAAAGTTTGATTTTTTTTTTTCAGTATCAATCCATCTTCCTAGGCTACAATTCATTCTACTGACAACGAAGCACTTCTATAAATTTCCCAGAAACCCGAAAGCGAGGAGAAGAAGTTTACACTTAAAGTCCCGGCTAAAAGCTCTCGTACACGATGCAAATAAGAAACCGTAGCAGCAGACATCTCCTTTAGACTCTGAGCTCCGTACAATCGTCGACGCATTCACAAGATCGAATCTAATATACGATAAAGATTTGAACTTTCGACTTGTGTTTCTCTCTGACAATAACTAAAAGGTTTTGTACAAAATTGTAAATTTCGGTAAAAAAGAAGAGAGAAAAGGTTATTTATGTAAATTTCGAAAAACTCTTCAATTTCACCAGGTTGATTGGTTCAACGAATACACCTTAACCGGACATAACCGTATTAATTAATTTAATGTTAAGAATACGCTTAAACTCGTTACCAAACACTTCATACCACGTTCACTCACCTTCGTCATTCCCGTCTCTCCCCTCCAGATCCGGTGCACTCACTCCCCAACCGAAACATCCTAACCTCCTCTCTCTCCGATCTCGCCATGGAGCCTGACGTCAGCATCGAGACTCTATCAATCATCCGGATTGCCGTCCTCCCGATCGGCACCATCCCGCCGCCGCTTCTCCGGGACTACCACTCCATGCTCCTCCGCCACCACACGATCGCCCTCTCCGCCATCAGCTCCTTCTACACTGAGCACCAGAAGTCCCCCTTCACGAATCAGCCGTGGGACTCCGGATCTCTCCGCTTCAAATTCGTGCTCGGCGGTTCTCCGCCGAGCCCCTGGGAGGATTTCCAGTCTAACCGGAAGATTCTCGCCGTGATCGGGCTCTGCCACTGTCCTTCCTCCCCTGATCTCGTTTCCGTCACTGAGAGTTTCAACGTCGCGTGTAGGAGCTACTCGTCGGCTCTTGTCCGCCGCTGCTTCGCCTTCTGCCCCGGCGATTCCCAAGTGAGTACACTTCGTTTTGGAATATAGATCTGCTAAGGCATTGTAGCTCGATTCGGATAGATCTATGTCAATGCCGAAGTAGATGCTATGATCTATTAACTGGTATTTGGAATTGACGATACTATTGATGATACTATGATGAATGTACTGTGTTTTGCAGCTTGAAGATGGAGACAAGAAGGGTGAAAATCTGATTCTGTTTCCACCATCCGATAAGCAAACTCAGGAGTTTCATTTGCAAACTATGATGCAAGACATTGCAGCTTCGCTGCTAATGGAGTTTGAAAAGTGGGTTCTCAAGGCGGAATCTGCTGGCACGATTTTGAAGACGCCTTTGGATTCCCAAGCTAGTCTCAACTCAGAGGAGGTTTATGTCTAGGTGTCCTATAGTTTAGTCTATGCTTCATTTCTTCCTGTGGAAGCATATAAACTTATTGCCATAGTTTTTCTGGGCTCTCATTAGTTTGGTGTAATGCAGGTTATCAAGGCGAAAAAGCGTAGACTGGGACGTGCTCAGAAAACTATTGGAGACTATTCTTTGTTGGCTGGTTCGCCTGTTGATGCCAATGCTCACTACTCTACTGCTTTAGAACTGGCCAGGTTGACTGGAGATTACTTCTGGTATGCGGGTGCCTTGGAAGGCAGTGTTTGTGCCTTACTGGTATGAAACTGCTGCCATCTGTCTCTTTTTATATTTAGTATACAAGCATCTTAGTTTTCTATTTTCTTGATATTAGGTAGATCGGATGGGTCAGCGGGATGTGGCTTTGGAGGACGAAGTTAGATATCGATACACTAATGTCATCTTACACTACAGAAAATCATTTATTCAAGAAATTGCTCAGAGGTAATTTAACTCATTATCCGTTTGGCACTCTTCTTCAGTATATTTGTTACCGCAAAATAGCAATCAATTCCTTCCTTGCAGAGTTTCTCCACTAAGCTTTGAACTTGAAGCTACCCTTAAACTGGCCAGATTCCTTTGCAGGTATCATTGTATGCTCTCTATTTCCTTAAAATAGATGGGTTGTGGGCAGTTTGTAAATTTGTGTTTCTACCTACTGGTTGAATTCGCATTTTTCCTTGGTTTTAGTTGATCTTAACCATTCATACAATGGGATTTTTATTACAGGAGGGAACTGGCTAAGGAAGTTGTAGAGCTATTGACGAATGCTGCCGATGGTGCAAAGTCTTTAATTGACGCCAGTGATAGGCTCATAGTATATGTTGAAGTAGCACGTTTATTTGGAGAACTTGGTTATCAACGGAAAGCAGCCTTCTTCTGTAGACAGGTCGCCCAATTGTATTTGCAGCAAGACAATCGATTGGCTGCTATCAGTGCCATGCAAGTTCTCTTTATGACAACTGATGCATATAGAATCCAAAGTAGAGCATCCGTGTCAAAAGTTTCTGTTAACAATGTGAGTTTGACAGCATGAGAATTATTCTTCTTCTCTTCTGGTTGATTGAGCCTTCTTTATAAACATGTTATTTGGTATAATCACCGTTCATTATCTTGGTGTATCTCTGCGTATTATACTTTGATGTTCAATTGATTTATTGTATTTTATACTCTGTTTGTTGGTAAAGGAAACTGGAACTCGTCAACCTGATGCTGGGAAAATGCATCATCATTCCATTGTTTCCCTGTTCGAGTCCCAGTGGAGCAGTTTGCAGATGGTTGTGCTTAGGGAGATACTCCTCTCTGCTGTTCGTGCTGGAGATCCCCTTGCTGCGTGGAGTGCTGCAGCAAGGCTTCTGAGGTGGCATTATCCTCTAATTACACCTTCAGGTCAAAATGGTCTTGCTAGCTCCCTTGCAAATTCAGCGGATAGATTGCCTTCGGGAACTCGCTGTGCTGACCCTGCCTTGCCATTTGTAAGGTACGTTTGTTAGCAGTCAACCATTTTATTCCATGGATCTGTTGCATTGTGCTCTCTCTTACCCCTACGATACACCCTAACTTGATCATGTGAAACTTCCCTACACTCCCAAGTAGAGCAACAAAATGCTAATAATTTTTCATCTACATCGTGGCTTCATATATGCCCCATCTTTTTTTTTGTATTTCAAGATCTTCTTCCATGTTTGCTTGGCAGCAGACTCTGGCAAAACTGTTTATTTTTTGGAAAGAAAAATTATGGTTCACTTAAAACATTTTTCGTGTAATGATATTTCAGGGTATTCTCTTTCCCACTCCATTCTTCCCAAGTGGACATCGTAAAACGCAATCCAGCAAGAGAAGATTGGTGGACAGGATCCGCTCCTTCTGGGCCATTTATCTATACTCCTTTCAGCAAAGGAGATGCAAACGAAAGTAGCAAGCAGGAGTTGATATGGGTGGTTGGTGAACCAGTTCAGGTCTTAGTGGAGTTGGCAAATCCGTGTTGCTTTGAGTTAAGGGTGGATAGTATTTATCTCTCAGCTCACTCAAAAAACTTTGATGCGTTTCCTGTCAGTGTGGACATTCCCCCTAACTCCGCAAAGGTGATCACGCTATCTGGTATTCCAACAGCAGTAGGACCAGTGACAATTCCAGGCTGCACAGTTCACTGCTTTGGTGTAATCACGGAACATGTTTTCAGGGATGTTGACAATCTGCTTCTTGGAGCAGCACAAGGACTCGTATTTTCTGACCCTTTCAGATCCTGTGGATCTGCAAAGCTACGACATGTATTTGTTCCTAACATATCAGTTGTACCGCCGTTGCCCCTCCTTGTGGCAAATGTTGTTGGTGGTGATGGTGCAATTATTCTGTATGAAGGTGAAATTCGCGAGGTGTGTATAAACTTTGCAAATGCGGGGACAGTCCCAATAGAACAAGCACATGTCTCGCTCTCTGGAAAGAATCAGGATGCTGTTATCTCTATAGCGGATGAAGCTTTACAGTCTGCTCTTCCCTTGAAACCCGGGGCACAAGTGACTCTGCCCGTGACTTTAAAAGCTTGGCATGTGGGACCAGTGGATTCGGACAATGCTGTTGGCGGTGGCAGGAACGCTTCGGGCAACACAGGGAGACCAAAAGACGGAACTAGCCCTTCATTGCTTATTCACTATGCAGGTACAGATATGTTGATGACGTGTTTTTATGATGCATCTTACTTTTGCATGCCTCACGATAACTAAATTCTATCTATGCATGTTTGTATTCACGTTTTTTTGCAGGGCCAGTGTCTAACAATGGAGATCCCCAGGAAAAGGAATCTGTCGTGCCACCGGGGAGACGTCTTGTCGTTCCCTTACAGATTTGTGTTCTACAAGGTTTATCTTTTGTGAAAGCTCGTTTACTTTCCATGGAGATCCCTGCACATGTGGGTGACAACCTTCGGGATGAAGACATTGAAACAAAGAGCAATACAGACAGACTTGTCAAGATCAATCCGTTTCGGGGAAGCTGGGGCCTGCGATTTCTTGAACTCGAGTTATCTAACCCAACGGACGTTGTTTTTGAGATCAGCGTCTTTGTTCAGCTGGAAAAATCCGCAAAGGAAGATGATTCTTCCCCAGTCCAAGATTCTCCAGAGTACGAGTACCCAAAAACAAGAATCGACCGAGACTATTCTGCTAGGGTACTAATACCATTGGAGCATTTCAAGCTACCGGTTCTTGACGGTTCGTTCTTCACAAAGGACCCTCCGCCTGGTACCCCTTCAAGTAGTAGACATCCGAGCTTCTCGGAGAAGAACACGAAAGCTGAGATAAATGGACTGATCAAAAATCTCATTTCTAAGATAAAAGTCAGGTGGCAATCGGGAAGGAACAGCTCAGGAGAACTGGACATAAAGGATGCAATTCAGACAGCACTCCAGACGACCGTGATGGATGTGTTGCTCCCAGATCCGCTAACATTTGGTTTCAGATTGGTCAGAAACGGTTCGGAGAAAAAGGCTCAGTCACCGTTGTCAAAGGGATCAGTTTTGTCACATGAAGTCACACCTATGGAGGTTCTGGTCCGCAATAACACAAGCGAAGCGATCAAGTTGAATTTAAGTGTTACTTGCAGAGACGTAGCTGGACAGAACTGCGCTGAAGGAGCTGATGCCACTGTCCTTTGGGCTGGTAATTTTCCATCTTTCATTTTATTACGTGATATTAATATTATGATTGTTACATAAGTATATGTGACTTATTTATTATCAGGTGCTCTTAGTGGAATCTCAATGGAAGTTGCGCCCCTGCAAGAAACAAGACACTGTTTCTCACTCTACTTCCTTGTTCCTGGAGAGTACACGATGGTAGCGGCGGCTGTGATTGAAGATGCTAACAATGTACTTAGAGCAAGGGCAAGAACCGCATCTCCGAACGAACCCATCTTTTGCCGAGGACCGCCTTTCCATGTCCGTGTCACTGGAGGCGAAATGTGATTTGTTTCTTTGAAACCATATCAGGTTTGGGCATTATGCTGCTGTTTGTTTGTTAATTTCACTGAGAGAATCCATTGTTTTAAGTACTGGTTCTAGATATATATGTGCTTGTGTGTCTGTGTCTGTGTTTTTTTTACCTTTAAATATTTTTGAGACCATCGTGCATGTGCTGTATTCTTTTTGAATCTTACGGCCTCAGTTCTGAGACCGCTCTTCTCAAAGTAATTTATGAAACGATCGTCACCACCATCATCTTATCTTGTGAATAACATGGAGATTTCTCTTGTAGCATTTGTGAAGTTATGGTCGTACGTAATCTTATACAATTAGTAGAACCACTTGTTATTATGCTATCCCCTAATACAAAAATAAGATGCAACCAACCTTCGTGCCGTTTACGTTTTATCAAATACCGGAGCTGCAAAGGTTGCCGGCAAACGAACGAAAGAGATATTCCTCCGCCGTAGTAAAATGTTATTATGACGTTTCTTCTATTTGGGCCCGGCATCATCACAAGCCCCTTGGCCTTATGCATTGTCCATTACGGGTTTGTTTTGTTATAATATAAATCAAATTGGATTTGTAGAATTTTGGATTTTTCATGAAGATGGAGAGATACCAGCTAGTAGCTAACAATAGTGGTAATCTATTGCTAGTAGGGAGAGTCTCTTTTAACTTTTGAGAGACAAAAAGACACTGGGGAATACGATTGCATGACGTGGCATTCCGACCGTTTGAGGGGTTCTGATTAGTCTTTGTCTTCTACTTATATGACAGTAACCTGAGAAGAGCTTCTTGCTTGCTAGCTGGGCCAATTGTAAGAGACAGCTGTGTGTTATCTGTAACGTAACAGTGACGAAACAATTGCTTCTTCGTCTTCTCCTTTGTCCTTATGGATAGGATAATAATAATAATGTTTTTAGTTTTTACGATTGAAAGATTCGTTATCTGAAAGTGACGCGAAAAAAATAAAGTGACAGATCAATAATAAAGTACTAGTGAGTAAACTATGGGATAGAGAATAAAATACACAGTAGGACAAGGAAGTTCACAACATTCCCTCACTCTATCATGCGCTTCTTTATGTTTTCATGTTAGCCAATCTATACTGAATTTTCTGATTTGATATTCTACCCAAAAAGATAAGATAAGCACATGTTTAGACTCTTCTGGTGCTTCTGTGAAAAAACTTCAGATATATGTCCGAGAAGAAGCTCTTTGGGAACACCAATACGATGAAATAACGTTCGAATCAAGTTTGACATTATTTACAATTAATAAAAAAGAAGTTTGACATCACATACTCAGCCTGCACATACTTATCCTAATATTATTTTAGGATCGAGAATGTATCTTTCTACGGCACCATTTGCAAGTTGAGATCACGACCTCTTTATCAAATTTAATATTGGAGTCACGTAATATGCAGTTTAACATGCTGAGAATTACAAAACAAGTTAGACTTTATGCATTAATTATATTTACAGTTACTAACTCTAGTGTACTAGGATATCTTCAGATCTCGATGTTGGAACTTGGAAGCATGCTTATTACTAAAACTGTTGTTTTACTACCAACGTAAGATTCAAATTCAGCATGTTAAGATATTACAGGAGTGCAAAATTTTCTGACATTCTGATATCGGTTAAACTATATATGTCGTGGTTTTGTTTACTGTGGGTTTTGATCATTACTCATAAGTCGTTTTCTTTCTATGTGGTCTTGTACTTGTGTCTGCGGTTGTAGAAAAGTTAGGTAGATGGTCTCTTATCGATAGTCATTTGTAATAATGATTTTGTTTTTAATAATTACTCCATAAATAATGATAAAACAGACGAAAGCATAGAGCATAATTACTCCCTAAATAATGATTTTTTAGCACAAAAATATTGATACAAAGTTAAAAACTCCTTATCTAGTCTATATGGGTCCATATCGCTTTTTTATACACATTGTTGTAGTATATAAGCTTTTTTATCTAGACAAATTCAATGACGATGATTGAGAATGATGTTGTGACTTTCATGGAAGATCAGGTCTATAGCTATTGATAGATTTTTTGAAAGTGATAAATAAATTGTAAAAAGGCATACTAGGCAAAAGAAGTAAAGATTTGAGGTATCAAAAAAGAAAGCGACATGTCGACCGGTGTGGCAAGTGGTGTTTCGCTAGATTTCACTAAACATATCAATACATGTGAAGAAAGCGTTTTTTGTTACCCTTTTCTTCTTTGTTGCTTTCGTCCCCACTTCGCACTCTTATCCTCAGTCTCTCACCACTTGTTTCGTATATCTCTTCATTTGATTTGATACAATACATTGTCGATAATACGATACTAGTTGACTTGACCACCACCATCTTCACCCAGCTTTACACGCTTATGCCCGTGACAGCTTTTACCAATATCTCTGCATCTTTGAATCATCAACTTTCCAAATAATAATTAACCGAAATGTAAATATTGATTCTTTTTTTTGCTAAATTGTAAATATCATTAAAAATGAAACTTTTGTCTTTTACAAAAATAAAAGGTTTTTACATATATCTTTCTTGGCAAAAATTAGATAAAAAGCAAAAAAGGTAGTAGATTTTTGGTTATTGGATGACCGGGTCATCTGATCCAAAGTGCCATGATGTTGGTGAATTTGCGCCTCTTGCGCCTTGCAGTTATTGTGTTTCTCACATCTCTGTCTATTAATCCGAAAGTTTCAGCCTGAAGTAGATGTGTATTGTTGTGGAGGACACTGTTCCTTTGTCTCCAAACGTGGTAAATATTGATTCTTCTTATTGCTAAATTTATATACTTTAGCTCCAGTTGCTGAATCAGGTTTCATGTGTATAGAAAAGTACAACCAAACTACAGTGTGTGTACCACGTGCTTGAAAAACATTATGAATACTACGAGGGTCTCACTCTGATCATAAACATATAACTTTCTCTTCTGAATCTGTTTTAGATAGTTTTTAATGTTTTAGAATCTCTCAGTCAATTGTTATCTACATTTGTTGGAATATAGTTTTTGCTATTTTTGATACTTGACTTGTCAAATGCCATATCGTTTAGAATCTTCACTTGACTCACGGTTTTGTTTAATTCCAACAACGCTGATTAAATTATCCTTTGCTCAAGAATTTCCCCACACTCATCATTGCAGCTCTCAAGCTCTAGACTAATCATCAAACACCCCAACATCTTGTGTTCCATCAACATATACAATGTGCTAATTAGTAACCGCTAATTCGAACTCCATCATGCAAGTTTGATTAGCCAATTTTTATTTAGTAAAGCAAATGTTTAATTACAAAGAAAGATTAGAGAGAGATAAAAGAAAATGTTTATTTAATCCTTTTGCACACATCAATCTATATGCGAAAAGAGCATTTACATTTATATTAACGACGTCGTATTCATACCCCAAGCACAACAGAGGAACATTTATATAATTCCGCCGCGCGTCATACAAATAAAGAAACTAGTAAACGATCAGAACGAGATCAAATCAACCGTCGCCGATCTTTTCGCCACCGGAGACGCAGGCAGCCTCGCCGTGAAATTCGGAAAAGAAACATCCTCGTACGCTCGCACGTCGTCCTCGAAATTGAGCGCGTAGCTCAACGGATCGTAGCTGAAATCGACAGAAGGATAGCTCTGGCTCTGGTGCCTCTGATGATGATTATGATGGTGTTGATGAGCGCAGTTGCTGTTGCGGCACGTGACCTTGATGCGCGTCTTGACGCGGCGGCAACGATCTCTGATCTCGAGCTCCTGCGCGGTTGATTTGAGCCACTCGTAAGGAGATTTGGGAGTTCTTGATCCGATCATGGCTTCAGGCTCAACCACGGCGTTGGCTCCTAAGCAGCAGATGGGAGATCGCATTCTGTGGCCTCTCGTTGATCTAGCGGCGGAAGAGGGGGAGCTGCATTCGTTGTACATCTTTGAGATTCTTTGAATAAAATTTTTGTGTAGAGAAGATTGTGTTGGTGTTGGTGTTGTTGTTGTTGTGAAGAAGAAGAAGAAAAGGAAGACGAGTGAGAAAAAGAAGGATTGGGGAGAGAATAAATAGGAATAAAAAATAATAATTAAGGGGAAGTAAGATAAGGCAGTCCGTGTGTGTCGCGTGGGCTTGGGCCCGGTCCCGCGTTTTTTATGCCGTTTTGTTTTGGTTTTAGTTTCTACCCACTGATTTTATATTACTTTGATATTTTTATATTAAATTTAATTTTTATTCTTCAACCAATTACATTTTTAATTTTTCATTTTTCAATTTTCAATTTTCAATTTATATTTTAGTTATATTTTTTATTTTAAAAACAAGTCTAACCTTTGTGGTTTTAGTCATAACATAAGTGCTAGATCTTGACCGCACAGTTGTTCTTTTCAATTTTTATATTTCAAAATTTATGGTTGTTATTGTTTTCTAATTGTTTGTAAATCGTATTATTGTATGATAACAGATTTTGATATATATAAAACGAAATTATTTCCACTATTTCGTAATAAGTGTCATTTTAACATTTTTTTTGTTACACAAAAAGTGTCACTTTAGAATTCCAATACAAATTATACATATTTTCAATTTAAATAAATAATTATATTTATCTCAAATACTATTGGTCAAATATGTGTAATTAGTAACAACTTAAATACAGTTTAATCACTTTCTTAATTGGTGTGAAAAATGTCAAAATGACACTTTTTAATAAACAGAGGGAGTAACATTTTTGATAAGTTATTTGTAGAAAGAAAATATTTTTAAAAACCTTTTAATGTGTATTTGCTTAAAGCATACCATTTAATATGTTTATTATTAATCCATATATTCTAATAAAAACTTCATTCTCACAGCTTAAGATTTTCTATATCTTTGTGTTTTTAGAATGCAATCTTTGTGGATATTTTTTTGTTTTAAAAATTGAGAACTAAAATTTATGTGATCATTTTAAATGATAGGATCATCACATGTATATATTTTTTTAAATATATATATGTATATATATTTTTTTTTGGATTTTCAAATTAAGAGATGATTGATCTTGGATCTTGGTGGTTTTTAAAATATTTAGTTGTGGTTTTCCTTTTTTTTTTTGAACTATTTTTTTGTGGTTTTCCTTTGAATAAAAACATATGTGATTTATGCAGAATTGGTTCATTTATATTGCAGTTTTGATATATTAGATCATTTGTAATATATATTTAAATAGTTCAATAAATATATGTGTTCTCAAAACTCATTTAATTTTATGTATTATTTACTGAATGTGTCTCTGTATTCATAATAGCATGTGAATATTTACTAAATGGAGTGCTAGCCGGTACACAAATAACTAAAAACCAATTTTTGATATTCTTGGTTTATAGCTAGCCGGATTTTGAATACATATGACTAATAAATAGTAGACTATTATTGGCATGTATGTAAAAAGTATATTCGTCTTTGTATACAATTTATTAAAAATATATTTTACGATCATGTTCATGTATTTAGCTAAATTTGTAAATAATATTCAACAGTTGTTATAGTTAAAAAGAATATTCCCATATATTAATAAAATAAATCATGATATATATATGTTGTAATTTAACAAAATTTTAGGGAATATACGTTTAACGATATTTGCGGTAGATTTGAACAGATTTGGTAATATGTTATATTAAATTATATGATATTTTATATCTGATTTTAATATTTACGTCAATAGTGCACCACTTCATCTTCTCCAAAAGTAAACTGTGTTTGGTTTATAAAGTAATAATTTTATTTACAAAAAGAGCAGTGTTCATGTTTAAGACTAACAACATAAAAAGTTTATTCGTTGTTAACACTGCCACATTTGAAATAATCTATTTTTAAATGAAATATGACTCGAGTAAAGTTTATGTAGAAAAAACACTTCTAGCGAGTTTGCTGTGTTCTGAAGTATGGGTTATTCATGTTCATAGAAATTCAGAAGAAAAAAAAACACTTTTAGCAAATTTATTGTCTTCTTGAGTATTAAGTATGATTGTTTAAGTTCATAGAAGTTTGTTCAAAGAAAGAACACAATTTAGAATGGAATCATCAATCACCCGTAATACCAAAGACACATGAAATTTGATTCATAGCAAGTTTATAAGAAAAACAACATGTATAGTAACATTGAAAATAGTTATCGTTAATGGTCATAGAAATTGAGACTCTATAGTTAATTTATTTTCTATACACGATTTTTGTATTGACAATGTATAAGAGCATTTGGGTAATATTAATAAATAAATAATAGGGAAATTAAATGTGATTCTTTTTAAGGAGATGGTCCAACTAAAAAAATCATACCTGAAATGAGGTTGTGACTTATATTTTAATATATAAGATTATACTAGAAAATGTTACTTATGTGTTATTATATAAAGTTCGTGTTATCTTTTATACAAAGAAAACAAATTCAATCAGCTCTTAGATTTGTTGTTTAAACTAGTAATTGTGTGTTAGAGAAAGTCTAATGAAAATTTTTTAACAGAGTATCTACTATTAAAAAAAATTTAAATAACAAAACAAAAAGGTGAAAGAATAAAGAAGAGTTCTCTGCACCTATACTTTTAGATACGAGTTTTACAATTGTCATTTATTTGTTGAAATGTAAATTTTCAATTCAAATATCAGTTTTTTTTTTTGTTTTTTATAGAAATTTTGGCAGTTTCTTACCAATAAGGTTGCCCTTACCATGTCATATTCTTGATCTTTAATCTGAACTAGATCTTGATCCGCGCCTCCGCGCGGGTATTGGATTTAACTTGCGTTCAATGTAAATTTATAAACCGTTGATTTTATAAAATGTCCATTTATATTTTGATGTTTTGTAAAATATATTTAGAGTAGAATATATTATATTATAATATAGATATTTGATAATAATCTTTTATCTGTACGTAATATTATATTTATAATTTTATAACTCGATGCAATTTGATGTAATTGTAATATTCATATATTAACCTATTGATTTTTTTGTTTGTTTATTTAAAAATGATTTAATTTTTTACAGTAGGTTTTTATGAATTATTATTAATTTTATGATATTTGGTTTTCTTGAAAATTGTATTGTAGCAGATTAATATATACTATATATTACAGCCTGTGTTTTTATTTTCAGCAAAAAAAATAACAATTCATTGTAGTTAATTTAATTTTTTGATTTTAAGTGAAGTGGCAAATTTGTAAATAAGAAAGAAATGCAATGGCTAAATGTGTAAATAAAAAGAAATATTTAATCTGCTATCCGTGTTTCCAAACAATTCTCATTTAATCTGCTATCCAAGTTTCCAAACGACAGAATCTGTAAATGAGAAAGAAATACAGTGACTAAATATGTAAATAAAAAAAATATTTAATCTGCTATCTTTGTTTCCAAACAACTTTCATTTAATCTACTATCTAAGTGTTTGAACAGTACCAAAATGTACTTCAGTTTTAATAATATAGATTTAGAATTTTCAAACTCATCTTTGCATATAAACACCAACACACACTCAACACACACTCGATAGATTTAGAAAGCTAGGAATAATAAAGTTTTCAGTAATTTGGATATGGACCCTATGAATACGCTTAAATTGGCTGAAACAGAATCAACATTGTGGGCTGAGACACAAGTTGTGAATTACCAGAGGACGCCACCACCAATAATAGATATGATATTGCCGTCGATCCCAGAAAGATGGTGTTTTACAGATGGCTCGTGGAAAGAGGGCGTTATTTTTTCAGGACAAGGTTGGCTCAGTACTTTGAAAGGTTTCGATGGATTGTTGGGGGCGAGGAATGTTCGGGCTAGTCTATCGTCTCTTCATGCGGAGATGGAAGCGCTACTTTGGGCAATGGAATGCATGAGGAATTTACGTCAATTTCAGGTCATGTTTGCAACAGATTGTTTTCAATTGGTGAAGATGGTTTCAGAACCAGAGGAATGACCAGCTTTTGCAAATTATTTAGAATATATCAAGATCCTGAAAAAGAGCTTCACCCGATCAGAGCTTATCTATGTACAACGAACACAAAATTCAAAGGCGGATAGTGCTAGAAAACAATCGTCTTTCGTCGTTCACATAGATGCAAATCGCCTGGTTTAGTTTACAGAGTCAGTATGAGTTTGTACTGAAAAAAAAAAAAAGAAAAAAAAAAAAAGAGTTATAATACTCCACTACATATGATGAGAGGTTTCATCAAGTACCTCTGTGGTTAGTTGAGGAGAGGAGTTACAAACTCTCATATTGAGACGCTGAGATGGGTAATCGGACATGGACAAATAAACCTTAACCTTACTTTGCTTTTTTATCACAGCATCTCTTGAGGCAGTAGTAGTAGCAAGTGGTAAATTTCCTGCTCCAATACATGTTTGATTTGGAGACTGATGTGTATCTAAACGATGCATCAGTCAATAGAACGAAGACAGAGGTGGAACAAACCTGTAACTGTGACTGTGAGATACAAATAAAGCTAGTTCCACAGATTCAGACCAAGGCTTTTGCATAGTCAAAACGTTTAGCAAAATAACAAATATACCCCCTTATTTATTTTTATTTTGTCGACGCTCCTTGTTATTTAGATTTTACGTATTAACCCCATAAGGTTTATTTTATAATTTATACTATTAAAATTCTCAAATAAGCCCCTATCTTTGTTGTCTGTTTTATTTCTCAACCGGAAGAATTTAGTGGCTGCGACGAGAACTTCACCTTAGAGGCTTGAACCCTAAACCCTTCTCCCGATCCAGTTTCAGGTATGATTCCGACGACCTCCTCGCTATCCCTTATCTGCACATCTGTCTATATCAAAACTTCGTACCGTTTAGAGTGTGGAATCACCAACTGCTTGTCGTTTTTAAGTGTAGAATCCGACCTCGTTCTGTGCCTTTGGCAAGAGACATGAGATGGCTGAGATATCTAAACCAATGGCGTGGAACTGCGAAGGAAGCATTGGAGCAAGTATCAATCGTTGCCAAGTTTCTCTGTTTGATCCACGTCACCGATCGTTACATAATCTCATCCACTCACGTCTGTAAATCAATCTCTTTTCTTAGTTTCTTTTTCTTTCATCTCCTACAAGAAATCTAAATCGGGTTGTTTTGTCCTTTTAGGTTCAAGGTCCTAGCATGCTTCCGACGCTTAACCTCACCGGCGATGTCATTTTAGCGGAACATTTATCACATAGATTTGGTAAGATCGGTCTCGGCGACATTGTGTTGGTTCGGTCTCCGACAGATCCGACGAGGATGGTGACAAAGCGGGTCTTGGGTTTAGAAGGGCATAGACTCTCTTTCTCTGCTGACCCATTGGTCGGTGATAGCTCAATCAGCGTTGTGGTAATGATCATTGTACCAATCTCTTCGTTTAAAAATTCAATCTTTTGGTAAAAAAGAATGTGCAAAGTTCTAAGCTTTAGGATTTGTTAACTCTATTTATGTGTTGCTTCTTGGAATAGGTTCCAAAAGGTCATGTTTGGATTCAGGGGGATAACTTGTATGCTTCAACTGATTCACGTAATTTTGGACCTGTACCTTACAATCTCATCGAAGGAAAAGCTCTTCTGCGGGTAAGTCTTTGGAGTTCGAGAACGTTCGTTTCTAGCTCTTAAATTGTTGTGGAATACACAAGTAGTAACTATATGTTTGCTTCTCTAGGTCTGGCCACCACGATTCTTCGGGTCGTTGAGGTGACGATCATACACTTTCCGAATGAACTCATTTGAGTAGTGTAATGTATCATCCAGATTTCGATAAAAGAAATCACAAAAGTGGGATAAGCATTTTTGCTCGGTTTCTTTATTGGCAATATTAGAGAAAGCCATGGACCTGACGTTCTTTTATAGCTGAAGCTACCTTTAATGTTAAGATTCATTTTGTTAGAGAGATTTGGGTTTGTTAAATTGGGTATTGAGCAAAGTTTTAGATGTGTTGATCGGTTAGAGGTGTGAAGCCAATCTGGGATAGATATCTGTTGGTTCTATATATGCCTGGTCTGACCGGTGATAGTTACTCTTGCCAACTTGCCGGGAAGTATGTGTTTGACGTTTTACTAGTTAGAAGTTTTGCACTAATCTCGTAAAATTTCAATGACAATAGCCAATATAATTTCGAAACTTAGCAATGACAATCACTTCTTCAAAATTGCTTCATATAAAGTTAAAAGGAGAAAATAGACGAGTAACTAATGGTATGACTAAAACCTTCGACGTGATTGATGACTAAAATTGCTTCATAGGTTTTTTGGATTGTTTAGATAATACCAATATATTCAAATGTCTCTTTTAGGTGGATGGTTATTGCTTAACCAAATCTACAAAGAGGAGTCTAAACAGAGAAGAAAAAGAATGGCACATCAGCATAATATCATACATTAACTATCGTCAGCATAATACTATTGACTATTGAATACAACCCATCATTGATACCTCCGCTTTTAATAAGAGGGATTATCAGAATATACCGGGATAAAATAAGCATATTCTTTTTAATAAAGGGGTTCTCAAATTAAATAATCACCAAAGTCTAGTCTACCTAGCCCTGGGAAAAAAAAACCGGAACCGAATCAAATCACCCGAAACCGAACCGAAACTCTCAAATATCCGAATGGTTTCTAAATTTATATATCCGAATAACCGGAACCGAACCAAAAACCGAACGGGTACCTGAATATCCGAAAAAACAAGTATTCACTTTCTAAAATAAGGTAAAATGTCATCAACCTCACTTGAACATGAAAAGTGAGAACATTGTTATCACCAGACCATACAAATATGCAAGTGTGTAACCTCTAGACCATTTAGATTAACATATTAACTCATATATTATGTATGTGTATATTTGATTCATTTATTAAATGGGTACTCAAAACCGAACCGAAACCGACCAAAATCGAACCGAAACCGAACCGAAATCTCATAAGTACCTATTGGATATAAGAATGATTTATCCGATATACCCGGAACCCAATGGTTCCTACCCGAAACCGAACCGAATACCCGAATGCCCAGGGCTAAGTCTACCATTGGTGGCGTGAAGCCATCAGTCAATACATAAAGATTCTTCTGTTTAATAGTATTATCACAGCATAATTTTTTATTGCATGATATATTAGACATAATTTTCCGTTAATAGAGGACTATAACACGGTTTATACTCTTCCTATCGCCAAAACAAAAATCAATCTATTTGCTCTAAATCAATTACCCAATTTTACAAAATTACTCTCGTGATCTTCACACCACTAGAGTAAAAGATTTTCCTTGCTAATAGAAAAAACTTGAAAAAAGCAAAAATGTAAAGCTAACAAAAGAGGTGATTTAAGATAATACTAGAGTACTAGTATATTATATATAGACTGTAATAAGAGTAATAATCACATGAACCACTCACTACATCTAAATCTAGTGTCAGACATTGGATCACCAGTTAACACTTTTGTCTCTCAGATTGTTATGAAGAGGCTAGGTAAGCCTGGACACGTATGAGACTCAGCCACACGTGTTCTAGCTATGTGGAACGAGGTGTTTGATGTTGTTGGCCTATTGCTTTAACACAATGTATGTCCCGACCATACAAAACTAACTGTTTTGTCCCTAACTCACCCAACAAGAACTTCATGTGCCCCGCATTATTGATCCCCCTACTATCTTACATTATTTTATTTTCTTAGCTAAAAATAACCCGTTACGATCGTCCTACCTACTTTAGAATGAATACTTTAGATTAAAAGATCCGCGCCTTACGCGAAATAAATATTATATATATAAATTATTGTATGTATTTTATGTTCTTATATATTATGAAATAATAAATATATATTGAATAATTAAAAGTCAATAACTATTACATATATAGTTAAATTGATGCGAACGTATAAATCAATTTTATTAATCCAAACAATTTTTTAAAAAATTTGATAGGATATGTAATTAAATTTAAATGATATTAACATACATAGTATATTTTTAATATTAATGTCTATTAAATGATGCTTTATACTCATATGTTATTTTTATCATGTGTATCTTTAATAGCAAAAATTTTAAATTATTGATACAAAATTTTCATTGTGGGATTAATAATTTTAGTAATTTATAATTTAAAAAAAATTATCAATGTTAGTTCAAAACTTTTATCAAAAAAAAATATTCAAAGTAAATTTTGAAACTAAAATATTTATTTATTCAATATGGTTTATAGTTTAATTTAGAATGATATATATACATATATATTTTAAATCTTAATGATTAATTAAATTAGACTTTTACTTATATGATTTTGTAATCATTTGTATTTTGTCATAACAAAAATTTTAAACCATAGATCGTAAAATTTGAATGTGAGACTTTTAACAGTTTTAGTAATTTATAGTCGTTTTTAAAAATTCAAAATATAACATATACAGAAAAATTTAAATTTTTATAATATGGTTATTGTGATTTTTTAAAATTATTTTAATAGTTTAAAATTAAACAAATTTGATAAGATACATTATTTTTTTTATCAGATCTTTATTATTCAAAATCATTAATTGTCATATATACTTTAGCCACATTAGGCAATTCTGTAATCTTTATTTAAGAAAATAATAAATGACATTAATAATGAATTTATGGTTAGTTTAATAAAAAGCTTATTATATAATTAGATATTTCTCTAATAATTCTAAGAACCTTCCTAATGATTACACATGGCTACAAAAAGAAGTTGTAATGTTTCACAAATAATATATAGGGGATAATGTATAGGCCCTTATGTTTTATATGTCTGTTTTAGTTTTTATACTATGTTAGTGCCATCAAATTTGAAATATTATTACTATGAATTACACAGAAATTTGATATATTGGTAACGTGAATTACAATAATTACAGACAGCCTTATTTGGAAGTGAATTCTCTAATAGATAACTGTTTAGGGCCCGAAAATCGAGAAACCGACAAACATCATCTCTCTCGACGCCGGTGAGGCCTCTGGCCGCCGGCGTCGGGCCCTATGTTCTGTCTCCTGATACTCATTGTCTTCAGATCGCTCACCACCATGTTCTAATCGTTCCCGCCGCTCGTGTCTTCGTTTCGGAGTCTGGGACACCGGATCCGTGACCTTCTGGGGTCTCTCCGCTTCTCCATCATGCCGGTTAGCTTCAGTCACCCCCAAACCTTTAGATCTACGCTGACAGTGTCGTCAGCCATTTCCACCTTCTCTACCACATCTAGTGCCCGGTCGCGGTAATCTATACCCTTGTGTATGTGGGGTTCCACTGTTTTCCAAGGATTCAGTACCGATATCGTGCTACCTGATAAGGACGAGCCACTTCCGAACCTCTCCCACCAGATCCAGCTTGACAAACGCAGAAGTTGACGGTCCTCTCCGGGATTCCGAGGAGATCCACTGTGCCGCTCTTCCTCTCTGTCTGTTTGTAAGGCCCATCTTCTCCGGTGTTCCAAGCTCGCCGCTCGCTGAAGCGCACCATCCCAGGCTAGACGGCCGAGTATCCATCGCCGCCGGAGTTTACATCCCTAACGTATGTATCCACTCCTTCCCGTCACTCAATCAATCGTCTTGGGTTGGGCCAAGGGTGATCATTAATTGGGTCTGGACTGCTAATCTCCCTTATTGCTATAGCCCACAAACCAGTTACACAAAACCAAGAAATACGGTACTGTTTTTGAAGGTACCGACTGTACTGATTTTATTGAAAACTTTGGTTTTGGTTTTGACTTATTTGATAAGGATTTCCGGTGGGTTCATCGGGGCCTTACTTTTGCGTATAATGGCAGATTATCTTGTTAAGAAGAGTTTATCGGTGGATTCACCGAGACAGTTTCCATTTCACTCTTCCTCATCTTTTGAAGAGATTACTTTTACACCATACCTTCTTCCCATGGAAGAAGATGTTTTCTCGGCTTCGCTGCCGAGCTTCGGCTTCAGCTTTATCACCGGTTTGTTATCTTGCGTAGCGGTTTGTACGGGGCCAGAAGATGCAACCAAGATTACCATGTGTTGTCTCGCAGGTGAGGGTTGTCCCTCAACGTCACATTATGTGACTAAGTCTCAGCTGTCCGACTCTGTCGGGTATGCTCCATCGACGCATCCAAGCTTTGTCTTGAATTCGCTGTCATCTTGCTTTGAAGATCTATCTTTCTTAATTTGGTCTGTTATTGTATCTTATGCTTTTTATCAAAGATGATGGATAATTCTCTCTAGTATTTGTATTCAAGAAAGTTGATGAATGAAAGTTAGTGGTGTTTCAAAAAAAAAAAGGTAACGTGAATTACAAATATGGGTTCTACCGAGACCATTTCTCTTTCATAAAATGGTCTCATCCACCACCAGAAGACACGAAACTAATTTATCACCAAATCCGTTGTTCTTTGTTAGGCTATAAAGAAGATAACAAATTCCTTAAGCTCAGTCATGAATCAAATCTCGAAGATGTATTGACTTGGCTCCTTTCCATCTAGTTAGTCACCCAAAGATTATTACCTCACCTTAAAAGTGGACTTCTATGAAACCCAAATCCTAAAGCCAATGTTAACTATATCAATCTTCAACTAGTCTTGACTGAATATACGTCTGTTTTGATGGATATAAATAACCCACATTGGAATATGGCTGTTGAGAGATGTAGCATCTCACGTACAATCAGTACATCACAAGTGTTGGAAGAATATTTCGAATCATTAGTTCAGTTCCATCAATACCTAATTTTGAGTCCAGTGTCAAATAAAGTTGGATGATTCTCCTCCACTGAAACAAGTATAACGAATACTAGTTTCACTATGGTTATGACCTTGCTTTGAAGCCCCTCCAAGAATTTGGCCAATTCACCAGTAGGTTTGAGGTGAAAAGTTGTTGACATGTCTTTCATTGGTACAAATTAATTATTCTCCCGAATAAAAATATGGCATTACGATGTTTCTGTACAAACTACAAACCATTTTCTTTTTGCGGGCAAACCATATATAATGTGTTTCGAATTGACGATCGCTAGTGCCTTCTACAAAACTAGCTATGTCAACTTCTCTCTTTAGTTAGTGTTATGTCTCTTCCAGCAAACATATAAGTATATTTTTACACGGATTCACCTTGCCTATTAATAGAACCAATTAAATGGAGAGGTCCAGCAACCCTCAGCTAAGTTTATGCTATAATCAGTTAGATCATAAATGCTTCTTGGTATTTTCACGTTCATTTCATAAGATTCTATATTATTGCTGGATACTAGCAGCTACTTTTGAATATTAGGAACTAATATTTGATGTAAAGAGACCAAGTCTAACAAAGAATTCCACATAACGCGTGTTTCAGACCAACACATATGATCAATACAATGTGCAGTTGAAAAGTTTGTATCTAACATAGTTACTTGCATTTGTTTATAATTAATTTTCAATAATCTGTTTTCATTGAAAATATGTTGAAATAGGTAAACTATCTAATTTTCATTTAATATATTGATTTATTCCACTCTTCTTTTTTTGACATCTATTTATTCTACTCTTCTTAAAATGACATATTCGTATAAGAAGTCATAAGACACCGTGAGAGAGAGCGGTGGTTTTGTCGTTTTGCGAGAAAGAAAAGGCGATAAGAAAGGCGATTAAAATAGTTTGAAGATCTGAAGTGACCGGCTTTGCAAATCTGATTTGAAGCTACGGTTTTTAAGATCAAGTTTGTTTCCCTTACAAGGGTTTTTGTTTTCTTCTGCTCCAAAACGTGCTGGTGAAACTTTTAGGAGAGAAGCTTTGGTTTGATTTTTAATCGACTCGGTGGTTTTCAATCAAGGGCAGTTGTGTTTAAGAACTTCAATTAAAGGTTTGATTTTCTGTTTGGAAGTATATCTGATGTCATCAGCGATGGATAAGGGCTTAATGGCCATGTCTCTGGAGGATGATGATGATGTGCCCTTTGTTATGCCCAATTTACCAGAATATTGATCGAGTGAAAGAAACAGAAGGAGCTTAATTGGGCGTCTCCTCAACCCTGACTGTCAGAAAATGTCGGAGTTTATCTTCCAGATGCCGCGGAAATGGCAGAAACAAGGTCGGGTTCGAGGAATCGCTTTATCTCAGGAAAGATTTCAGTTTATTTTTGATGATGAGCATGATCTTGTCGAGGTGATGGAAAAGGGCGTGCACACCTTTAACGAATGGGCGATTGTTGTTGAAAGATGGTCAGAAAGACTGCCTCCTGACTCTTTACAGTACCTGCCTATCTGGGTTCAAATTAGAAACATTCCAATCAACTATCAAACGGAGTTAGCGATTGGAGCTTTGGGAGATATTGTGGGCAAGGTTATTGAGGTTGCTTTTGACCCATCGAAGGCACGAAGCAACGTCTATGAAAGAGTTAAGGTTCGTTTTGATATTTCTAGACCTCTGAGGAAGGAAAAAGTCATTGATCTGCCAGAGGGTGAAAAAACAAAAGTTTTCTTCAACTATGAGAGAGTTCAGAAACGATGTTATACTTGTCAAAGGTTAACCCACGATCAATCAGTGTGTCCTATCAATATTCATAGGAGACAAATTGAAGCAATGACAAGAAGAGATGGAGGGAGTGTTATTAAGAAAAAGGTTAATTTAGTGCTTTCGGAATCTGATCCGTTGTTTGGTGTTCTAGAAGAGAATCAAGTTGGGATAAATCCAAACACAGGGAGACCAAGAATTGCGCTGGAGGTTCTGGATGGTATGAGGCAATATTTGCTTATGGCTAAAGGAGAAGATCGGCTTATTAGAGAGGAAAGAGTTAAGTCGTCTGTCAGAGAGGTGGAAAAAGATCCACTCTTAATGAAATCTGCTTTAAGCTTGGAGCCAGTGCCGATGGTGACAAAAGATTTGGAGAAAGGGAAAGGCGTAGTTTTTGGTTATGAGCCGGAAGGTGTTTCAAATAGTTTGAATGTCCCACAAGCTCAAGGTGAAAAACTTATGGCATCAGCTATTAGAGCTAATCCTCTAGTTGGATGGAGGCCAGAGTATTCGCGTAGACAAGAGAATCTGTTTGATATTCCTCAATCCTCTAATTCCTCATCTTCCATGAGTGGTTCTACGGGTGCTAGGTTGAAATTTTTTGATCTCAATATGTCCGGAACTTCTTTAAAGAAGATGAGTGTTAGGAAAAGGCCGGGGAAAAACAAGAGGAATACAAAACCTAATGCTGGTCAGGAGGACAACATACAGATAGCTTTTAAGGAAGGAGCGTTGATAGGAAGTGTTGAGAAAAGGAAAGCAGTTGATCAGATGGGTGAAGTTCCCAAAGCTGTAAAGCAAATAACTCATGAGGCGGTCCCGAAGGAGGGACTGTCCAAAGATTTATGAGCCTACTAGCTTGGATTTGTCGAGGATTGGGATCTTCTCAGGACTTGACAATTCTTAGGCTCATGGAGATACGTAAAAAATATTTCCCTGAGCTTCTGTTTTTGATGGAAACTATGCATTCAAGGAACGTGCTTGTAGATATTCAAGTGTGGTTAGGGTACAATCGTGTATATACTGTTAACCCGGTTGGAAGAAGTGGTGGTTTGGCTGTCTTTTGGAAGAACTCTGTAGATGTTGAAGTGATTTCTGCGGACAAGAACCTTGTTGATATAGGTGTTCAGATGGGTGAAGAATTTTTTTGTGTGTCTTGTATATATGGTGAGCCTAACGAAGGTAAAAGACAATGGGTTTGGGAGAAGGTTTCCGGAATTGGTGTTCAAAGAAGAGGTCCTTGGTGTATGTTGGGCGACTTTAATGATATTTGTGGAAATCATGAGAAGATCGGTGGTCCGTCAAGAGGTGATGCTACTTTTGATAGTTTTAATGATATGTTGAAAGCGTGTAAGATGAAAGAACCTACAAGTCACGGTGACCCGTTCACATGGGGAGGTCGTAGAGGAGATCACTGGGTTCGTTGTAAGCTTGACAGATGTTTTGGTAACAAAGATTGGTTAGCCATGTACCCAAGTGTTAACCAAAATTTTTTAGAGAAGAGAGGATCTGACCATCGGCCAGTGTTGGTTTTGCTTTCCAATCATCATGAAGGGAGAAAAGGTAGATTCAGATTCGACAAATCTCTTCTAGCTTTACCGAATCTTAAGGGCAATATTGCAAGAGCCTGGGGTTACCAAAGAGAGTGTTCGAATTTAAGGGTTTCAGACAGAATCAGAAGTTGTAGAAATGAGATTTGTAACTAGAAGAAAATCTTTGATCTGAATGCAAAAAGGAAAAGACTGAAAATTCAGGATGAGTTGGAATCAGAAGAATCGAGCAGCAATCCTAATCATGCTACAGTACTTGGTCTCAAAATGGAGTTGGTGAAAGCTAATAGAGATGAGGAATCTTTTTGGAAACAAAGGAGCAAGGATAGATGGTTAAAATGTGCAGACATGAACACAAAAGCCTTTCATGCCTCAGTTCAGATGACAAGAAGTATGAATAGTGTGGATGTTTTGGAAGATAAGAATGGTTTGAATCACAGGAGTGAATCGGCAAAAGGAAAAATTGCGTTAAGCTATTTCCAAGATCTGTTCTTATCTACTAAGCCGTCTGATTTCTCGAACTTCTTTGATGATTTTACTCCCAAGGTGACTGATCAGATGAATGAAGACCTTCTTACTTTAGTGTCTGTTGAGGAAATTAAAGAGGCAGTATTTTCCATTAGAGCTTCCAGTGCTCTTGGACCTGATGGTATGACTGCCTTATTTTTTCAGAGATTTTGGAATGAGATTGGAGAATGCGTGATAAAAGAGGTGCAAGAGTTTTTTGATCAAGGTTCTTTTGATAGGGAATGAAACTTCACACATCTTTGTCTGATCCCAAAAATTGTTAAGCCGGTGAAGATGATGGATTTGAGACCCATCAGTCTTTGTTCTGTCTTCTACAAAATTATTGCAAAGATCATGGTCAAAAGAATCAAGCCGATGCTACCGTTGATTGTGTCTCCGAATCAATCTGCTTTTGTCTCTGAAAGGAACATTTCGGATAATATTTTGGTAGCTCACGAAATTGTACATGGTTTGAGAACTTTCAAACATGTTGCTTCTCAGTTTATGGCTATCAAATCTGACATGTCCAAAGCTTATGACAGAGTTGAGTGGGCGTATCTCAGAGCACTGCTTTTAGCGTTGGGATTTCATCGGAAATGGGTGGAGTTAACCATGTTCTGTGTCTCATCAGTTTCCTATGCTGTGTTAATCAATGATCAACCTCATGGTTTGATTGTACCTCAGAGAGGATTGAGACAAGGTGACCCGTTGTCTCCAGCCTTGTTTGTATTATGTGCTGAAGGTTTGTCTCATCTCTTGAAGAAGGCAGAAGATGCTGGAAGGCTAAATGGGATTAAATTCTCTTCGCAAGGTCCTTCAGTCAGCCATTTGTTATTCGCAGATGATAGCTTGTTCGTTTGTAAGGCAGAGATTGATCAAGCGACAACAATTCAAGAAGTTTTGAATATTTATGGAGAAGCAACAGGACAAGTGATAAATTTGCAAAAATCTGCTATTACTTTTGGTGCTGAGATAAAGGAAGAAGTTAGAAATGAGATCAGAGAGATTTTGGGAATATATAATGAAGGTGGAGTAGGAACTTATCTCGGCCTGCCTGAATGCTTCAGTGGATCAAAGGTGGAGCTTTTTTCTTTTATTAAGAATAAGCTGAAGAAAAGACTTTCGGGTTGGTTTGCAAGATCTCTTTCTTTAGGAGGAAAAGAAGTGCTCCTTAAGGCAGTGGCTTTGGCTTTCCCTGTGTATGCTATGAGTTGTTTTAAATTACCAAAAACAACTATAGCGAACCTCACAAGTGCGATGTCATCCTTTTGGTGGAATTCGATGGAGCAAAAAAACAAGATTCACTGGGTTAAATGGGATTCTCTCTGTTTGCCAAAAGATCTTGGGGGTTTGGGTTTTAAAGATTTGGAGAGTTTTAATCAAGCTCTGCTAGCAAATCAAGCTTGGAAAGTTATTCAAAACCCAAATTCTCTGATTGCCTGTGTTCTGAAGAGTAGATATTTTGAGAACAGAGAATTCCTTGAAGCTGAGATTGGAGCTAGACCTTCCTATGGTTGGAGAAGCCTTCTCCATGGTAGAACGTTGCTCAAGAGAGGACTAAGGAAGGAGATTGGAAATGGAAGATCGCTAAGAGTTTGGATTGATCTGTGGTGTGATTTTGGTGGACGATGGAATCCTTGGATGAAGAATCCGATTATTAATCTTGATTTAAAGGTTGGTGATCTCTTAAACCAAGAGACAGGGGAATGGAATAGAGAAGCTTTGGAGGAAAATTTCTTTCTTGTTGACATTGAGATAATAACCAAGCTTCGAACTGCAGTAAGATGTGAAGATTTTTGGTGTTGGAAACATAACAAAAGTGGAGACTACTCTGTCAAGTCTGGGAACTGGTTAGCTATGAGAGAGGGCCTGAAGTTTGAATTTCAGGAAGCTGAAATACAGCCTTCGATAAACAAATTGAAGGAAGAAGTTTGGAACTCTTTAACGGCTCCAAAAATTCAAGCATTCATGTGGAGAACTCTTTCTAGTGTGATTCCTGTAGCCAGCAACTTGAGGACCAGAGGTATGAAAGTTGATATGTTATGTCCGCATTGTGGAATTCAAGATGAAACTTCAAATCATGTTTTGTTCACTTGTGAATTGGCCAGACAAGTATGGGCTTGTCGAATTTTCCTACGCCTCAGGATGGTTTTCACAGGGACTCCATGTTTGTGAATTTTAGTTATCTATTTCAAATGAGTAAGAACATTAGAGTCCCTGTGGAAACTAGAAGGTGTTACCCATGGGTCTTATGGCTAATTTGGAAGAACAGGAACAAATTTGTTTTTGAAGCTAAAGATCAGAAGGCGGTAGAGATTGTTGATAATATTTATGATGAAGCTTCAGCATGGTTCCTGGCTCAACAGTTGGATGAAATGGGTGAACAAAAAGAGGAGGAATTAGTAAGATCTCAGAAGAGAATTTGGTCAAAGCCGCCTTCTAAATGGGTCAAATGTAACTTTGGAGTCAAGTGGTTAAAGAAAGCCCAGACGATGGGAGCTGCGAGGATCGTTAGGGACAGTGATGGGGAACCCCTTCTGCATAGCAGGAAGTCTTTTATTAATATAGTGTCACTTGAGGAAGTAAAGGAGAAAGCTCTTGCTTGGACACTAGAGTGTATGGGTGCTCATAAAGTAAACAATATTATCATTGCAGGTGAGGATGCTGTCCTTATGAAAGTCATTGAGAGACCAAAAGCTTGGCCGTCCTTTACTTCTATATATCAAAAGATGGAGAATTTTTTGGGCAAGTTTAGATGTTGGAAAACCAAGGTTGAATCAAGAAGCTTTAATAGATGTGCTTTTCTCATTGCTGATAGTGCTTCGACTGATCGATGGTACCAATCTTATGTTGCTAGAGGTGCTCCCCTTTGGATTGCAAGTATAATTTCCTCTGAGAAAGTGTAGCATCTATTGTCTAGTTATGGCATGGTTTAAATTTTTTGGTGCGCAAAGGTTGATAATCCGGTTTTGGGTCTGTGTGGTTTGTTACAATCCCTGTTGTTGTATATGTGACTAGTTCATCTTTATATATATCTACTTTCGAGGAAAAAAAAAAAGAAGGACATATTCGTATAAATGTATTTTTGTGAAAACCGTTATGAAACTATTGGATCGTGAAGACAAATAAAAAGACCATTGGAATTGTAAATCCAGCTCCTGCCAAAACAACGGGCAATGACATTTCGTAATTATCACTGACATCTTCCTTAGTCCATCATACGTGGCAGCTTTTGTAACTGCCCACAAAAGCATTCCTTACTGTCGCCCTTCTCAGCCGTCGGATCAAAGAACCCGATTCTTTTCGAAACGGCAAAACCGCCAAGTTGCAAAAAAAAAAGCTAAAAAGAAATAAATAAAAAGCCATTAATATTAGCTAACCATGGTTAAATTTGACTAACCCGATATAGAATCACCCAAATTTCGGAAAAGGTCAAAACCTTTTGAAGTATTTACAATTAATGCCATCGGGTCAGCTTTTGCTATAAATTCGGTTGCGGAGACTCGCTAGGTTTGCCGAACCAACCTCCCTCCGGGACCTTCTAAAGAGCAAATCAAATCTCACAATAATAAGCCTTCTTCTTCCTCTTGAGAAGACTTCTTCTAAATCTCTCTTTTGACTTTTTAAAAATGCAAAGAAAAACAATGGTGACAACATCCTCTCGTACCAAATCAAACGGCCATGTGCTCCGTTCTCAATCGCCGTCGGGTCGATTCTGCGGCGATTACTCCAAATCCACCCCGTCGTCATCGTCGTCTTCCTCCTCTGCCTTCGCTTCGTCTACGAGCTCAAGCTTCTCGTCTCCGTCCTCATCCTTCTTCAGCAACCACCACCGATCCGCGTCTCCGACTCGCGTGAACCTATACAACCCCCAGCCGATGATGGCGCAGTCGTTCCGTTACTCTCTCGACAGCAGATCCATCTCGCCTACCAACAGATCCATCTCCGTTACGAAGAAGCCGCAGCCTAGCAGCCACCACCACCACCACAAGATCTCTTCCTCCCCGAGGAGGTGTATGTGCTCTCCGACGACGCATCCCGGATCTTTCCGATGCAGCCTTCACAAAAACGTCGCGAATCCGCACGGTCAAGGCGCGGCGTCGTCGTCGTATCCGACGAACAGTTTGAATATGAGGAGATCCGCGATGACGAATTCGCTGGTGAGGATCGGTGGCGTCGAAGGAGAGTGGGTGAGGAGAGCCTTGACGACTCTGATAAGGCCTTCGTCGCATCATCTGAGACGAAGGGCTGCTTATCAGCCTCGTCCGAGTAGGCTATCGATTATGTCGAAAGCCACCGAGTGTAATTGATCTTGGTTTTGATTTCAGATTTCAGGTTTGCTCTTCTCTTTTTGAAAACCACAGGCGTTAGATCTGGAGAAGGAAGACTCTAATCTATAGCCGGCGGCGATTGGGGATGAGAATCTCAACCTTGGAATCGAGTTTTTGTAAAACGAAGATGATCATCATATATATTTTTTTGTTTGTTGTTGGGTGAAGAAAGATGTACATATTTATCGTCTCTCTCAAAAAAAAAAAAAATGTCGTACTCGAGAAATTGAACCTAGCTAGGAATCAAATCTATGTGAACTGATCTGAATCAAATTTGTCAATTCTGTTTTTTTTTTTTCATAAAACAAGTGAGATCTAGTCTCATATCCATTGTATTTGTATGCAGTGTTTGTCAGATTCCCGTGTATTCGTTTCCCGTGAAGTCGACGTTCGCGTCGTTCGTTGACCGTCCCGTTCACCGTTGTGCGTTCCGTTGATTTTCAAGGTATGCGTTGTTCGTCGTGTGAGGTATGTATTTTCTTTTATATATTTCGTTTTTGCTTGTTTTTTTTTTCCTTTTTTGGATGTGTGTTTTTTTGCCTTTTTCTCCTATTTTGCAGGTGGAGTACGAACTACTTTAGTACCCAGTTACATGGAATTGAAAGATGAACAAAAAAATTAACCAGCCAGAAGTGACATAGAAAAATGGTTTCGAAATGGTCTTTCTGGATGAACATTGATGACAATATTTCACATAAGGACTGGAGGAAAATCAGGAAAAAACGAGAAAGTATATTTTGGATAGACGATGACTGACCAATTAGAAAACGACCGAACATGAAAATTAGCAGAGGATTTGCTGGAAAATGAATTTGAATAATGAGAAGTTGGGAGTCATGATAATAATCATGAAACATGAATATTTGAAAGAGGGGAAAACAAGACGTAAAATTTTTAAAGACACGTTTTTATGATCTCGGGCACTATCATTCTCGATTTTATTCCTAAACATCCAAGATACGTCCATTACTAACAGTAAATATTTTTGTTTTTGATGATCGTATAGTGGTGAATCAAAAAGGGTTGATTACCACGAAGTTGGATCAGACTTTTCAATGATGGATGTCTTGGTTTAATTAAACCGATACAATTTTCCTTGGGATATACTACTAAATTGTGCCGTTTGGGTTTCGTTAAATACACACATCCAGATGGTTTAGCTATCTGGCTCATATGTCAACATTCTGTTCTACGAACATGTCATATTGGCAGTGGGCCAGTGGCTACCGCTGCTTCAGTACATGAGCACAAGAGATAACAACTATGTATTTTATATGTTTTGAGACGCATCTCATGCTATTCTATACGCTTTTGTAACTACACCACCTGATTCTGTTACTGTGGCCTATGCTTTTGCTAAATGACAAGTATTTTATGTTGTTTCTACTTGGCTGCTCTCAAAATGGGAAGAAGGGTCGGGGACTATTTATGTGAGCGTTAAATAGCTTTTTATGTCTTACGTGAGATCTTTGTTTATTTAGAGTATGGAGTTTAAATAATTGATAGGTCATAATTTTTGTTTTGTAATTCTGGGAACTAAATTATCGCTATTTGGCCAGTCTGGACCTGGATTTCGGTCCAAGAAGTTTATATGGTGGACCATAACAGATGATTGGTCTATCTCCTGGCATTAGTCGGAAGATATTCCAAACTCGGGTCAGACTGTGTGGTACGCTTTCGGATTAGTCCACTCTGTAGCACTAAGTGCATTTCTCCCGGGGTTTACCGGATCAGCCGATAGAGTTTATCAGAAAAAAAAGAATGGTAGTTAAAAATAAATATCATATATTCAAATTATAGTGAGTGACATCATGAGAGATAAGCCGGCTATAAATATTACTAGTAGTGTTCTAGATCTTCTAAGAGGCGCACGCATGGCAATAAATTGTACGAAAAACTGATGAAGAAAGGTGAAATAAGGGATTCAATTTTATAAAAGACGAGAAAGGGGAATGAAAATGGGGGTAGACGTTTTCATTACCTGTAACAGTATATGCCACCATCATATTGTTCAATTTTTGATATCATACTACTAGATAAGTAGATATATTTACTCTTATATAGTAATATTGATATCTTTCTCATCATGAATTAGGTTCATTTCATAGTGACATCATAGCAAGCCGACCGACTAACTTGCAAAATTCCTAAAACGTAAACAAATATAAAGAGATATACTACTATTACTTTATTCCCAATTATTATGACCACACAAAAAAAAAAAAAAAGAGAGGACTTGGGCGTGATGATGCGTGAAAGCGATATTATTAGGATTTAGGTGCGCTGGAAACCAAACTTATTGTGATGTGCAACCAGAAATAAACTATTTAATCATCTTCCATAATTAGCAGGGAGATGCTGTTTTAAGATGGTGCAACTAAGATTTCATCTTCCATATACAAATCTTTTGAAGATTTTTAAACTTTACGCAAGTGTTTATACCATACATAGTTAATTAGATTTACAAGATACGTATCGATCGGCACTATTAAGCAATACACCATGTAGATAATGGCTGGCTGATTTTTTTTTTGTCACATTGTTGATCTTATTAAACATAGACCAAAATCCAAACAGTACATGGGAAAGACAAATCCCATAGACGAGGCCCAACAACAGCCCATAAACCAGGCAACCAAAAAAAAGTCCAAACAAAGTCAGTAACAACTCGAACTCCACGCGTTGCTTTTAGCGTGACAGGGACACGTGCCCATCATGCGAGTTACCACCGCACTTCAGTGACAAAGACATCTCCGGCGAAGTTCTAATCGGCTGGCCCACCGGAAACAAACCGGAAACATGACCCCGTTCAAAGTGCCTCGCCGTCGACGATATCAAGAGATGAAGATGCCATTATCAACAACACCTTAGTTTACAGCGTGAGATTTCCACACATCCAAATATAAAAATCAAATCAAGACGACTTGATTCTCCAACGAAATTCAACAGACCCACGAGAAAACTAAAGCCAAAGGATCTCGCTTCTTAATTTGAAGTTTCAATCAAGGAACAACGTTGTCGATCCAATCCAACAACGAACCGATGGAAACAGAAGAAGTTTGAAGAAGCTAAGATCAAACAGAAACCGGGATAGACCCGGAAAAGCCACCGTCACCACCGTGAAGAAAAATAAGACGTGGAGCCAAGAGCCAACGGTAACATCGGAAGGTCTGATGTACCGTCAGAGTCAAAGCCGGCCGACCACTAAGAGAAAAGTGCGACGCCGAAAGAAAAACCCAACCATGGGTAGTCTGTCGATGGAAAACCACCGGCCTGAGGTTTCTACTCATCATCTTCCCTGTGTAAAAGATACATGAGAGGGAACAGATAAAAAGGAGAGAGAACCCTTATCTAAAAGTGCATGGCTGATTTTTTATTTTGGTTTTTAGTAAATACAAAGTGTTACTTCTGATGTGTCGACCCCAACGAAGGCGTGCACGTCCTTTAACGGCTTCCCAGAATAACTCTTCAGGGGAACGTGATATTTGATTGTGTTTAACAGAAGATGCTGTTACTATATTAATAAAAGGGTTACATTCATTTAGTGAGTTCATGTCAGAAAATGACAAAACTAGTGTGTTTTGCGTGGCGGATTGGAAATTCCTGAAAAAAGACTTGAAGTTAGGGTTGCTTGTGTCCGAAGCGTGAGGTTACAAACAACTTGATACTCTTTTCTTTTTCTTCTCCAACACAGGACCGGCTTAGATAAGGGACAAGCGGTGCGACCGTTCCGGGTCAAATCTGTTGTCCTCTTATTTTTTAATAGATAAGAGTCCGATTTTTTTTTTTTAAAACATGTATTTTTATATTAAAAATAAAAAAAGTCCAATTTTTTTATATGAAAGTATTTTTTTTTTTAATTTTCACAGATTTATTTTTAAAAATACTTCAGGTATTATAAAAAATATATATATATCAGTTTTAAAAAAAAATAATAGTTTAGAAATTAATTTTTTTTTTTACTCCAGAGTCCATAACACCATTAAGCCGGCTCCAAGCCTCCAACATAGTATTCCTTTTCTATTTCATTTGCATTGCCTCTACTGTAAGTTTTACCAATATCACACTAAGCTATGTTCTCTTGCCAATATCACACTAAGCTATGTTCTCAAATGTTGACACCCTAATCACACATAATTTGTTGTTGTTGAGCTCTTGTTCATCTGACACGTTTGTGAGTGAGTTTATGTTCTCTGGTCAAACCGACTTTTAACCAAAGCAGATGAGATGAATATGGACCAAGGAATAAATGTTATATCAATGACTAATAAGTATTTTTTTTTTAACGCTGATTTATTATGATATTACAATTATGATATGAGAAAGATTACATAAACGATTTGACAATCGACAATACTAACTGTCTTATAAAGACCTACGCCTAACTGTATCACCTGAGCCGTCCTATGAAAATCCACGATTGGCCAGATATTACTTGCACCATATTGAAGATCCCTTGTAAGTCTTTCTTCCGTAGTCTGCATAATTGTTTAATAAATCGCTCTCTCCAGAATTTGAAACCTGGATTCCTGTAATCTGCAATAAATTGCATAGTCTGGGATTCGAACCCTAGATCTGAGTATAAGATCCTTTAAACCTTAACCACTAGGCTACGGTGCTTCCACAACTAATAAGTATCTATTTTCTTCCGAAATGCCCCTTTTCGTTTTGGCTTTTGATTATTGAATTTCTAAAATCTTCTCTTTTGAATTTTGTTGTTTAAAGAACGGACAATATTAGTTGGCTCAACAAACAAGTTCTTATATAATTTTGGTGCCAAGACCATATTAGATTTTATAATGTGTTATTCGCTATTTAAATATAATCGCAAAAGATCAGAATATATTGGATCTGCTATCAACTCATTTAAATATAATCGCAAAAGATCAGAATATGATCATATGATCCCTTCTCTTTTGGCAACGATCCAGTCTTGATGAATCCTAAGTTGATAATATTTTGTTTATTCACAATTTCACATTCCAAAAAAAAACTTGTGGACTGGTCAACAACGGCAGTTCAGTGATGGAGGAGACCTAGATATTCAACATTTTTTCTGTTGAATACCTCATGTAATTGTGATATAGCTATATAGTATAGCAAAATTATAAGATAGCGGTTACCCATGATGGTCGTCTTTAATCCGATAAATTGTATTCAAACGTTTTCAGTAATAATGACTATAAAATACCAGAGGCAAGGCACATGAGTCATGTCTCTCTTCTTTCCTAGTTAAAGTGATATAGTGTCAATTTAGTTAAGTTTTTCATCTTGTATTTTTTTTTTTGAAACACAAGTTTTTCATCTTGTAATATCCGTAAATTAATAGATCAATGTTCATTCTTTTCACTGCGACGTGTTGAATAACAAAAAAAAGTGATTATGTTATCTCAATCATTAATTCAAATCAAAAAGGATCCCTTAAAAGTTTTATTATAACTTTATTGTTCTTAATAGAATAAAAAACTATTTCTACTGTTTCGGTTTAGTTGTCGATAAATTTTCGTTTCAAAATAAATGACGAAATTTATTGATTTTATATTTCAATTTATTTATGTTGGTTGAAATGTGGTTAGGTGTTAGTAATAATGTTTTATCTAATAAAATTAAGTGTCTAAGTCTAAAACGACAATTAAAATGTAACAGAGGAAGTATTCGCAAAAAAAAAAAAAAAAAAAAAAATTAGTCAGCAGTTGAGGTGGGGGAAACGAGAATTGAGTGTTGAGTACTGACCCACACGGTTTCATTAAGATTAGTAATTAACCATTAAGCTTTAGCTAGAGAAGAGCCGATCCACAGACACTACACGTGATGAGAAACCACCAAGAGTTTATACAACTTTTTTCGTTCTTCCATTCTGGTTTGGCATTTTCACTTTATTTTTCTCTATTCTAAATCTCGTTCACATTCTTTTTGTGAGTTCATGATTCTGTATTCTGTATAATTCAAATCGGTCCATCCACACACACTTTATCAAACAAAACAAGATACTTGTTGTTTTTATCAATGTCTTCATATTCGTAGATAATCTTACAACCACTCATAATAGAGAATATACAAAATAAAATCGAAGTAGAAAACGGCAACGTTCACATGTTCAATGTCAATTGGACTCTATTGTGAGCTCCCGCCGGAAAAATAGAAGTTGAGGAACGAAGAAGTGTAGTAGTTAGATTGCGAAAAGTGAGGTTAAAACGTCAGAAAAGAGTTGAACTTAGAGTCATGACAAAATATATTGCGTACGTCCATGAAATTGTGAATTGCTCCACCCCAGGCTCTGATAACGACAATCAATCTTTACGTTTCGAAGTACAACTTTTTATTAAATTACAATTAAGGACCAATATACTACTTGACAAGTCGCAAAATGAGCTCACGTATCAAAATATAATTGGAACAAAAAAAAAAGCATGAGCCTAAGGAATTAGTCTATGGTTTAAGTATTGGGCCGGCCCATCCAGAAGCCTATACAAGTTTTGGCCTAATAAGATTACAAAAGTTTGAAAGCATGAGATATATACGTTCCTCTTATCCTTGCATACAAGGTGGGATCAAACCTCTTAACATTTTTTCCGAATAACATCTTATTTACTAGTATTAATAATTAATTTGAAAAGATATAATTATGTGGTGATATAGTAGCTGCAACTGGTCCTATATTGTCCATTAGGCAAAAGAAAGCGGATTCAAGAACCCGTTTAACCAAAACTTCTCGCTGACGGATATAAAAAGGTGGCAAATCATCCCGAAGGAAAATAGTGTGATTATGATTTGTGAGAGAAGTGTTGTTTGTGAGAGTGGTGGCTTTTGAAGACTTACCGGCTGAAGATTTCATGAGAAAAGAAGATCCATTTGTGGTTAGCATGAAATCGTAAACGAAATCCAAGACAAGGGAAAAGCAGATCTACTTCCGGTTTGGAACGAGACATTTGATTTTGTGGTGGAAGATGTTTTGCATTCTCTATTGATTCTTGACATATGGGCAGGGGCGGTCCTGTACTAACTGAGGCCACAAGCAAAAAAAAAATGGAGGCTCATACATAAACATACAAATTTTGAAATGAGAAGAAATTCAAATTTTGGTGGTCAAAACTAATATTTTTTTCTATTAGCTCCCATCGAAATGACGATATTTTTGTTAGGACAAGTTTCTAACTTCATTCGGCAACCTTTTTCTGTACCATAAAACTTTAAAAATATTTAATAAATATTTTTTTTTAAATGGGAGCTCAGAAGATTTGGGGGTCCAAAACATGTGTTTCAACTCGCTGTGTTCAGTGACTCCCCTGGGACGATGACAGTTTGGCAAGGTAAGATAAATGTTAATTAAACTAATTAACATAGTTTATGTATGAGTCTGCAAATATAAAATAGGGAGAGTGATAATGACATTTGACTGTTGGAATAATCTTGTCTCATTTGGCTAAGAATGAAGAGGAACAATTGAGGAAGATGATTAAGAATCTAGGGGTTGAAATGGTGGAGCCAACCTGCGTAAAAAGAAAAAGAGTTTTATTAGTCACGTGTGATACATACACATGATCAATGAAATTAAAAGGAAATCATCTTATTAAATAAGAATAGGAAATAACTGAATTAGCATTTTTATAATAGTAATTTTCCTTATATTTTTGCTAAAGGTTTTGCTATATATATTGAAGAGACACAGATTCGTCTTTCTTACTGTTAGGTCTGAAACACAAAAGTTGTTATCATGTTCTCGGAGATGTCTGTGTACGGCAGTTACTCTAACGGAGACGGCTTCTTCGGATCCAACGGTGGTCACGACGGTCCTATCTTGCCACCGCCGTCGGAGATGGAGTCTGATGAGGGAACTGCTCTCAGAGAATGGAGAAGACAGAATGCAATTCAACTTGAGGAGAAGGAGAAGAGAGAAAAGGAGTTGTGGAACCAAATAATTGAGCAAGCTAATCAATTCAAAGAGGAGTTTCATAAGAAGAGAGAGCTAACTTGTGAAAATAACAAAGCAGCTAACAGGGAGAAAGAAAAGATGTACGTGGAGACCCAGGAGAAGTTGTACGCGGAAGCCAGCAAGAACTACTGGAAGGCAATAGCAGAGCTAGTTCCTAAAGAGGTTCCAACTATAGAGATGGAGTCTGGTCCCAAGAAGGCTTCAATCTCTGTGATTCAAGGTCCAAAGCCTAGCAAGCCAACCCATCTCTCAAGAATGAGACAGATATTGCTGAAGCTCAAACAGCACCCAAAGAATGTTCAAACCAAGCCCACCGAGGCTGTTGTTGCTGCTTAATAAGCCATCTTTGCTTTTCATACTTGTGTGTTATATATACAGCTGAGATATTATTGTAAGGGCACATATGTGTGTGTTGTTATTAACATAGTTGTGTCATGTTGGATGATACTTGATAGCATTCATGTTTGAACTCAAATCAGAAATCATTAAGAAGTGGTTAAATAAAAAAATTAAAGAAAAGCATACACTTATTTTGTTAATATATTGTAAATTTTGACTGAATTGAGAGATACTCGTGTAGATTGCGTTTTTGGCCTTTTAGGGATTTTTCAAAATTTGAGTATTATCGCAAATAGCACAATGAAAATTTGTTTTCGCTAAAATATAGACATCGTACTATTACTGATGAATCGTATAGCTCTTACATATAAAACAGGAATATTTTAAAATTTTATTGAGGAATAATGCCCAATTATACCTAACAAATCTGAACCAAATCGATAAATTTGCGTTGAATGTAATCTATGTTTTTAATATAATTATTTCTATGTGTTGATAAGTACCATAACGTAAATCTAAGTTAATCTTCAAAGCAATAAAAAACGAATAAAAAGCAAAATATATTTTGTTTGAGAACCGATCGAACCACTTCCAACCTAAACCGTGCCAAAAAAAAAAGAAAACCACAAAGAGAGTCACGTTTAATTACTTGAATGGCATGCATTGACCAAAAACAATAATATTAATTGAATTTGTTAACCAAAAAAATCTGAAACCGGATAATACGCCAATCAGTAACACACATATAAATAGTTCAGTATAGGGAAGTAAATAAAACAAAAGAGTAATAAACCTGAGAGAACCAAAACAAACACACAACCCTAATTAACATCCATCGATCCTTTCTTCTTGACCAGTTCTTCTTTCTTCTGTTAAATCAAAACAAACCATAATTATATTAGACTATAGATTCCTAATCACGCCTCGAAGTAGTAGATCAGGAAGAGGATATAAGTTACTAACTAATGGCGGATCTCACTTGTACGACGCCGTTTGTGTTATATCCATTACTCGTCATCATCCTCTTCTTCTACTCACTTAACCACCGTAGCGGATTTCTCTCATCCGTCGTCGACGACGATCCTTCGTGTCATCTCTCCGTCTCCTCTCCGTCTTCTCCTGAATCAGTTCTCTCTTACTTCAGATTCTTTCCTTTACGTTCTTCTTCGTCATGTCTCACCGCTCTCAACAACGTACTTTCAAACTCTTCTTCTTGTTTTGTTATTTAGTTTCTTTTTATTTTCTTGTGTTTTGTCTTTTAGGGTTAGCTATTTTAGCTACGAGATTTTCAATTCATTTTTTTTTATTTATGTTGTTTTATAATGAAACAGTCTTCGTCAGAAGGTACGGTGGTCGAACAAGTCGATGAAGCGGCGGAGAGAATCGAAGAAGGTTTGGCGATGGCTAGAGCCGCCATAAAGAAAGCCGGAGAAGTGGATCTCCATCGTCGTCGTGATCGGAGGAATGGTTCGGATTCGGGATTCGCATCAAATGGATCTATCTATCTCAACGCTTTTACTTTTCATCAGTTAAGACCTTTTCTTTCTCCTATTTTTGCTTCGTCTTTCTCTCTCTATATATTTCTAATTAGGTTTAAGTAAATTATGTTATGAAGAATATATAAATTAGTTTACATTTTTTTATTTTAACAACATTGTGTAGTTTGATCACTAGGCATTTCCCTTGTTAGATTCGAATTAGTTTGGCTTAATAAATAGTGGAGATTTAATAAATATATGTAGATAACAAGTAGGTGCTCAATAGATATATGTACTCTCTTCCTTTTTGTTTTCGCCAAGAACTTTACTCTAAATCACCGTTCCTAAAAATAGTATGTGTCAGCATCAAAGTTCTATATGACTTTCCATCTTAAGTAACCTGTGCAATACTGGAGTTTCCAATTTTGTTTAATACTTAAAGTGTAGTTTTAGCTTTTAGTTCACTCCATACCTTTTCTCTCAATCTCTCAATAGTTGGACCTTTGCAAACATAATCATTCACTTTTTTCTTACTTTTATGTTTAAAAAGTGTCAAAAGTCTTACACTATACTCTCCATTTATAGATATAATATATAGTTATGCATATGTAATGTTTTTTTTTTAATTATTTCTTTACAGGAGCCATAGAGAGATGGAGAAGAGATTTAAGATATGGACATATAGAGAAGGAGAGGCTCCTCTGTTTCACAAAGGTCCTCTCAACGACATTTACGCTATCGAAGGCCACTTCATGGACGAGATCGAGAACGGAAAAAGCCGCTTCGCCGCAGCTTCACCGGAGGAAGCCACCGTGTTCTACATCCCTGTAGGGATCGTCAATATCATACGATTTGTCTATAGGCCTTACATCACCTATTCACGTGACCGTCTCCAAAACATTGTCAAAGACTACATCTCTCTCGTCTCTGACCGTTACCCTCACTGGAACCGAAGTCGCGGTGCTGACCATTTCTTCCTCTCGTGCCACGATTGGGTGAGTAGTAGTCACACATTTCTTTTAAACTGTTTAAAAAAACCTAACCCTAACATTCCTTGTCGGTCAAGGCACCTGATGTTACAGCGGTAGATCCAGAACTATACAAGCATTTCATCAGAGCTCTCTGCAACGCGAACGCATCTGAAGGATTCAAACCGATAAGAGACGTTTCTTTGCCTGAGATCAAGATTAAATACGGCAAACTAGGGCTTACACACAACGGAGAACCACCTCATAACCGGAAACACTTGGCGTTTTTCGCCGGAGGCTCTCACGGAGAAGTACGGAAAGTACTTTTCAAACACTGGAAAGGAAAGGACAAGGACGTACTTGTCTACGAGTATCTCCCCAAATCCATGAACTACACGAAACTTATGGACCAAGCGAAGTTTTGTCTGTGTCCTAGCGGTTGGGAAGTGGCGAGTCCGAGAATCGTGGAGGCTCTTTACTCTGGTTGCGTTCCGGTCATCATAGCTGATTCTTACGTTCTCCCGTTTAGCGACGTGTTGAACTGGAAGACGTTCTCAGTTCATGTTTCTGTAGAGAAGATACCTGAGATTAAGAAGATTTTGGAAGCGGTATCGGAGGAAGAGTACTTGGAGATGCAGAGGAGAGTTCTTGAGGTTAGGAAACACTTTGTGGTGAATAGACCATCGAAGGCGTATGATATGTTGCATATGATTATGCATTCTATTTGGTTACGTAGGCTTAATGTTCGTATTCCTCTTTCATAGTGATACTATATAGTGTTATACTCTTTGGTAGATGAATACACATATCAAGTTGACAAGTTCTATTAAATATTTAAGACTGACTTCTTCTCGTGTTGCATTTTATATTTAGAGAAGGTTGACAAAGTCAAGAACGCGACATAGTGATGAGTTTTATCGAGTCAAAGTCAGCATTATCGTTGCAAACTCCTAAAAGCAATAAAATATTGTTATGGAAACGTCTTTATAAAAAGGGAGAGAGAGAGAGGAAGAGAACATATTGTTCTCGAGCTCTCTTCTTTTCTAACTAATCTACGTGACAAAGATGAGTTTATGTTCAGAGATCTCTCTACATTCTGTTCCTCTTTGGAATAGAACATGTTTTGTTTATAATGGGTTCGATCAAGACTCTGTTCTACTTTACCCTGAGCTTCTTCGGTCTCCACTGAACAAGTCTCTTGCCATCAAAACCTTTGATTCGTCTGGCGTTGTCTCTGTTGGAGAATACAAAGTCAAAGCTAGTCTTTCCTCCACTCTTCAGAGCATTTTCGATAAGTATGGTGACATCGCATCAGGTTCCAAGCTCCAGTCTCTCTCCACACGGACATACCATCTCGAGACTTTAGCCGAGGTTGTTCTTGAACTCCAGTCAACGCCTCTGCATCGGCTGACTGAATCACGAGCCGGTGAGATTCTAGCGATCGTTAAGGACATAGAGACGGCAAAGATCCGAGTAAGTTGGTTCCGGTCTGTGCTTGAGGAGGTTGTTGAAGCAACCAGGTTTATAAAAAGACGCAATACGGTAGCTAGAGAGAAAGAGGCGTGCGAGCAAGGCTTGGTTCTTGCCAAGCAAGAAATGGAGTTTAGTTTGAAGAAGCTTGCAGACAAGGAAAAAGAGATGAGGGAGTTTCGGGAGAGATTGATGAAGACAACAGGGAAACTGGGGTCTTTGGAGATGAAGCGGTCGTGTCTTGATAAGAGATTCGAATTTCTGAGATCTAAAGTCGAGAAGTTTCAGGGTCAATCTGTTTTTACAGACATTTTGTGAAGCATCTAATGTCAAGAACTTCTATGATTACATAGATCACATGATTAGAAATTTGAACAAATATTAACAAATCATCTAGCAAATGCTATAACTTAGCCGTTTTATATCCCACCCTTATGTATCATATATCACAGCATATATTGCATTGGAAACAAAGATGAATGAACAATTGAACATTCACAGTGAAAAATAACATTTTAAAATAAACATCAAAGCACATAACAGATACATGAAAAAGCACAAAAACACACACATTTTACAAAATGCATTATCACAGATTACAAAATCAAAGCAGAGCCTGATGAATTCCCAAGAAGGGAAAGGTGAGAAGAGAATGTATTCTTACTTGAAACAAGAAGGAAGACTTGGCCCGTGGCAAACAAAGGCCATGGCGATGTATACAACCACTGCGAGTACAAGTATCAGTGCAATCCTGTAGAAGAAAAGAAAAAACAAGCTCATGAGCCAAGAGAATCAACAACAAGAAAATCTCTAAAAACAATGTAAAATTATAGTAAAATCTATTTCAAACAAAAAAAAAAATATTAAATGACCACCAACTCTTCAGAAAACCATTTAAAGGAGTTGTAGCAAGAAACTGTTAATAAGGTTTCTCGAAATGGGAACTTACGTAAGCTTGACATTTCTCCACCACATGACGCTTCTGAAACGGCGAGCTTGCTTCCTGAAGCGAAAAGTGTTCCCTTGCATGTTTGCGGTTTTATCCACCAGCAACTCCAGACGCTCCCCTCTATCCAAGACTTTATCGATATTCTCAATCATCACGTTCCTAACCTGAAAACGAAAACAAACGCAAGCAGAAAAATAATAAAAATGCCAAAGAAAGACTATATAGTACCTAGTCAAGATAAACAGATGAAACAAATTAAAAACTATCTGATGTCATATCAATTATTATAAGCAAACTGTACCTGAGTCATTTCACCTTTGATTCTGCTAACCCTGTCAGCGTTAGGATCGTTGGAATAGTATTCCATCTGCTGACTCAAAACCCTTGAAAACGCATCGTTCATGGAGTAAGCTTGAGCAGAGTGGATCGCACGGCCGTATGTTCTCACAAACCTCTGATGAATCTCTTCCAGAAACGCAAACGGAACACTCCCTGGCGCATATATACAAGTTAAAGCTCGTTCACAGCAAAAGTTCATTCACAGTTCAAAGATCATAATGAAATCACTAGAACCAAAGCAAACTCTCATACACAAACAAAAATCAAAGATTATTAGCTTCCAAATCCCTAACCAAATAAATCGAAAACAAAAATTATCAAATGAAAGCTGAGAATTGGGGGAGAGAAGATTGGGCTTTACTTCCGGTGGCTTCATCGGCCATACAGAGAACGGTGAGACCATCGGTACGCTTGACGTGGAAGACGTACCGATCCTGAGAGTAAGACACGTGGCTATCCACATCTTCGCCAGGCAGCTTCTCCAAAATCTGCTTGGCGATTGAGCTCGCGTTGGTGGAAGTGGCGCTAAACTCCGATAACACCACCGATCCACGAGCCACCAGCGCATATAAGATCGCCATCAAGTTATAGAAACCTCAGATCTTGAGTACAACGAAGAAGACTAACACAATCTCTCTAGCCACAAACTGATCAATTCGACTGCGAAATCTCAGAATGGTTCAACACCGACTCGCAAATCAAAGTATCTCCTCCGTCCTTGGCTATTAGCTAATAAAAGTCTTATCTGAAGCCCGCTTACAGTGACCACTTTTTTGAATTTTGAATATTTTTAGGCGCAACAACGTGTCTGGCCCCATTCTAAAACTTCTTGGGCTTGTAGCCCAATTCTAATTACTATCTTAAACGGCCCATTATTATTATTTTTTTAATTAACATATTTCTTTCCACAGTTGATATTTCATGGTTTTTTTAATATAAATACGGTACTCAATTGTTGAAAAGTGCAAACTATGAAATAATGAAATTGTATTTTAAGAAAATAAAACAAGTATGATTGTATGAACGCAGTGACCAAATCATAGTGGTTTCAAAAACAGACAAACACACTTCTGTTTTAATATTGAGTTCAAATTATAAATATATATATATATAATATTTGGAACTATACAACTGCAGTGATGAATAGTATTTTGTCGTAGAATACCAACCAACTTCTTTCCAGAGCTCTAAAAGCAGTAATAACTTTAGTAGACCCCCACCACTACTAGTACTTTGCAGGTTTCACGCATGAAATTAGGAAAGTGTTTTATAGGCTTCTTTTATGATTGATCCTCGATATAAATTTGATTAGGGTAAGGTTAATTAGTGATCCACCAAACCAGCGATGTTAAGAGGTTTCTGTTTCCCGGTTTTACCAACCGCTGCAGTGGAAAAGTACACATTGTCATAACTCATACGTTAACACAAACAACAAAGTTTAAAAATCTACAGGGTAATAAAAAGGGAAAGAGAAACCCTGAATTTTTAAAGAACATGAACTCTGTCTCTGCATGAGGACAAAAAGCTGAACCGGAATTAACCGGGTTGTATCCTATAATCAGAATTCATCTAATCCACTAGGCTCCACCAGCACATAGAGCGGCTTCCCTTTCAGCTTGTGTTGTCCCTATCACAATTCAAAAAATTTACAATTAGCTTAACGAGTAAATTTCAATTGAGACCATAATCCTAAACCAAATCACATATCCAACTCTATCACTAAGCCATATCTTTTCTAAAGTACAAACAAGCCAAAGGTAACTTCTTAACCAAGTAAGAAGAAGTATCACTCACCTTGACTTCAGGCAAGCCGATAACACAAGCACATTCCACAACTTCAGCGCCCTGGCTTTCTATATAACGTCAAAATGTTAACAAATGTCACATAACAAGTCAACATAAATCTCATTATCAATTGAGGAATATAGGAAAAAAAAGAGAAATAAATACCCATAAGGCTAATGGCGGCGGAGAGTGTGCCGCCGGTGGCGACAAGATCGTCGATTATAATGACGCGTTCTCGTGGCTCAACGGCGCCAACGTGCATCTCTAGACGGTCATGTCCATACTCGAGCTCATAAGACTCCGATATGACCTTCCCTATAATTACATTTTTGCCGTTTTCAGAATCTTAATAGACTATCAACAACAATAATAATAAAAACAGATAATGAAGTAAAAAATGTAAAATATTACCTGGTAATTTCCCGGGTTTACGCAAAGGGACAAACTTTGCACCTATGGCTAAAGCAGTGGATGGACCAAACATGAAACCTCTTGCTTCAACTCCTATTCACATACAAGCACTTGCATGTAAGAAAATAGATTTTTTTTCTTTATTGAGTAAAAAATAATGACGATAGAAAAAAGAAACAGAAAAAAAAAAACAAACAAAGGAGGTTTTACCAGCAACAAGAGAGATATGCATGTCTTTGTAGCGATCAACAAAGATATCAATTGTATGTTTAAAGGCCTTGTGATCCAGCAACAACGTTGTTATGTCCTGGAACATAATCCCTGTCCGAGAGAAACAAAGAGACTTCTATCACAGAATTGTAATAACAGGAAAAGAGCATGAAACGAAACAGAGGAAGATGTTTTCAAAGACCTTTCTTGGGGAAATCAGGAACAACTCTAATAGCTGCTGATATAGCTTCAAGCCTTGGATCTCCTTTGAGCCCGTTCTCCGCCGCAAACATTGCTTCTCTACCTTTCAGTCAAAGAGCGTGTGATTAATATATTATAAGTTATTCTTGGGTTCACCTCTAGCTTGAATCTCTAACCAAATATTGTCAAGTTATATTATTTTTTAAAAATAAAAAAAAAGTAAAACAAAATAGTATTTACAGAAAGCAAACACTAAACCCTAAATCCTAATTACTAAACCCTAAATCCTAATCCATAAACCCTAAATCCTAATCCTTTGGGTAAATCCTAAACCTTTGGATAAATCCTAAATCCTTGGATAAATCCTAAATCCTTGGATAAATCATAAACTCTAAATAAAAAAACATTAAACACTAAAACTCTAAACCCTAAATCCTAAACCCTTTTATGTTTTAGTGTTTAGTGATATTGATTTAGAGTTAAGGATTTATCCAAGGGTTTAGGGTTTACCCAAGGGTTTAGAATTTAGTATCTAGGGTTTAGGATTATGATTTAGAGTTTAGTGTTTTGCCGACGATATTAAAAATATATTTTTTTGTAATTAGTATTTTTTTTATATTTTTTTTTACCTTTTAATTTAAAAAACATAATATAATTTGACAATATTTTGTTTTCTTTTTTTAAAAGATATCAAATATGAAATAACACAATTTTATTGGTTGGTGAACCTAAAAAAGAATAAGTCATATATTATATATCTCTTTCTCTCTATCTTTCCTGATGAGTAAATGAGATAATTCAAAGTGGAGAAGGGTATTAAATTTCCCTCGCAAAAGAAGGAAAATGAAATGAAATGAGATCAGATCATATCTCTCTATATGTGACTCTGTCTTTTTCTGTTCACCGCCACTTGTAGAAGAAAGTAGTTGTGAGAGAGCATTAAATTTTTTTTTTATAGAGAGCAGAAAGAGATTGGAGTGTGTGTATCCCACGCACGAACTGAGTAGGCACACAGAATTTATGAACCGCAATAATCACAAGGGCTAGTAGCAAGTGCCAAGTAGTGGTAGTAGTATTAAAGAGAGGGAGAGAATCCAAAGGTGAAAAAAAAATCTTATTGATCTTCGAGAGAATTTTTGGCTTTTTGTCTTTCTTTCTCTCTCACTCTAGAGTCTTGAACGTTGATAAAGAAAAGAAGAGTCTTGAACAAAAGACCTATAATTGAGAGAGAGATTCGATATTCTCTGTAATGACCCGTTCCCGGAATATTTTTAAATTCGAAGAAAATAAATTGTGAGAAGTTTAAATCAATAAGGAGTCTATTTTTCTAAGTGTGGTGACACTTATATTCGTGAAGATTGCAAGAATAAATGTATTTTTAAATAAGTACCGGATCTTCAATGAATCCATGGGAAATATTCAGAATGGGTCGAGCGATGGTAAACCGATCATGGAACAATCAGAGCAAACATACGGAGAAATCAAGACCGCAAGACCAGTTAAAGAATGTTCGACTGTTGGATAATGGGGGTTCCAAATTAAGAAAGTTTGACTAGCCACAATTGCAGGATAATACAAAAGGAAAGTCGGATCGGCAGGAGTAATCTAAGGAAAGAATCAGATCATGCCACTGATGGTGATTTTTGACCAAGCCAAATAAGGAAACTGACATTAAGTGTCCGGCTTGGTGAGAAAGCTTAAAAATTCCTATATAAGGACCCTTTGAGCTCTCATTTTTTTACACAACCAAGAAAACTAGATTTACAGAGAAGTCAGAGCAAGAACGAGTTTGTAGAGAGAGAAGTTTGAGAAGAGGGATCGAATGAGGAGGAGCTAAAGAGTTCTTCACCAGAAAACGCAAGGAAGTTCAGAGTCTTCGAATCCTAGAGATCCAGCTAAGGTGAGGGTGTGATTCGTGGCAGCTTAATAATTAATATCTTTGTTATAGTTGGTTCGTTAGGATGATAAATATGCGTTAGAGGAATCATTTATGGAAAGTTCGTTCTTCGTTCTTCAAGATGGTTCTTAAGGATAGAAGAACGTTCTTGTGTTCTTAGGATACTTTCTTATTAGATTGTGTGTGATCATTGATATGTTTAAATTGATATGTTTATGTGAATAAACGTAGAATTGATCTTGAATGAAATTGGTATACTAAGGAGAAAACGTTATAGGAATGCACTAGGGACCAGATTAATTAAGGAAAGAACATAAATAGAGGAATGAACTTAAATAAGTAAAGTACATGACTAAGTAATGGAATCAAATAAGGAAATCTATGTTTTGCCTTCGGGCCGTGTATGTTGGTTTCGACCTTTATGGACCTTCGGGTCGCAGGTTGGCTTCGGCCGCATGTTTGGCTTCGGCCGCATGTTTGGCTTCGGCCACAGGTTTGGCTATGTGCCGTTATGGACCTTTGGGTCGCAGGTTGGCTTCGGCCGCAGGTTTGGCTATGTGCCGTTATGGACATTCGGGTCGCAGGTTGGCTTCGGCCGCAGGTTTGGCTATGTGCTGTTATGGACCTTCGGGTCACATGTTGGCTTCGGCCGCAGGTTTGGCTATGTGCCATAATGGACCGACGGGTCACAGGTTTGGCTTTGGCCGCATGTTTGGCTACGGCCGCATGTTTGGCTACGACCGCAGGTATGGCTACGACCGCAGGTTTGGTTACGGCCGCAGGTTTGGCTTCGGCCATAGGTTTGGCTACATGTTGATGAACCTTTGGGTCGAAATGTTAGGACATGTTAAAGTAAAGGAATGATAGAACCGGATGTTAGGTTGTTCGTTTTGGATGCATGAAAATGGATAAGTAATAGGAAAAACGACTAAGTAAGAAATAATGGAAATGAATTGCTAGGTTGATAGAATGGAAATGCTAGATTGTTAGAATGGAACATTGAATGTTATTGTTTGATTATTGAGTTGCATGTGGACGGTTTTGAGCGTCCTCACTGAGTAATTTTGTATACTCATGCCTCTTTTTGCGGATGCAGGTAAGGTTAATTATGTGGACCGGAGCGCGAGGCTATAAAAACCATCGGAAAATAGTGTTTTAACTTGGGGTAATGTTGTAGGAGTTTTGATCAAAACCATCTTATTTTAATAGTATAACTTTTAAGTAATTGGTTTCGGATTTTGCCGACAAAGTTATAGTATTTCTTCGTATTTCTTCCTTTGAAAATTGGTCAGATATTTACTTAGAATTTTCAACGTGTTTTCAAATATTTCCGGGTCGGGGTGTTTCAATTTGGTATCAGAGCGGGGTTGGCCAGCCAGTTCTGTCCTGGCTGGCTCTTTTTCGAAAATGAGATTTGTGGGTAAGGGTGGAAAGGAACCGATGGTCTATGTCTCGTGCGAAGGATGTATGTTATGATTTTGCTAAGGTATTTCTTGGTATGTGTTTATGATTGAACTGCTTAGTAAATGGCTAAGCAAAATTATGTTAAATAGTTTGCAAGAAGTTAGTGTAAACTAACTTAAGTCTTATGAAGGATACAAAGTGTCGACTGTCGGACATTTCAAAGGGGAGACTAGGAAGGTATGAGGTTGGTTCAGTCGACAAAGGTAATATGCTTTAAGTCGTGCGTGATGGATCAAGATATGTAACGTTAAGGAATGAGTAGATACGATGATAGAATGTACGAAGCAATAGTCGGCATGGATTGATGGTTACTGACTGAGCTTATAGCATCCCCATCCCGCAGCCTGAGCTGGATCAGTCCAAGGCCGAGTGTTAGTTTGACTGATCAGTCGAACCTGACACGCATGACATGTCGTCTGGATAGTACTGGTCGGATTACGACAATACTGTGGGACCAGACATATCAGTTTAGCTTGTCGGACTGAACTGGTCGGATTCAGACAAGCAGTCAGATTTGTCTTTCAAGAAAAGTTAGTTTATGTACGAACTGACTGGTATACGTTTAAGCTAAGTAAAACAGTGGGAACAATTATCTGACGGTTACCGAGTGGTTACTAAAAAGTTACCAAAGTAGATACAAGACTGTTCTGGGTGATTATTGAACTACTTAACTGACTGGGACGGTTTATGGGTCTGGAACTGCCAAGCAGTTATGGAACAGTTACCTAATCGCCAACTGCCCTTTTTGATGGGATTCCCGCGGATCAGAAAGGAGGAGACGACACTGGACAGAAAATAGAGAAAAACCGAGAGAGAAAGGGAGAAACGGACAGAGAGGGACTGAGATCGACAAGGAGGACTGATCGGATCCTTTCTCCGACTACCCTAGAGTTCAGCGGTGGTCTTACTGATTGTCTGAGATGTGTCGGGTTCTAGTTCGAAGATACGGAGCGAGCGGGTACTAGGAAGAACCGATCCGTCTCTAGCCATGGTAGCTGAAACAAGCGCGAACCATGGATAAGGATGTACCGGCTTAATCTGCGCATGGTGGAACCATGTACTGTTGGATCGCAAGGTATACCTGACGATGCTGATGCATACCGCAGGTCTGATGAGGGATCATGAGTCTTGTCTGACGGCCTGTGGTCTTAGACGAGACTAGTATCCGCAGTACGACATAGGAACAACAATGGAGTGCGATTGGAACTGTACTTCGGTACTGTCTATACGATACGGAGGAAGGATCAATCAGATATATGGTGTTCTGGAGCGTTGACTGGAACTGAGCGAAAGATCAAGAGGAATCGACGGACAGTAAGCAAATGGAGTCGATGGTAATCTGATTTAGTCTGAATACACAAGCTGGACGCAAGGACGTAGTTGATCCACTTGTTAGTGGTGTGGTGGTGAAAGCCAAACCTTGTTCGACTATAGAAGTCGCATTCCTTGTGTGGCAGGAAGTTGTCGGTCGCATAAGAATGAGTTCAAGGAAGAGATCAGAGTTGGAGATTTTCAAGTTGCATGTGATTTATCAAGATGTTCTAATGATGCTGGAAAGAGCAGATAAGTTTAATGGTTTGATCTTGCTACTAGATAAATGGTTCAATGAAGCTCTTGGAATTGACTGGTTGGATGTCGTGTTAACATGGATCGGACAAATATTAGGGTTGCGTAACGGAAAGAAGGAAAGATGGTAGCTCAGAAAACTGAAGAAGCAATTCAATATTTCAAAAGTATCAACCATAAGAACGGAGAAGATGGTCGAGAACAAGTACAACTTATTCTTAGGACCATCACAGAAGCAGAATTCGAGCAGAGAGGTATTGGTTAAACTTCAATGTGAAATGATATGCAAGTTGGTTCAACCATTCAATGGTTTGACGCCAAATTATGTGAGGTATGGTGGATGACATACGGAAATGAAGGATTTGTGGTTCAGAAAGAGTTAATTTGGGTATGTTGGTGTTAGTGAAGTCTAGTTAAGAATACTTCTGCATGGATGCATCAAAGACGAGAATTAGTTATTTTATGAATGTGATATCGCGTAGTTGTCTTGACGGTCGTGGAACAAAAGGATTGCAGTCAGTGCTGAAAATGTTGTTAATCAAGGGTGGTTCAGATAATTGGAGTGCATAGAGTGAGAAATCAGATGATCAAGCTGATTGACAAGCGACCATATCCGCCCAGAGAATGTGTCGGCCCTGCATTTTTGGGATCCATGATGCAACCTAGAAGAAGCATTTGTCGTAGCATATTCCATTGCATTATTATAGGTGACTCGAGTGTCAAAGTTTTTCAGTCAGACCAATAGTGTTGGACCAAAGTTAAATGGAGGAAATATAAAGATTTGATGCAATAAGCGGTTAGTGAGCGTGGAAGCAAAATACATGCAGCGAGTCCGGATTAGTTCAGTTTCTGTTTATTTGGCAGTTGGTCGAGATAAAATTCAAGGACGAAATTATTTTAAGTGGGGAAGAGTTGTAACGACCCGCTCCAGGAGTATATTTAAATTTGAAGGAAATAAATCGTGAGAGGTTTAAATCAACAGGGAGTCTATTTTTCTAAGTGTGGTGACACTTATATTCGTGAAGATTGCAAGAATAAATGTATTTTTAACTAAGTACCGGATCTTCAGTGAACCCGTGGGAAATATTCAGAATGGGTTGAGCGATGGTAAACCGATCATGGAACAATCAGAGCAAACATACGGAGAAATCAAGACCGCAAGACCAGTTAAAGAATGTTCAGATGTTGGATAATGCGGTTTCCAAGTAAAGAAAGTTTGACTAGCCACAATTGCAGGATAATACAAAAGGAAGGTCGGATCGGCAGGAGTCATCTAAGGAAAGAATCAGATCATGCCATTGATGGTGATCTTTGACCAAGCCAAATAAGAAAACTGGCATTAAGTGTCCGGCTTGGTGAGAAAGCTTAAGAAATCCTATATAAGGACCCTTTGAGCTCTCATTTTTTTACACAACCAAGAAAACTAGATTTAGAGAGAAGTCAGAGCAAGAACGAGTTTGTAGAGAGAGAAGTTTGAGAAGAGGGATCAAATGAGGAGGAGCTAAAGAGTTCTTCACCAGAAAACGCAAGGATGTTCAGAGTCTTCGAATCCTAGAGATCCAGCTAAGGTGAGGGTGCAATTACAGAATGATACTTTCTGACTAAGGGAAAAGAGAACTCATGGGCATATGGATTAGACCTTGGGTGATCAAGTATCGAACTAAGGATGGCAAATGATCAATCAAACTATCGACCTTAAGCCTAGACACAATTCTAAGTAAGCTCTATGTCTAGATGAATGCTCATTTGCTAACATATCTCAAACATCAAATGTCTTTGGTTGAATAATGTGAAATCAATCATTACTAACAAGTCCATTAGCTATCTTAGCACCTTTAACAACAAATGTCTTTGGCAAAATATATTAAAAGCCTAGGAGAGTTGTCTCAGGCATTTCATCAAACACCTTTTGGGTGGGAAATGCCTCTTGATCAACTTTTGAGTGGCCAACTCAGAAGATGCATTATGAATACTCTACTAGCAAGGAACAAGAATGATCTACACTAAAACATCCTAGAACTAACCTAATCACCCTTGATCTCCCTAACCCATGAATTCAAAAGGTGATTACTCATTAATCTCCATGATTCCTCTTAAACCCATATTGGATTTCAGATTAATCATGTAGAGGAATAGATAAGAAATCAACAAGAACACAAGATGAAATCAATGAAATCTGAATCAAAAGAAGTTTTACTAGTTGTTCTCTAGAAAAAAGATTATGCGCCTCCAATGGCTTACAAAAGTACTTAACTTAGGTTTTTTGGCAATGTAAAACGTGCATAATGAAATGACCAAAAGCCCCTTAGAAAAACATGAGTTCGACAGGCAAATAGACGCGGAGCGACCTCGGCATGTCGCTCCGACAAGTCGCTCCGACAAGTCGCTCCGGCCTTCGGAAGCGACCTCAGTGGGTTGCTCTGAGAGGTCGCTCCAGGCTTCGTTTTGTGTCGTCTCGCCATGGAAACGCGAGCGACCTCGGAGCGTCGCTCTGGTAAGTCGCTCTGAGAGGGGTGTCTCGCGATAGAAACGCGAGCGACCTCTCCATGTCGCTCTGGCCAGTTCGCTCCGGGATGTTTGTCACAGCGACTTCATGTGGTCGCTCCGGGAAGTCGCTCCAGGCAGTGCTCGTCCAAAGATCACTCTAATCACCTCTCTTGAGCTCCAAATGCACCCAAATGTCTCCAGGAACTCCATGTGGTACTCCAATACCTAATAGAGACATATGTATGCAAAATGCAACCTAGACATGGCTAAATCCTAATCTATATGATGAAAATGCACATGAATAAATGGATAAAACAATGTAAATATGCAATATATCAACTCCCCCAAACTTATTTTTTTACTTGTCCTCAAGTGAACTTTCTAGAACTCATAGGGAGAGAGGTTTGAAGGTGGGAGCTCATAGCCAAAAGAAACACACAAAGCACTCAAATCAACATCTAAATTCAGCATTAGTACACCCTCTCTTATTATACTCTAGCTTCTCTAGGCCTATCTCAACTCTTTTCATCCCTACACTCATCATCATGCATTCACACATGCAAATCAGCCAACTCTCAAGTTCATTAAGCATAACATCAAGTGAATTCTTGCAAATGGTCAATTGGTCCAAATCATTTGGGTAAGGGGAGGCTTTTTAATCAAGTGAGTCTAGGGGTTCAAGATATATGATATTTAAGGTGGTATACTCTCAAAACAAGTAGCCTTGACATTGCACATAATATATCTAAGAAAGGGATCAACTCATGCATACAATGCTCAATCTCCATTGTTCTACCTTTTTCCCAAACATATATGATACACATTCATTTCCCCATTCCAAACCCAACTCACATCTCTCACCCAAGGACTTCAAAAGCATTTCCCAACATAAAACTCTTTTTTTTACAAGGGATTTCTTACACTTTTTGAACACCTCTTAGCTCATACTAATTTTGCTAGCCCCTTTTTTTTATTCTTTCTCCTTTTTTTTTTGTTTTGTTTTTGTTTGGGGGCCAAGACTTTTCACAAATTGAGCTAGAAGTTTCTCTACTTATCCCATAAAGACTAGTCAATTAAGCACAAGAGTTCACTCTTTTCCTTCAACTTTCTCATACTCCCAAATCAAACTTTACAACACTCACCCCCATCCTATGGCTAGAAAATAATGTGCCTAATCTAGCAAGAATGAAGATCAAGTATTGTCGTTCCCGATACTCTCAACATTATGTGCATGTAAGAATTTTCGAAAAAGGCCTCACTCATCAATCAATGAAGGCTTAAACGGAGGAAGGGATATTGGGGATAGGTCTACCACTAGAGGTTGTCAAAAAGATTGGCATAAAGAATGTGACAACTCAAGTGTGTATATCCATGATTCAGTACACAAGGGACCATGAGCAAGATGCATTAAGTTCGTTCAGTTCAAATAAGGTTGTAGTTGGCTTCAAAGACTGAGTTTCAGCAATCAACAAGTTTCATGAAGAGTTTTCAAGGCTCGAAGCATACAAGTATTTTTGAGAGGTGCATAAGCTACTCAGGTGCAAAGTAGTGTTCTTTACAAGGCATTTAAAATCATTGCTCCCAATGCAAGTGAATACAACCGATATGTTCTAGACTCTCCTAGAAATGCAAATGATGCAAACTAAATGATTTTTTTTTATATGCAAATAGGTATGAAATGCATGACTCAATGAAACAAAATCAAAGCAAACATGATCAAATTCTTGGTACCTCCCCCAAACTTAAATTACACAGTCTCTGTGTTGTCAAGGAGAGAGAGATACCCAAAAAGAGAAAACTAATATGCAAAAACGAAATGGTATATACAAGGGAGTGTGGTGGGTTACCTTCTATGGGGAATGAGTAGAGGGAGATGCTCCCTCCTCGTCGTCCTCAGGTGGTAACTCTTCAAGGTGCTCATCAGCAGGAGTGCCCATCTCTTCAATGTAGAAGGCTTTCCCGAACACAGTTGGTTTTCTCATTTTCCCCTTAATGTCAAAGTGGAGGATGTTCCCTTTACCCAAATGGAGATCAATCGTGCCTTCCTTCACATTAACAATAGCTCTTGCTGTAGCTAAGAATGACCTTCCTAGAATCAATGGGTCTTGAGCCTCCTCACCCATCTCAAGCACCACAAAATATGTAGGTATCTCATACCTTCCAATCTTCACAGGGAGGTCCTCTAAGATGCACACATGATACTTCACTGAACGATCAGCTAACACCAGAGAGATTCTATACTTCTTGTATTGAGTGAATCCAAGCTTCTTTGCAACAGACAAAGGCATCAAGCTGACACTAGCTCCCAAATCGCAGAGACATTTCTCAAATACCATAGGTCCAAGAGCATAAGGTGGTGTGAAGCATCCTGGATCCTCTAACTTCTCTGGAACATCAAGCCTCTGGATGATAGTACTGCACTCATGGGTAAGAATCATCATGCCTTCCATCTCCTTCTTCTTTGCAGCTACAACATCTTTCAGGAACTTGTTGTATTGAGGAATCAACATGAAAGCATCGATGATGGGCATTGCAACCTGAGCTTCACTCATTTGTTTCTCAAACAGAGCCTTGTACTTCTCTAGCAGCTACCTCTTGAATATACCAGGGAATGGTAGTTTGGATTCATAGGGAGGAGGAACAAAAGAATTCTCACTTGCTGGAGCAACAACTTCACCATCTTTCACTGTTTTCTTCTCTTCCCCAACCATTCCTTTACCTTTTGCTTCCACAATCTTCTCCAAGATTTCATCATTGATTTTCTCATCAACAATCACCACTTCATCATCTATGTTGATGGCAACCCCCTCACCTTGTTTCTCAGCATCCCTGGTGAGGGTTGTGGGAGGTAACTGCTTACCACTCCTAAGGGTGATAGCTTTGGCCTCCTTGGGGTTTTGGTCAGATTTTCCAGGTAGAGATCCTTGCCGGCGATTCTGGTGAGTGTTCATGGAAGCAAACTGATTCTCTAAATTCTTGACTGTAGAAGCAAGATGTGAGAATTTGTTGTTGATCTCATTGTAGCTCCCATCAATCTTGGAATGAAGGTTCTTCAACTCATAACCAACATGCTTCTCACTTCTAGTCTGAGACTCCAAGATTTGTTTCAGTAAGGTATCAGTGCTGCTCTCTTGAGGAGCAGAGGAACCAGACGAGGGGTTTTGCTGGGGCTGATAGCTGACTTGCTGGTTGTTTCTAAGCGGATAACCACTCTGTTGGTTGTTGGGATAGGATTTCTGTTGGTAGTTGTTGTACTGATAGTTGAGCTCTTTTTTGTACCAGCTACCATTGTTGTTGATGAAACACAGCTCTTCCTGACCTTCGAAACCCTCAACCTCATGGACAACAGGTGGATCTTCCTGCTTGGAGTTACCAACAAACTTCAGCTGCTCTTGGGTGGCTTTTTCAGCAATGAGTAGGTCGATCTTGTCTTCCAAAGCTTTGATCTCTTTCCTCGTCTGCTTATCATCACCCCTACTGCCTCTGTCGTGGTCTGCACTGTAGACTGCATCACTCTTCATCATGTTGTCAACCAGCTCTTCTGCATCATCTTCAGTTCTTCCCAAGAAGAACCCATTGCTAGCTGTATCCAATCTGGCTCTGTACTTAGGAAGGACACCTCTGTAGAAGGTACTGAGCAAGCTCTCCTTAGAGAAACCATAATGTGGGCATTTGGTTTGATAGCCTTTGAATCTGTCCCAGGCTTCACTGAATCCTTCCAAGTTCTTCTGTTGGAAACTGGAGATCTCATTTCTCAACTTAGTAGTTCTTGAGGATGAGAAGAATTTCTCCAAGAATGCTCTCTTGCACTCATCCCAAGTAGTGATGGATTCACTGGGTATAGTCTTCTCCCACTGGCGTGCCTTATCCCCCAAAGAGAAAGGGAATAGCTTGAGCTTGAAGGCGTCTTCGGACACTCCTTTGGTTTTTGACAATCCGCAGTAGCTGTCAAACTTGTCCAAGTGATCAAAAGGGTCCTCTACAGGCAAGCCATGATACTTGTTGTTCTCGATCACGTTGAGGAGTCCTGGTTTGACCTCAAAGTTGTTGGCTTCCACTGGTGGAGCGCGGATACCCAACCTCTGACCAATGATGTTTGGACGATCATAGGTACCAATGGGTCGACCTGCTCGTTGTGGGTGTTCTGGCCCTTGCGGTTGATCTGCCATATCAATATCCAATCTCTGCAAGTGAGCATGTTGCTCTTCTTCTCTTCTCGCTCTAGCACACTCTCTCTCTAAAGCTCTGATATCTGCAACTCTTGGAACTAGGTTTGACGGACCCCTGCTCCTCAAGTTCATACACCTGAAAGTTAAAGGGAGGTGAAGAAGGAGAATCAGTCACAAAAGAAATTAAAAATGATTTAGTCTCAAGCAAGTGACTAAATCTCAATGTTGAAATCTACTCAGAATTTGGCAACGGCGCCAATTTGATGTTAGGAGTTTTCAAGGCTCCTAAGACAAATGATGTAGTATAAAAGATTGTCGAACCAGTTCTGAGGGATATCAAAGCACCGAGAATGCAAGTACTCACTTAATCTAAGTGCAACCAATGATTTAGATGGGTTTTAAACTACTACTAATACTAGAAAGCAATTACAGAATGATACTTTCTAACTAAGGGAAAAGAGAACTCATGGGCATAGGGATTAGACCTTGGGTGATCAAGTATCGAACTAAAGATGGCAAATGATCAATCAAACTATCGACCTTAAGCCTAGACACAATTCTAAGCAAGCTCTATGTCTAGATGAATGCTCATTTGCTAACATATCTCAAACATCAAATGTCTTTGGTTGAATAATGTGAAATCAATCATTACTAACAAGTCTATTAGCTATCTTAGCACATTTAACAACAAATGTCTTTGGCAAAGTATACTAAAAGCCTAGGAGAGTTGTCTCAGGCATTTCATCAAACACCTTTTGAGTGGGAAATGCCTATTGATCAACTTTTGAGTGGCCAACTCAGAAGATGCATTATGAATACTCTACTAGCAAGGAACAAGAATGATCTACACTAAAACATCCTAGAACTAACCTAATCACCCTTGATCTCCCTAACCCATGAATTCAAAAGGTGATTACTCACTAATCTCCATGATTCCCTTAAACCCATATTGGATTTCAGATTAATCATGTAGAGGAATAGATAAGAAATCAACAAGAACACAAGATAAAAGCAATGAAATCTGAATCAAAAGAAGTTTTACTAGTTGTTTTCTAGAAAAAAGATTCTCCGCCTCCAATGGCTTACAAAAGTACTTAACTTAGGTTTTTTGGCAATGTAAAACGTGCATAATGAAATGACCAAAAGGCCCTTAGAAAAATATGAGTTCGACAGGCAAATAGATGCGGAGCGACCTCGGCATGTCGCTCCGACAAGTTACTCCGGCCTTCGGGAGCGACCTCAGTGGGTCGCTCTGAGAGGTCGCTCCGAGCTTCGTTTTGTGTTGTCTCGCCATGGAAACGCGAGCGACCTCGGAGCGTCGCTCTGGCAAGTCGCTCTGAGAGGGGTGTCTCGCGATAGAAACGCGAGCGACCTCTCCATGTCGCTCTGGCCAGGTCGCTCCGGGATGTGTGTCACAGCGATTTCATGTGGTCGCTCCGGGAAGTCGCTCCAGACAGTGCTCGTCCAAAGATCACTCTAATCACCTCCCTTGAGCTCCAAATGCACCCAAATGTCTCCAGGAACTCCATGTGGTACTCCAATACCTAATAGAGACATATGTATGCAAAATGCAACCTAGACATGGCTAAATCCTTATCTATATGATGAAAATGCACATGAATAAATGGATAAAACAATGTAAATATGCAAGATATCAGATATGCATCTAGAAATCAGTGATGCCTTGTATTCACTCACCTCTAAGAGCAAGAGCAGCCTATTGAGTTTTAAAGATATAAGAATGAATATTTCCATATTGAAACAATGGGCGAAGGAAACAAAGAGTTCCTTCAGATATATGTATAAAAACACCCAAGGCCATAATAAGTCCTAAAGACTATATTAGTATGATAGAGGCTAAAAGCCTGCGAAAATATACACTTTATGGCACGACCGGATTGGCCATCCTGGTCGAAACATGATGCGAAAATTGATATTCAAAAGGCACACATTAAAAGATAAGAAGAGTTATCCCAAAGAATCTCACGTGTGTAGCATGTACACAAGGAAAACTCATTAGGCCATCACCAGTAAAACGACTACGAGTTACTTTTTCATAAATAAAGACTATATGTCTAGATAATACTGGTGAATACATGTCTCAAGCGTTTAAATGATTATGGTACGTCCATGGGGGTAAGTGTGGACAGTTCTGTGATACATGTCCATACCAAGAACGGCTTGGCCGAAATCTTTTAAACCGCAAATAGCTGATTGATAGACCATAACTTACGAGGTCAAAACTCTCATTCACAGCTTGGGCCACACGAAATTTACATGCACCTAAGCTAATACGCATCAGGCCATTTAGTGAGCATAGATATCCCCTATCACAATTATTAACGGGTCAAGAGTCAGACATACTCCATCATAAGATATTTGGATGTGCTGTCTATGTACTAATTGCTCCACCACAGAGAACTAAGATGAGACCTCAAAAGGAGGATGAGGATATATGTTGGATATGATTCTCCCACAATAATAAAGTACTTTGAGCCAACTATGGGTGATTATATTTGAGGCCAGGTACACAGATTATTTTAAGACCAGGAGGAGAAAAAAATAATAAAGCTGGTAAAAGAATGATAAAACAAATCGAATGGAATCAACCATCAATGTCTTGGCAAGATCCTCAGACTAAAGAATGTGAAATAGACGTCCAAAGATTATACATTTACAAAGCTAGCTAATCAAATGTCAGACACATTTGCTGACCCGAAAAAGAATGACTAAGTCATATATAAACCAGCTTGTAAAGCACCAACCAATTTGATGTCCAAGAAGAGACACAGTCAAGTTGCTACAGAGTCTAGACAACGTATGAAACGTGGTAGACCAAATAGGTTCCAAAAGATAAGAATCCTCGGAAACAAAAGAAAGGTGCAGAGAATGATAATCAAAATCCAAATCCGAGGTTACTAAGGAAACCATCCCAGACATGGAGATAAGGCCGGCCGACTCTAAGGTACAGGTACCAAACAATGTAGCTTGGGACGCCAAGCTGCAAAGTTATAAAGGTCCTGTTAATAATGAATCTCAATCGATTATATCATGTCTGGAACATAATGGAACCAATAAGGAATGTCGACATAAGATGATTTATTTGCATACAAGGTAGCACTTGAATTTATGAATATAAGCGAGGATCATGAACTCACGTCAATATAAGAGTGCGCACTCGTAGAACAGATTGGATTGAATGGAAACGTGGGGTTAAATAGTTTAAGGAAGAAATGCGTATTTGGCCATATGATTAAGACGCCATATGATATTAAAACCAGTGGATATAAATGGGTCTTGTGAGGAATAGAAATCGTGAGATATAATGCTGATGTTGCACAAGGATTCTCACAAAGACCAGTAGGCATGGGCATTTGGGTATCCGTTGGCATTCGGGTCGGGTTTTTTGGGTTTTCGGATTTTCGGGTTTACGCTTCTAGGTCCCATACTAAAATTTTATTAGTACGGGTCGGGTTCGGATAATAACACTTCGGGTTCGGTTCAAAATTGTATTGCATCATAAAACCCATAAAGTAATCATATATCGTACGGATTCGGGTTATATCGGTTCGGTTCGGATATAACCAAAGTAAAAAACAAAATTTTTGAAGTAAAACATATAGAAAAACATATAAATTAAATAAAAATTAACCTATTACATATAAAATTGATAAAATAACAATAAAATGCTAAATCAAGCATGAAAACAAACATCATTTGTAAACAATATGTATTGCCTTATAGAGAATAGACTTTTTATTTCAATGAGCAAATTATAAAATACTTATTTATAACTAATTGTGTACTTAAGGCATTTATTAGAATTTTAATATTTATTATTATATATAATATTACCACAAATATTGAATTTAATAATTGGAATACTTATATATATTTCAAAATATTTATATTAACTATTAATTTTGGATTTTTCGGGTTACCTGTTCGGGTTCGGTTAATAACACTTCGGGTTCGGATATTTTTGTACCACCCTACAAGATCCGTTCGGGTATTTTTACGTTTCGGGTCGGATAACGGGTCGGGTTTTTCGGTTCGGGTTCGGTTCGGATTTCGGGTTCCGGATTTTATGCTCAGGCCTAAAGACCAGTAATAGATTATGAGGAGACATACTCCCATGTGGTGGATACAACTACTTTTAGATTTCTCATAAGTCTGGCTATATTAGAGAGAAAATTAGACTTGCAGCAAGTTGATGTAGTGACTGCATATTTATATGGTCCACTGGATAATGAAAGTACTAGAGGGTATTGAGCTGAAAGTACAACAAGTTCTCGAGAACAATATTGATAATCATCAAAGTATATGATCTGAATATCCTAGGAACCTCTGGATACAATTTCCCAAACAGTTGAATATCTCAAGAAATAGTTTGAGATGAAAGATCTTGGAAAATAAAGTTTTGTTTGGGATTACAGCTTGAGTACATCAACAATGAAATCCTTGTGTATCAAATAATATATACAGAAAAGGGTATTCAAGAGATTTAATATGGACGAGTCTCACCCATTATCTAGTACATGGACGTGAGATCACTTGTTTTGGACACTGATCCATTCAGTCCAAAGGTGGACGATAAAGAAGTCCATTTAGTCCTGAGATGGACGATGCAGAAGTCTTGTTTTAGACACTGATCTGATTGGTCCATAAGAAGGACGATGAAGAAGCGTTTGATTTTAGTTTATTTTATACTAACCAGTCCAAAGAGGGGTTATTTGGTTTTGTTGATTTGTTTTCAGACAAGTTATGTTTTACGCATGGTGGTACACGCATGTCACAGCAACATCATCCAAGATTTCGTGTGTGTGTATTTGAGGTCGATGACTCAATATGTTCAATCAGATTGTGGCATGGCCGATGGTAAAGAAGAAACAACTATCATGTTCGAGGACGAAAAGCATATTCTGCCCAAGATCTTCATCACCCACGGATTGCAGAAAATTGGAGAGGTCCAAAGGACCTTCTGTAATGTCCAAATCAGGAGGAGTAATGTGTGTTGTACTCTTTTTCCTTCACCATGATTTTGTCTCAATTGGATTTTCCTGGTAAGGGTTTAACGAGGCAACATTAAAGCACATTACAAACTATAAATGGTTATGGCATCCAAGGAGGAGTGTTATGAACCAGATTGTGGATGACTCATAACCAAGAGATTATGATTTGTAATCTTTCCATTTATCTATGACGGTGTAATCTCATATATAAAGAACCTCTATGTTATGAATAAAGATAAATTTTTCCGTTATTTTTATAACACAATAGTCATTCAAGAAATTTACTTTGATTATTCTGAGCATATATTATTTGATTCCACATTCCATTTCATTTTATTGATGATATATAGCTTTATAAAGCCTTTGAATTGGATATATATCTTGTTCAATCTATAATTTTTTTCCATTTTATTAGAAGTATCCTATCAAGTTATCAACAAAAATTCAAAGAAAACATTATTCAATTCTACCACTTTGATAGAAAATCATTTACCGAGTGTGACAATCTACTTTTGTATTGTTTAAAAAAATAATAATAATAATTAATCACACAAACTTTAAATATCCTCTTCATCTACCGAGTGTGACAATCTACTTTTGTATTGTTAGCCACGATTATAATTAATCACACAAACTTTAAATATCCTCTTCATCAGCTTTGCCCATAGTGTGAAACTTTAAATATCTTTTATTTCATTTTTCTAACAAAAATGTTTCAGACCGTTTTTTGTCCCTTCAGACCAAACATCAGAACAGATTCAGACCGTTTTTCCTATCCTCTCCACCAGTGATACTCGAACCTAATAACTTAAAGCACACTTTCCTTGAAAAGTGTTTAGTACCAAAAAAGCTATTGAAGTTTGCTTACGCCTCGCAGTATATGTCAACCAATGTGAACTTTTCAACTGCTCATTCAGATTTTTCACCGCTGCTAGTAAATCATGGAAGACAACTTTAATTAGAATTGTGTCTGTATTGAACAAAAACACGAATTTATGTACGTATTAACGTATGTAACTTTAATACGTGTGTATTATGAGAAGGCAACATAATACATTCCTTTTTTCTCAGTAGAAAAAAAACACAATACATTACTTTTGTCTGTACGTAACAAATTATGAACTGCTCATCCGATGGTTTACACATATAGTAAGAACTAATATTGTTAAAGCAATAAAAAAAGAAACTATTGACATTAAGTTGGTGACAAAAGTTAGTATTTCTTTTTTAGTTTCGTTATGAAAAAATCCGAGAATGTCGGCTTGAGTAAACATTGGTGTTTTCTGCACTATCATTTTTATATTTTGTTACAAAAAGAAAAAGCTGAGGCTGTTATTTATGTGCACACGTGTGGATCAAATATTGGCACCACCTTTATTTATAACTTCAGTTGCAGTAGGTGCCTAACCATATAGGACTAAAAACATCATTGCAAATGTTGGTGTATACATTTAATCTAGCATAAAGTCTAAATAGTTCTTGATCTATTGTGGGTTTAACCTTAAATGAACGTTGAAATATCTACCGTCTTCACCACCCGACCCGACGATATTTATTTGGCTTTTATTGTACATATATATATATACACATATCATATATATATGGTTGAAAAATTGAAAATGACAAAATTGACTTAAAGGGGAAGATAAACAAATGGTGCACCGGGCAATTGAGCTGAATATCTGGCGTGACCTCGTCGCTATGTTACTTACATCCAAAGTTTGAAGTACAAAGATCGGTTAAAAATCTGTTTGGTGTGAAATAAGTTTTTTCCTTATTATTTTGGGTAACTCAGTTTACAAGTGTAGTTGAGATCATACCGTAAATCAAGACTCCATGTTTTGTTTAAGCCGAATGCATATGATTTTAAAATCGTTCATAGCTCATATAGTACATCACTACTTTGTCAATCAATATACTCCACCAATACACCTTTATATATAAGCGCTAAGATGATTTTTTTTGTGGGTATCAAAACGTAGGCATGATCAGTCCTTGTATGAACATGAAAGTTACGTTAGACAAATGAAAGTTCAAGTCGTGTATAAACTAGAGCCATTCAGAAAAAGTAAGGAAGTTGTGTTGATAGTGGGCTCAAAACATCTTGATTATAGATCATAGACGAAAAGGTCAATTTACAAACAAAAGAGAAAATTCAACGTGAAGCTCTATATAAATAGTTAGTTGGAGACATAAAACAGTAACACCCGTCTGATTTGTGTCTATCTCTCTTCTGGGTTGTCCGAGTTCTTAGAGATAAACTAAGAACCCTAAAAACGAAGAAAGATTGAAGAAAAATTAAAAAGATGGTACACTCGAGAAAGTTTCGAGGTGTTCGCCAACGCCAATGGGGTTCTTGGGTCTCTGAGATTCGCCATCCTCTACTGTTAAGTCTAGTGTCTATATATGTTATTATATATATATATTATTTTTTTTTGTTCAACCATATATGTTATTATATATGATACCAATTATTTTACTTAAATTCCTTACATACTTGCATTTTTCATATGAAAGACATTATTGTTCTCATCAAAATTCATTTCTCAATTATAAGATCATTTAGGTTGAGTATATGATGAAAACAAACCATGAAATGATCGAAGTTGTAGATTGAATTTAATCACCCCTTATTGTAAACGTTTTAATGTGGATATTCCTATAATTGAAAATGTGTACTTTCTATAGGTAAAATAAAAACTAGAATGAAGATGTAAAAGTTTACCGCTCCAAAGTCGTATGTATTAACGAGTAATGTATTTACACACGTGTGAGAAATTTATATGCAGGAAAAGAAGAGTGTGGCTCGGAACATTCGAAACAGCAGAAGCGGCTGCGAGGGCTTACGACCAAGCAGCTCTTCTAATGAACGGCCAAAACGCTAAGACTAATTTTCCGGTCGTTAAATCAGAGAAAGGCTCAGACAACGTTCACGACGCAAACTCACCGTTGACGTCGCCAAAGTCGTTATCTGAGCTCTTGAACGCTAAGCTAAGGAAGAGCTGCAAAGACCTAACGCCGTCGCTGACGTGTCTCCGTCTCGATACAGATAGTTCCCACATTGGAGTCTGGCAGAAACGGGCCGGGTCGAAAACGAGTCCCAACTGGGTCATGCGTCTCGAACTCGGGAACGTAGTCAATGAAAGTGCCCATGAGTTGGGGATGAAGAAACAGGACGTGGAGAAAGCAGAAGACGTAGAAGAAGAAGCTAATGTTGATGAGGATCAGTTAGCTATGGAAATGATCGAGGAGTTGCTGAACTGGAGTTGACTTTTACCTTACCGGATGAAAGTCTAAAGAAGAATAATGGTGGGTTTTTCACAACCTTGATTTTCGGATTTTTTATATACTTTCCACAGTTTATAGTGTGATTAAGATGGATCTATCAATCCATTATACATGTAAGAAAATTGTTTAAAAAAGATATTAATAAATCTCCTTGTATCATTGAATGAATGGGACTAAATGTCAATTTACTGTTATTAACAACTAAAAAGATATTATACGAAAGAACCGCAAGACACAATATATACTGGTTTCAAAGAATGCATGAATCAGACTACCAATACATCTTGGTTCAAAGACTATATAGATCCTGAAATACTCGAACATAGTAAATATTGTACAAACACACGACATAAAAAAAAAAAAATCTAACAGTGCGGCTCTGGCGAGTAACTCGATCCCTTTTACCGAAGAGTTAATTTGTCCAGAAAGAAAACAACAAAGATAGAAATTTAGAGGGGATGATGTTTGACGATAGTTGCAAAGCTCTCTGACGCCTGTTGTAACCTGAAGTTCTTGCTGAGAGACGATGCTACTTTAAGAGGGCACTGAGCAAAGAATAATGCGAAACAACATCAGATGACATAACCAAGTAGACAAAACTTCCAGCTGATTTTGGACAACTCGTAAAAACAATGGATAGACAGCTTACTGTATGTGGAAGTATCAATCTGCTCAGGAAGTTCCTTTATATCAACCTCAAACCTGGCTTGCACCTGTAAACAAAAGAAATTACAACTTCATTTAAATACATCGACTCATAAATAAGAAGCTAGACAGTAGACGTATAAAGAAGATCAAACTCCAGACCTGATTAAGAACTTCAGAATCTGAAGCTGATGCCACAAATGTGATCGCAAGACCCTTTGTTCCAAACCTACCAGCTCTACCGACCTATACCATAAACAGAGTATAACAGTAATGTTACAAGAGTCCTTTTCAGTGGGAATCAAAAATAAACTAATACTTACCCTGTGGAGATATGTATCAGCAGAATCTGGCATGTCGTAGTTGATAACTATGTTGACACGCTCAATGTCAATGCCTCTTCCTACCAAGTCTGTCGCCACAAGGATCCTCTTGTGCCCTTCCTTGAAACTTTTGTAGTGAGTCAGCCTAAATATCATATCATTGTGAAGGGTTAAGAATTGGTCTCCATGCAGAGAAGCTTTAAGAGCAAGTCAAGATGGTTCAGATGAAATAATACACAAACCTCTCTTCCTGAGACATGCCAGAGTGAATACATATTGAGGGAAAATTGCATTCAATCAGCAATTTGTTCAGCTCCCCAGCTCTGCTAACGCTCTTCACAAATATGACAACTTGATTGAAGTCTAATGCGTCCAGAAGATCATTCAACTTGCGGTTCTTCTCCATCTCGCTCAGTTTGATGTAGTGCTGTAAAGACATGACACAAAAACAATCGAACGCTCAGAACAATTTATATGAATCAACCAATATGAAAATAAAAAGACATCATTAGTTTAATTTACCTGGACAAGCCCATGAAGAGTCAGTTTGGCTTCATCATCAACATATATTTCCATTGGCTGTAAGGAACAAATATCCGAGTAAAGTATATTAGCAAGCTTTCCTCAGGAAATGATTTCAACAAAATTTTGTGACGGAAACAGAACCCCTGAACAGAGATCCTCGTCCACCAGGTTTGCATCTTCAAACACCAGTATTGCTCAGAACATTAAGGCCACTCAGCGTGATGAAACCTTGAAACCTCACTACCCCCGACTCAAAACCCACCCAGCACCATGGCAACTCAATAGAAAAAAAACACAATAGTGATATATGATCCCACCGCGCAAAGACATCACTGAACCGCTCCAAAGCTAAGTGTCACCTTCAGAGTCTCCCAAATTTTCCGAACCCTAACATACTACCCAAGGCCACACCAAAGCTAAGTGACACCTTCAGAGTCTCCCAATTCTCCGAGTCCTAACATACTACCCAAGGCATTATTGGATTGAGACCAGGTGTATCAAATGACAGGTTTCCCGGGCGAGATGTGCTCAAATAATTCAAGACAACAGGACTTGGAAACCGAGAGAGTATTGGCCGTAGGAAATTACATCTTGCATAAATTTCTTGCAGACTGGGCGTATCTCTTTGCTGAGCGTTGCTGAGAACATCATGACTTGTTTGTCGTGAGGTGTCATCTTGAAAATCTCCTGCACGTCCCTCCGCATGTCTGGTAAAAAACAGTTGCAAATGTTCAAAATAACAGGCAAGACTCCAGGAATAAGTAATATATAAAGGAGGATGTTAGAGGTCAGCATACCGAGAGACTCGAGCATTTTATCACATTCATCAAGAATAAAATGCCTCACATTCTTCAAAGAGAGGTCTTTGTCCCTGGCGAGTCCAAGGACCCGACCAGGTGTTCCAACAACAATGTGAGGGCATTCATTCTTCAGCAATTCTTTGTGAATTTTATTGTTGACTCCTCCGTAGAACACTGAAACCTTTGTATCGGGCAGATACGTACTGAAACGCACGAACTCATTGCAGATCTGCAAACAAATATCAGCCTCAACTATGAGAAATCTTGGAGGCAGACAGCAGGACTAGTTAATAGAAGCAGAGAGGACGTCATACCTGGTAAGCTAACTCCCTTGTATGACACAATATTAGTGCAGACACCTGGCCAGGAGATGGCTCGATCTGTTGCAGAGTCGAAAGCACAAAGACGGCAGTCTTCCCCATACCAGATTTTGCTTGGCAGATAACATCCATGCCCAAGATAGCTTGAGGGATACATTCATGTTGCACTGATGGAGAACCAAAGAACATTGCAGCCAAGGAACCGCTTAGAATTCAAAGATAAACTCCATATCGTTTTATTGGTGGCTTTAACAAATGCTAAGCACTCCAAATGAATAGATCTAAGTAGCGTTTATTACCTGGAAAATTAAACAGTAAAATTTCAGTAAACATAACAATTATTTAAGTGACACTAAAGGAAAAGAACAAGTCAAGATGCAAGCTCAGAAACAAGGGCAGGAGTGAAATGAACTTGCCTTCGGATGGATGCTCAAATCCAGAGTCAACAATAGCTCGGAGAAGCTCCGGCTTCAAAAGGAAGTCTCTGAATCCAGAACTGTGTATGCCAACATAACCTCTGCACACACACACACAAAAAATCCTATTTTAGTTTCCAGAAAGTTTTGCAGTAAAGAACTTACAAACTGCTACTCTCATAGGCAAAACGACTAATGAATCCTTCTTAATCTCAGAAGTAGCCAATATTCTCATGAAACAGATCGAAAAAATAAAACAAAAACTTACTTCTTCACGGCATCGCCGTTAACTTTAGTAGCAGAATCTAGGAGTTTCTCGTCCTCTTCCTCATAGTCCAGAAGCTCCTCCTCGTACGCTTCGTTGTCTCTAACGTCTCCCATACTTCACAAGCTGGAAGATACACAAAGTTCAGATAATTTTCCACGAAACCTCAGATTCAGGGAGAAAGAGTATACACAGACATCGTTACTAGATCCTAAGCGCAATAAATTAGTTGAAGATCGAGAAGATACCTGAGATTAGAGCTGATTAGATCTCGAGATCGAATTAGGGTTTTCCAAATCTCTGATTGCAGACAAAAAAAAAAAAACACGAAAATATCAGAGAGAGAGAGAGTCCAATATGTAGCAGCGAGACTGGATAGGGTTGACCCGAGTCAAACAAGGCTTTATTATGGGCCTAATACCAAAACAAACTCAAGAAAACACTTACACAAATAGGCCCGTTAGTATAAAGCCCATTATACTCTCTTAACCCTATAGTCTCCGTACTACGTATATATACCGCGGCTACAGCGCGGCGTCGGTTTTTAGTTTATTTCGTTACTCCTTTAGACGATTTCGAGATCCACCTTACTCTGCTCATCTCTCAGGTAAATTTCTCGATCAAACCTCATCACATCTTCATGGAGGATTCATCGGTTCTACACTGTTAGGAGTTCGAGAATCGAATTGCATACACTGTTAGGAGTTCGAGTTTTTTAGGTTTTTGATTTGGGATTTAGGAATCTTACGGGAAGTTTAACTGCAGCTTTTAGAATTTGCCAACTATGGGAGACGCTAGGGACAACGAAGCGTATGAGGAGGAGCTTCTGGACTATGAGGAAGAGGACGAGAAGGTCTTAGATTCTGGGAATAAAGTTAACGGCGATGCGGTGAAGAAGTGAGTTTTTTTTTCCCCTCGATCTGTGTTCTTAAGACGCTAGTAGTTTATTTTTTGTAGATTTACTGTAATGCTTGTTAGCTGTTAGGGGTGTTAAATAATAATAGCAAATGTATAAGTTCTTGTATACTAAATTCCTGGAAGCGAATAAAAGACTGTCTTCTGTAATCCTGTTCTCATATTGTATGTCTCTCTCTGTGTCAGAGGTTACGTGGGAATACACAGTTCTGGATTCAGAGACTTCCTTTTGAAACCGGAGCTTCTCAGAGCTATTGTTGACTCTGGATTTGAGCATCCATCTGAAGGCAAGTTCATTTTAGTCTTTTTTCAGTATTCTGTCTTTTCCAATGTCTTTAATATAATTTTATTGCTGGATTATATGCTGTAAGTATACAGAAAACGGTTTCCCCATTAGCTGTTTTTAGTCGTCATGTAAAATAAACGAATTGTCTTTCGAGAAGATAGGTTGGTTTACGAGGTTTAGCAGACTTTATACTCTATCTTGGTCATTTGCTTCTCACTTATCTAAGTTTGTTTGTTGGTGTAAGGTTACTTAGTCTAGTTTCGAAGAGGACGTGTTGAACTTGGGGTTAGATCCTTTGTTTGTTCCAGTTTTTTTTTTCTTTTGTTTTCTCCATTGACATTTCACTGTTTGATTTTCCAGGTAATAAACGCTATTTCAATCTATTCATTTGGAGTGAGCTTTAGGATTTCGTAAAGTCACCAATGAAACGATATGGAGGTTATCTTCTAATTCTAAACGGTTCCTTGGCTGCAATTTTCTTTGGCTCTACATCAGTGCAACATGAATGTATCCCTCAAGCTATCTTGGGCATGGATGTTATCTGCCAAGCAAAATCTGGTATGGGGAAGACTGCCGTCTTTGTGCTTTCGACTCTGCAACAGATCGAGCCATCTCCTGGCCAGGTGTCTGCACTAATATTGTGTCATACAAGGGAGTTAGCTTACCAGGTATGACGTCCTCTCTGCTTCTATTAACTAGTCCTGCTGTCTGCCTCCAAGATTTCTCATAGTTGAGGCTGATATTTGTTTGCAGATCTGCAATGAGTTCGTGCGTTTCAGTACGTATCTGCCCGATACAAAGGTTTCAGTGTTCTACGGAGGAGTCAACAATAAAATTCACAAAGAATTGCTGAAGAATGAATGCCCTCACATTGTTGTTGGAACACCTGGTCGGGTCCTTGGACTCGCCAGGGACAAAGACCTCTCTTTGAAGAATGTGAGGCATTTTATTCTTGATGAATGTGATAAAATGCTCGAGTCTCTCGGTATGCTGACCTCTAACATCCTCCTTTATATATTACTTATTCCTGGAGTCTTGCCTGTTATTTTGAACATTTGCAACTGTTTTTTACCAGACATGCGGAGGGACGTGCAGGAGATTTTCAAGATGACACCTCACGACAAACAAGTCATGATGTTCTCAGCAACGCTCAGCAAAGAGATACGCCCAGTCTGCAAGAAATTTATGCAAGATGTAATTTCCTACGGCCAATACTCTCTCGGTTTCCAAGTCCTGTTGTCTTGAATTATTTGAGCACATCTCGCCCGGGAAACCTGTCATTTGATACACCTGGTCTCAATCCAATAATGCCTTGGGTAGTATGTTAGGACTCGGAGAATTGGGAGACTCTGAAGGTGTCACTTAGCTTTGGTGTGGCCTTGGGTAGTATGTTAGGGTTCGGAAAATTTGGGAGACTCTGAAGGTGACACTTAGCTTTGGAGCGGTTCAGTGATGTCTTTGCGCGGTGGGATCATATATCACTATTGTGTTTTTTTTCTATTGAGTTGCCATGGTGCTGGGTGGGTTTTGAGTCGGGGGTAGTGAGGTTTCAAGGTTTCATCACGCTGAGTGGCCTTAATGTTCTGAGCAATACTGGTGTTTGAAGATGCAAACCTGGTGGACGAGGATCTCTGTTCAGGGGTTCTGTTTCCGTCACAAAATTTTGTTGAAATCATTTCCTGAGGAAAGCTTGCTAATATACTTTACTCGGATATTTGTTCCTTACAGCCAATGGAAATATATGTTGATGATGAAGCCAAACTGACTCTTCATGGGCTTGTCCAGGTAAATTAAACTAATGATGTCTTTTTATTTTCATATTGGTTGATTCATATAAATTGTTCTGAGCGTTCGATTGTTTTTGTGTCATGTCTTTACAGCACTACATCAAACTGAGCGAGATGGAGAAGAACCGCAAGTTGAATGATCTTCTGGACGCATTAGACTTCAATCAAGTTGTCATATTTGTGAAGAGCGTTAGCAGAGCTGGGGAGCTGAACAAATTGCTGATTGAATGCAATTTTCCCTCAATATGTATTCACTCTGGCATGTCTCAGGAAGAGAGGTTTGTGTATTATTTCATCTGAACCATCTTGACTTGCTCTTAAAGCTTCTCTGCATGGAGACCAATTCTTAACCCTTCACAATGATATGATATTTAGGCTGACTCACTACAAAAGTTTCAAGGAAGGGCACAAGAGGATCCTTGTGGCGACAGACTTGGTAGGAAGAGGCATTGACATTGAGCGTGTCAACATAGTTATCAACTACGACATGCCAGATTCTGCTGATACATATCTCCACAGGGTAAGTATTAGTTTATTTTTGATTCCCACTGAAAAGGACTCTTGTAACATTACTGTTATACTCTGTTTATGGTATAGGTCGGTAGAGCTGGTAGGTTTGGAACAAAGGGTCTTGCGATCACATTTGTGGCATCAGCTTCAGATTCTGAAGTTCTTAATCAGGTCTGGAGTTTGATCTTCTTTATACGTCTACTGTCTAGCTTCTTATTTATGAGTCGATGTATTTAAATGAAGTTGTAATTTCTTTTGTTTACAGGTGCAAGCCAGGTTTGAGGTTGATATAAAGGAACTTCCTGAGCAGATTGATACTTCCACATACAGTAAGCTGTCTATCCATTGTTTTTACGAGTTGTCCAAAATCAGCTGGAAGTTTTGTCTACTTGGTTATGTCATCTGATGTTGTTTCGCATTATTCTTTGCTCAGTGCCCTCTTAAAGTAGCATCGTCTCTCAGCAAGAACTTCAGGTTACAACAGGCGTCAGAGAGCTTTGCAACTATCGTCAAACATCATCCCCTCTAAATTTCTATCTTTGTTGTTTTCTTTCTGGACAAATTTTCATTTAGACCGTGTTTAAATGAAAATATATACTGGTTTCCAAGCAGTGATTTAGCTTATTTGTTTGTTTTTAAATTACAGTAAGCTGTCTATCCTTTTTTACGTGTTCTTCAAAAGCAGCTAAAATGTTTGTTTGTCTGGTTTTGACATCGGGCTCTGTTTCATCTTATTCTTTTGCTCAGTGCCGTCTTAAATGAGCATCGTCTCTCAGCAAGAACTTCAGGTTACAACAGGCGGCGTGGAGCTTTGCAGCTATCATCATCTCCTCAGAATTTGTATTTTAGCTGTTTTTTTTTTTTTTTTTTTTTTTCTCGACAATTTTCATCTAGACCGTTTGTAACTCTTGTCGGATTACTCTCCAATTAGCACTGTTAAAATCTGTCATGTGACTCATGTTTTTTCTACAAGATTTTAGTATTTAAGGTTTCTGAGGAACGAATATATAATGGTTGTTGTTGGCTGTGCCTAAAAATCATATTCATATGTTCGGTATACAGTAATTACGTGCTAAGTAATAGAGTTTTTTTTTTTTGGTCAAGTACTTTGATTGGCAGAACAAACATTACGCTCTTTATTATCCGATCAATAATGTTTTTAAAAGAATTTAGCATAACATTTAGATGATGTAAATCTCCTCAAATTCTTTACTCCAGCGTATTTAAAATTTATAAAAAATTTAAATAATTTAATAGCTCTATACTATAAATTTAAATAATTTAATAGATCTATACTATAAATTTACGAAATGATTTAGCTTATTTGTCATATTTTCCAAGATTTTAAGTAATTTTGATTATTTATCATGTTTTAACAAGGTTTAAGCTGAGTCATTAATTTATTAATAGTTTTTAGTTGAGTCCATAATTTATTAATTTAAATAATATAACTTAAAATATGTAATTAGATATATAATTATTTTGATTATGCTTATTTGTCATGTTTTCCATGATTTTAGTCAATTTTACTTATTTGTCATGTTTTTATTAGGTTTTAACTTAGTCATTGATTTATTAATAATATTTAGCTAAATCACTAATTTATTAATTTAAAAAATATCTGTAATGAATTTTATATATAATTAAATTGGAATTTTGATTTAATAATATTTAAATCTATATGTTATATTAAAATTCTTATTTTCTTATTAGTCATATTTTATTAGGTTTTAAGTTTTTATATAGGTCACTGATTTATTATTAGTTTTTAACTGAGTATTTATTAATTTTCACAAAACCCGTAATGAATTTTATATATAATAAAACACACATTTTATTTTAATAATATTAAATTGATATGTTATATTAAATAATTAATTATAAACTAATATGATAAAATTGTGAAAATATATTTAAAAATTAAGAGAATTCTTATATATATTGTGTTGCTATCTGAAAACAATATTTTTATAATAAAGTTAAGAAACTAAGATATAAAATAATTTATAATTAAATATTAGTCAAACAAAAATATTTATATAAAGATATTTTCTAAACTATTTCTAATATATGAGTGTTTTAAAACTTTTAACACAATAATAAGTACATAGTTTGATGAACGTTTTTTTGACATATATAAATAATTTGATGTTTGATTTAACTATTTAAAATCATAAATAATAACTTAAGTTGTGACTGAGTTCAAAATAAATTTTCTTGATTTTACTTTAAACCAGTTTAAGTTTAATCCGTGAAACACCATAGGTTCAGTTGGTGACCACTAGAATAATGAAAAAAATGAACAAAATAAAAATAAAATTTCATTTGAGGAATTGAAAAAAAAATATGATTTTTTGTTCAATTTGTTCCTTATCAAAATTGCATAGAGAATTTTTTTTCTTATAAATTCATTCATCCATGGGGAATTTAGAAGAAAAAAATGGGATTTACCTTTCAATAATTTGACTAAAATTTCAACATAACTGGTATAAATTTTGAGAAACAAAGAATTCACTATAATTTTTTTCGTTCAACATATTCACCGATTAGAGTTTTATAATGCCGATTTTTGGATTAATAAGACATAAAATAATAAGTATTCGTAAGACGATTATGCCCGCATGTGCGGACAAAACACCTAGTTTAACATATTTTATATAATAATATCACAAATTATATTTATATCCAAAATTATATTTTTTTTTAAAAAGTAAAAATTTTAAATATTTTAAAAAAGATTTCAAAATAACCTTTTTAATAAAATTTTATTTTTTTAAAAAACAGTTAAAATAAAAAAAAATTTAATTGAAACTTCTCGCTTCGTAATAAACAAAAAGAAAAGGGAGCTCTCGACGAGCCTTTGAAATACTAAGATTAATGAGATTTTTCTGTATATTTCTTTCCCAACCGACTATATATGTGTTGCATTTGTCGTAAAAATATAAAAAAATCATTTTTAAAAAAATTATTACAAAAAACTAAAAGAAAATTCTAAAATTTTTAAAGTTGTTTTTTTAAATAAAAAAAATATTTTTATGAAAAGTAAGATTTAAATTACTTTTCAATAAAATTATTTTGCATTTAAATATAATTATATTAAATATAATCTATTATTATCAATAAAATATATTTAAATATAATATATCTATATCGTTGAGAAATAAGCTAATTATAGATCATATACTTATTTTACATGATAACTTTATATACAAATCATTTACTGCTTTACCGATCATTGTATTAGTTGTATTTATGAGTATAATGCTTTTGTAACATACTGTTTTTATAGCATACTTCTATTGCTTTGCCATCAGCTCTACCAATCGAGGCTTAAGTAATAGATTAATAGTAGAAGATAGCGAATACAAATTCAAGCTATATAATTTTTAAAATAAATACAAGAAAAATAGAAGGCTTGAATAAACAAATGATAAAACAGTGAAAAAAAAGGTTTGCTTGGAAAAAGAAAAGAGAAAAAGAATGAATTTGGTAAATTGGTTGAGCTGTAATTTTAGAAAATTTACGGTAAAATTTAGTGTGTAAGATTTTCTTATTTAGTTGTAAGCCATGTTCAGAACTACGCTATGCGCTAGTCGGACGGTGATCCCGGACCTAACGAATTATCAAAAATTGGGAATTAAGCGGGGTATACGTGGAACCTAGTTTTTATATTTTTTTAATTATACCCTTATATATATATATATATATATACTAATACATGTGAAAATTAAACGTAGAAACAAGATATCCGACTCGGACCTAACAAGTTAACAACAAATCAGAAAAAATAGGAGAGTACTTGGAGATTTTTTTTAGAATTATTATTGATGTTGTTGTTATATAATATAAATAGTAAATGTAAACAACGAAACTCTATAGTCCAACGGCTAATGTGCCCAGTTAAAGTCACAGAACGTGCGGGGCCGATCTCGAGCATAGGCGAGGGAAGCGACCGTTTAGGATGTCATATTTTAAGCGAAAATTTTAGTTGTATATAGGACATAATTTTTTTAGCTTTAATACGTGCAAAAAAAGAAGCTGGGAGAGAGAGAGATAGAGAGTGTAGAGAGAGAAGAAAAGAGAGACGAGAAAAGTATCGCCGGCCGGCGGAGTGGGCTTCCACAGCCACCGTCGGTCCGGTTTGTTTTCTGTTTAAGCCTTCCTCTTCTCTCGTTTTAGTTTTGTTTGTAATTTTTGGTGGTTCTTCGGTTCCGGAAGGTGGAGGCTTCGACAGCTCTGTCACCACCGGCTTTGTTTCCGAGAGGTAGAGGTTTCCACAGCTCTGTTATCGTCGGCTTTTGTTTCCGGGAGGCGGTGGCTTTGTCAGTACCGCTGTCGTCGGCTTGTGTTGCCGGGGGGTGGTAGCTCCTCTAGTATCGCCTTCTCCGGTTTTGTTTCTTTGGCTCCCGGTTTTTATTCCTTTCTTCTCGATCTATGAGTCTGCACTTCAAAGCTTCTCTGCCTCTTGATCTATCATCTGAAACCGCTGCATGGATGTCGGAGGTTATGGATTGATTGTAGGCGTTTATTTGTTCGAGTGATATCATAGATCTGTGTTGGTGTGTGGTGAACCGTTTGGCTTGGGTTTCAGACGAGATCTCGATGTGTTAGATCGATGGATGCTCTCCGATGAAGGTTCTCGAGTGGTGAAGGTCGCACAGTCTCGATCTGGTGGTGTGTGACGCTGTTGACGTCGGTCAGCTTGGGGAGACTAGGGTTTCCAGCTTCTGGGCTGTGGGGTTTAAACTTTGGGCCCGTATGTGGTTTTTTCTAGTTGGGCCGGATGTTTGGGCTTCTTATTGTAATGTTTTCGGATGGGCTTTGACCTTTAATATTAAATATTCAGAGCAAAAAAAAATAGGACATAATTTTTTTTACATGAATAACAAAGGCATAAAGTTTTAAGTGAGCTTAGGAAGTTAAGAAAAAATTGAAAATGTTGGACCGGCACTGAGAACGTGGTTTGACTTCCAAATAGTTCTTTTTTCGTGAGTTTAATTTTTTTTTGTTAACGAAGGCAGAGAAGTCATTTTCTCTTCATCTCCCTCATTGAACCTGAAACCCTAACTACCAACGTTTCTGATTTTTCCAACATAATTCTTCAATTTTTTGGTGATTCGCTTCGTTTAACATCCGTTTCTTTGTGACAGGATAACATAGAATCGCCATGGCCAAGGTCCGTAGAACGCTTACTTGCTGCATAATCGACTAAAATCGCCGTGTTTTAGAACATGGGTTGTAAGGGATGGAGTGTATGTTTAAAATTTATTGTTACAATAATAGATTGATACATCAAAAAGATGAGACTTTAAAATAAAAAGTTTTTACAGCTATTTTTTATTTTTATTTTGCTGTAGCTTTAAAACCCAATATTAAACATGATTGATGATTCAAAAGCGGTATTTTGGTTAAAACAAAATTGGTAAACATATTGGATTTTTAATATGAATTGTAATCCCCTAATATATTAAAAGATAAACATTTGTAATAAATGTGTTCATACTAATTGATACGTAGAAGTCTCACAGTCATTTAAAAATTAGAATCATGACGTGACAGTCTCACAATCATTTAAAAATTTATGTGTTCATACACTAATTTTCTTAACTCCAGCGCATACAATTTAATGTGTTCATACACTAATTTTTTAATCAACTCATTTTTACTTTCTGCATTTTAAACCTTCGTATTAGTAAATTGAAGTTATCTCCGTGCAACTAATAAATAATATCATTGTTGAAAAAAAAAATTACAAAATCATTTAAATTCGCAACAACTAAAATGTTGGAATGAAAATATTTTTAGAGATTGAAAGTTTCTTACCTTGCGAAACTTGACCATGGTTGAGGCTTTGGTACACGAAAGCAACAAATAATTGTGATTGGTTATGAATTAAAGAAATTGAGGTGAAAAACACCACACAGTCGGATTTTTAGTTTAGCCAAGTAATGTTTTTTAACTAAGTTTTCATATCAAACTAAGAATTAAAAAATAATCATATTGGTAGGAAAAAAAATTAGAAATTAAAAAAGCTTTAAAAGAAAATAAGATCATTCGCGAAATCAATTGAAAAACATAATTCAAGTGCCGATTGAAGAGATCATATTATTTTCGACGCAACCCTAACTCCTTCCGTTTGATTGTATCTTGTATTTAATATATTTACCAAGAATTGTTTTATAAAAAAGTACACGCTATTGGTTGTAGAGTACGTCAATTTTACAACATGCCTAACAATATTAACACGACGGACGCCCAACAATATTATATATTCAAAACTATTAAAATATCTTAAAATTATCAAAATAATCACAAACAAATATCTAAAAATTACAAAAAGAATGTTCAAAATACTTAAAATATCTTTTTTTCTCCATCCAAATATTTAAAGTGGACTAATTTTATGAAAATTTAAGTATTTTGTCTTACATTATTTAAATGTTTATGCTTTATATTATTTTTATTTTTCAGATTTTGAGGAAATGAATCCGAACAGATTTATGAATGTTCTTCACAACAAATCCCTTAGTACAATGTAAAACAAATAATCTAATTAACTATTTCACTCTACGCATGACACGGGTCCCTATAATCTAATATTTCTTAAAAATAATATATGTTTATAGTCCAAGTATAGTTATAAATATATAGTAGCAACTATTTGATTGACTTAGCATATAAGTATATGTTTTTATCATGAATTGCTGCAAAACATTATGCAAATTTGTCTTTTTCCTTTGAACTTTTTTTTAATTAATATTTGTTTTGAATTCAATGTCAAGTGTCAACTTAACTCCAAGAGAATCCTGTCAGAATGGAGTGAAAATTACGTGTAATAGTCAAAACATTGAATAAAACTGTAACAAAACCAAACCAGAAAGTGTTCACTTTCAATTTATTTGTAACCGCTACTTAAAACTACCACAAAGCACCAAATCTATGGGTTAGATAAGATACCTAAATATTTGCATTCACTGGCTCAAAATAACCTTTTTACATAAATGCCACTCTCATACGTGTGTAAAACGAGTAAGATGACCTTATATCTACCAATCAATTTCACATTCTTCTCCATCACAAACCAGTCATGTCACCTCCAACACTAGACCAACTACACACTTACCATGCCCATGAAAGGGTGATATTCTCTAAACTGGTCCTACAATTTTCAAGATCACCATCTCAATCACTCCTTGTCATGGCTACATGGTTTTGGCTTGAAAACTTTGGTTTTGAAGACATTTTCGCAACCATCTTTGCTCTTCCAGATCGACTCATTGCATCTTTTGCTAACGAAGCTGTCTCTTGCTTCCGATGCATCGAGTCCTCTGATCCCCCAAATGGCTTTGACCAAATCCCTCTCACTTCACGATATTTGCAAAAAAACATCTCACTTCCCATGATTTACAAATATCGATACACCGCCATTGCTGGTATCAAAACCTTTCTAACCACCATTTGTTCTAGAATCTTTTCAGACATCCTTGCACAAGTTCTTCCATATTCTTCACCACCATATTTCGTCCCCGGATTCCACCACTCTCTGATCATACCTGGCTTCCCGCATCCGACTTTCGGAAACATCAACGTCATGCGACCTGATGTAGTTACTGGGGTTAACACCTTCAACAACAACAGCTCATTCCCCTTCCCTAAGGGTCTTTGGGAGTGGAATGATCACTGCATGGAAAGTGAGAATGACCGAACCATGTTTATAACTTTTTCTCGTGGCTTTCCTGTGTCGCCGGCCGAAGTTAAGGCGCTTTTTACCCACATGTTTGGAGAAAAGTGTGTGGTAGGCGTTTACATGCGAGAAGACTGCGTAAGTTCACCTAACATAGTTGCGTGTAACAATGATAAGCAACAATCACTATTTGCTAAGTTGGTTTTGGACTCGGTGGTTACGGTGGATCGTATACTAGAAGGTGAGAAGCTCCAAAAGTTTCGGATCAATGGTAAACACATTTGGGCTCGTAAATACAATGAGAAGAAGGACGGACGTACTTGCTTCACCTAAAAATCGAAAGAAAATCTAATTTTTCTTGTGTTCATCTTTATCTTTATATTATAATTTAATAATAAGAAAACATATGTAATGCCTTAGCTCTTTAATTTTAGACTTTCTCATTATGAATGGAATATGTTTTCACATAATTTAGCAACGTCACTTCAAATTTACTTTAAAAGAAGTGTAACACAACACTATATTGTGCATGAACATTTTCGGAAAATACACTCGAATTACTTTTCAAGTTAATTTTCTTCCAAGCTTATTAAAAAATATAAAATTGTATATTTCATATAATATTTTTGTTTTGCTTTAGTATTTACGTGAATACAATTAAACTACATAATAAAATGTCACAAAACTAATTAAAATAAATGATAAAATAACATGAATTGGCAGATATTTACTAAATTCAAATTTGGTACTCATATTTTATGCATGCACTAGTTTTTATCCTTTTAAAATACAGATATTACAATATAAAATAAATGACACGTCATAATATTATTGGTAAAGTTGAAAAATTATCGGTTGTAACTGGTAAATAAATATTTGAACTACTGGAATAAAAAATAAATGTATTAAGAGGAATGGAGTATGAAAAATGGAATCGATTCATTCCATTTATTCATGCACAAATTTGTTATGGAATAATTTTCTTTGTATTTATCTATTTATTTATGGAATTGACAAAATGACTATTCTATTTTATTCATAGTAAACGATAAAAGTGGAATTAATAGAATCAATCATTTCATATCGTTTTAATTTAAAAATACAAAAATTTGAACTAGTGGAATAAAATAAATGGATCAACAGAAATAGAATGTAAAAATAGAATCGAGTCATTCCATTTATTCATGAACAAATTTGTTATGTACTAGTTTTCTTTGTATTTATCTATTTCTTTATGGAATTGACGAAACGAGTATTCTATTTCATTCATGGTAAACGATAGAAAAATTTGTGGAATTAATAGAATTAATTATTTCATATCATTTTAATTTAAAATACAAATATTTGAACCAGTAGAATAAAATAAATGGATTGACAGAAATGGAATATAAAAATGGAATCGATCCATCCCATTTTTTCTTGAACAAATTTTTATGTAATAGTATTCTTTGTATTTATCTCTTTATTTACGGAATTGATGAAATGACAATTTAGTTGCAGCTATCATCTTCCACCACTTGGTTTAGTAGTAGTAGTAGTAGTAAAATTAGTATGGACTGTGCGCAACACAATCGACGGATAAATAATACAAAGAGACAAAACTTTAATGTTATTGTCAGAGAAAAAAACTAAAAAAAAAACAAGATTCTCTAGGAATAACAATTTAATGTTTAAAAGTTAACAATTTTAAAAACATTTACGTCTGTAGGGATAATAAATGTGTTATGAAATAATTTTCTTTGTATTTATCTATTTATTTATGGAATTGACAAAATGACTATTCTATTTTATTCATGGTAAACAATAAAAGTAGAATTAATAGAATCGATCATTTCATATCATTTTAATTTAAAAATACAAATATTTGAACTAGTGGAATAAAATAAATGGATCAACAGAAATAGAATATAAAAATAGAATCGATTCATTCCATTTATTCATGAACAAATTTGTTATGTACTAGTTTTCTTTGTATTTATCTATTTCTTTATGGAATTGACGAAACGAGTATTCTATTTCATTCATGGTAAATGATAGAAAATTTTGTGGAATTAATAGAATTAATTATTTCATATCATTTTAATTTAAAAATACAAATATTTGAACCAGTAGAATAACATAAATGGATTAACAGAAATGTAATATAAAAATGGAATCGATCCATTCCATTTATTCTTGAACAAATTTTTATGTAATAATATTCTTTGTATTTATCTCTTTATTTACGAAATTGATGAAATGACAATTTAGTTGCAGCCATCATCTTCCACCACTTGGTTTAGTAGTAGTAGTAGTAGTAGTAAAATTAGTATGGACTGTGCCCAACACAATCCACTTATAAAGAATACAAAGAGATAAAAGTTTAATGTTATTGCCAGAGCAAAAAACTAAAAAAAAAAGATTCTCTAGGAATAACAATTTAATGTTTAAAAGTTAACAATTTAAAAAACATTTACGTAGGGATAAAAAATGTGTTATGAAATAATTTTCTTTGTGTTTATCTATTTATTTATGGAATTGGCGAAATGACTAGACTATTTCATTCATGGTAAACAATAAAAGTGGAATTAATAGAATCAATAATTTTATATCATTTTAATTTAAAAAATACAAATACTTGAACTAGTGGAATAAAATAAATGGATTAACGGAAATAGAATATAAAAATGGAATCGATTCATTCCATTTATTCATGAACAAATTTTTTATTTAATAGTTTTCTTTCTATTTATCTATTTATTTAGGGAATTGACGAAATGAATATTCTATTTCATTCATTGTAAACGATAGAAAAAATTGTGGAATTAATAGAATCAATCATTTCATATCATTTTAATTTAAAATGGAAATATTTGAACTAGAGGAATAAAATAAATGGATTAACAGAAATGGAATATAAAAATGGAATCGATCCATTCCATTTACTCATGAACAAATTGTTATGTAATAGTTTTCTTTGTATTTATCTATTTATTTACGGAATTGATGAAATGACTATTTTTTAGTGACTATTTATTTCATTCATGGTAAACGATAGAAAAAAATGTGAAATTAATAGAATCATTCCATATCAATTTAATTTTTAAAAAATACAATTCAGTTGCAGCCTCATCTTCCACCATTTGGTTTAGTAGTAGTAAAATTAGTATGGACATTTAAGATTTAAAAGTTAACAATTTTAAAAATGTTTGCGTCTGCCGGGAGTCGAACCCGGATCTATTGCTTGGAAGGCAATTATCCTAACCGTTGGACTACAGACGCTTGCTGGAAGTCAACTCGATCCGAATTAATATTATCCGAATACATATTTATTTAGTACTTCCATACAAAGTTTACAGTTCTAAACTCTACGCATTCAGTCGTTTGTAGACGCTGATGCTGAAGACAGCAAGCTGGAGGAAGTTGATTAAAAGTTTTATATCTTGTCACGTGACATGTAGTGTCGATGGCCAAACAAACTATTAACTACGTCTTTGTCAAAATGCACTCACGTCCTTTTATATCGTTTATATACATAATTGATTTAAATAATCTCAACTTTACCTTACGTTATCTACCACAAATAGATGGATCACAATTAAAATATAGAATGACTTGATGGAATTGGCAGTCAACAAAATGAATTCTAACATCTAATCATACAAACTGTTAGGTAACCACTTTGGACATCTTCCATTTTCTTTGTTCACGGCAGCAAGTTGTCAGGACGAAAGGGATTTATGAACTACACAATAATACGATACTATTATCGTATCATTATATTGAGATAATAAAAATAATTCTACCAAAAAACTCAATTGCGAATTGACTTTTAAAAGCCATCGCTAATTTGTGTTATTGATATGTCACAATTTTTAGAATACTCTATCCACCGAATCTTTTCTTGTGGTGGAAGTGGTGAGGTAAAAGACAATGGCGAATGGTACGACGAGATAAATTTGGTAATAATAGGAATCCAACGTTTTTTTTTTATCAAACTAGGAATCCAACGTTAAAGCTGAGAAGTTTACTCTGGTATAAAAACCATTAATTGTTAAATAATTATGAGCTAAACTCCATATAAACTCATAGGTGCTCACCTAACTTTTCAATGTGTACCGGATATTGAGAAAATGATCAGGTTAATTGATACAATATTGTCTCGTAAATAAAACATTGTTGCCATCTTTGCCACAAAATGTATCTTATCATCTTTGAGAAAATGATCAGGTTAATGTATACATCATATGCCACAAAATGTATCTTATCATTATCATGGTATTAAAGCATATGATTGTCAAACCTAAATCATGTTATGCATGTGTGCAGAGTCGGTCCTAGAAATCTGTGGGCTAGAAGCAAAAAACAGTATGTGGTTGACTAGGTTCGAATTCTTGACCTCACCAAACTTATAAGGGAACACTTACCATGCAGGCTAAAGGAAGTATTAACAAAAATGCGGCCGAATTATTATTTAATATTTGGTGGCTGGAAGCATGTGCTTCATCCGCTTCCGTTCAAGGCCGGCTCTGTGTGCCTCTGTTGACATAGCGATGAGAAAAATTAGAGTAAGAATATGGTTGCTTCCCATAAAGCGACAAAGGTTTTACAGTTTAGACATACTATATTCTTCCCTGAACCGGATTTGACCCCATGATATCTTGTATATTTCCATTGTTTTATCCATTCACCCATGTGCATTTTGATCATATAGACTAGGATTTAGCCATGTTTAGGTTGCATTTTGCATACATAAGTCTTTATCAGGTATTGGAGTACCACATGGAGTTCTCGGAGACATTTGGGTGTGTTTGGAGCTCGAAAGAGGTGTAAAGATGATCATTGGACGAGCAGAGCGTTGGGAGCGACTTCCCGGAGCGACACCAGCAAGCCGCTCTGACCTGCCTTATCAGAGCGACCTTACCAGAGCGATGCGGAGAAGTCGCTCGCCATTTCATCCCGGTGGAAGCTGAAAACTGACCCGGAGCGACCTATCAGAGCGACCACTCCAGGTCGCTCCCGAAGCCCAGAGCGACTTGGTCAGAGTGACACCCTGAGGCCGCTCGCATTTCTATCGCGTGACGACAACACAATGGAGCCGGATCGACCTCTCTGAGCGACCCACTGAGGTCGCTCCCGAAGCCTGGAGCGACCTTACCAGAGCGACGCAGAGAAGTCGCTCGCGTTTTCATCGCTCGGAGACACGAAAACGGGCCCGGAGCGACGTCTCGCAGCGAACCCTCCAGGTCGCTCCCGAAGCCTGGAGCGACCTCTCGGAGCGACTACTGGAGGTCGCTGCGCGCTTATTGTTTGCTCGAATTCAGTTTACTCAAGGGCCTTTTGGTCATTTCATTATGCACGTTTTTACTTTTCAAAACCTATGTTTTAAACATCTTTTGTAGCCGGCGGACAGATTATCTTTTGATCTATTTGAGAAATACAAAAAAAACTCTCTGGAGAAGTTCATCTCTTGGATTTTGATTGTTATGTTCTTGTGTTATTGTTGATTTCTTATCTATTTCTCTACATGATTAATCTGAAATCTAATATGGGTTTAAGAGGAATCATGGAGATTAGTGAGTAATCACCTTTTGAATTCATGGGTTAGGGAGATCAAGGGTGATTAGGTTAGTTCTAGGATGTTTTAGTGTAGATCGTTCTTGTTCCTTGCTAGTAGAGTATTCATAATGCATCTTCTGAGTTGGCCACTCAAAAGTTGATCAATAGGCATTTCTCACCCAAAAGGTGTTTGATGAAATGCCTGAGACAACTCTCCTAGGCTTTTAGTATACTTTGCCAAAGACATTTGTTGTTAAAGGTGCTAAAATAGCTAATAGACTTGTTAGTAATGATTGCTTTCATATTATTCAACCAAAGACATTTGATGTTTGAGATATGTTAGCAAATAAGCATTCATCTAGACATAGAGCTTGCTTAGAATTGTGTCTAGGCTTAAGGTCGATAGTTTGATTGATCATTTGTCATCCTTAGTTCGAAACTTGATCACCCAAGGTCTAATCCCTATGCCCATGAGTTCTCTTTTCCCTTAGTCAAGAAAGTATCATTCTGTTATTGCCTTTTAGTTTTAGTCATAGCTTAAAACTCATCTAAATCATTGGTTGCACTTAGATTAAGTGAGTACTTGCATTCTCGGTGCTTTGATATCCCTCAGAACTGGTTCGACAATCACTATACTACAACATTTGTCTTAGGAGCTTGAAAACTCCTAACATCAAATTGGCGCCGTTGCCAAATTCTGAGTAGATTTGAACATTGAGATTTAGTCACTTACTTGAGACTAAGTCATTTTTATTTTGTTTTGTTACTGATTCTTCTTCTTCACCTACCTTTAACTTTCAGGTGTATAAACTTGAGGAGCAGGGGTCCATCAAACCTAGTTCCAATATTAGCAGACATCAGAGCTTTAGAGAGAGTGTGTGCTAGAGCTAGAAGAGAAGAAGAGCAACAAGCCCACTTGCAGGAATTGGACGTTGATATGGCAGATCCACAACAAGGGGCAGAACACCAACCGCGGGTAGCTCGACCCATTGGTACTTATGACCGCCCCAACATTCATGGTTATAGACTGGGAATCAGAGCACCGGCTGTGGCAGCCAACAACTTTGAGGTCAAGTCAGGACTCCTCAACGTGATCGAGAACAACAAGTATCATGGCTTGGCTCTAGAGGACCCATATGATCACTTGGACAGGTTCGACAGCTACTGTGGGTTGTCAAAAACTAATGGTGTGTCAGAGGACGCCTTGAAGCTGAAGTTATTGCCTTTCTCTTTGGGAGATAAGGCACGTCAGTGGGAGAAGTCTCTACCTAGCGACTCTATCACTACTTGGGATGAGTGCAAGAGAGCATTCTTGGAGAAGTTCTTCTCTACTTCAAGAACTGCTAAGCTGAGAAATGAGATTTCCAGCTTTCAACAGAAGAACTTAGAAGGCTTCAGTGAAGCCTGGGAGAGATTCAAGGGCTACCAAGCTCAATGCCCACACCATGGTTTCTCTAAGGAGAGCTTGCTGAGCTCATTCTACCGTGGTGCTCTTCCTAAGTACAGGGCCAGACTGGATACAGCTAGCAATGGGTTCTTCTTGGGGAGAACTGAGGAAGATGCAGAGGAGCTGGTTGACAACATGGTAAAGAGTGATGCAGTCTACAGTGGAGACCACGACAGAAGCAGTCGAACAGATGATAAGCAGACGAGGAAAGAGTTGAAAGCTCTACAGGATAAGATAGACATCCTCCTTGCTGATAAAGCCACACAAGAGCAGCTGCACTTTGTTGGTAACCCAAACCAAGAAGCAACACATGTTGTCCATGAAGTTGAGGGTTTGGAAGGGCAAGAAGAGTTGTGTTTCATCAACAACAATGATAGCTGGTACAAGAAAGAGCCCAACTTTCAGTACAACAACTACCAACAGAAATCCTATCCTAACAACCAACAGAGTGGTTATCAGCCTAGGAACAATCAGCAAGGCAACTATCAGCCTCAGCAAAACCCTCCTCCTGGTTTCTCCAACAAAGGGAACCAGTCTTCTCAACAACAAGTTAATCCTTCTACCTCTACTCCTCAGGAAAGCAGCACTGATGTTCTACTGAAACAGATCTTGGAGTCTCAGACTAGAAGTGAAAAGCAGGCTGGATATGAGTTGAAGAACCTTCACTCCAGGATTGATGGAAGTTACAATGAGCTCAACAACAAGTTCAGGGCTTTGGAAAACCGGTTTGCATCCATGACCACTCACCAGAATCGCCAGCAAGGGTCTCTACCTGGAAAATCTGACCAAAAACCCAAGGAGTATTGCAATGTTGTCCTCTCTACCACTTCTTCAAGGATTGAATTGAGTAACCACAAGAAAGAGGTAGATGAAATTGAAAGATTGGTGTTTGGAACTGAGATTGAACAGGTTCAGCATCTGATTGTAGCAACAGCTGAAGCAAAGATTGTGGAGGAAGCTGACAAAATGGTTGAAGTAAAGATTTTGAAGGGAGATGAACCCATGGCTGAGAAACCAGTTGCGAAGAGAGCTAACCAGAAGCTGAAAGAGGTCAAGCTAGAGGACACCACTGAGGTTGAGCAGTCACCCTATGACAAGCTCCCATTTCCACAAAGGGTTCTCACCAAAGCTCAGAAGAAGGTGATTTCCAAGTTCAAAAAAGACCTAAGTGATATTGGAATTAAGCTTCCAGCGATTTCGGGTATGCGTGAAGCTCATGTCCAAATGATGCTCATCAAGGACATTGTAGACCACCAAGCAGAAGTAGCAGAGCTTCTCAACATCTCAACTTTGAAACTCGATCCACCAGTCATACCAAAGTCTCTCCCTAAACTAGAATCCCAAGGGAAGTTCACCTTGTCTTGCTCTCTTGGTAAGCTCACCTTTGATGATGCTCTTGTTGATTCTGGTGCAAGTGTTAATGTGATCTCAATGGAGATGGTGAAGAGTCTTGAGATTGAACACATGGAGCCAGATACTTCCTCTCTCACGTTTGGGGATTCTTCTTCTACTACTCCTATTGGTCTCATCAAGGATTTCCCTTTGAAGATGGGATCTTGTACCATCCCTATAGACCTCACTGTCTTGAAGATGGCAACTGAGAAGAGAGTTCCATTGATCCTGGGCACACCATTCCTTACTACTGTGGGTGCTTGCATCGATTTCGCCAACAAGAAGGTCACACTCCTCAATATCAACAAAGCTGTCTCTTACCCAATTCAATCTCCACTGGATGTTGAGTATTGTGGAACCATCACTTGTGGAGACCCCTACATTGAGAAGGATCCTCCTTCTCCACTTTCCACTTGAGGTACTTCTCTACTTTCCCTTGTATATACCATTTCATTTTTGCATATTAGCTTTCTCTTTTGGGTATCTCTCTCTACTTGACAACACAGAGACTGTGTCATTTAAGTTTGGGGGAGGTACCAAGTATTTGATCATGTTTGCTTTGTTGATTTTTCATTGAGTCTTGCATACATACCTTTTAGCATAAAAAAAAAACAAATCATATAGATTGCATCACTTGCATTTTTAGGAGAGTCTAGAGCATATACGTTGCATTCACTTGCATTGGAAGCAATGATTTAAAATGCCTTGTAAAGAACACTATTTCACACTCGAGTAGCTATTGCATCTCTCAAAAAGCCTTGTACGTTTCGAGCCTTGAAAACTCTTCCTGAATCTCATTAATTGCTGAAACTCAATCTTTGAAGCCAACTACAACCTTGTTTGAACTGAACGAACTTAATGCTTCTTGCTTATGGTCCTTTGTGTACTGAGTCATGGATATACACACTTGAGTTGTCACATCCTTTACGCCAATCTTTTTGACAAAATCGAGTGGTACACCATTCCCAAAACCCTTCTCTCCTTTTGAGCTTTCATTATTTGATGAGTGAGGCCTTTTTCGGAAAGCCTTACATGTGCATAATGTCGAGAGTATCGGGAACGACAATGCTTGATCTTCATTCCTGCTAGATTATGCACTCTATTGGCTAGCTATAGGTGGGGGTGATTGTTGTGACTATGATTTGGAAGCATGAAAAGTTCGAAGGAAAAGAATAGACTCTTTGTGTTTAAATGGATAATCTTATTGGAATTAGTAGATAAGTGTCTAGCTCGAGTTTATGAAAAGTCTTGGCCCCCGAAAAAAAAAAAGGAATACAAAAAAGAAGAAAAAAAAAAAAAAAAAAAAAAAAGGGCTAGCAAAGTTGTTTAGAGCTAAGATTTGTTTTGAAGTTGAGAAAATCCTTTATAGATTTCAAAGAAAAAGAGTTTTATGTGCAAAGTGTTCTTGGGATCTTTTGGTGAGAGATGGGAGTTGGGTTTGACATTATGAAGTGATTGTGTAACTTGTATGTTTGGGAAAAGGGTAGAACAATGGAGATTGAGCATTGTATGCATGAGTTGGTCTCTTTCTTAGATATATTATGTGCAATGTCAAGGCTACTTGTCTCGAGAGTAAACCACCTTTAAAGATCATGTGTTTTGAACCTCTTGACTCACTTGAATAAAAGTCTTCCCTTTACTCAACCAAATGATTTGGACCAATTGACCATTTGCAAGAATTCACTTGATGTTTTATGCTTAATGAATGTGAGAGTTGGTTGATTTGAATGTGTGGATGCTTGATGATGAGTATAAGGGCAAAAGGAGTTGAGATAGGCCTAGAGAAGCTAGAGTGTGATAAGAGAGTGTGCTCATGTTGGATTAGATGTTGAATTGAGTGCTAGTTGTGTTTCTTTTGGCTATGAGCTCCCATCTTCAAACCTCTCTCCCTATGAGTTCTAGAAAGTTCACTTGTGGACAAGTAAAAGAACAAGTTTGGGGGAGTTGATATCTTGCATATTTTCATTGTTTTATCCATTCACCCATGTGCATTTTGATCATATAGACTAGGATTTAGCCATGTTTAGGTTGCATTTTGCATACATAAGTCTTTATCAGGTATTGGAATACCACATGGAGTTCTCGGAGACATTTGGGTGTGTTTGGAGCTCGAAAGAGGTGTAAAGATGATCATTGGACGAGCAGAGCGTTGGGAGCGACACCAGCAAGCCGCTCTGACCTGCCTTATCAGAGCGACCTTACCAGAGCGATGCGGAGAATTCGCTCGCCATTTCATCCCGGTGGAAGCTGAAAACTGACCCAGAGCGACCTATCAGAGCGACCACTCCAGGTCGCTCCCGAAGCCCAGAGCGACTTGGTCAGAGTGACACCCGAGGTCGCTCGCATTTCTATCGCGTGACGACAACACAATGGAGCCGGAGCGACCTCTCAGAGCGACCCACTGAGGTCGCTCCCGAAGCCTGGAGCGACCTTACTAGAGCGACGCAGAGAAGTCGCTCGCGTTTTCATCGCTCGGAGACACGAAAACGGGCCTGGAGCGATGTCTCGCAGCGACCCCTCCAGGTCGCTCCCAAAGCCTGGAGCGACCTCTCGGAGCGACTACTGGAGGTCGCTGCGCGCTTATTGTTTGCAAGAATTCAGTTTACTCAAGGGCCTTTTGGTCATTTCATTATGCATGTTTTTACTTTTCAAAACCTATGTTTTAAACATCTTTTGTAGCCGGCAGGCAGATTATCTTTTGATCTATTTGAGAAATACAAAAAAAACTCTCTAGAGAAGTTCATCTCTTGGATTTTGATTGTTATGTTCTTGTGTTATTGTTGATTTCTTATCTATTTCTCTACATGATTAATCTGAAATCTAATATGGGTTTAAGAGGAATCATGGAGATTAGTGAGTAATCACCTTTTGAATTCATGGGTTAGGGAGATCAAGGGTGATTAGGTTAGTTCTAGGATGTTTTAGTGTAGATCATTCTTGTTCCTTGCTAGTAGAGTATTCATAATGCATCTTCTGAGTTGGCCACTCAAAAGTTGATCAATAGGAATTTCCCACCCAAAAGGTGTTTGATGAAATGCCTGAGACAACTCTCCTAGGCTTTTAGTATACTTTGCCAAAGACATTTGTTGTTAAAGGTGCTAAAATAGCTAATAGACTTGTTAGTAATGATTGCTTTCATATTATTCAACCAAAGACATTTGATGTTTGAGATATGTTAGCAAATGAGCATTCATCTAGACATAGAGCTTGCTTAGAATTGTGTCTAGGCTTAAGGTCGATAGTTTGATTGATCATTTGTCATCCTTAGTTCGAAACTTGATCACCCAAGGTCTAATCCCTATGCCCATGAGTTCTCTTTTCCCTTAGTCAAGAAAGTATCATTCTGTTATTGTCTTTTAGTTTTAATCATAGCTTAAAACTCATCTAAATCATTGGTTGCACTTAGATTAAGTGAGTACTTGCATTCTCGGTGCTTTGATATCCCTCAGAACTGGTTCGACAATCACTATACTACAACATTTGTCTTAGGAGCTTGAAAACTCCTAACATCACCCCATACACTTGAAGCAAAAAACAATATGTGGTTGACTAGGTTCGAATTCTTGACCTCACCAAACTTATAAGGGAACACTTACCATGCAGGCTAGAGGAAGTATTCACAAAAATGCGGCCGAATTATTATTTAATATTTGGCGGCTGGAAGCATGTGCTTCATCCGCTTCCGTTCAAGGCCGGCTCTGTGTGCCTCTTTTGACATAGCGATGAGAAAAATTAGAGTAAGAATATGGTTGCTTCCCATAAAGCGACAAAGGTTTTACAGTTTAGACATACTATATTCTTCCCTGAACCGGATTTGACCCCATACTCTTGAAACATTTGAATGGACTCCACTCTTATGGGATCCCCTTTTTAAGAAAAGAATAAATAAATATATATATATTAATATATTAATATGCTGACAAAAAATACTAATATATAAAATGTTAAATGTAAAATAGAAAGAAAATGACAAAAACAGTTTTAATTTTTTTTATAAAAACAAATTTATAATAGACTAAAGTGTTTTTTTTTACCAAAAAATAAACAAAAAAGTTTTCTTAAAAACTTTGAAGTCACTAAAAATAGTTTATCTTAAGATATAATTTAAGTTAAGATTTTGTTCAAATATATTTTAAAAAGATAAAAATTAAATTAAAGTTTTGTTTTGAATAGAGCTCCAAACTCTTATACCATCGGACAATTTTGACTATGAAAGAATATATATAACATGTGATAGACTCAGGCCCGTCTCAATAATATTATAGGCCCTGAGCTGAGACAAATTTGAGGCTTTTTTTTTAAAAGAGTTTTTTTTTAGAATGGTCCTAATCTAGGCTTAAAAAATTTTAAAATTGTGATGGGTCACATGCAAATGTGCCTCCAGCACATGCTGAGGGCCGGGCCTGGATAGACTATAGAAGATGGATAAACAAAAACTGTTTCTTCACATCTTCTATATAACATGTGATAAACTAGAAGATGGATACATGCGTCTCTTGAGCCGGAATGTTGGAGGAAGGCTAACGAAAAGGAGGAAGCAAAGGAGGATCATGGCAATCCCCCTACTACAGAGATTGAGACAGTGCCCCCTTGGATACCTCGAATCCCTACTTGTCAAATTGATGCATCATGGATCAATAATGGCAGTGTCAGTGGCTTAGGGTGGAGTCTTAAGGATCAAATGGGCTTAGAATACTTCGGATTACGGGCGTGTAACAAGAGCCTCTCAGCTTTGCATGCTGAGATGGAAGAGTTACTTTGGGCAGCCTCATGTATGAGAGACAAAAGGATCACTTCGGTATGGTTTGAGACGGACTGCTCTGACTTAGTGGATATGACTAAAAACTCGATGGACTGGCCAGCTTTTGCGACAGAGATCGAGGTGTTCCAGAGGTTACAGGAAGACTTCGAGGATGTGCGACTGTCTCATATTCCTCGAAGTCAGAATGGCCGGGCAGATGGATTAGCAAAAAATGCAAGGACCAGAAGTTATATTTTCTCCCATATAGATCAGACTCGGACAGATGGAAATGCTCCTCGGAGGATTGGCTCGTCTGTTCTCCACTTGATCTAGCTTAGATGGGTAGACGACAAAAAAAAACTAGAAGATGGATAAACAAAAGTCATTATTTTCCGGTCACCGTTTTGACTGTGAAGGAATATATATAATTAAGGGAAAATTTGCTCAGTAGCCAAATTCTGAATGAAAATTAAAAAAAATAGCATTGATTTTGACATTATTAAGTAACTAGCTTTTGTCTCATATTTCATTCGGTTATATCCTTTTCACTAGCAAGTCTCCGATAAAAGAAAGAGAGAGTGCATGACGTCGTCACTTGGTGTTATGGATAAGAGTGAAGCACCACTATATTTAAAAAAAAATATAACACTCTTTAGTAATCGTCAAGTGGAATGGAAAATGTTAAAATAGTATTGTCAAATGGAATGGAACATAATAAAATCGTCAAATGGAATGTAACAGAATTGCAACCGTACAGTAGTTAAAAGTATCTTCTGCAAAACATACATGTGAAGTCGAATCGGCAAGAGTTCAGTCATATAGGCGCTGCGCTTAGAATGGCTCGTCGCATATGTAAATTTTCAAATCTCTGATGCTTCCCTTCCATCACCGCCAAAGACTTTGCAAACAGTCTTCTCCTTCGCAAAGTTATTAAGGATTTACCAAATAAAAATAATTTGCAAAAGGTGTGTGAATGTTGGAGGGCCACGAGTTACTTTTGTTGTTAATAATTATTAATGGAAACTGTTTTTGTTTGCAGGTTTTGCCGGTAGAATAGAAAGACAAAATGGCAATATTATATAAAAGTCACATGGTATATCGATAAGTTAGGGTAATTAGTTATAGAGTGAATTATAATTTTTTTGTACGCTATACAATGCAATTAGAATTTGCTCAGTAGCCAAATTCTGAATGAAAATAAAAAAAATAGCATTGATTTTGACATTATTAAGTAACTAGCTTTTGTCTCATATTTTATCCGGTTATATCCTTTTCACTAGCAAGTCTCCGATAAAAGAAAGAGAGAGTGCATGACGTCGTCACTTGGTTTTATGGATAAGAGTGAAGCACCATTATTTCACCTCATGTAAGTCAACTACGTCAAACACTTTTTATCTCGTATAAATAGAAACTTTTTTAATAAAGAGTGTATTCCATATCACTCAAGTAGTATATGAATCTAATTTCTATGTACTAAAATTTATCCCAATCCCTAAATACTAAACCTAAAACCCTAATCAATAAACCCTAAACCCAAATATAAGCCATAAACCCAAATATAAACTTTAAACCAAAATATAAACCATAAACCCACGTATAAACCCTAAACCCAAATAGAATGGAACAAAATAAATAACATAGTATATATTGATGAAATTATGAAATGTCTATGATTCTATGGAATAAGTTAATGCTAACCCCAACAATACCCCCTCACCTTCTAAATACTAAAACCTAAACCCTAATCACTAAACCCTAAACTTACATATAAACCCTAAACTTAAATATCAACTTAAGAAAATTACCAACTATATTTAAACAAAATCTAATACTCTTTAGTAATCATCAAGTGGAATGAAACATGTTAAAATAGTATTGTCAAATGGAATGGAACATAATAAAATCGTCAAATGGAATGGAACAGAATTGCAACCGTACAGTAGTTAAAAGTATCTTCTGCAAAACATACATGTGAAGTCGAATCGGCAAGAGTTCAGTTATATAAGCGATGCGCTTAGAATGGCTCCATATGTAAATTTTCAAATCTCCGATGCTTCCCTTCCATCACCACCAAAGACTTTGCAAACAGTCTTCTCCTTCGCAAAGCTATTAAGGATTTACAAAATAAAAATAATTTACAAAAGGTGTGTGAATGTTGGAGGACCACGAGTTACTTTTATTGTTAATAATTATTAATGGAAACTGTTTTTGTTTGCAGGTTTTGCCGGTAGAATAGAATGACAAAATGACAATATTATATAAAAGTCACATGGTATATCGATAAGTTAGGGTAATTAGTTATAGAGTGAATTATAATTTTTTTTAACGCTATACAATGCAATTACCCTATAATTAATGTACATTATAGCTGGGCTGTAAACCCTATGAAAAGTTAGGAAGGTGGAAAACGGGGACTTTTGTTTCGGATGGTCAAAGGTTGTGGGTGGGTCTTATACCATAAAAAAAAATAACTCTTCAACGGATCTTGAGGAGAACAAGACATTGATGTTGTATGACCGCACCGATGAAGCATAACCTTCGAATGCTATTGGTTTATGTGCGCTGTGTAGTTGGGAATAATTTAACATCACTAGGAGTAAGTGGCGTTATTCGACTCCATAGGTAGTTTCTTCAATTAATACACTATTATGAAGATAAACACTAAAAGAAAAGCCTCCCAGTAAACAATATTGTGCGGAGCTGAATTCAATGACGTCAAAATGATAACAAGTTTTTTATACGATTATGCCCAACTGGTTACATACCTTATCTTTAAAAATTATTTTATGTATTATATGTTCCTACATATTGTGAAATAATAAATATATATTGAATAATTAAAAATCAGTAACTATTACATATATAATTAAATTGAGGGTGTTTTTCAAAACCAATCCACAATTTCTAGTCAAACCCAAAACCAACCTTTTTTTTTTTGTTATTACTATTCATCAATAAAATTTTCATACTATCCCTATGTTTTTGAATTATTCACAAAATTACCATTTTTATTTAATTTTTTATTAATTTCGAAATTAACAAAAAACCAAATACATCTTAACCATTTCTTTTTATTTACAAAAATGCCATCATCATCAATTTTTCCAACCACCATGAACCACCATTTTTTAGCTCTAAAACTCAAGAATTCAATTTTCAACCACTTTTTTTCTCATTCTAACCAAAAAAACTTCATTTCCTCTCATCTCCTCTACATTTCCATCTAAAAAACTCTCATAACTTTCATTTTCATAATCACAAACTTCATATTTTCGAGTTTCTTCATTAGTGAATAGTCAAAGATGTTTCTTTTTGCTCATATTTGGAGTTTGGACGGTTGAAAAGGTTGGAAACGAGCTTTACACAGGAAAAGGTAACTATTTACATGGTTTTCGTTCTTTTTCAGATCTGTGTCGCGACGGTAGACTGTTTTGTATGTCTACGCCTCCGTGGAGACTTACGATGCAGTCTATTTGTCAATGCACGGGTTAGTTTTGCAATTGACTAAACAATTTTTTTTTCTAACGCAGACTTCCCCAGGAGTCTCCGTCTTTACCTTTGACAACAAAAATAAAATTTTCGGTAGACTTACTAAGAAGTCTACAAAATGTAGACTGCCAACAAAGTCTATAAAATGTCAGTTCTGCATTTGACCAAAACTTTGACTTCGTTGAATATGTTAGTTATGCAATCTTCTTATCTTAGAAAAAAAAAATGTAGACTGCATATAAAGTCTACTTTTTTATTTTGGTCAAATGCAAAACCAACCCGTCGGATTTGAGAGTAGACTTCACAAGAAGTCTACACACCCGTAGACGTTCATTTCAATCTACTGATTGGAAGTCAAACTTGGTCAATTGCAAAACTAACCTCTTTAAAAAAAATTCAAACATGTAGACTGCATATGAAGTCTGGTTCTGAAAGTCAAATTTTGGATGAATTCTGGTCAATTGCAAAACTAACATTTTCAAATTGTAGACTGAAATGAAAGTCTACATGTACAAAATCACAGCTTTTTTCAACTATAGAAAGCAACTCGTAAAATGGTCAATTGCAAAAACCAACCCAAAGAGTAGACCTATTTGACAGTCTACGTGTGTAAACTGAAACGAACGTCTAGATCTTCAGAGACTGAATATTAAGTCTGCATAGAAAAATCTATAAAAATGTGAATTTGTGTATTATTCATTAAGTTTTTTTTTAGTTTTTTTTGTTTGACAGTGTGTGTTAGTTAATCCTAATGGGTTTGAGTGATTTTGAAAAGAAAATGTTTTATAATTATGAAAGTGTAATTCATTTGATTTGACAATATTGTTAGCTAATAATTGTAGACGTATTTGTAAGTCTTCGTTTATAGTTTTATGAAACATGAAATATTTCTTTGCTGATTATGTAAACCTGTATTTTTTTGCAGGAAATGACTCAGATACCTGTTGTATACGGAGAATGAGTGGTGAAAGGCTCTATGCGGGAGTTTGTGGTCAATAATCGGAAATGAGGGAGAATGTTTCTTATGTCGGGTGGTTTTACACATGGTGAACTTCTTGAAATGGCACTAGAAGATTATGGTCTGGACAAGAAAATCGAGAAAGTGGTGCTAACATATTCCTTACCAGACGTCATTTTACAACAAATGGCTCCGGATACTCCTCCTATGCATGTCACGAATGATATACAAGTGCGGAACTTGATTGAGTTAGCTAAGACACACTTTGTACGCCTTTGTGTATCAAGTCAGAGCCAACTAGAAATTTTTGGTGTTAGATAATAAGTGTAGACGTTTTTGTAAATCTACAAAGGTAGACTGCAGTTGAAGTCTAAATCGTAAATTCTATTAAAAGTGCAATTGTATATTATTCATCATATTTTTTCATGATTTAATTATTTTACAGTGTATGTTAGTAATTTAATGGTCTTGGGTGAATTTCAAAAGTTAATGTGTTATAATTATGCACTTGGAACTTATTGCAAAAAAAATTGATTAGTTTTACTCTTGAAACTTTTTGAGAATTTTGTATAGATTTTCTTCTTCTCACATGTGTGTTAGTTATTATTTTAGCCTATGGTGGTTTTACTTGTTTGGTTGATTAGATCTTGTGAAAAAATTGATATCTAACAAAAAATTAATAATATCATACAAGTGAAACACAACTAAAAATGAATACAATCTTTATAGATTATGCATTAAACAATTTTTTAAAAATTAATATTTTATTATGAGAAATTATTACAGAGCAATATATTAAAAAGTATTCTTGAATATGTTTGATTTTTCATAATATTGATGCCTCAAATAAAGTCTTGAAAAAAGTACCTGCAAAATAAGATAGAGCTATGAGAAAAACATAAGATAAAAAAATAAATCATATTTTAGTAGACTTTTTATTAAGTTTACGTAAAGTTATTGTTTAGTAGACTTTAGTTGAAGTCTACACTGACGTAAAGTTTTCATATATAAAAGTGTACATTTAGAAAATTTGAAAATATTTTGTTCTGGAAGATATTTCAAAAATAGTTTTTTTTGTCATCCTTGTAACAAAGTAAAAACATAAAGTATGAATCTTTAAATTTAGTTCATTATAAACACAAAATATCTTATAATGAATATATGTAAAGCTTACATTTTTGGGAAGATGATTTTAAAACTTTAGAAGAGAATACCTGCAAAAAAAGATTAAAAATTAAAATCATATTTTGAGTAAGCTTCTAATGAAATATGCTTAAAATTTAAGGCTTGTAAACTTCTTTTCAAGTTTACCAGCCCTAACTTTCAAGTAGACTTCATTTGAAGTCTACTCTATCAAAAAAAAAAAAGATTTGAAATAAGCTAAATTCTAAAAAACTTTTAAAAATATAATTTAATAGATAAAATAGTAATAATTAAAGACATAGAATTTGAATATATAACTTTATTTTAATATAAATACTAGAACACATATTTAAAATCTATAGAAGTAAACCTTACATTTTTGGGAGGAAAAGAAAACAACTATGGAAAAAAATAACTGCAAAACAAGATAAAATTATTAAAAAACATAGAAAAGAATTAAAGTCATATTTTTGTAGGCTTCCAATGAAGTCTGCTTAAACTTTGTGGTTTAATAAACTTCATATGAAGTCTACTAGCTTTAGTAAACTTCTTTGGAAGTCTACACTGTCTGATAATTTTCAGATCTGAAAAAATCTATACATTTTGAAATTTGAAAATAATTTTAAATCTGAAAATAATTTTCAAAATAGAATTTATAAGATAAACTAGTAGCAAATTAATGCAACGAGCTTGATCTATAAATTTATTTGAATATAAACATATAAATACATATTTAAAATCTATTAATCTAAAACTTACATTTTTAGAGGAGAAATGAAATCCATGAGTGATAATACCTACAAAAAAAAAATATTGTTAGAAATAAATAACATAAAAATACACATTTAAAATTTATAGATCTAAAACTTACATTTTTTAAAGGAAAAGATGAAAACCATGAATCATAATATCTAAAATGACAAGATAACATTGTGAGAAAGACTTGAGAAAATTTTAGAAAGAAAGAAGAGAAATGAGAGAGTTTTTGAAAGAATTGAGAGAATTTTAGGGAGAAGGAAGAGAGTTTTAGAGAGAAGGGAGAGAGTTTTAAAAACTTATGCAGCCACTTTAGAGAGAGACTGTATTAATTTTATTTATAGAGGGAGACAAAAATGTAACTAGGTTAAAATTTACGATGCTGTAGACTTCTTTTGAAGTCTAACAAAAATGTAACTAGGTTAAAACGTAAAATATATTTCTGTTTTTTTGTTTGGTCATAAGGGTTAAATAGTACTTTCACTATCTCTTTAGGTTGGCTTTGCATTTGACTGAAAGTGGGGTACACTTTTAGGTTTGACTTAGGTTGTTTTTAGCAAATGTCTCATAAATTGGTGCGAACGTATAAATCAATTTTATTAATCCAAACAATTTTTAAAATTTTTTGATAGGATATGTAATTAAATTTAAATGATATTAACATACATAGTATATTTTTAATATTAATATCTATTAAATGATGCTTTCTACTCATATATTTTTTTTATCATGTGTATCTTTAATAGCAAAAACTTTAAATTACTGATAACAAAATTTTTATTGTGGGATTAATAATTTTAGTAATTTATAATTTTTAAAAATTTATCAATGTTAGTTCAAAACTTTTATAAAAAAAAAATATTCAAAGTAAATTTTGAAATTAAAATATTTATTTATTCAATATGGTTTATAGTTTAATTTAGAATGATATATATACATATATATTTTAAATCTTAATGATTAATTAAATTAGACTTTTATTTATATGATTTTGTAATCATTTGTATTTTGTCATAACAAAAATTGTAAACCATGGATCGCAAAATTTAAATGTGAGACTTTTAACAGTTTTAGTAATTTATAGTCATTTTTTAAAATTCAAAAGATAACATATATAGAAAAATCTAAAATTTTATACTATGGTTATTGTGATTTTTTAAATTATTTTAATAGTTTAAAATTAAACAAATTTGATAGAAGATATATTATTTTTTTATCAGATCTTTATTATTCAAAATTATTAATTGTCATATATACTTTAGTCACATTAGGCAATTCCGTAATCTTTATTTAAGGAAATAATAAATGACATTAATAATGAATTTATGGTTAGTTTAATAAAAAACTTATAATATAATTAGATGGAACAACATATTTCTCTAATAATTGTAAGAATCATCCTAGTGATGTCACGTGACTACAAAATAAAGTTGTAATGTTTCACAAATAATATATAGGGGATGTCTCGAACATCAATTATTAATAGAAGATGAATAACAGTCTTCGAAAGGTTAGTACCAACCTATAGAAGACGACAAACAAACTATATCTTCTTGTTTACTAATTACAAGGTAGAGTGTCTTAGTTTTCTTTTCCATTTTTATGTATGTGGGATGTTAATAAACGACAAGAAAAATGAAATAAAAAGAATCGTTGGTGGATTATATTTACCCTAGCGAGAAAAACACGTCCAAGCAACAAAAGCATTGTAAATCACACACATTCCCACGAAACGCGCATTGGATAAGGACGCGTGAATTTGGTGAGACGCATGGATCACACCTGAACGCAAGACGCGCGTTCCCCTAACACCAATTTTCTCTTAGCGTCTAGCGGACGCACACACTATTGGGCTTTGATTGCGATCCGAGGGCCCATTTATGGACTAGGGAAAATCTTGTGGGATAATGACAATTGTTCATGACCTGTTATATATAAAAAAAAATCTTGGGGATAATGACAACTGTTCATGACATTATATATAAAAAAAAATCTCGGCTCATTTGATTCAAAACCTATTACAGAATTATCAACATACTCAGTAACTAATTAAACAAATTTTATTCTAATTTTAGGATACCTTTTTCTCTTTAAAATCACCATATATAAGAAGAAATAAATTTATCTACATTGGTTTTCAAAAGATTTGTTTATTTGAAGAGTTATCAAATTTGTTTACATGTATATACTGCTTTTTATAAATAAATTCGAAGAGTTATCTCAATTAATTTCGTGATTAGTAATGATTACCTTCTAACATTCGTTACTATCTTAGTGCAGAATTATCAACATACTAGTAACTAATTAAACAAATTTTATTCTATTTTAAAAAAAATCACCACTAAATAAATAAAAGCAAATTTATCAACATTGATTTTTTTTTATAGATTTTTAGTTTAAAGAGAACATAGTAAGTTGATAAAAAAAAATGCTACTACTTCCATAAATTACAAAACTTATAGAATATTTTATTGTTTTCGAAAGCGTTATCTCAATAGTAATGATTAAGCTACTAATTCCTCGCTGCTATCTTCACATTATTATCACTTAATTAAAAATTAATAAACACCTTTATAAATAACACGTAAGACCCACCACAACTCAATCACTTGTGTCCGAAAATCCCGAAGACTTTTAAAAATTACGGATCTCAACTAAAGCAAACAAACACAAAAGCACCAAAACAAATCTCTCTCCTCCCTCTCGCCTCCGCAGCCACCACCACCACCGTCGTCACAATGGGGAAAGGAGGCACGCTAAGCGACAGCGTGATAAAAAAGATCGTCCTCTCCTACAGCTACGTGGCGATCTGGATCTTCCTCAGCTTCACGGTGATCGTCTACAACAAGTACATCCTCGACAAGAAGATGTACAACTGGCCTTTCCCGATCTCCCTCACCATGATCCACATGTCCTTCTGCTCCACCCTCGCCGTCCTCCTCATCAAGGTCTTCAAATTCGTCGAGCCAGTCTCCATGTCCCGCGAGACTTACCTGAGATCCGTCGTCCCCATCGGGGCACTCTACTCCCTCTCCCTCTGGCTCTCCAACTCCGCCTACATCTACCTCTCCGTCTCCTTCATTCAGATGCTCAAAGCCCTCATGCCCGTCGCCGTCTACTCCATCGGCGTCCTCTTGAAGAAAGAAGGCTTCAAGTCGGACACGATGACCAACATGCTCTCCATCTCGTTTGGTGTCGCCGTCGCTGCTTACGGTGAGGCGAGGTTCGATGTGTTCGGTGTGATTCTCCAGCTAGGAGCTGTTGCCTTCGAGGCGACGCGTCTTGTGTTGATTCAGATCTTGCTTACCTCCAAAGGCATCACGCTTAACCCTATTACTTCTCTCTACTACGTGGCACCTTGCTGCTTGGCGTTCTTGTTTATCCCTTGGATCTACGTGGAGTTCCCCGTGCTTAGAGACACGTCGAGCTTCCACTTTGACTACGCCATCTTCGGGACGAACTCGCTTTGTGCGTTTGCGTTGAATCTTGCTGTGTTTCTTTTGGTTGGGAAGACCTCTGCTTTGACGATGAATGTTGCTGGTGTGGTTAAAGATTGGCTGTTGATCGCGTTCTCGTGGTCTGTGATTAAGGATACCGTGACTCCTATTAACCTTTTCGGGTATGGGATTGCGTTCTTGGGAGTTGCGTATTATAATCACGCGAAGCTGCAGGCGTTGAAGGCGAATGAGGCTCAGAAGAAGGTTCAGCAAGGGGATGAGGAGAGTGGGAGGTTGTTGGAAGAGAAGGGTGGTGGTGATGGTGAAGGTAAGAAGATTGAGTCTGAGGACTAAGATGAAAAGATAGAGACTTTGACTCATAAGCAAGAGACAAAGTAATAATAAAGCTTCTTATTGGAAGGAATCTTTGGTTCCTTTTGATCATAATGATTTGCTCATAGGTGGTAGTCATGTCAGCATCTCTTCTTGTTTTTTTTTTGTTCTAGCCATTTCTCTTTTGGTATTGTTTTTCTTTTCAAGCTATTTATGATTACAATGGTGTTACAAACCCTCTGTTCATGGATTTTCCTTTTATCTCTTATGAAAGTATTGAAACGTTTCAGTATTCATTTGGATGGTTGATTTTTGTGAATCTCTAATCGACATTAAGTGATGGATTGATTTTGTTTTGATAGCTCAAAGCAGTAGGCTTGAGTAACAGTAGATAATTTAGTAAAATCTTGAGAGAATGTTGTTTTGCTGTAAATGTTGATGTCTCTTGCATAACTTTAATATAATTTGGTTTTATTTTATTTTGATTGCTTAAAGCAGTGGGATTGAGTAACAATGTAGAGTGGGGATCAAAGCAAAATCTAGAATTAACTTAGTGAACGTAAATGTTTGATGTCTAAGGGTTGTGAGATGCAGTAGGACCAAGATAGACAAGAACAGGCTTTTAGACCAGCTTTGTGTGTTGATTGACCGATCATGTCTACATCCACTTATGTCAGTTAGCATGTTAAAACTAAAACCTGAAGTTTGATGAATATTTGATTCATATGATGCTATTAAAGTATTAGTTAGGCGACTATTTGTTAAACTAATCTATATTCTATACTTAAAATAAAGGTTGGAGCCCATCATCAATGTCTATACAAACGTGCAAGATCGATAATTAGCCTCAACACTAATACTTGTTTCTATCTAATTTTTTTTTTTTACAATTATAGATTCATATAGGCTCCCAATAGGTCCACGCAGCTCACAAGTACAAGAGCATTATCCCTTGTTGCTGTTGGTCTTCTTCAGCTCCTCGTTTTCCGCACGCAATGCATCAACCTGCCCCTGAAGAATACTCACCATCACTTCTGCATTCATCAGGTCAAGGTTATAAGTCTCTCGCCACAGCCATCTGCTGTTTCTCCTTCTCCAGATGGTCGATCAGCTCGGTGGAGGAGCTTGTAGGCACCATTGTCGCAAATGGTTCTGCTTCATTCTCCTCCAGCGTGGCGGCAACAGAAGAAACAGCGTCCTGAGTGGTCTGGCTTGAGTTGTTGTAGCTTCCAAAGGAGTCTAGTTGGCGCTTGCGTGGAAGACATCCTTTCGTCAATGGCTCACTATTATTACCGTCCTGATCAACTGTTGTGGGATCTTCATCTATATCAAACTCTCTAACGTGCTCATTGAGTTCAATGAGGTTCTTTCCCTGCAAGTGGTTTTCCTACACAACATTTAACATTTACGTAAGAATCTCAAATGAACTGATCACAGTGCATATACTATAAACTGAAATGCTTCAACAAATCACAGTAATCTCAAAAAAAAACATATGATAATCTCTCTATTAATGGACTCAACTAAACAGGAACAAAGAGTTTGCATAGCTTTTTAAAGCTGTGTTCAAGGACAAACCTGCTGACTCTTCTCGTTGATTCCACCATCATCATCCCAGTCTTGTTCGGAGAAGGGTGCATATATGCATGCAGTAGATGGCCCGGCGTGTTCCTTGCGGATCACTCTGCACAACACGTAAGAATCTATCTGCATCCGCAAATGCAAGACTGTTGAATCAAATCCTCCACATCAAGAAAAAGCAGAATCAAAACCAAACAGAGAGAATATACTTATAGACGACCTCAAGTTTCTTTAGAACGAGGCGATACTCATAGATGACCCAGTTGGTTCGGTTACCCTTTGGAGATCGTCCTCTGTGAAACACAAGGGTCTTCACCACACCGATCAACTTATCGTCTCCTCCTCTCTTGATTTGCTTGTCTTCTCCCGTTTTCTTCCAGTAGCCTTTCTTCGTTGCTCGGTTTATAACCGTAGAGCTGTTTTGCCTCTTCTCCAGGGGACAGAAGAAGTACCATTCTTGGTCCTTTGTCTTCAACCTCGAAAGCTCTTAACACGCAACAAGGAATAAGAGGAAGAATACACCTATCGAGAGATGAAGAGAAAAAGAAAAAGAACCTCCTAAGTCAGAAGGCTCGTGCTTGTAAACATTGACTTCTCTTATCGCATCGAAACGCATCGGTTTGCCCTGAACCTTCCTCTTCAAGTAATAGGTAATGAGTTCTTCATCGGTTGGATGAAATCGGAAGCCAGGAGCGATCGGTTTCATCACCGCCCAAGCATCATCATTATCAGCCATGAAGTCACCACACACACTAACGAAGAATGGTGGTACTCTTCTTCTGTCACCGTCCCTTGTAGTGCAAGAAAATTAAGAGAGCAGGAGAAAATGAGAATGGTACCTTGTAGCGCAAGAAAAGGCTTTTTTTTTTATCTCGGAATTATTTAACCCTAGATTGATCTGAAAATCATATTTTAATCGTAAGCCTTGAGGCCCAGGTTGTTCGGCCATTTTGTAACAAAAAATAATGACAAAGCCCAATAACTATTACAAAAATGGATTATAAAGGCCCATTAGTGACCTCACCTCCGTCTTTTTCTTTCCTTCAAAAAAAAAAAGAGGAAAAAACCTCTGAAAAACCCTAATCTCCTCCGCCTTCTCATTGCCTCTCCCTCTCTCTTCTCTTCTCTTCCGCCTTCAGAGTCTCACTCCTGGCGAAACTGAAGAAAGCTATATTTGCTTGACATCAGCTTCTTTCACCGTCTGTCTGTGTGAACTGGTTAGCTGTTTGTTTTTCTTTTTGTTAATCTCTCTAAGCTCTTCAATTATATTGTTTTTGGTGGGAAAGTTTTCTCTTTTCGTTGTGGATTTATTAGAAAGTAACCAAAAGTTCCATACTTTTGAATGATTATTAGTGTTGGAGATGTTTGTGTATGCTTGTATTTGATTGTTTTGCTTGAAACAGTTTCAGGGAAAGATGAATTTGGTGAACATTAAGGATGTATTGACTTCTTTCAGTCCTGCTCTAGACTATTTAGCTCTTAGCACCGGTGATGGCCGTATCAAGGTACCCTTCAGCTTTCTTTAATTGTGGTTATTTGCCTCATAGTTATCTATTCAAAGGGAACATCTTTCTGCTATTTTAGTTGATTGATTTTTTTTTCCGACTTTGTTTAGATTTGGGACACGGTCAAGGGTCAGGTCCAAACAGAGTTTGCTGATATTGCATCTGTAGAAGAGACTAACATATATACCAGCGGTGGGAAAGGTCACCTCTCGGTTGATTATACCTGCATGAAGTGGCTGTCTCTGGAGAGAAAGGTTAATAGACTTTGGCGTTTATTATAGTACTGCCTTGTGGTGTAGATTATAGTTTGTAAATTCTTTGTTTTTTTTTTTTTGCAGAAGAAGAGAAAACTTGGAACTTCGATATTGGTATTAGGGACTGGTGGGGGAGATGTTTTAGCACTTGATGTGGCTTCTGGTCAGCTTAAATGGAGAATAAGCGACTGTCATCCCGGGTGAGTAACTAACTCTCCCTTTACTTCTTCTTCGCTAAGCTCCTTGAATCTGGCATCAGTAGCAACTTTTGGACGCTTATTAATGTGCGTCATGTCTGGTGCAGTGGTGTGAATGCTGTCTCGTCGTCTACAAAGGCCTCCTGCATTTACAGCGGTGGGGCTGATGGGATGGTTTGTGAAATTGACCCCCATAGTGGAAATGTGATCAGGAAGTTCAAAGCTTCAACAAAAGCAGTTTCTTCTTTATCTGTTTCACCAGGTGTGTCTCTTGGTTTCTTCAGATATATTTTGACTGGTCTTAAAAAGACACTTCAAAGTTTCTGTTAAAATGCATAGACTACAACATGTACTTACCTACTGCTGTTGTATTTGCTTCCTCCCAGATGGAAAAATATTAGCCACTGCATCTGCTCAGTTGAAGACTTTTAAGTGCTCTGATCTCAAGAAAATTCAGAAGTTTACTGGTCATCCTGTGAGTACATATACTATCATTTGTATCTACCATGTTTTCGTACAACGATATTAATATTTATGTTATTTAGGGGGGTGTGCGTTGTGTGGCATTTACCGAGGATGGCAAGTTCATCCTCTCATCTGCAGTTGGTGAAAGATATATTGCAGTGTGGAAAACAGATGGTGCCAAGAAGCAGTCAGCTAGCTGTGTCCTTGCCCTAGAGCACCCTCCCGTCTTCGTGGATAGTTGGGGTGAAACTGATGAAAAGGGATTATATATCTTAGCAATTTCAGAAGTCGGGGTCTGTTATTTTTGGTATGGATCAAATGTCGTGGAGCTAGGCAGTGCCAAACCTACGAAAGTGGCATTAGCAACTGAAGATTCTTCATCGCTTAAACAACACAAGGGCTCATTGCCTACAATCTTTGCTGCAAAATTGCAAGGCATTTTGAAGCCTGGTTCTGCGAATGCGTTTATTGCGTCTGGATTGCTGGTGAAGCCTTCGTTCCAGAAAATGGTGTTGCAGTTTGGCAACGACTTGGTGCTGAATGCCTCTAAGAATGGCATTCTTCTCCCCATCACTCAGTCAGCTTCCAAGTCCAAGAAGGGGCAAGGCGTGAACAAAGGTATTTTCATGGGCTCATGAAACTTCCTTCAACAAATTGATTAGACTGTTAGACCATCACCGCATCATGTTTAACAGCTTAAGTAGACTCAGTAGTTCATTTCCTTATTAGCTATTACGTGGAGCTGATCTTTATCCTTGATACTGCCCTGTGGACTGCAGTTTCCATCTCCCTTCCCTTCTCTCCTGGTAATAACAATTGCTGACTATGATTTTATATTTGTATAGTTACAACATTGGACCGTGCGCATGCCGAGGATGCTTTGCTGCCAATCGCAAGAGTTGCTGATCTGCACGAGAAAAAGAGTGTACAGCCACATTCATCTGATAAGGATACAGACATGGTTGACCAAAGTCAAGCGGGTGAGTCTTACATCACAGTTTTGAAAATTGAAATCGTCTATCAGACCTCTTACTTGCATAAACATCGTGTACTGATGGAGATCGTTCAATTGTTTGTCTGTTTTGTTCATTATTTTTTTTTTTTAAATTGGAATTTACAGATTATGTAGAGACATTTAGCATGGAGGATAAGTTGAGATCATTAGGGATACTTAAAGGTACAGATGAACCGAGCAGTCTTTCCTATGCTTCAGTGATTGATGGACTTGATCTTGAGGCTCATCTACCACCGAAGAAGGTATGTTTACTTTCTGGTTCCTCGGTTCTTTGGCATTTTGTAAATCCTCTGACGCATCTCTTTAGAGTTATCCGGATATTTTTTTTCTTCAAATCTACCAATCGTAATACTCATATAGAGTTTTGTATTGACAGTTAAAGTCTACTGTTTTGTCAATGGCACCCTCCACTGCATTCAAGACACTAGAAGCTCTGGTTGCTATGTGGCAGACGAGGTTGGTTCCCTGATTTTCTTACATGCAAGGATTGACATCATTCTTGGTGCTGTGTTCGTAACACAGTTGCAATATCTTTGTTAACAGGGGATGTGGTGGCAAGTATTTTCTTCCATGGATATACAGCATAATAGTGAATCATCGTCATTACATCATGTCCCAAGAACCCAAAAACCAACAGCTACTTAATACATTGCATAAGGTAAGAGATAAGAGTACATACAGGATTTTTGTTTGTTCTGTCAAAACATGTTTGGTTTTAATGTATGTTATACTGTTCTTCCAGATAACCAAGTGCAGAGGAACGGTTCTTCAGCCGTTGCTTCAGTTATCTGGGCGCTTGCATCTTGTTACAGCTCAGGTTACATATCAATCATCTTGTTAACTAATGATCGATCCAGTTATAAACATATTTAGTCTCAAGAAAACCTTTCTTTTTATGACAGATCAATAAAGCTGCAGGGAATGAAACTCAAACAACACTGCATGAGCAAGTCATTGATGAAAGTGAAGATGAGGAAGAAGAAGATGTAGAAGAGCATTTCTATGGTGAGAAGGATAATGATTCCGAATTAAGCAGCGACGATGGGAAGGATGAAGGTAACTATACTTTTTGTTTCGTTTTTTTTTTGGGATATTGGTTTGTGGAGTGAAATATGCTTTAATCTAAATAGTACCTTCGTTTTTACTTGCAGATAATACCTTGATGGAGGAGATATAAAGCTAAGCTGTGACTCTTCTTCTTACGATTCTGTCTGTATTCCTCAAAATCTTGTCTTAGTCGTATTTGTATTTTTGAGCTAAACGTATAACTTTTACTCCTTTGTCATTGCACAATTGATATTTACTATTTTGATTCCAACAATACAAGTCTTTTATACTAAACATGGAAATATTACGTTCAAAGACAAAAAAAAAAAAAACCTACACTGTTGACAAGGGATGATTCGCAAAGTCATGGCATAACAAATTCTAATTTCGCAAAGTCATGGCATAACAAATTCTAAATTTTCAATGGCATATGATATGAGAAACAATTGGTTACAATAGACAACAGGTTTATCTTCGTCTTGGCTCCAACTGAGAGAAGTCTTCATTAACTGTTCATTAAAAACAGAGTACTGTATATAGATCATTAACTTTATACTGTATCCAATTGAGAGAAGTCTTCATTATGTTACGAAGGGACCTCCAAGTGTTGAACTATCCCACATTCTCCTATCTTCCAAACGTTGTTGCTTTTCAGCTTGAACTCAAACAGAAGCTGGCTGGAAGTAACCTCCGCTTCCACTTGGAATGTGTACAGATGCTCTGCCAAAGGCGGATATAGCATATAACTGTCATTGTTATACATAACAGTCACATCCGTCGATTCATCTATACAGCAAGCGGCATGATCACCGTTACTAACCAGCAATATACAAGCTTTAAAGCTCATGGATATAGGAAGAGGCCTTTCATTCAACTTGATTGTCAGTGGACCCGCACCAGTAGCTCGATGAGTGAAGTATGCAGGCACTTTTCCACCTGGTAAGACTGCATCTATACTAGTCTGGATGACCAAGTCTCTCGCTTCTTGATTCAGTTTGAAGCAGTTGGCAAAGTTGAGCCAAACCGATGGATTGCGAAATGAGCATTCAAGTATCTCCAGGGATTCACAGTCTGTTGCATCCATGTAGGAGATAGAATCCCAAATCGTTGGTATTGATACCAACTTTCTACATCCTCTGAGAAAGATCTCATGAAGAGGAGATATTTTCTTGACACAAGGAGGAAACTCTTGTATTTCTGTTTTCAAGTGCAGGCTTGTGATTCTTTCAAGAGCATGAGGGAGCTCCTTGAGGTTTTCAAAGTATGTCATCAGCAACCTATCCAGACGAGGCCATGACCTGATGGAGGGAGGCACGTCTTCTATTGCAGTTCCTGTGAGGTCGAGATGTCTAATGTTTGTGGATATCTGAGGAAAACTTTTCAGCATGGAGCAGTTTCTGAGATTAAGTATATCCAAAGATTCCAAGTTGATGTTAGTGGGAATAACCTCCAACTTAGAGCATCCTTCTAATCTCAGCCTCTGCAACTTCTTTAGGTTTCCAATAAATAGAGGAAGTTCCACAAGATTTGAGCAATTACTAAGGTCCAGGTCCACTAGATTAGTGGCATTTCCAATAGAAGAAGGAAGCTCCAACAGATTTGAGACACCGAGATCCAGACTTTGGAGTTTAATATCATTCCCAGTAAAGGAAGGTAGCTCCAAAAGACTTGAGCATCCACCAAGATATAGTTTCTCGAGCTTAGTGGAATTACCAAAAGACCAAGGGAGCTCGATAAGACTCGAGCAATTACGAAGATCCAACTTCTCAAGATTATTGGTATACCCATTAGTGCAAGGAAGCTTCACCAAGCTGGAGCAATCATTCAGATACAATTTCTCAAGGTTAGTGGCAGTTGAGAGATCGGGGAGCTCCTTCAAGTTTACAGAATAACTCAAATCCATCCACTTCAGACTTGGAAGCAGCTGTACAGTCAAATAACAAGAACATGGTTATTTTATACACAGATGAGCAAAGGACAAAAGATAAGAGGAATAAATAGACATGACTTACTTTTTTTTCCTTCCCACAAATTCTCAAGCTTGCTGTGATCCATGATTAGTTCCACGAGGAACTTCAAGTTCACAGTACAAGGAAGACATGTCATTGGAAAATGACTCCAATGTAGTAATCGAAGTTTATGAGACAGATAGTTCAGACTTCGATTTAATTGCATTGTATCATGATAACCATAGACTTTTAAGAATTCGAGATTAGACATTCCTTCAAAGGCTTTCTCACTAATATCTAATTTCTCCTTGATTCCGTTGCGGTCAAACTGTATGCCTATGACACTTTTACTACCCTGAAATGAAGGAACAAACAAGAGATCTGAGTTAGTTAGTTAGGTAGTTAATTGGTAGGAGAAGCCAGTGAAAGTCCATCAAAACTTACTGTTTCATCACCAATCAGTACTTCACAAATCTCTCTTTTATTGTACAGAAACTGGCGGTGTCCAGGCTCATGGATAGATTGTCTACAAACAATTTCTCTGCCTAGTTTTTGTAGCAAACTGTGCATTGTTATATATCCGGAGTCGATAGATACGAGAGATTTCTCAGCTAAGACGTTAAGTCTTTGCCTCACTTCCAAGAACTTCTTTGTAAGATGTTCTTCTACTTTACGAATCTTCTCTAAGCTGAAGAAGCAGGCTATATGAAGAAACAAATCTTTATCTTCATCATCTAGAGCATCATAGCTGAACTTCAAAACGCTTCGAATATCAGCGCCAAGGCTAGCCTTCAGTCTTGGTAGAGACCTTGTCCACTCTTGCTTGGACATTCCCCGAAAGTAGGAGCCCATAACCCTTAGCCCCAAAGGGAGACTACCAGCAAGTTCTGTGACTTTTAGAGCAAGCGCCTCAAAACCATCTTTAGGGAACTTTTGACCAAAAGAATACATGCAAAAGATTTGGAGAGCCTCCTCAGTTGGCGGAAACCCCACCTTGTAAATATGGTTGATCCCATGTGCTCTAAAAAGTTTATGATCTTGTGTTGTAACGATAATCCGACTCCCGGGACCAAACCATCATGTCTCTTTCGCCATTGCATCTAGTTGTACTGATTGGTCCACACCATCAAGAACAACAAGAACTTTCTTGTCTTTCAACCTATTTGAGGCAACTCCCAAATGAGAAACCACCATATCCTTATGGTTGGTTATTTGAGACATGAACTGTTGTTGTAACTGCAACTTTGCGCTGTAGTCATCGGAACATGGTCTTGAACAGATTGCTTTGATGTTGTCCATAAAGACACTCAGTTGAAAACTGTTGGAGAGTTGGTTGTATGCGACTCTGGCGATTGTGGTCTTCCCAATCCCAGGAGGACCCCAAATCCCAATCATCCTCACTTCATCTGAGTCTAGGCACAGCAATGGTTCCATCTTTTCCAAATGAGCTCTCATTCCAACTAATTCCTCGAAATCACTTGATGGTGTGAAATTATTCAGCATGTTGGAAATATCAGTGGCGATTTTCTCGATCATGGCCGCTTCATTATCCCTACCAATGAAGGAAGATCAATTAATATGGAAAAACCACTCACATTCATAAAATGGAAATCAAAGAACTAACCAGTTGCTTGAATGATAACCAGCTATTGTAGCCACTTTTGCCAAAGCTTCTCTCCCTCTCCCAATGTCCTCTTTTGTTTTACCAGCACAAGTTCTTCCAAAACCTTTCCCAAAATCTCCGGTCAGCTTTTTAACATCAGATGGATCCACTTTATAGAAAATAGCCATTACAGTTTGACCAAACTCTTCCCTACACTTCATAATCTCCACCAGTTCATCAAGACACCATTTAGAGGATGCATAGTTTCTAGAGAGCAAGATAATAGCGATCTTGGATCCTCTAATGGCTTTAATGAGCTCGGGACCGATAGATTCTCCTCTTTTGATTTCATTATCAACGAAAGGAGTGATTCCTTTTCTTTGCAACTCCATCTGAATATGACTGAGGAAGTCTCTGCGGACATCTTCCCCGCGGAAGCTAGGAAAGACATGATGTGTCCAGATACGAGAAGGAGAAGAAGGTGGAAGAACTGATGATGAAGAATAAGAAGAAGAAGAAGAAGAAGAAGAAGAATCTTTTTCAACGTTGTCCTTGTGGATTCTGAGTTTTCTCAAAAGTGTAAAGAGCCCTACTGCAGCAGCAACAGTGGTAAGGAAAAAAGAAGAATCCATTAATTAGTATGATGGGAAGAGGGTCAGTTTTACAGAGCTTTAAGGGGAGCTATGTGGAAGAAGAAACTATAAAATGGCTTTGTATACATACATTGAACGCAGAGCGTTGACTAGGAAATTTGAAACCTACTTCCAAAAGAAAGAAAAAAGTGGATTGGCTGCTGCTTTTCTCCATTTAAATATTTCCTCACCGAAACTTACAAGAAAGACAGTAATAGAGGAGACCCTACCAGAGCAACAATAAAGAGGTCAAAGAAAATACACAACAAAGTTTTGAATATGAAAAGAAAGAATCAGATTCAAAAAAGTTATATGAAAGGTAATAGCTGAAACAAGCGTCCCTAGAATGGGCTTTCGTTTCTCTCTCAAGCTGAAATAAAATAGTGGAGTGTGGGGCCCGAAAAAAGCAAGAAAAACACGGTTTCTTTCATCATTTCAACCACTTTGTGGTACTTTTCAGCTTATTTCAAACAGAGGAAAGGATAAGATCTAGGGTTCTTAATTTCTGAGATTGGGTTCAGTGTTCGTTTTGGTTTCTAACCGGTGAAATCTCTGGGATTAAGAGAGCTTGACAGTGTGAGACCCGTCTGTAGCTATGTCGGCTGCAATGGATAGAGCTTTGATGGCTCTGTCTTTGGAGGAAGAAGATAAACCGTTCGACATGCCGGATCTGCCGGGGTTTTGTTCGAATGAGAAGAATAAGCTAAGTTTGGTGGGTAGAATGTTAAATCCAGAGTGTCAGAAGATGTCTACTCTGATCTGGAGAATGCCCGGAAAGTGGTCAAAGGAAGGCAAATGTCGAGGAGTGGCTCTGTCTCAGGAGCGGTTTCAGTTCTTCTTCGACCATGAACATGACCTGCTCGATGTTTTGGAGAAAGGGGTCCATACGTTTAATGAGTGGGCTTTGGCGATTGAGAGGTGGGTGGAAGAGCCACCGGATGATTATCTGCAGTTTATTTCTTTGTGGGTTCGTATAAGCAACATCCCGATAAACTATTACACAAAGGAAGCTATTATGGCACTTGGTGACTTGGTTGGAGAAGTGAAGGAGTTTATCTTCGACCCCACAAAGCCTCAAACACAACCTTACGAGAGGGTTCTAGTTAAGTTCAATGTGGCGAACTCATTGAAGACGTCTAGAGTCATAAACATCAAAGGAGCTAAACCGGTGACCATCCACTACAACTATGAAAGGATCCAGAAGAGGTGTTTCACCTGCTTCAGGCTTAACCATGAGCAAAGTATATGTCCCTTGGTTGTGAAGAGAAGAAAAGATGAAGCTTTTGCGAGGCGTCAAGCGATCTCTAAGGAGTTGGAACTAAAAAAGGTTGTATTACATGAAGATGATCCTCTCTATGGGGTTCTCACTGAAGATCTGGTGGGGACTAGTGCGGTGACAGGGAAGCCGAAAATTGTGAAAGAAGTTCTGGATGAGATGAGACAGTACTTGATGCTGGCAACAGATGAGGATCGGATTGTTAGGGAAGAAAGAGTGAGAAGCTCGGTAACAGCGGTGGAGCAAGATCCTATGCTGCAGCGTACTGTTCTAAGACTCGAGGCTCCTCCTGTTATATCTCAAGATTTTAATAAAGGAAAAGGAGTGGTTTACAGCTATGAGGACCTTCAGAAACCGAAAGAGGGCAGGTTGCAGTCAGAGAAATTGATGGCATCTGCAATCAGAGCTGGTTCAGCAGGGCAGTGGAACGCTGGGAATATGGCTAGGACGTTAAGTGATGAGGTGTACGTTGGCTATAATTTTATGGCCACTTCTGAAGGTTCAACGGTATTTAGCACTGGTTTCTTGGAACTTTGTGCTTCGACCGGGACCAAGAAGAAAGTGTACCAGCGAAGACGGCCCCCAAAATCAAGGAGAAAGCCTAGACCTTTGTTGTTGGCTGATAAGACTGAGGGGGTGATGTGGGACAAAGCAGCAGATAAGAGTGTTGTGGGGAACTTCTAGTTTCGGCGAAGTCTAAAACCCCAAAGGTGATCCCAAGGGAGGGATCGCCCAACGCTTAAATGAGCATTTTCAGCTGGAATTGCCAGGGTTTGGGGCGTACTCAAGACCTGACAATCCAGAGACTCCAGGAGATTCGGCGTACGTATCTTCCGGAGATCATGTTCTTGATGGAGACTAAGAAGTGCAGGGATATTTTGGTGGATTTACAGCAGTGGTTAGGTTATGATAGGGTGTTTACGGTGGAGCCTAGAGGCTTGAGTGGTGGCTTGGCAGTATTTTGGAAAAACGAGATCAAGTTGGACTTCAAATTTGCGGATAAGAATCTCATTGACATGCAGGTTCAGTTTGGAGAAGTCAGTTTTTATCTTTCTTGTATATATGGAGAACCCAGTTCTGAAGGGAAGAATATAGTATGGGAGAGAATCTCAAGGATTGGAGTCAATAGAAGAGAAAAGTGGTGTATGCTTTGTGAGAGACAAGGTTTCACTTCTTAGATTTAGGTTAGGTCAAGAGAGATGAATGAGAATCGTGGGCTGAATCCCGTAAATAAACTTGAAGAATGAATATGATTTTATTGATGAGTTGAAAGATGATGAATACAAAGGAATGTATCTTGAGATGACTGCTAAAGAATACGTAATGCTTTTAATCTAGTACAAAAGTTGATGTATGGAAAAGAGATCCCCCTTGTCTTTTATCTTCTCCATCTTTATATAGTCTAGGTTTCGTTGGCAACCCTTCAACTATTCTCCTAGATATTTGGCTTCAATTACGGAGCTCGCTTTAGGCTCCTCTTGACCGAGTCTCTTATGGTGTTAGCTCACTTTCTGTCGTGACCTCTGCTATGATGTCTCCCAGGTCCAGTCGTCAGCTCGGCTTTCAGCTCCCTTTGTTATGATGGGCTTATCGCAACCCACATGCTAGCTCACGCTTATCGGTACCTCACCTGAGGGTCATATTCGGGTCCAACAGTTGCCCCCAGCTTCCGAATAAAATCCTTTGTCTCGGAAGCTAGAATCTAGCTATCGATCTTATCTTTTCGTTAAGATAATGATTAGTTCTTATCCTATTTAGATTCAGCTTACTCGATCTAACGGTCTTTATTACGTTTGGCAGAATCTATGGTTCAGATGGAGAGGGTTTGAAATGACTTTTCCGAATCTCGAGAGGTGATGGGATATAAAGCGGTGAACATTAACTGCTAGCCTTCCACTTTCTCCACGCCTCCGTTCGGTTTTCAAGGTAACTTCTCTCTCTTTATTTTACTGCGATTTTTTTATCTTCCTCGTTACTTTTCTCTGCAAATTCTCTCCCAAACCTTGCAATCGATTTTCTCCTTAACCTTCCCATACTATGGATCATCCGAAAGAAGGTTCCGGGGAATCCGGGATGCCTCCCTCTGCTTCTGGAGCTAAACTACTGAAAGTTAAGCAAGAAATCGGAGCCAAGATGAGGAAGGGGAAAAAGACAGCCAGGGAGGCAATCGCGACCAGAGTTTCTAAACGGAAGAAGAAAGACGATTCTAGTGGGAGCAGTCCTCACTCGCCTTCGTTGCTGAAAAATCAAGACGTGGTTAACCTCATGGTTCAAGCTCTCGCCCAAAAGGAGCTTGGCCGTGCCTGTAATTCTGACGAAACCCCCGAGACCGCTCCGGAGGGTTGGTTCTGTTGCCATGAGAAGTACATCTCCAAGTCTCACTTGAGATTTCCTCTTCCGACCCTACTGCTTGATCTACTAGATCATTATCAGTTAGCCCTTTCCCAACTCTGTCCCTCGGTTATCCGGGTGATAAACGGCTTTATCACTAGGTCCAAAGAGGAGGGGGTTAGCGTCGGTCTTACCGAACTTATGAGCCTCTTTTCCCTGAAGGAAAGCGCCTCTAAGGAGGGTGGTACCGGGACCTACTACCTCCCTAGTCGTCCCAATCATGTTATCTTCAGATTCTCTAGTAGTGATGATGACTGGAGGAAGAAGTATTTTTACGTTAAAGTTGATCCTTCGACGGTTCCTGTGGGTCGGAACCTTAGGGTCACTTGGACTAATCCATCTGGTTAGGAATTCTAGGGATATTTTTTTTTGTTTTATTCATTTATGGCCGAGTAACCTTTTGCTCTGATTTACTTGCAGAAATCGAAGATCCCCCGAAGCTCTCTACCAAGCTCACCAGGGCTCTATACCGCAAGTTGCAACAGAGTCCCTGTACCTGGGTGGCCTACACCACTTCTCGAATAAGTGCAGCCAGATTCCCAGATACCTACAACGCCTCTTTCCAAGATCCCATTCCTGCTGAGAACCTTGAGAGTGAGTTCTTGTCAGAACCTTTTCAATGATTTTATCGCTTTGAAGTTTTTAAACTTAAGGATTTCCATTGTTCCAGTTTCGGCAGGCGATTCGGTTGTATCGATCTCAACTGGTGCTAGTGCTTCGGGAACTGAAAAGTCTCAGCCAGGTGACATGACTCTGCGACCGTCATTCCGTTCTAGGGGTAACCCCTCTAAAGCTGCCAGTGCTTCTCGTGGAAGCGACAGGAACCAAGGAGGATCGTTCCTTATCTCAATGAAGGAAGTTTTGGACGACGGAGGATCCAAACCTGTTGTCGAGACTACTCCAACTGAGGTTGTAGCTCAGGATGCTGCTCCTCTCCCTGAGGTCCAGGTGCCGGAGGCTGACTACCAGGCTCCGAAGGGTACCTCTGAGATCGAGCCGTCGAGACACAAGAGGCCCAGGATCGATCAGGGCGGAGCTTCCATCCGTTCTTCTTCCTCGTCCTCTAGAGGAGGGACTGTTGGGTGGAGCTTTACCCATTCGAAGCCTGGGTCGATCCTGGATGACTCTTGGGGCCTAGCTGCGATAATGAGGCACCTGAAGAGCGTGGGATGTCCCCTTCCAGCGCTCAAGGACCTGACTAACCGAGATGAGTATCTCGATATTGCCCACTGTATGGGTCAGGTACGTGATCTCTATCTGTTATTTGTTTACATTCTTTGGAGACGATGATATATATATATATTTTCTTTGGATTTATTGCAGTTGGCTGGGGCTGTTAACAGGGCCCAGCTCAGGTTTGAGAATGCTCTGTGTGCTGCCCCCAATGCTGGTGAACTTGCTGAGGTTACCGAGATGGTTAAGGCAGCCAAAACCGATCTTGACCAAGCCCGGGTTCGAATTTCTGAACTCGAAGCCGAAGTGACGAGGCTAGGCTCGAAGGCCGATGCTCAGCAAGGAGAGATCGAGAGTCAAAAGCTCGATATCCAGGTGAAGAGCAGGAGGATCAATGATTTAGAGGCTGCTCGAAAGATAGCTGAGCATCAAGTACGTGAGCTCATTGCCTCATCCCGGGATAGCCAGAAGAACAAGGAAGCTGAAGTCAAGCTGGCTGTCAGGGAAGGGAAGAAAGAAGTCGCCGAAGCTTACGGCAAGATCCTGGTCTGTGTTAAGGAGAAGTTTGCTAGGAAGAAAGATGAGGTCGACGCTTTGGTGTACGCTCAGGAGCTCCAAGCTAATGCCGACCTCTTGAAGGATATGCTGAACAACAAGATCCAAAGCGTTGAAGAGGAGTACAACCAATTGGTGGCCTTATTACCAGAAGCGACAACTGCGTATGAGAAGGCTCAAGTCTCTGACTTCTCGGTCAGCAAGCTTCCTCTTCCCCAGATCTCGGAGAGTTCAGGTACTTTCGAGATTAACATGTTTAATCCATCCTTTTCTGGGGAGTATGGCTCTAATTTGGGTTTGATGGCTCCTGACTTAGCTCCAGTCGAGGCAGCAATAGGAGGTGACGGCAATGTGGTCGATGAGGGAGTTCCTGCCGGTGCTGGTGATCCGATTCAGGAAGAGAAGGAAGATTGAGAGCTACGGCTCTTTTAACTTTATGTTTTGTGTTTTTAAGACTTCGGCCTAAGGGCTTTGTTTCGTTATGTTTTGTGACTTAGTGCCTGAGGAGGCCTTTAAACCTTAACGCTTGCTGGATTTCAATAGCCTGGGGAGGTTTTTAAACCCTTTCTTATGTTTAAATCGTGGCTATTATTTCTGTTTTAAGTTTTTGAACTTAACCTCGTTTCATTTAATCATAGTGATTGCGAATCTCAGATGAGTTGTGTGCCGTCATCGTTGAGTCGGATTAGGACCTTTAGTCTTTATTTATGATAAGCATTTAGCTTAATGGATATTCGGTCGTGATAACCTTAAAGAGAAGTTCTTGATTTTAGCTCGGGGACCTGAGTCCGATTCGAAAGGTTCTGGGACCTGGTTGTTCAGGTTCGTAGGAACCTGGATTTAGATTTATAGGGACCTGAGTTAATTCGAAGGACTTCGAGGCCTTTGAAGTTTAACGGATGGAATTGAGGAATTTCGGGATTTTCCTGATTCTTTAGGATTTTAAGACCTTTCGATTTTGATAAGGGTTTCAAGACCTTTTGGTTTTGATTAGGATTTTAGGACCTTGCTGATTGTTAAGGATTTTAAGACCTTAGTTTATGTTAAGGATTTTAGGACCTGATTGTTAAGGATTTTAAGACCTTGGTTTATGTTAAGGATTTTAAGACCTTTGGGTGTATTAAGGATTTTAAGACCTTTGGGTGTATTAAGGATTTTAAGACCTTAGGTTCAGGTTTTTAGGGACCTGAATGTATTCGAGATTGTTGAGCTTAGGTCCCGATTTAGGGGGACCTAAATTTTCTTGGAGGGTTTTAAGACCTTTGATGTTTATGAAACTGAATCAATCGTTTTATTAATATCAGATATCAGAGAATACATGATTCAGATTATTTACACAGTAACTATTTTTAGGCTAAGTGTTCTTGGTAACACCTGCCCCTTTGGCTTAGGTGAGGAGGTTGGTGAGAAGAGGTTGGGGCTGCACTCATGACGGAGTTGCCTACGTACCCAGTCAAGGGATCAAGCCAAACGTAGTTCAGGGGTTTTAGGTACCTAATGATAGTATCTTTTGAGGTTCGTGGCATTCCACGATCGGATTTCAGGTACCCCGGTTCGTACCTTCTGGAGTTTGTAAACTCCGGGTCGTACTATGTGGATAATTCGGTAGGGTCCTTCCCAGTTGGTTCCTAACTTTCCAGCTCCCGGTTCCTTTGTTCCTTCGAACACTTTCCTAAGCACTAGGTCCCCTACGGCGAACTGTCGGGGCCTTACTTTGGAATTGTAGTGTCGTGCCATTGCTTGCTGATAATTTTGAATGCGAAGCAAGGCTTGGTCTCGTCTTTCCTCGATCAGGTCGAGGCTATCCATCAGGAGCTGGTTATTAGCTGCGGGATTTGAGGTGCAGAGCTCCCGTCTGAGGCTACCTGCGGTGGTTTCTGCTGGGACGACAGCTTCCATCCCGTAAGCTAAGGAGAAGGGAGTTTCCTCTGTAGCTTTTCGTGGGGTGGTTCGGCAGGCCCATAGTACTTCGGGTAGTTTTTCCGACCAAAGCTCCTTTTGGGCTCCTAGGCGTTTCTTGAGGTTTGCTAAAACTGATTTGTTGGCAGCCTCCGCCTGTCCGTTCCCTTGAGGTCGCCGAGGTGATGAGAAGGTGAGGCGGATGTTCCATTTATCGCAGAAACTTTTGAAGTCGTGGGATATGAACTGTCCTCCATTGTCGGTTACGATTTCGTATGGGACGCCATGCCTGCATACGATGTTTTTCCAAACAAATCCTTCGACCTCGAATCTGTTTATTTGTTGGAAAGCTTCAGCTTCAATCCATTTCGTGAAGTAGTCGGTTAGGACCAGGAGGTTTAGTAACTTCTTTCCTTTCCCTGAAGGTACTAATGGACCTATAATGTCCATAGACCACCTCATGAATGGGTAGGGAGCTGATATGTTAGACAGCTTTTCCGCTGGTTGGTGTATGATCGGTGCATGCCTTTGGCATTTGTCGCACGATGAGGAGTAGACCTCACAATCTGCGATAATGGTAGGCCAGAAGTAGCCTTGTCTTTTTATTCGGATGGCTAAGGCTCTGCCTCCGGAATGGTTTCCACAGGAACCGTCGTGCATTTCCTTCATGAGTTTCATAGCTACTAGGCCGTGAACGCATTTTAGGTAAGGTCCGGAGACACTTCGTTTGTGGAGGGCTGACTCGATTATACAGTATCTTGCTGCTAAGCTTTGAGTTTTCGAGCCTCCCACTTGTTGGGTGGAATTTTTCCCTCTAGGATGTAATCCATGATCGGTATTCTCCAGTCTTCTCTCCCTACAACTTTGTTGTGAAGAGAGGAGGGAGATTCCTGTTCGGGACCTGGTGCCGTGGTGCCCCCGGAGATATTCGTTGGAGTAGGTTCTGGGTTCTGAGGAATATCTCCAATTTCCTCGTTATCCCCTGTGGTTTGTGTAGCGTTCCTAGATGCGTTTTTAAGAGCGGTGCGGCTTCTTGTTTGGACTTTATAGACAAGTGGCTCCGAGGTCTGGATGGTGCCCCCGGAGGTACTCGTAGAGTTAGGCTCTAGGGAGTCTGAACTTCGGTGAGTACCTTCACTTTTGTCGTTGTTTTCCGGGTTCTGGGTTGCTTTCCTGGAGGTGTGCTTTCTAAAGCTGCGTGTTCTAGTTTTCGGGAACCAGAATGTCGTGAAAACTTGGGTAGCTACCGTCGGGAGGCTGTTATCCTCTATTTTTTCCTTTGGTTTGCTATCCATCTCAGCCTTGGTAGCTATGTCGATACTTGGCTTCTCGATTCCTTCCACGGGTATAATTCGTTTTACGAGAGGGTCGGATGTGGAAGCTAATGCGGCGAGCGCGTCTGCTGAGGAGTTCTCCCCTCGTGGGATCCTCGTTAGCTCGAACTTGTCAAACTGCTTTGTGAGGTTTAGGACGACCTCGAGGTATGCCCCCATTCTTTCGTCCCTTGTTTCGTATTCCCCGTGAAACTGGCTAGCTACCAGCTGCGAGTCGCTGTAGGCGTTTAGCTCCCGAATTCCGAGGCTCAGGGCGAGCTTTAATCCAGCGATTAGTGCTTCGTACTCGGCCTCGTTGTTGGAAGCGTTAAATCCAAGTCTATAGGATTGTTCGATGGTTTCTCCGGCTGAGGAGGTTAGTCTTAAACCGACACCGGAGCCTTGCCTTGACGAGGCTCCGTCCACGTATAGGCTCCATTTCGGAACCTCTGTTTCCTGGTCTAGATGTTCGGATGCTAGCTCAATAACGAAATCGGCGAGGACCTGAGCTTTTGCTGCTGCTCGGGGTCTGTACTCGATGTCGTACTCGCTGAGCTCTATAGCCCATTTTGCTAATCGTCCGGATTGGCTAGGGCTATGCAGAATCGTCCGTAATGGTTGTGAGGTCATTACGATGATCGAGTGCGATTGGAAATAAGGTCGCAGCTTCCTGGCAGCTGTCACGACTGCTAGGGCTAGTTTTTCCATGGTGGGATATCTCGTCTCGGCGTCTATTAAGCTTTTGCTAGTATAATAGACAGGTCTCTGTTCGTTTTGTTCCTCTCGTACTAGCACTCCGCTGACTGCAGCTGCCGACACGGCGAGGTACAGGTACAGTGGTTCTCCTACTACAGGTTTGGATAGTATCGGAGGTTCCGAGAGGTAAGCCTTCAGCTGTTTGAAGGCTTCTTCGCACTTTTCATCCCATAAGAACTTCTTATTATTTTTCAGAAGTTTATAGAATGGAAGGCATTTATCGGTGGACCTGGAGATGAATCGATTTAGTGCTGCGATCCGTCCGGTCAATCTTTGTACCTCTCTGGTCGTTTTAGGTGATGGCATTTCCAGGAATGTCGCTATTTGTTTCGGGTTGGCTTCGATGCCTCTTTCGGTTACGAGGTAACCTAGGAATTCGCCGGAAGGTACTCCGAAGGTACACTTAGCTGGGTTTAGCTTCATGTCGTATTTGTTGAGGATTTCGAAACATTCTCTTAGATGGGAGATGTGGTCCTCCCCCTTTGAGGATTTGACTAACATGTCGTCGATGTAGACTTCCATGGTTTTTCCGAGTTGTCCAGCGAACATTTTATTTACTAACCTTTGATAGGTAGCTCCCGCGTTTTTCAAACCAAACGGCATGACCTTGTAACAATAGGTTCCTCGTTCAGTTATGAATGCGGTTTTCTCTTGATCCTCAGGATCCATCATAATCTGGTTATATCCTGAAAAGGCATCCATAAAGGACAAGAGCTTGTGTCCAGCCGTTGCTTCGACCAAACGATCGATATGAGGTAACGGGAAGCTGTCCTTAGGACAGGCTTTGTTTAAATCGGTGAAGTCTACACAGATTCTCCATTTCCCATTCTTCTTTTTTACTACCACTGGGTTAGCTAGCCAATCGGGGTATTGTACCTCTCGGATGGACCCGGCCTTTGTTAGTCGATCGACCTCGTCGTTGACAGCTTGGGCTTTTTCTAGACCTAGCTTACGACGTTTCTGTTTGATCGGTTTAAAAGTAGGGTCTACATTGAGCTTATGAGTGGTGACATTTGCATCTATGCCTTTCATGTCGCTGGTGGTCCATGCAAAGGTTTTGATATTCTGTTTTAGGAATTCGACGAGCTCCTTTTTGGTTTCGAGAGGTAGCTCGGATCCGATGCTCACATGTTTCTCAGGATTTGAGTCGTCGATGCTAACTTTTTCGGTGAGGTTCTTAGGGGGACCTCGGATATTTCGTTGCATTTCGCGACTCTCCTGGATCTGTAATTGCTATTGGGGGGATTCTTTTATGATCTCGAATCCTCCCAGGTAACAGATCCTTGAAATCTTTTGGCTACCGTGTATGGTAGCTATTCCGTTGGTTGTTGGAAATTTCACGCATTGGTGATAAGTTGAAGCTACTGCTTTCATCTTATGAATCCAAGGCCTTCCGAGGATTGCGTGGAAAGGGGATGGTTTGTCGACAACTATGAAGTTGGTCATTTTCATGACTCCGCCAGCTATAATTGGGAGCTTAATTGTTCCCAATGAGGTGGCTGTTTCACCTGAGAAACCTACGAGGTTGGATTTCTGGTCGACAATTTCGTAGTCGTCTATTTCCATTCCCTTTAGTGCGTTGTAGAAAATAAGATCGACGGAGCTTCCGGTGTCGATCATGAGCTTAGGTACCTCGTACCCTGCTATATTTAATGTTATGACAAGGGCATCGTCGTGAGGTCTATCGAGGTCTAATGTCTCACTCTCCCAGAAAGAGATCTTAGTGTTAGACTCAGGCTTGGTCGGTTTGGACTGAGTGTTTGACACAGCTTTCCGTACGTGACTTTTAATAGAGTTAACGGAGTCTTGACACACATCGGACCCTCCAAGGATGTAATCGATCCTTGAGCCAGGGCTCGATTGGGGAGGTGGTTTACTCAAGAGGGCCTCGATTTGTAGGCTTTTTCCTTGTGGAAACTTTCCAAGGATCATATCGACTCTCTTTTTGGGAGCTGGGGGTGGTGAGTCTGTTTCTTTTTCAGGTGACCTCTCGCGTTTTGGAGAGCTATCTCTGGGACCTCTCTTCTGATAAGGTTGTGGCTTTTTGAGGTCCACATCTTTTATTTCTCCGGCTGCGAATTTAGCAGCCAGTTGTCGTTGGAGGTCCCAACATTCTTCGGTTGAATGTCCCTTTCGATCGTGGTAAGAGCAATGTTTGCTCTCGTCATAACCTTTGGACCAGGGGGCTTTAGCTGTCGCGGCGACAGGTTTTTCTTCCTTGTCTTCCTCGACTACGTAAGAATGTTCTCCCTGGGTCTGATTATTTCGGGAGCTACCTCTTTTGTGAGGTCCCTTTCCATCGGAGGCTTCGCCTTTCGGGTGACTCTGGGGTTTTCTGTGGAGCTTATCTAATGCTGCCATTTCCTCCTCCAAGGTAATGTATCTAGAGGCCTTATGGAGGGCGTCATCGATAGTTGGAGGGGGATTTAGCGTTAGCTCCGAGAAGAAACCTGATTTATACCAGAGACCTCTCCTAAGAGCCTCAATGGCTACCTGATCGTTGGGATTCGAGAGTTTAGTTCTTACTGCTCTGAACTTTTCGATGTAGACTCGCAGTGAGTCTCCCAGTCCTTGTCTGATCTTCCAGAGGTCAGCCTCAGACGCTTGTTTCAGGATGTGAGTTGAATATTGCTTCATAAAGGCGTTAGCCAATTGATCGAAACTGTCTATAGAGTTCGGCTCGAGGCTGGAGAACCATTCGAGAGCTGTTCCGATCAGGTTTTCGGCAAATGTTCTGCAATATCCTGCATCACACTCTTCCTTTGTGAAGTGAGCTTTAACGATAGCTAATCGGAAGGCTCTTAAATAGGCCTTTGGGTCTGCGTTCCCATCGTATTCAGGAATCTTAATTTTTCGAGTATCTCTTATGTAAGAGTTGGCAATTCTATCGGTGAACGGAGTTCCACGAGTCTCCTCAATTAAGCTCTCGATTTCGGGAGCTGAGCTCGTTACCTTGTGAACTTGAGCTCCCAATTTCTGGAGAGCTGCGTGGGTTCGCTCCATGTACCTGCGAATTGCGTCAGGTCCCTCGAAGGGAAGGACATTTGGGTCATTATCAGATACTCGGCGAGCAGGTTCCTGGTGAGACCGAGCTCGGTCGTCTTCCCAGCTAGCTGGCGAAATAGGTCGCTCATTGGTCCTTAGGCTCCGAGCGAGGTTAGTGCGGAGAGCTGCAGGATCAGCATCCGTCCTTTGGTATTCGTCTGTGCTTGGGGTTGAAACCCTAGCTTGAAACACCGAAGCTGATGTTCTGCCCCCGGACGGTATGTTGGTTCCTGCTCCAGACCCGGAAGGAGGTGGCGGTGGAGGCAAACGGGTGCTCCCACCGGTGTTTCGATCAGGCATGGAGCTAGTTGTAGCTACATTGCTCCCCATGGTGCTGGTGATAGGAGGGGTAAACGCAGGAGCTGTCCTAGCGCGAGGCGTTTGGAAAGCAGGTTCCTGCCCTTCTGCACCTGGGCTATCAGGGGAGAAGTTCAGGCGCTCTCTAGGGAAGGAAGGGTCAGCTAACCGTTCATGGAAAGTGACTCCTCTTCCCTGGTGGACGGACGGTTGGGTCGTTGCGGATTGAGATCTGGTTATCTCTTCGAACTGTTGCTGCCGTTCGGCTAACTGTTGCACCGTTCGCTCGGTCTCTTGAGCTTTGTCCACTAACTGGAGCATCATCCGACGGATCTCAGAAAGCTGATCTTCCGTTTGGTTCGGAGCGGATTGATGCGATGGGTTATTGAGGGCTGAGGACCCAGAGTTGGTCCCTCCGGAGGCTCTCGGGTTATTTGCCCCCGGAGCAGTGCGATTCGGTGAGCTATTGCTCTGGTTCGATTGATCGGGGTTAGATGGATTCGTTCCGTCTAATGGATTCATCCTTTAAGCTTTAGAGAAAGGGATTCGATTATTTGTCCCCACAGACGGCGCCAATTGTGAGAGACAAGGTTTCACTTCTTAGATTTAGGTTAGGTCAAGAGAGATGAATGAGAATCGTGGGCTGAATCCCGTAAATAAACTTGAAGAATGAATATGATTTTATTGATGAGTTGAAAGATGATGAATACAAAGGAATGTATCTTGAGATGACTGCTAAAGAATACGTAATGCTTTTAATCTAGTACAAAAGTTGATGTATGGAAAAGAGATCCCCCTTGTCTTTTATCTTCTCCATCTTTATATAGTCTAGGTTTCGTTGGCAACCCTTCAACTATTCTCCTAGATATTTGGCTTCAATTACGGAGCTCGCTTTAGGCTCCTCTTGACCGAGTCTCTTATGGTGTTAGCTCACTTTCTGTCGTGACCTATGCTATGATGTCTCCCAGGTCCAGTCGTCAGCTCGGCTTTCAGCTCCCTTTGTTATGATGGGCTTATCGCAATCCACATGCTAGCTCACGCTTATCGGTACCTCACCTGAGGGTCATATTCGGGTCCAACATGCTTGGGGATTTTAACGAGATCCTCAATAATGATGAAAAGATTGGAGGACCTATGAGATCAGAAGAATCGTTCAAACCTTTTTGGGATATGTTGTCTGCATGTAGAATGGAAGAGCTGGAGTCATCGGGGATCAGGTTTACTTGGGCTGGTCAAAGGTGGAAAAAGTGGATTCAGAGTTGTTTGGACAGAGCTTTTGGTAACAGAGAGTGGCTGAGAGTATTCCCGGGGTCTAATCAGAGATTTTTGGCCAAACGTGGGTCTGACCACAGACCTGTCTTGTTAATGATGCAAGCGTCACAGTCAAAAAACAGGGGTCAGTTCAGGTATGACAAAAAATTATTGTTCCAGCCGGGGGTTAAGGAAAAAATCATTGAAGCCTGGAGGGGAACAGAGGGGGGATATGATAATCGTTGTGTGGCAAAACGATTGCGTGATTGTAGAGGTGCTTTGAGTGTGTGGAAGAAAGAGAAGGACTTCAATGCCAAAGACAAGATTCATATTTTGGAAGATCGATTGGAGTGGTTCCAATCAAGAAATTACCCCTGTTGGCATGCTATCAGAGTGATTAAGAAGGAGCTGTGTAGAGCCTATAAGGAAGAAGAGCTCTTTTGGCAGCAGAAGAGTATGGAAAAATGGCTGAAGTATGGGGATCGCAACTCTAATTTCTTCCATGAAACGGTTAAAGCCAACAGAGAGAAGAGGAAGCTCATCAAATTAAAGGATGGCAGTGGGTTGGAGCATTGGTCAGAAGAATCTAAGGCTCAGGTGGCTTTGGATTATTATAAGGAGCTCTTCAAATCTTCCAACCCCCCTAGCTACCAACCTGTGTTTCAGAGTATGAGACAAAGAGTGACAGATTCGATGAATCAGAGGTTATTGGCTGCTGTTACAGATGAAGAGATCAGAGATGCAGTTTTTGGCATAAAATCATCAAGTGCTCCTGGCCCAGATGGGATGTCGGGCCTCTTCTTTCAACAATATTGGGGAGAAATTGGCCCCAAAGTGTCCTTTGAAGTGAAGAGATTTTTTGAAAGAAGAAGGATGCCAGTGGATTGGAACTTCACCTTTATCTGCCTCATACCAAAAGTACAAGATCCGGAGACGATGACTGACTTACGGCCGATCAGTCTCTGCTCGGTCTTGTATAAAATCATCTCTAAGATTTTGGTGAAACGGTTGCAGCCCATTCTTCCTGAGCTTATCTCGGTCAATCAATCAGCCTTTGTGGCAGAGAGACTGATCACTAATAACATTGGCATTGCGCATGAAGTGGTACATGGCCTTAGAGTCAATCCGATGCTCATGTACGACGGTATGGTGGTGAAGACTGATATGTCAAAAGCGTATGATAGAGTCGAGTGGAGTTATCTGAGGAGTTTGTTGGACGCTCTTGGGTTTGATGCGAGATGGATCTCTCTGGTCATGGAGTGTGTTTCGTCAGTTTCCTATGTGGTGCTTATAAACGACCAGCCTTTTGGTTTGATCAAGCCTCAACGGGGTTTGCGCCAGGGTGATCCGCTATCCCCAAATTTGTTTGTTCTTTGCACTGAGGGACTTACCCATTTGATGAATTATGCGGAAAGTGCTTCTCTCCTCTCAGGCGTAAAATTTGCAGAATCAGGGCCCTCAGTGAATCATCTCTTGTTTGCAAATGATAGTTTGTTCATGTGTAAGGCGACTCAAGCTCAGGCTGTGGCTCTTCATGAGGTGTTGAAGGTGTATGAAAGAGCAACTGGACAAACTATCAATTTGCAGAAATCGGCAATCTCTTTTGGAGATCAGGTGGATTCCATGTCTAAGCTTGCGATTCGAGGGATTCTTGGCATTGATAATGAAGGAGGATCTAGCAAGTACTTAGGTCTGCCTGAATGCTTCAGTGGATCAAAAATTGAACTGCTGGATTATCTTCGAGGGAGGGTTAATGGCAGGTTGAATGCGTGGTACCTAAGGAAGCTATCACAAGGGGGGAAAGAAATTTTATTGAAAACTTCGGCCTCTGCTCTGCCTGTCTTTGCGATGTCAGTTTTCAAGCTTCCGAAAACGCTTTGTGCAAATATTTCAAGTGTGATGGCGAATTTTTGGTGGGGAACAGATGCGCATCTTAGGAAAATCCATTGGATTTCTTGGGATAAACTTTGTCTGCCAAAGGAGAGTGGAGGAATGGGTTTCAGAGATTTGGAGGCGTTTAATCAAGCTCTCTTGGCAAAGCAGGCGTGGAAAGTACTTTCTGAACCTAATTGCTTGCTGGCTCAGATGCTTAAGAGCATATATTTCCCTCGCACAGGTTTTTTGGAAGCCAAATTGGGTGATAGACCGTCCTTTGCTTGGAGAAGTCTGCTCTTTGGAAGGGACCTCCTCGCCAAGGGCCTGCGGAAAAGGGTGGGTGATGGAAACTCTATCTTTGTTTGGACTGATAAATGGCTGGAAGATGAAGCGGATGGTTTTGGCCTTCGTGCTCCATGGATTAAAAACTGCACTTTCAATGTTAATCTGAGAGCTAGGGAGCTGATTGATTTTCAGAGTAGAAGATGGAACCTTCAAGCTCTTGAGGAGGTCTTCGTGCCTTCCGACATTCAGATCCTGATCAAGAACCAACCGGTGGTTTCTAAGGAAGATTTTTGGGTTTGGAAATTCAATAAATCTGGAGCTTACTCGGTCAAATCTGGTTACTGGTTGGCGGCTCTGGACAAATCCAAAGAGCTACGAAGAGTTATGGAGGCTCTGCCTTCGATCAATGTACTTAAAGCCAACACTTGGAAGGTTCAGATGGCTCCTAAGATTAAGACCTTCATTTGGAAGGCTCTTTCGTAAGCTCTGCCCGTTGTTGTATGCTTAATAGAAAGAGGTATGAAATGTGATGACAGATGTCAGTTGTGTGGCTTTGAGGGTGAATCAGTGAACCATGTGCTGTTTAGTTGCCATCTTGCTCGAATATGTTGGGCTCTCTCCAACATCCCGTGCCCTCGTGGGGGATTTAGTGTATCGTCGATCTATGAGAACATCTCATACTTGTTGAGAATCAGACCTGTTGGAAGGTATGGAGCGGACTCTGTTCGAAGCTGGCCGTGGCTTCTTTGGTTTTTGTGGAAGAACAGGAACTCCTTTATTTTCGAAGGTAAAACTTTTGAAGCTGAGGAAATTGTTGTGAAAGCAAATCAGGAAGCTGAGGTTTGGTTCTTAGCGCAACAAGTGCAGAGTGGAATGGAACTAGAAGAGGAGTTCTGTAACGGTTTCGTGTTCGTTACAGAATGTTCCAGTTGGTTGGGTTCAGTGTGAGTTTGCGATGGATTGGGCAAGCCGAGGTGAGAGCATGGGAGCTTCATGGATTGTAAAAGATGAGAAAGGTAAAGTCTTGGAGCATAGTAGGCGTGCATTTGTGGAGGTGGGATCATTGACAGAGGCTAAATTGCAATTGTGGTTATGGGTTCTGGAAAGTATGAGAAGTTTGAAGAAAAAGAAGGTTAGGTTTGTTTCATCATTTGGGGACCTGATAGAAGCAATTGAAAAACCTTCCTTCTGGCCTGCTTTGCAGTTTGAGGTGGGAGAGATCAAGAGAGAGCTGGAGGCTTTTGAAGCGTGGGAACTAAGGATTGGGTCTTGGAATACAATCAGATGTGCATCCTTCATTGCTCAGAGTGTGAGGAACTTAGGTCTCACTCAGTTTTATGTAGCTGCTGGTCATCCAAGATGGTTGGATCATATCTATGCGAATGACAGAAGTGCATCTGGTGGTAATTAATTAGTTTGCTGATTTTTTGGTATCCGCCTTTGTAGGCGTGGATGTGTAGTTGGATGAGTCTTTCTAACCCTTTTTTTTGTAGTGATTGTGAAGCAAGTTGTGTTGCTTGGCTGTTTTGTTGTATGGAACCAAGTTAGTATATATATGATTTCAATTTAAAAAATAAAAAAAAAAGAAAGAATCAGATTTGACCCCAAAAAAGAATAGAAAAGAAAGAGTCAGAAAGCAAAGTGGGCTTTTTAGCGGTGGGTTTAGTTATTTTTGAAAAATAGGTTTTTAGAAGTGTGAAATAAGTACCAATTTTTTAGGGGTTTTTGCACCGTTCGCAGCCCCACCGATTGATCCGCTTATAAATTTTTTTTTTTCAGACAAAAAAATAAAAGAATAATTCTAAGAAACTTGTTCACTTTTGTACCATGCTCATATGATGGCAGAATTGTCGACTGCATAATCGTCTATGTAATATTTCTCATCGTTGTAATAGTATAATTAATCGGACGTTAAAAAAAAAAAAATATTGTTCACGGTTTCAGTGGTCTGAGTTCCCTGGATTTGGAAAAGGAACGCAAAAGTGTCAAAACACTTACACAAGGATGATCACACCTCAAACTGAGGTCTAAACATAAGCCCTCTTTGTCCTATCTGCGTATCTAAACCCATTGATCAACATCATCTTCACTTACTAGTCCGTGGAGATGTCCATAATTAGGCATATGGGCAGAAGTTATCCAAAAAAAAAAAAAAATCAGAATTAGTCAAGTCCGACGTGATAGAGCAAGCAACCTTGTATATCATACAACAAAATTAACTTTTGAATTAAGCAAATCTATCAAACAAACAAAAAAAGAAAATCTAAAGACTAGAAGATAATTCTGTCACAAGTCACATCCAAGAAAATATTTATTTAATACAATTCCTTGTAAAGTTTATCCAGGTAAATAATAATACAAGAACAAGGAGATCATAGGCTTGCATCAGCGTTAGAACCACCGCTTCCCCTCTTGTTTCCTGTTGTGTTCTTCAGAATCTGCATGCACCAAAAACAATATCACCAAAGAATCTAACTTTGCATTCTCATCTTCTCCACCACGTGAACAGCAAAACCACAGACATAACAAGAACTAAGCTGTGAATGAGCTATTCCAAGAACCATTGAATAATCTAAACATATATTTGTGAACTAATCTCAAGCTTATCTTAGCTCCTTAGTATTCTATTCGATGAATGGTTTCTCTAAGGCTTGCAAATTGATGGTTCTTAAATACAAATATGTTCAGTCGTTGACACATTGCAGATGCGGATGATAGATAAAAAAAGGTATACCTGTCTAAGCATCTGGTTCTCGTTCTGCAAGGTAGAGAGTCTCTCTTCAAGTTCAGAGTTTCTGTTCTCCAAGTCTTTCACTCTGTTTTCCAACTCACCCAAGTAAGCTTTCTTCCTCTCTCTTGCTTGCTGTGCTGAAACTCTGTTCCTCAACAACCTTTTTATTTACACACAAAATTACCAAACAATTCCCATCACGCAACCTTTTATTTACCTTCTAAGCGGTAAATGGTAAAAAAAAAAAAAAAAACCTCTTAAGCCGCTTGGTCTCTTTCTCAGCCGGAGTCCTCCCTCTCTTCCTTTGACCCTCTCCTCCGACCGTTGCTTGTGTCTGGTCCTGACCGGTCGCCGATCCAGAGATTTCCTTTCCGGTAGCTTCTCCTCCAAACTCCGGAACTCGCCGTATCTCTTCATCGCTTTCAATTCCTGACGAAAAAAAAAAACAAAAAGGAAAGACTTTTAAAGACGAGACAGAAGTTACGGATCTTTCTAAAGATCTGCTGGACCCAATTGATAAAACCAATGATGATGATTGACTTAATATTAAATGCATGATGCTGAAAATCGATAAGATCAAGCGTGGGAGAAGTAAAAAATCAATTGATAATATTTTTTTGAACCTTCTTTGATCTCCAAATGAGGAGCAGAGCTTGAGGATCTCTCGCTGCTTGATGGTAGAGAGCTTGCAGGTAAAGAGCTAGTCGTTTGCTCCTGCATTTTTTTTTCCTTACTCTTTGAATCTCCTTTGAAGATGGATTGGGATTTACAGAAGCTGGTGATGAAGATAGAGATGGAAAAGAGCGGGACTTTACAGAACTGGGAAGAAATCTACTTGCGAGTCTTGTCGGGAAGGAATAGATTACTGTGGTTACAGCCGTCGGATCGAAGTAGAATCGGACGGATATAAAGACTGAATCGTGGAGGAGCATGAGCCTTGAGGAAATACGAGGATCCAAAGGCACATGAGATGGGAACGTGGGAAGATATGACCCGTAGATCTTTCCAGGATCTAACGGTGATTAATGGGAAGCGTATAATAGAGTGGGCCCATATGTCTGTCCTTTTGACAGAGAGTTTAGCCGTATTTCTTTCGTTTTGCCACGTGGCCCGCAACTATGACAAATTGTATTGCAAGTTGTAACCGATTGATATATATATATATAGTATTTTTTGACATTTCTGTGAAATATATTAAAATAAAATTAATTGTTGATTCACTGATGTCAAATACATTTATTTAATTTCGAAAAAGGAAGGAAACAAAACCAAACCGAACCGGGAGCTCATTATTTTTTCGAATATGAAACATCAAACTAAACCGGAGCTTGATAGGGAGCTCGCTTCTCTGGAACTCCATCCTCTGCTCTTCTATCTTCAAACCACTTTAAAACACGCCTCCTTGGAAGATTGGTCACTTGAACAATGCTGCTAACCACAGCATTCTATAATCCACACATCCATAAAGCTATATGAGATGGAAACATTCAACTAACATAGAATTGATCTCAATGTAAAAGGAAAAAGAAAAGGTCCTTACAGTGGGCCGTTTTGATCTTCTGTAAACTTTTTCTAATGTTTCAATGTGAGCTTTCTTCACTCTCTTCTGAGCAGACCATCTCTGTTGCATCACATGGACCGCTTCTTCTTTTACCTTTTCCACAGGTTTAACCTCTACAGCATCTTCAGCTGATGATGATTCCATTGGATCAGGTGGTGATGAGTTTTCAGGTGCTGCTACTGGCGGTTTCTCATCTGGCAGTGTAGCACTTAGCATTAGAAGCTTTGGAGGCGGGTCACGTAGCAGTTCAAGGACATAAGACCTATCAAGACATAGCTCAGCTGCCAGATTTTTTATCTGCAGAACCAAAACACAGCCAGAGGAACTATGCTAAACTATGATTCCAACAACACTGAACTTTATGGTAAGCAAAGGAACTTACACTAGTCTTACGTCTCCCAGCTTTCAATGCGTAAGCCAGTCTTCTAAGCTGCCAATTCTTCAGCTTCACCCGTCTTTCATCTTCTTCTTCGCTGTCATCATCATCATCCTCGATACCACCATCATCATGACCATCTTCTTCTTCATCATCAGCAACATCACTAGTAACCGAACCGAACAAATCGATGTCATCAACATCGTCACCACCACCCAATACTTCAGCTAACTCTGCTGCTAGTCTATCTAAGTCTTCCTCGCTTATCTCCTCATCATCTATCGAAGATTTATCATTGTTCAAATCTTCTTCAAGTAGATTAAACAGTGCCTCAAATGGATCATCCTCTTCCGCCTCCTCACCTCCACCAAAACTTTTCTGCCAAAAAAAATCAAAAGGTTGAAACTTTAAATCAAAGTAACTGCGAAAGTTCTCACCTTTCCACGAGATACTGCGAATGAGTATGAATTGAGTAATTTTCTTACCTTTTTGTTCTTCTTTGGAGACGAAGAAGACGAGGAAACGAATCCCTTTCGGTTCTTCCCACGACCAAAAACAAGTACAGAGCGAGAAGTACGATGAGTTGGAAGAGATAGAAGAAAAGGGCTAGCGCTCTGATTCGGAAAGAGAACTCTAGTGGCGGCGGATAGACCTGACGAAGAAGATAACGCCGGAGAACGAAAGGCGACGCCGGGAGAAGATAAGGCAACCGCCATAGCTTTTATCATCAAACTGTTTGCTGTTTTCAGCAGAAGGAAGTAATAAGCAGCGTTTATATGAACCGAAACGACGTCGCTTCACCCTCAAAGATAAAAAAAAAACCTTCATGCTGTTTACTGTTTACGATATAGCAACGCGTGCCGTTTATAAAGTCGTTTGTTTTTTATGCTTCGTCTGGTTTCAACGGGTCTCCACTCTGTATCTCTCTCTAGATTGTTTTCCTTCCTTCAGGGATTGATAATGGCGAATCCAGCGCAATCAAAGGGATGGATTAAGAACTTTTCGTCGATAGCCTCATGGGTTTACTTCCTCTTGATCATCCTCCAGATCCCTCTCTTCAGGTAAATGGATTCACTCTCCCAAGTTTCCGAATTTGATCTAGTTCCTTGTGCCATGTATTAGCTTCTGGATCTCTAGATTAAGCTAGCTAAATCGATATAAATCAATAGTAAAATCGAAAGAATTGAACTTTTGATCAGTAGATTTAGAACTCTTGGATCATTCATTCATTACTTGGTTTAAATCTGACTCGAATCACGATGTGAAAACAGGGTACCATGTAGATCTGGAATGTGTATGTCACCGATCCATGTGACATCGTCTCAGTTGATTTCTAGTGAGATCTTTCCTGTTCCGGTCATAAAGGGTCTCTTATACCCTGGTGCTATTGTCCATGGTCTCGCCACCAACATGACGTTTCCAAAGTGGGAAAATGTGTTAGATCTTTACAATCTCACCAATGTCAAAGATGCATCTGCAGTTCCTGATCTTCAGCGCCTAGAGGTTCGGTTCGGTTCATTCTATAAGCATTATATCATTTGTTTTGCGTTACTAAGAGGATTATTTATATAATTTATTTTGCGTTACTAAGAGGATTATTTTTGGCCAGGTTCTTGCAGGGAGCTACTTCTCTGTAGCTGGGGCCTTTATCGGTTTGCTAAAGCCTGGTAGGATGGGCATGTTTGGGTCATTGCTGCTAGTTTGGGGTCTTGTCAAAGAAGGGATCTTGAAGAAGCCAGTGAATACTGATCCGAGTAAAACCGTTTATGTGTACCCAACCATGGTGATTGCGGTGATCTGCGCTTTCTCTATGATAAATTATAACTTGAAGAAAGCCACGAGGGCCGCTCCTGCTCGTCCCATTGCTAAACCTCTCATGAGCTCTTCGAAATCCAAGCTCAAGTGAGTTTTTTTGTTGTCTTGTCTTTCCCTGCAAAATACCGTGATAGGAGAATGTTACTGTCACACTCTTTACCGTGTTGTTAGCACTCATGTATCCTGAGTTTTGTGAGTTGTTTCTTTTGTGTACTCTACTCAGTTTCCGCAATTCAAATCCTAGTTTTATTTTCTTTTCTTCTTTTTTCAAAGGCTATACCAATCGTTCACGAGAAGGACTAGAATTTGAAATGTTTTGTTAAAGGTTTCTTGTTTATCTAGTCGATACTATAAGTAGTGTACCTGCGTAGCTCAACTATGAAACTGATGGGGGTTTAGTTGGGGTGAGATTGACTGGATATTGGGAAGCTAGTGATGGTCATTGATGTGATAATCGAACAAGCAGAAGGTACTATTCTACAATTCTTGGTCAGTTCCTTCTGTTCTGGCTACATCTATTCCACAACTCTGCATATCTAAACGTTCCCATATGAATATAGCATTGTGAAATCTGAATAAAGAACACAACAATCTAGCCATGAATCATATGTATTATTATAACTTTTGTCTCTATTCCTTTTACAAGAGCTCTTAAGTACATAATCTTGCAAGGTGGTGAAATAGGTGTAGAAATGAGATAACAAAACTCCTCAACATATGTGACAGGTAAATGGTCTTATAAATCACTAGCGCCACACAATAGCTACATAGAAACAGACAGACAAAACTTGAGTAGAAACAAACACTGGGAAATCAATGGTCAAAGGAAGAGACCACTAAATCCAATGTCTGAAACTAGGGATTGATCACCACCGGCCTTGGTTATTGTTTTAGTTTCATCCTGAGAAAAGTGGTGCAACTCGTTTGGGAGATGCCAGCTTTGCCACGCTCTTAAACTATTCATAGTCATGTAAAATTCGAACCAGTTCAATCACCATTTTACTTCCTTCACCTTTTTTCAACAATCCGTGACTTAACAGTGTTTTTGTAGAGGAACGTACCTTTGCTTGGTTGTATTTCTCACGGGTGGCAGTGAGGGTACATCCGCTGGTGTTGAGCTGCAAATCCTCCATTGCGAGTACTGCTGTTTTCAGCTCAGCTACGTCATATCTGGTATAGTGCTGCAGAGTAGGATTCTGTAACCAATAGCATTCTTTTATCAGCAAACAGAAAAAAAAAAAAAAAACTTTTGTAAGATTCAATAAAAATTACTGACCCAAGGATCTTCAGTTTGGTCAAGGGTCCATCTGGCTAGGAAAACAGCTGAAGCAGCAACTAGTGATGGCAGGAACCTTAGGAAATTATATTCCACGAGTGTCAGCTCGGCTAGATAGTTTGCTAAAAACTCCATTTCAACCAGAGGCGACTGCATAAATTATGAAAAAGGAGCAAAGTCAGATTTCAAGTCTCCATAGTACTGAAGATTGATGGCGAATGGATCATTGTTCAACACCTTGTAAGAAGCTTGAGCTGCTCTAAGAAACCGCCTGACAAACATTGTTAAGATAAGTTGAAAAATGAGTCAATACTGTTTTTTTGAACCAAGTTAGGAAGATGTGGTGATGCATATAGTTCTGCCATTAATGTTTACCTCAGAAAGGTTTTGGTCGTAGGAACACATAATTTAAATTGCACAAAATTTAGAACTTGAATCTCCATGCTCAGCACCTGAAACACAGTTTATAATTTGTTTATTTCTTTATCAAGAATCTATACACAGCGAAGACACCAAGATATGTGCATTTTGAATGGTACTTACTTCCGGTCTTGTGTATGTATTGGCCGTAATGCAGCAAAACTCCTCCACCGGTGGTGCGGAAAGCTCTTCGTATTTTCTTCACGGGGCAACAAAAAGTACAAAAGAGAAAGTATTAGTGTTTCTCTACTTTAACATATATGCATATTTAACTTTCGCCCTCTCCTTTGGATGGAAATGGTATTCAATAGAATCGTGCTAAATTGACATCCCCGAAAAAACAACAAAGTAGGGACTTACGAAGCTATAAGCATGCAAGTGACACCAAGGAGCTGGAGTCTATGCCTTTCAATGCAACTGTTGGATAGAAACCGATCAATAAGATTCACAGTAAGGTAAAGCGTATCTGGAACCAGATTGTAGTCTTCAGAAACCTGGAAGAAGTACACGCAGTGAAGAATGTTACTCAAAATGCTTGAAACAATATCCTCAGTTTGTGCTCAATTTTTTTTTAAAGGAATGCTATGTCAATCAGAGGAGAACTAACCTCTACAAGCCAGTCAATTAGAATCCTTCTCATGGCTGGGTCGATATCTCGCTGCACAAGCTCCATATAATTAGCCAAGGGTCGCGGTTGAAGCTGCAGAAAAGAAGGTTAGAACTCCAAAAATCCTTAAATTAATTGTGGAAAGATGTAAGCAGTTGGGATCGTGTAACTAAAAACCTCTGCAACATTAATGTTGTCGTATATATCAGCAGCATACAAGCTGCAACACTGAGGATCTTTATCATTGGAATCGATATCTACAACTTGACAAAAATCCATTGCACCAGAACCGTCTTCTTCTGCACAAGCCAATAAAAGACGCATACCTTGAGTAAAGAGTGAGAAACATACATTTTGGGTATAGACTTCACTTGTTTCAGTCCTTTTAACAGCACAATTTAATAGGAATTGCTACTAAACAATTTAGCATCTTGGAGTCCAATGCTGGAGCAAGAGTTAATGAGGAATCAACAAGACCCTTGGATTAACAAATACAGTTCTTACGTTGCTCAGTAATTTCTTCATCCTTAGAGATAGAAAGAGAAGCATATTGGGATTCAGCCATCCTGATCTTGGACAAATCTTCAGCTAGTTTCGATTTTTCAGTATGCATATCATCCAGAATTTCCATGGCAACATCAGCACCTCCCTTTGCTGCCTTTTTACACTGCTTTATACTTTTTCTGGTAACCTGCAACGTGATCTCGATAATATGAAGCTCAAAGGAGAAGCTTGAAGGCTATATAACCAACATAAGATTTATAATAAACAACCAAGAAACGAAAACAATATCATCTGAAAGCTTTACCTTGATGTTCCCACCTCCCAGGAGGTCTGAATATATATTTCCTGCAGAGGTATTACTCACATCCTGAAGTACTGAACGCTTCTTTTGCTGATAAACAAGAATCAGTAAGATTAGAGATTTTTCGTAACATCTGCTGCAACTCGTTTATGAAATTTTATAAGAACAATGTTTCAATACCTGTTTAAAAGAGGGTTTTGTTGGAGGTATAGATACTCCTCCTCCCAAGGCCTTTTTAGCTCGTGATCTCGTTATGCGGCCAAAACCTCCTTCAACATCTGAAGTAGAGACGTTCTCTTTGTTTGCATTTGGATGCATCGAAGAAGAGCAATCCATAATTTAGCCGAGCCTGCAGATCAAAGAGGTTGTTATAGTCACTGTATAACCAGTGTTCAAATGCAGCATACAACTCAGGAAGAAACAAGCATATAATAATAATCACATTGTGCCACAGATCTCTCAATAAAGGAAGCAACCCAGCTAATCACAACTAGTTATCATGTTTAATTCATCATCACAGAATCTAATTTTTTTTCAATTCAAAACAGATTATCTCGCCTATAACACACGATGAGCCATAGAGTACATGCACGTTTCAGATAATCGTTATTCACGAATCATCTCGATAATTTCGAAAGCTAATACAAGCGGAGACAACAAAGAGGAATCATCTCAATCAAAGGCAAACAAACAAACAAAAAGCATTCGCCGGGGAAGATCGAGCAGTCTAAAGCCCAAACTATGGTCGATTAAAGCGAAGAGGAACGAGCTAAGATTTCGCAAAAAAAAAACTCAGAAAATCGAGAAAAAATGGTATGCAGACGAGACGTGATGATGATGATTATACCTAAGCTCAGATAATCGGATTATGATTTTTCCGGCGATCGCGGTCTAGAGAAGCTCACTGTAAATAGAGAACGCTCCAGAGAGAGAGAGAGTAAGCGATGAAATTGGGAGACAGTAGAGAGAGAGAGAGTGTTATATTATAGGTGTAGGTGGGGAAGAGCGGTGAGGAGCGGGGAAGCGAGACTCAGTGAAAGGCACTGTTTCAAATTTCACAATTATCTCGGATTAAAATAATTTATTACTCTGTTTTTCTCAACTTAAAAAACTATAATAAAAATAAAATAAACTTTCTACTTTGACAAAAGGCGATTTTTATATATTCCTTTGCTTTTTTGGTAAAGATATTTTTCTGATTTGGTATTATATTGCCACATATGTTTTCTATAGCTTGGTCTTTGTTACTATACGTGGAATAGTGCAATCTGTATTTTTATTTAATTTTACTGTATTTCTATTTTCCTTAAAATGAATGGATGGTGATAAACCCAGTCGGCTGGAAATTCTCAGTTGAACAAACGAAAGAGGATGGATGCACCTCACATACAGACTGTAACTTTACATTTTGACAGTGAATTATGGAAATATGCAATACAGATTAGGCTCACCCATTTTGAAAACGAAGTAACGGAATATGTCGGGTGTAGTAGGTGAGCGAAGCAAAATTGTAATTCTTTTACTTGAGTTATTTAGTTCCAATCGAGCTTATAAATGAATCTGAATTTCCATTTCCGAGTTGAATAAAAATTATTTCGATTAAAAAAAAAATTAATTCGATTAAAAAAAAAAAAATTACTCTCGCGCATGACACTAATGTTGTTTGCATGTATAACATCAGTATATCACTTTCGTATGCGCCGATCTATTTAAAATGATTGCTATATTGACTATGCATGTAGACAGTCCATGACTCATGAGCAAGTTAGAAATGTTGTCAATCTCACAATCCTGTATCCCACCAATGAGCCAACTATTCTGGTCAATAATATATTTCCATTATGTCATTTTTAATTGCAACAAAATAAGCAACTTTGAAAAAGAATTGGAGGAAAACAATAAATACTACAAAAAAATTGTTATACTACAATTATTTCAAGAGCTTATTCACATATATAAAAATTTAAATTATAGTTAGTCAACAAACGTTTTACCAATTCAACAACATTGAATTAAGTATATTTATTTTGTCGTTATATTTATTTTGTCGTTATAACTGACACATATATTATCGAGGTTTAACATCGTTAATATAAATAACAGTTACAAATACCGTTCTAATATATATATCCTAAAACAAAACAAAAATTGTGTTTATAAATAATCTAATATAATATAATAAAAATTATTTATGACACAAAAATTTAATTATGTAAAATAATATTATTAACAAATACATTATATTTAGAAATAAATCTATCAAATACCGGTAAATGTTTTATTCCAAAACAAAAAAAAAAAGGTTTGGGCCAGTTGACCTCGCGAGCCGAGCCTAAAAAGTCCATTGGTGGATATTTCCAGTAACGGACATAAGCCCAAATAAAGTCGGAACGCGCCAAAGTATCTTATTCGCATCGGCGGCCACTTTTAACGGCGGTTGGAAAAATGAACTCTCTGTTCACCTCCTTCCGCCGCATCCGCCCCTTAAACCCTAACTCTCACCACCACTTCCTCCTTCACAAATTCTCATCATCTCGCCGTTCATCCCCGCCTATTCCAATCCAACGGTTACAACAACCACCCGCCTCACCCGATTCAACACGTCATCAGCTCACCGTCCCTGATTTCTCACAGACCGATCTCGCCACCATATCGAATCTCCTCGAAAACCAAAACGTAATCCCCGGTTCGAGCCTCGAGTCAGCTCTAAACGAAACCGGAATCGAACCGAGTTATCAGCTGGTTCAGGCTCTGTTCGACCGGTTAAGCTCCTCGCCGATGCTGCTCCACTCAGTGTTCAAATGGGCCGATACGAAACCTACGTTTACACTATCTCCGTCACTATTCAATTCCGTTATCAACGCCATGTGCAAAGCACGTGACTTCGAGAGCGCGTGGTCGTTGATCTTTGATCGGGTGAGAAGCGATGGAGGATCAGAGTTAGTTACAGCAGACACGTTCACCGTTTTGATCAGACGGTATGCTCGTGCTGGTAAGCTTCAGTAAAAAATTGATGAACATTTGAATTAGAATCTGTTGCTTAGAGCTTTTCTCTTGTAGGAATGGTGCAGCAAGCTATAAAGGCTTTTGAATACGCTACAAGCTACGATATAGAGCTTACGCTTCTCGAGGTTTTGTTAGACGCTCTTTGCAAAGAAGGACACGTCACAGAAGCTTCAATGTACATGGAGAGAAGACGAAGGATGGATTCGAATTGGATTCCCTCTGTTCGGATCTTCAACATTTTATTAAACGGATGGTTCCGTGCAAGAAAGCTAAAGCAAGCGGAGAATCTATGGGGAGAGATGAAGGAGATGAATGTGAAGCTGAGCGTTGTCACCTACGGTACCCTCATAGAAGGGTACTGCAGGATGCGTCGCGTCGAGGTTGCTATGGAGGTTCTTGAAGAGATGAAGATGGCGGAAATGGAGATGAGTTTCATGGTGTTTAATCCGATAATCGACGGTTTAGGAGAAGCTGGGAGGTTACAAGAAGCTTTAGGGATGATGGAGAGGTTCTTTGTTTGCGTATCGGGTCCTACTATAGTGACTTATAACTCACTAGTTAAGAACTTCTGCAAGGCTGGAGATTTGTTAGGAGCTAGCAAGATACTTAAGATGATGATGAACAGAGGGGTTGATCCTACGCCGACTACTTACAACCATTTCTTTAAGTATTTCTCAAAGCATAACAAGACCGAAGAAGGGATGAACTTGTACTTCAAGTTGATTGAAGCTGGACATAGTCCGGATCGGTTTACGTACCATTTGATCATGAAAATGCTCTGTGAGGATGGGAAGCTGAGCTTGGCGATGCAGGTTGACAAGGAGATGAAAAACAGAGGAATCGATCCGGATTTGTTAACGACCACGATGCTGATTCATTTGCTCTGCAGGCTGGACATGTTCGAAGAAGCGTTCGAGGAGTTTGAGAAGGTTGTGAGGAGAGGGATCATTCCGCAGTATATTACATTCAAGATGATCGATAACGGTTTGAGGACGAAAGGGTTGACCGAGATGGCGAAGAGATTAGGCGGTGTGATGTCGTCTCTTCCTCACTCGGAGAAACTACCGAATACGTACAGAGAAGTGGTGGATGCACAACCCCCTGGTAGAGGAGATAGAAGGAAGTCTATATTGCATAGAGCAGAAGCAATGTCTGATGTGTTGAAGGTTTGCAGAAACCCGAGAAAGCTTGTGAAGATGCGTGAAGACGGGAAGTTGGCAGATGATGGAGATGCAGTGAGAGTACCACACGAGTCTTCAAGTCCTTAGTCATAAACAGATGTGAGAGTAATGAGCTTATAACGGGCTTGAGATGGGCCATTTGGACTTTGGGTTCCACTTGCATTTAGAATGGAGCTTTAAGACTACCTTTTCATGTATTGTCTAACCCAAACCACCGAACCATCTTGAGTTGTAACATGAGACACATGCTGAGTAACGAACGGTAGGGACATTTTCTCCTGGTACTAGCCCGAGTGAAGTGGATGGTTTTACTTTTACCCAACCGACTGATAGTTTTCGGATTTCCAACAACATTGCATCATTTTATCACAATTTTAAAATTGTTAATTTAAAAAGAACTAAAATTAGTGATTATTCTTTTTTTCTGAATGAATGTTAAATGTATTCATAAAAAAAATCTATTTACAACTAATGCACATTTATGTAAAACTACTCCTTACTCCTTTACAACTCTGGATTAAAAATCCCAAGAGAAAAAAATATTTCTATTCACAATCTAGCTCTAAACCAATATTGTAAAATTCCTTGTATACCTTTCCCTCCCTTTGTTCTCATCCGACTTAACTTATTACGAACCTCTTTCTCAATCAACTTCTGTAGAGCTGGTAGAGGCAAAGGCTTATCATCGTGCTTAATCTTATTTCTCTCCATCCATAACGCATGGACCGCAACTTGAAACGCATATCTGATACATAAAAGTTTCTTTCTTTCCATGGTCTGATCTGTAATCAAGAGTACTACAGCATTCCAGTCATTTGTATGAGCACTACCCAAGATCCCTTTTACTACGTAATCCCATACCTGAGAAGAGAAAGAACAATCAAAGAAGAGATGATTCTTCGTTTCAGGAGCATTCTTGCGCAAGACACACGTATCATCTACCGCTCTACTCCATTTTGAAATTCTATCCATAGTTGATAACATGTTCAACATTGCAAGCCACACTATGAACGAGAACTTAGGGGTAGCCTGCGAAAACCAGACACTTCTTGACCAACTAAATTGAGCATACTTTACTCTCAATATCCTCCAAGTCTCATTAGTTGAGAAGCAAGTTTTATAACCCGACTCCATGCGCCACATACTTCTATCCTCAGTAGAAGGACAAATATTGTTCTTTAGCACAGTCAAATCATCAGGGCTGATTTTATCAACTAAAGTCTTCCAGCGTATGAAAGAAATCTACATGTCCAAGAGTTGATCATGCTTTTGATCTTTTCCACCAGAGGTAAGTAATGTTGCTTCTTCATCCCTTGAGTCATCAGTGGGAGACCCAAATAACGAACCGAAAGGTCTCCATCAGCAAACGAGAAGTTTTTTAAGATTCTTCTCTTCTCTTCTACTGAGACACCAGCCATATAAACTGTGGATTTCTCTATACTGATACAAAGGCCTGAGCATACAGCAAAGTCATCAAATACTGAAAGGGCCCCCTCAATAGACTCCTTAGATCCTTCTACGAACACCATCAGATCGTTCGCAAAGCAAAGGTGAGTGAGTGATAGCTCTTTGCACTGCGGGACCTGAACTTACCCTGCTCCACTGCTTCATCAATTAGTGATTATTCGTATGCTTAGAATATATATATACAATAAACAAATATTAGAGGAATGAAAATTTCGAAATCATTTGCTAGTTTTAAAATGTTTTCTCAAATGTCTTATTGACACTAGTTAATTGATTCACGAAAAAAGATTAATATTCTTCTAAAAGTTCAATTTAATCAAGATCTTTTAGTGATCATAGGTATGTATGCTTAGGTCATTTCCAAACCAACTCCAAAACACTATTTTAGTGTGATTTTGACACAAAAACCTTTTCCAACCCAACACTAAATATCACATCATTTTAGTGCAACAGTATAATTTCACACCAAATTTGGTGTGACACTATTCATCACACTAAAACACTGTTCACCCCACTAAAATACTATTAACTTAATTTATTAATAAAATAAACAATTAAATAAATGACAAATAAAAACATAAATACATATAATATTATAAAATAATTTTTAGTGTGAAATTTGGTGTCATGGTTGGAGAAGAATATTTTTTTAGTGTTGAAATTACACTAAAATAGTGTGATTTTGACACTAAAATAGTGTTATGGGTTGGAAATGTTCTCAGAATGTATAGACTGAAGAAATAAAGTACTAGATATACTTAAAAATCTTATATATTAAAATAGAAGTCATGACTTCTTTCATGTGTGATTTTTTTTTAATTTGGATCATCCTTTAAAAATTTAATTAAATGTAATTTACTAAAATTAATAATATATAGAATCTTTAAACTACTTTAATCATAATATCTTTTGATATCTTTTTATTTTAAATATAATTAAATTTATTTAAAACATTCAAACAAATCTGTTTTAAAAGATTTTCACAAGATCTTCATTTTCAAAAATTTTATTTAAATATTTTCACTAATATATCTTATATATTAAAATAGAAGCCATGACTTCTTTCAAGTGTGATTTTTTTTAATTTGGACCATCATTTAGAAATTTCATTAAATGTAATTTACTAAAATTAATAATATATAGAATCTTTGAACTACATTAATCATAATATCTTTTGATATCTTTTTATTTTAGATATAAATAAATTTTTTAAAAAAAATTCAAACAAATCTGTTTTAAGAGATTTTCACAAGATCTTCATTTTCAAAAATTTTATTTAAATATTTTCAGTAATTTTGAAATTATTTTTTGAAATATTATAATACATTAATATATTTAGTTATCGTTTTTAAAATGAAAAATAAAAAATTATATCATATTTTTATCTATTGTATAATCATAATCAATAATATTAAAAGACAATTATTATAGTGAGCTAAATATAATAAAATTGTATTAAATTTATAAATTTTATTTTCATAAGCATAAAATATTTATGTTAAGAATAAATATATAATAAGTAGGTAAGACGAGTTAACATTAGCAAACTATATAATACACGTACAAAAATTAACATGTATTTCATTAACGCTAATAATATAAAAAAAAATGTAACTACTTTGATCATGATATCTTTTCATTTTAAATATAAATAAATATATATTTGTATTATAGTTTAAAAGTTCTAATAAATCTGTTTAAAAATATTTTAACGATATCCTAATTTTCAAAAATTTATGTACATATTTTTACTAATTTTGTAATTAGCAATGAACTATTATTATGCATTAATATATATTAAGTTTTCGTTTATAAAATGAATAATTAAAATTCTATCATATTTTTATCTATTTTATCATCAAGTTATAATACAATTATTATACTGAACTAAATATGATAAAAGTATATTAAATTGATAAATTTTATTTTCGTAAATATAAACTAGTTATGTTAAAAATATATATATACTATTTATGACATAACGGCTTAAAATTTGCAAACTATATAATACATGTCTAAAAATTAACATATCTTAGATGTATATACAATAATATATTATATAAATGAATAAGCATACAAAATATTGGTAAAAAAAATCAGTTTTGAATGACATGTCAAAATTTAGCATAAACTAAATGCAGAATAATTTTTAAATATATTTTCTCATGAATATATTAATTGCTTATTAAGTAAATACAAATATAATACTATAAATATTTAATAAAAAGTGACAAATATATACTGTTTTAAAATTTTGATTAATTATAACAAGTAAATTATAAAATTATTGTATATGAAATAATTGTATAAACGTTCAAGTATATGATTAACATTAAAAATATAGACCACTAATGATCTACAACAAATATGAATATATATATATATATATAAATGAAAAAAAATATCTGCGCGGTTGCGCGGGATCAAGATCTAATTAGATTATTATTTTTTGTTTTATCGAAAACTGAATTTACTAAATTCAAACCGAAAACTTGATTTGGCCCAAACCATCAAATCTTGGTCATGAGTTTCCAAGCTCGATAAACCAAAAGCCGAAAAAAAGGCAACCAACCGAAAGCAAATAACTGAATGGCCACATCTGTCTCTACATAATGTATATGTGTATTATCGAATCCTGCTAAAATTCGATCACGCGCGATATATATCACTAACATGGAGTTGTCATACAAGTAGAAAACGTATATTCCACATGTAAGCAGAAGAAATAACTGAGAAGGGTGGTGAATAAACAAGAAGAAAAACAAAAAGACAGAGGGAATCAAAAGAGGTAGGGATAGTGAAAGGTCCCTCTCCTTTCAAGATCTATACGTAATAAACACAGAGGATGATGACATAAACTCTTACTATTAGGTTTTGAAACTGTTGTATATTATTTGTCAGCGAAGGTCAAGCTGGCCTTTAAAGCAACGTACCACTGAGATATCTTCAGTTCAGACCCCACTCTTCGGCTTCCTAATATTCTAATAATTTTAAATACTGCATATGCTTTGGTTTTGTAAGTGAGCTTCTCAATCATATTTCATCTATCATCATCAAATCATCACTATATTCACTGCCCAATTTTGTGATTTAAATTTGAGGTGAACGAGAATAAAAGATGAAAAGGCAGCCAGAGTAAATATTATATTTGGAAATATGAAAATTCTTTAAGTTACTACCTAGACGACAATATTGCATGAAAATTCTTGAATACAATGGTTAAAGATTAGATACTATTACTAGAAAAACTGTTTATCGTTGTGTCTAATATTGCAGAAAACTTACCATGGTAAATGCAGTGCCTGTCCATTTGCTATTGGTATAATTGTTTCAAACTACTTACATATGTTGTACGTAACTAAACTATATATATATATATTAATATGTAGTTAATATTTTAAGAAAAAATGTAGTTTATTATCAAGTCATCGTATTTAGTATATATTTTTACAAAAACAGTTAGTAGTATATTTTAACAAAACTGTTACTTATTTTTTATTTTAGACTATATAATAAATACTGATTTCACAAACAAATCAAATATATATTCGACCATAAATTTGTTTTGTAATTCTAGTTCAGCTGATTTAATTTTTTTTTTAAAACAGCCGAAACATTAACACCAGTACTTGACTTTGTTAAAACTTAGTATCATTTAATAATCATCACAACTTTCAAAACCTTTCCCCAAAAGCCTATCAATCTTTTCACATTAATTGTTGCTTCTAACTAAAATTTAACCCATCTGGTGATATGACGTATGGTACCTTTATAAATCTACGAAGCACACAGATACACAAGTTGCTTCTCCGTGTGCATTTACATGCGTACTTATACTTTCTAAATATTTATGACCTTAGCATATAAAAGAATGCGAGAGAAGATCTTGTCTGATAGTTCTCGTAGGAGATGATCCAAAATCTGTCAGAGCTCCATCATTGTCGGCCCCGACGACAGCTGATAACATTGAAAATTTATAATTCACGTAAATTCATATTAACCGACAATATTGACCATTTTCAAAATAAAACATTAACTAATAACTAGGTACTAGCTGGTTACATTCTAATAAGTTTCTATTATTTGATTCGTGAATTTGTTATATATAATCCTTGTTCGGAAACGCGTTAGGTGCTAGTCGGATGGTCGAGTTGGATCTAGCGCATAAAGAAAAAATAAGGGATTAATCGAAAATTATGCGGGGCAGAATTTTTAGATGGTTTACTATGTTATAAAACATGTTAATCTTTAATTGTGTATAACATTAATACATTTTCATGTTTAAGATTGTATAAACACACACAAATAAAATATATAAACTTAATATAGTGTAATTTTCATCAAAATTATGAATATAAATGATATTTATAAAATTTTAGATCAAATAAACAAATAAAAATATTATTTAAAATAAAATAAAAATAAAAATAAATAAAAAATCATAAAAAAATAATAAAAAATAGATTAGGCGGCTAGGCGGAAAAAATTGGATATCCGATTTTTTAAACCGATTTGGCATAAATCGGGGCGGAAGAGGCCGCCTAGGCGGCTAGACGGTCGATTTTTAGAACAGGGTATATAACATATTATTGGATCTTATCTAAGATAAAAATGGTGGTATTTTATATGGTTATTTAAAATTTAAAAAGAAACTACGGGCTAATTAGATAATAACATTATTTGAATTATTGATTGTCCAAATTTAAATCTTATAGTTCGGTAATATAATAGAGTATATTATTACTTTATGAACATAATCAGATCTTACCAAATTACACTCTTCTAAATATGTAAAGTTCGAAATTAACGTGCACACAAAATTTAACATTTAAATTAAATAGACCACCATATTTCATATATTCCATATTCTAAAAAGTAAAAATACTATTGATGTTTTAAAGATTACCCTGAAATTCGTGAGATTTCTATCATAACGGAAAACATAATAAAAACTCATTAAAAACAATTTTTTTTGTCAACTAAAAAACAATCTTTCTCTAGACCTTTCTATTTGCATATATTTTGATTTATATTATCCATTAAGAAAAACTTTACAGCTAAAGTTTATATATTAATGGAATAGATACATATGAGTTTAAAACACTCATTGCTACGAACTTGGTTAAGGATTTAGAGTTATATAACACGAACAATTGCTCAAAATATCAGCAATATTCGAAAAGATTCAATTAGACTAATGTAACAATGAACAATAATGAAGATCAATTATATTTTCAATACATGAATCATAGTGATCATAGTCATACATCACGAACAATAGTCACAAATGTAATGAATGTATACTCTTTTTCAAATAACTTAAAAATACATCTAAAATGTTTTAGTATTATTCGCAAGTGTCTTTAACAGAGTGTGTGTAAAATCTACACAACAAAGCGTGAAATGCTTATGATATGGTTCAGTTAGAACAGAGTAGACAATGGATATTGCTGTGTAGTTCATTAACATAAATTTTGATGGTACATTGCGCATTATACCACATACATTCAAGGTTAATAATTTTTATTAATTTTTGTTTAGTATTATAGATAAATGAATTGACATAAAAAAATTACATTGACTAAGAAATCTATAATTGCATATAACCCTAAAATCACGCCAAAAAAATCTATAATTGATCGCATATTTATTCAAAATTTTGACCATAGCGATTTAACATCTTATGTTACTATCACATATGTCACGATTGATCAATCAATGCAAATATTATCCTCTAAAATTGGAAATAATACAATAGACTTCCCATAATTGAAATACCACAAACACGAAAGTCAATCATTCCGAAAATATTTGATTGATTCAAATTTCATGACCATCTTTCATTAATCTTTGAATTGGAGCATTCAATATTTGACACCAAGATTTACTCCATTAAGGAAATATAGCTTAATCAAGATCCAATGACAGCGTTTTTTTCGATTCATTCAAATATATCATGGACTATATGTTTCATTTGAGTAATATCTTCGTATTGTATCTAAGTGTTTATAATCAGAATAAAAATGCGATTATATTGTTGATGTGATCGAGTATACACAACTATTATGCTAACATATTACTAATAATATATTACTAATAATAACTAACTAATATACAATAATACATAGACAAATCGCACAACATAGTATATCATCTTGTTTCTGGTTTATTTAGAATAGTATATTATATAACATAAATTAGAAAAAATATATAATATGATGGCCAATGACATAATATTATCTCGAGTTGATAGGGATGTTAAAAAGGATCGATATAACTTAACAGGGCATATAAATTATATTATCCATAGAGTTCACATTTTATACAATAGTGTCGTGACATGAATGTATACAAAGTTTCAATATTTTAAATTAAGTGAACATGTTCATGAAATGAGACTATGTTTTTGGCAAGATGCTTAGAATAAATGCTTAGAATCAAAATGCATAAAATGAAACATATATTATACTTCCGCCGTTTTTGAAAGTAAGATTTTCTAGAGTTTTTTTTGTTCTACAAAAATAGATTTTCTATATTTTAAAGTACTTTTATATACTTTTGAGAAACATTAATTGTGAATATTTGAATTGATTAAATTTTATTGGTGAATAGTTATTGGAAAGTGTATTGAAAAATAAATTTTAAATTAAATTGTAAACATTTATTATATTTCTTAATAAACTTGAAAACTCTAGAAAATCTTACTTTCGGGAACAGATGAAATATGTTTTTAGCAATGATATGACATGTAATTAATGTAGATCAAAGAGAGTTATTTTAATAAGGTTGTGAGGTAGAATGTGATATTGACACATAAAAAATGACAAAGTTGTAAATCACACGACGGATAAAAGTTTATTTATAAAAGTGATAATCGAATAATAGAAAGGGGATATGCCCTTTTGTAATACTAATATTCACAGTCATTATCATCAAACAGTCAGTCTATCATCCCATACGTCAAAATGATGGCCAAATCATAAACCTATAGTTTCAGTTTATGAAAACTGACAATATCGAAATTATATATAGATGTGTATTATTATTTTACGTATATCTTGAAGTAATGCACATCTCGGTTAATTTTTATTAATTTATTTATTCAAATCTTTGTTAATTAAAAACAAGCCAAATGCTATGAAAAAAAAGTGAAAGCAATTTTTTAAGTGAAACAAAACTTAAATGTTGATCATATATATATAACAACCAGATTTTAACGATCGTTTAACCAAAATGCTGCAAACAAAATATATACTGACGTTAATCCGACTGAGACATATCAAAATTTTAAAATGTTACATAATGTTTTAATTACTCTATATATGCAATATTCAAGTACAAAACCTAGTGGTTACTGCACACATCAATGAATAATGGAGAACTGTGTGCTCATGTCGTTAGCTATTCATACAGACGCACATACATATTATGAACATACATAGCTTTTTATTTATAGAATAAAATTCAAAAGGTCAGAAAATAGGGTCTTTGAAAATAAATATAGATGTGTGATAAAAAAATTGCAGTATTATTATTATGAAAAAGGAATACAAGGAAAAAAGAAATCGATTTATTATGATTTATTGAAGTGAAAGTGAATAATATGGGAACTACAAACGTTACTGCTACTCAACGGACCATGCATTTTCATCCACTGGTCTGTTATATCCTCCGCGATCTTAACGGCGTCAAAAGCGGTTCCCAAGAGCCCTCTTCTCGTGAAACCCACCGTGTAAAGCCCATTCTCTCCCTTCCATCCGTTTGGAAATGGCGTTTTCGGCATCCCTTCCTTTGTGAAGAAACTATTGTCCTGTAAAATTTCAAAGGACATACATTACTTAAATTTCTTTAAAAAAGAAAAAACAAAAACAGGGAGATGAGAGATTAAAAACAAGGGAAAGAACAAGAGTTTTGTTGTCTTTTACTCTCGTTTTTTTTTGTAATTTTGGGGAATTTTTAAATAGTGAAAAAGGGTTTATTCCATTTTGCATGGAGAAAAGAAGAGTTTTGGAGTGTTGTTCCCTTTGTTGCATGTGTTAGGTCCATATCATATAAAGCGATGGATGATTCGCTAAATGATAACAATAAAAACTATTCCCTCCGTTTCATATTAAGTGTCGTTTTAAAGAATATTTTTCTTTACAAAATAAGTGTCGTTTTCGATTTCAATGCAAAATTTATTAATTTTATGCAAAATTTATTTTTTTATTGGTTGAAATATGGTAAGGTATATATGTAATATTGTTTTTTATAGGAAATGTAAAAAATTAATTGTTTCTTTAATCGGTGCGCCAAAACCTAAAACGAGAATATTATTATCTACAGCCTTTGTACCCTTATCAATTTATGCATAACCTTATCATTTGACAATCACCGTTGTTCTTGAAACGATTTTTCTTTTTCAATTGCATGCGTATTGGTTCTCATATTTTCATCATCATCAAACAAATATAGACACATGCAGACGAGGTCATGAGAAGAATGATTAACAAATGCGTTTAAATACCTTGAGCCAGTAGGGGACATTACTTTTATACCCGGTCGCTAGTATTATCGAGTCGAACTCCATTTCTTGCCCGTTCACAAACTTTGCTCCTTTCTTAGTTATTTCTTTCACTGCTTGCGTCACCTAATAGTTCATACACAAGACTAATCATTTAAGTTAGAAAAACAAATACAAAAACTCATACAAAATAAGCTATATTTTATAAAGAAAGTACAAACACACACATGCAATAAAAGAACTATTCTCCAGCTTAAAACATGTCTCTAATCTTCTTAGCTAAGGAGCAATTATTAACATTAGAAGGTTAATAATACTACCTAAAACAATAAAATAGTTATAACGAACTTACTCTAATTTGACCGGATTGTATCAAAGATATGGCGCCAACATCAAGAACGGGAGTTTTTCCAGTGACGTTCTTGAGCTCAATAGGTCCGGTTTTAGGTCGTCGGAGACCTAACCGGTCGGTATTGCCCAACGAAAAACTAGCAAGAAGCAGGAGCAAATTGTCCACCAGCTTTAGAGGAAACCACTTCAGTAGTGTCATTGCTATTCCAAAACTCGATAGTCCAAAATAGTCTCTTGGTAATACATGTACCTGCATCATTATAATAATCCATTAAACCCCCTATTAGCTCAGCCAAAATCCATTTTTCTTCGTGTACTTAGATAATGAGCATGTTTAATTAATTACTTACAGAGTTTCTAACAACCATATGAGGCAGAGCATTGTATCTACAAAGATCCAAGCACACCTCCATACCGGAATTTCCACAACCAACCACCAAAACCTTCCGGTTTGCAAACTCCGAACCGGACTTGTACGCACTAGTGTGAACAACCGGTCCAGTAAACTTCTTCAAACCGGGTATATCCGGTATCACCGGTTCAGCGTTTTCCCCTGTTGCCACCACGAGCCACGTGGATGAGTACACAACGTCTTGCGTCTTCACCGTCCATAGACCAGAGGCGACATCGAACTCTGCTTTCTCTACGGTTTGGTTAAATACCGGTTTAATATTAAACCGGGCAGCATAAGACTCAACGTAGGATATGAATTGTTGCTTGGACGGGTATCTTGGGAAGTTTCTAGGGAACTTCATAAGAGGAAGCTCGCAGAAGTGTTTAGGGAGATGGAGCTTAAGACGGTCGTAGGTACGTTTTTGCCATAAAGAAGCTAAGCAATCGGTTCTCTCGAGTATAACCGATGGTACGCCTCGGTTTGATAAACAAGCCGCTACGGATAAACCGGACGGACCGGCACCGACGATGATTGGACCGGTAACGAAGATTCGACTATGCTTTTCTTCTAAACAAGAGCTCATGTTTGACTAGGCAAAAAAAAGAAGAAGAAAGAAAGATGTCTTTATATTTTCTCTGTCGATCACATGCAACTAAAGAAGTGTTCTGTTTTAGGGTCTTTTCTTGATTGTTTTCTCGGGAAAAAACAAGAAACGAAGTTGGAAATTATGAGATGAGGTTTAAATGCTATAGAGAGAGAGATAGAAGGCGTGAGAGAAAAGGAAAGGATTTGTGTCTGTTGTGTGTTATTCAATGCCTAATAAGTAAATGGTTTTTTTTATGGGGTTTTAATCTTCTTGTTGTTTGGGTATTGAGAGAGGAGAGTGTGTTGATGTGTTAATGAAGTGCAGGGAGTAGAGTAGGTCAAAGATGGGGAAAATTGGTGCAGGTATTAAATAAAATACTTCTTCCGTTTCAAAATACATGAAGTTTTAACATTGTGCACAACTATTAAGATTTGTTTTTTATCTTAAAAATATTATTAAAATATAAATCAAAAGTTATTCAACCAATCACAAAACATACTGCACAGTATCATTGTTACACAGTTTTTGATAAAGTTGAAAAGTGCATTGATATATGAAAACATCATCTATTTTGAAACATTAAAAACTCCCTAAAACATCATCTATTTAGAAAAGGAGGGAGTATAACACAGTAAAAATTGTTGCCACATATATATATTTTTATACTAATAACTGTTTTCTTCTACCATTAACGACTAGATTTCCTCCTATGAAATTTAAGAAAATCCTTTTGCATTTTCGTTGTTATAATGTGCTAAATTATCCTATACATAAGTATATATATAGTATATGCATATTTGAAAAACTAATTTGACAAATTATAAATTTATAGTATATTTTAACTCACCTCTATATTTATACCCATAAACAGATTAACTTGAAATATACATGAGTTTGATTCTAAAGTATTTTTTTATAATAAAAGATCGAGTAAACCCCACTTTATATTTTTCAAGTTCATTAATTTTTAAAGTATATAGCGAAAAACTAGAAATGGTCTTAGATAGTGTTATATGTAGGATATAAAATTACACTAGGTACTATAACAAATGTAGCTAGATCAATCCATAGGGAAAATGAAAGTCTTAAACATTGTAGTTTAACAGTGATTAAAACACAGGTTACACCGCCTTAATATATTATATTCTACTATGTTCTTAAATATAAGATGTTATTAAATAATTTTTATCTCGAAAGTATTATTAAAACTATAAAATAATTGTATTCAACTAATTATAAAATAGATTATTAAATATGATTGGTTATACAGTTTTTAATAAAGTAAAAGTTACGTAGAAAGTTAAAAACATCTTATATATTGGAATATCAATTTTTTTTAAACATCATATATTTAGAAACAGAAAGAGTAGCATATAATACTGGGTTGACGTATGTTCATGATGTACATGGATTTTTACTTTTTTCTTATGGATTTTAATATTTTTTTCTTATGGATTTTAATACTTGATATACGATCATTATATTGTACCATTTGTTACATTTTTATAACTAATCATCTACCGAAAGTTTTTTGAAGTCAAGAAAAGTATAACAGAAGTACTCATGTAATAACTAACATTACTTGCTTTAACGAAGATCTAGGTATGGCCTGCCGACCCTTTTTTTTACATCATAACTATTCATGGAGAATCACTTTAAAAACGAAAATGAAGTTAACCTTTTCAAAACTAAATAAATCTTAAGCAACAAGGAATAAAGATGTATAATTGTAAGATCTTCCGCTAATTTTTTTGTATTATCAACAGTATTTGATGAACATCCAAAAGTCACTTGCAAAAAGTATTAAATATTTCCAGAACTAGAAAGATAATCAAAATTAAAAATCACTTCCACACTTTGGTTTTTAAATGGCTAGAAAGATGGTGTATACATGAATTATTGATAATCATTGTACCAATCACATACTCCATCCGTTCCCGAAAGTAAGATTTTCTAGATTTTTTTCTTATTTCACAAAGATAGATTTTCTATATTTTTAAGGTATTTTGTATACTTTTGAGAAACATTAATTACACATATTTGAACTGATTAGATTTTTTTTTTAACACTGTTTTTATTAGGATAGAAAAGGTCTAAAAGGACTACAACTCAAAGTAAAGCGCCACCCGGGCACTCAATACTAAAATAGAGAAGAAGAGTCATACTATAGGCAAAACATAAATAGCTAAATGATAAACGCCAATAAGCATTGATACAGCCATCTTCAATAGAGGGGTACAAGAGATTTTAGAGACTCGCAAACAAGAGAGTTGAGATAGGATAGAGAATGCCCAACAGAGCCGTTAGATAACCTAGCAGTCTACATGAGATGCATTGACATCTTAAATGGAGATGATTCTTGATATGGGAGAGCCAACTCATAACTCCCACATCTACATATGATTGAAATCAATGACCCTTAGACCTTGATAGCAACAAGATTAGCTGTATTATTCCTTTCTTCAAAGACATACTAATCACCACTCTTCGATATAACTAAAACTAAAAAAACCAACAACGACACATCATAATAAATGTCAAGCAAGGAGAACGGAAACTAAAGCAGATATAAGCTTCAGATGGTGAATTCTCCAAAAACAAGCGGATAGAAGACAAGCTACCCCAATACCGAGAAACCCAACGCTCTCCACATCAGGACCACCACGAATGGATTCAAAACTTACAGAAACATGATCGAAACAAAACCATCTGCTCGAAAGGAAACACATACGGATGCCGGAGAAGAACACATGCAATCCTTAAACTCCAAAAACATTCGCTGCTCCACACCGCCATATCTGTACGAGGGCCATCGGGTCTGAGACTACCGTCAAGCTTCACCCAGAAAACGACATTCATGGCAGAGAAACAGCCAAACCATAAAGAATCAACACAAGCCAAACCATAAACCCAACCAGAGAAATAGAAAAGCGTCTTCTTCTAAAACCGGAAAACATCAAAAAGGATTAAAGAAGGCAAACAAGGATAACTGAGATCGAAGGGAGCCTCTCCAGGCGACGCGAGGAGCGCCGAACGCCGGAGAAGCAAGAATCTGTCAAGAAAGGTCTGAACTGATTAGATTTAATTAGTGGAAAGTAATTGGAAAATGTATAGAAAAATAAATAATAAATTAAACTGTAAACATTTATTATATTCTTAATAGGGTTTTTTCATCGTATGGCTACGTTAATTTATTTTATTAGGAAAATGGCAATGGTCCTGTTCACTTTTCTATAATGACGAAACTAGGCCTATTAGAATAAAATAATGATATCTAGGGTTTAGTCTGGAAAAGGTTTTGGGTCTGACACACCGCGGAGATAGCCGGTAAAACACACCATTGCATTTAATGATTATGCGTGTGGGAATCTGTAACCTGCAATGCTCGCATACAAAGCAAGGAACATATACTTGAACCTATGCCCTATCCCTTCCGTAAACTCGGTGTGTATCTCTTCAATACTTCCAGGATTAGCATGTAGTAGCTTCTCAAGGTAAGTCGGCAGGAGATTGTAAGAAGCACCTAATGAGCCTTTTCCGTAGTCTAAAGCTACCTCTCTGGACCTCCATGCTTTCCAATATGAAATGTGAACATCGTGATCTTTGGACCTCCATGCTTAACTTTTGTAGTCAAATAATTATAATGTAGTTGCATTTTAATTAGCTGCAATACATATAAAACGCACCTTGGTAACCTACAATGTCGGAGGACAAGTCGTTTATTATCACTCGGTCACTTCCCATAGGTGTGTTCACAGGACGGTTATCTGAATCATCGGTTACGTGTATAAAACTGTTATGCACTCCTTCTACTCCTCCGCTCAGCCTCCTTTAGTTTACTTTGGATGCATCATCGTGTTGTTTGCTCCCTATATTTACATAATCATTTACGTTATCACATATTACTTGGGTTTTTAATTTATTTAACTGGTATAAATTCTAACCTTCGTCAATGTCTTCAGCAACGGTTACATGTATTGGATTATATTGGGTGTTCCCCTCCACACCTTGTCTTATATTAGCCTGTTGAACCTGTTGATGATTGATCCACCTCGACAACTTTTGCGTTCTCATTTCCGGTTACTTGGAAATTCATAGTTACTTATGTGCTTATACCATTTACGGGTTCCTCTCCATTAACCGTCTCTGAAAGTCCTCACCATTAATCACATTTTCCCAATAATTTGGACCAATCTCCCCTTCTGACCACTCAAGATTGAAGTATCTTGATCCATCATCTGCATTATCCGCTGTTGGTTCATCATCTGCATCTCAATAAATTTCATTTAATAAAGTTAGTGACAATATGTTCACCTAACCTTTTTCACAACCGTTGTACTATTACATAGCTGGTTACACACACATATATCTAGGTTTATATTTTCCACTGATTTATGCTAACATAGTTGCCATTCTTTAGATATGACAATATGTTTACATTTTTGTTGGTAATTGCAAGATTCTTGTAGACCACGTAGATGATATCGATGCTCGAAAACTTGTTATATTTGTAACATCACCTTTTCCAGTTATTTTAGACTCTATCCGTCTTATTCTTAAAATTATGTCTCGTTTCCGGTTATCCGTTCCTATATCCGGGTTTATCATGCTTCATATTAACATATTCTGCATAACGTTTATTAGTAATATCCGGATGTAAGTAATACCCCTAATGCATGCATTCCCCCAAACTTGACCGTTAAGCTTTGGAGCCATAATAGATGTGTTAGAGTACATATGATTCCAAACATTTGTAATATATCCGTTTCAATGAACAATGCTAGTTCTATCATACATGAAATTTTATTATATTGAAATGTATTCAATAACGCTTTAATTCGCAAGGGGGGTTTCCTATACCATTTGTTTCGCATAAGGGAAATCCTTTGGCCATTTCAATCTCATACAACAAACGGTAAATGAGGACCAACTTCTCCTCACTGAATAGATGCTTCAGTAAAGTCTCACTACATCATATTATGTCTCCGGCGACAAGCCCTACGCAAAGTCATTGATATTCAGTCATTCCCTTTCGGTATTTTCCTCCAAACAATCTAAGTTTTCTGAAAAGTCGCATACTATACAAAGATTACCTCTTAGGGACGCAAAATGTTCCTCCTCCGTTACACTTCCATCTAAATATTTAACGTCACCGATATTGAAAGGAGTTCTACAGAGGAACTGGTATTTAGCCACATTCCGAGCCCCGTATGTGTTACAAAGTTGGACTTCGTTTGTCCATTCTTGCACACTTATCACGACCTCCACGTCATCAGAAGTTACTATGTTTCCTGGTTGAGAATTTGATGGAATCCCATGCAACATTCCGTCAGGCAGTTGATATGTCAAAGCAATGGGGCATTCAGGTCCAATAGCCAGCTCTTCACGTATGAGACACGTAAAGGAGTCGATATTTTCGTTGGTGCGTGCAACTATATACTGCTCCACTTCGGCAAGATCTCCCTCGAATTGCCAACAACCGACTGCACTTTTATTCCACTTTCCACTTTTGATTCGTACAAGCTGACCCGTCTAAACACAAAGTAAACGATGATGACCATTAATTTAGAAACATTGAAACTTAATTAATGTTTCTTTGTTCTCCGATTTAATTTTCCTAGTATCAGGTCATACTCATGTACAAGGCTAACATTAAATGATTTAAATGGAGCACTCACCTATATTTTGTAGCCTCCTTCCCGAGCTCTTACACTTGATTACTATATTAAAGCGATTACTGCAAATTTCTGGAAAAGATGTTGTGTCTAATCTATGGAACACCTTTAATCCTTATTTATAGTGCATTTTTGACTGAGGACCCTACATTAAACGAATGTATCTCATTAAGGAAGCGTGTCTTCATCCCCTCCTTTAATTACATAAACCTTTCACTTGGCTTGTAAGTACATATTTGATAAGACACCAAATAAATCTCTCATATTGTACGACCGTTCACCATCTAATGAATAGTAACCAAAATAACGACATTTACTTGTTTTGATAGAAAATATCTAGAATGCATTATTAAGCTATCTCTAGACGATGTCGTTTAGAGATGCACTTATCGAATCAGAAATCTATTTTTCATCCGTCATTCAATTCAGACTTCACAAAAATAAAGTAACATCCACAAGATCTAACTTGAAACGTTAGTGTCGTTTTATAAATAAACCGGAATTAATCTCTTAATCGTAATCACAACGTCTGAGAACCATTTTTACTAGCGCCAATGTTGAACTCCATGCTGCACGTTCCTTCTTAGCCACTTAAATGAGATAGCGGGAATACTCACTACTACCGGAAACATTTCACCCTTTGCATCTATACAGAGTAGCTGCACATAAATTAGGCGGAACATGCATATGGATGATAATGAGTAACCCTCTATCCCATCTCAGTGACTTTTACAAGTTTGCTTGTAAAAAAGAGTATGACGACGGCACATTTCTCAGATTTTCTTGAAACTTCTCTCTATAAGTTGTATGTAATGATGTATGATGAGAATGAGTTTCTCCTCTATATATAGCCGGTCCTTCTTGAACTCACACCCTTAGATTATACTGGAAACAAATCCAATTTTACATGTGGTATTATATACCACCACGTTTCCACCTGCATGCAATACGTATTGTCTTGTCAAATTTTATACTGAATCTTGCAAGTTCAAGTATAGCCGGTTGCAGGTTAAATGAGAATAGGATAAGACTGATATTTTAGAGGCCAAATCAGTCATTCCACCTTTGCTAGAGCTACAAGTTCCCCAAAAATAAGCTCATTTCTGCAATTTCGAAAGTTGCTATGTATATTGAGCCTAATGAACTTTCTTAATAAGCGTGAAATCTCTAGAAAATCTTACTTTCGGAAACGGAAATTGTAATTAATAGGTAGATATGTGGAAAATGTAATTGCGTTGCGCATGACTGAGACCGCTCCTTCGTTAAATGTTAACTAATGCAGCCGACCTCCACTTCCCCTATGATCCTCTGATGTTGCAATATATAAATATTACATATTTTATGCAAAAACCATCTTTTTACAAGCAACTTATATAATGAATCATTTAATCTAGCTATATCATACATGCATTACTAGCTACTAGCAGCTTTCAACCAAAATTTTCTTGGGGGCCGGCCTTTATAATAATATGCTGATACTGATAGAATCAAAACCGTAAGATTAAGAGATCACTATAATTAAACCAAAACCTTTAGATCTCAGTTCTTACTCATGATTTGCAGCCAGATAATGTACCGTTAGTTGCTATGCATTTTAAATTTTAATTACTGATTACCATGAATAGCTTTTGTATATTGGTAGTTTACAGGTAGAGAGGACGACAAAGAACCGGACTAAGTATTATTTCTAAAGAAATGCATGCGCATGGTAGTGTTTTAAGAGGTAAATCAATGATTTCGTGCATGCTAAACCTTAGATCATTGAGTACGGTTCGACCTTATTAATCACTGACATTATTTCAAACAATTAAGACGTGATTAACGCGAACGGTATTTCTTCAACGGAAACATAAACTGTATACTCTTCGACCTGGGTGCATTATGCGAAATGCTTCTTGTGCTCCAATCAATTAAGAAGCTTAATTATCATTATAAAACGTAAGCAATTGATTGCCTTCGTACTAACATTATTTTACCATGCCAATTTCTTTTCATGTATCATGTTTATTTACGTTACTCAACAACACACCTCTTTGATACTGTAATACATATGATTTACTTCATCTTTTTGATTCTGTAATAATTTGTAGTTAAGTAATTTTTCAAAAACAAAATCTTATATAGATGTGATTCCAATATATTTTAAAAGTCCCTTATATATTGATCAACAAAAAAACCTCTTATTTATCGAAAAGAAATATAGTCTCTCTGTTCCTAAATGTATGATGTTATAAAAATTTTTAATGTTTCCATATATAAGATGTTTTCATTTTTCTAGGTAATTTTTACTTTATTAAAAATTGTGCAACTAATCATATTTAATAATCTATTTTGTAATTGATTGAATATCATTAATTTATAATTTTAATGTTTTTTTCTAGACAAAAATTAACTTTTCTTAATATGTGTGTTTTTAACTAAACATCCTATATTTAAGAACATATGGAGTAATAATTATGCATGTGTGTTTAGAACATCTCTAAACAAACTTTATAACTTCATATATAGAATTTTTTGTTCTCCAAAAAAGAACTAAAAACCTTCAAATTTAGAGTTCTAAGGAGTATAACTTCATATTTGAAGTTTCACTAATCAAAACTCTAAATTTGAAATTTTATCCTTTTATTTGCATTTCGTCCTTATAACTAATTACACATTAAATTTATGATTTTTAAATATTTTTTCATTTATCGCTTTAATTTTTAAAGCTTTTGTTTATCATAAATATTTCAAATTTATTTTTATAAACTCAAATTCTACACATAAAATGAAATAAAAAATTTAAAATAAGATTTGTAGTATTTTAAAACTAGAATTAGACAACAAGAATATTACAAAAGAAACTTAATAAAAACATTTTAAAAAGATACATAAAGACATAATTCTTATACAAATTTAAATATTACAACAACACTAATAGTCAAGTAAATTTGCTTAAGAACCTCTAAAATATTATCCAAACAAATTTTGTGTAACCGAAGATGGAGCATTACATAAATAATATTATGGAATAATGTGATATTTTGCTTGTAGTTTAATATTTAACTAGGTAATAATCCGCGCTTTGCGCGGGATGTGATTATTAGTTTCATTATTTTTAATAAAAAAACATCAAATCTGTTTAATCTGGATATTGTTTCGGTTTTAAGTTTTATTTTTTTGGTTTTTAATCTTCTAAAATATAACTATTATTTTAAATTAATATTCATTTTAGTTTATTCGTTTAAAATGTTTGATTTTTTGGTTTTTTTCCTGTAAAAACAAAAAAATAATATTATTTGTTTATTTTCATGTTATGAGTTTTAGATAGTCGTCATGTCGAACCAATAGTTTCATATTATAGTTTCTAAACAAATAACAGTCTAAGAAAAATAAAAGAAAATTATTAAGACAAATCATTTCACTACAGTTTGGTCGTAATGAAAGAAGCATTAAGAAAAAATATTTCAACTTTCAAAAAAATTAGATACTTCAGATGTGGTGAATACTTAGTTACAAGGTGCTCACATCAAGGTGCACATGTATGTATATGTAAAAAGTATATAAAAATAGTTGACAAATATATAAAGATATTGTTAATTAATATTAAATGACATTTTTATTCAAAATAATACATGAAAGATAAAATTAAAATTAATTTAAAATAAAAAAGGCCTTGACATTAGTCATTTTTTTCATATAAACAAAATAAAATTGTATCGGTAAATAGGGGTGGGCACAAATCGAATATTTGGGTATTTGGAAGCATTCTTGTCGATTCAATCTTTAGCCACCTAGATATTCGATGACTCGGATATCTGAAATGTTTTAGAATTTTAAAGAATATCCGATTTGATCCGTAGATAAATAAAATTTTAAAAATAATTGAAAAAAATTATAATAACATTTTATTACAAAAATAAAACATTATTTAACTTTTTAAATTCTAGTACCTAATATAATAAATTTAATTTATAAAATATTGTAAACCTGATATAAAGTATAATATATATAACGTATATATATAATTCTTTATGTATATATATGCATATAACAGATTAAATTAGATATTTGTTCCTAAAAATATTGGCATTTCTCATTCGCTTCTTTTTTGAATATTGTATTTTAGTATCTGATTTGTTTCGTAGAGTTACAGATATCAAAATTTTTTGGTTAAAATCAAAACGGATAACGAATCGAATCAAAATTTATGAATATTTTGCTCAACTTTATCTGTAAACAATAAAAATAATATATATATAGTTTGACTTTTGATTCGTTATCTATTTTTATTCGAACCGAAAAATTCAGAGTTTTATTGGAACCATGCATGTGAGTTTTATATTAAAAAAAAGTACAAAGTACATAGTGTGAAGATATTTATGAATATAGTGTGAACAAGTTAGCATAATTATTATAAAATCATTGTGAAACTGTCACGTGTCTATTATAGTGTGAATGCATTTATTACAATGCTTCTCTTTTAATATATAAGAGATTATGTATTTCTATTTATAATTTTATATCTTAGTGTAAGATTTTATTAATTAGTGTTACTGTAATATTTTTAAATATAAGCTAGTTATTTACAAAAAAATTATAGATTTATATTAGTTATAACAAATATAAAGATCATAGTTTAAATTATAAATAATTTTGAATTTAAATTTGAAGTTTGATTTTGGAGAAGTACTTTGAAACTTCAAATATATAATTTTGTAAACTCTAAAATATAGAATCTTTTTGGAGATGTTCTTAGTCACCGTAAAATTCATGTTATGTGCTAAAATAAAACTAGTTGCAAATTTACAAATTATAGCCTTGGATAAAGATATCTATTGGACAGGTGTTCGATCTAATTTCAAAATTTGTAGCACACAAGCTTTTCAAAGTTCAGGTGTGCATTAATTAACTAGTGATAGACTAAGACCATCTTTATCCGGGTCTTTAATGAGGGGGTTTAAGCTAAATGATAGATTAAAAAAAAAAAGAAAAAGGGAAATTAGAATTAGCGACGTCTCTTAATTAGGCTTGAGAAGAGACGCCTCTTGATGCCACGTGTTGGTCTGATAAACAGTTTGGGAGAAGAAAACGATGGGGTGAGAAAATCAGTTTCAAGGCGTGGGCAAAATTCTCGTGTGCTCTCGTCGTCTCGGTGAAGCAAATCTCCGGTCCTCTCCTCCTCTACGACGATCGTGTGTATCGGTGGGTCTCCTCCTCGAGGACGAATCAAATCGTTGGTGGTTCTCCTTCTCGACCAAATATCGAATCGACTGTTGCTCTCCTCCTCGACGACGACGAATCAAATCGTCGGTGGCTCTTCTCATCGACGAGGAATCAAATCATCGGTGGCTTTTGTCAAGGAGGAAGCATTCGTATGTTGCTGCTCCTCAAATCGAAAGGTTAAGATATCTTAATTTTTTTTTTCAATTCTTCAATTAGCTCAATCGAATCGAAAGGAAAGCTTGATGCATGTGTTGTTCTTGTTTGTCTAGATTAAGACCTCAAAAGAAACAGAGATGGTGTGATTGAGGAGCATGACTTGCAAGTGAAGCGTTTAGAAGACAAGATAACACAATTAATCAGACTTGTGTTGTTGCTTCCTCAGGCATTGCCTTTAGCGGTAATACAAACAAAAACCCATCTCAAGAATCAAGCTTTGTGTTCTTTTCTTGATTTACGATTTGTTCATATTCAGAGAAAATCTTTTGAGGTCTTAATATTTATTTTCGTTAGGTTGGTTGGTATCATGATCAGGATTTTTGACATTGAACATTGCACAAGTTATAGATTTTTGACATTGAACATTGCACAATTGTTGATATAAATCCTTTAATTCTATCTGAAATGTTTCTGTCTTTTGGTCTTAATATAGATGGATCAGGAGAGAAGAGGAAGGTTCGTCATCAACAAGGACGAGAAAAGCAATACAGGTAACACATTTGTCTTTGGTTAGGTTTGAATTCCGGTAATAAATGATGGTGGTTAGTGTTATATTAGGTTAGGTTTGAATTCCCGTAATAAATGATGCTGGTTAGTGTTAGATTAGGATTGAATTCTCGGTAATAAATAGATAGAATTCGATGTTCATATTGTAGATAGATGTCAACTCTTTGTGATGAATGTTGTAGATATGTGTCATGTCTTTGTGGTTGCTCCTCTCTTCAATTTATTGAACACATCTCTTTGCTGACACTCCTTCAGAGCGTATCCAACGAAGGACATGGACTCCTACAGATGACGTTGTGCTGATAAGCTCCTGGTTAAATACAAGTAAAGATCCTGTCGTCGGCAACGAGCAAAGATCAGGTGCATTCTGGAAAAGAATTGCAGCCTATTTTGCTGTCAGTCCGAAGATCGCGCCTACTGAACACATGGAAGCCAGTCAGTGTAAGCAACGGTGGCACAAGATCAATGATCTTGTTGGGAAGTTTTGGAGTCTTGCAAGCTCGCTTTGCCATTGTTAAAAATCCAGCACTTTTTTGGGATAAAGTCAAAATCGGAAAGATTATGAGAAAATGTATCATACTCCATAATATGATAGTAGAAGACGAACGAGATGGATACACTCAATTTGATGTTTCCGAGTTCCAACAAAGAGAAGACAACGGAAGTTCACATGTGGATCTCACGTATTCTACATATATGCCTACAAATATCGCCAATATGATGGGAGTTCGAACTAGAATTCGTGATAGACACATGCATCAACAACTGAAAGATGATTTGGTTGAACATGTATGGTTTACATTTGGACGTGATGAAGACAACAACAGAACTCCGATGCTTCTTTCAAATTATTATCGTTTATTTTCCTAATCTTTGTTTTTATGTTTTTATTTAAAAATATATGTTTAAAATGTTATCTTTTAATATGTTTTTCTTAATAAAAAAATGTTAAGTTTAAAAAAAATGTTTAATGATTTTTTTTTTAAGATCCCTAAATTAAGAACCTTGCAATGAACCACTAAAATGTGTGGGTTTCTTAACCTTGTCTCTTATTTCACTTTTTGTTATTAAATGCATTAAAAAGTAATAAGAACCCCTAATATGAGTCTTTGCAATAATCATGCTCTAAGAACCACTGTCAACTTAAAATTAATACTTGGGGACGAAAATCAAATGTGCTTATACGTACAACATAATCTAAAAATCAAACAAATTGTAGACTCACTATCGACGCATGCTTGGTACGATAGAATGGTCCTTGTAATCTGATAACTAAATGAAGAATTACACCGTAATACAGTTTCAAGTTTTTAATAACACTATAGAGCAGTTTATGCTACTCAGACACTTTCTCTTTCCCCAATACACGTTTCATTTCTTCTAGTAATTGAAATCTAACTAAAGCCCAACTAAACAACAAAATATTAGTTTTATATTATTTTATATTCTTCTCTCTTTCTTCTTTGTCTTCTTCCTTCTAAGCTTTCTATTTGTTTTTAAATTAGAATCTGATTCTTCAGATTGTTTTTTCAAAAGAACTTACATATAATTATGATCTATGTTGTTTAATCTATCTTTTAAGATAGGTTAAGGCATATTTCCGATGATAATGTAACTGTGACATATATGATAACGACATCAATGGCAGAAACGTAATCAACATTGATGTAGTGACGAATGAGACATGGACGATGGTGGAAACGTTTGTAGACGATGCAGAAGACCCATCATCCACCATGTATTGTACCAAACTATAAAGATATTCATCCACCACGACCACCATCGTTCCTTCACATGGGACACCGCCAAGAGATTAGAGTTCCTCCACCACATTCGTGTTTTAGCTCCTTATTCATCGGGATTTATTTTTCTTGTGACATTTTTTAATCTCTGACGCGCCTTTAACTATCACGAAAGCTTGGGAACAACTATGGATAATTTTAGCTTTTTTGCAAGTCTGATCCCAAGTTTTTCATCATTTCGATTTTGATCACAAACTCTTTAAACACACATTTTGCTTTAAAAATTTGACTCCGAACTTCCAAATTTGCATTTTTATCCAATGCGATATGCAAATAAACAAATGCATGCAATATATACACCTAAACGAAACCTTAGATGATCAACATGAACTATAACAAGATACTCAAAATCATTTGAATCATCAGATATCATAACTTGTGTAGTCTATAAAAGAACCAGTGTACATGTGTTTTTTTATAAAAACATATTTGTACATGTGGACATTGATAATGAATGTCATCTTATCTCACTATGTTCAAAGATAACGAAGAAAACAAATCACGAAATCATGGGGTACTGCTCTAAGTTGGAAGGCCTACATGTTTAGTGTTTATGTACATAAGAGTAGTGAAATTATCTAATATGCGTATATTATTGTACAAGTTAAATATTGTACATATGATTTATTGTACATGTGGATAATGAAATATTTGTTACATGGTATATAGTGTACACAACAAATGACTTTTAAAATTACAGTTTTATTTCTTTTGTACATTCTGTAAAACTTAACAATATGTTTGTGTTATTTTTGCAGGTTTCATTTCTTTTGTACATTTATGATTTAAATTATTTAAATTATCAACATTGTTCTCTTTGTCTTTATCATAGTGTACATGTCCATAAGCACATTTGCCTTATAGGGTACTACTCTAGGTTGGAAGGCCTACATGTTTAATGTTTATGTACGTAAGAGTAGTGAAATTATCTAATATGCGTATATTATTGTACAAGTTAAATAGTGTACATATAAATTATTGTACATGTGGATAATGAAATATTTGTTACATGGTATAGTGTACACAACAAATGGCTTTTAAATTATAGTTTTATTTCTTTTGTACATTCTGTAAAACCTGAGCAGTATCTTTGTGTTATTTTTACAGGTTTCATTTCTTTTGTACATTTATGATTTAAATTATTTAAATTATCAACATTATTTTCTTTGTCTTTTATCATAGTGTACATGTCAATAAGCACATTTGCCTTATAGTGTCCATCTGCACATTTGTCTCATAGTGTACGTGTGCGTTTGTGAGCGTTTGTGATGTATTTCTGCATTTGTGAAACATAACTTGTTTGGTCCACAAGTGAACTAATGTACATGAAAGCTTTTGCGAATTTATGCACACGTGGACAACGAAAATTATGTATACATCTTTGATAATTATGTTATACGTTTGTATTTTTTTTGGTACACATGTACCTCACATTTTTTATGTGTACGTGTACACCCACAGAATGGTAATATTGTAATTTTGTATATCTTCTTCTTCATCAACACTTCTCTTTCTACATAGCTTGCAACCCTTTTTGTTTTCAGACATAAATCACCATTTTTTGGACGATTTGCTTTGATTCAACCTCGTTTCTTTATTATTATCATTCAAATTAGATAGATCCTTGATATAACATCAGATTTTAGACTCAAATCACTATAACATAGATGATTTTGAACTGAGTTTGTAGGCCGAAAAAGAGTCTACAATCAAACGGAGGATGAGAAAATTGAATATTGGCTGAAAGAAAAATAAACCTTCATATGAGAAAGTTAACCCAAAAAAATAAAAAAAGCAAACAAAAAAAGTTCACAGCTTTTTAGGTTTTTTGATGGGTTTCAAATTTTAAGAAATTTAATACAAAAGCAAAAAAAAAAAATTACATTTAGTTAGGGGCACATATAACGAAAAACTACTAAATATATAAGAATGACAAAAAAAGGTTTATGGCTACACTTTTTTTAGGGCTAACTATTTTTTTAGGGCTAACTATGCTTTTAACCACAAAAAACTATCCAAATAGCACAAACTGCTCTCTTTTGTGTAATAAAAACTCAAAAACTACCGTGCAGTGTAAAAAAACTCATAACTAAAATGGTCCTAACTTACAGTTTAATAGAGCCCAGACTCCATGACTAAGCTGGAAGAAAAACACAAGCGATCCAAGTGTATCGTCTACTAGTAACCTACTCTATGCATCGGTGTAACGATGGTCCCTTTGGTTAGACGAGGAATATTGTGGATCTTGGATAAATCAACATCAGCAGTGTTGTTTGTACATACTATCGATAATTGCAAAGATATGAATATTACACTGTAGACAAAAAGATTTCAGGTCCCATCAAAGCGTCGTGTATTTTCCTCTGTCTTCAATATTCGCCTTCTGTATTTTTCTCGACTCAGAGAGCTCTTTGGAATTTTTCTGTCAGGCTTGAATTTGCCCTCAATTTGTCTCATCATATTCATTGTTACATACCCATATAAACAAACATTATATATATACATACACGCATGTTTGAGGTTGTAATTACGTTCACATGATCATCTTCTCCTTTCGAAGGCCAAAGAAGGGCTCAAGTTATACCTTTTAAAATGTTCCAGGTTCAAATTTAATCTTTTTCGATCAATTTAACTGTACTAGAAATAGTGTAACTGTGCAAGAAAATAATATAAAATGTGAAATGGATAGTCGTACTTGTATAAGTATAACTAATGTATTTTTGTGTGATGCATCACATCAACGTTTTGGTTTTTCTGAATAATAAATAAAGGTACGTAATATATAAGACTGTCCTAAAATACATGAAGATTTCTAAAACTAGTAACCATTTTGATAGTATCTCCCAAAAAATTTAAAGTCTCAAAAGTAGTATCATATAAAAAACCAAAGATGAGAGATACGTTTTCCTTATGATTACGCAAGTATATAACGAATATAAATATTATTTGAAACTTATCAGACAAAAGCGTCTGTAGTCCAACGATTAGGATAATTGCCTTCCAAGCAATAGACCCGGGTTCGACCCCGGCAGACGCAAATTATTTTTTTAAATTTCGTTCTGATTACAAAATTTTCTTTTCCCCCACAAATGACACCAAATATTATTTTCTCTCCACCTTTGTTGCTTCATTCTATTTGGTCTGTCCTGATACATTAAAGTGCTTTTACCCTTTCAGTTTTATAAATCTTGTATCCTTCGTTTGTTTCTACTTTCTACATTGACGTATCAAATATTATGTACCTGTCTGTCTCTTTAACATACATAAATAATCACACTCATTAACATACAACATCTCTCGCACCAAATATCATTAGACAAGAGGAGCACCAGAAAAGAATGGCATGTGTTTCTGTTCCAATCCAACTCCATCACGATCAAGACCTTGCTTGATACGCCCCAAACACCTTGCATACAAAACTTGCTCGGAAACAACACGCAATCTTATCCTCTGATATTCCTCAAGACCCAAATTTAGATTCTCAGGTCCACATTCCCCCAAGCACTTGCCTAGCACTTCCGCATCAAGAACCGACATGTTTGTGCTTCTCAGACCATGAGGGGTCGTGGGATGAGCTGCGTCTCCAACCAGCACGACATTCCCCCAGAAGATCCTCTCTAGAGGGTCACAGTCGTAGATAACATTAAGGAAAGGCTCTTTAGTTTCTTTCATGAGTCTCGCTAGCTCGGGGATCCAGATGGTGTCTGCTTCTTGATGCATCTTGTTGATCATTTCTTGGCTTACTTTTAGCGTAACAGAGTTGCTCTGATATTGTAAGGTCATAAAGAAAAAACGACATGAAAAACATTCTAATAGAAAGAAAGAAAAAAGAGAGAAAGGAGTTAGTATTAACCTTAAGCTCAGGCTCTGGTTGATTAACATACCAAATCCAGTTAAGTTTCTTGTTACTAAGCTCGTAGAACACGCTATGAGTATCCCTAGCGAGATCAAAATACACGCATTTCCCAAGATCTGGATACTCCCTCTTGATTCCAGAAACCGTCTCCGAGTTCTCATCCCCTGAGAAATCAAAAACACCTCTCCAAGCGCAGTAACCAGAGTACCTTCACATTAACAAAAACCAAAAACATCAACCCCACAAAAAAATAAAAAAATAAAGATCACACTTTTATTACAAACCTCAGTTTAAGGTTCGGCAAGAACGTTTTCCGAATGGAAGAGAGACACCCATCTGCTGCAACGAGCAAGTCTCCATGAATCTCAATAGTTTCTTGAGTCTCCATAACTAAAGTCTCCACCTTTACAGTCGATTCATCCTGTGACATGGTGAAAGACAGAAACTTATGTCCCCAAAGGAACATGGTTGGATCCAATGCGTTGAACAGAAGACCGTGGATGTCTGACCAATAAGCTGCTCGAAAATCAAAACTCTCGTCTCTTGTCAAAACTCGCGTCACTTTCTTCTCACTATCTGTTCCCTGATTCTATAAACCCAAAGGTTAAAACAATACTCTGATAGTTGCAATTTGATTTATTGTTTACCTGATCAATGGAGAGAGGTAAGGTGGTTTCGTCTAAGAGGTGTGGATGAGGGAGCCATGATTTGATGATTGTGCGAGCTTGAGGGTCGAGTCCGAGTCCAGCACCGGTAGGGCTCCGAGCTGGAGGTTCGGAAGATTTCTCGAGGACCAGTACATCCCAGCCTGCTAACGTGAGCGAGTGTGCGCACGATACGCCTGCTATACTTCCTCCTACGATGATCGCTTTCATCTTCTTAATCTTCCCCATGTCATTAACTTTCTTCTTTCGGATAGTCCTGCTTCACTAATGTTAAGGATTGAACCTTCTAACCGAAGCAGAAGGTTATAACAAAATGGGCTTAGTATAGGCCCACGTATTTTCTAGGCTCAATCTCACCAACTTCCGTCGCTAATGCTATCGATTGAGCCCTCTGGGTGATACCGAAGGTAACAACTAAGTGGGCTTACTCGAGGCCCAATGGTAAAGCTTGCCTTTCGATCTTTCTTTCTTTGTCGAAGACGACGAATCGATCTCTCCTTTTTTTATCTCGCAGTTCTAGATTGTTCGTTCGTGTAGAGAGGAAGACGGCGATGGGAACTGGGCGTGAAGCCAGCGTGTCGCTAGATGGAGTCAGAGACAAAAACGTGATGCAGCTTAAGAAACTCAACACTGTTCTCTTCCCGGTTCGCTACAACGACAAGTACTACGCCGATGCGATTGCATCCGGCGAATTCACTAAGCTTGGTTCGTCTTCTTTACTTGGGGAATGTGATTTTGATTCAGATCGGATTGCGTTGATAGGAAAAAGTTAGTTGCTTTGGGGATTTATGAACTGTTCTGTGATTAGGCTTTGTTGAAAAGTTAGAAGATTCTATAAATAGATCTCATTGCTATTCGATCTGCTTCTGTTACCGTTGACCAAATTTAGTTGCGTCTCTTGTTTTTTTTTATTTAAAAAAGACTCATGTTTTAGCCTTGTTTTCGTGTTTCAATGCCAATGTGCACAGATGATGTTTCTTGTTTGCTCGTAAGTAAAGTGTTATCTGTGACCTTTATAAGAAGAACAATCAAGTGAATGTTTCTATGTCCTAGCTGTGTAATTGTTAATGGATCCATTTTTGGTCGCTCTTTGAAGAACGTTTTCTGAGTCTCATGCTTATTGATTGCATTTTTTTTTTGTACCCACTAGTCCTTAATCATATGCAACTTGAATTGCACGAGACAGTTTGTTAGCTGATATCTTGTAGAATATGCAAATACTGTTAACATCTTAAATTCGACACACACTAGTTAACAATATATTTTGACTGTGTTGTACTCTGGGTTGCATTGTTTTCTCCAATTTGTGATACATGAAAAATCCCTCGATGTTTTTTTAAAGGGTGCATTTTTGTTTCCTCAGCTTATTACAGTGACATATGTGTCGGAGCTATTGCTTGTCGGCTGGAGAAGAAAGAAGGCGGGGCCATGAGAGTGTATATAATGACACTTGGTGTTCTTGCACCATACCGCGGCATTGGCATTGGTGAGTCATTAATCTGCTATGCCTAACTTGAATCTTTACACCAAGAAAAAAAAAACAGGAATATTATGTAAAGCTTGCGTGATTTCGTAATTCTCCTTTTTATTGATCTATGCTACATTAAACTTGTTTTTTTCGTTTGCAGGTTCAAAGCTATTGAATCATGTTCTTGACATATGCACCAAGCAAAACATATCTGAAATATACTTGCACGTTCAGACAAACAACGAAGATGCGATCAAGTTCTACAAGAAGTTTGGGTTTGAGATCACAGATACCATACAAGACTACTACATCAACATAGAGCCAAGAGACTGTTATGTTGTCACCAAGTCCTTTGCTCAGTCTGAAGCCAGCAAATGATGACAATACACCACTTAGGGAAAGCCATTCTTTCCCTGTTTGTTTGTTCATTGAAGAATCTATTCTTAATGTTATGTTTTTGTTTCCTGAGTTTTGCTTGTTTTTTTTGATGACCTCAAAGTTATAGATTCATGGTTGTCTAGTAAACCCTTGGTTTTGGACCTCTTAGTCGAGGAAGTTTCAAATTTCAACATTGCAGCTCAGTCTTTATACTCACTTTATGGTGTTTTTAATCTCAACGCCCATGTTTGAACAAATGAGATGATACTATACTGAATATCGATAAACACTATTGTGATTAAATAACTATGTTGAACAACAGAGACAAAAGCGTCTGTAGTCCAACGGTTAGGATAATTGCCTTCCAAGCAATAGACCCGGGTTCGACTCCCGGCAGACGCATATTTTTGCCCTCCTGCGTTGTGTCTTCCACGCTGACGTCTGTCTATAATTTTCAAAACTGAAACTCATTTTCTTTTGCTCTGCACGTTCAAAGCTTTTGGTATGTGCTCCAAGGAAAGCATGTTTGAGGATTGAGGTATACTTGCACGTTCACAAAAACAACTAAGAGGCGACCTGGTTCTACAAAACTATTTTATGTATATGCTGTCAATCTGAAGCCAACAACCGATGACAATACGTGACTTGAGGAAAGCCATTTTTCCCCAGTTTGGTTCAAATCAAGTCTATTCTTAATGTTATGATGACGCGTATGCTTCCGAGTTTTGCTTGTTTTGATGACCTTGACGTTTCTTATTGATCCCAAAGCTAGAGATTCCTAGTTATATATTTCGATGTTTCTCTATATCTAGTAACCCCTTGGTTTTAAACCTATTGATTGGTGAATTTTTTAACTTTGCTACTACTAAGTAGATTTTGAGGTCTCATATCTAAAAGCATTGGTTTATCAATAAGGCCGTCTTTCACTATGTTAGAAGAAGAAAAAGTAAAGCGGAGTATTTATGTGTATCGCTTTTGGCTTGCGTGCCACTTATTTACACTGAAAACAGGAAACTGGGTACAGCTAGAATCATAAAACGGCACGATTGTCTATTAAGTCTCCGTTTTCAACGGATTGATTCGCCCCCACTCGAGCTAACGTCGCCGCTCTCTTTCTCACTCACTCCACCGATTGATCGATGCGGCGATCCCGTTCAGTCGCCCAAGTTTTCTCCGACGCTGCAATCTCTAACGCCACCACTACTTGTGCTCCCTTCGTCGCCATGTCTAGTCGTCCTCTGGTAAACTTCCCAACATCCCATTTTCTCTTTATGCGATTTCACCTTTTTAAGCTTAACGGAAGGTTGCTTTTCCCCTGACGAAGCAGTACAGAGGTGGGCGAGCGAGAGGCCGAGGCCGAGGTCGAGGCGGGAGAAGCTTCTCCGATCGTCCGTACAACGACGCGGGAGGACACCAGTTCGTCACCGGAGACTCGCATTTCCAGTCAGTCCACGACGCCAATCTCGAGTTCCGCCACGGAAACAGAGGAGGCTCCTCCTCCTCGAGTCTCGATCCTCGTCGTTTCAACCACGCGCAGCAACCGCCGTTCAATCAGAACTACCAGCTTCGGCCTCCGCCTCCTCAAGTTCAGTGGCGACCTAATCATCCGCCGTCTGGTCAGAGCTATTCAGCTTGCCCTCCCCCTCCGTTTTATCAAAACCAGATGTCTCGGCCGCCTCCGCAGCGTAGCTTCCGTCAACGCCCACGGTCTAAACCCTCTGATTTCCGGGAATGGGAATACGCCAAAACGGCGCCGTCTCCTGGGTCTGGTAACTTCTGCTTAATAACAATTTGACTATCTTTTGTCACGTCACTTTACTTACTATGCTTTAGTATTTAGATATGTATTGTTTTCCTGCAGAAAAGTTTGTTGTACTATCGTATAACATCTTGGCAGATTACCTTGCGAATGATCACTGGAGAAATCTTTACTTTCACATACCGAGGAATGTGTTGAGTTGGGGATGGAGGAAGAACAAGATTGTGTTCGAGCTTGGCCTATGGTCTGCTGATATAATGTGCCTCCAGGTTATATAGTTTCTTCTTGCAACTGTTTATGTATGAGAGAGAGACTACAAAGTTTTTCTCTTTTTCATCATATGTATCGTAATCTAATCTAATATATCACTTTGAATATATCAGGAAGTTGATAAGTTTCAGGACTTAGAGGAAGAGTTAAAGCACCGGGGATATAGTGGCATCTGGAAGGTACCTATAAGTTCTTTATTTGTTTGAACAAAAAAAACCTTTTTGGGGCTATCTATCTTTCTTTAGAAATGTCATCATCCGCATTGATTATTTTTGTTAATTCTGTTTAAAGATGACAGTCCTGACTGAGTTTGACTCTCTTGGACTAGATTTTAAATGGTATGTGTCAAAGGTTTGAGAATGAGGTTTTAAATGTGAGGATAACTCTACTTTGCACAAAACTGTAGATGCGGACGGGTAATGCTGTTGACGGTTGTGCAATATTTTGGCGATCAAATAGGTTTGATTTCCCTTATCCTTCCTCGTATGCTTCATTATGGAATTTGGTTTGTGTTTTCTCATTGTCATTGTATTAGGTTCAAGTTGGTTCAGGAGGAAAGCATCCAGTTCAATCAGCTTGGTCTCAGAGATAATGTTGCTCAGATATGTGTGCTTGAGGTAATATGGATACCTTATGTTGATAGTGACTTCCATACCTTTCGCTTCTTTTCCCCTAAATTGAAAACTTTACTCATGTAGGCGCTGCTGAATTCGCATACCAAAGAAAATGAGGCCTCTCCATCTGAAAGGTAACCTAATGATATCTGTAAATGTAACTATCATATTATTTTATGGATGGATAATTGCCATTTAAAGGCGGCTGATTTTTTTCCAGTCTTCATGGGGTTTTCGTTATGGAATATATACTTTATGGCTGGTTTGAAATGAACTGCCATTTACTTTTGCAGCTGTTCCCGCCGGGTTGTCGTTTGTAATATTCACGTGTTATATAATCCTAAAAGAGGAGACTTTAAACTTGGTCAGGTACTTTCCCTAGACAATTCGATACTCTGATTTTACTCTGTCTGGAAGCTATGACCATGTTAATTTTCTGAGAGAATTCGTCCTATCTGTTTAATCATTGTCAGTCACCATCTATCTATTTATCTCTGCTGCATAGGTCAGAACACTCTTAGAGAGAGCTCATGCTGTATCTAAACTCTGGGATGATGCGCCTGTTGTCTTATGTGGGGATTTCAATTGTACACCAAAGGTATAGGACATTCTTACCTTAAATTGGTTGAAATACCGAAAACCACTTGCTTTGAGACATGGATGATAACGTTCTTTTACCTGTTGCAGAGTCATTTGTACAACTTTATTTCGGAGGGCAAGGTAAACGCAATTCCTTCACCTATTGCAACGATATGTACATGGTTCACATTCGATTTTGTGCTGCTCTCTGCAGTTGGATTTGTCTGGTGTGGCCAGAAACAAAGTTTCGGGGCAAGAGTCTGCTGAAATTCGTCCACCACGGCCAGAAATTTATACGAGGTAGCATGAACTCGCCAAGTTCTGGAACATCAGTATGCATTTTGTTGGGCACTTTTACATCCTTTATGTTTATACTAGAATCTAGCAGGTTGCAATCTGCTCTGTTTTTTTATTTACTTTATGTATGATTAATATGCCTTTACAATTTTCTAGGTTTCAGTCCGATAATAAATCGCCACAAGGTCAAGCTCAACCTCAAGATTTGACTGCAAATGCTCGCATGGAGAATAACTCCTACATGGATGTTGGAATATCCCCCTCCATAAGAAACACATCTGAGCTTCCATGTGGTGAAACAGTTCTTGCTGGTCACAAAGCCACCTCCAGCTCCGTAAGAGTATTACCAGGCGAGGATCTGGCCTCAGGTTGTAATCTAGGAGGACAAAACAGACAACCTGATGACGCTGGGGATCTCTCGCTAGCTGAAGGTCTCTCTTCAGTAACCTTATCAGATCCAGAACCTCCACAGAGTTTCAATGCTAAAGACGATTCGAGAGAAAAACTTTCTGCAAGTTCTGTTATATCAGAGACAGAGCATTTTCCTGAAGAAATTGGGTTCAATACTCAAAATGATTCATCTAGTCTCTCCACCAAGGTTGACACTTCAGCCGAGATGAAACTAGATGACTTAACACTGGACGAAGCGGCTGTACTTGCGCAAGAAGAAGAAGGTATAGGTGAAGATGGGGAAACTTTTTTAGCTAAGCTACACGATAATAATGAAGACTTGAGTAAAACAGGGGAACTTGTGAATGATATTTCCCGTGAATCGGGTTCTGAAGCTATGCATTATGGGAAAGTCACTTATAATCCAGCCTCTTGGACCCCGATGGAGATAGCAGCCGCAACAGGTGACCCAGGAAGAAGTACGGTTGAACACGCTCTGGAGCTTAAAAGCACTTACTCGGAAATCGAGGTATTGTGATATATCATCATCCCCTACGCTTTTGTTCTGTCACTCGTATATTCTTGAGAAATTAAGGTTTCTAAGATGTTGGTTATTGGTTTTGTTAGGGTAAAGCGAACACAAGAGATGAAAACGGAGAACCTGTAGTAACCAGTTATCACAGATGTTTCATGGGGACAGTTGACTACATATGGTAATAAATAGTATTCGAACCCAAATGAAAACCATTGTTGACAGGCCTTTGAGATTATATTACACTGTCATGAATTTTGGTGTTTAATGGATTTTTATTGCTGGTTTGGGGGCTAGGCGGTCGGAAGGACTCCAAACGGTGCGTGTGCTTGCTCCAATACCGAAACAAGCAATGCAGTGGACACCAGGCTTCCCAACTCCAGTAAAATCCCATGCATGATCTTGAAAAATTTATTAACTTTTTAACTACATATATTTTGATTGGTTATGAACTTTTTTTGCATTCTCTGGTTTGTTACAGAAATGGGGGAGCGATCACATTGCATTGGTTTCAGAGTTGGCCTTCTGCAGCATCAAGAGTGGGCCTAAAAGCTGAATATCAAACATGTTGTTACCTCTTAATCTAAGCAAGTGTTCCGAGGAAGAAGAGTAGAGTTTTCTGTCTCAACATTTTAAAATAAGCTCAATAATCATCTCCCTTCATTTATTACCTAAATACTTTATGGGTGATTTGTTGTCTGGATATTAAAAGTAAGCTTAACAAGTTGTAGAACATGAAAATTTGTTTTTCAAGGGTTGTGGATCGAATAAGGCCCAGCAAAAAAACTAATGGGCTTTTCCAAAGCCGATATATCTTCAGGCCTCAATGCAAACTCAAATGTTCTTCTTCTTCGTCTTCCCCTTCTCAGCATTGTGCGTTGGGATTGGCATGATGATTGTGTAGAATCCCTTGTATGTTCTTTTTCAAATTTTATCGTCTGGTCCGACTTCAATTCAAGAAGCTTGTTTCTCTTCATGGGTTCGGCTTCGATTGGTTATCAATCCGGAATCTCAGCTCGATTTGACAGGAATCTTAATCTGAGGTCAGATGCTACCCTCTCCTCGCTTCCATGTAAAGTTGATTTTTCCAGAAAGAGCTTCTTGTCAGCTGCAACCTCCACTCACAACAAGGTTAAGAGACCCGTCTGATCATTTTTCTCTTAATCTCTCACAAAAGTGCCAAGGTCTCATGCAAGTCCGTATCTTGCTTCACATTCTCGTTGATGTAATCTACTAAAGTATCTTTTGATATCCAGGAATGTTCAAATCGAGCTCGGGTATGTTCTTTGCCAAATACTGATGAGAAACTCGAGACGCCAATACTAGACAGCATTGAGACTCCATCGCAGTTGAAGAATTTGACTGTAAAGGTAAAGTCTTGATGTGCTTATGCTATATTATTGATGAGGTTCATGACAGATGGTTTCTTTTTTTTGTAGGAGTTGAAGCACTTAGCTGATGAGATCCGTACTGAGCTTCTCTCTGTACTGTGGAAGACCCGAAAGTCTGTGAAACCTAGCTTGGCTGCCATAGAGCTTACCCTTGCTCTGCATTATGTGTTCCGTGCCCCCGTTGACAAGATACTGTGGGATGCTGTTGAACAAGTAAGGTCCATGTTTTGAGATTCAGGCCACTGAGGAACTGATTTTCTTGTGGTGGTAATAGATTGTTTTTTCTCCTTTGTAGACATATGCACATAAAGTATTGACCAGACGTTGGTCTTCGATACCATCAAGACAAAACAATGGTGTTTCTGGTGTCACTTCTCGATTGGAGAGTGAATACGATTCTTTTGGGACCGGCCATGGCTGCAACAGTATTTCTGCTGGGCTCGGTAAATCTTTCTATCACCCTTTGTTAGTTTATTACCTTCTTTCTTTGCTGATGGATTCTAGTTACGATTTGGTGGTGCTGAACGTTTAGTTTCTGCTTCTTAGGCTTAGCAGTCGCTCGTGATATAAAAGGGAAGAGGGACCGGGTTGTTGCTGTGATAGACAGTGTGACAATCACTGCAGGTCAAGCATATGAGGCGATGAGCAATGCTGGTTACTTGGACTCTAATATGATTGTTATCCTAAATGATAACCGTCACTCTCTGCATCCAAATATGGCGGATGGATCCAAGGCATCCATCAGTGCACTATCTAGCTTCATGAGCAAAATCCAATCTAGCCAAATTTTTCGGAAATTCAGAGAACTAGCCAAAGTATGCTTTCTCCAGACTCTCTTTATGAACCTTAGCTTCTTTAGAGTGACTGGAGATTAGTGTTCAACAATTAGTATTATTGATTATTTGTTTTTGCTATGGATAATGGCAGGCTATGACAAAGAAAATCGGAAAGGGGATGTATGAATGGGCAGCCAAAGTGGATGAGTATGCACGTGGTATGGTGGGACCAACAGGATCAACCCTCTTTGAAGAACTTGGTTTGTACTACATTGGTCCCGTTGATGGACACAACATTGAAGATTTAGTTTGTGTTCTCCGAGAAGTAGCTTCTCTAGATTCCATGGGTCCTGTGTTGGTCCATGTGATCACAGAGGAAAAGCGAGATGCAGAAACCGCAAGCATCATAGTGAAAGGTATATCTCCCTCTCTGCTTATATTAGTTTCTGGACAGTGTATGCTTATCCAAATCTTGACTCTATTAACTTTTGTGTTTCAGATAGACGCACTTACAGTGATTGCTTTGTTGAGGCTTTGGTGATGGAAGCCGAAAAGGATAGAGATATTGTAGTAGTCCACGCAGGAATAGAGATGGATCCATCGCTTGTTACGTTTCAGGAGAGGTTTCCAGAGAGGTTTTTCAATGTCGGTCTGGCTGAACAGCACGCTGTCACATTCTCTGCTGGTCTTTCTTCTGGAGGTCTCAAGCCCTTTTGCATTATTCCCTCTGCTTTTCTACAAAGAGCTTATGATCAGGTTTCACTTCTCTCTCTCTCTCGCATTCTAAAAACTTTTTTAATTAAAGCAAAGGGTAATAGTGTGTTTTGATCGTTTGATTTAGGTGGTGCATGATGTAGACAGGCAGAGAAAGGCGGTGAGATTTGTTATTACAAGCGCAGGGCTTGTTGGATCCGATGGTCCTGTGCAGTGTGGAGCTTTTGACATAGCTTTTATGTCATGCTTACCGAACATGATAGCCATGGCTCCAGCTAATGAGGATGAGCTTGTGAATATGGTTGCAACTGCAGCTAACGTCACTGACCGCCCGGTTTGTTTCCGGTTCCCCAGAGGCGCCATCGTCAACAAGAATTACCTCGTCCCCACAGGAGTACCAGTTGAAGTAAGTTCTAATCTAATTTTCAAATCTTCTCCAAAAACAGGCCATGCTGACACAAGAACCTGTTTTATTATATTAGAATAGATCGGAAGAGGAAGAGTTCTATTAGAAGGTCAAAAGGTGGCGTTGCTCGGGTATGGAGCCATGGTTCAGAACTGTATTAATGCTCACTCGCTTCTCTCCAAGCTCGGTTTGAACGTGACAGTAGCTGATGCAAGATTCTGCAAACCCCTGGACATTAAGCTCGTGCGTGATCTTTGTCAAAACCACAAGTTCCTTATTACTGTAGAAGAAGGCTGTGTTGGAGGGTTTGGATCCCATGTGGCTCAGTTCATAGCCCTTGATGGCCAGCTCGATGGGAAAATCAAGGTACACACAAACACAACAAACTAATCTTGTGTTGTCTTTTAATAGGCTTGGGTTATAACTTCTCTTGTGTGGACTAACCAATGGCAGTGGAGACCGATTGTGTTACCGGATGGGTACATAGAAGAAGCGTCGCCTAACGAGCAGCTTGCGCTTGCGGGGCTAACGGGACATCACATAGCAGCAACAGCTCTGAGTCTATTGGGTCGAACTCGTGAAGCACTGCTCCTCATGAGCTAACCTTGGCTGCCAGAAGATTAGAGACTTAATGGAGGCATCACACATTATATGGCTTTCCTTTTTTACCTCTTCAGGAGTGAATGGTGAGTGTAATATTAAGTTTCAAAAGTTTTTTAAAAAACTGTAAATATATATACATTCTGAATTCAATAATCTTTTTGGAAGAAGAGCTTAAAACAATCTGATGTGTATGTTGTAAGTAGTAACTGTCTAGAGGTGAAGATCTAGGGGTAACGGGTGATCAAATAATGCATTCCTTATGATTACTAAATTTTTTTACCATTTACGAGGAATTATTTTTCCTTTGCATTCTTTCTCGTTCTTTTTATTTTAAAGCAATATAGAACAAATTTGTTTTTTACTAAAATTGATGAGAAATCATTTTTTTTATTCATCTAATATTATTCCTCTGTACTTTTTTCTTATACATTCCTAATATTAATCTAATGGTCACTGGTTAGACTTTTAGTGAACAAAAGAAAAAAAAATTCTGCATTAATTAAAACTTCAAAATAGCTTTAGTCTTCTTTATTTTTGGCAAAACTTTGATCTTTTTCACATGAAAAATTAATTTCGCATTTCAAATTAAATAGACATAAAATTCAATGCGGTTTGGTTTTCAGATATCTATTTTTGATTTGTTGTCACTTGAGAAATATAGACAGGTATGTACTATGAGGTGTTTACATGTCCCAAATCTGGGTAACAACAAAAAATAGAACAACGTGTATTTATTTTCGCACTCCGAGAGATTAAATAAATAAAAGCTTTTTAAATAATTACTGTAACCAGTAAAAGAGAATCCTTTATGTTCCTCTCTTCTCGATCTTCTCTCACGTTCGCCTCTCTCTGGATCATTTCCTCCCAAAAGGAAGTTTCTTTTGATCTGAACCGTCTCGTGTCGCTTCGTTTCTAAATGTAAGTTTTCTCCTTTACGTTGTGTCCTTTCTCAAACTCGATCGGATTATAAAAGTAAAACAAATCTGTTGTAGAAACTTCACTTTGATTTCTCGCTTAGGAATCGAACCCAGGATCGTTGCATCTAATAGGAACCTTAATTATTCAATTTCACGACGAAAGATTGATGCTTTTTTTTTTCGTCTCTGTTACCTCACAGATGGAAATAGAAACGGAACATCATACAACAGTCTCTGTCGATGACAACGACAGCCTCGTACCACAGCCCAGCTCATCAAAGGGAAGCCTTTTAGAAGACATCTCCCTCACTGGCCAAGCTATCAATCATCATCCAGAGCTATCTACTGCAAGCCAAGTTCTGATCAAAGTAGAATTGGATTTTGCCTTCGTCTCCGAGAAGCTGGTGAATCTCAGTCTTCTCACTATGCAACTCGGCTCCAGGGAACACGACTTCGAGTCTTTTGCTTCTCACAACAAAGAAGAAGAAGATGATGATTTGGCTGAGAAGGCGTTAGAGTTCGATCTCTTGTCTTCGTTTCTCAACTCAGAGGTTAAAGAAGTCGAGTCTCTCGTTGGTTTCCTCCAGAACGAGATTCAAAACGCTCGTGTCACGATGATATCTCCGTTTCAAGATGATGATGGAGATTTGGAGGGGAAGTTTCATGACGCTGAGCAGTCTTTATACCAGTTAATGGACCAAGTGGTGGAGATGAAGAAGCAATCTAATAGCTTTCACAAGTTATCTCCTGGTTCAGATGAACTTGGAAGCTGTAAGTTAACTAAAATTTGTCTGGACCATTTCTGTGGGGCGGTATAATTATAAAAAAAAACATTCTTGCTATAAAATTCTCATATTTCATATGTTCTGTTTAGGGTCTGGAGGGGTTGCTGCAGAATCACAAACAGATGGAGAGTTTGGTGATCTGAGCGCTAAGATCAAGATGCAAACAGCTGATCAGCAGAGAAACGTTTTGAGGATGCTTGAGAAGTCTTTAGCCAAGGAGATGGAGCTCGAGAAGAAGCTAAGCGAGTCAAGAAATGCTGAATACCAGCTAGAGATTAAACTCTATTCCTCCGAGCAGGACGTTCTCTACATGGAGGAAGTAATCGAAGACGCGTATTCTCGGTGGCTCGAGGCGGAGAACTCCTCCGAAGTTTTCAAGGGGATGCTAAAGGAGATGTCTGGGAAGCTTCAGATTCTCAAGTTCAGTCTAAGCGGCTCTTTTAAAAGGGAAACCAACTTGAAGTCCGAGCTCGTTGATAAGGAGTCTGCTTTGCACAAGCTTGATAGCAGCAACGGGAGGCTCGGGGACTTTCTCATGGCGCAGACGGAAGGGTTGAAGGAGAGTTTGAGAGAAGCTGAGGAGAAACTGATTCTGTTGAGCACTGAGAATTCTACATTGAGTGAAAAAGTTAGCTCTCTTGAGGAACAGCTCAATGACGCAACGGATCTCAACGAAGATCTGAAAGAGAAGTTAGCAAGGGCTGAGGAAGCAGAATCCGAATGCCGGAAGATGGAAGACGAGTTGGGGAGTTTCAGAGCGAAAGGGTACACTCCGGAGAAGTTGGAGTCCCTTGAGAAACACTTGAGGGACTTGGATCATCAGCTGGAGCTTGCGGTTGCAGCCGTTGAAGCGAGCAAAGAGAAGCAGAGTTTGTTGTACTCTACTGTCTCTGACATGGAGGATGTGATCGAGGATCTGAAATCGAAAGTCTCCAAGGCTGAGAACAGGGCTGACTATACTGAAGAGAAGCTGATCACTGTGTCTGAGTCGAACGCAGATCTCAACGAAGAGCTGAAGTTCTGTAGAGGGAGATTGAAAGAAGCGGAGAGGTATTTACAGCAAGCTGAGGAAAGAAAGTTGCAGACCGCTAAAGATATCGCGCAGCATAACAAGATCATGAAGAAACTGGTCTTGCAACTTGCTTCTGAACGAGAACGCCTTCATAAACAGGTATCAAGACATTACAACAACTTTTTCATCATCTTCATAGTATAGGCTTAGATGCAGTTTGACTTTTTTTTTCTGCAGATAAATAACTTGTCAAGAGAGAACCGTGTGTTGATGGTGAAGTTGAAGAAGGTTGGACAGACAGGTTTTACGGAGAGTGAAAACATTTCACCAAAGTCTGACCAGAGTTCTCTTCCTTGTTATCAAGAAAGTAAACTTCAAGCCACCGTCACTTCACTAACTGATCAAGAGGTAAATCAATTCTTACCTGCTAAAAATCTGTATCTGCTATTGACTATGTTCTTTTAAAGACTTTATGTTTGTTACCGTTTTGTAGGAGGAAGAAGAAACAGAGTCTGCTTCAGATATTGGAAGTGTAAGGAGATTAGATGCCGGAGGTCTTGGGTTCAAGCACATTCTCTTTGCAATCTTGGTCATCTTCATGTCTTCAATGGCTTACCTAATGTCGCAGCAAAACATCCAAGAGTCTTTTTAACCTTTTCATAGTCTCATAAGCTCTAGTTTTGTTTTTTTTTTCCTCTCTTTGCAATAATTTACAATGTCAGAATATATATTCTAGTTTTTTTTTTGTGTGCCTAATATAACTTTTTCAGATTAATACCTGTGACAGGCTTTAGTTTTGTTATCATCCCTCTTTGTCATAGTTTAACTTGACAGATTATATTTTGTTTTTTTTCTGCGTGGCTAATCTCTATTACGTAAACTCTGCTGGAACAATAACAAAACATGCTTCTTTGTTTTTATTCATCTTCAATGTCGAGTAAACCCTCAACTCTTTTAATCAGATATTAAGTACCTCTACACATTACAGAATTAAGAACATCCGCAACTTGTTGCATTAACGGTCGTTTCTTCCGGTCAACCACGGTGCATATTCGGACGAGTGTGCCCATATTTGTGGCTGCATTCACAGGATAGTCACTCCCAAGTCTGGGGTCAATTAATTCCGTAAACAAGAACGATGAAGTTCTTAAGCGGTTCAGCTTTATTAGTATCTCTTTTGAACCAGTAAAGAGTTCAAGCAAGATTACACCAAATATGTATACATCGGTCTCCATTCCCAAAATATCTACATAAATTACACAAAATCTGTCTTAAGATTTTGAACAATAAAGACTAATCAGAATTATCAAACCACAAGAGTTAATATTTTGGTCTACCTGCAAACATATTTTCAGGAGACTTGTAGATAGTTCCCGCAAATGTCCAATCTTCTGGCCAACTTTGCTTTTTTGAGTCAAGGTATAACAACTTTGCATTGTATTGCTGATGATATCAAAACTTAAATTATTATACTCATAAGATCATAAAAAAAAACAAGATGAAGAAAAGTGATTACCTCGTCAAGCAGAATGTTATGCATTCTGAGTTCTTGATGTAATGGGCTGTTCTTGATCGAGTGGATAAATGCAACACCTTGTGCTATTCCAGTGGCTATCTTAACTCGTGTTCCCCACGGTAGTGCCTCCTCTTCTGCTTCAGAGAAAAACATGAAACTGTATGTTAATCAAGCACAAGTACATTTACTACCTATGGTTATGAACACATTTAGAAGATATATTAACTTTGGTAAACGTGATGCTCCAAGCTTTCTTTTTGCAAGTACTCGAAAACCAAGAGTGATCTGTTATCTTCACAACAGTAACCCAAGAGTTTGACCAAGTTGGGATGAGAAATCTGTCCTAGAGACTCAGCTTCTTCCTGCAACTCATAGATTTTTTTTTTTTTTTTTTTTGCCAATCATGTACTTAATAAGTAGTTGGCAAAAAAAAAAAAAAAGTACTTAATAAGTGCACAACACGTATAAAAGAAAATGGACAGACTTTGCTTATCTTCCAATCTTCTAGACTCTTTTGACTATATACAAGACCTTCCATGACAGAAACAGGAAGTTTTGATGTGGTCTCATTGATGTAACCCTTGTAGAATTTTTGAACATAGGTATCCTCCCCTTCTACGACCCTCTCTATTTTGAATTCATTTGTTGCTTTCTTCAGTTCCTCGACACTGAAGATTCTGAGATTCTCGACTTCTTCTTCCTCTTTTCATATATATACACACACACACGTTTAAAATTGAATCACATATTTAGAGATTTAATATATGTAAACAACAGTAAAAAGAGAGATGTACCCAACAAAGGAGTATTGATGAGAGGCGAAGTATGTTTTTGTTTACAAGATTTTAAACCGTTTCCCATTTGTTGAGGGTAATCTGTAGATTTTGTAGTTTTCATATTCTTTAACACATTATTTTGGGGTGTTTATAAAGAGGTAAAGAAAAACAAGCTACCAGCCTACCACACTATGCTTATCCATTTTAATTAATAACTACACTTTGACACAAACTCTATTTGCTCATTTAGGCAAGAGAAAGAAAAATAAGCAACCACACTATATGATCTATTTTCAAGTAATAATGCTGAGACTCACGTGAACGATAACAAAAACGCGTTTACTCCATTTTAATATGTTCTTGACTTATTGCCTGTCGTTTTCATTTTCTTGAGGAAAGATCAAACAGTCACGGAATCAAGTCCAAGCCCTTCTACTGCCTCATCTGATATATATATTTTTCAGAAAGAAAAATAACAAACCATATTTATTAGCATATACTTTCAAGTTTTTGTATAAATTATTTTGCAAAATCGTAAATCGGTTAACCATATTTTAGCATATGCTACGAATCTCTTTTAAGAGAGTTTACAACTGAAAAACTAAAATCATATATAGTTTTTTTTGAACAACAACTAAACTCATATCTATATACTAATGAATCTCCGCAATATGATCCAGAACATCCAAAACTTGTTGCATGGACGGTCGTGTTTGCCTGTCCTCGGTGCATCTTTGGATGAGTGTGCCCATCTGCATCACTGCAGTCACAGGATAATCACCCTCAAGCCGAGGATCGATTACTTCGTTAAACAAGAAAAGTCTAGTCCTAATATCTAAGCTTTCATCCTCCAATTTTTTTGAACCATCTCTCAAAGCAATTAAAGGCGGAAGCAAGGCTCTATCTTTCAAACCAGTAAAAAGTTCAAGCAAGATCATACCAAATGTGAAAACATCGGAATCCATTTCAAAACGGCCTACATACATTACACAATTGTCTTAGAAAAAATGAAATTATTGATCAGAATCATTAAAACAAGAGTTAAGATTTTGGTGCACCTGTCCATAGCCATTCGGGAGACATGTATTCAATTCCGCTAACAACTGTCAATTCATTTTCCAGACATTTTAGGTCTGTTTCAAGGTAAAACAGTTTTGCATTGTATTCCTGATGAGATCCAAACTCAATTATTAGTTTCTAAGACAATAAACAAAAATAAGATTTTAAAAAAAAAAATGTTATAAAAATAACCTCGTCAAGCATAATGTTATGCATTCTGAGTTCGAAATATAGCAAGGAGTTGTTGATTGAGTGGAGAAAAGCAACACCTTGTGCTATCCCAATGGCTATCTTAACCCGTGTTGCCCATGACAAGACCTCATTTTCTGTTGAGGGGAACATCAAACGTGAAGTTATTTATAAAGCAAAACTATATATGCCGATTTATAGAATTTATGCATTGATTAGAAGAGATCTTAACTTCCGTGAATGTAATGATCCAAAGTTCCTTTGTGCAAGCATTCAAACACCAATAGTGATTTTTTATCTTCACAACAGTAACCCAAAAATTTGACCAAGTTTGGATGAGAATGTTTTCCTAGAGACTTCACCTCTTCCTGCAAACTCATGTACTTTAGTAAGTACACAACACCTATAGAAACAAGTGTAAACAATGGACAATCTTTGCTTACCTTCCACGCTTCTATAGCCTCTAAACTATCTTGAACACATTCCATGACAGAAACAGAGATTCTAGTTTTAGTTCTTGATGTGGTGTCATCGATGGAGCCCTTGTAGAATGTTCGAACTGAGCCATCCTCGCCCTTTACGACCCTGTCTTTTTTGAAGTTCTTCGTTGCTTTTTTCAATTCTGTGACGCTGAAGACTTTGAGAGGATCTTCTATGAGAGGCTTTAGAACATTTCCCATTGTTGATGGAGATGATGTTAATCTGTAAATTTTTGGTTTCAAGATTTTAACACATCTTATCTATGTTTTTATAAGAGGTCGAAAAATAATAATCAATAATTATAGAAAAATTGGCTGGACTGCCTAAGGATTCAATCAACACGCTACGGTGAGTCAACTTCTCACTTAGGCAAAAAGAAAGGAGAACAAGAAAACTTAAATATTAACTAGGATTATATCCACGTATGGCAAATATGGGGGAAAATGATGAGATCTACGTAAATAATAACAGAAACGCGTTTTGTTCATTTTTAGTTAGTTATTGACTTATGGGACCCCTACTAGGTTGAGAATGTGATGTTGATGTTGATTTTTTTGGGGGAAAGATCTACAGATGAAAAACGTATAAACACACCTAACTTTTGCCTACAACTCTTAGTTTTTCTGCGCACCATATACATAAGTACAAATGTAATTAAAAGATACATATAGTTGCATGAAAATGTTCCATCGGAACTATTAAGAGCAGCACCATCGGTTAGTTTCTTAAAAAGAAGTTCTTAAAATAAAAAAAATAATAATAGTTAACTTCAATAATTAAAATTTAAATTTAAAGAAAACAATTGAATTATTTAGATAGAAAAGCAACAAAGAAGAAAAGCAATCTGTAGTGAGAGTGGATTAACAAAAATGCTTTGAAATTTGGATGTATAATAGAAACTCGAGTAAAGGAAAGGAGGATGCAACGTATTGTTTCTTCTGCTTTTCCACACTGGTCGGCAATATCAAATTATGAACATCATAGACTTGGTAGACTATGGGTTGTTTGGAGTCAGGAGGTTCATGTTACTCCGTGTTTTAAGAGTTATCAGTTAATAACTGTTTCAGTTTTACTGGATGGCATGACAGAGGAGTTCTTATGTTCTTTTGTCTATGCCTCTAATTTCTCTGAGGATAGAAGGGAGTTATGGAATGATTTGAAGGATTCACCAAGACTCGACTATGTTTAAAGATAAGCCATGGATAGTTGTCGGCGATTTTAATGAGATTTTGGAGCTGGATGAGCATTTGGGGCATAGTACCGCGACGGTTACTACAGGTATGCGTGAATTCCAAGAGGCTATACACCACTGTCGGTTCTTGGACATGAAAGCTCATGGTCCAAAGCTCACCTGGAGTAACAAGAGAAATGATGAGCTTATTCAAAGGAAGTTGGATAGAACCTTGGTTAATGACATCTGGATTTCAAAGTTCCCTCAAACTTACTGTGTCTTCGAAGCTGGTGGTTGTTCTGACCATCTTCGGTGCAGAATACAGCTCACATCAGAGACACTGAAACCTAAACGGCCTTTCAAGTTCATTAATGTCACTACAGAATCCCCAGATTTCCTCCCTTTGGTTGAGAAGTTTTGGGAATCCACTGCCCCTTTATTCAGCTCAACTTCTGCTCTGCACCGACTATCAAAGAAGCTAAAGGAGCTCAAACCATCTTTAAGAGAGCTAAGCAGGAAACAAGTGGGTGATATCACTAAGAAGACGAAAGAAGCTTACAAAACCTTGTGCACTTGCCAGCTAAATGCATTGACAAAACCCTCTCCGTTGGTATTAGATGAGGAGGCACGGGCCTGTGAGAGATGGAATTTACTGTCTAGTATTGAGGAAAAAGTCCTAAGCCAGAAAGCAAAGGTGCATTGGTTACAAGTAGGGGATGGGAATAATACAACTTTCCATAACTATGCTAAGTGTCGAGCCGTAAAGAATTCTATACGGGAGATTCAAAGAGAGGATGGTAGTATTGCTGATACCCAGGAAGACATTAAGAAAGAGGCTGTCGATTATTTCAATGGTTTCCTTGGGCACGAAGTTGAGAATTATCGTGGGCCAGATGTTGAAGAAATTTAAAAACTCTTGGAGTTTCAGTGTGATGAGGATGATAGAGATGCTTTGTCCAAAGAAGTTACTGAGGAAGAGATCCGAAAGGCCTTATTTTCCATGGCTGGAAACAAGGCACCAGGACCTGATGGATATACATGTGAATTCTTTAAGGCTGCATGGCATATAGTTGGTAAGGACTTTGTGGTGGCTGTTAAAGCTTTTTTCGATACTGGGTTTCTACCAAAAGGAGTGAACTCAACTATTTTGGCTCTCATACCAAAGAAGGAGGAATCTAAAACGATGAAAGACTACAGGCCAATTTCTTGTTGTAATGTTCTATATAAGATCATTTCAAAGCTCATGGTGAACAGACTGAAACCGGTCCTTCCTAAGTTCATTGAGCCAAACCAATCAGCTTTTGTAAATGATCGTCTCCTCATGGAAAATATACTACTTACTTCACTAGTCAAGAGTTACCATAAGAGCACTGTCTCGGCCAGAAGTGCTATTCAGATTGACATATCAAAGGCTTTTGACACAGTACAGTGGCCATTTCTGCTATCCACTCTTGCAGCGCTGGGCATTCCGGAAAAGTTTATTTTATGGGTTGAAAAATGTGTTTCTTTGGCCTCTTTCTCGGTGCAAGTCAATGGAGAGCTTGCCGGATATTTTAATAGCAAAAGGAGAATCAGACAAGGTTGTTCTTTGTCACCATACCTGTTTGTTATTTGTATGCAAGTGTTGTCGAAAATGCTTAACAAAGGTGCTGCAGAAAAGAGATTTGGATACCATCCTTACTGCCAAGGACTTAAGCTTACACATCTCAGCTTTGCAGACGATTTGCTAGTCTTTACTGATGGGAAGCGCCAATCCATTGAAGGTATTATAAATATTTTCAACCATTTTGCTGAGATGTCGGGTCTACATATCAACATGTAAAAGACAACAATCTTTCTCACTGGTGTACAAGATACTGAGAAGCAAGAGCTCCTTGACACTTTTGCTTTCGCCCACGGTGACTTACCAGTGAGATACCTCGGGTTGCCGCTGTTAACTAAACAAATGACTGTAAGAGATTATGCTCCTTTTGATTGAGAAGATCAGAGCTCGTATTGGTTCCTGGACAGCCAGATTTTTTTCTTTCGCCGGTAGACTGCAGCTGATTGGATCTGTTATTCACAGTCTCACAAACTTTTGGATATCAGCATTTAAATTGCCAAGAAAGTGTATTCAAGAGATTGACAGTCTCTGCGCAGCGTTTCTGTGGTCGGGAACTGATCTGAATACAAATAAAGCAAAAGTTAGTTGGAAGGATTGCTGTAGGCCAAAAGAAGAAGGAGGCTTGGGACTGCGGTCTCTTGAGGAAGCAAACCAGGTCTCTTGTCTGAAGTTGGTATGGCGTATCCTATCTTCAAAAAATTCTCTTTGGGTGAAATGGGTGAGACGTTATCTAATCCGCAAGGGATCTTTCTGGACAGTAAAAGATAGTAGTTCTCTTGGCTCGTGGATGTGGAAGAAGCTACTCAAGTGCAGAGAAGTTGCTGCTGTATTTCGAAGATGAAAGTTCAGAATGGCATGTCAATGTCTTTCTGGTTTGATGACTGGTCAGAACTAGGATGTCTAATGGATAAAACAGGAGCTGGTGGACCTATGAATATGGGTATTCGACTCCATGATACAGTTGCTACAGTAATCCAAAAGCACAAGAGAAGAAGACACCGAGTGGAGCTTTATAATCTCATCGAGCTACAGTAATTCAATTTTTTTTCTTTTTTTTTTAATTCTTAGAAACTCCCTAGAATCTAGGGTTGGAGTTGCTCTAATATTTTAATTCATAGCCAACATTCGTCTATGCTTTTAAAATATTAATATGTAAAATTATTTGATTTAGCACTAGTAGAAATTTTGGCTATAAACCACAAAATAGTTATGAAATGAGAAACATGGCAATTCATATCTGAACCGTGACAGAAAAGCCACAAATTTTCTACGAAACAAAACGTGGCTAAAAATAGTTCCGACTTTTCCATAAATATTTTGTTGCAACATGATTATGAATATATTAGTATATATTTTAGTTTTGTGGTGTGGCTAATCTTAATTACAGAAAATTTGCTAGAAGGGGTAAAAACATGCTTCTTTGTTTTTAATTATCTTCATTTTCAAATATTAGGTATCTCTATGCATTAATACTGAATTACAATAGAATTCAGAACATCCAAAACTTGCTGCATTGACGGTCGTTTCTTCCAGTTATCCTTGGTGCATCTTTGGATGAGTTTGCCCATCTTTGTGGCTGCATTCACAGGATAATGGGTCCAAAGTCTGGGGTCAATTATTTCCATAAACAACGAAGGTCTAGTTCTTAAGCGTTTCAGATATATTGATATCTCTTTCGAACCAGTAAAGAGTTCAAGCAAGATGACACCAAATGTGTATACATCCGTCTCCATTCCCAAAGTAGCTACATATTTTTGCACAATTGTCTTAAGATTTAAACAATGAAAGGTTAATCAGAATTATAAATACAGAAGTTAAGATTATGTTGTACCTGCTTCTAGATATTCAGGAGACATGTATATAGTTCCCACAAATGTCCAACCAATTGGCCAAAATTGCTTTTTTGAGTCAAGGTACAACAATTTTGCATTGTATTGCTGATGAGATCAAAACATAGGTTTTAACTTCTGAGATCATAAACAAACAAAAACAAGATGAAAAAAAGCGATTACCTCGTCAAGCATAATGTTATGCACCCTGAGTTCTTGATGTAATGGGCTGTTCTTGATCGAGTGGAGGAATGCAACACCTTGTGCTATTCCGATGGCTATTTTAACCCGTGTGTCCCATGACAATGCCTCCTCTTCTGTTGAGAGAAACATGAAACTGTATGTAAAGTACAAGTATATAATAGCCTATCTATTTATAGAATGGTCACATTTAGAAGAGATCTTAGCTTTCGAAAATGTAATGCTCCAAACTTTCCTTGCCTAAGTATTCGAAAACCAAGAGTGATCTGTTATCTTCACAGCAGTAACCCAAGAGTTTGACCAAGTTGGGATGAAAAATCTCTCCTAGAGACTCAGCTTCTTCCTGCGATACATAGATTTTTTTTTGCCAACCATGTACTTAATAAGTGCACAACACGTATAAAAGAAAATGGACATACTTTGCTTATTTTCCACTCTTCTAGACCATGTGGAGTATGTAGAAGACCTTCCATGACAGAAACAGCGATTCTCGTTTTAGTTCTTGATGGTGCAGATGTGGTCTGATTGATGTTACCCTTGTAGAATGTTTGAACATAGGTATCCTCCCCTTCTACGACCATCTCTTTTTTGAATTTTTTCGTTGCTTTCTTCAATTCCTTGACGCTGAAGACTCTCAGATTCTCGTTTTCTGCCTCCTCTTCCCATATATATACATTTAAATTTAAATCACTTGTTTTATGTATGTAAACAAAAGTACAATGTTAATTTAAAAAAGAGAGAAGTACCTAACAAAGGAGTATTGATGAGAGGCTCGTAAAGATACGAAGGATGTTGTTGTTTACAAGGCTTTAAACCGTTTCCCATTGTTAAGGGCGATGGTTTGATCTGTAGATTTTGATTTCATATCTTGAACACATCTTCTTTTGGAGTCTTATAATAAAGAGGTCGAGAAAGCATTCAACACTTTTGCTCACTTAGACAAGACAAAGAAAAACAAGCAACCATAGTACTAATTACGAGTATATCCATTTAAGTAACAATGCTGAGACTTACGTAAACAATAGCAAAAACGCGTTTACTACATTTTTAATACGTTTTTGACTTATTGCCTTGTTTGTGAGAAATAAATGTCGTTTTGATTTTTCTGAGTAAAGAACGGTCACAAATTCGAGTCAAAGCCTTTAAACTTTAAAGCTAGGCTGCCTCTACGGCCTCATATATTTCAGAAAAGAAAAAAAAAAGAACAAAACATTCTTTCAAATAGCATATACTCTCAGTTTCGTATAAATTATTTTACAAGATCGTTCGTGAATAAGTAAAAATGCAAACGTAATTTCCAAGCTTAAACAAAGTCAGACTCTTAAATGGGTGGGATGGGGCTAGGCCAGGCTATATCAGTATGCATATCATTCATGTTTTAGGTAAATACAATATTATATGTTTACATATTACATATTACTATCATTTGACTATTGGGTTTTCTTTTTCCTTGTGGAATATTCACCTCTCTCATGTAGGCAACTTGTGATCTGTCTATGCTCTGTTGATGAGTTACCACTTATACTTTAGATTAATTCGTTTTAATTCTACTGGAGAACAAAAACAAGAAAGGGAAGAAGATCAAAGTCGCATCATATACAATAATCGTCAGTAACGTGTACAGCCACGGGCATAACAAAACATAGTTTTTTTGTTTTATTCAAGCTTTCAAAACTAAAGCAAGACAAGGACAAATCTTATCGATACTAGTTAATCTCTGCAATATCATTCAGAACATCTAAAACTTGTTGCATGGACGGTCGTGTAGGCCAGCACTTGGTACATCTTTGGATGAGTGTGCCCATCTGCATTGCCGCATTCACAGGATAATCACCCTCAAGTCGGGGATCAATTATTTCCGTAAACAAGAACGGTCTAGTCTCCCTAACATCTAAGCTTTTATTCTTCTTCAACTTTTTTGCTCCATTTCTCAAAGCAAGTAAATGCGCAAGCAAGTCCTCATCTTTCGAACAAGTAAAAAGCTCAAGCAAAATCACACCAAATGCGAAAACATCGGTATCCATTTTAAAACCACCTGTATACAAATTGTCTTAAAGATTTGAAAATGGAAATATTGATCAGAATCACTAAACAAGAGTTAAGATTTTGGTGTACCTGACACCAGACATTCATGAGGCATGTATCTATGTCCATAAATAGTCAAGCAATTTTCCAGACATTTTTTGTTTGTTGCAAGGTAAAACAGTTTTGCATTGTATTCCTGATGAGATCAAAACTTAGGTATTAGGCTTCTTTTTTTCCCAAGCTTAGGTATTAGTTTTTACGATCATTAACAAAAAGAAGAAAAATGTTATAAATAAAAAAAGGTCATTACCTCATCAAGCATAATGTTATGCATTCTGAGTTCAAAATATAGCGATGAGTTATAGAATGAGTGGAGAAATGCAACACCTTTAGCTATTCCAATGGCTATCTTAACCCGTGTTTCCCATGACAAGACCTCTTTCTCTGTTGAGGGAAACATCAAACGTGAAGTTGTATATAAAGCAAAAACTGTCTATGCCGATTAATAGAATGGGATGCATTGATTAGAAGAGATCTTAACTTCCGTTAATGTGATGATCCAAAGATCCTTGGTGCAAGTATTCGAATACCAATAGTGATTTTTTATCTTCACAACAGTAACCCAAAAATGTTACTATGTTTGGATGAGAATGTTCTCCTAGAGACTTCACCTCTTCCTACAACTCATGTACTTTAATAAGTACACAACACGTATATATAGAAACAAGTTTAAGTAATGGTCATACTTTGCTTACCTTCCACGCTTCTATAGCCTCTAAACTATCTTGGAGACATTCCATGACAAAAACAGAGATTCTTTTTTTAGTTCTTGATGAGGTGTCATCGATGGAGCCCTTGTAGAATGTTCGAACAGAGCCATCCTCTTCATGTACGACCCTGTCTTTTCTGAAGTTGCTCGTTGCTTTCTTCAGTTCCGTGACGCTGAAGACTCTCAGATCCTCGTTTTCTTTATCCACTTTGATACATATTGAATGACGTATTTTAATATTATTACTATATGTAAAAATGCTCTTAAAACAGAGATATGTAAACCAACTTGGTGAGCTGAGGAGAGGCTCGTAAGCAAATGAAAGAGGATCTTCCATGAGAGGCTTTAGAACATTTCCCATTGTTTCTGGAGATGATTTAATCTGTAGATTTTTGGTTTCAAGATTTTAACACATCTTAAGTGTTTTCTTATAAAGAGGTTGAAAATGATTAATCAATATTTATAAAAAAAAAAATAGTTGGCCATTGCTCACTTAGGCAAAAAAGAAAGGAGACCACAATATTAACTAGGATTTATATCCATGTACGGCAGATATGGGGAAACAAATGATGAGACTTATGTAAATAATAACTTAAAACGCGTTTTGTTCATTTTTAGATAGTAATTGACTTATGTGGCTTACTAGGTTGAGAAAGTGATGTTGATTTTATTGGAGGTAAGATGTACAAACGAAAAAACGTTAACACACCTAACTTCTGCCTGCAGCTCTTAGTTTGTTTGTGCTCACCATATACATAAGTACAAATGTAATAAAAAGACATATATAGTTGCATGAAAATGAACAGATTGTGGTTACCTTCCACTCTTCTAGAGCCTATGAACTATCTTGTAATTGACAGAAACAGAGATTTCAGTTCCGGGTTATATACATATAGTTTTGTATAATATTTTTTTTTAAATATAATTTTGTATAATTTTTTTTTTTTACAAAATAGTAAATCAGAAAGCGTAATTTCCCAGTTCAAACCAGGTCAGACTTAAGCAGTCTCCAATAGCTGGGATGGGCTGGAACAGGCTATATTAGTATCCATATATGTACTTGACTGAGAGTATTAAGCTTGAGTTTGGAGGCAAAAGCAACAAATGGAATGGTTACTTATATATAATTTAATACATATGTGTAATGATAAAGGAAGTTTCTGATGATCATGCAATTGCAAAATATAATTCAAATGTTAAAGTTCGAAATGAAGAATTAAAAGATGCTATACGAATCTCTTTTAACAGAGTTTACAGTTTAAAACTAAACTCATATCGATTCAGATAAAACAAACATATGTTTGGAAATCATTAGTACTTCTACACATCAAGTACTACTTAAATCTTTGCAATGTGATTCAGAACATCTAAAACTTGTTGCATGGACGGTCGTGTATGCTTGTCCTCAGTGCATCTTTGGATGAGTGCGCTCATCTGCATGGCCACATTCACACGATAATCTTTTTCAAGTCGTGGGTCAATTATTTCTGTAAACGAGAAAGGTCTAGTCCTAATTACATCTAAGCCTTTATTCTTCAACTTTCTTGCTTCTTCTTTCGAAGCAATTAAATGCGTAAGTAAGTCTCCATCTTTCGAACCAGTAAAAAGCTCAAGCAAGATCACACCAAATGCGAAAACATCTGTATCCATTTCAAACCAACCTACATATATTACATAACTGTCTTAAGATTTGAACAATGAAAATATTGATCAGAATTATTACAAAAAAAAACATTTACAATTTTGTTGTACCTGACATTACACATTCAGGAGACATGTATTTAAGTCCTCTCCCAAGTGTCCATTGATTTTCCAGACATTTTTTGTTTGTTTCAATGTAAAATAGTTTTGAGTTGTATTCCTTATGAGATCCAAACTTAGGTATTAGAGCATGATTATCAGTAAAAACGTTTTTGGGGTTCTTAAATTTTTTTTATTTTTTATTTTGTTTTCTGATTTTTTTTAAAGAAAAATTAAAAATGAACCAATCGCGGACTGCCACGTGTTTGTGGGGCCTGCAAACAGTACAACTAGGCCTGAGACTTTTATCCAAGATCCGGATTCGATCCGAGATTCGATCCGGATCCGATCCGAAAATCCGGATATCCGGAGGGGCCGAATCCGAATCCGGATAGTAAAATGTTGGATCCGTCGAAGCCGGATCTGGATATCTTAATTTTTAAGTCCGGATATCCGGATCCGTAAGTTTTATTAATAAATATTTTTAAAATAGTAATATATATATATATAAATTAATTTTATTTAATATATTTTCATTTTATAATAGCATATATAATTTATGTAAATTTTGTAATATTATACATAGAAAAAATTAAAGACATTATATATATATTTTAAAATTATTGTTAATATTTTATATATATTAATATTATTTTTTATTTATTTTAAGGATCCAAATCCGGATCCGGATATCTGCCGGATATTACAATTTTTAGGAGGATATCCGACACCCGGATATCCGAGAACCCCGGATCCGGATAAGTATAATAAAATTATGGATCCGCCGGATAAGGATCCGGATACCTTAAAATTGCCTGGATATCCGATCCGTCCCAGGCTTAAGTACAACAAACCCCTCCTGTGAAACGTTTCTTATTTGGCGACATTGAAGCACGGTTTTTGCAAAAAGTTGGTGGGGCCCACGCGTAAGAACCCTCGTCCCACCACCGATAATCATGCTCTTTAGTTTCTAAGATCATAAACATAATGTTATAAATAAATAAAAAGTCATTACCTCGTCGAGCATAATGTTATGCATTCTAAGTTCAAAATATACGGAGGAGTTGTTGATTGAGTGGATAAATGCAAGACCTTGAGCTGTTCCAATGGCTATCTTAACTCGTGTTGCCCATGGCAACAGCTCTTTCTCTGTTGAGAGGAAACATCAAACATGAACTGTATATGACTATTTATAGAATGAATGCATTGATTAATTTGAAGAGATCTTAACTTCCATGAATGTGATGATCCAAAGTTCCTTGGTGCAAGTATTCGAATACCAGTAGTGATTTTTTAACTTCACAACAATAACCCAAAAATTTGACCAAGTTTGGATGAGAATGTTTTCCTAGACACTTCACCTCAACCTGAAACTCATGTACTTTAGTAAGTACACAACACGCATAGACAGAAACAAGTGTAAATGATGTGTTGTGATTTTGCATAGTTTTAGCTTTGTTATTTCATATATATTCATGCATTAACCTTACATTTATTTGCATTTAGAGTCTATTGCATGTACATTTTCATCTTGTAGGTGTTGGATGAATTGTTTGGAGTTTTGGAGGTGATTAGAGCACAAAAGGAGCTTTCGAGGAGTCTTGAACCGAACGTGTGAAAGACAAGCATGGATGAAGGTCTTAAAGATATCTTTTGAAACTTGTCTTTTGGTAAGACATGGTAAATTGAGTTAGCTTTACAATGGAGGTGGTTTCAAGTCGTTTGGAGCTGTATTGAGGGATTTATGATCAAAATACTACACACATATCAGTATGACATTCCTAGCGGCCACCCTAGCAACATCAACAATAGCCTTCGAATTTTAAGCCTTTAGACTCATTTTTATTCACTTAAAACCTATAAAACTCATTACTATTCATTATTCTTCTTATTTTTGGTATTCTAAAGGTGTGTGCAACATGGAGAAAGTGGAGAAAACTTTAATGAGTGAGTTTTATCTCTTTAAAGCTTGCAACATGGGGGATGGGTTGTCTATCATGAGTTTGGTGGCTCTTTTGGCCTAACTTTCTCTACCTTTTCTGAAGAGGCAAGACTACTTTGGCCATATGAAGGGGCAAAAGGTGTTCTATAATGGAAGAAAGTGGAGAATAACTTTTATGAGTGTGTTTTATGCTTTATGCTTTCACATGATGGATGTGTTGTCATCCTCCTTTACTTAGGCTATAAAAGAGACTGCAAGGGGAAGGAGGAAGACACAATACACAAAGTACAATACAACAAAGAGTAGAGAGTGAAAGTTTTATAGTTTCATATTTTGTATTTTGAGAGTTTGAGAAAAAACATTTGTTCTTGGAGTGTTCTTGAAGTTTATGTTATAAAGTCTTGTTTTCCTTTAGCCATTCTCTTCATCTAATTTCTGTTTTTCTTGTTTTCATATATCATATCATCTTGGGTATGCTTCTATCCATCATGGGATTAAGTGTAAACAAGATGATTAGTGAGTAATCACCCTTAGGATCAATGGGTTAGGTAGATTAATGGGTGATTAGGGAAGAGTTAAGGTGTTCTAATGGTTAAATGCTTAGATTTCTATGCTTACTAAGTATTCTTAATGCTAGATTAATTTTGGCCATTTTAATCTAGATTCTAAGTGTTTGTAGGGCATCGAAAGTGTTTGCATAATGCTTGAATGGACCTAGTAAAGCTCTAGCTTGAATAACCAAGGAATTGTTGTTAGGATTGCTAGATGGTTAGTAGACTAGAACTTAATGTATGTTTGAGTGAACAAAACGAACGGAAGTTGATGTTTAGTTCATAATTGCATAAGGGTTTCTACCACGGGAGTGGATTAATCTAAATTGAATGAAATCTAGACCTATAGAAAGTTAAGATTATTTGAAGTTAGACGCCTTGATTTAGAACTATCACCTTGAAATCAATTGTCTATATACCCATTGGTTCTTCTTTGTTATATTTGAATTAAAACTCAAGTTATTTCGCACTATTACTTGTTACAAACAAACATCATTTGATTGCACTTAGATTGAGATAAATGGCTTGCATTCTTAGTGCTTAGAATCACTAGAGATTGGATTGACATCTTAAGTACTACAACACTTAAGGATTAAACTTATCCTTTATCAAGTTTTGGCGCCGTTGCCATTCTCTAGATTGATTTTGACATTAGGATTTGGTCATTACTTGAGACTAAGTCTTATTTTTCATTTTTAAGTTACTAATTATCTATCTTCATCTCTATTTGGATGACAGGTGCATGAACTTGAGAAGCAAAGGATCAACAAATCTTGCACCAAGAGTGGACAACATCAAAGCCTTAGAAAGAGAGTTGGGAAGACAGAGAAGAGAAAGAGAAAAGCAAGCCCACTTACATAGATTGGGGCTTGAGATGGAGAGAAACCCGAATCAACCGGAAGGTGTCTATGAAGTTGATGATCATAGACAAAATGTCCAAGGAGTTCCTCCTGGAGCTGCTCAAGAGGAACATGGCCAAGGAGCTGCAAACCTTAGGCCTCAAAATCAACAACGCCTGGGAAGATCCATTGGCACTTATGATCAACCTAACATAAATGGGAATAGGTTGGGCATTAGGGCACCGCCAGTTGCCAACAACAATTTCGAGATCAAGTCAAGCCTCATCAACATGATTGAAAACAACAAGTACCATGGACTTGCCTTGGAAGACCCACTAGATCACCTTGACAGATTTGATAAGTACTGTGGCTTGTCAAAAACAAATGGAGTTTCAGAGGATGCTTTCAAGCTCAGATTGTTTCCCTTCTCTTTGGGAGACAAGGCTCACACTTGGGAGAAAAACATCTCAAGTGATACTATCACCACTTGGGATGAATGCAAGAAGGCCTTCCTCAACAAGTTCTTCTCAGCTACAAGGACTGCCAACCTTAGAAATCAGATCTCTGGTTTTCAACAAAGAGGACTTGAAGGATTTTTAGACGCATGGGAGAGATTCAGAAGCTACCTGTCTCAATGTCCTCACCATGGCTTCAACAATGAGAGCTTGCTAAGCACTTTCTACAGAGGAGTCTTGCCTAAATTCAAAAGCCAGCTTGACACTGCAAGCAATGGAAACTTCTTGGGGAGGACTGTGGAAGATGCTTTAGAACTCTTGGAGAACATGACACAGAGTGACTCTGTCTACAATGATGAATATGATAGAAGAGACAGAGGTGGTGGAGGAGAAGATATGACCACAAAGAGAGAGCTGAAAGCACTTCAAGACAAGATTGACATGCTACTATCAGAAAAGACCAAGAAAGAGGAGTTACATATGGTTGCTGAAGTTGATAGAGTAGAATGCCAAGAAGATATGTACTATGTCAATGCTCAGGGTACATGGTACAAGAAGGAGCCTGACTATCAATACCAGAACAACTACCAACAGAAACCCTTCTACAACAACCAACAGAAGCCATTCAACAACTACCAGCCAAGACCATTCTACAACAATCAGCCTAAGCCATTCTACAACAACAACCAAGGTGGTTACCAACCCAAACAGAACTTCCCTCCTGGATTCTCACCAAAACCAAGTCAACCTGCACAAGACCAAGCTGGATCATCAACACAACCTCCACAAGAGAGTAGTACTGAAGCTATGCTGAAACAATTATTGGAGGGACAAGCAAGAAGTGAGAAACAATTAGGGTATGAGCTGAAAAATCTCCACAACAAGATTGATGGGAATTACCATGATCTAAACAACAAGTTCAAAGCCTTGGAGAACCAGTTTGTCTCTATGACAGCCAGCTCAAGTCGCCAACAAGGTTCCCTACCTGGAAAGCCTGAACAAAACCCAAAGGAGACAATAAAGGCAATCACCCTAAGGAGTGGAAGAGAGTTGCCTCCTAAAGTTCTCATTAAGGATAATGAGAAACAAGGTGGGGAGGTGGTCATCAATGTAGATGATGATGTGGTGATTGTGGATGAGAAGACTAATGAGGAAATCTTGGAGAAGATAGTTGAAGCTAAGGGCAAGAGAAAGATTGGAGAGGAGAAAGTTGAGAACAAAAATGAGGCTGCTACATCAACAAAGGAGAAATTGTTCACTCCTCCTCCCTATGAGCCAAAGCTTCCCTTTCCTGGAAGATTCAAGAAGCAACTCCTAGAGAAGTACAAAGCCTTGTTTGACAAGCAAATGAGTGAAGTTCATCTCACCATGCCCATAATTGATGCATTTATGCTGGTTCCACAATACAGCAAGTTCTTGAAAGATGCTGTAGAACAAAAGAAGAAAGAGATGGAAGGGATGGTGATTCTTACTCATGAGTGCAGCGCCATTATTCAGAGACTGACTGTCCCAAGGAAGCTAGAAGACCCTGGTAGTTTCACCCTGCCATGCGCCATTGGACCTTTGACATTTGAGAGATGTCTATGTGATTTGGGAGCAAGTGTCAGCCTCATGCCACTATCCATTGCCAAGAAGCTTGGGTTTACACAATATAAAAAGTGCAAGATCTCTTTGGTGCTAGCTGATCGATCTGTCAAGCTCCCCATTGGCATCCTAGAAGATCTTCCTGTCAAGATAGGAAATTGTGAAGTGCCTACTGACTTTGTAGTGCTTGAGATGGATGAAGAGCCTAGAGATCCTTTGATCTTTGGAAGACCTTTCTTGGCAACTGCTGGAGCAATGGTGAATGTGAGAGATGGCACAATTGATCTCCACCTTGAAAAAGATCACACTCTCCATTTTGATATCAAGGAGATGATGAAGAAGCCCACAACTCAAAGAGAAATATTCTACATTGATGAGATGGATGTCTTGGCTGATGATTTCCTTGAGGAGTTAGCGATTGAGGACTCTCTTCAACATGCCCTGACCATTGAAAGAGAGACCCAAATGATTGAAAACAAGGAGAGTGATGAGCTAGTAAGAAGGCTAGATGTTCACCTTGAGGAGGATGGAGAAGATGAGTTCATGGAGTTGCCACAAGTGACTCAACATGCTGCCTCAGCAGACATTCAAGAGAACCTCCATGAAGCTGATTGGAGTGAGCTCAAGGCACCAAAAGTGGAGCTTAAACCTCTTCCCGATGGTGTAAGGTATGCTTTCCTTGGACCTAATGAGACATATCCTGTCATTGTGAGTAGTGAGCTGACTGAGAATGAATTGTCTATGCTTTTAAATGAACTTAAAAAGTATAGAAAAGCACTAGGATACTCACTTGATGACATTAAAGGAATCTCACCATCTTTGTGCATGCATAGGATACATCTAGAGGATGAATCTAAAACTTCAATTGAACACCAAAGAAGATTAAATCCTAATTTGAAAGATGTTGTTAAAAAAAGAGAATCAAATTGTTAGATGCTGGTGTGATCTATCCTATCTCTGATAGCAATTGGGTTTCACCTGTGCATGTAGTTCCTAAAAAGGGTGGCATAACAGTTGTTAAGAACGAAAATGATGAGTTAATACCAACAAGAACAATAACTGGACATAGGATGTGCATTGACTATCGAAAACTGAATGCAGCCTCTAGAAAGGATCATTTCCCTTTACCATTCATTGATCAGATGTTAGAGAGGCTAGCTAACCATCCCTATTATTGTTTCCTTGATGGATACTCTGGATTTTTCCAAATCCCTATACACCCAAATGACCAAGAGAAAACGACATTCACTTGTCCTTATGGTACCTTTGCATATCGAAGGATGCCATTTGGACTGTGCAATGCACCAGCAACATTCCAAAGAGCAATGATGTCGATTTTCTCTGATCTTATTGAGGATGTAATGGAGGTGTTTATGGATGATTTTTCTGTATACGGTTCTTCGTTTGCTACTTGTTTGTCAAATCTTTGCAGGGTATTACAGAGATGTGAGGACACTAACCTGGTGCTCAATTGGGAGAAGTGTCACTTCATGGTCAAGGAAGGGATTGTTCTTGGACACAAAGTTTCTGAGAAAGGAATTGAAGTGGACAAAGCCAAGATAGATGTCATGGTTGGTCTAGCTCCACCAAGAACAGTGAAGGATATAAGAAGCTTCCTTGGCCATGCTGGTTTCTACAGAAGGTTCATCAAAGACTTCTCCAAAATAGCTAGACCATTGACCAAGCTGCTGTGCAAGGAGATCATCTTCAACTTTGATGAAGAATGCCTAGAAGCCTTTAAGAAGCTGAAGGAGGAGCTCACCAGTGCCCCAATAGTTCAACCACCAGATTGGAGTCTACCCTTCGAAATCATGTGCGACGCCAGTGACTATGCTGTGGGGGCAGTCTTGGGGCAAAAGAAGGACAAGAAGACACATGTGATCTACTATGCTAGTAGAACACTTGATGATGCCCAAATGAAGTATGCCACAACTGAGAAGGAGCTGTTGGCAATTGTCTATGCCTTCGAGAAGTTCAGGAGCTACCTGGTAGGGTCTAAGGTCATTGTATACACTGATCATGCTGCACTACGACATCTACTAGCCAAGAAGGATGCCAAGCCAAGGCTGCTCAGATGGATATTAATACTACAAGAGTTTGATCTCGAAATCAAGGACAAGCCAGGAGTGGAGAATGGTGTAGCTGATCACCTTTCAAGATTAAGAGTGGAGTGTGGGATTCCTATTGATGAGGGACTCCCTGAAGAGCAGATTATGGCTATAGAAGCAATGGTCACAGCTTGTGAGACTGGAAGGAAGATTGAAGAAATGAAGGCAATTGATGAAACAGGCCCATGGTATGCTGATCTAGTGAACTACTTGGCATGTGGAAGGGAACCATTGAATCTGACAGGCTATGCAAGGAAGAAGTTCTTCAAGGATGTGAAGAGATACTACTGGGACGAGCCTTACCTCTACACTCTTTGCAAAGATCAAATCTATAGAAGAGTAGTAGCTCAAGAGGAGGTGGAAGGAATCCTCACACACTGCCATGGATCAGCCTATGGAGGTCACTTTGCCACCTTCAAGACTGTCTCCAAGGTGCTACAAGCAGGATTTTGGTGGCCCCATATGTTCAAAGACACACAAGAGTTTGTGTCAAGGTGTGACCCATGCCAAAGGAGAGGGAACATCACCAAGAGAAATGAGATGCCTCAAAATCCTATCTTGGAAGTGGAAGTGTTTGATGTGTGGGGCATTGACTTCATGGGACCATTCCCATCTTCCTATGGTAATGAATACATTCTTGTTGCTGTGGATTATGTCTCCAAATGGGTGGAAGCTATAGCCAGCCCAACCAATGATGCTAAGGTTGTCCTCAAGATGTTCAAGAGCATTATCTTCCCAAGGTTTGGAGTCCCAAGAGTTGTGATCAGTGATGGAGGCACCCACTTCATCAACAAACTTTTTGAGAACCTTCTTAAGAAGAATGGTGTCAAGCACAAGGTGGCAACTGCTTATCATCCCCAAACAAGTGGCCAAGTTGAGATTTCCAACAGGGAGATAAAGTCCATTTTGGAGAAGACTGTGGGGACAACAAGGAAGGATTGGTCTACAAAGCTTGATGATGCACTTTGGGCCTATAGGACTGCTTTCAAGACACCCTTGGGAACCACTCCCTTCAATCTTGTCTATGGGAAAGCTTGCCATCTGCCAGTGGAGCTTGAGTACAAGGCATTATGGGCTGTTAAGATGCTGAACTTTGACATCAAGAGTGCCAAAGAGAAAAGACTTTTCCAACTCCATGAGCTTGATGAGATTCGACTTGATGCTTTTGAGAACTCAAGGATTTACAAAGAAAAGACCAAGGCATTCCATGACAAGAAGATCCTGAAGAGGGAGTTCAACATTGGAGATCAAGTGTTGCTCTTCAACTCTCGATTGAAGTTGTTCCCTGGAAAACTTAAGTCAAGATGGTCCGGCCCTTTCAAGATCAAAGAAGTGAGGCCATATGGAGCAATTGTGCTTTGGAACAAGACCGGTGGGGACTTTACAGTGAATGGCCAAAGAGTCAAGCTGTACATGGCGGCCACACCTGAGAAGGAAGGAACCTCGGTTCCACTTACCGATCCCAAACCAGCCTAAACCAAAAAGGGGTAGTCAAGCTAGAGACTTAAAACAAGCTCACTTGGGAGGAAGTCCCACATCTATCCCTATATATATTACTGTTTAACTTGTGTGGTTTTTCTTTTGTGTGTTTGATAAGTGTGTTTAAAATTTTCAGGTGATTCTCCACTTAATCAAAGAAGAAAGATGGCCATCCAGCAAACCTACAAGTGTTAAAATTATTCAACTCCATCTAGCAACTCCAAGCTAAGTGTCTCTACAACCATTGGAAATATATAGTTTTCATGTTTGTTTCTTCTAGACCTCTTCTTTCACCTTGCTCTCACACAAGAGACTGTGTGAAGTAAGTGTGGGGGGAGAGTCTACTTATCTCACATGTTTTCTGTTTTGTTTACTTATCATAAGCATTGCATATCCATTTGCATAGAAAATCCATAAAAATTTGCAAAATTCCAAAAATTACAAAAAAAAAAACATTTAGTTATATCATTTGCATCTTTAGGTTTGAGTCTAGATCATATAGAATGCATAGGTAAAATCTTTACAAAGGACTCATGCAATGAACTCATTGTTGATACCCTTTTGAATCATAATAAGTAGCTTGAGCTTCTTCTGAATTTCTTGTAGACTTCGAGCCTTGAAAACTCCTCTTAAGACTCATTGAATCTTACTCTTTGAAACCAACTCCGATCTTAGTTGACTTAAATGAACTTAATGCTTCTTGCTTATGGTCTCTTGAGTACTAAATCATGGCTTTACACACACTTGAGCTTGTATAAACCGTTTTACCAATCTTTTTGACAACTCAAGTGGTAGTCCATACCCTAAACCCTTCCCTTCTTTCAAACCATCATTAATTGTTGAGTGAGGTCTTTTTGTGAAAGCTTGTCATGTGCAAAATCTTGAAAGTATTAGGAGCGACATTGATTTGTTCTCATCTCTTGCTAGCATTAGGACCTCTTTTGGGCTAGCATCTAGGATGGTGGTTGGAATGATGTGCTTTAATTATTTTGATCTTGGGGATTGAATTGGGAAAGATTATGTAAAGGAAATGAATCAAAAAGTGTGTCTAAAACAACTAAAAAAAAAAAAAATTAAGAAGATAGCTCAGATTGTGTCAATAAAAACCCCAAAAAGAAAAAAAAAAAAGAATGGGGAAAAGAAAATTTTGAGCTAAGATACATAGTTGTTAAGACAAAGAAAAGAAAAGAAAAGAAAAGAGTGTTCATTGGGTAAGAGATGAAAATGGGTGTATATTTGGGATTTGAGATGAAGAAAAGAAAGGGTAGAACTTAAAAATTGTCTAGGAAAAGGGTAGAATGATGAGAACCGATTTATGTATGCATTAATTGCTTCTTTTCTTAGATAAATTTTGCATAATGATCAAGCTCCTATTCTTGAGTGTAAGTCACCATAGCAAAAAGTATTTGGACCCTTCTCATTCTTCACATTAAGCCATTTTTTCTCACCAAACCAAATGATTTGGACCAATTGGCAATTTGCGAGAATTCACTTATGATATTTCTTATTGAATGTGAGAGTTGGTTGATTTGAGGATTCATGATAATGAGTTAAAAGATCAAAGGAATTGATAGGCCTAGAGAAGTTAGAGCTAATAAAAACATTTTGCTCTTGCTATTTGGTATGATTTTGTAAGGATATCACAACGATGGCATTGAAGAGTTTCTTAAGGTCATGAATTTCCATGTGTGTATTGAAACATCACTTCCCATGTTCTTGAAAGTTTACTTGAGGACAAGTAAAGGACTAGTGTGGGGGAGTTGATGTGTTGTGATTTTGCATAGTTTTAGCTTTGTTATTTCATATATATTCATGCATTAACCTTACATTTATTTGCATTTAGAGTCTATTGCATGTACATTTGCATCTTGTAGGTGTTGGATGAATTGTTTGGAGTTTTGGAGGTGATTAGAGCACAAAAGGAGCTTTCGAGGAGTCTTGAACCGAACGTGTGAAAGACAAGCATGGATGAAGGTCTTAAAGATATCTTTTGAAACTTGTCTTTTGGGAAGACATGGTAAATTGAGTTAGCTTTACAATGGAGGTGGTTTCAAGTCGTTTGGAGCTGTATTGAGGGATTTATGATCAAAATACTACACACATATCAGTATGACATTCCTAGCGGCCACCCTAGCAACATCAACAATAGCCTTCGAATTTTAAGCCTTTAGACTCATTTTTATTCACTTAAAACCTATAAAACTCATTACTATTCATTATTCTTCTTATTTTTGGTATTCTAAAGGTGTGTGCAACATGGAGAAAGTGGAGAAAACTTTAATGAGTGAGTTTTATCTCTTTAAAGCTTGCAACATGGGGGATGGGTTGTCTATCATGAGTTTGGTGGCTCTTTTGGCCTAACTTTCTCTACCTTTTCTGAAGAGGCAAGACTACTTTGGCCATATGAAGGGGCAAAAGGTGTTCTATAATGGAAGAAAGTGGAGAATAACTTTTATGAGTGTGTTTTATGCTTTATGCTTTCACATGATGGATGTGTTGTCATCCTCCTTTACTTAGGCTATAAAAGAGACTGCAAGGGGAAGGAGGAAGACACAATACACAAAGTACAATACAACAAAGAGTAGAGAGTGAAAGTTTTATAGTTTCATATTTTGTATTTTGAGAGTTTGAGAAAAAACATTTGTTCTTGGAGTGTTCTTGAAGTTTATGTTATAAAGTCTTGTTTTCCTTTAGCCATTCTCTTCATCTAATTTCTGTTTTTCTTGTTTTCATATATCATATCATCTTGGGTATGCTTCTATCCATCATGGGATTAAGTGTAAACAAGATGATTAGTGAGTAATCACCCTTAGGATCAATGGGTTAGGTAGATTAATGGGTGATTAGGGAAGAGTTAAGGTGTTCTAATGGTTAAATGCTTAGATTTCTATGCTTACTAAGTATTCTTAATGCTAGATTAATTTTGGCCATTTTAATCTAGATTCTAAGTGTTTGTAGGGCATCGAAAGTGTTTGCATAATGCTTGAATGGACCTAGTAAAGCTCTAGCTTGAATAACCAAGGAATTGTTGTTAGGATTGCTAGATGGTTAGTAGACTAGAACTTAATGTATGTTTGAGTGAACAAAACGAACGGAAGTTGATGTTTAGTTCATAATTGCATAAGGGTTTCTACCACGGGAGTGGATTAATCTAAATTGAATGAAATCTAGACCTATAGAAAGTTAAGATTATTTGAAGTTAGACGCCTTGGTTTAGAACTATCACCTTGAAATCAATTGTCTATATACCCATTGGTTCTTTTTTGTTATATTTGAATTAAAACTCAAGTTATTTCGCACTATTACTTGTTACAAACAAACATCATTTGATTGCACTTAGATTGAGATAAATGGCTTACATTCTTAGTGCTTAGAATCACTAGAGATTGGATTGACATCTTAAGTACTACAACACTTAAGGATTAAACTTATCCTTTATCAGTAAACAATGGACAATATTTGCTTACCTTCCACGCTTCTATAACCTCTAAACTGTCTTGAAGACATTCCATGACAGAAACAGAGATTTTAGTTTTAGTTCTTAATGATTTGTAATCGATGGAGCCCTTGTAGAATGTTCGAACAGAGCCATCCTCGCCATTAATTTACAACCCTGTCCTTTCTGAAGTTGTTCGTTGCTTTCTTCGGTTCTGTGACGCTGAAGACTCTCAGATCCTTGTTTTCTCTATCCACTTTTGTATATATTGAATGACGTAATTTAATTTTTTTCTATTATACTATGTAAACAAACTAAAAAAATGCTCTTAAAACAGAGATATGTACACCAACTTGGTGGGCTAAGGAGAGGCTCGTAAGCAAACGAAAGAGGATCTTCTGTGAGAGTCTTTAGAACGTTTCCCATTGTTGATAAAGAGATGCTTTGATATATAGATTTTTAGTTTCAAGATTTTAACATCACTTATGTGTGTTCTTATAAAGAGGTTGAAAATAATTAATCAATATCTTTATAAAAAATTAGTTGGAAATTGCTCACTTAAGCAAAAAGAAAGGAGAACAAGAAACCACAATATTAACTAGGATTTATATCCATGTGAGGCAGATGTGGGGAAACAATGATGAGACTTATGTAAATAATAACTTAAACGCGTTCTGTTCATTTTTAGATAGTGATTGACTTATGTGGCCTACTTGGTTGAGAAAGTGATGTTGATTTTATTGGAGGTAAGATGTACAAACGAAAAAACGTTAACACACCTAACTTCTGCCTGCAACTCTTTCGTTTGTGCTCACCATCTACATAAGTACAAATGTAATAAAAAGATATATATATAAAATGGACATATTGTGGCTACCTTCCACTCTTCTAGAGCCTATGAACTATCTTGTAAGACATTCCATGATAGAAACACAGATTCCAATTCTGGTTTTCGATGGAGAAAATGTGGTCCCACGATGTAGCCTTTGTGGAATGTAAGATCATAGCTATTAGACCATGATTAACTCGGACTCTTAGGGTGGGGTTCTTAGTTTCGGCTAAGAACCGTTTTTTTAGATTTTAATTAAAAAAAGTTAAGAACTGTCTCTTAAATAAAAGATATAAAAGCCGGTTCTTAAAAAAAAGTGTCAAATCATGAGTTAGGAACCCTCAAATTAAGAGTTCAGGTTAATCATGCTCTTACTTCTAGATATATCAAGATGAAATATTCTGTCTCTGCCTTATTTTTAATATGTATAATCATTTGGCCTTAAACTAACTAAGAAAAATATATGTATTGAGCATTTTGTTTCAAAAAAATATATATATTGAGCATTTAGCTCTTAGTTTACAATTGTTTCAAGCCTTTAAATCTTAGAACCGATCCTAATTAGAACCTGGTTACAACCGTGTCTTGTCTGAACTTCTTTGTTGCTTTCTTCAGCTCTGCCAAGGTATTGTTGACTTATTTACTTAGTTTGATGAGAAAAAGAGGCCGATTTGATCTTTTTTTGGAAAATTCTACGAGCCCAAGTTCTAAGTCCAAGCCTTTTCGCTTTCTGTTGACTTTGCAGTTTAAGGGATCAATGCAGATAAAAGTTTCCAAAAAAAGGATAAGTATGAAATGAAGATAGTGAAAAGCTTCCCATGTGATGTGAGTCCTAAATAAGTTCCCAATTAATATTGTTAATAATTGGATACCAAATGTGTTTTTTCTCTTGGATACTAAGACAGTTTTCCAAGACACATGATTGCGATGTGTCCTTAGATGATGCAATGGGATAATCATACAGACTCAATATTCTAGTAGTAACACATTTTCATACTATTTGAACGTATAACGATTTCAAAATTTTCCGAAGGTTCCCATGCACAAGCGATGAGTGTGTGAAATTTTGTATATATCCAGTTGAGTCGTTTATCATTGTTTCATTCTATGTATTGGCCGCTCAGCTTGTCTTTGAACTAGTTAGTCTATTATGGAGTAAATTTAGATCCGACTTACATAAATTCTTGTTTTTTCAATGTAAATTGTCAATTTTTTTTGGTCACAAAATGTAAATTGTCAATATTAATTTAAAAATAGTATAGCTCATGTATTTTTTTGTGGTGATACTTGGGAAATAAATGCGAACTCCATCAATAAACAAGACTGGATCATTATTGTGACAATAAAAAGATGGAGGTTTCATTTGTCATGTTGTTGGCACGTGATTCAGAAATTGAGCATGACGGGGTGGTTTTGGATTTTCATGGGAAGGCCGCGTGGGCCGTTTAAGCCGCCGTTAAATATGGATGGAAGACAAGATTTTCATCCGTCACTGCCTGAGAAGTTTGACGTCAGCTGCGTGGACGTTAACCGTCACGGGAAAGAAGCAGAAGACTCGGTCTACACTCACATGCCTACTCGTAACATTCGTATATCGCTTAATGCTAGGCATGCACTTAACGAGAACAATTTTTTCGACTAAATCCCAAAAGAGTGAGTCATGGCCCCATGTGGATACGCAAACCACATCAGTGGCATAAACCCGTAAATTGTAGCAAAACCTAGAGGTATTTTCCAAGTTGAAAATCTATATAAGCAAATTGTAGCTCCTCTCATATTCACCCATAATCCATATCAAAATCTATCTCCCTTCTCTAGCTTCTTACTTTGGTCGTTCACGATGAAAAGAGTCAGCGTCTCGTTTCTATTCATTCTTCTCATCTCCACCATCACCTCTGTCTTCTGCTTCCGCGACGGTAATTATTTATTACATCCATACACTCTTTCACGTAGTATGATTGCGCATCTTAAAGATGCACAATCTGGTCGGGGAAATTTTTAATTTTGTAAACATTTTTGATATAGAGTGATTTGTTTTTTTTAAATTTAATTGTGTTAACCTTCTGACCAAAGTCTATCTGTAACATTTTAACAAAAAACACAAAACAAAACAAATCTGGTCGGGGAAACTTTTAATTTTGTAAGTCCGTTTACTTTCTTTTACCTTTTTGCCCATTACAAAATCTATTTTTTGGCGGTTTCAAAGCATAATCCCATTTATGTTTCTTTTGGATATAATAATAGTGTTTTTATTTGACCAAAATCAAGTTAACCAAATAAATGTAATAAATTCATCAAAACTGTGGGCAATTTCGTTATTTTCAGGAATGTTACCAAACGGCGGCTTCGAGCGAGGACCGAAACCATCGGACATGAAAGGAACGCGAGTGATAAACAAGAACGCAATTCCAAACTGGGAGCTCTCTGGCTTTATCGAATACATCAAGTCCGGTCAAAAGCAAGGAGACATGCTCCTCGTGGTCCCCGCCGGAAAATTCGCAGTCCGGCTAGGCAACGAGGCATCGATCAAACAAAGAATTAACGTGACAAAAGGAATGTATTACTCTCTCACTTTCAGTGCCGCAAGGACTTGTGCTCAAGACGAACGGCTCAATATATCCGTGGCACCTGACTCTGGCGTTATTCCTATTCAGACGCTGTACAGTAGCAACGGGTGGGACCTATACGCTTGGGCGTTTCAGGCCCAGAATGATGTGGCTGAGATCGTGATTCATAATCCTGGCGAGGAAGAACATCCTGCTTGTGGACCACTTATTGACGGTGTAGCAATCAAGGCTCTATACCCTCCTAGACCTACCAATAGTAAGTTTTTGAGTTATTTTTTACTATATGGACGTGTTTATATCTATTACTCGCTATATGTTTCATAATTCAATAAGTTGTTCTACAATGTTTTTTTCTTCTAAAAAGATAAGTTGTTTTTTATATCTATACAATTTTTGTATTTATTAGATATTATGTAAGCAATTGAACTATGAAGATTTTTTATTAGTGGTTGAATTATATCAAATTTATATATTAAGTGATATTTTTTGAAAAGTAACAAATTTTTTCATCTTTGTGTGTTTTTAGTAAAAACAACTTCTACTTTGAAAGAAAATTATTCTTAAAATGTCTCTTCTTTAATAAGTCAACCAATGTGTCTGTCATGTTTACAACAATATGTTCTTTTCAGCTAGTAGTTATAAGTAAGAACATGTATTTTTCAATGGATTTGTTACACGTCTATGCATGTGGTCTATGGCATGTGTTGGACAAGACAAATACATGAACTAAAGAATTGATGAATTTTTTATATTACATGAAACAGAAAATATATTGAAAAACGGAGGATTTGAAGAAGGTCCCTACATAATCCCAAATGCAACAACCGGTGTTCTGATTCCTCCCTTCATAGAAGATGACCACTCTCCTTTACCAGCATGGATTATAGAATCCCTCAAGGCCGTCAAATACGTTGACGTGGAACACTTCTCAGTCCCACAAGGCCGTCGAGCCGTGGAACTGGTAGCGGGGAAAGAAAGCGCAATCGCTCAGGTGGCTAGGACCATCGTCGGGAAGAGTTACGTGCTTTCGTTTGCGGTTGGAGATGCCAACAATGCTTGCAAAGGCTCGATGATAGTCGAGGCGTTTGCGGGCAAAGACACTTTGAAGGTTGCTTATGAGTCTAACGGGAAAGGAGGTTTCAAACGTGCTGCTTTGCGGTTCGTGGCGGTTTCGAGCCGCACCAGGGTTATGTTTTACAGCACGTTTTACGCGATGAGAAGTGATGATTTCTCGTCGCTTTGTGGTCCTGTGATCGACGATGTTAAGCTCCTCAGCGTTGGTAAACTCTGAAATGGTTTAATACCGAAAGAGTAGTTGTGGTCTTGTGGTGTAGGGTTTTTATATAAGACAGAAAGGTCATGCTTATCTATTTTCTTGTATGAGAAGACTGATGAAGAAATGTTGTCTTCTTTTTTTATTACTACATATATTGGGGGTTTACGAGATTAATAAAGGTGTAATACAGAGATATCCATATGACACAGATCAATGATGATAAGAATTTGATGTTTTAGTGGTTTAGGAACGTTGATATTATATAAATCTGTGTGTGTACTATTTAAGTAACTATCAAACCATTCAAATAGTCAAATAGGTATAGTTAACTCCCATCTCTCCTTAGCATGCGATTTCCTAGAAGCAAAATACATTGTGAAAGCTAAAAATTAGCTGTAATTAGTTTTTTTTTTAAACCATAGCTGTAATTATTTTGAGTAAGAACATATATTTTGTGTTTCACAATAAACTTAAGATCTATAGTTAACTAGGGGCATTGCCCCCGCGCAAGTGCGGGGTCGTGGACAGATTTCTTGTTTCATCTCAATATTTGTTAGGGTTATTGTAACTGTGAATTTTGCGTTTTGGGTTAATCATTGTTTTTCAAGTTTTTTTATTGTTATAGGGTTAGAGTTGTGATGATGAACTGTGTATGCAATGTTCTGCATTCACGAAGAACTAAATTATGTTAGTAATGTGATTGATATAGTTCGTGGTGTTGTTTGTTGTGCCACTGAAACTTATTGTTTGTTTGTCTTTTTAATTTGTTACTTGTACTGTTGAGATTACATAAATTATATTAAGGTTGTTGAGAGTACTTTTTGTTTCTGGATATTTTTTCTCCAGTTTAGTTGTGTAAGTTGTGTATTAAGTAATAAATTTTTTTGTTCTTATTATGTTGATTATATATTTTTTTATTTTTAAACTTGTTGCTTAATTTTACCGGACCTTTAAAACAAATATATGAAGACTTGTAGAAATAACTATAAAAGGAGTGACAATTAGTATTTGGGCCTTAATGGGTTTTAAACGAATATATGTATTTCTCATAAGAAGACAATAACATTGGTCTTTTGACATTGAGCATGTAAGCTATTTTCATAAGACAAGAGGAGTGAGTAGGTGGACATGTTTGTATGTTAGGATTGTCTCTTGTATCTCCTGGTGTAACTGTGTTTGTTTCTCTTTTATTTGATGGGTAATATGTAAACAAAAATCATTGTTAGTGTATTTATCAGAGTTTGTAACTTACTCTTCTTTTTTGTTTAGGTAATTTCACTGATCTTGGTTGTCGTCTTCTTCGTAAGCATCTGCGAAAGTAAGTTTGTAAATTGTTAAATAGTTGGCCGTGTAGTTTGTATTTGTTTAGCTGACTCAATGTATGTGTCGTTGAGTTTTAGTTGAGTTTATTGGTTTGGTATATTTGTTTCGAAGTTTATTTGTAAGATTAGACAAAAAGAGAGGTGATCATTAATGATTCGTCCTTTTTGAGATTCTAGTTATTGGTGTTTTGATTGTTTGAGTTAATTGTCGTTTCTTTTAAGCTGTAAAATAAAGATTTGTGTAAAATTAGATTGATAAGTAATAGAGATAAATAGACGACTACAAATATTGGGTAGGAAATATATTTGATTATTGATGTTAGCACAATGTAGACAATAATATAAAGAGAATTATGTGTTGATTGTTTCTTACGGATCAATGAGGAGACGAATAACGACTCGAGTTGTTTCTTTGGTGAGGTCAGAGCCCTGGACAGAATGGATTTGTCCGCAAATTTTAATTCAGTTTCTCCACATGTTCATGTATTACTTTCATAAATATATATTAAGTTCCGCCATCAATGTACAAAGTATCATTTAGCTTAGTGGTATAAATGTTGGTGTTTATATCTCAATAATCCGGGTTCGAGCCATGAACTTGACATTTTTCACACTTTTTAAAAGTGAGACCCACAAAACGCTGACGTGGCGCGCTGAGGAGTGATCAAAAACTCAACTATTAAAATATAGATTATATTAGAATAACAGAATTTTCATATGCTTTTACCAAAAAATATTTAAGGCCACAAATATTCTGATGATTGTCCCCTGGTTTGGAGAAACTACAACAACCTGAGTGAGAGAGAGGTAGTAAAGTCTAAAGGCCTTTTTCACAAATTTAATATGGGCCTTATTCTTAAGCCCATTATCCCAATATATAAGGCACACGTGCGATCCACATCGTGCGAGGAGGAGCACACAGTTTTATCACCAAGTAAAAGAAGAAGAAGAAGAAGCGGATAATCATCCTCATCCGGATTTGTTCCATTAGGGTTTCATTCTTATCTCTTGCCAACCGCCGAATCTCTTCATCATCTACAGCCTCCCTGTTGATTCGAGCCGCTAACTTTTCGTATTCAGGTAAATCAAATCTATGTGAGATCGATTGGTTTCGAGGTTAATGGATTTTGTTTAGAATCGAAACCTTTTAGGGCCAGTGATCTTTGTTTAGCTACATATCGATGCGATCCTGATTTTTGGATTAGAATCAGATGTTGCATGCTATATTGAATCAATCGAATCGATCTTCTGTATTAGCTTACTGCCTAGGGCGAATTTTCAATTTTTTTTTTCTTCTCTTTCGATTTCGATTTTGTCATATGATTATCAGATTCAGCTGATTTCATTGAGTAATATTGGTTGTGATATTATTTTTAGATTGTATTTTGTTGTGGGTGTGTGTGTGTGATTTCAAGCTTTGAAATTGAAATTGACTCTTGTTTTTGTTGTTTGTCAATGGTAAAGTCATCTCCACTCTCTAGCTCTCTTTGCGGATCAAGAAACTTATAAAGAATCAAACTTTGATGGAAATGGCGGAGTTAGGCAGGTCCATGCAGCTAGCAGGGAAGCGAAGCTCGCAACCTGAAACCACTCTAAGCGGTGCTGCATCGGAGGCACCAAACAAGCAGTGTCGACCGTGGTTACAGCCATTGACCTCAGCTAGCAACGGGATTCTGCATATTCCCACCAATGCGCTTTCTCAAAAGACCCTGAATTCGCTTATGCATGGCAAGAACGTGACGATGATGGACTCTGCTTTCCAGAAACCTGGGAACCATTTGAATTCCCCCATGCATGGCAAGAATGTGACGATGATGGACTCTGCTCTCCAGAAGCCTGGGAGCCATCTGAATTCGTTCGTGCATGGCAAGAATGTGTCGTTTATGGACTCTTCTCTCCAGAAACCTGGGAACCATGTTGTGAACAAGAAACAGCATATCCCACCTCGAGGGTCAGTGAAACCGATGCATGATGTAAATGAGACTGTGAGGTCTAAAATGAGGGAGTCATTAGCGTCTGCGTTGGCCTTGGTTCAGCAACATGATGAATTCCCGAAAGGGGAAGAAAATGTAAAGAGTGGAGAAACTCCTGTGGTGAATCCGGAGGGTAGTCAAAGTTTTCAACCTGCTAGCTTCAGTGTGCCTATGGACGAAGGAACCATGTCTGAGTTTCCCACCGATGCTGATAGATCTGTGCACAAGGACGGTGAGATTCCCGTCGACATCAGGATGGAAGATGTTAATCAGTCTGATGAACTTAAGTCTCAATTTGACGAGGTTTTCCCTCGAGATGAAGTTCCTTTTACAGATATTATTTTTTCGAACGATGACCTTTTACAGGGTAATGAACTCTCCTGGGTTCTGGACAATGTTTCAGATCTTGGCGAGACAGATGGTTTTGGAACCGATGTTGAAAAGTCGTTTCAGGATCCAGAACTTTTGGCTTCTAAAATTGAAATGGAATTGTTTAAACTATTTGGAGGTGTGAACAAAAAGTACAGAGAGAAGGGAAGGTCCCTCTTATTCAATTTGAAAGATAAGAACAATCCTGAGCTTAGGGAAAGAGTTATGTCTGGAGATATCTCTGCTGAGAGGTTGTGCTCAATGACAGCCGAAGAACTGGCTTCCAAGGAGCTTTCTGAGTGGCGACAAGCCAAAGCAGAAAAGATGGCAGAGATGGTTGTCCTGCGGGATACAGATATTGATGTCAGAAGTCTGGTGAGGAAAACGCATAAGGGTGAATTCCAGGTTGAAATTGATCACGTTGACAGTGGCATGGTTGATGTCTCTGCTGGCATCACGTCAAGTAGGAAACGCCGACCCAAAGCTAAAACTCATTCTGCCGAAACCACTCTAAATGATAAGACTGCTAAAACTGATCAAACAGCATCACGTGATACTCCTCCTTCAACTGAAGAGATCGATCCCATGCAAGGTTTGGCGATGGATGATGAGTTGAAGGACGTGGAGTTTCTTCCACCAATTGTATCGCTTGATGAGTTCATGGAATCGCTGGACTCTGAGCCTCCGTTTGAAAGTCCACATGGTAATTCTGAAATGCAGGTGTCTGCGTCCGAGATAAGTGACTCCGAAGTTAGGCCACACTCAAAATCTCCAAAAGGATCTCCGAAGGAACAAAGTGACAAAGATTCTCCTACACCGAACCCCGAGAAAATTGATGAAGTTTCTCCAAAGTCTGACGTCAGTGTCAAAGTTGATGATGATGTCTCTGGACTTGAGAAAACGCCTTCCCCTGTTGATATTAAGGGAGAAAAAGTATGGCATGGATTACTGCAACTGAGTATGTCTTCCGTAGTCCCTGTCACTGGAATTTTCAGAAGGTTAGTTCTTATCACGTAAAGTATAATTTATTTCTTTGATACTGTTTTCTTATTCTTTATGCTGATAGTATATATTCCCTTGAACATTGAGAATCAGTTTCTATTCTTGAACTTGTGCACACCCACCTTGAATATTATTGTTGGTTCCGTATTGTGTTAAGAGTATCCTCAGACTTGAATCTTTAGTACAGTCAAACGATATACTATGTTTGAGTTCTGCTGATATTTGGTTTAACCAAAATAATTGGAAGTGAGAAAGTAAGCATTCTCTGACTGGGTTTTTCTTTGGCAGTGGTGAGAAAGCAGACACGAGCGAGTGGCCGGCAATGTTGGAAGTTAAGGGTAGAGTTAGGCTGAGTGGGTTTGGGAAGTTTATTCATGAGCTTCCCAAGTCTCGATCCCGTACCCTAATGGTATACAAAGCTACCTTTTGTTATCACTGTAGTAGCATTACACTCTATTATCTCTTGCTTCGAACAACAATAGAAGTAATAGCCCTTTTACTTGTTATATATATAGTGCTTAACCCTCATACTCCTGTCTTATCTCAAAACTCTTCTGTCTTCTCTTCATGGAAACCAGAAAGCAAAGAGATTACAATCACTGTTCATTCAAAGGAATGCGACACGTTTTGAGCAGAGAATCAACGATATTGATTGATTGGGTCAAATGCTGTATTTATTTCATCCAAAAAAATTTGGATGCAAGATCCTTTCTTGTTGTCTCTATCTGAGTTATAATGTGTCTGCCTGGGAGATTGTATAGAATAATCAGGAAATCTTACAAATAATCTTTCGAGGCCTTCCGCATGCAAACATATAGTCAATAAACTTTCCAGATGAACTTTGTTTTTTTAACCCACCTCACGTCATATATACATCAAAAATAAAACTCTTAAGGTTAGATCTTCCTTTGTCATGTATTCATGGGTACCTCTTTTTTTTTTTTGCAGGTAATGTACTTGGCTTGTAAAGACGGCATTTCTAAGAGCCAGCGTGGCAGCCTTTTTGAGGTAAAGAAATCAAATCATTATTTTAATAGTCTATAACTTGTAGTTTCATCCAACGCATTTGAGAACAGAAGCAACGGTCTTAACCTTTTTCTTTCTTTTGGTTTTAAGGTTGTTGATTCCTACGTTGCTGATAAAAGAGTTGGCTACGCAGAGCCAGCCTCAGGCGTGGAGCTTTACCTTTGCCCAACACGTGGCGAGACTCTAGATCTGCTGACAAAAGTCATCTCTAAAGACCAGCTCGATGAAGCCAAAACTTTGGATAGTGGGCTGCTTGGTGTTGTTGTGTGGAGACGACCCGTTAAGCCCAGTTTGAAACGTCAGCATTCTTACACTTCTTCTGGCTCCAGAGCCGCTGTTTTGTCTGAAAACAAGAAGCAGAGAGGGAATGTCACAGAGAAACCTCTTGTTGTTGCATCAGTGGGGAACAATCGTCTTGGTTATGGTGGCAAAGCGGTGGAAGAAGATGATGATGATGATGATGCGCCACCTGGGTTTGGTCCTGTAGCTTCGAGAGATGATGATGATTTACCGGAATTTAACTTCAGTTCCTCCTCGCTCGTCCCAGTTTCTTCCCATCAGCCTTTACCGTCTCAGTCAAAGTCTTTGGATCAAGTAAGAAAGCTCATCCACATGTATGGAAACTCTGCAGGCAGCTATAATGACAATGATGATGACGACATACCCGAGTGGCAGCCAAATGTCCCTAGCCACCAGCTTCCACCGCCCCCACCACCTCCTCCTGGCTTCAGACCCGAGATGGTTCTTCAGGATCAAAGCAGGCCTCAAGATGGTTGGTGGGATAATCAAAATGGTGGCTCAGGGCAACACTATGATCAGAACGGGTCAAGAAACAGAGGATTTTAAAATCTCTGTGGATAAATAGTGTTTCTCTGTATTGTAGTGTTTTTTTTTTTATTGTTTTTGCTAAATCTCTCTCCTTAGCTTTTTGGAAAACTTCATTACCTTCGTTTTGTAGACATCGTAGAATACAAACCTCGAAGTAGTCCCAACTTCAAAAATAAAACTTCATAAAACATGTGTGCTTTTTTCATAAAAGGAAAACTACTTCTCCTCTGCTTTTACAACATTGAATTAGAAGAGTTTTTCAGCATATTACATTTATGAGATCAGTAGTCTATCTATACCTTACATCAAGAACACATCTATCACATGAAACGTCTCTAAAAAAGGTTGTTATTGACAATTTGAAGGAATAGGATTGTTATGATTGGCTGATAAGGCCTGTTTTAAGCCCTGGCTAGTCTAAGCTCAGTCCAGTAAGTTTCGTTAATGATTTTAGCACTAATAAAGCCTGTCCCTGTTTTTTTTTTTTTTTTGGCATTACCAAAACCGCAAACGCAATCCGAAAAAGATAACCGGTTCCTTGACTTCCATCCAATAATCTGATATATTTGTATCCAGGAAAGTAGGGGTGGGCAATTTACCCGATACCCGAAGCTGCACCCGAACCCGACCCGAAAAATCTGAACCGAAATCCGAATCGAAGTAACAAAATACCCGAACGGGTATTAAGTTAGGAGAGATTGGATCGGGTAATATCCGAACCCGAATGGATATCCGAAGATAACCGAACATATATATATTTACCCTTATATTTCTAGTTTACATCTCATTTTTAAAAAAATATTTATATTGATGTTACACGTACTTCGAGATCACAAGTATATATATAATTATGGAGAAAATGATTTGATATTCATTTAAAATACATGTCAAACTTTTTGTTTCATGTGTTAACAAAAGTTACATTCAAAGTTTAAAAACAATACCCAAATTAATATCTATTTGTTTTTGAAATATTATCTCCAAACCTATTAATCATTCAATATATAAAAAATAAAAAAACCAGTTAAGTGAAATCTATATTTTTAAATACAAGAAAACTAAAAAGTGAAAAATTTAACTTTTTTTCTTTTAAAATCTAAATATCCGAACCCGATTCAAAATAACCGAACCCGAACTAAAAATACCCGAACCCGACCCGAAGTACAGAAATACCCGAACTGGTTCTCTATCCCTATACCGAAAAATCCGAAAATCCGAAATACCCGATCCGAACCCGAACGCCCACCCCTGCAGGAAACCAAGACCATTGGCGTTTTTTGGTTAATTTTCTTCTTGTTGAAAAATATACATCAATCTTTTTATTCATTTCTTTTGCTATAATCTCAAGAAACTAAGGATTCTCTAGTTGTAATATACCAAAAACACACATAGCGGGGGGGAGGGGGGGTGCAAAAGAGCAAACTAAACTGCAAATCAACACATCATATTTGCATTCCAAAACAAAACTATACATTATATGCATTTCACTTAGCCACTCACATATCATATACCCTAAGATTATTATCAACTTCATTGATACCACAACCCCCATTCACTGTACTTATTATGGGTGTGTTGTTCATACAAAGAATAAAATAAAATAAACTGCACAACCAATGATTTATCAAATCAGGCCGATACAGGTGAACTGGGGGTAACCGATGATGATGATGCAGCGACTTCAATAGCTACCTTCTTTTGTGTTGAGCATTTTGAAGTTGAAGGCCCTGATTCACACATATCCCCAATATCCAGAGTCTCTGGGAGGTTTTCTTGAGCTTCATTGCTATATATCTGCAGGATTAATAGAGATCAGAATCATTACACAAAACTTAATTAAAAAAAAAAAAACAAATGTGACAAACTATGATGTCGCAAGTGAATGAATACGAGAAATGACTAATGAATCTAACCTCAAGCTGATTGAGCATCTCAATGGTTGCTTCAAGATCACCGCTATTCGCAAGATAAACATCAGTAATAGACTCTTGAGAGAGACCAGAGAATGTAACAAGAAGGTATTCAATATCCATGTCAATCTCCATCTCCATGTCAAAATCATCATCCCTTATCAGCTTGTACGCCACTTCAGATGAAATTTTGGGCATCGACACTTGAACGCCTTCAAAACTTAAATCTTGTGTTGTGGGGTTGGCAAACAGCAAACCGTCCATATCATGATGATGATCAACTCTTTTATAGAGTGGTACGTATGATGTTGCATGGGGATTCAACGCAAATGCTCCTCCTGGATTCATTGCTCCTTGTCTTGGTAAGAAAGATACTGCTGTATTGATCAAATTGGTATCCATTAACAAACAAGAGACATAACATAGCAAATTTAACAACATACGAAACATAACATAGCAAATAATAACACGGAAAATACAATTAAAATGCTTACGTTAGAGAACAACCTGGTCACGAGTTATGGTAAAAAAAAAAACAAATGACAATCAAAGGAATATATTTTTTGAAAAATGATGGGAAGAAGAGTGATTATTATATGCAAGATTCGAGAACGAAGAGGGATGGTGTCTTGACCTGGTCAACGATCGAAGAAAAAGGAGAAAAATAAACGAAACATTAGGAGAGAAAATGAGCTTAACAAAACTAAGCGTTGACGAGGTCAAGAGACGTAAATGAGTGTTTCTCGTCGAGAGGGTCTGCCTGGACACACGATTATCATTATCCTTGGCCGGGATAGGGACCGAATCTGACGTGTCATATCTTCCGGTTAATACTGGCTTACAAACCGGAAATTAGAATGACAATTTCGGTTTAGTGTCTGGTTATGTGGAAATGATATCAAAACAAAGAGTGGATTAGATGAGAGCTAGATAGAGGAGGAAGAAGAAGGTGAAGAAGCTCTAGAAACAAACGCAAGCCATATCCATGGCTCTTTTCTCTCCGTCTTTCTCTTCTCCATGCTATCGTCTTCACAGGTGACTAATTCATCTGCACTATTATACGCCACTGGTTGTTTTTCGTCGAAAGCTTTTTAAATTTTGATTGCGATGTTCAATTCTCAGGTGCAGAAGCAACAACATTTCGAGCAAGTATAATCATGGAGGAGAATCAACAAAGGAGATGATGATTTCTCCTTCTCGTGTTTCTACGAGATCGGTTTCATCGGAAGAGGGGCTCTCTCGTAGGGGTTTAGTGCTGATTGGCCTCTCTTCTTCCTTGTCTACGCTCTTGCCATTGTCTTCTTCTCCTGGTAAAGTTTTTTTTTTTTTTTTATCTTTTACTGTCTTTATCAAACTTGTGTAGATATTTTTTTGACTTTTAGCTAAGATTTTTTTGGCTTATGATTATGAAGCGTCATTAGTGTTTGTAAGTAGAATAGAGAATGGTTCATGGAAGCAATAGAGTATCTCTTCCAGTGTCACACATTTTTTTTTTTACTTGTAAGATTGATTCTCTTTTTTTTTTCACATTGTTCCTTGGGTTTTTGTTATTTGCAGTCACACATGCTGCAGAAGAAGCAGTGAAAATGGGTTCCATGGTGGATGATATCAATGCTTATTCTTATGCTTACCCACTCGAGCTTCCATCTGAGAAGCTTGTCTTCAAGTGGTATTATCTATCTCTCATTCACGAAAGACTGAATCTTTTGATGAAAGTGCTTCCTAATATAGTTCAAATCATTACTCACTTAACATTGATATTATGCAGGGTTGAATCAAGAAAGCCTGAACGTTACTCCTCAGCTGCGCCACTCTCTCGTAAGTGTTTTCCTTCCTTTAACTCCATTGATTTATTGATGCTTTTCTCCATATATCTTTTCCTGTGTAACCACCATTTCTAGTTACGTTATATGCATAAAGTTTTGAGACTGAATCTGTTTCGAATGGTCCAGCTGATGCGCGTCTACGGATTGTTTCCGAACGACTTGATCTTATCGACAATCTAGTGATTTCTGTATCGGTAAGTTTATGGTGTTTGCCCCACTTACCAGAAGACTACTTCTCTTTCTTGTCTTTCTCCCCTGATTTCTTTTACGCTTCTTTGATCCAGATAGGTCCCCCAAACTCAACCTTCCTAACATCAAAAGACAAGAAAACATGGACTGCCAAAGACGTTGCTGACTCTGTTCTCTCTGATAAATCAGCATTGGTAAACCCATCTTACATGACGATAACAATTTTTAGTTTTCTCAAACTTTAATCAGATTGTTTGAATGAGTTTGTGTGTTTCATTTCCTGCAGCGTGTCACTTCAAGTCAGCGTCTAGAAGAGAGCTCTGTTCTTGATGCACATTCTACTGATGTAAGTACCATCTTCCATAACAAAGTTAAAAAAAAAAATGAATCTACAAAACGCATGAGCCCCACATATGGTTTTCTGTATGCAGATTGATGGGGAGCCTTACTGGTACTACGAGTACCTTGTCCGCAAATCACCAACCAAAATCGTAACCCTTCTCTCTCTATCTCTGAGTAGATCCTTCTTGTTTAAAGACATAATGGGTCTTCACTTATTGCCTTGACTGTTTATGTTATTTGGGCAGGCTGAAGCATCAAAGATGTACAGACACTACATTTCTTCAACTGCTGAACGGGATGGTAAACAACTTTCACGAGATATAGTTGATATGCAATGTTTGTTAACGCTAATATAAGCTCACACTTTGCAGGGTACTTGTACACCATAAATGCCTCAACCCTTGGCAAGCAATGGGACATGGTACAAAACCTCTAACATCTACTCTCTCTGTTATTCTGTTGTTTTTAAGTGTGAAGATATCTGATTTTTGAGTGTTTGTATAAATGCAGATGGGACCGGTGTTAGAAAGAGCAGTTGAGTCCTTTAGGCTTCTTCCTCCTACTGATAGTTATGTTCCCCCATACAAAGATCCTTGGAGGTTTTGGTGATACTCATCTCCTGTACTTCAGCTTTTCTTCATAAAAAACTGCTTCTTTTTTTGAAACTGTAGTTAAATTTGATAGGAGAGGTTCAGAATCTTGATAGCTCTCTCACTCTCAGTTATAAAAAGTTGTATTAAAAGAGCCAAGGGGACTAGTCTTCCCAACTTTGAAGATCTTGTTTACATGCATGTGTATTTGCATGACGTGCCTTGAGTTTTCATGCATGTGTTCTTGGAACTAGGAATATACTCCAAACAAATCAGAGATATAATTATATAATATACACAAAAAAACAGAGAAACTTTCTTCATATAGTTCATCTTTCCATGTGACTTGCTAAATACACTGACCACTGACTCACTTTGGAACTTGTCTCTGGGTAAAAAATCAAGAGATAACTGAAGGGTGGGGGGGAGAGCCACAAAAACCGGCTTATTTTACCCTCTTCTTATATATATAATTTAAGATTGTCATCTCTGAATGAGAGAACCATATACTTATAAAATATCCATAACAATAAACATTAAACACCCACCAAAACCATGAAAGATGAGACCATATAATGTTTTTGTCAGGTAGTAGCAGAAGCACAAGCAATATACAAAAAAGCGATCATCCATGGCCGCTTTGATTTAGAGAAACCAGCAGCTCTTTTTTTTTTTAAAACAGATGATCAGCTCAAGCATCTTCTACCTTTCCTCCTTTTTTCATGGACTCAAAACCAATCATGGAAATGGTGGGTGCATTAGACCTCAGCCAACGGTGAAGATCACACCGTTGCTCTTCTTCTTGGAGAGTTCCTCCTTGTCTGAAGACGAGTCAGACTTAGCTTCTTCCTCTTCCCTTTCCTCATCTAGAAGAATCACCTCTGAACGGCACTCGCTGCTGCAAAACGCTTTGTATCCTCTGAAAACAAAACCAACACACCCAAATTAAACAAGACATTTTGCAATATAAAGAGCATTTTGCATTTCTAGATAACAAAGTATTGTAAAGAACCTAACTTTCAATGTCTAAGTGCACAAAAAGGAGGAAGAGAAGAGAGTACCTGTACATGTATATATCTTTCCCCATACCCAACTTCTTGCTGCAGAAGGAGCAGAAGCTCAAGAAGTCACTGGGAGGTAGTAAGTCATCAGCTATCGTTGTCAAGTCAAGAGGAGCAATAACAAAAATGCTCTCTTTCTCGTCTTCACAACAACCTTTCTTCGTCATCCCATCGTCCTCTACCGACTCCAGAACCTGACTCCCGTAAATATGAGTGGTTTTGGGTTCATGAACAAAAGTGTACTCCTCCTCTGAGATCTCAGCTTCACTTTCAACAGGCTCACTAACCGATCCTTGTTGACAAGCATCAATGTTGTTGACACTGATGTTCCCAGCACCAGAGCAAGAGCCATCAGCATTAGGCTTATCATCCTTGAGCATAGGAGATTTGGTAAAGGGGTTCAGCATCAAGGACCCAAAGATCATGTTTTTACTATCAGGTGATGGAAGAAGAATCCTTGATGAATCAGTGTGGTGATCATCGAGAGAATCAACAATCCTCAAGCCTACTTTTCCAGAATCCCAGCTCCTCTGATGCATTCTCGGGATTGACCTCAGAGAAGAAGACCCACCAAAGGGGTTCCCTAGAAACAATCTGAACTCCAAAGGAGATGTTGGGCTCCAAGCTGTTTCGTAATCTGAGAGGGACTTGGAGTTTGGTTGTTGAGACATGATTGATCTGTGTCGGAAAAAACAAGAGGGTGAGTGTTGGGTCCAGATGATGATCGGACAATTAGACTAATCGATAAATGACAGTTTCAATTTGACAAGAGTTTGGTTACAATGTCGGAAAAAAAGCAAAAAGCTTTGATCTTTTTTTTCTGAACATAAAAAAAAGATTTGATTTTTCAATAAGCAAAGAAGCAAACTTTATGAAACAGAAGGGAACCCAGATGAGAAGGAACATTCAAAACAAAGGAAAGGATCATCAAACAAAGAATAAATCAAACAGATTATATTAAAACACACAGAAAGGAAAGAACTTTGAACTCTATTGCAAACAATCTAGAGAAGAAAGGCACCTGGGTTTTTTTTTATCAGGACTTTCAACTCTATTGACAAGGATGTGTTGTGTCTGAAGAAGAAAAACAATGCGGAGTCTTCGTCTAATATCTGTGCAAAGTCTTGTGAGGCACTCTTCTCTCTTTCTCTTTCCTCAAAATCAGCGAAGCAGTGAGCTTCTCAGATTCTCTCTCTCTCTCTCTCTTGAACTCACGTTTTAAGTTAAGTTCTCACACAAATGCAAGTTATGTATGTAGCTGATAAAGAGAAATTAGCGACAAAAAAATAGTTACCTTTCTTATCATATTTATTTAATGTAAATAGTAGTATTTTTTTATATTTAATCGGCGGAAAAAGTGGCTGAGGTGACAGAATAAAAATGATAGCACATCTCTGTCGAAATTCTTTGGTTTGGCAGATTTGGCTGTCTTACTTTTAGCCTATTTTATTTGGGTTGCCTGTTCTTTTTTTTTTTTCTACTCTTTGCATGTAAGAAAAAGAAAGAGATTAGTAAAGTGTTCAATATGTTTTTTAATATGAGCTTACGTAAATAATAAATTTATTTTAAGCTTTATATTTTCTCACATAATGTCTTAAGTATTTATTAATTATTTCTACATATTTAACAATTATTATGATCGTTTAATTAGTTAAACTCTTTTTAAATAATTTAACGATTTACAAAAATTTAGATCATTTATGTTTTATCGTATTTGAAAAATAAAAAAAAATGTAGTTGAAAGATTAACCTACGGATATCTATAAGTTTTTTAAAATTATCATTAAAATATTAATAAAGTTTTCAAACTAAGGTAACTTTAAAAGGTTTCTAAGAAATAATCATTTTAAGAATTAACAAATAGGACAAGTGTAAGTTAATTCCCTTAACTAAATATTTATCCCCTTCCAAAAACTTCAATAATATTCTCTTACATACTTAGCCTGTAAGTCACTTTTATATGCACACATTAATCTTTAAAATAGTGCAAGTTAATTAATTCTCATAGACCTGTTTGAAGAGCATATGTTTTAACATATAAAGTTATATATTTTTATTAGTATGATGTATGCTTTTTGTTCGTTTTCTTTTTATGGATAGTAATATTTTTTCATAAAGATAGATTTTTAGTGATTTTACGCATACTAAGAAAACATATTAAATCACTATAATAAATATATTATTTTCTGTAATTTTAAATTTTCAATAATTTTTTATAAATAGTAATTCAATAAACTCAATTAATTGAAAGAAAATATTAAAAAGTTTATCTTTATAAAACATTTTTTTCTAAATTTTTTAACTTATAGAAACGGAAAGAGGATAAATTATGTTTATTCGTACATTTTTTCCCAGGTTAAAATATAATAGTAGTTGTAGTTAGATCTGAGACTTTTTTTATCCGAGATCCGGATTCGATCCAAAATTTGATTCGGATCCGATCCGAAAATCCGGATATCCAAAGGGGCCGAATCCGGATCCGGATAGTAAAATGTTGGATTCGTCAAAGCCGGATCCAGATATCTTAATTTTTAAGTCCGGATATCCGGATCCGTAAGTTTTATTAATAAATATTTCAAAAATAGTAATATCTATATATAAATATTAATTTTATTTAATATATTTTCATTTTTATAATAGTGTATATAAATTTTATGTAAATTTTGTAATATTATACATAGAAATAACTAAAGACATTATATATATTTTTTAAATTATTGTTAATATTTTTTATATATATTAATATTATTTTTTATTTATTTTAAGGATCCAAATCCGGATCCGGATATCCGCCGAATATTGCAATTTTTAGAAGGATATCTGACATTCGGATATCCGAAAACCCCAGATCTAGATAAGGATAGTAAAATTATGGATTCATCGGATAAAGATTCGGATCCAGATACTTTAAAATTGTCTGGATATCTGATCCATCATCCCAGGTCTGGTCGTGGTTATTTTTGTTTGCGTTTAATGTAATTTCTATTTCTCTCTCTCTTAAAAGTCCCAGTTATGTCGACATTATATAATTATTATTAATTTATTATGGTGTCAGAATCTATAAGAAATGGTGAAATTACAGTTGGTTTTAAATACAAGTAAAAAGAATCCCTTCAGAGCAATTATAATTTTTGTCCTTTTTCTTTCGGTATTCTTCTTTTGCTTTATACATTTTGTCATAACATATAATTATTTTGCTTTCTTCATTTTAATTACGCTGTCGCCACATAATCACCAACAATATTATAAGACAAAAGGGTATTGTTTGTTTCTAGTTTTATGCTGAATTTACTAACAACACTTTTATATTTGTAGTAATGGTCAAAACAATTTATTAGAAAGTTCTAGCCAATTCTAGAAATCCATTTAAACTGTAGGCAAGAATATAACACGACCAGAGAAAGAACAAATAGTAATTATTCTAGACATAACTTAAAAAAAAAAAGAATTCTAGACATAACTTCAGAAGGCATATTTACATACATGTAATTTACATCTCTCAGTAATATCAGCATACACATATCCCCTATATATTAACTGAGAAAACACTACAAGAGAAAGAACAAATAGTAATTATTCTAGACATAATTTTAAAAAAAAAAAATTCTAGACATAACTTCAGAAGGCATATTTACATACATGTAATTTACATCTCTCAGTAATATCAGCATAAACATATCCCCTATATATTAATTGAGAAGTATTAAAAAAATTAGAACCTTAATTTTGTATTAATTAAAAAAACCTCAAATCCTATGTGGCACTCTAAATACTTTCTAAATTTCATTTCAAAAAATTCTACAGCATCTAATATAAAGTATAATTTAATCTAATGGTGTCACATTATTCAATAATTATATAACACTAGAGAATATTATATTAACCAAAAATATAAGAAGTGTGTATTCTTTCCTTAAATAAAAACTACGGAATTATCTAATATGATTTACATATATAAGGAAATTAATGATTATGAATAATAAAGATTTGATAACAATTTTTGCATCCTTCTTTATTTTTGTTTAAATTTATATTATTAAAAAAATTAAACAATCACATTAACCATATAATAAAAAAATTAGATTTTTTCTTATATGTTATATTTTGATTTTTTTTAAATGACTTTAAATAACAAAAATGAGGAAACCTTATATGTTATATTTTTTTTAAAACGACTTTAAAATACAAAAATGAGGACACCTTATATGTTATATTTTTCTTATATGTTAGAATTTTCTTATATGTTATATTTTGAATTTTTTTAAAACGACTTTAAATTACAAAAATTTAAGTTTTCCTTAAGTATAAGACTAAAAGCATTAAAATGACATGTATCATTTCGATGGTTGATTTGAAAGCTTTCAAAACCATATGAAAGATAAAAGTTAAAATAATTTAACTGTGGAAACAATATTGTTCGCTTTATTCAAGAATGTGTTCGATGGAAAAAATAAATTTTTTATGTCATAATTTGTTTAACGTCCACTAGAGAACATTATATTAACCTAAAATATAAGAAGTGTGTATTCTTTCCTTAAATAAAAGTTACATAATTACCTAATATGATTTACATATATATGACAATTAATGATTATGAATAATAAAGATTTGATAACAATTTTTGCATCCTTCTTCATTTTTGTTTAAATTTATATTATTAAAAAAAAATAAACAATCACATTAACCATATAATAAAAAAAATTAGATTTTTCTTATATGTTATATTTTGAATTTTTTAAAATGACTTTAAATTACAAAAAAGAATAAACCTTATATGTTATATTTTTTTAAAAACGACTTTAAAATACAAAAATGAGGACACCTTATATGTTATATTTTTCTTATATGTTAGATTTTTTCTTATATGTTATATTTTGAATTTTTTAAAACGACTTTAAACTACAAAATGTAAGTTTTCCTTAAGCATAAGACTAAAAATATTAAAATGACATGTATCAGTTCGATAGTTGATTTTAAAGCTTTCAAAACCATATGGAAGATAAAAGTCAAAATAATTTAACTGTGGAAACAATACTGTTCATTTTTTTCAAGAATGTGTTCGATGGAAAAAATAAGGTTTTTATGTAATAATTTGTTTAATGTCCACTAGAGAACATTATATTAACCTAAAATATAAGAAGTGTGTATTCTTTCTTTAAATAAAAGCTACAGAATTACCTAATATGATTTACATATATATGACAATTAATGATTATGAATAATAAAGATTTGATAACAATTTTGCATCCTTCTTCATTTTTGTTTAAATTTATATTATTAAAAAAAATAAACAATCACATTAACCATATAATGAAAAAAATTAGATTTTTCTTATATGTTATATTTTAAATTTTTTAAAATGACTTTAAATTACAAAAATGAGGAAACCTTATATGTTATATTTTTTTTAAAACGACTTTAAAATACAAAAATGAGGACACCTTATAAGTTATATTTTTCTTATATGTTATATTTTGAATTTTTTAAAACGACTTTAAATTACAAAAATGTAAGTTTTCCTTAAGTATACGACTAAAAACATTAAAATGACTTGTATCAGTTCGATGGTTGATTTGAAAGCTTTCAAAACCATATGTAAGATAAAAGTCAAAATAATTCAACTGTGAAAACAATACTGTTCATTTTTCAAGAATGTGTTTGAGGGAAAAAATAAGGTTTTTATGTCATAATTTGTTTAATGTCCACTAGAGAACATTATATTAACCTAAAATATAAGAAGTGTGTATTCTTTCCATAAATAAAAGCTACGAAATTACCTAATATGATTTTACATATATATGACAATTAATTATTATAAATAATAAAGATTTGATAACAATTTTTGCATCATTCTTCATTTTGTTTAATTTTATAGTATTAAAAAAAATAAACAATCACATTAACCATATAATAAAAAAATTAGATTTTTTCTTATATGTTATATTTTGAATTTTTAAAAATGACTTTAAATTACAAAAATGAGGAAACCCTATATGTTATATTTTTTTAAAAACGACTTTAAAATACAAAAATGAGGACACCTTATATGTTATATTTTTCTTATATGTTAGATTTTTTCTTATATGTTATATTTTGATTTTTTTTTAAACGACTTTAATTAGATTACAAAAATGTAAGTTTTCTTTAAGTATACGACTAAAAACATTAAAATGACATGTATCAATTCGATGGTTGATTTGAAAGCTTTCAAAACCATATGGAAGATAAAAGTCAAAATAATTCAACTGTGAAAACAATACTGTTCATTTTTTTCAAGAATGCGTTCGATGGAAAAAATAAAGTTTTTATGTTATAATTTGTTTAATGTCCAATCCGATCAAACCATAATGTATTAATTATAGTTTTGTTCCGTTATTTTTAATAAAAATTGATCCGATCCATCGAAAAAAAATTATATAATAATAATAAAAAATATTATATATATATATATATAAAATGATCAAATATATAAAAGAAACTATCGATAATATATACATATAAACTCACAATACGAAAGACGCAGATCTTATCTTAGTTATATCATTAAAAATGTGTAAATATATGTTATTCATTCGTGTAACGAAAATGTAAGATCTTTAAATCAGGGTGTTGAGCTACAACTTTGTGGTTTGATCTGGTGGGGTATATAATCCAATCCAGTAAAAATCGAATCAGTTTGGATTGATGTGAACAAAAATTCAGGATCATGTCCGCGTTGATATATATATATTATATTATGATCATCTACCCTACCAAAATCAGACTAGGTAACAATATACATTTACTTTTATTTGGTGATAAACAGAAACAGTGACTGCAATTGCATATATAACTAATATTACAGAATTATCAGGCGATAAACTAGGGCAGACCAAAAAATCTGAATTAGAAGAACTGATCCGAACCAAAATTAATTAAATATCCGAACAGATTCAAAATTTTGGTATCTAAAGAACCAGAACCGAACTCAACCCGGATCGAAGTATTCCGGGTACCCGAGTGTATCCGAAATTTTACACCCCATTATATAAATATATTATAAATTTAATATCTATTAAAAACATCCAAAATATATAAGATATTTTTAAATTTTCTAAAATACTTGAAAATATATACTAATATTCAAAAGTAAATATCTAAAATAGCTAAAATATATTCAAAGCACCAAAAATATTTAAAATATGTATTAATTATCTATCAAAATATTCAAACCAAATCAAATTATATGTTAAGTTTAGGTATTTTTACATATGTTATTCAAATTTGTATGTAATATAATATTTTGTTTATAGATTTTAAAAAATTTAAAGTATAAAGTGAATTTTAAAATTTTAAAAATAATTTTAATGGATTATCCGAACCCGAAGCGAATCCGCAAAGATCCGAACCGAAACTTAGACCCTGAAAACCCGAACCGAATCCGAAAAGGTACCAAACGCCCACCCCTACGTTAAACTGTCAATTTGTATATACCAAATCTATATAATAAAGTGTAAAATACTAAAACTGCAAATTTCCTAATTTTCGTATAGATGACAAAATCATACATTTACAGTCAATATTCTATTTATTCATCGTATTTTGTTCAAATAAAGTCCTTGTAAGAAAATTGCTCATCTTATAGGTTGAATTGATCCCCAAATTCGTCAAGAGTTATGTTAATTATGCTAATAAGCATCTTACATCAAAATATCATCTTATGTTCGAATTATTGATGATAGATAGAACATTATATGCATATTGCAATAGTGAATTTTCATGTAATTCTGTGTCCTAATTTTTGTAAACGAATGAGACAAAAATCGAAAATATGAATATCACATAGCATTTATAGAGTGATGACATAATGCTATGTGAAAATAGTAACCTATGAAAAGAAAAGAAAAGGAAATAGAAAACATGTAAGACGTTGACGGTCCGGCCTGCAAGGAAACGGCTAGGAATAAGATCAACCATCGTCATCATCGATTGACCGTCGAGATCTTTCAACTGCGTGGAGACTCCTGCTTACGACGCGTGGACCCGAGTCACCTTTAACCTGACCAGTGAATCATAGTTAACACGCAATTTTTACAGTTTTACTACAACCATCATTCACTTCTTTTCTTGTCGTCTTCTGTTCTTCTGTTACATGACGACACGTATACCCGTCCATGTCAGGTTTTAAAACGATGCGTTTGGTCTCACAGCCTTAATTTCTTTTTAATAATAAAATCTTTAATACGCCTTTCGAAAAATTCCTTTTGTTATATTTTATTTTATTAGGACGCAGATTCAATAATACTCCCTTTTTAAACACTGCTAGGCGAGTTATGCAAGATGTGTGTCTGATAATTCCTTATTATTTTAATTTGATATTTAGTTTTACGATCGGTTATAAATAAATAAATTAGCTGATTAGAGTGATTAGGCTCTTGTGGTTGATGCTAGAGATGTAACAGGCAACGGATTGAGAACGTCGTGGAGAACGTACGTTCATATGATGTGTTGTCGGTGATGACCTTTTTCACCACAGGCATATCTTTCTTTTCTTCACCAAAAATCAACGTTTTACTTTTAATATTACTTTGCACTGAAATATAGATTTGATTCAATATTCTGCTAATATTTTTAGTTAAATAAAGGCTGACAAGAGTTCAATTTATTGTACTTTTAACTTGCCTTCAAAATAGTGTACAATAAATAGCTTACCATAAATATTTCGGAGTAAGAAGTTAACACATGTCAATGACAAATATTGAGGTTTGCATATCATTTTAAACAGTATCATTAATGCAAATGTTTTCAACAGTATGTAACCGATGAAAATGTTTTAAACGGTATTTTTAAAACTGGACCAAAAGTCAAATCGAATTCAACCGTGAACCGGAAACATAGCCGGTTGAGTCGATGATAAAACCCAGAGAAATCAAACCGGCAAAAAGACGTGAAACCGGCGAACCAATGAATCAATTTCGAACCAAGTTTGATTATTAAAAGTAAAATTTTGAATTACAATTAGACAATTATCTTTCACAACAAAAGCTATCTATTTTCCATATTCTGGCAAAAATATAAGTGTATGCGGCAAAATAAAGTTAGTCAAATGAAATAAGTTAACTAATCACGAGTAATCTTACATGGAATTTGTGAAAAGCCTACCAGTCACAAAAATCTGAATTTTACAACTCAAAGTAACTCCCTTAAACTATACCCAAGGGGTAGTCAGATTGAGAAAAGAAGCCGCATCAGCATGTATCCTACACACAACGGAGTAAGAAGAAGAAGCAAAAAGATGACATTAATCATCATTTTTCCCGCAGATTTTCATTTGGATAAAAATCAAGAAACCAAGGTGCTTACCATATCGAAGTTGGTGGATTCGATGGCAAGAAGACACATTCTTCCTAGTAAGATTCTCTAGTCACTGTCTTGAGAAAACACAAGATCATTGTATGAAGCTAAGGGAGTTTAGGCTTGAAGTTAATCCGCTGCGTCTTTCTCTCCTCCAATTGCCGCTACAAGGATTTAAAAGATTTATTAGTTATTCTACAATATAAGTTCATGGTCCACAGGCCATAGACTTAAGTGTTTATAAGATCTTTTTTTAGTCGAAATAGTGCAACAAATGTCTACCAAATCTAATACCTTAGATACAGTTTCAAGGGCATGGTCAGATCTGGCTCGGAGCAACCGCCACTCCATTCCCATTTCAAATTCAAGGGTGTTCGGCTGAGAACCACGCGATGTAGACACTGAATCTCTCTGCAAACAAATTTAAAGAACCAAATGAACATGAAACTTGTTAAAAAGGAACGATGCAATTTAAACTTGTGTCTCAAAGGGGAATGAACACAGTGAGTACCGTCTCTCGTCGCACTTGAGTTTTCTGTAGTTTGATATGGCCGCAGAACGATGACAACGGCTTCCCAGGAGGATTAATCTTTGCGAACGCAGCAACAAGGGGCCTGTTAAATAGAAAATCAAGATCATGATACGCACATGAGATTGCACAGAAACAAACGCTTGAAGTAAACAAAACTAGATAATGTCAGTTTCTAAGAGGGCTAATTTTATGTGCAGCATCACCAACATAATGTCTCAGAGATGTTGATTCTTAAGATACCCGAAGCTTCATGGTTTCTTTCCTAAACTCATATGTATGTTTTGTATTAAAGTTAAGATCATGTTCACTGAGGTAATAAGAGAGTAATGATACATTATAATATGCGATTATAGAAGACCATTTATCATTAGGAGCTAAGAGAAAAAGCGGAATGTCATGGACGGTTTACCTCCCATTAGATAGCAACAAGCATCCCTCATCAAGTCTCCTTATCGCTCTTACTGCAGCTTGTCTTGAATTGAAAATGACCAAAGCTTCACCTGTACATCAACCGATGTGAGATGCCATAATATGGTTCTTCATTCTATTTCTAGCAAGTGAGAATCATATATCGAGTAAAATGGTAAGCTTACCAATATCAGAAAAAGAGACTGATGTACGCTCTATCATCCTCGCTGTACATTGCTCATTCAAAGCAGAATAGACTATATCCTGTAATATATAATTCATAAATAAGGAGACAGAAGAGAGGTTAAGATGAGGTAAACCAGCAAACAACTGCACTGCTTAATGTAACATTGATTAATCAAATACAAAATACGTGAAAGATACTCTTAAATAAGTTCTTTAGAAGAATAGCTAATACCTGAACTTCCTCAGATGTATAAGTAGGATCCAAGTTTTGAAGAAGAACCAGTTTCTCTTCCTTCTCTGCCTCCCTCATACTTTCTTCCCAAGGCTGTCCATGGTTTACAAAATTTTAAATTCAGTCCAGATTCAATCTCAATATGTCATTTCTGATATAACATACATAATCTGATACCCCTCCAGACGACTATCTAGAAGAGCCTGAAATGGCCAGGCAAAAACAGGTGCAGCTATCAAAGAAACAATTGAGTCTCTCGAGCACAGAAACGATCAAGAAAACATATGCTTTCTGATTAGCGTAACAATTCAATATGAATGAACTACCAGGCCACCCTATAATCATCAAAGAACAACCATTCACAGAACTAGTGCGCAAAAGGAAGGAAGAGAGAAACACTTACAAGAGGTCGAAACCATTTGCTTTTTACCTGAGACCAATAAGAAGGAAACAAAAACCGATTAGATAAACTGTGGTAACAAGTAATATGAAGAGTGACAGAACATCACTACAACTCTACAAAATGAAAGACCATAAAACAAAACTGCTACTATTAATTACGATTTCTTGCAAAACCATATCCTTGAATCTAAAAGATTTTACATTCAACACACAGTCTTGACTCAAATCTCACAAAACAGCCAGTTACAAAACAATGTACAATAGGTCATATAGCATGAATCGCATAACAAATACAAACTTACAGCATCCGGCTTTGGGGTCACTTCAGTTACTTGATAATCTCTTTTGTAATCAATTTCCACCATCTTGTCCTCAGCGCGTTTTAATAGCTTACCATCAAAGCTTGGTTTCTTGAATAAACCTTTCTCAGTTCCAGTTTTTGCATCTTTTCCTTCAGAAACTGACACCCCAAGATCTCGCTTCTTCTTAACGAAACTGGGCTCCTCGGTAGAGTCTTCACCTCCAGACAATTTCTCTCTAGGTCTCTTAAAAACATCAGTACCTCTTTTACCATCAGAACTAACGCTCTGCTGCAAAATGTTTGTACAGCGTCCATTTGATACTGTAACAGAACCGTCTCGTTTCTGTTTCTTTTGAGGCCTCTCATCCAATCCATTTGACTCTTTGCTATTTCTCTCTGGCATAGAGTTTTGTTTAGTCAATGGTTTCTTAGAGCCAGAAGCTTCACAACTACTGTTACTATCTCTTTCTTCTGCAGGCATAGATTTTTGTTTAGTAAACTGTTTACAAACTTCACTTTCTTGACCTTTGCCGTCATAATGATCTCCCCTAGAGCCAGAAGCTTCACTAGAGACATGTTCACTAGTGCTTTGCTGCACACTAGGATCCTTGTTTGAACTTTCATCTGCAAATTTTTCTTTCCCTTCTCTGCGACCAGAACTGCTTTCTCTACAGTCAGAAGATTCATTAGAGTTATCTTCAGTACTCCGAACCGAACCACAAGCTGAAAGACCATTTGGTGTCAAACTATCTGCACTTCCATTTACGTCTAATTGAATTTTCAGTACAGGAGGAGTTGCTTCTTTCTTACTAGTACTACCCGCTCTGTTAAAGATAGATTTAACTGCACATGATGTAAATAAAAACAATCAAGATAGCTATTAATCACCAGAAGAGAATACAGAAGCTAGCAAAATGAGATGAAACAAAAAGGTACCGTCAACTCCAGCGACTTTATCATCTATCGTATCCAAAACTTTACAGCTTCCAACATCAAATGCTCGGCGAAATACAAAGTCTGTTGACTTGATTTCCTCATCTGTTGGTTGTGGATTCCTTTCGTCCTTTGAAATGCACAGAACAGAGCACTTTCCACAAATTGCTTCCTAGTGGAATAATCGTTATCAGTACCAGTGTTCTAAAACTTGGTTTAGTCGGTTAATCAGGTATGAACAAAACATTTTTTCAAATCAATTTTGTTTAGAATCGGTTTAGGCATTAAGAAAAACCGGTTTACGTGTCCGCCTAAACATTAATCCTGCCTAACCACAGCCTAGCGATTTCTTGAACATTGATAATTTACTAAATAGTTCATTGCACCAGGTATCAGTACAATGAGTACATAGAACCAGTTATCTAATGCAAATAATACAATATTCAACAGTATAAACGCCAAATCATGGTCAACGCTTAGTATGGAGAATGAAAAGGTAAGGACAAATCAGTTTACCAATGGGTTGACACTAGCGAGGCCTAGACCTTCACCCGAAGCCAAAAACAGTTCGTTTGCAAGCAAATCCGGGAGTCCTTCAACTACACCTGGTGGCATCTCAGAAGGTTTAAAGAACCAGAGAAGCTTGACTTGCCTCGGGTGTTTAGCACGCTTATTAGTGTGTTCCCAAATTTTAATGATCTTGCCAACAAAGAGTTCATCGGAGTCCGGCTCGTTGGGATCGGGGACTAAGACGCAGTCGTAAAGACGGTATTCATCACCGTCAAAGGTGAAAGACTCGTAGAAGCGGACGTCTTTCTTTTTCCCACCAATTCCTTTCTGTTTCCCCCACTTGAATTCTAAGCCTTCATCTCCTCCTGCTGCTTCTTCCATTATCCAGAACAGTAGTTCTTAACCTGGGACAAGCATTAGGATAGTGTACCCAAATCAGAATTGCAATAGAAACGATTAGAAGACAGAAGAAACATTATTTCATCTGATATGACGCAGTTCCTGTAAGATAGTAGCATCTAATCAACGTTTCCTACAAAGAGATTGACTATTTTCAACAAGAATAACTGAGAATGCCCAATAACACTTGTCTCGAGCCCATTACATACTAATACCAACAAATACATAAAAAAAAAGGAAGACACATACAAGATATCAAACCAATCATTCTCATGAACCTCTACTCCTTCTCTATCGGCCAATCAATCAACCATGTGCATTACACAAAACCTACCATCAAATACAACTGAAGAAATGTGCCAAAGGAATGAAATATGCCAAATTAAAAACCGAAATACAAAAGCAGCAACAATGTATAGTAATGACAATGTCCAGGGCAAAAATAAAACGATTGATCAAACAAAGTAGAATAAGTAGAACAAATCAACAAAACTACCCAATTGCTAAAATAAGTGAGTGGATGAGAGAAACAGGAAGACTAAAACAAAGTTCACTCAACAAAAAATAAAAACTTTCACCTTCTTCACTGCCCAAATCAAAAGTTTGTAGCTTTCCGAAAAGACGATCGAACCCTATAAACCAATGCTCGAAAATCAGAGCAAATTGAGTCCGATTAGAGCGAGAGGCTCCGGTTATCGCGGATAGAGAACCAGAAGAACCCTAATTTCTCGTTCAGTAGCAGTTGCGCCACTTCATCCCTCCCATATTTTTTTAATCTCTCGCTCAATTTTAGAAATATATATACAATTCAAACCGTATCTCTCCTCCTCTTGGTATTCGATTTTGTCGAAGAGAACTGGTAGAGGAGACGCAGTTCGTGAAATCGATGAGAGCGCCTCTCTTTTTTTGTCTGGGGATTTTTCATCTACTTATGATTTTTAAACGAGAGCTGTCACGAAATAATTAGGTTAATCAAAATTTCCTTTTTTTTGAGTGATTAAATCCTAAACCTGAAACGGTTTAGTTTGATCGACGGTAAGATGTGACTTTTTCCAGACAAAGGATACAGAATATGTCTTATCTTCGCTGAGGCTTTTAATATTTTACTAGACTTTTTGATCCCCTGTTTAAAATGGCTGGGTATATTTTTGGTTGATTATTTCTAAAAAATATTAGAGAAAATATGTGTTTTGATTAGATATAAGCCCTGCTCGGTAACAAGACGCGGCGGCAGCGGCAGCGACAAACAACCAGAAATGGACACCAACAATGGCATAGCGGCACACCGATGAAAGAGAAATAGACACTAGCGACTGAAAGTTGACTTTGGATTTCCAAAACAGATGATGCTGTTAAATTCGGCGATCAAAAGGATGTCATTTCTATAACTGGAAATGAACGCTGCGACTAAACGAAGAAATTTTTTTTTCAATTTTGCACTTTAAATCCCGGTCGCTGAGTTAGTCGCAGCATCTACGTCCCGAACATGGCTATAATGTAATTTTGAAACTTAAAGATTGGTGTTTTCCAAAATGAGAAAATGTAATTCTTTTTCCAAATATTGTTGATCGATCGGTTGTACTGTAATTATTACCGTTATTACTGAGTGAGCAATTGTCAATATTTCTCCAAACACCAAAATGTATTTTTTCGCCAAACTATAAAAGTACGACTTCTTCCATAATGAATGTATTTTGTTACCCTTCAAATTAATAAGTAGAAACGTTATTTTAGATTGTAGTTTGACATATAGATGTAGTTAGGAATAATCGGAAAAAACGATTTAGATAGTTATTTTCCCTTCGAATTAATAAGGAAAAAAACATTTTGCAAGGAGTTTGCCATTTAGGTGTAGTTAGGAGATATCAGAGGAAATAACTGAATTAGTAAAGTTAAGAGACGTACATATGCATCAGGAAGAACGATTTACAAGGTTTTTCCTAAAAGAGGTGTGAATTGTTTCCAAATATGAAAGACTTTTAATTACTTGTACGCGGCATGCTGTTTTGTATGGTTTAACCTAGTTGATAAAGTGAGTTTCATGCTTAAAGTCTAGTTTCTGTAGCGAATAAAGGGTATGGGCGATTTATGGGAAGACTGCAATATTTATAAGAGGAGGTTGTTAGAGTTTATGATATTGAATAATATTAGGTAAAATATCCAATCTATTAAAATAGAGTTCTATTTTTATCTACCTAAGAAAGTTGATTTTAAATTTTGGACTCTTTCAAATTTGTTACTAGGCTACCTTGTATATTGCACCTTACACTAACTAAATAATATAACCGGATTACTTAAAATAAACCAAAATCTAATCTACCAAAACCGGCTGTGGATTTTACCACTGCTATTTATCTAATCCAACCCATAATTTAGTGGACTTTACCACATATTCATCAAATATAATTACATTATTTATTATATGAGCTAAACAAACATCTCTCATATACAAATTTTTCTATCGTCTATGTTTCTTCTTTTTGAAGATTGCTGGTTTTAGGGTTTTGGTTTATGGGTTTTCTCGTGATTGGAAGAATGACTATTTTGTTTGGTCACTATTGTTTATATTGAAGGGTTTTTGAATCTGAGGAAGAGGATAGAGTTGTATTCTTCTCTGGGTTGGTCGAAAGTGCTCACCTTTTTACTTATTTGTTGCTGAGAACGATGGAACAAGATAAAGAACGTTTTGTTTCTCTCTGGCTATCTTTCTCAGTCATGTTTCTTAAAGTATTTTCCTTTTGATGAATTTGAGTTGCTTTCTTGGATGTTTGTTTAACTTATGATGTTTCTTTACTTTGGTGATGCATACACAACATGAAAGAGATGGAATTTTTAACTATATGATGATGCTAACCGTTATTAGGTTGTTGAAGTTATTGGGAAAGGAAGCTATGGAGTTCTTTGTGCAGCAGTTGATACACACACGAGAAGAAAGTCGCTATTGAAGAAGATTAATGATGTCTCTGAATATATCTCTGATACATTTTGTATCCTCTGTGAGGTCAAGCTTCTCTGGCTCCTAAGGCACTCGGATATAGTTGAAATCAAAAACATCTTGCTTCCACCGTTCAAGAAGGAGTTTAAAGACATTTATGTTGTCTTTGAGTAGATGGAATCAGACTTGCATCATGTCATCAAAGCTAACGAGGATTTGAAACGGGAACGTCACCAGTCTTACCTTTATGAGGACTTCGTGCCTTGAAATATATGCATACAACATACAGGTGGATTGTCAAATTCTTTCTCAAACTTTGCTATAATTAGTTAACTTATAATTAATTGGATTTTGTCTGTTGTGCAGCTAATGTTTACCACCATGATCTAAATTGAAGAACATACCAGCAAATGCAAACTGCAAGTTGAAAGTCTGCAACATAACTAGCTAAGGACCGAATAAAACTTGGTGAGGACATACATAGTCAAACTTGGCGAGATTCTGTGAGATAAATAAAGGAGAAACTTTGCAAGGGCTCCTCTGTGAACCAATGAACAATATTGGACAAAGACACTACAGAGTTCTCTTTAATAAGGAAAAATTTTCATACCCTTCTTTAGTTTTCTTTTTGACTAATGTTCGGTAAGCTAGACAAAAGAAAGAAGAATGGAAAAGCAAATGGGCATGTAAACTCTGTTGTACAATGCTTTCAATGTAATACAAGACTTATAAGAATGAAGGAAACAACAAAAGATACCCATTCTGAGTCTCCAATCTTTTAAAAGAGAAAGTTCATATTTTCGAGACATGCTCTTGATCTCATATCCGCCTACAAATAGTAGATGGTGTACTTTTGTTATTTCAATAGTAATCAAGGGATAACTATTTTGAGCAGAAATTTACCTGTCTAATAGTTGTACTTGCATGTTATCTTGACAACCATCACTTGTGATAGCCAACTGAAACATATAGTGGCCTAAGAGAACTCAGAGATGGCCTAAAATCCTGTTGAAAAGAATTTGTGAAACTTGACCATGATTTCACTTTCTAAAATAAAATACGGAAACCAAACCTAGAGAAAGAAAAAGCTTTGTTTATAAGCTTGATTGACAAATGTTCAAGCAAATTCATTTACTCCACACGTAAATCCAGAGTTCTCTACCAAAGTGATAACTTGTTCACTCTGATTTTCTTGGAATTGAAAAAACTATTTAACTTCAGTTTAGCAAAGATCATAGGCCAGGGCACATGCCTTAAGGAAGCTTATTCGTCTTTAGATGAAGCTGAGGCAGCGTGTGAATACTTTGCCTTGAGGAAGATATTTGAAAGGTATAGAAATTGATTTTTTCTTTGTTTATATTTGAAGGGTGTTACTTTATTGTATCTGATTATGAATTTTTTGTACTAAAATTAGACAAGCATACATTAGTATGTATTGATAACTCATAACAAAATATATTATATATAAAAACATAAACAGCTATATATTAATGTATAATAAAATACATGAATAAGACAATATAAATTTAAAATAAATACAGTCAAAATGTAAGCAATATATTCAAAATATTTACTACAAAACTATAGTTAGACACATAAAAATGAAAACATAGCCATCTATTTAGCTAGAAATAAAAACAACCCGCACACAACTAGAAATAAAGTATAATTGCAAAAACCAAACCAAAAACCAAAATAACAAAACTCAAACCAAACCAAACTCAAATTCATAAATAACTAAACAATTACTATATTTTTGAACTGAAAACTAAAATTCACAACCAACCCAAATCAAACCGAAAACTAAAAAATACAATATGGACGCAAACCAAAATTTATAAAATAAAAACTATAAAATTTTCATTTATAAATATAAATATAAATATAAATAATTCCGCGCAACCGTGCGGGTCAAAATCTAGTTTTTTTTTAAGAATGGAGATTTTACGGGATAAAAGGAATAATATTCTCAGAACTCCTATTTCTGTTAAAGAATAATATCAATGATTTTTGGAATGATATGAGTTTATACATTTAATAGAATAGATAGTAATTATGTTTGGCCCGTATTATTAGTAAAAAATAAAGTGTATATTTGAGAAAAGTAATATATTTGTATCTCAAATCAAAATTATTGTATATACGTTAAACTGGGTTTACAAAACTTAGATTTCATTAGTAACCATGATTATAAATTAGTATACATAGTATGTGCTGGTGGGATCATCATCACTTTCTATTAATAGCACTGACCTTCGCTCAGTAATGGTTTTCAATGTTACGTCATCTCCAACAAGACACCAAAACACCAAATTTGGTGTCATTTCATCTCCAACAAAACACCAAAATTGACACCATTCCACCAAATTTGGTGTAGTGTGAATAGTGTTACACCAAATTTGGTATAACACTATTCATCACACCAAATCTTCAAAATGCATATTTTATTATTTTTTATTTAATAATATAGTTCAATTACTATCAAATTTGTAACTAAAATTAATATATTGTATTATTTGTATTTTTAATTTATTTTCACATAATTAAATTGAAAACTGAAAACATTAAATAATATATAATATTACTTTGGTGTAAAATTTGGTGTAATTGTTGGAGATGAAAAAAATTATGACACCAAAACACCAAATTTGGTGTAATTTAAACACCAAATTTGGTGTCATTGTTGGAAATGCTCTTAGGATGATGATTTGTCAAGCAAGTTCGCAAAAGTTGGTTTTCGAAACATTGATTTTTCACAAACATGTCAATGGAAATTAATTATATTGTTTCTTCTGTTCTCCATTTTAATTTTGCTAAATTGCTAAATAACTGTTTAGTGATATGTGATGATGATGAGAAATCACATGTAAAATGGTTGTCAATAAAAGGAAGTGGTTACTGGACAAAGAAACGTAACTGTTGTCGCTTATGAAAAATAGATCGTGATTAGTGATTTAATTAAATTAGATACAGTTATAAAATAATCATTTTAAATAGATACAGGTGGACCAAACATTTATCAACGGTTCATGATCTTGACTTAATAGAATAGACTAGATTTTGATCCGTGCTTTTAAAGCTAAGATATTTTTGTTTTTGAAAATTTAATAAAAACGATTAAATGATATGTTCAAAATATCAAAATCGATACACCAGTCTCATTTAGTTTCGTCTCATTAATCCTTTAAACTCCAAACCTATTTAAATTCGTATTTTTAAGATCTAATATGATTGTCTATTTGAATAGATTCGTCTAGATTCATTTTCAATAATCTAAATATAAATGCAAAAATATTTTAATTCATATTTTTTGTGGAACGTTTTAAGAAAGCTCCCTCACTCTCTCATTAATTTTCTAGGATGCTTAGGCACAAATCTCCTGAAGATTAACTTTATAGAACACCACCAACGTGAAAAATACAGTAGAAAATAGGTACGTACAAACTTATGCTACTAACTCACCAACGTTATAGTTTCAATACTATATAAATCTCCAGAAAATAGTCTGCCAAAGACTCTTAAAATAAATAATTACCAGAGGTTAAACGAATAATTTCCAAAAATAATTAAACCCTCAACTCATTAGCAACAACATGAAACCTGGTTCTATCAACAGCATAAGCACCAGCTTGTCCAACAAGGTGACTTTTTCAAGCATAGACAACTACTGTGCCATATGGACAAACCGGTGGTATATGACCGCACAATTTCTTGACCGGAGTGTCTCTCTGAGAACCCAGATTCTTCAAACTTCTTCCCTGATCCAATAAATACCATCCATTGTTAGATTAATTCCTAATCTAGAGACTAAGCATTATTGATACCAACGAATTATGTTAGCAAAGCCAACTAAACAGAGATCAAAGGTGTTGATGCATGGAGGCGTCTTCTCTAAGGAAGAGCTGAAGAGACATGTCGGTGTGGAAAAGATTTGATGCGACAAACATGGTTTCAAGTATACAAATATACGGATAGCATCCCGGCGGATATTGGCGATAACCCTAATCATTTAAGTGAGACGTTTCATAGTCTGGGCTTTTTCTTAAATTATTATTATAAAAAATGGAAAGTATTATTTACTACATATATAGGAAATATTCAATTTTTATTTAATTAAATGGTAATAGCATACCATTGTAAATATCTCAAAATTTAAGAGCATAATCTTATTAGAGATTATTTAATAGTATAGATATATAGATAAGAGTTGGGTTTAGAGATGTTGAGCTCTTGTTTATATGGGCTGTACAATACTGTGGTAAAACCAAAAGCCTAGAAGAGGTGAGTTTCTTTTAATATGAGCTAAACGTCACCGTTTTAATGTTACGAAATTTAAAAAATATTTGCGGTGAGCGTGGATCGAACACGCGACCTTCAGATCTTCAGTCTGACGCTCTCCCAACTGAGCTATCCCCGCAAGTTGTTAATCTGTGCTACATTAGTATATATAAACACTATATTGTTTTTAATAATTAAATAAGTATTGAAGAAAGAGCACTTTGACGAATTGCAGTTTTACGTAGTACAAAAAGAAAAGAAAATATTAGCGTTGCATCAATAAAAAACTTGCAAAAGAACTGCTACACTGTCTTTTTGTTGTTTTTTTTTTTATTATATATGTCTCCTTTCTTACAAAAGATAAACTGGTTCTTAGTGTTTAAGCCAGTAGTTTCTTAGCTGAGCCATATGCAACAATATCTCGTCCCGACCTTGATTAGTCACACTGCTGGTCATAATCCATGGTGGCGTTGCCTCAAAGAATCCTTGGATCAAATCTTGGAACTCCTTTATATTCTCCTCTGGTCTCTTCCCTCCGTTTTTCTTCTTCTTCCTCTTGTCGCATTTCGTGAACACCATAGTCATTGGAACCTGAGATTATTATAGATAACAATAATATCATTCCAAAGAGGGCATTGCCAAAATGAGTGAAGATCTTTCGTCATGTTGAACAACTAATGGGTTTATCCTTTTCTTTTTATACCTGGTTTTGACCAAGCCAGCTAGCGTAGTCGAGATCAATTTGCTTTGGAGGAATGCTGGCATCAACTAGCAAAAACACTGAGACTAATGTTGATCGGTTGAGGAAATAGTCTTTGGTGAATTTGTTCCAGTCTTGTTTGAGCTCATGCGGTGCCGACGCATACCTGTCAAATATCAAATGCATCAACTTTGTTTTTCTATAGCGAATAGAAGCTGTAAATGGACAAAAACTGAAGGTAAGATTGAACGTGATATGACTGAGAGACACTTTCAGAACATTCTAATATTTAGATTCTGATGGCAATGGTGTCGTCATAAGCAAATGATATAACGAAAACTTACCCGTAGCCAGGCAAATCAACCAAGTACCAATTGTCGTTAATCCGGAAATGATTAATGCATTGCGTCTTTCCTGCACGAAGAACAAGCGACAGAGCATTATAATAGGAACCAAAGTCTGCTTATTTATAGATTTAAAGAACCAAGAGATAGTTCCCTTCCTTCCTAGAAACACCCAAACCCCATTGGCATGAAACTGTTATAGCAAGACCAAAAATGGAAACTTCCTATCCACGAAATCTAATTCTATGAGAATCATCATCACACACTAAAAGATTACCAGGTTTCTTAGAGGTCAAGGCAAGTCGTTTCCTCCTCACCAACGAATTGAGCAGCGAAGATTTCCCAACATTGGATCTCCCGACCAGCGCAAACTCCGGCAGCCCATCCGCCGGACAGTCCTCCGTCCTCACACTGCTCTTCACATAGTCTGCCTGAGCCACCTGCGCGTCCCTCGCGTACTTGCTGAGCACTATGTTCGAGCCCTTCAGAACCCTAGCCGTCAGGCTCGACGGGTCGTCCCCGGAGATATCCGTCTCCGGCGGGATAAAAAGCTTGTCGAGCGAAATCTCCACGGGAGCTTCGTCCAGATCGGATGAATCCGAGACGGGGAGCGGTATGGGCTCGACGGTGGAGAGATTTGATTTGGGCGCGAAGGAGAAAAGGGTTCTGGCTAGTGAAACCGGTGGGTTAGACCGGTGGTTTAGGAGATTGAAATGGGGAGAAGAGAGAGAGGAGGAAGGTGATTTCGTTAAGATGGAGAGATGAAATCTTGGGAGCTGAGCTAAAATCATGTCTGATTTGTTCTCTTGACTTTTGTTATATCGGTATAGTTGTATGTTCAGCTTTTATCTCTAGCTAGATACTGAGAGCAGCCATGGATCATGGATGTTAGAGGAGGCGCAGGTTGAAGAAAATATCCACAGCAAAACACAGCGTTTTTGGATTAGACGAGAACTTTTCTTATTTACGATTCGGCCATTCTATTTCTAATCTTATTATCAATTCGTCAACTATTTCTTTGTTTTATGAATATTATTAAGCTATCAATTCACCATTACAATAATTGATAGAAAATTGTTTTAATCAATACTAGAAAACAACAAACGGAACAGTATCAAATTTGAAGTGACCAAGTAAAGTTCTTAAATTTTTATAATTCACATTTCTACAATTTCTTAGTTTATTTCAGTTGTGAATGCTATTATGCACTTGTCTTATTTATATATATATATATATATATAATATCTTAACAAATTTATATTTCTTTGTTTACCATTTTATTAAACTAATTATTAAAGCTAATTAGACAAATAATTGATACTAGAATTTTATTTAAAAAATATTGGATCATGATCATATATTAATCTATTATGTGTTTTCATCGTCGGTAAAGAATGATCAGTTTATGACGAATAGAACAAAAAAGTGGGAGCATATCGAAAAAATATTAGAACAAAAATTAAAATTTTATAAAATGTAAATATTTTTAAAAAGTCTTACTGAAATATTATAATGTTATAAAAAAAATATATTAGAACGTTAGATAATAGGATTGGTTAAATCTTCATCCCACGTTTTAAGGAATATATATGAATGCTAGAATTACAAGAATGAAAGTTTGCATTGATAAATCGTAATTACTCCCCGTTAATTCAAAAGTAACAATTTTCTATAAATATGATCAGTTTTTTCACCTAAATAATTAAAATAATCAATAATATGTTTTAATTTATAATTAGTTATCATAGTATTTAATTTTAATTAAAATCTAGGCAAAAGATAAAATTTTGCTTTTCAAATGTGAAACTATAAATAGAACAAAACTGATTATTATAATTATTTAACATATTTTAACCAAAAAAATCAAAATTATAAAGACTAAACTGCAATGAGTAAAAAAGGTAGTCCAAATCAGCATGTGATCGATTATAGGCATGTTATAGTTGTTTATGATGAGTTTAAAGATGCAACTCAAATTATTGTTTAAAATAAGAATGTTTCACGCATTGATATAGTTTGAACATTTATCTTCTGTTACTTGGAGTGCTGAATAAATAGTTTTCCCCCTAAAACTCGTCCAAAAGTCCCATTTGAAAAGGTTTATAACCAAATGGATTGGCTAAAACTTACACGAACACATCCCGATCTTGCATGTAATGATTTGTCTTCTTTTTTCCTAAATGCATTTGATGTTTTACATGACGAATGGGACAATATTTCTGTGCAGGCCTGAAGGGAGAGTCGAGCAGGAAGCTTATATATTTCAATGGATGAAGTAAAGAAGAACAAATCAGGATATTCGATGTGGACTGTTTTGAAAGGCTGTTTTGCCTTATAAGGATTTGTTCAAAAACAAAACAAAACAAAAAACATATTGCCTTGTATGAATTTTCATCTCAGAGGTGTGGATATGTTGATGAAAGCCGTTGTACTATATGATTCTCCCCTAATAAAATGTGGTTTACTGTTTTATAGAAGCAAAATATGTCTCACTTTATATAAATGAGAAAAAGACATGACAGCTTTGTTGTTTTTGATAATTTGTATTTTTGATTACATTACTTTCGTACAAAAATTACATTACTTTCGTAGTTTTTTTCTTTTACGTCCAAAGTAGATTTGCCGCCAACCAATTACGAGATAGTCAAATCTCAATTGAACAGATTCGCTGAAAATGTCTGCTGATGTTATATTTGAAAGCCGCAAAGCGGTCAATGTTTCAAAACACTACCCAAAATAGAAATTTGACAAGTCGAACTGGATGGATAAGTAAAAAGATAAAATTTCTATCTAGATAAAATTCCAGCACATATAGGACTTTCTAAAATTCAAATCCTAAAATAGCAAAATCTCCAACCAACGTACCAGTTTTGTTAGCATATATATAACAGTGTCAAATTGTTGATAAACAAAACCCACACAACCAGAAAAACACAAAGCTACCACGGATGTGGCAGCCCAGTTGGTTTAAGCGCAGGCGTTGGTGTTGTTGCGCTCCTGGGTTCGATCCACCGTGGGAGGAGTGTCCAGGGCCTTAACCGGTACAGACGCATGCTGGCTCCGGGCCTAGGGGGAGGGAGTAGGGCCGAAGGCCCGAACCCACCACCTGGTTAAACAAAAAAAAAAAAAAAAAAAAAAAAAAAAGCAATGAGTTATCTGCGGCAAACAAAAGGAAACAGAGCACTCTCTTCTGTTTCCACACTTCTCCTAAGTATCCTCTTCTTCATCACCAAGCCATCGAACGCCCAGTCTTCTTCTCCAAAGTTCGCATGTGACGTCACCAAAAACCCTTCTCTAGCCGGTTACGGATTCTGCAACACGGGTTTGAATGCCGAAGCCCGAGTCACCGATCTTGTCGGAAGATTAACTTTGGAGGAAAAAATCGGGTTTCTTGTCAGCAAAGCTACCGGCGTGAGCCGTCTTGGGATTCCAGATTATAACTGGTGGTCGGAGGCACTTCACGGCGTCTCTGATGTCGGAGATGGTTCTAGTTTCAAAGGTCCAGTCCCTGGTGCCACTAGCTTTCCTCAAGTCATACTCACCGCTGCTTCCTTCAACGTATCTCTCTTCCAAGCCATTGGCAAGGTAAAGAAGATTTTGTTTCTTCGTGTACAACTCTTTTTTTTTCATGCTTCAAGTTATTCAATAATACTTTTATTTATGGCGTGGTTTTAAGGTTGTGTCGACGGAGGCGAGGGCAATGTACAACGTTGGTGCAGCTGGATTAACGTTTTGGTCACCGAATGTGAACATATTCCGTGACCCGAGATGGGGAAGAGGTCAAGAGACCCCCGGCGAGGACCCCACGCTCGTTAGCAAATACGCGGTGGCTTATGTTAAAGGTCTTCAGGGTACTGACGGTGGAGATCCTAACCTTCTTAAAGTTGCGGCTTGCTGCAAACACTACACGGCCTATGATGTTGATAACTGGAAAGGCGTCAGTCGTTACACTTTCAACTCCGTGGTATTAAGAAAACAGAGAACATTTGTATTCTTAAAATATTTTGTTACTATTGGTCGTCACCACCTAATACATTTATTTCTATCTTCTTTGTATTTGGATAATTAGGTGAACTAACAAGATATGGATGATACGTTTCAACCACCGTTTAAGAGCTGCGTGGTTGATGGGAATGTGGCTAGTGTCATGTGTTCTTATAACCAAGTTAACGGTAAACCGACATGCGCTGATCCTGACCTGCTTTCTGGTGTGATCCGTGGTCAGTGGAAGTTAAATGGGTAAGGTTTCTTTTCTCAAATCATAGACATGGCCGGTTCTGGCACAACACATTCATATTATCTCCCAAATTTTATTATATATAAATCGTATGACCTTTAAATTGTCAATTTTTTAATTTAAGATTAATCTAAAAATATTTGGGGGTTTATGTTATTAGGTACATTGTTTCGGATTGTGACTCGGTAGAAGTGATTTATGCGAACCAACACTATACCAAGACTCCAGAGGAAGCTGTGGCCAAATCTATGTTGGCAGGTTTGGACTTGAACTGTGATCATTTCACAGGTCAACACGCACTGGGCGCGGAAGGCTGGTTTGGTAAACGAAACAGATGTTGACACTGCGATTTCAAACAACTTCGCGACTCTGATGCGTTTAGGATTCTTCAATGGCGACCCCAAGAAGCATCCCTACGGTAATCTTGGTCCTCAAGACGTTTGCACTGCCGAGAACCAAGAACTCGCTAGAGAAGCCGCAAGGCAAGGCATTGTCTTGCTCAAGAACTCTCCTGGTTCGCTTCCGTTTTCACCTTCTGCTATCAAAACGCTAGCAGTGATCGGACCAAACGCTAATGTCACTGATACAATGATCGGAAACTACCACGGTAAATTAAAATTATCTTAAGTGGCCATTTACCTCGGCGATTCATACTTAAGCTTAAATATGTAAAAAACGACATCGTTTTATTTTTTAAAAATATTTTTCAGGCGTACCGTGCAAGTACACAACGCCACTTCAAGGACTGGTGGAAACAGTGTGGGCGAAGTATCAGATGGGCTGTCCTAACGTGGCGTGCACGGAGGCGGATATAGATTCAGCCACTTCTCTAGCGGCTTCAGCTGATGCGGTTGTGCTAGTGATGGGAACAGATCTATCAATTGAGAGGGAGGACCATGACCGAGTCGACTTGTTCCTTCCCGGAAAGCAGCAACAGCTTGTGACCGAGGTGGCTAAGGTTGCAAAAGGACCGGTGGTGCTAGTCATCATGTCCGGTGGAGGATTAGACGTTACTTTCGCCAAGAACGATCCGAAGATCACAAGCATTATGTGGGTCGGGTTTCCTGGTCAGGCCGGTGGTCTTGCCATCGCTGACGTCATCTTCGGTCGTCATAATCCGAGTAAGAAACACACTGTTTTTAAATTAAACCGGTGATAACCAACTGGTTCGGCTTTTACGATTATAATTTGCTAACCGACTTTTTTTGTTTAGGCGGAAAGTTACCGATGACGTGGTATCCTCAGTCGTACGTAGAGAATCTTCCGATGTCGAACATGAACATGAGAGCCGATAACTCAACCGGGTATCCGGGTCGAACTTACCGGTTCTACACAGGAGAAACAGTGTACGCGTTCGGAGACGGAATCAGCTACATTCATTTCAACCACCGGCTGATCAAACCCCCACGGCTCGTCTCCCTCAGTCTAGCCAAGAGCCACCCTTGCCGAACTTCAAAGTGCCAATCAGTGGACGCGATCGGACCTTACTGCGGGAAGGCCATCGAAGTCCAGCTAAGAGTAAGGAACGCGGGAGAGAGAGAAGGGACCGACACGGTGTTTCTGTTCACGACGCCGCCAGCTGTACACAGGTCGCCGGTTAAGCATCTGCTAGCGTTCGAGAAGGTTCGTCTGGGGAAAGAGGAAAAGGCGGTGGTGAGGTTTAACGTGGATGTGTGTAAAGATCTGAGCGTGGTTGATGAAACAGGGAAGAGGAAGATTGCTTTGGGGGTACATGTTCTCCATGTCGGAAGCTTGAAGTACTCCTTGATTGTTAGGATCTGATGTGATGAAAATTTGTTTAATATTTGTGTTTCAATGTTTTAGTTTCTATAAGGAATGAAAATTCATTGAAATAAAAAGTTGAAAACTTTGATTGTTTCTTCTTCTTCATTTTCTCACTCGGTTCTTAAAACTATAGCTTAAAGCTCTGTTTTTCCAGCTCAACATGGATATACGAAGGATAATTATTTTGCATTTTCAGAGGTGCCTTGCACTCATTTTCAGAGGTGCCTTGAACCAAGTTTCTCCCAAGGAAAACACAGTTGATTCTTTTTCTTTCACGTTAGTTGATTCTTCTTCTCATATTCTCAAAGCTTCTCTGCTAGAAAGCCTATAACTCGTTAAACGGTTTATTATGCATGCTCTACTAATTACTTAAAAAAAAAAAAATTCTCAAACTATATCAACGTGCCAAAATCTTCCTACACTAGAAAATAATTTGAATTCCATATCCATATTTAATCTAGACATCTCTAACTTATCTCGTAACCCACACATATCAATCCATCGATACTATCCTACTAAGATAAATTGCTTTATTTTTAAAATTTATTACTAGATCTCGACCCGCGCAACCGCGCAGATTTTTGTTTTCATTTATTTTTATATAAATATTTTGTTTTCAATTCTAAATTGGTATATATTATAATATATATGTGTCTATCAATTTTTAAAATATAATAAGTTTACGGTATATTTTTTTCATTGAATAGATTGTTTCAAATTTTCACATGTATTTGTATCTTCTTCTATATATATATTTTCGGATTATTATTTCATTGTTAAAATCGTAACTATATATATAAAGATTAGTAAAATATTATTTTATTGTCATATTCAAAGATATTGTAATATTTCACAAATTTAGAAAGTTTTTTTTAAATTAAACTTTTCGCTACATAGATTTATATTATCGAGTAAATAATTAAACATTTAGTTTTTGTTTAATTTTTAAAATAAACTATATAGTTTAAAATTTGTTTTCATTGGTTTAAGGTAGTAAAGATTAATCATTGTTAGATAATATTATTTTTGTTATTTAAATTTTTTTTTTATAATTTTAAAAGTTAACATCAAAAAATATTTAACATATGGAGGTATATTATTACAACATTATACTAATTTAATTTATACTATCTATAAATCCAATGGATAATCTATTGTTTAAATCCAATTATTGATAGCCCAATAAAAAATTTTGGTTGGTCCAAAATTTAAATGATAAGATTAGAGATTAAATGTAACATGAGTTTATAGGAATAGATCCCTTAGGTCCATTTAAAAAAAAAATAATCAAGGTTGTGACTTCTGTTTTAATATATAAGATATCTCAGTCTCTATTATTTTGTTTTAGTTTGCCAAAATACCTCAAATAGTTGAAATTATCAAAACTGACCTATTTATAGTTTCAATTTTGAAAATAACTTTTGATATATGGTGATATATAAAATAGAAATAAAAAGTATTCTTATATAAGGGAATAATAAGATAACTATATTGTTATTAGTTAATAACTTTTATCACATAGTTTTATTCAGGACAATGACAACTTAATTTTCTACAGTACATTCTCAAATTTTCAACTAAATCAGTGGACAGATGGAATTTTTTTTTTGCCTGATAAGATTTTTTATAAGGTTATTATCTTATGAAAATTCTTAAACGTTTAGTCTCCTTCGTAATCCTTTATATACTAAAACACAAGTCACTCAACCAATAATACTATGACACATTATCTATAACTAAAAAATAAAAACAATTAAAATTGACATAAAATAGACAACAAAACAATTAGACAACCGTAAGAAAACAAGAAGTAAAAATAAACGCTTAAATCTCTAACCAAAAAGCTTAAATCCCTAAATTTACTCAGATAATTACCACGTTCAAATGTGAATCATGTAATCCACAACTACCAAATCATGGCACGGCTTTAAAACTGTTAAATCTTTTGTAATTTTTTCAATTAACTAACTTGCTTCTTTTATCTGATCTCTCTCTCTCTCTTTTTGGCCATAGTTTCGTCTTCTTCATCAAGATGTTATTTTTTTTGGGTTTCGAGTGTCGCGACAAAAAATTGATGAAGGCTTATATAGCTACTTTTTACATGAGTCATATCGAAGATGTCAATTGGGTTTCCTACTGTTACAGAGCTTAATTCTTCAAAAGGAATGGTGAAAAATCAAAGCATCGTTATTTGTCAACAACCCAGGTAATTAAGCATATAGGACTATTATCTAAGATTACTATTTTCTCATTCTTTGATAAACAAATGAATTATCTATTTACAAATATGTATTTCTATTAGCTTATTCGTAGGAATACATAGTCTGCATATAACCCTTGACTCAATTTGAAATACGAACGTGAGTATTTTGACTTGAAGAGATTTACATTTTAAAAAGTATTATTTAGCTAACAGAATAAAACCGAACATACCAAACATAATATTTTATACCAAACTTTTAACCTTTTTTTTATAAAAACAAGTTTTCAAGTATGTATGATTGACTCATTAAAAAAAATATATAATAATTGTTTTAGTTCTTCCAGTCACTTCGTTTGAATGCAGCTATACTTAAGTTTACGTGCAATCTAGGTTTAGAATAATAATTTAATTTGATATTTTGAATCATTAAATTTTAGGATCAGCAAGCAAAAAGATAATGAACAAATAATTTGAAAGACATTGGAAATTGATCCGTGCAGAGCACGGGAAGTAATACTAGTAGATAAAAAAATAAAGCGGAAACCAATCAGAAAAGAGCTTTTTGCAAAAGTAACTCAAAACTTGAAGTCAAACAGAAAACTAACCTTTTCTTTTGACTCCTTTTTTTTTGAGATTTTAACCCCACACCTGCATTTTATCTACGAAAATGCCATTAACATTTTTTTTTTTTTTTTTCGAAAATGGCTTCTTTACTGTCTCAACCTCATCTTCTTCAAGTATTTACAATATTATCACTGCAATGAATAGTGGCAACAACCTTGTACGAACTGTTTGGAGCTTTTAATGCCCTTTAATGCACGTAAATCTCTTTACACTCTCTCTGTTTCAATTGTTATGAACTAAAAACAACATTTCTTTCACTTTCTCTCTATATTCATCCAAAAAACTCAAGCTTTTGATTCAAAATATGGGCTATGGTTGACAGAGCCATATTTCTTTCGTTTTTACTTACGGTTGCTTTCGTTTGAGGTTCTGGGTGGTTGGAGAAGACCCTGTGTGCAAACGAAGTCATCTCACCTAGTTTAAGGTACGAATTTGAATTTTTTTTCAAGATCTGTTCGCGTAGAAGACTTACTAGTAAGTCATCTGTATGTAGAAGACTTACTGATGAGTCTTCTGGTCAAACGGACGACTTAAATTAAGTCGTCCAGCTTTGTTTGTTAAAAAAACACTCCAGACGACTTATATATACGTCGTCTACGAGAAACGGGCTAGTTTTGCATTTGACCGAATCGTGTCAGATCTTTGACTATTTCTGGACGACTTATAATTCAGTCGTCTCTGGGAAAGTTAAAATTTTAATATTTTATGAAAACTTGACGACTTACGTGTAAGTCGTCCTAGGTTAGTTTTGTAATTGAAAAATAAAACTTGAAATTTAACTTTCTCCAGACGACTTAGATGAAAGTCGTCCAGCTAAACGACTTAATTTAAGGTCGTCCGGGATAAGCAAGGTTTGACCAGAAAATTGGGAAAAATTCTGGACGACTTTGCTTTCCCCGGACGACTTTAAATTAAGTCTTCTGGAGGGACGACTTTATATTAAGTCGTCTGGTTAAAGTTAAATTATGAAGTTTTATTTTTCAATTACAAAACTAACCTAGGACGACTTACACGTAAGTCGTCAAGTTTTCATAAAATATTAAAATTTTAACTTTCCCAGAGACGACTGAATTATAAGTCGTCCAGAAATAGTCAAAGATCTGACACGATTCGGTCAAATGCAAAACTAGCCCGTTTCTCGTAGACGACTTATATATAAGTCGTCTGAAGTTTTTTTTTTAACAAACAAAGCCGGACGACTTAGAATTAAGTCGTCCCTTTTAATTTTCAATTGCAAAAGTGACCTCTTTAGACGACTTACCTTTAAGTCTTCTGGACGACTTAATGCTAAGTCGTCTGCGGCAATGTTTATTGAACTTCTTCATTTTCTCTATGTTTACTAATGTGTTTTATTTTGAATATTTGCAGATGATTTTTCAGTTACATGCAGTGTATGGAGAATGGTTGTTGAGAGATTTCCGTTGGGATTTTGTGGTTGATGATCTCAAAGGAGCAAGATTGTTTTTATTGAATGAAGATTCAACACATGCTGAACTTGTTGCAATGGCTCAAGAAGATTATAACCTGGACATGAGAACAGTGAGTGTGGAGATTAGCTACTCATTACCAGCAGAAATGATGATGGCTCCAGGCAGTCTTCCCATTCATGTTACAAGTGATAGACAAGTTCGAAACTTGCTGGAGATACTCAAAACCCATAGAGTATGTCTTTGTGTATCAAGCCGCAGCAAGGTCGAAACGGTTTCAGAGAAAAGGGATATTGATGAAGCTGGTGAATGGGAAAAAGATGTTGGTGATAATGATGAAGCTGGTGAATGGGAAGAAGATGTTGGTGGTGATGATGAAGATGTTGGTGATAATGAGTTTGTTGAAGATGAAAATCAAGATGGGGAGGAGGAAAATGGGGAGGAGGATGCTGATAATTCTATTGTTGGTGAAACGGATCAGAATGGTGGGGATTACAGTCTTTATGGAAAGGTTCCAGATGAGGACGAGGAAGATGATGATAATATTTGTTTTGAAGAAATCCAAAAGGCATATGCTAAGACAAATGCTATTGAAGGAGGAAAATCGAATGGTACCATCTATGTCAACCAGAGTTTTGTTAGCAAGGGTGCACTGCTTTCAGAGCTGCGGTTGGCAGCAGTGAGGGGTAAGTTTTCTTTCAGATTATACAAATCAACGAAAACTCTCGTTGTGGCAACATGTCCGGTTAGCTATTGTGGATGGAAGGTCAGAGCGAGTGTCAAACATGGGACAAACACGTTTTGGGTAACAAAGTATGTGGAAAAACATTTATGCTCAGCGGGAGACCGAATCGCTCAGCGGAGACACTGTACTCCGAAGTATGTAGGTAGTCTTTTCATTGATCGTGTTGGAATCATTGATGGGATAACTCCGCAGCATATCACTGATGCAATGAGGAACATGTTTGGCATGGCGCTTGATTACACCACTTCATACAGAGCACTGTTATATGCACAAAGATTGGTGAGAGGATCAGCAGAAGAAGGGTATTCGCGTCTGGCATCATATCTCGAGCAAATCTCCATTGCAAATCCTGATTCTATCACGGCGATAGAACTTGATTCTATGAAAAGATTTAAGTATCTATTTCTCTCTTTTGGAGCTTCTATCAAAGGTTTTAAGTATCAGAGAAGGGTCATTGTGGTGGATGGAACTCACCTAAGTGGAAAGTATGGAGGAACTATGTTAGTTGCAGCCGCACAAGATGGCAATTTTCAGATATTCCCATTGGCTTTTGGGATCGTGGATGAGGAAGATATACCTTCTTGGGAATGGTTTTTCACAAAATTGGCTAGTTGTATATCTCATGACAAGCCTCTGGTGATAGTCTCCGACCGGCACAAGGCCATTAAAAGTGCGTGTGATAAGGTGTTTCCTTGGGCAACCCGAGGAATATGTTATTATCACCTTCAAGATAACATTGTCAAAAAGTTTAAAGGGAAACATCTCATGTACTTGGTGAAAGGGGCTGCTTATGCTCACACGGTTTACGATTTTGACCGGTACATGGCTGAGATACGGAGTGCAAACCCGGAACTTGCAACGTATTTGGAGAAAGCCGACGTCAGGCTATGGTCAAGGGTTTATTGTAAGGGGAACAGGTTCAACATAAAAACAAGCAACATTGCTGAATCTATTAATTCCGCACTGAAGCGAGCAAGAGGATTTCCGATTACGTTCCTGCTGGAGTTCATAAGGCAGAAGTTAGGAAAATGGTATTGGAAAAGGAGACAAGATGCTTTGAGTCTCACAACTGAACATAGCCGGGCTGTTGAATACTTGCTTGCTGTTCGAGAAGAGATAGCGGGTATGATGACGGTCGAACCAATTGATGGATGGCATTTCTTTGTCAAAGGTGGCAAAATGGACTGTGTGGTTGATTTGGAACATGCAAAGTGTGATTGTGGTGTCTATGGAGTGGAGAAAATACCTTGCTCTCATGCTATAGCTGCTGGAATACATGCTGGTTTGCATATCTCCACACTTGTATGTCCACTGTACTCAAAGAATTATCTGTATGCAGGATACTCAGAGAATATATATCCTATCGTGTCACAACATATTGAGGAACGAGAATGCTTTCCTCCAGAACTAAAGCGTGGTCGGGGGAGACCGAAGAAATCAAGATGGCAATCTTGGTTGGAGCTATCTAGGATGAGAGGACACAAACCCAGGAAGAAACACAGGGCACGGAGATGCTCAAACTGCAAGGAAACTGGCCATACGAAACCACAATGTACACAACCAGTTGACTAGTTGTCCAGACGACCTAAATTTAAGTCGTCCCGTCTTGATTACCCGTCCAGACGACTAAATATTTAGTCGTCCAGTGTATTTTATTTTTAGACGACCTTCTACTAAGTCGTCCAGTGTATTTTATTTTTAGACGACCTTCTACTATCCCTTCAAGTGTATTTTATTTTTAGACGACCTTCTACTAAGTCGTCCAGTGTATTTTATTTTTAGACGACCTTCTACTATCCCTTCAAGTGTATTTTATTTTTAGACTACCTTCTACTATCCCTTCAAGTCGTCCAAACCTTCTAGACGACTTATTTGTAAGTCGTCCAGTTGGAAAACCTTCCAGACGACTTATAATAAGTCGTCCAAACCTTCTAGACGACTTATTTGTAAGTCGTCCAGTTGGAAAACCTTCCAGACGACTTATTTGTAAGTCGTCCAGTTGGAAAACCTTCCAGACGACTTATTTCTTCCAGACAACTTATATCATGTTCAAATACAAAAATCATGTTAAAAAATCATGTTCAAATACAAAAATCATGTTCAAAAATCATGTTCAAATACAAAAATCATGTTAAAAAATCATGTTCAAATACAAAAATCATGTTAAAAAATCATGTTCAAATACAAATCTAATCATACATGCCCACGAACTTATCACCATCCACATTTTCTTTCAGATGCTGATCAACAAGCTCCTTCCATATATCCACCGCCATATTATCCCTCATTTTCTTCGCGTTGCACCTAGCAAAGTCTTTAGGGTCAAAGGAGCCCCCGAGCGCATGACATTCAATGTACTTTACAGTGTACACGCCACAATCACCATTGTTGGCCGTGGGTACACCTTTCAGCGGTCTCTCATATGTGTATGGCTCCAACCCGTATTTGACCCGCATTTCGTCGGTGGCTGCGCACTCAACAAGCAGATAAGGGACCATCTGGAGAAAAGGCTCCATTATCGCATCCCATGCGTCTGGTACACTAGATGAAGGTATGCTGTCCCAGACGACTATGTGCCTCTTAGGGATCGATATCCAAATAGCAACCCAATGCTTGTCGTCCAAGTTCACTGGCGCATAGATATCATCAATGTCCTCCCCCCACTTCTTGTTTGATTGGCAAAATGAAGGTATTGATCCGTCATAAAAATACGACGCCCCACCAGGTAGAACTCTTCCTAAACCTTTGTGATCAGGTTCCGATGTTTTGAAGAGCTGATACTGCTCTCTCCAAGACTGAGAAAAGTTGTGATCCAGGAAGCACATTCGCTCGCTCCTGAAAGCTTGTGGGTTCTCCTGATACCTCTGCCTTAGCACATTAATCCAAGCATCTATATGCTGCATATTAAATATAACAAGTTAGAAGTTACCAGACGAAGACGACTTAATTATAAGTCGTCTACGTGGTCGTCCAAGTAGACGACTTTCCAGACGATTTATCTTTAAGTCGTCTGGAAAGTAGTCTACTTGGACGACTTTGTAGACGACTTAAATCGTGTGCAGAAGACTTACGCAGTCTTCCAGCCATCCTCTGGCTGTCCGGAGGAAGTGGTACCACCTTGTTGGTGATGTACGTGGTTTGTCCTCGATCTTAGTTAAATAATGACTGCAAACAAAAAAGCAATCAGTTTTGGACGACTAAATCAAGCTATTATGGGTAAAGCAATCACTTACGGATCAGTTTTCAACCAATCAGCGAGTTCCTTCAACTTTTCTTTGTTTACTGGCGGAAATGGATTATAGGCTGCCACTTTATCTTTTTTTTTCTCTGCCATATAAGGAGATCTCACAGTAGGAGCAGGTTTCTTCGCTCGTTTACTCTTTGCACGCTTGTCCAATACAACCAGGCTCGGTTGTGAAACTGGATCGCTTGGCTCGGTGGAAGCGAGGCTCGGTTGTTGATCTGTGGAAGCGAGGCTCGGTTGGTGATCGGTGGAAGTGACAGCAACAATCTCTTTGGAGGTGACACCATCTGCTTTATTTACCGAGTTCGCCTCGGTTGCTGTATCCTCCGGCAACCATCTCTGCAATAAAAGTTGCACACAAGTTAACCCTGGACGACTTAAATAAAAGTTGTCTGGACGACTAGTTGACCCTGGACGACTTAAATAAAAGTTGTCTGGACGACTAGTTGACCCTGGACGACTTAAAATTAAGTCTTCCGTGGTCAACTAGTCGTCCAGACAACTTACGTTTAAGTCGTCCAGGGTCAACTAGTCGTCCAGACAACTTTTACAGTCGTCTGGACAACTAGTTAACCCTGGATTTGATACTAACATATTTGATTTGAGGAGGCTGTTTCTTTTGAGGAGGAGGCTGTTTCTTTTGAAGAGGAGGAGGCTGCTGCTGTTTCTTTTGAGGAGGAGGAGGCTGCTGTTTGGTTTGATGAGGAGGAGGCTGGTTACTAACCACGGTTTCATTGGCATGAGGGGTAGCCTGTTTGTTTCTACCCCCGGTTTCTTTGGCAAGAGGGGTAGGCTGTTTATCTTGAGGGGTAGCCTGATTGGTTAGAGGTGGAGGGGTAGCCTGATTGGTGACACCAACCTTCTTCTCCACAGCTTCCAATCTATCAGACAACTTCCTAAACTCCCTCATGCACTTATTAAACCCTTTTTTCATAGCCTCAGCTACGCCCTTGAACATAATTTCCAACTCCTCTCTGGTCACCCCTCTAGCCTCTTCTCTAGCCTCTTCTCTAGCCTCTTCAGGAGCCTCTTTACGAGCTTTCTTCCGAGGTCTTGGATTGTCTTCCTCCTCCTCCTCCTCCTCCAACACAACCATCTCTTTGGCCTTCTTCGATGGAGTCACAACCTTAGGTTTTGTATTGACCTTAGTACCAGTGACTTCCCAGCAATCCATGGTCCACTTCCACGGTCTCCGCTCATACATGACTTTAATGATGTTCTCCGCGGGCAGGTCCTCAACCTCAGAGTCCCATTTTGGCCACATTTCACTAATGTCCTTCTCAACAAAGTTGATCACGCGGGTCTGCAGTAAATAGAAGAATCGAGTTAGATATTTGAAAAAAAATACTAAATAGACGACTTAATTATAAGTCGTCTACTAAGTCGTCCAGCTGGAAGACCTTCCAGACGACTTATAATAAGTCGTCTAATAAGTCGTCCAGATGGAAGACTTTCCAGACGACTTAATTAAGTCGTCCGATAAGTCGTCCAGCTGGGAAGACTTTCCAGACGCCTTATTATAAGTCGTCTAATAAGTCGTCCAGATGGAAGACCTTCCAGACGACTTATAATAAGTCGTCTAATAAGTCGTCCAGATGGAAGACTTTCCAGACGACTTATAATAAGTCGTCTAATAAGTCGTCCAGCTGGGAAGACTTTCCAGACGACTTATTATAAGTCGTCCGATAAGTCGTCAAGCTGGACGACCTTCCAGACGACTTATAATAAGTCGTCTGCGCAGTCTTTTGGATTGAAGTAAATACCTGACTCAAGATAGCAGCTTTCATTGATCTGCGGCCTCTGCTGCCCTCGTAAGCCAGTATCGGTGGAGACGGACTGTCTGCTCTGGGACCACCAATACTAGCACCCAATTCCGGCATAGCTGTGTACGTCCAGACTTGAAGAACTTGTATAAACCCATCCACGGTGTAACAGCCAGCAATTTCTTTGTTCCACAAAGAGTCCATCAGCACCTTAAACGCGACTCTCCCCCATGGATAATTCTCAAACCGTTCTAAATCCATCACTAGCCTTGCCAGAGTAGATCGTGTAGCGGTTGAAAACTTTCTCCCTTCAATGAATCCAGTGAAGATGGAGAGGTACGCGAGCCGCTTGCGATCTTCCCTGGACCAATCCCCGCATCTCTTCAGTGCTGCTATTATCTGATCAGTAGTTGGCCCAGCTTCCAGATGAACTCCCAGCATCCCCCAGAAAGAAACCATCTCTGGGGTAACGTCACATTTTGGTGTCTCAAGGTCCTCGATGTACTCGCAGTTTAGACCAGTGAGGTTTTCAAACTCTAACAGTGAAAACCTCAAAGGTTCTGGACCAACGAGAGACCACATCTCATACTTCTTCTTAATGTCCAGCTTGAAACTGAGCATGTAGTGAACCAGCCTTGAAGCCCAACCAAATCCCTGCTCCTTGAACTTGATGAAAACTCCCAAACTCGACTCCTTGAGCTCTTCAAATTCGTCATCAGTAAGAGCTTTCCTAAGAGCAGTATGCAACTTGCTGTTATCCGTATGATACGAAATGCTATTGTGGGCTTCTGGCTCTTCCCCTGATGTGTATAACCTACGGGGGAGTTCTGGAATATCCATCCTTTTTGTCTGCAAAATAATCAAAGACAACAATATAAGTCCAGACGACTTAGTAGACGACTTAAATTTAAGTCGTCTGGAAAGTCTTCCAAATGGACGACTTATATTTAAGTCATCTACTAAGTCGTCCAGGTGGAAGACTTTCCAGACGACTTAAATTACTTACAAGTCTTCCAGTCGCAGAAGGAGTTGGAGTACTCGTCATTGCGGTTATTGATCTGAAAAAATAAACGTGAAACGGTGAGAATGAGTAAATTGATAGAGACAACGTTTTATGTTCATCTTTTCCTCGAGATTGATGACTTAGCGGCGTTAGGGTTTACAGAGAAACGGCGCTAAGGTTTACAGAGAAGAAGCGGCGGCGCTAGGGTTTAGAAGAAGCGGCGGCGCTAGTGTTTAGAGGAAGCGGCGGTGAGAACGTTGGTGACCACGGTGGCGAGGGCGACGGTTTGTTCAGAAATAGTGGAAGCGGCGGCGCTAGGGTTTAGAGGAATCGGCGGCGCTAGGGTTTAGAGGAATCGGCGGCGCTAGGGTTAGAAGAAGCTGCGGCGACAACGGTGAGAATGAAGTGAGATAGATAGCTGACGTTGAGAACGATGGTTTGTTCGGAAATCGTGGGAATTCGAAATCGCCTTTGAGAGAGAACTGTTAGGGTTTCTGAATTTCGTGAAAAATGAAACAAAAAAAATAAAAATCACCTTATATATTGGGTAAATAATCCGGTTAGCTTTAAAAGTACATTGGTAAACTTTAAGGTTTGGTCCGGTTTAGACGACTTATTCTGGCTGATAATGTACAACAGACGACTTAATATTTAGTCGTCTGTTTTCAGACGACAAAATATTAAGTCGTCCTAGACCCTAAAATGAACCCCTAAACTAAAATGACTAGATTAACTAACTAACCACGTTATAAAATCAAATTATACTTAAATAGTGTTTACTATACATAGAAATGAACACGCATAAGTAATTTTAAAAATTTTCAAAAACGGTTTTAATGCTTTCCAAAATCTAACCCTAAGAACACATACAATACTACAACATATGTTGATGAAACATAAACTAAAGAATATCATGACTCACTACTTTCACTCATCTATGCTGAAAACAATTGAAATTTGTTATATCTTAATTTATACCTCCTAAGACATATGTTAATTACATAATTCCCATTTTTCACTTATCAAAATATTTTTTACAAAATTTTTAAATTATGTTTAAGACTAACTGTCCAGACGACTTTCAGTTAAGTCGTCTGGACGACTTATTTTCAAGTCGTCTAAACAGACGACTTGCGAGGGGTAGAAACGTAAAAAAAATTCCGTTTTTTTGTTTGGTCATCAAGGGATAGTTGTAATTTCAATAGCCTTTTAAGTTACTTTTGCCTTTGACCCAAGTTGGGGTATTGTTTTGGTTTGACTCCAAGTTTTGAGTCACACTTGGCAATTCTCCCATCAAAAAAAGAAGGTTTCTCTCTCTCCTTTTCTCTGTTCACGCATCTCCATTTTTCACGGAGATGAAGTTGAAAAGAGAGAAGACCAACTTTTGTTTTTTTTTTGTCTCTGATCTTTGATCTTGATAGTTTTCGGGTTAGCCGATCAATACTTCCGATTGACGGATTTCTCTTTTTGCCGGTAGCGGAATTATCTTCGCGTTGGCGACTTTTGAAATGTCTTCTTCAATCACCATCGAGCTGATCTTCACTCTCATCCTTCTCGGATCGTGGTTGAAGATAATAATCTCCGATCTTTTGATCGGTGATAGTAATATATGTCGCTTTCCATCAACTTTCTTCTATATCCCGTTGGTGATTGATCGGAATCGCTTGGTTTCACCGCTCATCTTGCCAACTTCCTAAGAGAATTAGTCTCTATATGTTGATTTAGCCGGCTTGGCTTTAAAGAGAGCTTTTCAGATCGGGAGATGTGTGGGTTTGAAGGATTATGTAGTCAGCCTTGGAGTAGATCAAGAAGAGTTGGCGTCTATGATGGTCCGGCAAATGGTCTTTCTTTAACCTGATAAAATTATCCTCCGGTGAATCAAGTTGAATACGGTTAAGTCATCTCGGTTGGGGTGGAAGGCGTTTGCAAGAACAAATCAATGTGTCCGATGTTGTAGCTTGAGTAAAAGGAGGATTTGCTGGCGGAGCTGCGGCATCAGAGTCCTCTCTTTGCACAGCGGCGTGTTTCCAAGCACGTGAACTGAGTTTGCTACATGCAGAAGCATTGGATGACACGTGTATTGCTTCTTTGAATGTTGGAACGCGTGGAATTGCTGTGTCACCCCAGATACAGGAAGACAAATCAATGTCGGTTATTGGGTTTCTTTGGGTTTATTTTATATACGGGTTGTAACTAATGGGGTTGGACCATTGACTGTATCTTGTATGTGCCCAGTTGAGTTTTCAAATATGAAATGAAAGGTTAGACAAAAAAAAGATAAAAGAATAAAGCGGTAAATTTGTAAGAAAACAAAAGTAAGAGGAGCGAATAAGCAAATCGAGACTCTGGCATCATCTCCCACCTCTCCCACACACGAGACTCGAGACCAGTGATAACCATCATCTCTTCACCCAAATTTAGCAGCTCCAGCTTCTGATCTCGGTGGGAATTCTCTCCGATCGGCGCTTCTCGTGATCCCTTCTCCGTCGGATCTCACGGCGTAAAAATTCATCGTATCTGAACCGCAACAGTATTAGCCATGGCTCCTCCAGCCGCTTCGCAGCGTTATCCGTCACCGTCCCAACCTTCAGGGTAACTCATGCTCGTCTCTCTCGATCAGTATCGCTTTAACGTTTTGCTTACATTCTTAAGCTATAAACCAGCTATCAGTTTAATGATTAATGCGTGATTGATCAGCTCCTTATAGCTCTTGAATTTCATGATCTGCGTTGGTTCTATACTAAATCCAAAAATTAAGAAGCTCTATTATAGTGGATCTGTTTCCAGTGTGTACGTATGATGATCTGATCTCTCTTTTAGCCAAACTGAAACTATAATCTGCCGTTCTCTATCAGGAAAAGCGAAGTAACAGATCTGAAATCCCAGCTTCGTCAGCTAGCTGGAAGCAGAGCTCCAGGAGTCGACGATTCGAAGCGCGACCTCTTCAAGAAAGTGATATCTTACATGACGATCGGCATCGACGTCTCATCCGTATTCGGAGAAATGGTCATGTGCTCGGCGACGTCAGACATCGTCTTGAAGAAGATGTGTTATCTCTACGTTGGTAACTACGCCAAGGGCAATCCTGATCTTTCCCTTCTCACGATCAATTTCCTCCAGAGGGATTGCAAAGATCAGGATCCTATGATCCGCGGGCTCGCCTTGAGGAGTTTGTGTTCGTTACGAGTGCCGAACCTTGTGGAGTATCTGGTTGGTCCCTTAGGGAGCGGGCTAAAGGATAATAACAGTTATGTGAGAACAATCGCTGTGACTGGAGTGCTGAAGCTGTATCACATCTCGGCTTCGACATGTATTGATGCTGATTTTCCTGCGACGCTGAAAAGTTTGATGCTTCATGATTCAGATGCTCAGGTTAGTTTTGTTGTGTATGTAGATATGAATCCATATGGACTTAGAATGATTAGTATATTTTGATATAAAATACGCTGCCAGGTAGTTGCCAATTGCCTGTCTGCACTTCAAGAGATTTGGAGTTTAGAAGCAAGCCATTCTGAGGAAGCATGCCGGGAGAAGGAATCCTTGCTTAGCAAACCAGTTATATATTATTTCTTGAATCGGTGTGTCCTTAAGCTCTTCCTTCAGCCTTCAATCACAATACTTTATTGTTGCAGTGGTATCTAAGAAAGGAGAAGCAAATTTCACCATTGTGGTGTTTCCTTGCAGGATCAAGGAATTTAATGAATGGGCGCAGTGTCTTATACTTGAGTTGGCAGTAAAATATGTGCCATCAGATAGTAATGATATTTTTGATATTATGAATCTGTTGGAAGATAGACTTCAGCATGCCAATGGTGCTGTTGTCTTGGCAACAGTCAAAGTGTTTCTGCAGTTAACACTCTCCATGACTGATGTTCATCAACAGGTACAAAGTCCACCTCTTTTATCCTTAATCATGGAAAGATATTCTTGATGAAATTAGTATGTGTGGGCTTTAATGATGATAAGTTTGTGACTCAAAGCTTGCAAATCATATTTTAATTTCTAGCAAAACAAAGTAATCAGCGTTAGAAACTAAAATGTCATTAGGTTTTAAGTGTTGATCGTGATCACTGTCTAACTGATGCTAAATGATCTTGTACAGGTATATGAGCGTATTAAATCCCCACTTCTGACTCTCGTCAGTTCTGGAAGTCCAGAGCAGTCGTATGCAATCTTGAGCCACCTTCATCTTTTGGTTGTCCGTGCGCCATTCATTTTTGCCTCAGACTATAAGCATTTCTACTGCCAGTACAATGAACCCTCATATGTCAAAAAGTTGAAGCTTGAGATGTTGACTGCTATTGCAAATGAGAGCAACACTTACGAAATTGGTATTGTTTCATATTAATGTAAATAAGGAATATGAAACGATAAAAACCGTTCTTTTCTGGCTCTTCAATGTGTCTGCTTCATGATTTTCTGTCCATTCAGTGACGGAACTGTGCGAGTATGCTGCAAACGTTGATATTGCAATTGCAAGGGAATCAATTCGAGCGGTTGGGAAGATTGCTTTGCAGCAGTATGATGTTAATGCGATTGTTGATAGACTTCTTCAGTTTCTGGCGATGGAAAAGGACTATGTCACTGCTGAAACTTTGGTAAGCATATCATACGTACTATTCACGGGGATCATTAGCCATCATATTGTTTGCATATTTGTAACGACTTGTCTGGCTCCCTCCGATAGGTTCTTGTCAAGGACCTTCTTAGGAAGTATCCACAATGGAGCCATGATTGCATTTCTGTCGTTGGCGGTATCAGCAGTAAAAACATCCAAGAACCAAAAGCCAAGTCGGCTCTTATATGGATGTTGGGTGAATATGCTCAGGATATGAGTGATGCTCCTTATGTTTTGGAGAATCTGATAGAAAACTGGGAGGAAGAGCATTCGGCTGAGGTATTTTTGGCATCACCTCTGCTTATGTGTGATACTAGGATTTACTGATCTATGTTCCCATGTTTGCGTGAGAGAAGACTTGCACATTTGTCTAATGAAGTTATTGTCTCGTTGAGCAGGTTCGGTTGCATCTCCTAACTGCAGCAATGAAATGCTTTTTCAAGAGGCCACCTGAGACTCAGAGAGCCCTTGGAATAGCTCTAGCTGCAGGGATGGCTGACTTTCACCAGGTATTGACCAATCTCCCCCTTCCAAATTGATTTCTTTTGAAACCACTGGCCCATTAAATCATTATTCAACATTAACTGTTGGAGTAGGATGTTCACGATCGAGCCTTGTTCTACTATCGTGTTCTGCAATACGACGTACATGTGGCTGAACGTGTGGTTAGTCCTCCAAAACAGGCGGTTTCAGTATTTGCTGACACTCAAAGCAGTGAAATCAAAGACCGTATATTTGACGAGTTTAACAGCCTTTCTGTGATCTACCAGAAGGTATATTTCCTGAATTTACTGTCAAACCCATTGTTATAGTATGTATTCATTAGCCTTGTATTACTCGGAGGTTTTCTTTAGCTATTTCATAGTAACAATAAAAATTCTTGCAGCCGTCTTACATGTTCACGGATAAGGAACACCGAGGCCCCTTTGAGTTTTCAGACGAAATTGGAAACATTCCCATCACACCTGAAGCCTCCAGTGACATTGTTCCACAGCAATTTGAGGCAAATGACAAAGACCTGCTTCTGAGTACTGACGAGAAGGATGACAACAGAGGACTTTCCACTACTGGTTCTGCTTACACGGCCCCTTCATATGACAACTCTAATATATCCTCACAAATGCAAGAGCTTGCAATCTCCGGCCCTGCCACGCCCGCGACTACCCAACAATCTAGCTTTGATTTCGATGATATCTTTGGTTTGGGATTGTCAACAGCTCCTGCTCCTGCTCTAACGCCATCACCGCCTCTTTTAAAACTTAACCCAAGAGCTGCTCTAGATCCAGGCGCCTTCCAACAGAAATGGCGCCAGTTGCCGATATCATTAACACAGGTTTGTTTTTCCCCACAGCTTTCACCTTGTGATCCTATTCATGAAGCGATTGTCTACATTTTTTTCATGTTTTTTTTGTCTTGCTCCTCTTATTCAGCATATCATTATGTTGTTGGGGATTTTGACTGGTGAGAGATTGCAACTTTGTTTTCATTTGCAGGACTGTTCTGTGAATCCCCAGGGAATTGCGGCCTTGACAGTTCCACAATCACTTATCAAACATATGCAGAGTCATTCCATCCACTGTATCGCATCGGGTGGGCAATCTCCAAACTTCAAGTTTTTCTTCTTTGCTCAAAAGGAATCAGAACCGTCATCAAACTATCTGACAGAGTGTGTCATAAACTCTTCATCAGCCAAGGCACAGATAAAAGTGAAAGCGGACGAGCAGAGTACGTCTCAGGCATTCGCAACCGTATTTGAAACAGCCTTGTCCGAGTTTGGCATGCCGTAAAAAGCTCTTGGCCTCTTGTGTATCAGTATCATCAAATAGAGTTCGCTGGATGGATCTCTCTACGTTTGGTTGTAAAATGCGATAATACTGTTATATGAGTTTTATATTCTCGCTCACCTTAAACCACGTTACTTATGGAGTGGTACTTTATTATCCTTAGACGTGGAACTTTTCAGCTTCAGTTGACCCTGTTACAAGTCATCTCGAATGGAATCCAGAGACATTGTAATGTAATCCCAGTCTCTTGTGAAAATGACTCAATAAATGAAATAAAAAAGTTATGGGCCTCATTCGTTATACTTACAAAATGAAGGTTACTTCTGTAAATTCAGTTGACCCTGTTACAAAATGAAGGTTTCTTGCGTTTTTGTATTATTATCTCGAGTGGTTACGATTCTTTCATTGTCGAATCTTGCAGGGGAGATAGGGAAGTGAGAGAGGGGGAAACCCTGCCCTATTTTCGATCTCTATTCGTTTCTCAATCGAAGCGATGGTGTTCTACTTCAAGGCACGACCAGATGCCGGGGACTACACCATCTTCATGGGGCTCGATAAGTTCGAGAACGAGGAGCTCATCAAGTACGGCTTCCCCGAAGACGTCTGGTAAGCGATATTATTCTTTATTTTTTTTCGATTGTCAATTTGTTGGTTTGATCGAATTGCGAGCTTGATTCCCTTGTTTATGGTCAGATGTGTCATGATCTATTGTAGATTGATTTTTTTTTTTTTTTAAATGGAATCATTGGGTAAGAATGTGATTTTTCAAATTTTAATCTGATAATTTTCTTCTTTGTATCTGATGCAGGTTTCACGTTGATAAGATGTCGTCAGCTCACGTTTACTTGAGGCTGCATAAAGGCCAAGGCTTTGATGACATTAGTGAAGGTGTGCTCGAGGACTGTGCTCAGCTTGTGAAAGCTAATTCCATTCAAGGTACTAAATATCTGAAACCCTTTTCTACTTGTCGTGAACTTGACATTTACATAACCATAAGTCGTGGAGTATCAGTTTGTTGTTCCCATTTCTCTTCGTTTAGAAGGAGGGCACTTATAGGCTATATACTGTTTTCTTACCCACTGGTGTGTGTCTGGGATTATGTGTCAGGCAACAAGGTGAACAACGTCGATGTTGTTTACACTCCTTGGTCCAACTTGAAGAAGACCGCCTCCATGGATGTTGGTCAAGTTGGCTTCCACAATTCAAAGATGGTAAGCTTCTTCATCTCTCCCGAATTTTTTTTGTTGTGCATACAAGAAACCTGCTTAAGAATGGTTGCAAAGGAATGATATTTGTGTTTCTGTAAGGTCCGGACTATCCGAGTGGAGAAGCGAGTCAATGACATAATTAACAGGCTGAACAAAACAAAAGTTGAGAAAACCCCTGATCTGAGAGGTAAGTCTTCGATTTGTGGGCTCTTTCTTAAGTAAATTCCAGTAGATAGGGATCATGCATACATCCTTCTTGTTCGTTCAACTTTCTTGCATATGAAGTGTCGTTTATGTGGCTATAGCTTTTTCAGCTTGTGTAACTTTAAAATATATTAAATTGTATGGTTTGTTTCATAATGAAGCTGAGAGGGAAGCAGTGAATGCTGCTGAAAGAGCTGAGAGGAAACAACACCTGAGGGAGAAGGTCAGTTTCTGTTTTGGTCCTTGTCATCTTCTTAATCTGTCGAAAGTCAATTGATCAGAAATTTGACTCAAATCCTCGTTGTTTATGTGGTATTGCAGAAGAAACGTGAAGATATAGAGAGGCTGGAGAAGGAGAGGCAAGCAGACATGAGGAGTTACAAGGGATTAATGGTAACTGATAAAATGACATCCAACAAAGACATTGCTTCAAGCAACAAGTCTCTTCAAGAACTCGAAGATGATTTCATGTAAAAGAGCCCTGAAGAAATGAGAAGAAAAAAACCCAAGTCAGTAACATTCTGCCGGTGCTGTCCTTCAGAGAAGGTTTATCATGTTCTTCTATTAGCCTTAAGAGTTATAATGATGATGAATTGCCCTTTTGTTTCAAAAAGTTTTTATAAGAGTTGAAATGTTTCAGAGGATTGAATCTTGAGTTGTGAGAAAAACAGAGAGCATAATGATATATGTAACACAGGTGAGCTAGCGAGCTGGTGCGATCATGGTTTACTCTACCTAACCTGCTGTGTGTTTGTGGAAAATCATTTTACCACCCTAATAGTTTTTACTTTTTATTCTTTTGATCCCAAAATTAATTTACATAGGTATAAACACCTGCTTTTCATATTTAAGTCGCTTTGACTGTTGTAAACATTATCAACAAATTACCATTATTTAAACCGACTAGATCCAATATATATACAAATCCAAACCAATATCTTTTTATATCAGATCAGCTACTTTATCACGTATTTAGTCACATGATTTGAAATAATTACAGACGGTGGCCCCAACGTGGAAATCAACGGATCAGTAGTCCCAACAAATCTGTACTGAAAATCATCAATGGGTATTAAATTAAATCTCGGGGGTAAAATTCGAAATAAAGGAAAAAGTAGGGGGGGGGGGAAACAAAGAAGAGAAACAAATAATGAGATGCCCGTTGAGTACTTTGAAAAAGATAGGAGACACATGGCCAATAATATTTAAAATGAACGGCTTAGATTAACTTAGATCACCCAGATTTGATAGGAAGAAGGAAAAAAAAAATGTTTAATTGGAAGTTTAATTGAGTGTGTGTGTGTGGTAGGGTTAGTCGAAGAAAATTCGAACTTCCAAACTCCCTTTTTGAAATAGCTCTGCCGACCGTTTAGATTTTCTCTCCTTTTAATTCAAACATTTGTTTTCAATGTGCGATGAGCAGACAGTGAAGTTTTGTAGTTGTACCCAATCTGAGATTTGCATTTTATTTTGGGTGTGGCGGACTGACTGTTCTTACGAGATCTGATCAACTTGAGCTGTTGGTTTGACTAATCGTCGTATCTGTTAGCCGTTAGGGTTTCCCAGGTATGGAAAGTGAGTGTACAACAACGAGCTCAACCCCTCCTCAGAGGGTTACTGAAGGGAACCCCAAATCGCGTCAGGGGTATTATGCTTCTCTCTTCTTTTCTTTTATTAATGAATTTGTCACAAAATAGACTAGGAATAAGCTGTAGAAACTGTATTCATGTCACTTAGAATTGAGTTGCGTGACACTCTTGTGTTGATTTTACAGGAGGACGAGTGGCCCTGCTAGACGTTCTACTCGAGGTCAATGGACTGCAGAGGAGGTGAACTATTTATGTTTCTTTTTCTAAATGGTGTTCAATCCTATGGTTATGATATCATTGATCATAGAGCTCTTCGTTATGCTTAAGTGCATTTGCTTAGATCATACACTAAATCAGAGATACACTAGAAGTGGTGACATTTGTATTTTTTTTGCATTTCTTCAGTCTTCCGTCTCCATATCTCATTTTTTTAGTTGACCAACCATGTTTATTTTGCAGGATGAGATTTTGACAAAAGCTGTCCATAGTTTTAAAGGGAAAAACTGGAAGAAGATTGGTAAAATTTCCACTACTCTTGACATACTTTTGCTAGCCTTCTTCTCTATTTCAATGTCTGATCGTCTTTTCTTAACTCCCAGCTGAATTTTTCAAGGATCGAACTGATGTCCAGTGCCTCCACAGGTGGCAGAAGGTCCTTAATCCTGAACTTGTTAAAGGTCCTTGGACCAAGGAGGTGTGTGACATCGCTTTTCTTCCACTGCTTTTATTATATGCATCTTTCCATACTTGACTCTCTTGGCTTTTGTAATGTCCAAATCTCCCCTATGACTGACTGCTCACTGCTCTCATTTGAAATGGAATGTAGGAAGATGAAATGATAGTTCAGTTAATCCAAAAATATGGGCCCAAGAAGTGGTCCACCATTGCTCGATTTTTGCCTGGCCGTATTGGAAAGCAGTGTAGAGAAAGGTATGCTTATAGACTTTTACCAACAACAGTGTCTTACTTAGCACTTGAAACTTTTAGAAAAAAATATCCTAATTGATGATACAGGTGGCACAATCACCTCAACCCTGCCATAAACAAGGAAGCTTGGACTCAAGAAGAAGAGCTGCTTCTCATTCGTGCTCATCAAATCTATGGTAATAGATGGGCAGAGTTGACAAAGTTCTTGCCTGGAAGGTACTACTACTTACTCTCATCTGGAACTGGAATTAAAAATACATCTTATTGCTATTCCTTTTGGTTGTTCTTAGCAACATACATAGTTATCGTTGCTTATGTTATCAACAGGTCTGATAATGGAATTAAAAACCATTGGCACAGCTCAGTCAAGAAGAAACTCGATTCCTATATGTCCTCTGGGCTTCTGGATCAGTACCAAGCCATGCCTCTAGCTCCTTACGATAGAAACTCTTTTATGCAGAGTACTATGGATGGTAGTGGCTGCGTGAGTGGACAGGCAGAGCAAGAAATAGAACATGGTATAATGAACATGGGGCAACATTTTCACCCGTGTGAAAACTCTCAGTATTATTATCCAGAGTTGGAAGATATCTCAGTCTCCATCTCAGAAGCCTCTTATGACATGGAGGACTGTTCACAGTTTCCTGATCATAACGTCTCGGCTTCTACGAGCCAGGATTACCAATTTGACTTTCAGGATCTGTCGGATATTTCACTGGAGATGAGTCAGAACATGTCAGGGTTACCAATGACATACACCAAGGAGAGGAAGGAAGCCTCTCTAGGGGCTCCGAACTCCAAGTCAAATATAGATGTAGCTGCGTACACCAACACATCTGAAACGGAATGTTGCAGAGTTCTTTTCCTTGATCAAGAGAGCGAAGGGGTCAGTGTTTCTAGATCTTCAACCCAAGAGCCACACGAGGTTTTGTGTGCATCAGCTTCAGACAGCCAGGTTTCAGAAGCTACAAAATCTCCTATGAAGAGCTCTTCTTCAATGTCCATTGCAACACCCGCCTCAGGCAAAGAAACTCTTCGGCCGGCTCCCTTAATCATAACACCCGATAAGTATTCCAAGAAGTCATCCGGATTGATATGTCATTCTTTTGAGACTAATGAAAATGGTAGCTTCATATGCATCAATGATCCTTCAACCTCTACTTGTGTTGATGAAGGGCCTAACAACTCCACCGAAGATTATCATTTAAATGATTCCAAAAAGCTGGTTCCAGTGAACGATTTTGCTTCTCTGGCAGAAGCTAAGCCACACTCTCTTCCTAAGCATGAAACAAACATGTCAAGCGAGCAGCATCATGAGGATATGGGAGCATCATCATCAAGTCTATGTTTTCCAAGCCTGGACCTACCTGCTTTCAACGATCCGGTCCACGATTATAGCCCTCTTGGCATACGCAAGCTGCTGATGTCCAGCATGGCGTGCATGAGCCCGCTTAGGCTGTGGGAGTCTCCCACTGGGAAAAAGACGTTGGTTGGTGCAAAGTCAATCCTGAGGAAACGCACGCGTGATCTGCTGACACCTCTATCTGAGAAGAGGAGTGATAAGAAGCTTGAAACTGATATAGCAGCTAGTCTGGCAAAAGATTTTTCACGCCTGGATGTTATGTTTGATGAGAGTGAGAATCAAGAATCTATCTCTGGAATGCCAGAAGAAACCATGGATGTCAGTAAATCACTTGTACAACCACAGCAAACTTGCTTGGAGGCAAATGTTCAACATGTAAGTCTTGTCTTTCCTTTAAGCATTTGAACATCTGTTGAGTTAGCTGTTTTATTACAGTCTTGATATGCTCCAGATTTTAAGCAGAACATATTTGAAACTTAGTAGTTAGCTTAGTTGTGAATCTGATATGTTACATGTCATGGTCATCTAACAGTACATAACATAGTTGGGAGGCTTTCTCACTTTAACTTATATGTCATATGAATCATCATTTGTTTTGTATGCATTGTTACTTAACAGTGAACGGATAAAATCTTGTGCAGGCTCAAAGTTTCTCCGGTGTTCTTTCTGAGAGCAATACCAACAAGCAAGTTCTGTCTCCTCCTGGTCAATCAGTAACCAAAGCAGAGAAGACACAAGTCTCAACCCCAAGAAATCACTTGCAGAGAACCCTCATGGCTACTTCTAACAAAGAACAACATTCTCCTTCGAGTCTTTGTTTGGTCATTAATTCGCCTTCTCGAGCCAGAAACACCGAGAGTCATCTTGCTAACAACGAGACAAACAATGAGAATTTCAGCATGTACATCTCTATTCCCCCCAACCTTAACTATATATATATTTTTTTGTTTTTATATTCTTGCTACAATGAGTTTGCTTCTCCTTCATTTACAGATTCTGTGGAACTCCATTCAGGAGAGGTCTTGAATCTCCCTCAGCCTGGAAATCTCCGTTTTACGTCAACTCTCTCTTGCCCAGCCCAAGGTTTGACACAGACATAACTATCGAGGTATGCAATGTCAAATTCTTTTAGCCTGTATATTTAGACATAACTTTCTAAGGCATTTTGTGCTTGTTTCTCCAGGACATGGGCTACATTTTCAGTCCAGGGGAGAGAAGCTACGAGAGCATAGGAATGTTTACACAGAGACACGAGCATACAAGTGCATTCGCAGCATTCAATGCAATGGAAATTTCACTTTCCCCAAGTACTGATGATGCAAAGAAGATGAAGGACTTGGATAAAGAGAATAATGATCCTCTAATGGTACCAATTCATTCACTCTCTAAGTTGAAGATTTTGAGACTATGATTCTATGGTTCTAGAAACTTGACTTTGGGTTTTGTACGTTTTGCATATTGATAGGCGGAGGGTCGAGTGCTGGACTTCAACGATTGCGAGTCTCCCACCAAGTAACAGAAGAAGTCTCATCCTACCTCTTGAAGGGGATGTAGGTAAAAAAGGCTAGAACCTCCTCCTCAATACATAATATTCAATGCACATACATGAACATGTATAAACAATGTATGGTATCTTCTATAAACAGAGCTTGTCCCTGCTTGGATCTAATTCTCTTCTTCTTTTTTCTTTCTAGTGAATCAACTTGAATGAATTTACGTACACTCTGTGTTCAATATAGTATATACACTTGGAAAAGGAACTTAGACAGTGCATCTGGGAGTAAATACCAACTTTATGTTGCACACTCTTCCATGAATTGTATTCTACTTGCAGGCTTATATCTCAATTTGTGTGACTGGTAACAGAATGGTGCTTGACTTTGATAAGGCCCCCAGCTAACAAATATTTTTGGCCCATTAATTTATTAAATTAGTAAGAAAATATATAAAAAAATCTAGGAGTGTCGAACTTGTCACCAATAAAACACAATGACCAATAGCGCGAAACATTAATTGTAAAAATTTATATAGAATTAGACCCCAATTTACGAAAAAATATTTTTTCTTATTAAAATTCTTAAAAAAAATGTGTATATCCCCGAAACCTCATCAGGCTCTTTTTTTTCTTTCCCAAATTGAAATTCATTCATATTCATACACAAGCTGGCGACAAAAAAAAATAGCCCCAAAACTAAAAGACCATAAGAAGCGGCAACTAGAACCCACACTGGACGACTAAAACCCACATTGGGTTGACTTAGAACAAACATAAAACATAAAAAACAAATCAACACTAGCACCAAAAGCACGTTAACATCCACGCAAGAGCCACATCAGAACACTTAGCATTTTTTAAAACAGAGTAAATATCAATGGTCAGGAAATACCGCAACTGCCTATAGCCCGCCACCCAGTACCCTCCACTTCTGCACCCAAACCACACTTTATTGCTGCTCCCAAACGATAAGACCAAAACTCGGGGACTTCAAAACTCGACAAGGGGAACCGCTGCTCGGTCCACACGCCTTGGATACATAAACGCTCTACGATCAAAGAAAGAAGCTCACCCAACCACCAAGAAGATGAAGCCTTACCAACCGAACCTCTCCAACACTCATGGGAGAAGAACCAAATGACAAGCAACCAAATGACACATAACCCCTAGAACAAATACTGCTAAGTCACAACCATCAAGACGCTTACACCCATGGCCCAGAACGTTCAAGACTCACGCACCTAAAGGTACAAGAGCAATCAAAACACAAAATACCATAGCTGGAGATGCAAAATACGAGACTGAAACAACCGCCGCAAGGACAAGACCCCCAACCGGAGTGGAACGAGCGAGATTCAGCTCAACTCCACCACAAAGACCCAACTTTGAATAAGAAACGATGACAAGAAAACTGGACAAATCCGCCATGAACCTCGCGCATCGCCGAAACATGGAGAGCACCGCAAAAGTTTGAAGGAGAAAACCAGATCTGTCGGTGACACTACCCAAAAGCTGACTCCCTTGCTCTACCAAGCTCACACCAACTCGTCGGAACACCAGAAAGCTCAACCCACCGGCGAAGCTAGTTCTCCACGGAGCAGAACCCGACACTTACCGGCGGTGAAACACCCAGAATCCCAGAACATATCGAAGATGGATCTTGTTAGAACCAGGAAGCAATGATAAAACTAGATCTAAGAGAAAAGGTAGCTTCCGACGTTGGAGAGACCAACGCCGGAGCAAAACACGAAGAACACCTTCTGAAACTTTTGAGAGAAAAGGATAAAAACTCTTCTTTTGTTTCTATATTATGTTTCTCTCTTTCTCATAGGCTTTTTAGACATGCATACTTTTGAAAATAATTCATCCCTAAAAAAATAATATATATATATATATATATATATATATGTGTGTGTTTTCAAAGTTAAAAGCACATACTTAATATATGCTTCTTGTCTGGGACTTCCTGACAGGTAATCTGAAAAAAGTAAGAACAAGAGTGACTACTGTAACTGTCATGTAGGCTGTTGATGGGGTTTAAAACTATTTAACGTGCTAACTATTAATCAAAAATAATCTTTGTATTAATCAAAAATTAATCTTTATCATAATTGTAATAACATAATTATCCAGCGTTAAAAAAATTAAAAACTAATCTTTCTATTAAACAAAAATATTAATCTTTTTTTTTTCTGATTTATCCCAGATTTATTACTTCTTTTGATGTTGTAATGAATCGAGAATTTTTTTTTTCTAATTACTGCGTTATCTAGTTGGAATTTCCATCAATTCTACGTTTATTAACATATTTGTCTGTTTTGACTTGTTTTTCTAATGATTTTACATATTTTAACATATTTGCAATTATTTCATATGACTTTTAAATTTTAAGACTAAAAATAGTCAAAATATATATTTGACTTAATGTTACTGTTTAAGTAGTACTTAAATTCTTATGTATTGATTTTTTGAAGTCAATCATAGTTATTTATTTAGATAAAATGTCAATCATAACATATATACGACCGTTCCTACATTACGAAGGGTATCTTTGCGTTTGTGTATGAGAAGCCACAAAATTATTAATACTGAAACAATGTGTGTTTGGGTTACACTCACCTTAAATTACATTATATGACTCTCTAATTAAGTCCATCAAATTCAAAACAATTCTATAAAAACATTTCGCTCAAAAATCTAATCAGATATGTCGTAGGATTATATTGGAGAGAAGATTCCACATCGAAATATGAAATGAACTTAAGTAATATATAAGGGATTTGAGCCAATCCACTAATTGCCAATTGATTTTAAGTTGGAAACCCATAAAACTCATCATGGTATCAGAGCGGGCCCAATACCCTGACCCATTAATCTGGCCCGGACAGTGGTCCGATCATCCCATTAGCTGATGGCCCATAGAAGGTTCAATTCCGCCAAAATTGCTAGAAAATAAAACATAATTTCGGAGGAGGTACGATGAATTTTGCGAGATTAATGATTATACGCACCATTATCTTGAAGGAGGATATTGGAGAGAAGATCCCACATCGGAAATTTGAAAATCACTTGAGTAATATATAAGAGATTTGTGTCAATTCAATAATTGCCAATTGGTTTTAAGTTGTAATACTAGAAAACTTATGTGAGACAAATTTGTTTTCCTGTAGTTTAATTTACCAATGATAGTAGGTGTTCGACTTAATATTGTCTCCTCATTTTTTTCCCTGAAATGTTACTAAGAAAGAGTAGAAAGACCAAAACAGAAGTTTGGATAGTTTTCTGATTCGCCTGTTTTGCTTTGTATTTTTTGTTCGAAGTCCGAACTTAGTCATTTATTTTAGGTCAATGCGCCTTGCATTTTAAATTGTATCGACCAATATAATTCGAACTCAAGTATGTATCGATGCTGTGCATAACGTTACAAGGGTAATTTAATTCATAACATGTTACTGTTTAGTGATTATATATATATCACATATAATTTAAACGACAAAACAATTTTTTTATAAAAAACAATTGTCTTGCAAATAAAGTTTACATTCAGTCATATATTGTAGTCTCTACGACAATTTTTAATCATAATTTCTATTATCCGGCTAAGTTGTTGTAGTTAGTTGTTTTTTCGTTTGTTCCTTAGGCCGGTTATTCAAAACCTAAAGATTCCTTCTTTCTAGTCACCCCAGACTGAGCAAACAGGTCGATTCCAGGTCGGATATTAACTCTCTCGTCCCAATTCATGGTTGGGTTTGTTGTTATCATTTTACATGCATGGAGAACGATTTTGGATAATTACGAGTTATGAATAAAAATCAAACACTAGTTTGTAAATATATAAGATATATCTAACTCTATTAAAAGGAGAATAAGAAGTCTTCTTAGCTATGCCACGTCAGATCAAAAAATTAACCAATCAAATTCGTCTCTACTGCCATGTCATCTGCGGCCGAGTCAACAAAGAAACCCTATGACTCACTCATCGACTTCATCTTCTCTGTTTCCTCTTCATCAAAACTCCGTTACAGAGCCTCATCTACTCTCAATCAATGGTGTTCTTCAATACAATTTTAATGGATTCTTTAAGCAAAAAGTAGAACGAAAAACAAAATAGATAAATTATGTTTGTCAGGGAAAAAATCCTATAAATAAGAGAAATACTCCCACCGCTATATCTGTCACCATTGTTGTGAATCTTTTTTTTCTCCCCTTCTAAAAAACAGGTTTGATTCTCTTTGCAGGAAAGAGACACACGATAAACCGATTTATAAGCAATTTTCTATTTTTCAATCCTTTTTTCAAAAAAATCACCTTTTTTGTTGTCTTTCCATTAGATTATGATTCTCTCTACTGTAATCATTTTTAACCGTTTTCCTCTGCATGCTTTTCGCTTTCTGTGTCTCTTTTACCTAAAAACGCCCTTTGAATAAAAATGGCGGTTTTGGATTCTGGAGGCGTCGCTGTGCCGCCGACGGATAATGGCGTTGCGGATCTCGATATGCTTCCTCGTCGTAAATCGAGATCAGATTCTTCCAACGGACTTCTTTCTGATTCCGTTTCCATCACCGACGATGTTGGAGCTACGGCGGCCGAAGATGCGATGGATCCGGTTGCTTCCGCTGTTGAGGAGGAGGCTCAGGGAACAACGAAATTAGCTGGCGGAGATACCGAAACTAGGGAATCCGGCGGAGGCGGCGATGTAAAGTCCTCTTAGCTCTGACGCTATCTTCACACAAGTAATCGGGCTCAGATTCCTTCATTATATCAGGGAATGCTTATAGCTTGAGACCGTATAACTTCTTGGTAATCTAATCCAGATTCTAACTATGTTAAGGTACTCTCTTCCATCTTTTATTGATAAATGAGTATCTATTTAAAATGCAGGTTCAATACATATGGTACACAGAGGGTATGATGCTTTGAAAGTAAGTTTGTAACTAATTGGATTATCATGAGAGCATCTAATATCCAAGGTGAGATTCTTTCTCATGTTACTTTTGCTTCTTCAATTTCTCATGCTGGACAATTTTATAAAAGTTGTCGCCTATCATGCATATTTTTTTAGCTGTTAGCTGTCTGCTTTATCCGTTTTAATATTTTTCTTCCCCATATAATAAAATGATTTTTTTAAGATCTTTCAAATGTCAGGAGGGAGGAGGATCGTATGTTGGAGCAACGCTGCGTAAGATCATAACTTCAGCTCAGGAAACAAAGGTGCTGCATCCTCTGAGAAAGTTAATATCACTGTCTTCCGGGTATATGTATGTATATCCTTTGCTTGACTACATAGTCTTTCTGAAAATCATTGTTTAGGATGTCTCTTTGGCTGCCGTAAACTCTAACATGTTAGATTTTCTCTCTATTTCTTTGCTTGCAAAACCCAATAAAAAAGCTTGGAAAGTACAACATTCGTTTGGTTTAATTGGTTAAAGATGGACACCATTGATAGTTGCTGGCTCATGGCACCGGAACTGGCTCGAGGAAATCTTGAACCCAACCACGGTTCAGTCACAAGGCCATCCATTAAAAATCCCTTATCATTTCATCTGTCTTCCTATAATGAGCATTATGAAGATTGCTTTGTTAAGAAACATTTTACCTACTAGGCTACTATGATCAAAGAAACTCTAAGATATGACATTTTTTGTTCATTTGTGGATTTCAGAGTATGGGGCTGGCGAGGAAATGATTGTCTAACTCCATGCCGTGACCCTTTCTCTGTCTATTTGGAAAAAAATGCACCGTAGCTTCTGGTAATGTATCAATTCTTCACTACCGAACTAAACTAGAACACTGAATTGATTGTGTGTGTGACATAACAGGATGTGGTCACAAGCTCTGACCTAAGCACCATAAGCATAACATCGTCAAAGACATCACAAGCCACACTAGGGTCATACCCTTGCCCTCTCTTTTTCTCGCTACGACATTGTGTCTTTCACCAAACTTCCAATACAACAACAAGACCAGCAACATCTCAAGAACAAGTATGCAGAATGCAGCAAAGGCTCTATACCACAAGTGGTTACTAAAAATAAATAGAATAAGCAGTCAACTGAAACTCCTTCAGAAGCTTCTTTTTCTTCTACTCTCTATGAAGTAGAGGAGGATATACCTGTTAAGAGTGGGCTATATGAGGTACCATCGTTCTCTGCAGTGTTTTAGAGTTTTCATGTAAACTTAAACATGAACCTTTAGAATCTTTATATCCAGTCTATGTTTCTGGACCAAGGAACCGGAATACTGTTGGTGAACTTGCTGAGGAGGCATTGTTTCCATGTACTGGAATGAAAATAATAAGTCTGTCCCTAGAGGTTGCATATTGTAACAAGGTTAGATGTACTTCACTAGAGTTTGTATCTACTTATGATCCAGATTTTAGTAGAACTATAAGATTTTTTTTTTTACTTTATACCTTTTACTGTTTTGAGTTTTTGGTTTAAAGATTCATAAAATAACCTGAACTATGCTTTTTTTAATTGTTCCCTTCTCTCTCTCTTTTGTTACTGAGAGTTCATTAAGTATGAACACATATATATTGCTGATGATAAATAACACTAGACCAATTTCGTTTGGATTTTTTTTCACCTAAGTCTGGCGCAGAAGGAGCTTTAAACCATCTAGGCGTTTTGCATGTTCACGGTATAAGTTTGAGTTATGCGTAAAAAATGTAATTTTCTGATAAAAGGAAGATTGCATAGATAATGGTAAAATTGTCTTAAGTTGTTAATGTATTTGATTTCATGCTCTCTTTACAGGGACGATGATACTTGGGAAGCTTGGCATAATGTTGATCCCTCTGTACTCCATACTACTACTACTTAACCATCTTCGATAGTTTTCACAAGCAAAAAATGTTTAGGCTTATACACCTTTTTTTTTTTGTCATCAAATACAGACTCATATTGACTCTGTGAACCACTCCGGTAGATCTTGATCCATGTGAACGACAAACGACGGTTGCTTCCTGGCACTGCGTGCTAGGCTATCCGCTCTTGAATTTTGCGTCCTTGGTACATAGATAATCTCCGAACGTGTGAAAACTTCTTTCAGGGATTTAATATCTTCCAAATAGCTTGCAAATGCTGGCCATTCTTCTGGTTCCGAAACCATCTTCACCAACTGAGAACAATCCGTTGCAAATGTAACCTGAAATTGTAGTAAGTTTTTCATGCATTCCATTGCCCAAATTAGTGCTTCCATCTCTGCATGTAAAGGGGATAGACAAGCTCGAACATTCCTTGCTCCTAACAACCCAATAAAACCTTCTAGAGTACTCAGTCAACCTTGCCTAGAGAAAGCATCATTCTCTTTCCAGGATCCATATGTAAAACATCATATCCCTGGAATTGATGGGGGAGTCGTAACCTCAACTTGGGACGCTGTCCTGGTCTCAGTCATTACCTGTGCATCAGCCCAAAGTCTTGACTCTGTTTCTGCCAATTTGAGGGTGTCCATTGGTTCCATGTCCAAATTGCTAAAGACTTTATTGTTTCTTCCTTTCCAAATATACCAAAGAATCCATGCAAATTGATGATCCTCCATCGGTGGGGAGACTCTCCAGAAGAGGTGATCCATATTTGTGAACAGAGAGGTCGTTGGGAACATGGTTGGATTTGATGGTATCTTGGAGAGAGCCCAAACCTGAAGTACTGGAGGACATTCAAAAAACACATGGTTGATCGATTCCTCATCCGCTCCGCAACGGGCACAACATATATCTCCTTGTATATACATGTTCTCGAAATTGTAGTTCTAATGATAAAGTCACACATTTATATCATTATGATTACGAAATGAGAGTTGCTCTTCACTTTCTCTAAAGTGAGATAAAACAAAGGATTGATTGTTGATTTGGTGCACCAGTTTTAATGTCATTTAGTTACCCAGAAAATAATTAAATAACTATGCAGCCCATTAAAAATAGAAATCTAAACTAATCTTTAAAATTAACTTAAAATATTTTAATTAAGTTATTACAAATATAAATTCCATGAAAAAATTGAAAACCAAATTTTTGGAGATCATGTAAATATTTCAACAAACAGAACAAGATGGTGTCTTAAAAAATAAAATCAATATCAATATAATACGTACTAAATTGAATATACGATAGAATCTCTATAAATTAATATTTGATAAATTAATAATCTCTATAAGTTAATAAATTTTGCCGGTCCCAATTCGAACCGGTTCAAAATTTTACCCAAATTGATAAAATAATAAGATAATAATTTTTTTAGAAAACTCTACTGTAAATATATGGTCCCATTAAAAGTATAAATTCATAATTTATATGTATACATATTTTTTATAAGTGAGAACATAATATTATATTATTGTTTTATATTCACAATGAAATTATCTTTATATTTTCTTAACACTTAATATATTTTTGATGAGATTTAGTAATATTATTTCTAAAACCACATTTGAATTCTATGCAATATATATTATATACACCAAATCATATAATAAAATTAATATAAATGTCAAATTTTAAAAAATAATAATTAATGTCTATACACTAAAATTAAATATTTTTCTTATATTAGATGAAATATATCTTAAAATAAAAAATCTAAATAAGAATTTTTTTTGTAAATTAATATTTTTATAAATTAATAAAATTTCAAAGTCCAACATTATTAATTTATATCAAGTTAAACAAACAACAGTCATCTAACACTATTAAAAGGAGAATATGAAGCCCTCTTAAGCTGTCCACGTCAGCGAAAATATTCGTAACCAATCATTTGTCCATGTCATCATGGATGTTAAGTTGTTGGGCTACGAATCTGTGCTGCTTAATAGGCCATTTAACTTTAATGACCTATTTGTTTTGTCATATTTTTACTCCAACCTAATTTTGTTACGAAGTCTACAGAAGACCTTCCAGAAGACCAGAAATCATTGTCTTCCTATCTCCTCCTCATAACGCATGCGACAGCTATAATGACGAATTAAAGCTACTTAATTACTCCTCCAGACAAATCATCGTCTAAGTCTCCACATCCCTCATCTTACTCAATGATAACGATGCCTCCTTAAGCCAAAAATCTATTGCTCATATCCTCAAATCCATTCCTAGCTTTATGGCAAATCAAACAGACAGTCACCACCACCCAAGATCCATCTCCACTTTTCTTCAGTAAGGTTTCACCAGGACCTGGAGATTCCCAGTTGCTTTTTAAGCTAATCCATTTCTGGGAAGCTTGCAATAATTCCAAAGGAGGCATCCTTCTCGGCCTTGAGATGCTGATGATTGATGAAGAGGTACGTGTCCATATTTCAATATTATGCTTCCGATTTCATACACGTCTCTGATTTTTTCTAACAGAGAGAGAATATATTAACAAGATTATATCCTGAAACTCAACACGTAAGAATTTTTAACGTAAAGAGATAATTTTTAAGATTAGTTAAATAAGTGATCATCTGTGAATATGTTAATAGTTCTCAATATCCTTTTATATAGTAACTAAATACAGAATTGTTCATATTGAAATCTACTACATATTTCACATTTTTATAACAAATAATTATTTACAAAATAATAAATACCAAAAAGTTTAATATTGAAAATTAAATTATGGTTTCAAAACTTAAAGAATTGTTGATTGGTTATCAAAATTTACAGATTTAAGTATTCAAAATTATTACACATTTATAAAATAATATATTTATATGAAATAAAGGTTATTTACCTATACTTCAAAAAATAATTCAAAATCAATCAGACGATATATAAGAAAATATATAATATACAAAAGATGACATAATTTTATTTTATTTTATTAAATGTAGAGTATTTTAATCTTAAGAAAGATTTAAACATGGTTACGAAAGATTAATAGAGACATTTAATATGTTAACATAAATTAATGATATTTCAAACAAAAAAAATATACCGAAACAAATAAATGATATAATATTAAAAAAACAAACTTAATTTTTTTTTAATCTAAGGTTTAATGTTTATAGATAAACAAACCGCGCTACGGTAAAATCTCTAGTATATATAGAAGTTTGGACGTAAACCATATATGGAGATTTTTAATTAAATAGTGTCCTTATTTATACTACAAGAAAACGTAACGACCTCCGACAAAAACTTCCGATGTCAATGGTTCTCGGAAAATTTCCGACAACTGTGCCAGATAATAGTGAGAAACTTTAAAATTCATCGGAAGTTTGTAGAAATTTTCCGAGGAAAAAATATTCTCGAAACGTTAGTACCATTTACGTTACGGTAAGAAAACAATTTTTTTTGTGAGAAAAAAATTAAACATTGTTGAAATGATCGAAGAAAAAACAAAGTCGATCACTTTTTTGACTCTCTCGTTAGTTACTAACTTTGCTATGAGCAGGCCTGGCTATGAGTATATAGTATTGAACATTTTATTTCAGTAAGTCAAAGATAAACAGACGCAGGTATTCCATATGCAGTTTACGGTTTGTTTAAAAAAAAAAAGGTATTTATATGTTTTGGTGGAAAATTGGAGATAGCCGATATAATCGTGGATTGGGGGTTTACGTTGCCACCATGCATAACAACGACCTAGTAATATCATCGTAAGTTAACCACGCGGTGGTGGGTTAGTGGTCTTGAGGGAGCTACGGCCCCAACACGGACCCGGCTTCGAAACCCCGTGTGGCCACCCGGAACTAGCATTAAATCGCAAGAATACTTGGAGTGCCGTGGGCTTCGTGGGACTAGTCGGTTGACTTCGGTCGCCAGATCCCCACGGTTATAAAAAAAAATAATAATAAATATCATCATTAGTTAGTAACGGTATATACCTATATAACGAAATCACACATACATGCATTATCACTATGCGTCTATACAATTATCAATATATTTGTATGCGTCTGGCGTTTTACATTTTGCGGTTTAACAAATTATTTTGTTGTAAAAATGTTATTTTAAAAAACTATGGAAAATGTTTTTGAAACAACGAGGCCTAGTTTAATTGATGAGATTATGGATCCAGAGCTATATATGAAATTTATTGTTTTACAAATTTTATACTTAAATGTTTGACCATCCGAATATAGCCAAACAAGATCTATACGTGATTTGAGTTTTGCCTAGGTGCAAACACACCTCAACATAGTGAACCGTAAGTGTATATCTGCGAGCATAAACTAGTTGATTAGCTTAGCTCTAATCCAAAGAGTTAAAAGAGGAGAGAGAAGATGGATGTGGTTGTCGAGATACAAAGAGCAATCCCAATAAAAGTTCTAGCTTAGGGGTTCTAAAAATACATAACGGTGAGAACCCCACCATTTTGAGATACACCAACCAATTAGTCGTAACATTCCTAGTCGGAGCTATAGCTGTTTTTGCTCGTTCCGCCTCCTTCCAAGCTTTGCTGGTTGGTTTAATCAACGCTGATTCCTATTATTTCATGGTAGTAATATATTCAAGGATGCATCTGATGATTTTCCACGGTTATCCGATTGTCTAGCATTTGTTATCTCTTGTTATGTTGTCCTATTTTATGATGTTCATCAATCCGTCGAGGTTCCCTCAGGTTATTATTTTGTTACAGTTGAGCATAGCTCCGGATGTAATCGTTTAAAACTTTTTTAGTTTTTAATATAATCATTTGGTTAACTAACAAATTATCTTTTTTTATTTCCCTTTCCTATGGATTCTCTCTTTATCTCTCTATAAGTACATAAATATGTACCTATATTATATATGTAAGTGATCTATGTACTCGTGTTTATAATTTTTTTTAAATGTATAAACTTGTGTTTATAAAGTTACTAAGCTGCACTTGTGCACGTATACAAGCCATCTAATTGTTGTATACTAAATCTCCTCTTTCTAGTTACAAATACATGAGGATAATATTCCAAAATATATGAATCTTGATTTATACGGTCTAGATAAAATGTTCGGTTGGTGAAGATAGGTTCCTTTTATCATCACATATATCAGTATATGTGTTTAATTCCTTTTCCGTATTGTGTAATTTCAAAAATTACCCAGAAACTTAAGAGGGGTATGTAATGTGCAGTTTTCGTAATAAAAGTGTAAATACTGCACCAAAAATTCAAACAGGATCACTAACATGTTTTCGTATATTCATACATCACAATTTAAACAGGATCACTAACATCTCTATTGTGTTCATTGTGGCCCTGAACTATTCCTGGTTTTCATGAGTGAACTTAGAGAATATAGTCTTGCATTCATTCTCCTAGTAACGGCCCCATTTCACACTGATTAGGTGATTGACCATGAAAAGTATTGAGTAATACTCCGCTTAGAAGCTATGGAATCATTAAAAGCTTATGCTTATCCTTCTCACATTTGTTAGCACTTTTATCACCGTAGGAGCTGGGAAGAGACTACTTTGTCTCAAGTGCTTTGGTTAGATTATGTTTGATTTTGTTTTCCCTTTGAACCTACGTCTTGGGATCTCCAGTCATGATAGGTAGGGTTGCAATCAAGCATCCTCATTCGTTATAGGCTTTAAACCCATTCCTTTTGATGATTTAGCAACAACATCTCGTGACAAACCTTTAGTAAATGGATCCGCTAGGTTGTCAGCCGATTTGATGTAGTCTATTGTGATTACACCAGTTGAGATAAGTTGTCTAATGGTTTTATGTCGTCTTCTGATGTGACGAGATTTACCATTGTAGAGATTATTCTGAGCCCGAGCTATAGCTGATTGACTATCACAATGTATGCGTATAGCTGGCACTGGTTTCTCCCACATAGGAATAGCTTCCAAAAAATTTCTAAGCCATTCAGCTTCTTCTGCTGCTTTGTCTAAGGCTATGAACTCAGATTCCATGGTTGATCTGGCTAACACTGTTTGTTTGGTAGATTTCCATGATATTGCTACTCCTCCTAGTCTAAATACATATCCACTCGTGGATTTTGAGTTTTTAGAATCTGATATCCAGTTAGCATCACTGTATCCTTCTAAAACCGCTGGTTCTTTACCATAGTGAAGCCCAAAATTTTTGGTGTAGCGCAAGTAATTGAGTACCCTCGTTATAGCTTTCCAGTGTGTATGACCTGGATTACTTGTATATCAACTAAGTACGTTTACTGCATGCGCTAGATCTGGTCTAGTACAATTGGTCAAGTACATGAGACTTCCGATCACACGTGCATACTCGTTTTGTGAAACCGCTTCTCCTGAATTCTTTGTCAAGTGCATTTGGAGATCTAACGGAGTTTTTGCCGTACTATTAGAGTAATTTTTAAACCTCTCTAATTTTGTTTGAGCATAATGAGATTGAGTTAAGATAATTCCGTTTGAATTTCTTGTGACTTTAACCCCGAGAATTACATCTGCTAATCCCAAGTCTTTCATCTCAAATGTCCCTTTGAGCATGTTTTTTGTTTGATTGATAATGTCTTTACTGCTTCCAATAATGAGCATATCATCTACATATAGACATAGCAAAACATACGCATTTTTGGTTGTTTTGTAGTATATGCATTTGTCACATTCATTTATTTTGAAACCATTTGACATCATTGTATTGTCAAATTTTTCGTGCCATTGTTTAGGAGCTTGTTTAAGCCCATAAAGTGACTTTACAAGTCGACATACTTTGTCTTCTTGTCCGGGAATGACAAAACCTTCAGGTTGTTTCATGTAAATTTCCTCTTCTAAATCACCATTTAGAAATGCAGTTTTTACATCCATTTGATGGATTTCTAAGTCTCTTAAGGCTGCGATAGCTATCATCAGTCTTATTGATGTTATTCTCGTCACTGGAGAATATGTATCAAAATAGTCAAGGCCTTCCTTTTGTCGGAATCCTTGAACTACAAGCCTAGACTTTTATTTTCCACCAGGTTTTCGTGTCATTATCCATTTATTCCCTAGTGCTTTGCAGCCAGGTGGTAAATCCGTTATGTAATAAGTATAATTTTGCATGATCGAATCAAATTCACTCCTGACAGCTTCGTTCCAAAATGGAGCTTCTGGTGAAGCCATGGCTTCTGCCAAAGTTTTTGGAACATTTTCTACTAAAAATGCCATTAGAAAATCTTCTCCAAAAGATTTTTCTTTTCGAGCTCTTTTGCTCCTTCGAGGTTCATCTTTTTCTTCATTTTCTAAAATATCTTTTATAGAAATCTCGACGTTTGTCTCAGTTTCTGAGTTTTTGTCATTGTTTCTTTCTTCTCAAGTTCGTTTTGAACCTTGTTTTTCCTTATATGGAAAAATATTTTCGAAGAAAGATGCATTTCTTGATTCCATGACTGTATTTTCATGAATGTCTGATATTTCAGATTTATGTACCAGAAATCGATAAGCATTACTGTTATGTGCATATCCGATGAAGATGCAATCCACTGTTTTAGGTCCACTAGTGACCTTCTTTGGTGGCGGTACTGCAACTTTTGCCAGGCACCCCCACACTTTGAGGTATTTATACGAAGATAAATTACCTTTCCATAATTCATATGGAGTTTTGCCAGTTACTTTGTGTGGAATTTTGTTGAGGATATAATTAGTGGTAAGCAATGCTTCCCCCCACATGTTCTGGGGTAACCCAGATTCCTGCAACATTGCATTCATCATCTCTTTTAGAGTTCGATTTTTGCGTTCAGCAACTCCATTAGATTCTGGTGAGTAAGGAGCTGTAGTTTGATGGATTATTCCATGTTCTTTACAGAATGCATTGAATGGACCATCATACTCGCCTCCTCTGTCGCTTCTAACTACTTTAATAGTTGTTTTAAGCTGATTTTCGACCTCGAGTTTAAATTCTTTAAATTTTTCTAAGGTTTCGTCTTTGCTATGTAATAAATATACATAACAATATTTTGTGCAGTCATCTATGAAGGTCACAAAGTACTTTTTACCACCTCTAGTTTGTAAGTATTTTAAATCACATAAATCTATGTGAATTAAATCTAGAGGTTTATTAGTTCTTTCAACACGAGGTGATGGCGTTTTCGTGAGCTTAGGCTGTACGCATACTTCACATTTTTGTTTACTTGTTTTGCATTTAGGAATTAGATTTAAATTCATTAATCTTTGTATAGATTTGTAGTTTACATGGCCTAATCTTTCATGCCATATATTAAAAGACTCAACCAAATAAACAACCGGCTCTTTCTTATTCATTGAAACTTTTGAAGCTACAACTTTCGGAGGGACTGTCATTACATTCAACTTGACAAGTCCACCCTTAACATACCCTCTTCCCAAATACATCCTATTTTTCCTAATCACGAGCTTGTCCGCCTCAAAATTTGTGGCGAATCCATTCTTGCTGAGCAAGGTTCCCGAGACCAGGTTCTTCCTCATGTCAGGCACATGCTTCACATTCGTCAGAGTGACCTCATGTCCAGATGTCATCTTCAAAATCACATTGCCGCGTCTTTCAATCTTGGAGACTGCAGTGTTTCCCATCTTGAGCTTCTCCTCAGTCATGCTTTTCTTATAGGTGCTGAACATCGCCCTATCGGTGCAAATGTGGGTGGTTGCACCAGTGTCATACCACCATTCCTTGGGGTTGTTGCTTTCAACCATGTTGGCTTCAGTCACCACAGCAACGAGATCCTCCTCTGTGAGATTTGCCTGAGCCTTCTCATCCTTGATCTTTTTGCAACACTCAACAGTCTTGTGCCCCACTTTGTGGCAGTAGTGACATTCCCCCCTGAACTTCTCCACATTCGCATTCGCATTCGCATTGATTTCAATGCCTTTGTTCTTGAAGTTTTTTCCATAAGCCTTCAGGGCTGCAACAGTTTTGGAAGGCTTGGCAGGAGAATGGGCGTGTGCCTTTCCTTTGCCTTTGTGCTCAGCCATGTTGACACTGTGCTCCTTAACAGTGACTTTGTCAGCAATTCGGTTTCTGGATTCCATCTGAAGCCTCATGATGAGCTCCTCGAGCCCCATCTTCTTCTTCTTGTGCTTCAAGTAGTTCTTGAAATCCGCATAGCTTGGAGGAAGCTTTTCAATGAAGCTGAGAGTTGTGAATGTCTCGCATATGGACATTTCTTCAGCAGCGATTTCATGGCAAATGAGCTGAAGCGCTTCCTCCTGATCCATGATGGGTTTTGAATCCACTATTTTGAAGTCGTGGAACTTTGTGACCACATACTTCTGGCAGCCAGCGTCCTCACCTCTGTACTTCTTGTCCAGTGATCTCCATAGCTCTTTCGCCGTGGGGATCTCACAGTAGACACGGTACAATGGGTCAATGAGATGACCCAAAATGTAACCTTTGCAGATGAAGTCGGAATGCATCCATATGTCAACAGTTGCAAGACTGTGAACATCATCAATCCCGAATGGAATCAGGGGCTTGTCCTCCTGGATGAACTTGTCCAGTTTCATCATTGTCAGGAAGAACATCATCTTCTTCTGCCACGTTTTGAAGCCTTTGCCATCAAACTTGTCTGGCATCAGCCCTTGAGTGAACAAGCTAGGTACAGCCGGAGGAGTTTGAACTGCCACCGGACCACTTGCAGTTGCTGATACTGAACCCGTCTGATAAAGACCAGCACCGAATAGGCTATGGCGAATGGTTTCATCAGCAGCATTTCCCGCAGGGAGGATAGTGCTCGTTGTTGTTGCAGCGGTTGTCACGCCAGTTGCATCAGTTGCTGCAGCGTTGAGTGGAGTCTGAATGACATATGTGGTGTCAATGGGGGTGTTGTTATCGTTTGTCATTTTTCTGTAGAGAAAACATGAAAAAACGGATTAGTACTCCATTCAACAAATAATATATTATTTTAAGGAAAATAATAGTCTAAAATCGATGTTTATTTTTGGTGTTTGAACCAAATTATATCGATATAAGTCTTGAGAAAACGTTTTGCAAGCTCGCTTAGAAGTGTTCGCAGAAACCATTTTTATAGACTTAGAATGTTTCAGAAACTCACTTAGAAACCATTATCAAAAACGTTTTGCGAAAAATGCTACAAAGCAATCCGCAGAGCTTAATGAAATAAACAATAAACGTTTCGCGGAAGCGCTAAAAGCAAATCGCAAACACGTTACGAAATAAGAACAAACGTTTCGCGGAAGTGCTAGAAAGCAAATCGCAAACCCCGTTATGAAATAAGAATAAATGTTTCGCGGAAGTGCTAGAAAGCAAATCGCAAACACGGATCCAAAACCCGTTTTTATAATCGTTCTTCAACCCGATTTGAGCTTTAGACATAAAGCGATTTTGAGTTAAGATTGTTGATGCCGGAAAACCGGACTGACATAAACGATAAAATAAAAGCGATGTTAAGGAAATAAACGAATGTAAAAACGAATACAAGAACGATAAGAAATCGTATTCGCGACGATACATGGAGTCGAGATATGATCTCTTTCCTTAACTCAAAATATTCGCTCCGTTAGTGAGACGAGACTGTACGAATATGGAGTCCCATGATACAACCATGGCAGACGAATCACGCCTCACCCGTGATCGCCCTATCGAACTATAAACTCTACGAAACACTCTCGTATTTAAGACTTACGCAAATGGATTTTCGCTGTTGGTTTGATGTGTAAACGTTAGAGAAATGAGAAGAGAGACGATTTGTATTTAAAGAGATGGACGAGGAGCGACTTCCCGTAAATGTTGCATAACGTGCGCTCGTTAGTGGGGATTTGGCAAAGATCTCGGGAAGTTCAAGTTACGAACTTATTCCCCAAGACTCGCTATCTCTCTCTTTCTTATCTCGTTTAAATATCTCGAGAGGATAAACATCATGACGTTTTTATTTTCTAGACAAACTGCTTGTCGTTTCAAAATAAAATGCATGTTGTTTTTGAGATTTTAAATAGCAAAATGTTGAGCTTAACTTGGTCCAAAAAGAATATTCTTATCGGGTCAGAGGCCCGACACCAAGACCCAGACCCAGATCGAGCCGGCCGGACGGCGGCGGCAGCGCGCGCGTGAGGAGTCTCTTCCTTCTCTGACTCGTTTAAACAAGTGAGTGTGTTATCCCATATATAAACATTTCACTTTTGCTCCTCTTCCCCGATGTGGGACAAACTCATTACTACTCTATTACTATTTCTGGACTTTTCATTTAAATGAAACCCAAAAACATTTTTTTCATTTAAATGAAACCCAAAAACATTTTTTTCATTTATGAACAAAGCCATTGGGGGCTTTATTGATCCAACAATACTTCCCCTAAATAGACTAAAGCAATAGACCTAAATTTCTGCGGGGAGAATATTATTATAAAACCCCAAAGGTGATAAAAACTATGCAACACAAATAAAAAACAATCTATCGGAGAAAGAATTATATAAAAAATGCAGTGTACTGTATAACAAGGAGAGGAAGTTCATGCTAGTGCTATCTTTGGGTTTTGTAGTTCAGTTTTTCACTTTTCAATCGTGTTGTAGCAGCGGTTAATTTGTTTAGCCAGTTTGGTTGTGTATCACTTATAATGTATCTTTGTAGGTAGAGTAATTATGATTTATATAAAAACTTGTTTGAGCAAGAAAAAATAGAGACAAATGTGACAGTAGATATCTTCTTGTGTGCTTTATTTTCATTTAGTGAAATCCATCAAAGATAATAAATGAAATTGTTCATCATTATAAAAATACTAGGATCGGCCCGTGTTACGCCAGAGATTTTCCTATAACTTTTGTTTTATGTTTTGTATTTATATGGCGTTAGACAATTGTAAAATTATTTTCAGTGTTTTGTCTAAAGAAATTTCTAATAATAAAAACTTGTTTTAAGGTGTTTCAAAAAAAATTTGCTATTTTTATTATTAAAAGCTATGTATAATAATGAGCAAAATGAATAAATAATGAGTTAAATTTTAGATATGGTCTCAATATTTTTTTATCCTTCTTATTTATGTTTAATGTAAAATAATTGTTAAAGATACACTAATTAAATTTTACTTTTGTTTTAGAATAAATAATTTCGTAATTTTTAAGGGTCTTAGAACATTTATTTTTTGAAGTTTTGTCTTCAACCTGCCCTACATATATTTTGATTTACTTGTACCACCTATATTTTCAAATATATATATATATATATATATATATATATATATATATATAATCAAATTTGAACAATGTTCATAATCTTATTTGCATAATATTTTTATTTTCTTGAACAAAATTGTTATTAACAAATTATGTATTGAGATTAAAATTCTATATTATAGGAGTCTTTGGATATCATATGATAATGCATGATATGTACTTTGACATTTTCTTTTAAAAAAAATTAATACATATTCGGAATTAAATATTAAGGTTTCAATACTTGTTAATGCAATTTCTAAATTAATATATTTAATTAGTTTATATGGTATATAGTTTAATTTAAAATATATATATATATTCTGAATAGCTATTAAATAGGATTTTTATTCATATGATTTTATAATCATATATCTTGTTATAACATAAAAAAATTAAATCACTGCTCACAAAATTTTTAATGTAGGATTTTTTATTATATAGTTAATGGGATGCTTAACATCTTTTTATAATATAAAATTAAACTAAAATGATGGAAAATACAAAATTGTTATCAAATCTTTATTAATTAAAATTATTAATTGTCATATATATTAGTTATATTATGTAATTTTGTAATGATTTTTTTTTGTAAACTACTACTAATCAATTTGATAGTTAAATTAATAAAATGCATAATATATGTTTAAATAAACCAATTTTCTTAAAGATTCTAAAACCATTATTTTTTAATATATGTTAAAATAAACCAATATTTTTTAAAGTTACTTTAAATACATAGTAGATGAAACAATAAGTTTACATTGCTTAAGTGTGTTATAAAAAGCCTTCGAAGTATAGAGTTTTTTTGTTTTAAAAATAGTGACAAAAAAGATTTAAAATTTGTTCGAAAGGTTCTACGATAACGGGTTTTTTGGTGGTATGTCATCATGTTCGACTGGGCACATGGATGTTCTATTTTTTTTTATCATATGGTTTTCATAGATATTTATCTACTTTTTTTGTTTTATTTATTTTATTTTAAGTTTAATATTTGGCAAAGACACAACAAATTATAATGGATTAAGATACGTATATTCTTTATACATTTTCTTTTTACTCTTTACGGTGTTTTGTTGGCCAACGCATAGTTTTATTTTTGTATAAAATGAATTTTGCTACCTACATTGTTATAATTTTACATTCATGAAAAATGAGTAGAAAATGCTTAAAAAAAATGGTTGCATCCAACCAACCAAAGAAACGTTTGAAGCATCAAAAGTAATGTTATTGTGAGAGAGATGTGGCGTAAAAGGAAATCAAAATTGATATATAATTTCCTTCCATTCCTCTCCTTCGACTCCAAATCGAAAGCCCTGACTTAAAACTTTTTACAATTCCATGACTTTGGAACTGGGTTTTATTACCATGACTTTTAATTTGTTAGTTTAGACTGAGCGTAAGATGTTTACAACCTTTTTAGCGTGAATTAAACTCGTACCGTGAAACTTTACCGGTATGGAAACGTCAATTACGTAGGAATTTTGTTCGTGTAATTTAAATTAAACCAAGTTAAAGAGGTTTTAGTTTATTAAAAAATCTGATATAACTTAGGAAAAAAACATTTGTGTTTCTCGGTATCTTATTGTTGACATAGTCTAAAGTTGGAGCTCAAGCTTCTGTTCAAAACGAAGATAGTGGTGACTGGAGAATTGAAAGGCTTGTGGGGACGGATTAACCATTCCGACCTCTTTCTTTCTTCTTCCTCCTTCTTAAAAAGACTTCTTCAAATTTTAATTTTTTTACTTTCAAATATGCAAAGAAAAACAATGGCGACCAATTCGTCTCGTACCAAATCAACCGGCCCTGTGCTTTGGAATGCGGCCATCATTGTTGGAAAAGTATTTCTGTAAATGGAGTGGAAAAGACGATGAATCTGTGGGAACCATCAAACTGGAGGTACGTATTTATAAGTTTGAGATCACGAAAAAGCTGAATAGTACAGAGGTTTTGAATTAATGAGAGAGTTAATAGAGATTGAATGCAAGGTTTAATGGTTTCTTCTTTAAGTACGGTACTCCGTTAGTCAGATACACGGCTCGGGAAAGAGTAAGAGAAAGAGATTAGGGCCTCTCTCAATGTTGACGACGAAGACGGTGAATGAATTCTTAATAGGCTGATATTAGGTAACACATACTGGAAGCCCAAATATATGGAAGCAGTTCACTAAACCCAAACAAAAAGATTACAAATCACTTAAATGAAACACACAGCTTTGCTAGAGAGACACGACTTTAACCAAATTGATAACGTGGATGTCGACATGGACTGTCCACCTAGGAAAGAAGGAATCTGTACTTTATATATATATATAGATGTCTATCGTATCTTTATACATGTTAAATAATAAAGATAAATAGTAAATAATCATGTATAAACATGCGTTTACTCATGAAATAAAAAAAATCAAAGAAAGAAATTGTGACAATTAATCCATGATTTTTTTACTATTTTGTTGTTGGAATTCAACGAAAACATTTGCAAGTTTCTCTTATAGGAGTATTGTTAACGTTTAGAAATTCAAATGAGTTTTTTAGAATATATTTTACTATTGAAGAAGACATTCTATTAAATTGATTTATGAATTAATTATTAAACACTTACAGTATGACACATGTAGAATTAGTTTCTCATATATTTGTTAAAATTTGTGCAAAAGACGACTCTCATTTTCTTAAAAAAATCTTTTCATTTTCTTATCCTAAAGTACCTATTGAGAACTGTCTGATGTTAATCACTGATCTAAATGTACAATATTATTTCTCAATGGACAATACATCATAAGTTCACCTGATGTAGTAGTTAGTTTATTTTCACTTGATTATACTCACGAGTCACTTCTATATATAAATATATATATATATATATACGTTTGTAAAACATATACGTTTATGTGTAACAATAAGTGCAGATTAGTATTATATCGACGAATTAAGCATGCAATAGAACAACGAATCAACATCCAATTAATTGCTGTATATATAGAATATGCAAAAGTATAACGAAGATCAAAGTTGATCTTAATCATCATTTTATTAAACTTCGCTTACATCATACTTATCCCATTATATAGGTTGACGTACCATGTGATGATTCTAGCACCGAAAAAAGCAGGAACCAATTAACTCTATATTACATTACATACAATACAAATACGTAAATTACGACAAAAATGCATATCCATATATAATATTAGTAATGAGATTGACATGTACAAAAATAAAATAAAAGAAAACAAGACTATTTTATGTGAACCAAATCTTTGTGATCTTTACTGTGGTAAATTTGAGAAAATGCGAAGAAATATTTTAGGGTTTACAAAAAAAAAGAGGATTATAGGGTTTATATATTATCACCGATATCGGCTCATCTAGGTTAAATATTATTATCGTTTTAGGGCTTTTTATTTTTTGCTCTTGTCACAATTTTTTACGCTCTCTCCTTACACGTGAAACACACCCTCCAATATCTATTGTCCACGTGTCTACGTTACATGCCCACACGTAAAGAAAATGTTGCAATCACCACGCGCCTAGGGTTTTTTTTGGGCAAACCGTGGTTGTGACCAGAATCGCAGATTAGTCTACGTGGAGGTCTCTCATTGGGTTATATTTCCTATACTATCACACAGAAACGTAGGCATAATGTCTTGCTTTTTTTCTAACGTAGGTAAGTTGGGTTTCCTTTTAAGAAAGCAATGAAATCTTATAAAATAAGTATGTTTTTATTCTTATTCAATTTTTGGATACACCCTAATAAAGCTATATGTATTAATGCTGAGATTTTTTCACTAAAAGGTAAGAAATATTACACAGATAGAAATGTATCTTTCCTTTTTAATATACATCTATGACAATAGAAAGAGTGCACCCAGTATATAGAATAGCACGTAGACTAATAGAAATATGAAGACCAGATGGTGAATGGTAGTGCCAAATGTTCAACAGATGAGCTGTTTTTAGTCAAGAAAATGAGAAATTTTATATCAATAATAATTACTTTTGTTAGAATAAACTTTCATTCTGACCCAGAAATCCCTCATTGCAAAGATAAGAAGAGAGCCACAGATTCTCTATCTCTTTCTCAACAGCCTCTCTATATAAGCCACAGAAGAAAAGGTCTCCCCTTCCCCCTCTCTCTCTCCCTCGTTTTGCTAGGGTTTCTCGAAAATCGCACTCAAATTCTACTCATCTGCCAAAACAAACCAGTCCTTAAAAATTCAATCTTTTTTTTGACTACCGTGTGTTTCTTCGTTTGCTGCTTAAGATCTATAGCTAAATCTCGCATCGATCTATTCCTCGCTATCTCTGGTTGGATTTCCACCAGGTTCGTGTTTTCCAACATAGATCTACGATTCCTTGGATATATGTTCAGGTTTCGGATCTTGTGGGATGATATCTAGCTTGACTCGTAGCTGACTTCATGTTTTTTTTTTCATTTAGGGCTCCTTACTGTTTGTTTACACGTCCCTTAACTCGTTGTTCTTATTTTGTTTTGTTTTTTTCTTGTCTTTACGTACGGACTATTCACGTGCATATAGATCTGACCCGTATTTGGTGGGTCCTTGTTTTCTTTTGTGTGATCGTTTATCTTTCTTAAACATATGCATGTGGTTAATCTTAAGTGTCTTATCATCTGTTACTGTGTTCTAAATAATTTGATATAAATCCTAAATTACTCAGATCTAATTCTCTTGACCCGTGTTAGAGTTTGTGATTTGGATAATTATATTGAAATGGGTCCGTTATATAATACTTTTCTTTTCCTGGTTATGTAGAAAATGTAAACGATTTTGGGGGTTCTCGTCTATGAAAACCCTAATTTCATGTCGATGTTGAAATACTTGTTAATGTTGAGTGCTAAATGTTCACTGTCTAAAATTCACACGACTGATTTTATTTGTTTAATGAAACAGAATGTTAGTGAAGAATTTCGTTCTTGATTTTATGTAGACCTTAAGGTCTTAAATTTTATTTTCATGGAGCTGTAAAGGTGGATGTTGGTTATGAATGTTATTTCATGTGGATATTCATGGAATATGGTTGAACATAGTGGTGTAAATTCATATTGCTTCTTTAACTAATTTAGAGTTATATTGGGGGTCATATATATGTGAAGTAAAGATTTTGAAGCATTGTCTCTTTTTAAGCAACAACAATTTGATCATCATGCGTAGCTATGTCATGTTGTATATATAATTCTTTTCATTTGTGATGCTAATAAATATTATCATGCATTATTTTGCAGCTCTCTGAGGAGAGATCGTATAATGGTGGAAGTTATAATCACCATTAAGACAAAATCTTTTTCAAAGCAAACCAATGGGATCCTCCACTAAGGTCAACTCAATCGTCATAAATCTCACAGGCGCTAACAACGAGATTGGTATGGTAGGATGTGATGGTTTCTCCATATGGTGAGCCTACTATATTGAACTTATATTTTCAACTTCCCTTGTTAGCGTATGATTATGTTTCCAATTACTTTGATAATTAATATTGTATATATGATGTGACCACTGCAAATTATAATAGCAAGGTACACGATGAGATGACATGAATATATCGAGTTTTTCTTCTTAAATTAATGCAGTGACTTAATTGCTGAAGGGAGAGAAACTGATCCTAAAAAATATTGGCCGTTTCCAGAGGAGAGTGCTAGTTTGGTAGACAAACAAAGCGATTCTCTTCCTCATTGGTGGCCGCCTAGCTTGGGCCGCACCAGAAATATCGATGCTGATGGGACAAATGGTATATTTAAAACTCATTTGGTTTTATATATGTTCTATACTATTACTAGCTGGATGAGGTGGCTTGAACTTATGCACGTGAATGATTGCTTTTAGAATCTGGACTGCCATCAAATTCAACAAGTATAATTAGCACGAACGGGCTCAATGGCAGCTCTTCGATTATCCCTAGTCAAAGCGAACTGAATTCACGAACTGCCATTGATCAAGAGAGACTAAGGAATATTGATATTGCAGGTATGCATCTGTGTTGAATTGATATCAAACTAACATGTCCCTTTAGCTTTTACAAACAATCATATTTATCAAAGAAACTAGGTTGGCTAACCCTAGATACTTATCAGAAATAATCCTTAACTAAATTAGAAACTATACACACATTTCTTAATACAATAGAATATAACCATATACGATATTTATTGATAAGTTATGTGTTATTTTTAATACTATAATCAACATATGATATTTTATGGAAAAATAGAGTTGTCTGATATAGCTCCGATATCTAAAAACACATTTCCAGTTTTTAACATAAATAATGTTTTTAGTTTTTCACATCAATAATGTTTTGGGAAACAAGTATCGATGAAAATAGTAAAGATATTAATATATTTGAATTTAATATTAAAAATATGTTGCATATCCGTTTAAGCCAAGTAGTTATAAGTTATTTAAATTCGGTACTTGCAAGTTTTCAAGTATTTATGTGCATCCCTAACGGATATGTTGGGGACAACAGTATCATCTTAAACCGCATCGGGAACTCCATCAAAATCCTTTTCCATATGCTTAGTCGGTCTTCCATGACTCACATCAATATTTTTTTTTTTTTGATCGAATATAAATAACTACTTTACTATCAAAAGAATTTTGAAAAAGCATAAACGTTAAATAACAATTTAAATATTTAATCAGATCAATGTTATTACGATACCATGTATAATTAATATCAAGCTGACTTGTCCCTTAAGATTTTATAAGCAATCGTATTTATACAATAATAGATTGACTAACCCTAGATATTTATAGGAAAATATCCTTATCTAAATTAGCATATTATATATAGAATAGGAAATATATATAACAGCATGAATAATATATTCTTCCAGTAATCTGCTTGCTTTAGTTACATAACTCAACGCAGTCATAATCATTTCGTATTACCATTTTCTCTTGCAGGCAGTGCTGTTGTGGTGAATGAGGATATAAACTGCGAAAGATCCCAGGTTGATGATCAGAGAGGTATAAAGTGTTATTGGTCTAGAAAATTTAAGTATGCATGCAGATGAAAAAAAAGATAATTATTTCGTTTAAATATTTTCGCATGCAGATAACGCTGTTGTGGAGAATGAAGATGTTAACTGCGAAAGACCCCAGAATGATGATCAAAGTGGTATAATTTTTTCTCTGGTCTACCAAATTATATTGTGAAGATAAAAAAAGGATAATCATTTCGTATTATCATTTTCTCTTGCAGACAATGCTGTTGTGGAGAATGAGAATGTAAACTGCGAAAGATCTCAGCAGGATGATCAGAGAGGTATACAAAGTGTTCTCTGGTCTAAAAATTTTAAGTATGCAGATTAAAAAAAAAAAAGATAATCATAATTTCGTTTAAACATTTTCTCATGCAGATAATGATGTTGCGGAGAATGAAGATGTAAACTGCGAAAGATCTCAGAAGGATGATCAGAGAGGTATAAAGTTTTATCTGGTCTAGCAAATTGAAGTGTGCAGATGAAAAAAGAGAATTATTTCGTTTTATCATTTTCTCTTGCAGATAATGCTGCTGAAGAGAATGAGGATGTAAACTGTGAAAGATCTCAGCAGAATGATCAGACAGGTATAAAGATTTCTCTGGTCTAAACATATCAAAGTGTGCAGATGAAAAAGACAATCATTTTGTATTATCATTTTTTTCTTGCAGACAATAATGCTCTTGTGGTGAATGAGGATGTAAACTGCGAAAGATCTCAGAAGGATGATCAGAGAGGTATTAAGTTTTCATTATAGAATTCAAAGATCGAAATAAGAAAACTCTTATTATTAGCTTAAGAAAATAACTCAAAACGGTAGTTATCAATATCTAAACTGTGTGTCACAACTTGACATCTTCTTATATAGAGAGTAATAACTCTTAATCCTATCAGGTAACATATCTGATAACTCCTAAACATATTATAAATCCTTAATTTTCAAATCTCAGTAGGATTAGATCTTTAATTTGCATCTCAAAATTACTTTTCCTTCAACTTTAATCTAACATTCTCTAGTCTAACAAATTAAAGTGCGCATAAAATAATAAAAAAGGCTAATTTTGTAAAGCTCAATACATTGCAGCTACTAGGTCTAGCAAGAAAGTTCATCCACCTCCGTTTAGAACATACGCCCTTCGGAACAAAACCACAAAGAATTACGCAGTGGTTGAACCAATAGGAAACAAGAGAGCTGAGAAACAACCAAACGTGGAGCAGCTGGCCGTGACTGAGATAGCTGCTTGTGCTGAAGACACGCAGCCTGAGGAGTCTGAGAGTAGAAGCCTTTTCATCGGTGGGGCGCCCAGTACGAGAACTAGGAACGTTCGCACGCGGAGACTCGCTGAAGTGAATGGTAAGCGTAGAGTTCAAAAGAGGAAGTGCCGACCTGGGAGCACTACACTGAGCAGGAATATAAGCACAGCTGGTGCAGCTTCAGGAAATGCCTCCAAAACCGTTGAATCTGCTCATGGTACTGAATCAACTGAAAGTGAGTTTGACAAAGATCCTATTAAGGGTAAGAAGAAGAACGTAAGGTTCCAGGTTGAAGACGAGCTTGATACAGAACCTGAACCTGAGGTTGATGACGAGAAGGATGAAGATTTTTATCCTTGGGCTAAGAGAACTAAGAAGGTCAAAATAGCCAAAAAGAAGAGAGCTACAACAGCAATAAATCCCAGTAACAAGGCTTCTTCGAGTGTGCAACCGTCATTGAATGAAACCGAGACGGTTCCTTCTCCACCAAGGGATCAGGGAACTGAAGAAAGAGTGGGCACTTCACTTGACGATGAGTTGGCTTCAGATGGATATGTCAGAAAAACTAACGCTCCTCCGGTTAATGAAAGGCAAGAGAATAATCGTATGAGATCAAGCTATGTTCCAGTGTTTGGTAATCCTTCTATACCAAACACAGGTAGAGGGCTGGGAACTGGACCGGGTGCTATTTACTTCGGCAGCGGCAGCAGCAACAGGACCAATCAAAGAAACACCTCTCCTTCAACACAAGTTGCAGCTCAATCTACCGTGCCGCAAAAGGTACCAACTTTGCATCTATATTGCTTTTATATAATACCGTCCTAAATCCGTTCTTTTTAATTTAAAATATTCAGTTTGTGGTATGAGTTTTCTTTCACATGTCAACTTATTCGCTACGGTTAGAAGTTGATTATTTTTCATTCTCTATAATCAGTTTCTTATTGCACACGTATGGTTTCTGTGATTAAGCAAATGGACTAGGATTATAAACGTGATTGATTTAATTACTTGTCAGGATGCTTCTGTACCAAATACAGATAGAGGACTGGGAACTAGATCAGGTGCTATTTACTTCGGCAGCAGCAACAACAACAACAATCAAAGAAGCACCCCTTCTTCTACACAAGTTGCCGTGCCGCAAAAGGTACCAACTTTGCATCTATATTGCTTTTATAATACCGTATAAAATCTGTTCTTTTTTTTTTTTTTGATCAACAAAATCTTTTCTTTTCATTTAAAATGTTCAGTATTTGGGATGAGTTTTCTTTCACATGTCAACTTATTCGCCACAGTTGGTTGTTATGTTTTCATACTATATAATCAGTTTTTTATTGCACAAGTGAATGGACTAGGATTATAACGTGATTGATTTAATTACTCGTCAGGATGCTTCTGTACCAAACACAAGTAGGCTGGGAAGTGGACCGCGTGCTATTTACTTCAGCAGCAGCAACAGCAACAACAATCAAAGAGACACCCCTCCTTCTACAGTGGTTGCAGCTCAATCTTCCGTGGCGCAAAAGGTACCAACTTTGAATCAATATTTTTAAATCTGTTATTTTTAATTTAAATATCACTGCAGAGCCAGCCCTGAAATTTAGGGACCAGTAGAAGATTTATTAAAGGTTTCAGCTAAAATTTTTTTTGGTAAATTGGGGATCTAAAAAAAAATTTTATATAATTTTTTCCAAAACTTTTGGGAGTTTAAAGCCAATACTTCTTAGGTTTTTCTCCTGAATATCAGTCTGTGGGATGGATGATGCTGACTATAATCTGTTCTTTTAGCTTAAAATATTCAGTTAGGGGATGAGTTTTTTTTTTTCAAATATGACAGTCAAACAAACTCTCACAAGTCAACTTATTCGCCACAGTTGGTTGATTTGGTTTCCGTACAACTCTTTATCAGTTCCTTGTTGCACACGTATAGTTACTGTATTTAAGTAATTGTACGAGATTATAACCGGATTGGTTTACTTTTCAGGATGCTTCTGTTTCAGACAGAAAAGGGAAGGGAGTTATGGTCCAAAGCCATGATGAAGAGGTACCACAAAAGCCAAAAACACCTTTTCTGTTCGATCTCAATGAGACGTATGAGGATGTTACCTCGCTGGAGGACAACACCAACGCAGCAAGGGAAGAAGACCGTGTCCCGGTTAGATCAGAACAGAGCTCCGTTGAGATGTTCACACCAAGGCAGAACTCTTACATGGCTTCTTCGTCAGTTATGCCTCCTCCGGTGCAAGAAAGCCGCCGACGCAGCTCAATTCTGTTTCCTGGACACAGCCCCCAGTGGATGGGGAATGTCCCAATGGCTAGTCCTTATCATCATCCATCTCCATCCACCTATCAGGCAATGCGTGTACCTCCTCATCACTACGGAGCACCTTCTCCACCAGTTTGGGCATCATCCATGATACCACCACAGTATCATCATCATCATTTCAGTCCTCCTGCTCCTTTCAACATGGATTATCCGAGTATGTTTGCACAAGCACCGAGCAGTGAACCGCGGAACCTCAGCTATTATGGGGCCAACTTGCTGAACCAAGCGATGATGAGCCGCATGGATCCTCGGTTTAGATCAAACACTCCCGTTGACCACCATGGGAACTTTGGTTTCGCTCCGAGACATGTTCACCCGGTTAACCAGTTTAACCAAATTGTTGAGCTTCAATGTAGTCATGAGAGGTCGGTTTATTCTAGAACCATCAGTAACCAAGGCAGATTCCAGCAAAGGAGAAACGCAGCGAGCTTCAGCAATGCCTCTACATCGTACGCAGCAAACAGTTCTGGTTCCTCTAGCTGCGTTGTTAGCCGTTACCCTGGTGAGATCAGCGAGATAGAGCCAGGGAATATCTACTTGGTACATGAAGAAGATCTGCATGTGCCTGAGCGCATTTCGGAGTTTGAGCAGGCTGATGAGGAGCAAGCTGGTCCAATTACAGAAAGTGGCTAAAGACAGACAACGTGGAAGAGATTTGTGCAGGTAATTTTCTAATCGTTTATTAGAATTTTCTTGGTTCATCAATGACTTAGTAAAACCATTTTTATTTTGTGCTGGAAACTGGAACACTACTATTTGCACCTTACGTAGTGTTTTGTCTACATTGCTATTAGTTAGAACTGAGCTTTTATTTCGTGTTTAGTTAGTAGAACAGAGTTCAATCAGTCTCTTTCTCAGATTCCTTGTCTTCATTTCTAACAAAACATGTGTTTTTTCTAAAATGTGAAACAGGTACTAGGAGGAAGAGAGCTATAAAGAGACGCCTAGTCCTGCAGAAACCAGTGAAGTCAATCTTCCCAGTTTCTCCGGTTCTTGGATTTTTGAACTTTTACATTTCTTATCCCTTTTTTTATTATTATGTTTGGTAACGCATAAAACATTCATCGTGTGCGTATACCTTAAGTTATTGTGCTACCCTTGTTGGCTTTGGTTTTCGTATTTTCGGATTATCTTTCAGACTTATTTATTTATTCCGCTGGATTTGTCTTTTTGGGTCGACCAAAATGTTGCCGTTATAGCCGGCTTGAAGTTCTCTTTTACATTGCCAGCTTTCTATACTTGCATGAAAACCTTTGAAAAAAACATTAGAAATAGTTTAGGTCTTTTGATTCTATTGTTTGGATGATGATAAAGTTGGAAGCGGCGGGTAAGAATTGATTATGGTTCTTGAATGGGAACAAGAATTTAGAAGCTAGAGTGAAGAGAGAGTAATCCCTGGTTTCATCAAATGTAACAGGACAAGGAAGATGCACACCAAACTCTGAACTTAAGCATTGATATATCTACAGTTGTTTGCGTACTGTAACCTTAAGAAGCTCATTGGTGTAGATCACAAAGCTAACTTGTGAGCGGTGATAGTAAGAAGATTGAGACAATGGATTAAAAGGGATAATTAATAATACACAGTTAAGGAAAATTTTTCGAAAAAAAGAGTAAGGATTATATCAGTACAGAACAGATTTACAAGTGTAACATATAAGTTTACCCAAAAAAAAGTAATAACATATAATCCAAAAATTATGGATATGCAATATCACATTTATTTTGATGATACATTCATGATGAAGACTGCTTAAGTTTTTTATTCTTAATTATTATCTTTTGCGTCACTGCATGAGATCATTTTCTACTACCACGAATGACATAATTTTAAACGTAAAAATTGAGTTACCCCACTTAAACTTGAGCCGAGGAGAATCTGCAAACCCTAGCTTGTGTATAAACAAGGCCTTGTCTACAAAAGTAACCTTTGGAAGGGCTACAATGTCTGTCTTCTGAACACACGCAATTCCCTTCAAGTGCACATCCATCATACTTGGAACTTTCTCTCCCAAACAGAATCTCATCTGACCATTCACTAGAGAACATCATCTTAGGATCTAACTTGTTCTTCACTTCCAAGAATTTGTCAAAGTTAGGTCCATACTTTTGCTTCACGCCAAAGAAACCACCTTCCTATTCTTCCCCCAATGAGGCTTTGCGCCGTCTTTGACAAACGCCATCTGCTCCATTTCCTCCATCACATCTTGGATCAACCTCGGGGTCAACGCATCATCCGCTCGGTAATAATTGAAGTCAATGACCACAGAATCTTCTGTCTGGCCAAGATAAGCCTTAGAGCCCTTGATAAAACGTATGAGTATACCATTATAGATATCTATCCCGCAAAATCTTTCTGGTTTCAAGTCTCGTAGCTTCTTTACGTCTAGGAAAAAGTCTCTAAACCTTGAAACGGGGAATATCGCAGTCGTTTCGTAGAATGAAAGACCGTTATATCTCGGGTCCCATGAGCAAGAGAGATCAATTCTAAAGGAAGACGAGTAAAGACAAGAACCAGAACTTTGGAGCTTGCCTTGGGTTCCAATAACCGGATATCCGGTAAAGAATAAACCATTGTTCTTTAAACCTTTTCCAGTTAATTTCTTGTAGGCCAACGTAGCATCCGCCGTTTTGCATTTCCCATTCTCGCTCTTACTAGTTTCAAGTGCCTTCTCTGCAACATTTTTTAATCCAAATATTTTTATTTTGAACTTCTAAACCGGACATAACCGGATATGGTATTGCTGTTGACTATATGAGAAAGGTAATTAACTAACCTAATGCTCGAACCCCTTTGGAGATCAAGATAGCATTGGACTGAAAACCAATGAAGTCGTTGACTCCGTTGCCGGAGACATCGTCCGGTGATCGGTGATCATAACGGTAGACCGCAGTGTTTCTAGAAGGATACCAAGTTAGAGCACCTCCATTGGAGGTTTTTAGAGAGGGTTCTAAAAAAAAACCAATAAAAATAAATGAAAAAGAAAATAAAACCAAAGATCCGGTGCCAAACTAAGGGGTTTTGGAACCACTAGACACCCCATACGTGTTCTGTTCTTATTGGCCGCCTCTCTTTCTTCTTCTATGGTTTTTTTTTGTGTCTGAGAAATCTAGTGTTGTTGCTCTCCTTCTCCAGATCCGTTCATTGAAATCACCTTGTAGGTTCGAATTATTTGAGTTTTTGTATTGATTTGAAGCTTGTGAATCTCGTTGGAAGTGAAATTTGGTTTTGCTGATGAGATTAGCTTTGATGATGAGATTTGAGATTTAGCTTTGACTTTGTATTTGTTTGTATGGAGATAGCTTCTCACATGAAAGTAATTGGGCGTGATTGAGTTTCCAGATGGATTACCTCCTACTACGTCGACAAGTATGTGTTTTTTATCTTTTGCTTCAGATTCATAAGTATATATCTTTTGGAATAAAGGTTGATAACTTATGTTGAAAATAATATATAGGGAAAAAGGAGAATCTTTCAGAGATGGAGCAGCAACTGAAGAAGGCAGAAGCTGCTCAAAGGCGAAAAGTTCAGATTGAGAAGGCTGCAAGAGAGTCCGAGGTTAGTGTTATTTCTCTATCATCGCTATGAGCATCTAAAGTATTTGTAAGCTCATGACAGCGATGGTCTTGGTTTTGTTTCTTCAGGCAGAAGCCATTAGAAAAATTCTAGGATAGGATTCGAGCAGGAAGAAGCGTGAAGACAAAATTAAAAAATGGCTCAGGTACACAGAGAAGCCCACCTTATTTTTGATACGTTATTTCTGAGTAAAAACTGAGATGCTGACAATTTGTGTCATATGCGTTGATGAATTGATAACAGGAGAAAGCTGCACACGAGGAAAGGGCCTCAACAAGCTACATCAGGACAATAATGGGTCCTAATGGAACAACTGTTTCATTTCCCATTGACAAAGTGTCTAGCCTGTTTGATCCCAAACCATCTGGGTATGGTTCTTTTTCACAAAACTCTGTTTAGTTATGTCTCATATATGTTAATGAGAACAATTGCTAAATCAGATTGTTAATGAGTTCATGACAAAGCTTCCTCTCTGCAGTCTCAAATGTTACAAGGTAGTTCAGGAGCAGCATCAGTAGCAGACTGCACCGGTTTAGATATTGATTTGATTTTTTCTGATACAAAAGGTCAAGAACTCAGCTCTCTGAGTTTATAGAGATTACAGGACATGTTTTAGTTTTTCTTTTGCTTTGCTTCAGACTTGTCTGATTGGATATAGTTCATTTTTCATATGTGAGATGAGCTCATGTTTATTTGAATTTTTATTTAGGCTTTTCTTTCATGTTTGTTTAAAATTTCTAATAATAAATTTGTATTTCTGTTTTTAATATGTTTTTAAGTCATATTTGTTTAAAAATTTTATGAAATCTAATAATTTATAAGTTTTATAAAATTTAAATTTAATAATTCAATTTCTAAAATAAAATAAAAATTAAGAGCTTCATAGGAGTTCTCCCAATGGACCTTCTCAAAACTAATTACAATATTAAAGGTTCTAAACTTTATAAAGTACACAATTAACAATTAAATTAATTTTAAGAACCCATTAGAAGCTCTAACCAATGGATGTGGTCTTATGTCTCCAAACTCGAAATTCTTCCCATACTCCATGAACATGACTTCAAGAGCCACGTCGGACGTGAAGTTATACGTTATACTTCTCTTGATTGCTTTCTCAATCGAAAGCTTCACCTATAAAATGAGATTGGCACACAATAACAAAATGAGAAAATATACTCCCTCCATTTAAAATAATATACATACTAGATTTTAATCCGCGGTAACATTTCATTTATAGATATAAAATTTTATATTATTTTGTATATAATAATTTATAATAATATATTGCTGTCATTTTAAAAATAACTTAATAGATGATATATAGTTCTAAATATTAAAATTAAACATATTTTAACAATTTTATTTTTTGTAAAAATTATTACATAATTTATGATATTAATCATTTTAAAAGGTGAATGCTATTTTAGTCACTTTAAACGGTGAATGATATTTTATTTATTTTTCTTAATGAAAGTATTTTTCAAAATATATTGGTTTACCAATTCAACATAATTTTAATATGCTTGCACAAAAACATAATATTAATATGTAATTCATTAATTACTTCTATTTTAATATAATGTAGAATATACTTATAAAATTTATAAAATTAGCATATAATTTCATTATTTTTTTTATAATAAAATTTTAATTAAAATTAATTTATACTACTAATTGTGAAATTAATCAGTGCATTGATTAAAAAATATTTAAATTTTTAAAAAGATTTTGTTAGATTTTTTCTCAACAAATTTTGTTATTCCTAAAACTAAAATTTAAATTTATAGTTAAAATGGATTTGTTATTAATATCCTTATAATTATTTAGAAATGTTATACATTAAATAAACTAATATAAACAATTAAAAAATTATTTGACTATATGGACCTAGACTTATAGTATGGCTATTTTGTAGTAGATAAAAATGGATAAGATTTTTTTTAAAACAAATGTTAAAACTATATATTTTAATGTATTTTATTATATAATAATTATAAATTACAAATTTCTATTATTGAAAGTTATAAAAATAATTAATCACAGAAATAATTTGATTTTAATTAAAATTTAATATATTTTACTAATATATATATGAGGATTTTAAAATATTAATCATTTTGAAATGGAATGAATATAAACAAAGAACATTTTAACGCGTTATGTGATACCTTTGAGATGACTCCTAAAACACCTAATGATACTTTAACAGCATTAAGAAGCTCATCATCTCTCCCTTCTTCTATACTAACAACCTTTGCGTAACCTTCCGATGAAGTGGCGGGAACCACAAGGTTGATTCCGACAACATGGTCATGAACCGAACCGCCTCGTCCTGACCACGAGCTTCCGTGGGACCCAGTACTAATCAGACCACCGATACTCACTCCTTCCCAGTACGGTGACATTCTGATGCTAAACCCAGCTGCTTCCACTTTATCGATCAGCTCTCTCAACGAAACTCCCGAATCAGCCTTAATCGTTAACCGTTCCGGTTCGATTTCGATAACCGAGTTGTATTTTGACGTGCTAATTAGCATTGCGTCTGAACCGGAAGGACAAGCGAGTTTAGCTATGGTGCTAGAGAATTTCGTAACGGTTTTGACCTTGAGATTGTGCTCAGACGCGTAAGCCACGGCTTTAATAAGCTCCTCCTCCGTCGTTGGGTAAGCGACCTTCGCCGCTTTGCAGTTTGTCCGGTCAGGCCACACGCCGTACGTGTTCGAAACGGTGCAGCCGGTTTGATCGCATTGAACCGGTAGTTGTGGTGGTACGGAACGGACGGTCCAAGTAATTACGAGGAAACATAGAATTAAAAGCAATAGTGTGTTAGAAAAACGCATGAATATACGGAGAAATTATGTGGATCTGTTAAGTTTTTTGGAGCTTATGGTAGTGACTAGTGAATCACAGATGGAGAACTGAGATCATTGCTTTGATGGAAATAAATATTTGCCAGATTTCTATATTATTAAAGTTGAATAACACGAGATTATTTGGCAACATGGATAGTAATTAAAAAAAATAACAATGTTTGAAAACATGGATAGCAGTAAATTAGAAAAAAAATAATAGACTTATGCTATTAAAAGAATTGAAACTCCATTACATTGTATTAAAAAATAATGGATCTATGTTACTTGATATATATATCTAAATCAAAATAATAATTTAAAATTAATTTATACCAAAAATTCATTCCAAAATATACATATATTCAAAATTTGATTTTTACTAACATATTTTCCAATAACTATTATAAAAATGCTTTCAATATATATAATAAAAATACAATACAAAGCCTAATTTCAAACACCAACTTAAATTATGGTTTTTATATTTCATTTTAAATTTTAAAATATAATATATGTGATTATTTATATGATTGTACGTATAAAATATTATTAATTATAAGAAAACTTATTTGATGGTACGTATAAAATACAATTAATTATATGATAACACATATTTTGTAACCTATGATGACACATATATGATACATATATATAGATATATAATAGTGATTAGGGGTGAGAGTTCGGGTTCGTTTTCGGGTCTTTTTGGGATTTCGTGTTCCGTTAAGATTTGGTTCGGATTTGGATAACCAATTTAAATAGGTTTGGTTTAAATATTTGGATAGATAATTAATAATTATTTAAGTATTTTTGGAGTTTTGAGTATTTTTTAACTATTTAAGATATTTACGTTTAATTATTTGTATTTGTTTTCAAGCATTTATGCGAACTTAAAAGTATCATATATATTATTGATGTTTTTATATATATTAAATCTAAAAATAATTAATATATATAAATATATAAATCTATTTTGGATATCCAAAATACTTCGGTTCGGATCGGATTAGGTTTTAGTTTTTCAATTACCAAAATTTTGAATAATTCGGATATTTAATCAATTCCGTTTCGGATTTAGTACTACTTATTCGGACTGGGATCGGTTTGATTCTTCGAATTCGAGTTTTTTGCCCAACCCTAAATTGTGATATAAAAAACAAATTGCATCATATTTTTTAAAATAATACAAAGCCCAGTTTCAAACACCAACTTAAATTATGGTTTTTATATTTCACATTAAATTTTAAAATATAATATATGTGATTATTTATATGATTGTACGTATAAAATATTATTAATTATAAGAAAACTTATTTGATGGTACATATAAAATACGATTAATTATATGATAACACATATTTTGTAACCTATGATGACACATATAGGATATATATATAATAGTGATTAGGGGTGGGAGTTCGGGTTCGTTTTCGGGTCTTTTTGGGATTTCGTGTTCAGTTTAGATCTTTGAGGATTTGGTTCGGATTTGGATAACCAATTTAAATAGGTTTGGTTTAAATATTTGGATAGATAATTAATAATTATTTAAGTATTTTTGGAGTTTTGAGTATTTTTAATTATTTAAAATATTTACGTTTAATTATTTGTATTTGTTTTCAAGCATTTATGCGAACTTAAAAGTATCATATATATTGTGGATGTTTTTATATATATTAAATCTAAAAATAATTAATATATATAAATATATAAATCTATTTTGGATACGCAAAATACTTCGGTTCGGATCGGATTATGTTTCAGTTCTTCAAATACCAAAATTTTGAATAATTCGGATATTTAATCAATTCCGGTTCGGATTTAGTACTACTTATTCGGATTGGGATCGGTTCGATTTTTCGAATTCGAGTTTTTTGCCCAACCCTAAATTGTGACATAAAAAACAAATAGCATCATATTTTTTAAAAAAATACATCCGCACAGGCGTGCGGATCAAAATCTAGTCTTATATTATTTTCTCTAAATTTATTTACATGGTCATCTATAAATACTTTGCTAAAATAATAGTTTTCGGGTTTTTGTGTGAATGTGTGAACAAATCTTATAGTGTGATATTAGTTTTTATTTCACCATGATTTATCCTAAGAGGCTAAGAATTAAAAAAAAAAACAATCCTATAATCTAAGGTCTGGATCAAGACCTAGATTATGGAAAGTATCGTAGGTTTAAATTTTGAACTATACAACCATATTATATGGATGTTGGTGTAACGGATGAAATCAGTAAATTTTATTATATTTTATCTTACACTAATAACGTGATTACATTGAAAGAATAACCGATGTATTATACTATAGATTATATTATATAACTTTAAGACTAGCATAATTAAAATTTTGAGTGAGGGTTATGATTACAAGTCCTTAACATTGGTGATTACTTACCAAGAATATGTGTTGCAAAAAAAGAATATGTGTTGCAATTTAGACCACCTCCAATGGGAGGTACTTAATGAGTATCTAACTGTTTATAAAAAAAGAAAAAAAAATATAATAATTAGAAGAGAAGAGAGAAAAAGTATCTAAAAAAATACACTTTTTGGTATTCTTGAGAATTTTTTTTACCATGTGTTGACATATAAATGTTTTGAATTTGTTTTATATAATAAAATTTAATCAAACAACTAATTGATATTAAGTTATATTAATATTGTGAATTTTGTATATCAAGTTGAGAAAATTTGTTGATAAGGGTGTTCTTAGACTAGTCCAATATAGTATTTTAGTTGGTTACGACTCCATAGGATCGGTACCATCATTACATGGAGTAAAAGCCAAACAAACCATCTGAAGTTATTGTTCTACTTGGCCAACAATATTTATAACTCCATCCATTCCGGTCCAGCTTTTGTAGGACCGAATTTTAAATTTCGATGGTTTATGTAACTACTTGGCATGACACAAAGATTGAATTTAATGGTTAGTTGCGCGAAAGCAAAAATAATTGAGACAGATCTCAACACTAGAACTTAAAGTGTATTACGTCTGTTGGCAATTAGATGTTTGGATTTCTAGAGTTTAACGTAAGAATACATGCGTTGCTTGTCATGTTTGTATGTAGCTAACTTTTTTAATTGAACAAGTAGATTCTTTAAAGACGGGTATATTTTTTGTTTTACAATATTTTTTAGAAATTTAATTTTTATATTTCTATTTTTTATAATATTTCTAATTTAATTAATAAAAAGTTTTAAGAATTGTATTAAAATAGTTGAATCACAATTATATCAATAGGTCATGTTCATGCTTTAATAGAATAGATACATTCGTCTATATTAATTCTGTTTTCTAGGAAATACCAAATGACGTACGTTGTCGGCTTTTTTTTGTTTTCTGGATAGTTGAAGCAAAAAATGATGTTCAGTTTGTATAATAACAACATGTCCAACAGAGAGTTTTATCATGGGATTCTGAACATAAATCTACTAGGTGAGTACGGGTATAAATATTTATAAAGTTAATATATTATAATTAATTGATATTTACTTTTGGTTTTAGTTCAATTTATAATTTATATGTATAATTTATATTAATAGTATTATATTAATTTTATTAAACATATGATTTGGATATGTTATATCTAGTCGGTTTGGTTGTTTTTGGATCAACAATTGATTTGTTCATCACTTGGATATATTAGATTGCATATATTTCTCCGAATTCAACTATAATTTTTTATTCTAAATGTATTTAATTTTAATTAAATTATTGTTTGCATTTATATTAGTTATTTTCTTAGATATGTAAATATATTTTAGTAAGATTATGTATAACGTAATATATATTGTGCTTAGAATTAAATAAAAAATAAACTAAAGTGTTTAATTCAAAATTACATAAATGAATATAACAATAATATTATGAAGTCTCATGCATATATATAAAATTATATTGTAAAAATTAGTTAATATTTTATTTTCATTTATTAATAGGTTTTGAGTCATCATGTAATTTATATGTATAAAAATAAATAGATTCTTATCATAAAATTATATTTTATTGTAGCTAGATATTGATTTTAGATATAAGTTGGATTAGTCGAGTCACTCATGTTATGAGTATATTGAGTTACATATATTCTTTCAAATTCAAACTCAAAGTATAGTTATTTTTATTCTAATTAAATCAAATCAAATTAGTTTTATTTCTCGGTTAAATGTGTATGTATTTTCATAATATTTATTAAAATTATATGTTAAGTTTTAAAAAATATTAGAAAACAAAGAGATGATCAATAGGAAATTACATACATAGGTATAGCTAATAAAGATTTGTAAGATCATAAACGAATATCAATATTTACAATAATTAAGATATCTTATAAATTCTAAATAATTGTATGCGTTAGATCTATTTAAAGGTAAACTGAAAATTATTTTAAATAATTTAAAAATGAGAATTCATAATTGGTTGGGTATTTTGATTATATGTATATTAAGTTCCACAAACATAATGAAAACATAAAATTAAAAAGAAACTAAATATTAAGAATTTTTTTAATATTGATAAAATATAATATATATATATACCTCATTAAAAGTGTATGTTATTTAAAAAGATTCTGTAATTATTTGATCAACATATTCTTGTCATAAACAATTGTTTTTAGGTTCCATTTCTAATCTAAACTATTAAAACTGAAGTACATTTTGTACTTAGCTCTGAGTTTTCTTCAATATTTACCATTCCATGCCACTGAAATTAAAACACAACCGTTTAACACATCTTAACCCATTAATTCGCTTTCTGTAAATCAAGAGAGGATAAATGTTTGCTTAGCCCAATATTTCGCATGTTTGTTTTAGAGTAGCTTAATATTTTTTGGGCTTATTATACCTGCTAGCACATACCATAATAACAACTTAATATCTCTAAAGCAAACCGAAGAAACCAGTAACGATTTTTTTTATAAATTACCTAAATCATTACAAACCAAATGATTAATCATAAGTTTGACAAAACATGAAATTTAATTTTGATTAGATAATGTATCTACACATCGACCATTTCTTAACATTCTTTATATCGATTTTGAATATGTACAACAACATTGTGTATACTAATCTAACCAAGTATGGTTTAGCGATTGTATTGTTAACCCAATTTATTATTTCTTTATGATAATTTGGTTTCGTCTGTATAGATAATAATGATATCAAAAGATTTAATCCCAGTGCAAAAACAAAACTAATTATGCTTTATTTCCATCAAAAATCGAAACTATTTACGATTTCTACTTCTACGCAATAACAATTAAGATTTCCATCTAAGATCGAAACTGTATATTCCTTTTCAAAAACAAAACAACATTACGATATATTAGTTCCTATTTCTACGCTTCGTATCAGTAAAGGATATCAAATAACTCATACAATCAGCATATTCTATTTTTAAATCTTGTGAAACACGTACTGCCTAGAATTAAAAACTGTATATTCTCTTTTTAATATGATATCATAAAAAGGAATGAATATTAATTAATTTATATTCGTGTGATTCTGCGTACAACTCACAAATAACTCCAAATATTTTATTTGATTTTCTAATTTAACCTTCTCTTTCCGCCGCCAAAAAAATAAAAAAACTTTCTCTTTCCAAACGCCAGTATATATATCTCATCAATCTATCGTCAAAAACATAGCAAAGAAAACCTAAAATCAGAAAGATGTCCATCCTGACTGCTTTACCACTCAAAAAACTTTCACCTTACAAAAACAATTGGAGTTCAAGTGAAATGTTTGTATTCATGGAAGCAACACACATCTTTCGGAGGTGATAGCTTCGAGATGATTTTAGCAGATGAATAGGTAACTTTTTGTTGATAACGTTGAATCTCTTTATAACATTACTTATTTGTCTTTGAATCTAATATGACTGTGTGTTTTTTTAGGGAAACAAGATCCATGCTACTTGCAAACTTATCCGTCACTTCAGCTGGTGGTCAGTATCAAACTACAAAACATAAGTACAAGATCATAGCAGACAATGTTCTGTTTTGAAAACCTTTACCAGTTGGTGTAATAAGGTATGTAATTTAAATAGCCACATATGTCTTATAGTTTTTTTATGTTTCGATGTGTTCTTTTTTAAGTTTAGATTACTATGTGTTCTTATATATCCAATTAAGAAAAGTTATTATAATAAATTTCCCCTTTTGCTCTTTACAGGTTAGTCTTTCACAGGTTCTCTCTTATGGAAAAATGTTGCTGGTTCAGAAAGCCAAGTTGTTATTTGTGCAATCAACGTAACATCTTTATTTTCAAACATTCATTTCAACGTAACATCATAAGATATAGGGAATTAAATTTGGTGTTATATAATACTGTCATATAACATAAATCCAAATATGCATCACTCAAGAAAATAAAAACCAAACATCTAAACTTAAGGCAGGGTTCTTCAACCTAATAGCTTAATCTAGACTTTCCTACTTTTCTTGCGGCTGTGAATGATAAGTACGGAGTTACCTTGCCGTGGGATAAGTCTGTTTTCCATTCCATGTTGGCTTCTTAGTTATGTTGCAACTTGATTACTGGCATTTGTTTTTCAGAACGTCCAATATCATGTAAAAAGATTAATATAATTACATCATGGTTGTGTAAAAAGATCAACAAAACTTATGAGAACACTTGCATTTAACATCGACTACCTGATCAGCGTGTCTTCCCTTTTCTCTGTGAAGTTACAACTGATGCTCATCTCTATGTTCCCCATGTATCTGCCTGAGCTTTTCTTTAAATCATTTATGTTCCCTCTCTCTTTCTGCATAACGAGTCGTAGGTCCCTGTTACTAATTTCTAATTCCTGAAAAGTAAATAATATATCAAATATTCTTTATGATATGAACAATAATGTTACCAAAACATGAAATTAAGAATTACTTTTCTCATTTAATCAGACCTCATACAATGAAGCTAATTTGTTAACGCATTCCATCCTAGATTCGATTAGAAGAACCTATGCAAACAATAAAAATCTGAAATCTATTCCAAGTCCTTCAATTTTTAATGTTCATAATAAAAAAAGTTAAGTCTTCACCCAAAGCAAAGGGAGTTAAAAACATGCGAGAGCTTTGTCTATCCGATCAATAAAACTCGAACCCTACCATTTGTAATTACAAGTCATAGTCAGTTCAACAGCATTAATAGCAACAATGAAAAAAATAATAATACCAGTGGTGAAACTCCTTCCCCTTATGATCCGAACCGTTCAAATTATTACAGCCGTTCTTCTTATTTGCAGAACCAGTTTCAGGACTGTAGTTAGCAAATAAGGGTAAACTTTCTTCTTGGATGTGAAAAGTCGGTAAAAAGACAACGAGTTTCTGTTTTTTTTTTCCTGGACAAAAAGAAATATGGGCTTTGATTCATGTTTTCAGTCCATTACGGTTCAATATTTTTATATTTGTTAAGTACCAAATTTTTAATGATAAGTTGATAATAAAATGGGCCCATTGTTTAATTAAAATGAATCTTGCCTTATCTAATTAGCAAAACTAAATAACTTATTTTGTATGTTCTTAATGTATGTTATGCAACCACTATTTTAAATAATGTATTTTGATTTTTTTATAAATATCAATATGAAATTATATTAAGCATTTTCAACTTTAAATACAAATATAATTTCAAAAAACCAACAAGTAAACTTTAAACTTTCACATTCTACATTTTAATTATAGTTTTCCAAGTAGAATAAATAAAAGCACTATAAATGAGAGAACACAATCTCATAGTTTATAACTGATCGCTAAATACATCAAGGAAGACACAACTTTGTAAATAATTATGAATATATAACTAGAACATCTAAACAATTATGTTTATGGCATTGTTAAATTTTGATAGCATAAACATACATCCGCGCGCCCGCGCGGATCAAAAGCTAGTATCTCTTAAAAGCCAGCACTAAAATTGTGATTGTTTTGTGAAATCATATGATTTATAAGTATTTTTGTTGTAATTGTACGATATTATAGTCAGCTAAATATTATGAAAAAACATTTCAATAATAATAATTGTAAACCATTTTTAGTCAATTAAACATATATTGGTTTATGTTCTTTAATTATTTTATGTAATCACCTAAAAAATAGATAGATATAAAGAAAATATTTCTATTACTTTCAAAATATATCTATTTTATATTGTATAAAGTATGTTTTAAAGGAATAATATTTTTTTAATATCAAGATTATCTTTGTGAATTTTTTTTTATAATGAAATCACATTATATAAAATATATTCTTTTTCATCTAAGAAAAAAAATAGATATAAAGAAAGTATTTTTATTACTTTGAAAGTATATTTTTGTTATGTAAAAATATGTTTTAAACGGAATATTACTATTTTGTGAATTTTCTTTTTTAATGAAATTTTATTATATATACATATATTTTCGTTTTTAAATTTGTTTTTAAACTTTATGAATGTTTATTTTTTGTATATGTTTTGGAAAAAGTAAAAAAGAAACTAAATAAAAAATTAATAATGGTACTTAAAATTAATATTTTTAATTCATTAAGGGTACTTTTGTAAATAACCGTCGTAAGAATTAATCTGAGCGCGACACGTAGAAAAATGACTTCTCAAATAATATTATAGAGATATGCTTGGGTTTATAAAAAATAAAAAAATTATTTAAAGAAGTTCTTCATGAATTTGAATATATTCAACGTAATTAACTACACTATCTTTATTTCACTATATTTTAAAAATTCATAGATACCTATCTTAGTTGATTCTAGAATTTTCATATAAAAAAACAAAATAATATTTCAATATATAAGGATATAACTTATAATATGGTTGCTAATATATGATCATGTTGAATAAATGAAGTTCCATTTTTATTTTTGAAAACATAAATGAAGTTCCATGTTTGTTTGTCGAATAATGATATCAGATACATTATGTATTAGCAACCATAGCAAAAAAAAACTTTCGGTCGTTAGAAATTTACAACTCGGTTGGTTGCTAATATAATAGAACAAACTATACTTTGATCCGCACATCTGTGTGGGTAATTTTTCATTTTATAAGTATATAGATTTTCATATTATATTTTGTATATAATCAGTTTTGATAATATATTATTGTAATTTCAAAATAAATAAATAGATAATATATAGGTGTAGATATAAAGTTTAATATATGTTAACAATTTTTTTTTATATAAAAATGTTACATAATTTATGAATTTTAATTTTTATAAACTGTGAATTATATTCTAATTTCTCTAAAGGGTGAATGATATTTTTCATTTATTTAAATGAAAATATTATTTTAATTTATGTTAATATACCTATTTAGTATAGTTTTCATCTTTATTTCATTTATCACTTCTATTTATAAAAAATATCATATAATTTATTTTATTTTGTTTTATATAAAATTTGATTTAAAATTAGTTTATAGTAATATTATATTACTAATTACGAAATTAATCATTCACTAATTAAAAGGTTTAAATTTTTATAAGATTTGGTTAGATTATTTCTTAACAGATTTTATTATAACTAAAAATAAAATTATTTTATTATAACTAAAAATAAAATTTAAATTTACAGTTAAAATTGATTTATTCTGTTAATGCAAAAAATCAAATAGATAAAAATGGTACTTCTCTTTTAATAAAAAAGATAAATATGAAACTTATATTCAGCAGTAATTCTAGTAATTTAATTTCGTCTTTGAAAACTTATTTAGGAAAACGATTCATATTATGCATTATGCACATAGAAAGGGGGAGACAGAGGCCAAGGCCCACACTTCTTTAACAAAAGAACAACAAGCCCGTGACATCAAACTAGCTTTCAGAATTATTTTATCTGACATAATCTCAGCCGTTAGATTTTATTTTTCCTCATGACCCATTCTTACTCAGATCTAACCGTCCATATTCCTCAAGGGTCTTCAACAGATGGGCCGCTTTTCTTCTCCCTCTCGCCGTACACTCTCCTTCGAGCGCCAGAGCCACCGCCCTCGCCACTTCCTCCGCCGGCGCCACCGCAATCTCTTCGCCGTCAACTCCTCCTCTTCCGTATACCACCGCAAGTATACTAATGGCGTTTTCCCTCCCCCTCCCGGCCAGCCTCGCCATCACCGCCACCATGGCCGGCACCGTCATCGCGTGACCACGAACCTCCGCCGCGCCTTCCGCCGTCGTGCACATGAGCTCAAGCGCAGCTAATGCGCGTTCCACCGCAGAGATCTCTAACCCCGCCGCAGTCTCCACCACCGCTCGAGCGGCTCCCGCCTCGACCGCCACGTGGCGGTTACCTTCGGCGAGGCAGAGCGCGAGGAGGATCTTGGTGGCGTATTTGGCGGTTACGATGCTGTTGCTGCGGAGGCAAGAGACGAGGCCTCGCATGAGACCCGGAGGACAAGTCGGATCCGACGGCGGGTCAGGTACGACGACTCGCTCGAGCAGCTGAAGAGCGAGGAGCTTGTCGGATTCAGAGACGGATGCGAGGTGAAGCTCAGCGATCTGGAAGGTTTCTTGGAGAGTGGTGGCGACCGGAAGAGGCGGCGGAGGAGGAGGAGTGGGAGGAAGAGTGACGGTGGATGGAGTTTGGTCAGCGTGATGCGGGAAACGCCATTGAGTGAAGCTTTGAGAAGTGGAGGTTGATGAGGATGAAGAGGAGGAAGGGGTGGTGGTTGGCTTACGGTGAGGAGAGGTTGGACTGAGGACGTACTGTGTGCAGCGGCGGAAGAAGCCACAGGAGAAGAGAGGACGCGGTGGCGCGTGTGGTTTCGCTTTCTGGTTTGCTTTCATCATCGCTGGAATAATGATGGGAGCACTTATTAAGTGAAGTGAAGCGAAGTGTCTCTTCTTTAAATAGTAAGAAAAATAATTGTTTCGCACCAAATTTGTCAGGCGTTTACACATGGACTGTTCCTAAGAGCATCATTATCCCAAAAATTCATTTGGAGTTTCTTAATTTTTATTTTTTATTTTTTCGAATTTAAAAGAAAAAAAAAATTTAAAACAAATCAATCACGAGTCACTACGTGTCAGTGGAATCCACGAACAGTGTAAGAAATCTTTAAAGACCAACTACTATTTAGTAGTTTTGATAACCGATTTCTTAAAAAAAAATGGATCATACGCGAGATTCACATGCTAACAACCCCTCTAGTATCCTTCGACAAAGATGCTATAAAATTATCACTCTTATTAAACCATATAATAATTATTATTGTTACTGTCATTTGCATGTATACTAGGCAAGGAATCTTGGAATATAGTCCAAGAAAATATAAGATGATGAATTAATATGTTTTATCAAAACAATTAATATGTTTGTGAATTTAAAATGAGTGCCAAAGGTTCAACGCAGGACTAATGTGACAGAAGTCACAAGCAAGAGTATGTTAAGTACTCAATTTCCAAAGCCTAACATCAAGAATTTAGTTAAGCCAATATTGATTTGTTTTCATGAACATTCTACAACTGTGAAAAACCAAAGAGAGGTTTTAAAACCTCTGAAGGATCCAATCACCTCCATTTTTCACTTAGTTCCTTCTTCTCCGAAAGGGCCCAAGTGATGTAGATGGCTGCAACGAGTGCCACAATCGTGATCAAGAGAAGTGCGTAGCTGAAATCGTCTGTCAGGGAGTCGTAGGTCTTTGAAGGAGCAAGCCTTGTGTAGAAGAGATCCACTCCATAGGCAAAGACGTGTGTTGTTGACTCTAGCTTTGCTGGAGCTGTTACTATGCCTCTTAGACCTTCTACTTTGAGGGAGTGTGTGATGTACGACTGTGAAACATGACAAAGGCGCATAAGACTTGATACAATGGGGAAAAAAACTAGGACAGGGCGCAGAAACCAAACAAGAGATTGAGTGAACCTGAGGAATTATAGGTAATGAATCAGTCAGAGGGATGATTCCTTCTTCTTTCTCAGCTTGCGAGGGGTTAAGTGTCCGTCTTGGATCCACAAATCGTTTATCAAGTGCCAATATCTAAATCATTCATTGGAATATTTATCAGTTTTCCAATTCCAACCCGTAAATTATTATTATATATGATGTGATATGTAATCTACAAACCTGATCACCGATGGTACCAATGAGAAGCTGCTTTGAAGTGATACCCTTTGCTGTTGATGTCACCGCGATGGTTTTCACTGACTGAGGGAAGAAGTATGACTGCGACTTTGTGAACATCTCTGGTCTTGAGTATGAAGAGATTGGTGCTGTTAGATTGTGCTTTCCTAGAACAAGTTTCCAGACATTTTTGTTCTCCTGCAAATAAAGATAATGTTTCAGAGCATTCAAATCAACTGATTAAATGTTTTAGATATGAAGGTCATACCGCCCGGGACTGATCATAGATCTCAACCACCGTAACCTCGTACTTGTGAGCTCGAAGATTGAAGTAGTGGTAAACAACCCAATTCTCACTAAACACCTGCAAACAATTTTTTTAAAAAGGTTAAGAAAGTTGCATTTGAATCTATTCACAAAAAGATATGAGATGAGAACTTACAGCATGAACAGGCCCTTGGCAGCCTTGATGTGACAAACGGTGAAGTATACGCCCAGTGACGGTGTCAATGAGGTATACTACAAGTGCTGACTCCTCTGGTGTAACTGAACCAATCTCACCAGCGCCTTTTGGTGACACAGTGGCCACAAACAGCAAGTTTCTCGATACGTATTTATACAACACGTCTTGGTCTGTGCTGACTTTGGCTTGCGTATGAACAACCTTGAAAATACAATCAACTCACACATTTAATAAACTGAAGCATATGATGACTAGAAAACCAATATTTAATACCTCGTTTGGTTTTCGTGTTAGTGTTGAAATGATTTTCTCTGATTCCGAAGGAAACACAACAGTCCAAAGCTCCCTGGTAGTAAAGCAGTACTCATCTGCTGTCTCACCAGCGCAACTGCTCTTCATACCGTGTCCTCTGATAATACCATCATCACCCTCCACATTGTACCAATACACATTCTGAAACTCGCGTTGAAAGATGCCGAGAGCCTCTGGAGTTTTCGGGTACAAGTGGACGTGACCATCAGTATCAGCTATCAGATGCAAACGTTGCTCCGTTGAATCGGTAAACAACGGAAGAGGCATAACTTGGACAACAGAGTGGCCAATATCTGATGAGCTAATCTCCTTCCCTGTGTACACATCTACAAATGAAAGCACACCGGGGGAACTTGAATCTGATCCGCATCTGCCGACTACGAGAACTGAGGGATTCTCGTCCATGGCGTGGTGATGAGGGACCTGCCATTGGTACAAGCTAATACCGCTGGGGCGTGCACAGGCTGGAGAGTTTAGCAGCGTAGACCAGACAATCCTCCCGTCTCCAGTGTGCAGAGCGAAAAGCTTTCCAGCTCGAGTAAGTGCTATGAATAATTTACGAAAGCCGTTATGGTCACGGGTGAGTTTGCTCCTTCCAGAGCTCTTCATCCTCATTTCTTGAATTGCTACCACATCCTCTGGGCTTGCTAGCAACAAGGACCCCTTGAGCTTCAGGATGTGCCCCTACAGAAACAAGATCAATTGATTAGGGTGAGAAAACAAGAAGAATGTGCTTTATCTTATAGTGCTTATAGTGCTGGGCATTTGGGTTTTTGGTTCGGTTCAGGTTATTCGGTTTTCTGGTGTTTAGGACCCGTTTAGGAACTTGACATTTTTTAGGATCGGATCCGTGTTCAGATAATGTCGGGTTCGGGTTTCTATTTTTTTATAAAACCCGACGTGGAACCTAATTAGAAATACTCCCTCTGTTTTTTAAAGATGGATGTTCTAGAGAAATATTTTGTTTCCAAAAGATGTATTTTTCATGTTTTCAAAGCATATTTTATCAACTAATAATGAAAAATTGTGTGTTTCAAAAATATTAATTACATTTCTTTTAATCCTATTGGTTTAAAAATATAAGAAATATAAAGTTACAAAAAACTATGCATTAATAACTAAGTTTTAATATGGTTTCTTAATAAGTGTGAAAATCCTAGAACATTCATCTTTAAAAAACAGAGGGAGTAGTTCGGATTTAAAGCCCAAAAATCTGAGTTAAACCCAAAAAAATATTCGGGTGATTATTTTTTTGATATTTTTTATTTATAATTGTATTATATATATATATATATATATATATATATATATATATAAATTTAAAAAAATTAGTTTTTAATTATATTTGGAATATTCAGGTACCCGGTTCAGTTTCAGCTTTTCGGGTTTAAAAAAATAGGAACAGTTCAGGTTTTTCTAAATTTCGGTCCGGTTTCGGATTTCAGTTCGGTTCTTGTTCGGTTTTCAGATAATATGCCCATGACTATTATTATCTTATGCGCCACAACTCCATGGTAAGTAAAAAAATCCAAAACATAGGTCTAACAACACTCATACCTTAAGCCAATCAACAAGAGTGTGTTCCACTTTCGCCACTGACACACCATCCTTCTCCACAGGTAGTTCCGCCGTCGTAACATCAGTAACCGAAGCCAAGCCTTCCTCCCTACTCCAAACAATTGCCCCTTGTTGCAGCAACAAGAGCGAGTGATCTTCCATCACGATAAGCGCCCTGAACCCATTACTCCTGTCCGTCTTGATATAGTTGTTTATGAAAACTCTATCCACACGCCCTCTGTGTTGGTCCATTTGAATGCTCTCTCTAAGCAACACAGTATCCAAGTCGTCCACGAGTTTCACCGTGAGGTGAATCTTGCTCCCTTCGTGATGGACCGAGGCAAATGCCACCTGGTCGTCTGCGACTGGAAGCGAATCGCTCATGGCTGTTTCGTCGGATAACGAGTCTACCATCTCCAGCTTTCCTTGGTCACCGACACGCACGAAGATAGTGCGTTTGTTTACTTTTACAGCGAGCATGTTGCTAAGAAGAGGCGATAAAATCTCAGCCTCTCCGGAGTCCTCAACGAGACTTGAGATAAGAGTCTTCTGGAAGCTGATTTCTCCATCCACGAAGCTGATAGTAACCAAGATTGACCTTGTTGAATCAAGAACAACGACTTTATCATTTGAAACTGCTGAAATTTCGCCGGAGAATCGACCAGGGAACGCCTTACTTTTTTCTGCCACAACCTCTCCACTTTTGGAGTCAATCTGATAAACAATGGCCTCAGATGAGTGAAGGAAGCCCAGCACGTAAACTATACTGCTCTCAAGAGGTTGAAGAACACGCTGAACTTCAAACCTGTAAGAGTCACCATGTAAGAGTCAAACCTTGCATGTCTGCACTTGAAGCAACCTCGTTTAAATAAAAAAAAGCGAAGGCTGTCATCATTACCCTTCCGCTGTGAAATCCTTTTTCCAGAGAAGCTCCCCATCTATAGGAGAAACAGCATGAAGGTACCCACCACCGAAAACAAGAATAGAGTAGTCCTTGTCAAACTTCAAATTCACCTGCAAGGCAGCTCTAATACATAAACAAGAAACCAAAGTAATATGATGACACAACTAAGATTTTGGATAACAGAACTCTTAGGTTTATATTACTAACCGGCACGGATAAGAGTGACTTTGAATGCTGTGCGCTGTGGAGCGACGTTTCCCACACCATTTGGCCATCAGGAAGGTTCCATGCTCTTAGCATACTTCCTTCTGATGAAAGGGTAATAACATCTGAAAATATAATTTTGAAGAGTTAACACTGTGGTACATTAGTGTGAAAGCAAACACAGTGTTTGGTACATCAAGACATGATTCTTTACATTTTCCCAAGGCAATGTCAACCCCATCGATAGCATCCTTTGTCCCAAGGACATGCCGCCAAACTGCAGCCAACCCAAAACAAACAAACAAAAGTAAGAAAAGGAGACTCCAAGATTGAACATGGATAGTATCAAAATCACTGTTCTTACATATCTCCCCATGTCTGAGATCAAGTGAGGCAACAACATTCTCCTCGGTTGAGACGATAACACGCTTTCTCCCAGTCTTCTGAGTGTGGAACACTGCGTGCTTCACTTTCCCAATGTACCGTTGGTGCCTACGCAATACAAACAAGAGTGAGATTCTCAACGAAAGTTTACTTCTTTCAATCATACCTTTACAATTCAACATCCATATATATAGGCTAAAGTAAGTAGCTTTACCCGATCGCATCTCAAATTAACTGGCAAACCGAATCGTATTACGACTTAATTAATTAACTAACTAATAAGATCTAAACTACTCTATCCGGTGCAGATTGGTTTAATCTAAGAAGAGTTACCAGTCCATGAGGCCGACTTGATCTTCGTAAAGGGAGAAAGATACAATCGCGGATGATACGAATACGATAAGGAGAAGATACAACCTAAGCGCCATAGCCATGGCGTTTGCTGGTTAGTTTTCTTAACAGATCTGGTGAGAGGGAAGAGAGCTTTTGGTCTGGAAAGAAACAAATCGTAGGAGGAGCAAGCCAAAGTCTTCTCTTTTGTTTTTTTTCTGTCGAGTCTAATATAAGCGAATTAACTTTTATTTTTTAATTAAATCTAAGAACAAAATATCTTAGCTAAGTTAATCAGAAAATAAACATAGAAATTATTTCGTACTATAATTTATTTTGATGCTTACAAAATTAATTTATGTAATTATCTGGGTCATTTTGCATTTACCATAAGTTTTGCTACACTAAACAAAATACACAACATTGAGAAGAGCTAATGCTGTCGTGAGCCAATAGTAATAGTCCACTCGTTTATATCCTCTGTAATTTAATTAAGCTGAGAAAAATTTATCTTAGTAATTATTTCGTGCTGTAATTTATTTTGATATACTTACATAATTAATTTATTGAATTATCTGTATCACTTTTACATTTACCATAAGCTTTGCTACACCAAACAAAATAAACAACGTTGAGAAGAGAAAATGCTGTCATGAGCCAATAGTAATAGTCCAAGTGTCCCTCGTTTATATCCTCTATGATCCAGGTCCGGCAAGTGGCGGTATCTACTGCGGTGACGATCCAGGAGGAGACGAGGCTTGCGGCGGCCATGTTGAGGCCGGAGAGTGTGGTGGCGACGCTTGACATGGACTTGGGAAGCTCGGAGTAGAAGAACTCATTCTGTGCTATCGAAATAAGTGCTTCCGAAATGCCTCCTAGTAGCATGTATGGTAATAGCCACATCGCAGACAACAGCGTACCTCCCTCCTCTCTCTAGTGTATATCAACCACACAAAAGAGAAAACACTCCAATGATGTTATGTTCCAGCTAACTACAATGTCTTTAGACATGTGTTCCAAAATTTTAAATTGGGCTCTGTCTCGTGATTAAATCGATCGGATTGTAATATAGAACCATCTATATTGAAGACTTACAGCTCTTTTTCTTCTAACGTACTCCACTATCGCTAGAGTCGAGATGCATAGCACCGATATTGCAATCCCAGCTCCCATTCTCACCATAACTCCCAGTCGAAAGGGCTTTTTTAGAGCCCAAGACACTGACGGGATTACAACAAGATCGTAAATAACAAGGAAGAGCACGAAGGAAATGATCATGAAAACGCCGTAACATCCCGGAGGAATCTCGAAACCCTTGATGAAAGTGCGACGATCCATGGCCTTGGCTTGAAGAACTATGAAGGAGGCTTGACAAGCTGTAACAAGTGACAAGATGATTCCCGTTGACCAGATTGGTAGAACGTTGACTAGAGATTTAAAGTCTTCTACTTGTTGTACAGTACACAGCTTCCATGGGTTCTGTGAGTTTCCTGTTAGGGTTTGGTCTTGCCTTGGGTTACTAGTGGCGCAGGCTTTGTTCAAATACCTATAATCAGAAAATAATACAAAAATAGAAGGTTTTCCTTACAGAATCGTATGTGTGGAAAAAGTCATCAATAAGATAAAAGTTCAAAAAAAACTACCAATGTACCACTTTGTCAAAATATTTTAGAAAAGAACGTCGGATAGATTCAACAATAGTATTCATATCTAAAAATGTACATATGTGAAATCATGAAATTATGATGATAGTTACATTTTTTTTTTAAAAGTACATATGAGAAACATGTACATATTTGCTAACCTCAGGAAACGGCTAAGTGAATTTCAAAGTGATACATTCAACATGAATTTATATATGTAGTCTACATCATGACAATATTCTCTACTTATGAGTACTAAATAAAGTTACAACCATATTTAACGTACGCAAAGTATCAATAGTTTTCTACTTGTAAATAGTAAACTAATATACCTCAATTTCTGGCTAGGAATTGAAAATGAAGATCCTGTTTCTTGATGGTACGATATAATATACTCCTCTGATGACAAATCAACGTGCTGGTTCCTAAAAGCAGCAACAAGAACCTGGAAAAGTCCAGAAACGAGGCCATGCTCACACTTAAACTTGACATAAAACGGAGAAGCCGCAAAGAACAAAGCGACCGATAGAGCCATGGAAGCGAGAGAGACTCCAAAACCGATTTGCCAACCATACTTTGTCTGAACGAAGACGAGCAACGACTCGGAGAGAAAGTAAGCGAGCATGACCGAAAAGTAATACCAGTTAAACAGAGTTTCTAGTGCTGACGTGGAGATGCGTGTTGTGTTGTTGAGTTGGAGCTGATCGGCGGCGAAGGCTAAGCAGGAGGACCTAACGCCGCCGGCACCGATGGATGTGAGGGTAAAAAATGAATATAGGAGAAAAAGTTGGAATGGTGTGATTGGTTGGCATACGTCTATTGATTTGTCGCATTTTGGTTGGATCATTGCTGCCAACCATAATGAAAGCATTCCCTACACAATAAGGAAAGTGAATAAAATTCATTAAGGGATCAGTTAGAAGTTGCTTACGTATCCATTATGGAATACATATTTTGCAATCGTCATCATTAGGATAATTATTTATTGTTAGTAATTGAAAAGATAGGACAAAACTCTTGAAATAAAATATGGTGGTAAAATAAGAGATGACAAGATGCAATTTTATTGAATACCTTTTATTGTAGAATAGTTACGTGACAAATTTATTGAATTTTATTAGAAAACGAGGAATTTTAAACAGAAACTACATTGTCAAAAAAAAAAACAGAAGCTACATTGTTGACAAAAAAATGGAGTTACATCAAACGTTAATTCATATCATTAGTTAATTTCTTGTCACGGTGAGGGAAAACTGGAGGAAAAAAAACACTTTCTTGCATGATTACAAAACTGAATATGTGTTGTTCAAAAAAAAAAAAAAACTGAATATGTAACTCAACTATAAGTCACTGTAATACATGGTTAAATATGACTGCACGGAGTAAAAAAAAAAGATAAACAAGCCGTGAATATATACTCTAATACTCATTGGTTAAATATTTTTTTTTCAAATATACTTTGAGAATAAAGATTAAAGACTAAGAAACAGAAGGAAAGAACGAATTAAATCAACTTATTGTGGTTTTCGTAATTTGTAAAATATGTACCAGAAGGCTAGTGGAGGATCCAAATCCGATAAGAGGAAAACGACCCGTGTATGAATCAGCGATGAAAGCACAGATAAGAGGGAAGAAGTTGGTGGCGGCAGACCAGAGGAAGAGGATGTTGGCCGCTTCCGTCGTTCCCATGCCGTACTCCACCGTCAAGTAAAGTATCATGTTCGGTACTAATCCGTAATATGCAAGTTTCTCCAAAGCCTGACTTGCTATCCAAAAACGTTTAACAAATTTTTTATATATATATATATATATCCTACAAAGAAACATGTATATGTATATAGATACATACGAGACTATACCAAGAATACACGAAATGGTCGAAACAGTGCGTTTTTCCGGGTGCTGGTCCGTAGCTTTTCCGACGAGAAGAGCTTCTTGATCCATGTTGGTTTCTATTGGGTGTTCTATGAGTCTTGATAGTATTAATATATGCCTATCTACACATTTTATTATGACAACTTTGCTAAGGAATCTTTTTGTATAAAATCCGTCTTATATAAATACAAATCCGACGGAAAGAAGCTAATCACGTTTATCATTAAAAGAGAGAGAGCTAATCAGGCTTTTAGGAAGAGAGCGTTTCTGGTCATAGTCCAAACCCTAAATCTTCGGGCCGGATTCTACTAACGAGTCAGTTTATGCTAATGAACCTAAGTAACACAGGCCCACGTCAAGTAAGGCAACTAGCCTACTTCGTAAGCACTGAGGCTGAACGATTTGTCGACTGCAACTTGAGCACGTACCTTATCCAGATCAATTGGCTGGAGATCAGGCTCGAATCATTGGTATCGCAGAGAAGGATTCAGGAGACTATGAAAGATCGTCTTCAATCTTCAGCCCCTAAAACACTAATTATATCCACATGTTTGTTGTTGTGCTAATAGCCTATATAATAATACCTTTCACTTGACCTGAAGCAGCGAACGTATATACTTCATAAATCCTTTCAAATAATTTACTGAAAGTATGTTGATTCTTGAATGATAATTCAGCAAATTGTTCTCCAAAGATTTTTTTTTTTAAATCAAACTAAAAAGGTATTTTTGAAAGTTTTTCCTACAAAGACAATGCCTTATCCATCCTCCAGGAATACCCCATGAAAATACTATTCTATAATCAGTCCAAAATATTTATTTTATTTCTATTTTTATAAACTGTTGGCACTGTAGTATCACATCATCCAACAACCAATGCAGGACAAGAGAAAATCATCCAACAACCATTGCAAAGTCATTTCATATTAAATCTTATAAAATTATGTCAATTTGATCATTTCATCGACAACTCGCAATTATTGTATGTAAAAGAGAAACATATACATATATAGAATTCGAAGTAAGATTTGGACTTTCAAAGAGAAATACTATGGCATTTTATATATTTTTTGTTAGTATCAACGACACTTAGTCAAAAAAAAAAAAATCATCGACACTTAGTCTCTGATTACTTATAATATTGTATACAAAAGTATGAAGGTTTTTAATTAAATTAATTTAAACATGATTGGTTATTTAAATGTCAGTGTACACAGACTCTGAAGTATTATATTTACCCACTTATTATAGGGCCCCTTTATTATATAACGACATATGTACCCTTAATTATTTAGTTCTTGTTATAAAAATAACGGGAATTTTATTGTATCGCGAAAATTGGAATAAGAGCAAAATTTATATCCGTAGAATTTTTAACACTGATAGAAAGAGTTTATTATAGAAAGAAGAGAAGGTTGAGGAATGCGTTACAATGAACGAAAACGTTCGTATATATAGAAAGAAATTTACTGTGCAAATAGTGCAGCGGGCCTCACATCCTTTTATATTTTCAAACAAGGCGGCTGCTGCTTTCATAACACTCCCGCTTGGGGACCGGTGTCACTATCCATTCTCGCTTAACTTCTTTGTTGCCTCGTTAAAAACCTTTCCAGGAAAACCTAATGGGAAAAAACCATAGTAAGGTAAAAAGAGTACAACTACGTAAGTTCTCCCTCGAATGAGCAGTCATAGATCCTTCTGATGACGCATTCCAATGTTGTGGATGTGTTTTCTGAATACCGAGGTAGGGAGTGATTTTTTGAAGAGGTCGGCTGCATTGTCGCATGATCGAACATATCTTACTTCAATCTCTTTATTCTTCTCGAGCCCTTGAGTGTATGAGAAAAACTTCGGAGGTATATGTTTGGTTCTATCGCTTTTGATATATCCTTCCTTCGTTTGAGCAACATAGGCAGCGTTATCTTCATATAGAATAGTTGGCTCCGTATTTTCGTCAATCCCACTGCTTGAACAGATGTGTCAGCTTATTGATCTTAGCCATACACATTCTCTACTTGCTTCATGGAGTGCGATGATCTCAGCGTGATTTGAAGAAGTAGCAACAAGTGTCTGCTTCTGAGAACGCCAAGATATGGCGGTGCCTCCAATTGTAAAAACATATCCTGTCTGGGATCGAGCTTTGTGTGGATCTGACAAATAACCTGCATCTGCAAAACCAATCATTTGACCTTTTGAACTTTTAGGATAAAACAAGCCTAAATCAGTTGTTCCTTGAAGGTAACGAAAGACATGTTTAATTCCATTCCAATGTCTTCGTGTAGGAGACGAACTGAATCTCGCTAAAAGATTAATGGCAAAGATATGTCAGGTCGAGTACAATTTGCAAGATACATAAGAGCTCCAATTGCACTTAAATATGGAGTTTCAAGACCAAGTATTTCTTCATTTTCCTCAGATGGTCGAAACGGATCATTTTCAACATTAAGTGATCTAACGACCATCGGGGTGCTAAGAGGAGTTGTTTTATCCATGTTAAAGCGTTTCAATACTCGTTTGGTATATGTAGACTGGTGTACAAATATACCCTTTCGAGAATGCTCAATTTGTAATCCTAGACAATATTTTGTCTGCCCGAGATCTTTCATCTCAAATTCTCCTTTCAGATAGTTTGATGCCTTTTGGATTTCGTTTTGAGTTCCAATAATATTAAGATCATCAACGTACACCGTGATTATCACAAATCCGGATGTTGTTTTCTTTATGAAAACACAAGGACATATAGGATCATTCGTGTATCCTTCTTTTGTTAAGTGTTCACTGAGACGATTATACCACATTCGTCCAGATTGTTTTAACCCATATAATGATCTTTGCAATTTTATTGCACATAACTCTTTAGGTTTGGAACTTAACGTTTCTGGCATTTTAAATCCATCTGGGATTCTCATATAGATATCAGTATCTAATGATCCATATAAATATGCCGTAACGACATCCATGAGACGCATTTCTAAATTTTCATTGGCCGCTAGGCTCATCAGGAATCTAAATGTGATTGCGTCCATAACAGGAGAATAAGTTTCCTCATAATCAATTCCTGGCCTTTGAGAGAAACCTTGGGCTACAAGACGAGCCTTGTATCTTGTATTCTCGTTTTTCTCATTTCTTTTTCGGACAAACACCAATTTGTACCCAACAGGTTTTACATCTTTGGGTGTGAGCACAATAGGTCCGAATACATTTCGTTTGTTAAGCGAATCTAATTCAATTTGAATTGCATCTTTCCATTTTATCCAGTCATGTCTCTTTTGACATTCATATACAGACTTTGGTTCTGGATCTTCGTTTTCTTCATTTATTTCCTTTGCTAAAAGGTATGAGAAAACGTCATCAATATCATCTATCTCATTTCGTTTCCATATCTTTCCATTATGGATGTAATTGATAGAAATCTCGTGATTTCCTTCAGATTCATGATGCTCTATATTGTTGTTAGATTCACAATTTTCTTCGCCCAAAATATTTTCTGTTATTTTGGGAGTATTATGCTTTTCACATTCCTTACGTTTTCTAAGAAGTTTATCCTTTGAACCAATAGGTCTACCGCGCTTTAAACGTGTTCCTGATTCACGTGTATCAACTGCCGTTCCACCGTTTTGTGGTATTTCAATACGAGCAGGAGTATTTGCAGCGGGTATATGTGATTTAGTTACCATTTTGGTATCAGCAAATGCATCAGGTAGCTGATTTGCTATATTTTGTAAATGCATGATACGTCGATCTTCTAGTTCTGACTGTTTCGTAGGAGGATCAATGTGTAATAACGATGGTACACTCCATTTGATCTTTTTTCCTATTTGTTTATTGTCTCCCCCTATAGTTGGGAATTCTTTCTCATTGAAATGACAATCGGCAAATCGTGCCGTAAACACATCACCAGTTTGTGGTTCTAGGTATCTTATTATTGATGGAGAATCATAGCCAATATATATTCCCAACCGTCTTTGCGGTCCCATCTTTGTACGTTGTGGTGGTGCTATTGGAATATAAACCGCACAACCAAAGATTTTTAGATGAGAGATATTTGGTTCTTTTCCAAATACTAAATGTAATGGAGAATATCTGTGGTATGCACTTGGTCTTATTCGAATTAGTGCTTCTGCATGCAAAATAGCATGTCCCCATACAGAGGTTGGGAGTTTTGATCTCATGATCAATGGCCTTGCAATTAGTTGCAGCCGTTTAATTAATGATTCTGCCAAACCATTTTGTGTATGAACATGAGCAACAGAATGCTCTACTTCAATCCCTGATACCATACAATAATCATTAAAAGCTTGGGATGTGAATTCACCACGTTATCTAATCTAACTCTTTTAATTGGATAATCTGAGAACTGTGCTCTTAATTTGATTATCTGAGTTAGAAATCTCGCAAATGCCATATTTCGAGATGATAACAAACAAACATGTGACCATCTACTCGATGCATCGATTAATACCATAAAGTAGTAGAATGGTCCACACGGTGGATGTATTGGTCCACAAATATCACCTTGGATTCTTTCCAAAAACTTTGGTGATTCTTTGTCAATTTTGGTTGGTGATGGTCTTATGATTAATTTCCCAAGAGCACACGCATCACATGTCATTTTATTACTTTGGTATATATCTTGGGTTTTTATTGAATGACCATGTGAGCTTTCAATGATTTTTCGCATCATTGTAGTTCTTGGGTGACCAAGACGATCATGCCATAATGTAACATCTTCTGGATTTCTTTTGATCACAAGATGTGATTCTATAACATCAATATAAGTGTGATGCAATCCATAAGGAAGTTCTGAAATTTTTTCCAGTACAAGGCCTTTGCCTGATTTTTCAGAAGTTATATACAAATACTTCTTTCCATTCTCAGTTACAGACTGAGTGTTATATCCTTGACGGTATATATCTTTGAAACTCAACAAATTTCTCTTAGAATTTGGAGAATATAAGGCATTATCTATGGAAAACTTTGTTCCATTAGGCAACATAAAGTTTGTCTTGCCAATTCCTTCGATCAAGTCTGTAGGACCTGATATTGTGTTTACAGTCATTTTTACTGACTTTAAAGTAGAGAAATATCTCTTATCCTTCAGTATAGTGTGCGTTGTGCCACTATTTGGTATGCAAACTTCTCTACCAATTTGTTTAGTTGTTGTTCCATTTGCTTGCTTATCCATTTCTGTAACACACAGTTAATATCAATAAAGAAAATAAACTTTCATAAGTAAACATGTTATGCATCAATAACAAGTACACAATAATTATACATTAGATATTTTGAAATACAACATTATTTTGAAAGTGAAATACATAATATTTTATGGCATCACTAGGCATTATTAAGCTTGATCAGTACAAGCACTTCAATTATTTTGATGAGTGGCCTCGTCGAAATCTCCCATAAAGTCAGAGGATTCGAGGTATGTCGATGTTGAACCCACAAGGTGTTCATTGAGATTTACTTCCTTTGCCTTGCCTTTAATAGATTCTTGGTACAATTGGCATAGATGCCAAGGAGTTCGACATACTTGAGACCAGTGTCCCTTCGATCCACATCTGTAACAGACGTTCTCATTTTTATGAGTAGGGTTTTCTTGGGTTTCTTTCCCTTTTACCCGATCAGATCGATTCCATGTGTTGGATCCCCTTCCTCTTGGGTTGTTACTCCTTTCATGGTTGCGGTTAAATCGATAACCACGACCACGACCACGACCAAAACCACGATTGTAACCACGGCCACGACCACGCCCACGATAGGAATAATTTCCTTTTTCCGGATTTTTTATATCTGTTGCATTTACCTCAGGAAATGCTTTGGTTCCCGTGGGTCAGGCATTGTGGTTTTTAATGAGGAGTTCATTATTTCTCTGCGCTATTATAAGCGCCACAGCGAGTTCAGAGAACCTCGTATACCCACAATTTCTATATTGTTCTTGTACAACATAATGATTTTTGTGGAACGTTTGGTAAGTTTTCTCGAGCATTTCTGCTTCCGACACAGGCTTACCTCAATAATCTAATTGCGCCTCTATTCTCAATATAGCGGAATTGTACGTTTCCACTTTTTCAAAATCTTGAAATCGTAGATTTTTCCACTCATCGAGTGCATGGGGGAGAGTAATTTTCTTTTGGTTATCAAACCTCTCCTTCAGAGCTTTCCAAAGATCTAAGGGATCTTTGGTTCTCGCATAATCATGCGTAAGATTTTCATCTAGATGCCTTCTCAGAAATATCACGGCCTTAGCCTTTTCATGAGAGGTTGATATGTTGCCTTCTTTTATTGTTTCGAGTATTTTCTCGGAATCTAGATGAAGCTCCATGTTTGTAACCCATGCCGTGTAGTTTGTCCCAGTTACTTCCAAGGCCGGAAACTGAAGTTTCTCGATTTTTGCCTTTTGTATTTCTAAAGCACATAAATAAAAATTATTAGAATATTATTAATATTAAAAGGAACCGTTTACATTAATCATGCAAGCAATTACAAGGAGAAGCAACGTAAGAAAAATAAACCGATATTCATTTTAAATTCACCCGAAGTAAATTCTCCAACGAATAAACCGTAAACAGAAATACAAATAAAAATTGCACATAAAATCAAAAATGCGCGAATCATCTTTCTTGAAATGAAAAATCGGAGAAGAGCGATTTGGAAATATTTGAGAGAAGATAAAATGTTTTGGATGAGAAAATGGAGTGAAAATGAGTTGTATTAATAGATGAAAATTACTGTTCATGACCGTTGGAGAAAGGAAAATTTTTGAAATTTTTTTTTGTGACTGTTGGGGTTAAATCGAGTGCACCAAAAATCAGTCTGAAAATATTGTATTAAACAGTCATTTAAATCTAGAAAATTTCATAAAAATTAATAGAAGTAAAAAAAATATGGCAATTAAATATTTATGTTATGACAACAAATCATGCGATGGCTCAGCCGATCAATACAGAGTAATAAATAAATTTTACGGCGGCTCGGCCGACCAATTAATAATAAACAGAATATAAGGCAGCTAGGCCGACCAATAAATAATAAACAGGATATAAGGCGGCTCGACCGACCATTAAATTACTAATAAATAATATATGCGGTATTCCGGCCATTATATCATGATATAAATAATAGTAGAGGCGGTATACCGACCATTATAGCAGGGTATAAATGATACAAATAAATTTTACCAATTTGGAGAACGTTCGTGCTGATAACGTGTTATAAGAAGAACTAGAATTTTATTGTATCGCGGAAATTTGAATAAAAGCAAAATTTATACCCGTAGAATTTTTAACACTGATAGAAAGAGTTTATTATAGAAAAAAGAGAAGGTTGAGGGATGCATTACAATGAACGAAAACATTTCGTATATATAAAGAAATTCACTGTACAAATAGTGCAGCGGACCAGACCCCACATCCTTTCATATTTTCAAACAAGTCAGCTGCTGCTTTCATAACGGTTCTCGAATTATTAAAATGATTTATTAATTTAATAAAAATATGAAAAACGCTCATGGGAGACTGAGATCAGTCTGAGGCATATCTTCCATTCAGCTTGCAACCACGTACTGCATGAATACGCTCACGTTCAAACGTAATGACACACGGAAGCATATATGCGATGTATATAGATTTGATGCATAGACGAATAATTTTTCTGCTATATATATAAATATATCTTTTTTTTTTAGCAACCGATTGATTAAATTAAGATCAAAAAATTATGGCCTTGGGCACAAATACAATGACAGAGAGGCTTTCGCTAAGGAGTCTGCAGACCCATTAATGGCTCGAAAAATGAAAACAAACCGACAAAACACGAAGGGCGATGTCGGAAGAAAAGCCAGAGAGTCGACGTCCGAAAAAACTCGAAAGAGGTCCGAAGGTCTTTTTCCCGTGGTGATTGCTCTAACGAGTATTTGAGAGTCTGTTTTAAGACAGATTTTGGTGAGATTGAGAGAGGAGGCATGGATCAGAGCTTCCCTTACCGCAAGTGCCTCCGCCATCATCGCAGATGAAACGTGAGATTGAGCGCTTGATCCTCTGGTAAGCTCCCGTCCAGTGTTGTCTGTGAAGATCCATCCTAATCCTGCTGGTTTTGTGTCTGATTTCCACGCTGCATCTGTATTACAGAAAGTCATCGGCAATAGTGTCTCTGCTTCATCTCTTTGATTGATCGGCGAGATAGGGTTCGGGAGATTTCCAGGCTGAGCCGCTTCCCATTCCTTTGAAGCTCGGATTGATTTCAAGACGATCTCTTGTGGGGAGAGTGTTCGATTCTCAAATGCTAACAGATTCCTAGCCGACCAAAGATTCCAACAAATCTAAGGGAAGAGATCGGTAGTGACTCCCAAGGGAGGAAGGTTGATCCACTTATATGACGCTTGAAGGGTGTTTCTGAAGGTCGGTGTCTCTAAAGATCGGCGTCTTTTCATTTTTTTGTTTAAATATATATATATATCAAAATAAAAAACAAGTATAGATTTCCTAAAATTAATTTTTTATCTTTCTAACATTCATAATTCCTAACACTAATATATGATTGTTTACCAACTATTACATTCTATATTTGGCAAAAAAACTATTATATTCTATATTCATAACCGGTTTACACTATTGTCTAGCACTTTGTTGGACATTGGGTTATGCATATAATAATACTTAGCGTTACTAAATCAAGTAGCACTAACCCATGATTTTTGTACAAAACAATAATTTAAAGCATCCTTGTAATGGCAAGCGGCAAAGAAAAAGCTTTCCACCAAGAATATTGTCTTTTAAAGAAAATCAATGCTTTAATACGGACGTATCCGAGTGCACCCGATCGTTTTGACGTGTCTTTGTAGTTCTCAGAATCGTCTTCTAATTACTAGAGTTTTTTTCCGCACTACACGAAGATAATCACTATAAATACATTTTATTTTAATGTTTAATTATAATATGAGTTATCTTGTTGTATTTGTTTGTTTTTAGAAAAAGTTTATTAGTTATATATTGATAATTTTACTTAATTTTGACCCATTTTTTGTTTGGTGTTTTGTTATTTATTGGTAATTAATTTAACTATTGTTATTACAGATTTTTGTGTAATCAAAAATAGAAATTGCATGACTAATTTATAAAACGTAATTGTATAATCACTGTAAATTAAGATCGTAAAAAATTAACTATCAAACAAAATTTAACTAATGTATGAAATAAATAAGATGTGATAATTAGCTGTAATTCACGATGTGTGAAAGTTAAGTCCTGAAATTATTTTATATTTTATATGTTTTATTATCCATCTGTTTCAAAATGTTACATGTTTTAGGTTTTCACACTTATCAATAAAACATAATAAATCTTAGTATGATATGTATATTTTTTTGTGACCAACTATTTCCATAAATTTTAACCCATCAAAATTTAGTAAATACAAATTTTTTTTTTTTGAAGTTTACAATTTACCATTACTATCTATTAAAAGTTGCATTGAAAAAAATAAAATATGCATCTTTTAAAAATAATCATTTTTTTCTAAAACATGTATTATTTTAGAACAGAGACAGTATTTTAGTTAGTTAATATTAGGCCTGGGCATTTCGGGTATCGGTTCGGTTCGGTTCGGGTATTTCGGGTTTCGGGTAGTTCGGATAGGGGCTAGAGGATCCATTTAGTACTTGACCTATTTTCGGTTCGGTTCGGTTCGGATAGTTTCGGGTTCGGTTCGGTTCGGATAGTAAATGTAAGAACCGGAAAATATCCGGAAAAAGTTCGGTTCTCATTTGGATCCGGTTCGGGTTCGGATAGTTCGGGTAGTTTGGATAATTTGGATAAAATATCGGTTATTTAGGGTAAAATATCAAATAATTAAGATGATTTACATAAAAAATTTGGATATTTTGGATTACTTTGGATATTTCGGATAAAACTATCCGGATACTTTTGGGTAGTTTGGATACTTTATAATAATTTAGTTATCCTCAACTATTTTCAGATACTTTTAATAGAATTTTAAATTTAAAATATATATTTAATGATGTTATATGTATATATAATTAATATTTTTATATATTCGGGTACCCGTTCGGTTCTCGGTTCGGTTCCGGTTCGGTTCGGTTATTTCGGATATAAAAATATAGGAACCGTTCGGGTATTTGAGGGTATTGGTCCGGTTTCGGTTTCGGGTATTTCGGTTCGGTTCCGGTTCGGTTCTTCGGTTCCGGTTATTTTGCCCAGGCCTTAATATTATGTTTCATTCAGATAATGTAATTCTAGGACTCGAGATAGTATATTTATATTTGCTTAAAAACTTTTTGGAAAACTCAATTGCTTTTTAATATATATTATGATTAGGTATATATGTTAAATGACAAAACGTCACTAATAATAATCTAGGATCAATATTAAACTTAGGGACATTTATGGAATAATCAACATGAAAAAATTTAAATTGTATGTTAGCTTTAATAAGATAGAAGAATGTTAGCTTGGTGTAGGAAGATAGTGAAGAGGTTGTGTTTATGTTTTTCTTTGGGCGTTGAGTTGATGCGTGTGCAAGATATATTGAAATCTTGGTTTGTATATAATTGTAAAGAAAAGCGTTTTGTATATAAATATATGCAGTTAATATGCTTTGATTAATATAAAGTTGTTGGTGAGGGATTTGTCTTGTAAAAGTACACAAATAAACGTCCCTTGGTCTTAACTAACGAAACATAAATATTTGACTATAGACTTCTTCGTGTCTGCTTGAATCCGTGATCACTTAGGAAAGCAGAGCAGAATGCTCGATGAAAATATCTGGAGTCTACGTGGACATGGTCAAACTTGATCCTTCTAAGGGTATGTGAGCATACCTATGAGTCACACAAGCTATTTTTAATGAACTGTAAAGTTACTATCAGGATAACATATGTCTCTTTTACCATATCTCTTTTACCTGACAGTAACAACCTGATGTTGCATTCTTTCTTGGGAGCTTCCGTATTTATCTCTGAGACTGTTGCTTCTTTCATAGTAACCGTCCCTTTTGAGTGCTTTCATACGCATCGGCTGGCATTTCAACTTTATCTTCTTCCGATGTCCGAGGGTCACTTGTGATCTCTACAATTTTCGTTGGCAGTTTTATTGCTGGTGCATCGTTGTTGTCACTATGAGCTGGTTTCTTCTCGCCTTTAGATGCAGCAAATGTAGTAAGAAATTGCCCCTTGGGAGGAGGACATCGTGCGGACTCCAAATCTACATTACGGCGATGATAGTTTAGCAGTGACAACTGATAAAACCAAGTTTAAGAACTCATGAATTGAGATAATGACTAAAATATAAATAGATGGATAAAAATACAAAACGCTAATTTCGGTCGGTTTGTCTCCAGAAACTATCATTATTTCGCCGGTTTTTTCTTTGTTTTTATTTATATTTTACTTTTTAGCCACATTTATATTTTACTTATGTAGTAGATAATAATAGGTTGACAATTCCTTTCGTTTATTTATGTTCTTTTGGCTTTTCAGATTTGCATAGGCTTGTTAGAGATGTATATGTTCGCATCATCATAGAAGGTGATCATCTCTGGTTCTATTAGCAATAACATGCATAGTAAAGCTATTTCTATTAACACCTGTAGTTGGTCGGGTCTTTAGCCGTTGTAATGTTTCTGTGAACACACAGTTAACATTATACATGCATTTAAAATTTAGTAAAAAGGTTATTTAAATGTCTTTGAGGAGACTGAGCTATTTAAATGTTTGTATAGCTTCTCTTTGCCCTTGTAACCTAGGAGGGACTGTTTCTCTGGTAATCGGAATTTTGTACTGTTTCCGATGCCCCATTAAAGGGTTTAATGAATTTCAATTTTTTTTAAAAACATAAGTGACCTCCTAAATCTTCTTTCGTGAAACAAAGGAGTATAAGTGGAGAAGCAGATAAAGCCAATGGCAGAAAATGAAAAAAATTTGAGTCACGGCGACTATACAAATATCTCTACAGTTTATATAAACGCCAAAAATATAAATAGATGGACAAAAATACAAAACGCTAATTTCGGTCGGTTTGTTTCCAGAAACTATCATTATTTCGCCGGCTTTTCTTCTTTGTTTTGAGATTCTATAAAATCATCCGTTTAAATAGCACTAATAGTCTAGATGACCCAGGAAAAAAAAACCATCTCATATCTTTCTCTTAGATTCTTTTTATTATAAAATAAACGTTCACTAAATAAACATATGGACTGAAGTATGAGACATTAATCAACTTTCTGAAAATCTTATTATAAGAGAACCTCTTGCTTAGCTGCTTAAAAGGTATCAAAAAGGTAATTTCTTCCTAAAGAAAATGGCTGAGGCAAATCAAAGATAATTCAACTATATAAACCTGCAATCAGGGACCATGATTCATGCCGCATATTGCAAACCAAAACGCTTATCGGGAAGTTCTTGCGAGGGCCTCTATCACCCTCTCAAATAACCCGGCAGTGGTGACTGAGTGTGGGTCCTTCTCCTCATCTCATCTAAGGGAAGATTCAACTCTAGATCAATCAATAAACAAAAAATGGATTATAAAGCAGACCATAAATTTTTCTACTTTAAATAAATTAAGACAAAACAAACGCAAGAGTTATTACCATCAACGTTAAGAGACCATCAAAGAAGCATTCAGACTGGTATGAAATCATAAAATTCTCTTGCCCTACAATCTGGCAAATCACATCAATTGGATCAATAGATGAAATACCCTTTTTGACAATTCCTTTATTACAAATAATTACAAAAGTGAGACAAATTGAGATCCTAAATTACACAGTTTTAAGTTTTGAGCACAAAGTAACTGGAGGTGGAGGATACATATTAAGCTTACATGTCAATACAAAGTCGCACCACAAATTCACCGTTACGCCAATCCCAGAAGCAGAAAGTCCGACCAAGTCGTCGAAGGATGGCTGATTGAGCAAAATTAGCAGCAGATGAAGACATTCTCGAGGATCAAATGAAATCTGCGCCGGTTCAAAGGGGATGAGAGTAGATATGAGATATTCGTCTCCGGCGTGTAACATGAACTATATATAAAGAGGAACTCCGAGTCGGTTACGAAACCCACCATTAATGATGGTCTGAGTTAACACTGGAAGATGTAGAGACAAAGGAAGATGAAGAGTTAATGAATTTAGTGGAGAAAGTGGAAATGGATACGTATGTGAGCGAGATGAGTTGCTACAGTGCAGAAACCCTAGATGCAAGATGAATATGACGATTAGGCGACTTAGAAGCTTATTTGGGTCAGAATAGGGGTTTAATAAACTTGGGTCTTGGCCACTTTAAACAAAACGTATAATATGGGTTACAAATGGCCCACCGAATCTATAATATAATGGGCTGGAAATAAACGATTTTCTAAAGTTTCGAAAGTTTTTAAAATCGTGCTGACATGGCATATTTGTAGAATCTGATTAGCTCGAATTAATCTATTGATGTGGACATGCTCTTTGTTGAGCATATTCCCATTTTATTACTTGTTTGATTATATGTTCAAAATACAATATCTATTTATATCTATTCGTAATAATATATTAATCTTACAATAAAGAAAGATAATGGACAAAAGATTCGTAAACTTCACAGAGGAGGCTGGCTATTCATGAGGTAGAAAATGATTTCTAATTAATACATGTTTCTATGTTTTTACGTTGGTTGTGACGTTCAAAAAGATACATTTTGTTTCCAAACGATAACTTTTTTAGTTGCGTTTGTAGAACAAGTTTCTTAGAAAATAAAAACACATTTTAAGTTTTCATATAAATCCAAACTGCATTGCCGTTTGCAGTTATAATTTACAAGTTCATAATTGATTGATATAAAAAAATAATAATAATAATAATTGGATTGATATATGCCAACTTATTTGCAGCCGTCAAAACAGGTGTTTAATATGCATTCTGATAATTTGTGCAAGTTCGAGACATGGGGGCTGATTAGTTGGCCCATTAAAATTGTCTTAGTTTTAATTTTTAATTACATCTTTTAAATTACTAATCATATTTTATATTAGCTTTCAAACGTATAATCTTTTTTTTGTTGGCAATTCAAACGTATAATCAAAAATCCTAAAAAATAACTGTAAAAAATAAAGCCGTTCTCAAAAAGAAAGGATAAAAATCTTAATTTAGAGCAATTTTTAAGTTGTAGAAAAAAACATTGTTGTAGCAATATCTTTAATTTTTAATGTTCATTTAAATTTTATAGCTACAACAAATATATCAGCATCAAAAAAATCGTGTTGACTAAATTATACATAATTTTTGAAGAGTTACATTCTAACTAATCATCCTCATGTTCACAGTTAATAAAAGTTAATCGACTGAACGTGATTAATCTGCCGACTTACTTGATCCTTAGATATTTAGAACAAAGCACATTAATTAGTGGAGAATATCAAGTGGTTCAGACACCCTTTAAATATTTATATGACAGTTTAAGCATTTTGTAAAGCTTTCTTTGACAATTTTGGTGGAATTTTTAAAAAAGTTATAAAGGAGTCAAAAATTCCTTTTCCGTTTGGAGTTATGCATAGTACCATCATTAGAAAGATAAATTCTGAATTAAGAAATTCAACACCTCACAAAAGATGTGCAAGAAAGTTATGTCGGATCCACTCTAGATTTGCGTGGATTGATGTCGGTTAATAAAATTAAAAGCCAATGAATAAACATACTGTACAATATAGTTAGTACTTAGTGGGGAATAGGTAGGCTTTGTGGTCTAAAATAAAATGAAACCGATCAAATTAACCCAAACAACAATCGTATCAAATGTAAACAAAAAGTAAGAATTTGACACCAAAATTAATTATAAGAAACTATTTATGAACCAGATTGTGAATGGCTTATAACCAAGAGATTATGATTTGTAATCTTTCCATTTATCTATGACAGTGTAATCTCCTATATAAGAAACCTCTATGTTATGAATAAAGATAGATTTTTTTCATTACTTTCACAACACGTTATCAGCACGAAACTCTAAAACCCTAAGCTAAAACCAAATCGAAAAAACTCTAACCATCCGGCGATCCGACGAACCCTAAACCCCGATCGCGTCTCTTGTTCCTGCATCTGTTCCAGCTCGCTTCCCCGATCAGCTTCAGCCCAAGGCGTTCCTGATCCTAGCTCAGACATTCGCGACCCGAGAACAGCTCCAGCACGCGACCTCTTCTTCGTTCGCGACAGCATCAGACAGCTCGCGTCCCGTTCGTGTCCAGCTCGCGGCTCAACTCCTTTGGTGGTCCGATTCAACAATCATCTAAGGTTAAAAGGTAATTCAAAACCTAAGATAATCGAACATGGATTGATTGATAAAGAATGAAACCCTAAAATCCTAATCTTTATGAATCAAAACCACAGGGTAATAGATCAAAAATCCTAATTGAGTAAATCGAAGCTCTAAAAGTATGATACCCCAAACCCTAAATCATGTTCCTACATGATTAAAACCCCAAATCGGTTTTTACAAGTTAAAATCCGATAAACCCTAACCCTATATCTATAAACCCTAAATAATATAAGTATCAGAATTAATTATACTATAATTATCAAATCACATATTAAAACCCTAATCGAATATTTTGAAATCAAAACTGTTTTCGGTTTTGATCATTGAGGTTTTAAATCTGATTGAATCTGATGCTATGTTGCTAGAATTGTTTGACCGTTAAATTGATAGATTTATTTTCTCATCCTGCTTGGTTAATTGTTCATCTGATTTAAAATTGTTTAAACCGACCAGCCTGTTTAAACATTGATTGAATCCGATAGGTTGCTAGCTTGCTTTGCTTATATAATCCGATAGGTTGATAGATTGATTGAGGTTTACTTGTTTAAAATCCGAATGATCTGATTGTATGATTCTTGAGGTTTAAGATCATCTCCTAGGATTGATAGTTTTGTAATCTTATCTGTTTTAAATAGAAACCCTAAATAATCCGTATGATAGGTTATATTGATCTTATTAGGATGTCTTAGAGAATTGAGAATCCGTATGCTAGGTTGATCGATTCATGATAAAATCTAATGTCTTGAGGTTTAAGATTGTATGCTAAGTTCGATTAAATTGATTGATATGATTATATGTTTTTGAGGTTTGATAAATTCAGATACTAGATAAATTATTTACACATTGTTTATGCTAAATACCAATCAGCCTTGAAACTGATTCATTGAAATTCATGCTTGATATCTATATTCTAGTATTGCTAAAATCAGCCTTGAAACTGATTCATTGAAATTCATGCTTGAAATCTATATTCTAGTATTCCTAAAATCAGCATTGAAACTGATTGAGTGATTAATAAATTTTTTTACTAATCTTGCTAAAATCCATTGATTGTTAAACCCTAATTGCATGATTAATTGAATCTGTTTTTGCTAGTCTTGATAAACCATAATATTATGAGCACATAGAAATAATATTACTGAGACTTGCTAGAAATTGTCTGATTGATTAAATGCTTTTAAGATTGATAGTCTCATTGTCCTCACAAGATTGAAATTCGAATTGATTGTTTTTAAGAGTAAGGCCGCATGAAAATTATACCTAAATATTGAGTGATATATGATTTGAGATGTCGAAAATCAACCTGGATTTTGCTGCCCTAAATTTCTCTGGAGATAATTATTTACGGTGGACATTGGATACAAAGATTATCTTAAAGTCAAAAAAACTTGGTGAATGTATCATAGAAGACAATAATGCCAATGAGAAAGATTGATACAAAGCAATATTAATTATTAGCCATCATCTTATTAAGAGTCTCAAAGATCAGTATCTGACTATAGAGAATCCTCTAGACCTCTGGACATGGTTAAAAATAGAGATATGATCACCAAAGAACGGTGTTATTACCAAATGCCCTATTTGATTGGATGAATCCCAGAATCCAGAACTATAAGTCCGTGGATGAGTCTATTGCTAGCTGGGCAAAATAATGGATTACTGATGAGAAACAGTGAATTGAGACCTCCTGGATTAACCGCATTACCTGATACCAATAAGGCCGCAGAAGAAGAAAAATGTAACCACGTCCAAAATGATAGACCACACGGTCATAGCCGTGGAGGGTGGAAAGGACGTGGCCATGGCCACTATAACACATTTGGCCGTGGGAATCACTATGGCAGAGGCCGTGGGTATCAACCCAATTTGAGCCATGGTCAAGGCAGTGACCGTGGTATATCCTTTAAACCACAAAGCTCGACCAAATCAGTGTTCCATAAATGTGGAATGGAGAACCATTGGGCTAAGATATGAAGGACTCTCAAACATTTTTGTGACCTCTATCAAAGAGAGTCTGAAAGGGAAGAATCCTGAAACCCACTTGGTATATAAAGATGGTGAAAATAATTTCGAACATGATCAAGATGATCTTATGGAATATGAGACTTATGATTGCCTAAAAGAATCAAGTTGATAATCTGATTTCGACATCAAACTTGTGTAATTGCTTTGCTTGTATGCTTTCTCTGATTTTTATCTCTTTGAATTTATTTCTATTACATTGTCTGCTTAGATTAAATGAATGAATGATTTTTCTATATGAGTACACTGAAAAACGCCAATATAAGTACTAAACCAGGTATCGCCAGTCTGAAAGAAGACTATGGCTAGGCTAATATATTATTGCCTAAGTGTATGCATCTAGAAATCAGTGATGCCTTATATTCACTCAGCTCTAAGAGCAAGAGCAGCCTATTGAGTTTTAAAGATATAAGAATGAATGGTTTCCATATTGAAACAATGGGCGAAAGAAACAAAGAGTTCTTTCAGATATATGTATAAAATATCCCAAGGCCATAATAAGTCCTAAAGACTATACATGCATTCTCTACTGACCTAGACTATGCATAGATCAGTATGATAGAGGCTAAAAGCCTGCGAAAATATACACTTTATGGCACGACCGGATTGGCCATCCTGGTCCAAACATGATGCAAAAATTGATATTCAAAAGGCACACATTAAAAGATAAGAAGAGTTATCCCAAAGAATCTCACGTGTGTAGCATGTACACAACGGAAACTGATTAGGCCATCACCAGTAAAACGGCTACGAGCCCCTTTTTCATAATAAAGACTATATGTCTAGATAATACTGGTGAATGCATGTCCCAAGCGTTTACATGATTATGGTATGTCCATGGGGGCAAGTGTGGACAGTTCTTTTATAAATGTCCATACCAAGAACGGCTTGGCCGAAATCTTTTAAAACGCAAATAGCTGATTGATAGACCATAACTTATGAGGTCAAAACTCCCATTCACAGCTTGGGCCACACGAAATTTACATGCACCTAAGTTAATACGCATCAGGCCATTTAGTGAGCATAGATATCCCCTATCACAATTATTAACGGGTCTAGAGCCAGACATACCCCATCATATGACTTTTGGATGTGATGTCTATGTACTAATTGCTCCACCACAGAGAACTAAGATGGGACCTCAAAAAGAGGATGGAGATATATGTTGGATATGATTCTCCCACAATAATAAAGTACTTTGAGCCAACTATGGGTGATTATATTTGAGGCCAGGTACACGGATTATTTTAAGACCAGAAGGAGAAAAAAATAATAAAGCTGGTAAAAGAATGGTAAAAGAAATAGAATGGAATCAACCATCAATGTCTTGGCAAGATCCTCGGACTAAAGAATGTGAAATAGACGTCCAAAGATTATACATTTACAAAGCTAGCTAATCAAATGCCAAACACATTTGCTGACCCGAAAAAGAATGACTAAGTCATATATATATAAACCAGCTTGTAAAGTACCAACGAATTTGATGTCCAAGAAGAGACACAGTCAAGTTGCTACAGAGTCTAGACAACGTATGAAACGTGGTAGACCAAAAAAGGTTCCAAAAGATAAGAATCCTCGGAAACAAACGAAAGGTGCAGAGAATGATAATCAAAATCTAAATCCAAGGTTACTAAGGAAACCATCCCAGACATGGAGATAAGGCCGGCCGACTCTAAGGTACATGTATCAAACAATGTAGCTTGGGACGCCAAGCTGCAAAGTATTAAAGGTCCTGATAATAATGAATCTCAATCGATTATATCATGTCTGGAACATAATGGAACCAATAAGGAATGTCGACATAAGATGATTTATTTGCATACAAGGTGGCACTTGAATTTATGAATATAAGCGAGGATCATGAACCCACGTCAATATAAGAGTGCGCACTCGTAGAACAGATTGGATTGAATGGAAACGTGGGGTTAAATATTTTAACGAAGAAATGCGTATTTGGCCATATGATTAAGACGCCATATGATGTTAAAACCAGTAGATATAAATGGGTCTTGTGAGGAATAGAAATCGTGAGATATAAAGCTGATGTTGCACAAGGATTCTCACAAAGACCAGTAATAGATTATGAGGAGACATACTCCCATGTGGTGGATGCAACTACTTTTATATTTCTCATAAGTCTGGCTATATAAGAGAGAAAATTAGACTTGCAGCAAGTTGATGTAGTGACTGCATATTTATATGGTCCACTGGATAATGAAAGTACTAGAGGGTATTGAGCTGAAAGTACGGCAAGTTCTCGAGAACAATAATGATAATCATCAAAGTATATGATCTGAATATCCTAGGAACCTCTGGATACAATTTCCCAAACAGTTGAATATCTCAAGAAAGAGTTTGAGATGAAAGATCTTGTAAAACAAAGTTTTGTTTGGGATTACAGCTTGAGTACATTAACAATGAAATCCTTGTGCATCAAATAGTATATACAGAAAAGGGTACTCAAGAGATTTAATATAGACCAGTCTCACCCATTATCTAGTACATGGGCGTGAGATCACTTGTTTTGGACACTGATCCATTCAGTCCAAAGGTGGACGATAAAGAAGTCCATTTAGTCCTGAGATGGACGATGCAGAAGTCTTGTTTTAGACACTGATTTGATTGGTCCATAAGAAGGACGATGAAGAAGCCTTTGATTTTGGTTTATTTTATACTAACCAGCCCAAAGAGGGGTTATTTGGTTTTGCTGATTTGTTTTCAGACAGGTTATGTTTTACACATGGTGGTACACACATATCACAGCAACATCATCCAAGATTTCGTGTGTGTGTATTTGAGGTCGATGACTCAATATGTTCGATCAGATTGTGGCATGGCCGATGGTAAAGAAGAACCAACTATCATGTTCGAGGACGAAGCATATTCTGCCCAAGATCTTCATCACCCACGGATTGCGGAAAATTGGAAGTAATGTCCAAATCAGGGGGAGTAATGTGTGTTGTACTATTTTTCCTTCACCATGGTTTTGTCCCAATTGGGTTTTCCTGGTAAGGTTTTAATGAGACAACATTAAAGCACATTACAAGTTCTAAATGGTTATGGCATCCAAGGGGAGTGTTATGAACCAGATTGTGGATGACACATAACCAAGAGATTATGATTTGTAATCTTTTCATTTTTCTATGACGGTGTAATCTCCTATATTTGTAATCTAACCAAAGAACCTCTATGTTATGAATAAAATTTAGAGAAAGATTCAGCCAAATGGACTGTCCATTGCAAAAAATGGTCAATTGCAAGAGATGGGTTTTTGAGAGTGGCCTTTGCTAAAGGATCAGCATGTCCATTCTCAGTCCGTGGAAGGAAAAAACACGAAAAAGAAACAAACAAAAAAGACAATTTTTCAATATCTTGCAAGATACCATAGATTTCCTTCAAAGACCGTTTGTTGTTGATGGCCCTTACGAGGGTTTGATTGTCTGAGAGTGCTCGAAGATGAGTTAATCCCATGGAGATGGCTTCTATGATCGCGGATCTCATAGCCAGAGCCTCTGCTATCACCGAAGAGTCTACATAGGTCTTGACTTTGATATTTAGTGAGGTTTTATAAACTAGAAAATATAGATCGATTTGCTTATATAGTACTCTTGTGATGGGAAGTTATTACAGTCATATTGGTATTCGATACATTAACAAAAACATGTATTCAATCTTCAAAGGTCATTTACGTTAGAAAAGAACGTTAATGCTTATACTACATGGTACTCCACTTTTTGTTAATTCATGGGTTTTACAATTTAGAACGAAATAGTTTAAAAATCATCAGAGCTCTTTTACTGGATTGTAAAATTTTTAATGTTCTTAAAAATAAGATCCTGGAATTTGAAAAGACGTACATGCGACAGGACTAGACATGTCACATTCTCTATCTTCCTCATATTAAGGATCATTCTATCTAAGATTCAGATGTATTAATTAAGCTTATATAATTATAACTTTTGAGGTGAACAGTCATTTTTGGTTTGTAAACTGCTCCAGTAGCATTCGTACTTTTTCTTAATAGAAACCATTATCAACTAATTTTGATTTTGTTTTGATAGAAGCTTCCAAAATAAAATAGAAGTTCACATGCTTTTAGAGAAAAATATAAACCCTAACCCGAAAAATCTGAGCACATTTAAATATCAAAATCTAAACTTTAAAATCTAAACTTTAAAATCTAAACTCTAATTTATTTAGTTTCTTAAATTCGTAAACGTGGTAATTTTTGCGTCAGCTTGGACAAGTTGCTCTCACTTTGTATTTTTCTTGTTTTACCCTAGCTCGCATTCTCCACTCATTGATTCCGACCAAACAAAAATTAATGATAGTGAGACTCCAATTTACAATTAATAGTAAAAGCTAGTACTCCTTTTTTCTCGTTTTATCTGTAAGAAAAACACGCCACAATTTTTGTTGTTGTTGTCTCAACAGACGCCACAGTTTTGAACTCCCAATGATTTGTATTGATTATTGCACCATCATAAAGTTAGTGGACTTTTTATTTACTTGTTGTTACTTAACAAAAAATTCACTTGTTTTTCCTCTTCTTTTCCGACAAACTAGTGAATTTGAGGGTTTAGCGAATGTTTTACACACGAATTCATTATGGAGCTCACACACGCACCAAAAAAACAAACCCTTGCTTAACTAACACAAAAAGGGTTCATAAACACGGTATTAAACACTACGTACATTACTTATAATAATGATACAAAAATCAAACTGATTACCTTGACAAAAAAAATTAAATTGATTAAAAACGTCGTTAAAGAGAATCAAATTGATCCCATGACAAGCCTTGGTTGAAACTAGGGCTGATTCCGTAGCTATCTTCCGACCACTGCCCCCACGGTGGAGGATATAAACAGTAGTCGACTGAGTCAGAGAACACGAACTCGTTCCCAAAGGTAGCCGCGTGGACGTCGTAATTCGCCCCGAGACTTGGCAGCTCCACGATCTCATCAAGCTCCTCCGACTCAGTGTTCGAGAGGTCCATCACCATAACTAGAGACTCGAGTGAAGAAGTAGAAGACGATGAAGAAGACGTGAACGACGTCGTTGGTACCATGTGTGCTGCTTTGAGAGCTGCTGTCTGAATGTCTCGAGGGTTTAGCGAGACAGGTCGAGGGAATGAGTCAGCTAGTTCAGGGAAGTTCAGTATAGCTGAGGCCCCTTTAATGCTCAAAGCTGCAACGTCGTGCGCACGCGCCGCCATTTCCGGCGTGGGGAAAGTTCCGAGCCAAATACGAGACTTCTTCCTCGGCTCACGAATCTCCGACACCCATTTGCCCCAGTTCCTCATCCTTACACCGCGATAAACCGGGTAAGCGGGCTTACCGGAGTCTCTAACACGTTTCGCCTTCTTTGAGTTTTCGTTTTGCTCTGCCTTGCTTGAGTCAACCACTAAGTCAGAAGCAGAGTTGGGTAGTTGTGTCACTCTCTCCACTTGGCGGCTGTAATATTCCTCAACTGACGTACTCTCTGAAGCTGATGCAACCATTGTTTTACACTAATAGGATAATAACAATTTTGACGGTCTCTTATTCGGTTTTTGTGTTATGATTTATGCAAAGAGTTTCAGGAGAAAAATAAAGTTCGAGAACTATTCAAAATAAGGAAAAAAAGCAGGGCAGCGAAGTGATGAAGAAATGAGAGAGAAACTTTGATATGAGAAGAAGAAGAAGAAGAAGAAAGGTTGGTAAAATGTTGCCTATCATTTTTCTCAGTCACTCAAAATATTTATATGCATTAATATTTTGGGTAAGAGTTAGAAGAGAGAGTTGTTCAAAAAAAAAAGTTAGAAGAGAGAGTTGTTCAAAAAAAAAAAGTTAGAAGAGAGCGAGAGAATGGGACCAAAACAACGCAATAAGTCTATATTGAATAAAGGAAATGGACCCAATCGCTCTATTTTTATATATAAATATATTTATTAGTATAAAACAACACACTTGATGTTATCTGCTTTGGTATCTTCCGGATTTCCAAAAAAAAAAAAAATTGTTATAAAACATATTACGAGACTACCACATTTGGAATGAATATTGAAGGAAAGCCTTTTAGCAAAAAAAAAAGAATGAATATCGAAGTGTATAGACCAACTACTTCGTCCCAGCCGCGTACGTAAAATTTATGAAGTTTGTTTTTTCTTGTTTGTAAAAATAAAATTATGAAGTTTGTTTTTTCTTGTTTGTAAAAATAAAATTATGAAGTTTGTTTCTGCGAAAAACACACGGCGAGACAAGCTTTTTCACTATAGTATTGAAGTGTATATTTCGTCCCAGCCGCGTACGTAAGAATTATGAAGTTTGTTTTTTTTGTTTGTAAACATAAATTTATGAACTTTCTTTCTGCGAAAAACACACGGTGAGACAAGCTTTTTCACTATATTTATCTTATCTTTTATTTGTGTGATAGTGAAATTTTCACCCAAGTTTTACTGTTTTAATATCTTTTACTCAGATCTCTGACTCAACCGATCATGGTGTTTTTCATGACAAGTATATAATGCATTTACATAGATATGTTTGCATATCTGTTGGGATTGTTAAATCTCTTGTCCAATTCTATATTCTCCGATTAGTACGATATTGTCCACTTTGGACCTAAGAGGCAGACCCGCATGAATTTATTTTTGGTTTTGTTATCTCACAATATCATCATGATATCTTCATCTGAATCTAATCATACATGATTTTGGTTTTCTATAAACATGTAATTAAAGTTTTACGGAAACGAGATTTTAAAAAGTAATTTCATTTAACAATTAGTTTTGCTATGGCCTCATAGTCTTTAATCAATTTCTATACCCTAAGTTATGAATTTTTTGGATACCTAAAAGTAATACTTTTAGCAATTGATAAGTTAGACGTTTATAGATTATGATATAAAAAAATACTTTAGCAATAAGTTAGACGTTCATCATAGTGAGATTTATTTTTGTAATTATGTACAGATAAACTAATAATACCGAAAACCTGTTTAAGCTTCTTTTTTTTCAAAACAACAAGCATTTGTTTTTTTTTTAGTCAAAGATTATCAAGGGTGTCTTAACCATATGTCTCGAAACTTAATTTCAGTTATCAAAGAAATTTTGAAAATGAATTTTTTTCTGTTGAAGGTTAAGATATACACCAAAAATTATTAAAGAAAGACACATGTCAATCAATTATCAACAATTTATTTTAATTTGAAAATGTATAGAATTTATTATGGTATCGAAACTTAAATTTATTGATCCATATAAAATCCATGACTAGTTACATTTAAAATTTAATAAGAACCATGTATCAGTCTATTTATTTTTTAAAATTAATAAGAAATTTCATATCTGGTACTGATTTCATTTGAGATAATATGTACGAATACCAATTCCTAAACATTTAAATAAGGTATCCTAATTATATAGGATTGTTAACGCTAGTAATTAAAATGATCACTAAGACACCTTTTTCTCCTGGCATTAGAAAATCTATGGGCAAACTCCTTATCTAATAATAAGACTATCAACCAATGCATATTAGGTTAAAGATGGTTCCAGACAAGCAGACAAATAAGTACATTTTGGTGAAGAAATACAAATGAAGAAAAGAAAACTTCAAGAAAATTTCAGAGGGACATCAATTTGTTCAATCATGGGACCTTATTTGCGTACCTATAAGGACTGACACACAATATATACACATACTGACATAGATAATATCAATTACGACTTCTATAATCTTTTTACTGTTATGTGGGAAATCTTTTAACAAGCCTAGGCTATTTGCTTCCTTATCCCCTTCACAAGATCAATCAAGCTTCTCGTTTCTCGTTTAGAAATTCTTATTTAGACGGAGGTCTCTCGATAAATAAAGCAGGCCCACTTTGAAATAGAAAGCAGAAAATGATTCTTCTGAGTGCTAGTAATTTTTTGGTCAATTTTATGAGTGTTTATTTAGGTAGACAAAACCAAATATCATATCTTCCAGATTAAGCCTTTTGGAAAATGCCTTTTCTTGTACTTCTTCTTTTGATGCAGGAAACTCATTTTCGTGCTCTGTGTTCTGGGATTAAAGATCCTTAAAACAATTATAGGGTCAAAGTTCAATTACGACTGCAATGATAATTTCTTAGGTATTTATGATAAATTTTGTAAACTCATCAAAATGTTTGACAATTTGTTATTATTTTATACTAGGTGATTTTTCCGTACTCATGCACGGATATAAATATTTATAAAGCAAATCATTATAATAATTTATTTAATTTATTAATATTTTGTTTTTAATTTTTAATTATTCTGTTATTTATATTATAATAAATATGCATGGTTTATTTTAAATAACATTATGTTATTTTAATAAGACATATAGTTTGAATATATAATATCTCGACTGTTTGGTTATTATTTGGATATATTAGATAACATTTAATTATTTTGATTCATCTAAGATATTTTTTATACATATTAAATTTTTTATTAATTTTGTTATTTTCATGTAGTTTTATTCTTGTCTTAGATTTGTATATATATTTTTATTAAGAATATGTATAATTTAATATATGTTGTTTTGAGAATCAAATAGTAAAAGTAAACTAAAGTGTTGATTGATTCAAAGTTACATAAATAAATATAACAATGATACTTGATTTAATAGTTGGTCAATATATTTATAATATTATTTGAGAATTTCATATTTATTTAATAATATGTTGAGTCGTTCTATAATTTATATGTATAAAAATATTGCTATAAATAAAAATATATTAGTTTTTATTTAATGTTTGACTTTGTATAAAAAAATTTTGATTTGTCTAGTTACTCATTTGTGGGTATATTGTGTTACATATATTTCATCAAATTCAAGTATAACTATTTCTAATATAATTCAACCAAATCATATTTATTGTATTCATTGCATTAGTTTGGTTTTCATCTTAGATGTGTATATATATTTATGAATTGACAAGTTGTAAATAGCTCCATGACTATGTTAATTTTATAGAACTTAGTAATTTGTTATATGTTAATTTTCAAAAATAAAGTGATGATATGTACAAAATTGCATAAAAACATAATAGATACATTCTAGAAAGGAAGATTAAATTTTTACTTTAATATCAAGATGATTTACTTTCCTTTTTATGAAATCACATTATATATATATATATAAAATATTTTCGTTTTAAGTTTTATAAATATTTTCTTTATCATATATGTTATTTGAAAAATATAAAAGGGAACATAAAAAGAAAGATTAAATTAAATTTTATTCATTAAAGATATCTTAGTTTATGTTATTTATTTTTTTTGTAATAATTTTAGAATAGATTGATTTAAATAAAATCTTAACACTTTTAAAATATATATTATGTTGTTTAAGATTATTTTTTAAAAGGAAAGATTTTTTCTTTACTTTAAAATCAAGATTATTTTGTGAACTTTCCTTAGTATGAATTATACTATATATATAAAAAGGATATTTTATTTTTTTAAATTTTAAATTTTTCTTTATTATATAGGTTATTTGAAAAAAGGAAACCTAAATTAAAAAAGGAAAAATAAAATAAAATAAATATTTAATAATGATAATTAGATATATTTGATTCATTACGGGTATCATTGTAATCAACCACCGTGAGAGTTAACGTGAGTGCGACACGTAGGAAACTGACTTCTCAAATAATCTTATAGAACTTAGTAATTTGGTGTATGTTAATTTTCAAAAATAAAATTATAAAAATAAATTGATGATAGGTACAAAATTACATAAAAATATAACTGATACATTCTAAAAATGAAGATTAAATCTTTGCTTTAATATCAAGATTATTTACTTTCTTTTTATGAAATCACATTATATATAAAAAAAATTTGTTTTAAGTTTTATAAATATTTTATTTATCATATATTTTATTTGAAAAATATAAAAGGGAACATAAAAAAAGATTAAATTAAATGTTTTTCATTAAAGACATCTTAGTTTATGTTATTTAAATTGTTTTGTAATAATTTTAGAATAGATTGATTTAAATAAAAGCTTAATACTTTTAAATTATATAATATGTTGTTTAAGATTATTTTTTAAAAGGGAAGATTGTTTCTTTACTTTAAAATCATGATTATTTTGTGAACTTTTCTTATTATGAATTACACTATATAAAAAAAAGATATTTTTCGTTTTTAAAATTTTAAATTTTTCTTTATTATATAGGTTATTTGAGAGAAAAAAAGATAAAGGAAACCTAAATAAAAAATGAAAAATAAAATAAAATAAATATTTAATAATGATAGTTAGATATATTTGAATCATTAAGGGTATCATCGTAATCAACCACCGTGAGAGTTAACGTGAGTGCGACACGTAGGAAACTGACTTTTCAAATAATATTATAGAGATATATTCGTATAGGTTTGCAATGGAACTTTATTTCATTTTATAAAAGAAATCAAGCCACATGTGTTAAACAAAATATGTGACAAAGTACATTTAATTATTATTATATGCTCTCCATATATTCTCCGAATTTAATTTTGGATCTTGATGTAATCATATATTCTCCGAATAAGCATACACTATAATTAATTCCAGCTGATATCGTATGGTGGGTAGTTTTTATTCCTTACTCAGAGCATATATGTTCATACATATATATATATATATATATCACTATCCTGAGTATATTCATCAGAGAGACATGGCAGACGATAGGAAAAAGGACAACTCGAGCTAGGGGTAGGACATTTAGTCTTAACATACTTTTCTTTACAGTATATGGTCAATGATTCACGCAAATGGTTGTCGTTTAGACCCAATAAAATCCTTCTATGTGTCTAATATTGTGGATTAACATGAAGAATTCTTTAAAGTAGTTGACTGAAACGTAAATTAACAATGTTAATCTACTTCAGAATACTCATCGATCCTAGCTATCCAGTTTAACTTAACAACATTATCTATGTTTATGCTGAAACAAAAACGGTAGTTCTAATATTTTCTTTGTAGTAGCGCTGTTGTCATCTCCGTATTATAATGTAAATTTATATTAATACAATAGTTTGTAAACAGTAGCGGGAAAAACAATTTTATTTATCATGTGTTTTCTGGAGAAAATTTTGGATTAGAAAAAACAAGAAAATTAAGTTACATTTTTGGGAATTTTCGGTTTTATGAAAAAACGGACGATATCCTAAAAAACAATTGCAGTCTTAAAAACGGACACGTCTCTGTGCATGGAAATGATAAGGAACAAGAACTCTAGCCATGACACAACCAGGTGTCAAGTACGCGTACTAGCAAACGCGGTAAAGGATTGATAAATAAGATCATAACTGCAGTTGCTCGATGTAGGCTCTACGAAAGCCTGAGAGCATTTTTATCGCATAAAAAAAAAAGGTTCTTATGGCATAGGCTTCATCGAAATTGGAAATATACGGTTCTTCTATATGTAAAATAAGGAACGTGCTTTATTCGTTTCTTGCACTGTTTGCAGGTCTCATTGACACGTGGCGATCCGTGATTGGTTCTCATTTTTATTTTTGTTTTTTTTAAATCAGCCAAAAAAAATTTAAGAAACCCTTAATGAGTTTCAGGGATAACGACGCTGTCTTCGTTTAAATTTTCATTTATTTATAAAGGCAGTCATATTGGGATCGACAATGTATGTACCATCGATTGATTGAAGTTATTAATCTTAAGATTGTTGATAGATCATTGTGACCAGTCTAGGGAATTCTTTTATATACCCGTATAAATCATTTATTAAGAGTTGACAAAAAATTATTTATTAAGATTGGACTTTAGATGTATTAGATCATTTTTCACTTACCTCTTTATATTTTCTTCTTTTCTCCAAACATACTCATTCGTTTTAACTTCATCACACACACATATATGTACGTATATAGTTTTAAAAAGTAAAAAATGATGAAAAGTTGGAAACCATAACATGGTGTAAGAGACAGACAAAACATACAAAGAAAACATGATTCTGACTCAATAGTACATTAGACATCACTAGTCAAAAATCACCATCCCCATTTAATGACATCTTCTAGTTTTTCTTTTACTCCCAATTTTCGGCAAACAAAATATATTATTATTATTATTATTATTATTATTATTATTATTATTATTATTTTTATTAATACAAAGAAGATATTAAAGCGGAAGACAACATTGACTATTTAATGTCTGCCTATCACAGCTTCAGTCCTGCTGCTTGTTTGTCACATGCGATTGCGGATTGCCTGGCTCATGATCCCTGGCTCATGATATCACCACACAGTGTCTTTGATCAGTAACTTCCAAACGAGAAGTTTGTAGCCAAAAAGGTTCCGAAATTACAAAAAGTTTATGTCGTCTAAGAGGAAAATAATGAAGATATGTTAAGTTGCTTAAAGAAAATGTTTAAATTACACTAAATTTGCATGTCTTGAAATTTCATTGTGTGTGCTTGGGAAATCGAACAGGAAGAAAATTTTAACCTGAGATAAACTTTATGGAATCTTAGTTTTAAGGGTTGTGTCTAATCCTCGTGTACAGTCACAGATGATCGGTTTAAATTGCTTGTGACTTGGATATTAGTTCTTTTGAACTATAAAAATGATTGAACCAACTAACATCAAATAAATAAATCATTTTATTTCTTTCAAAAAAATATCATTTTGTATAGATATTAAGGCAAGAGAATTTAAAGTTGATTTACAATTTTTTTTGTTCTGCCCATTTAAACCTTTTATTAGTTAACTTGATGCCAACCTGGTACAGTATATACAAACTACTCTACAATCTTTATTTAAAAAGTTTTAATTAATTACTAGATCTCGATCCGTGCAACCGCGCAGATTTTTGTTTTCATTTATTTTTATATAAACATTTTGTTTTCAATTCTAAATTAGTATATATTATAATATATATGTGTCTATCAATTTTAAAAAATAATAATTTAACGGTATATTTTTCATTGAATAGATTGTTTCAAACTTTCACATGTATTTGTATCTTCGTCTATATATATATATATATTCGGATTATTATTTCATTATTAAAATCGTAACTATATATATAAAGATTAGTAAAATATTGTTTTATTGTCATATTCAAAAATATTGTAACATTTCACAAATTTAGAAAGTTTTTAAAAAATTAAACTTTTCGGTTCATAGATTTATATTATCGAGTAAATAATTAAACATTTAGTTTTTGTTTAATTTTTAAAATAAACTATATAGTTTTAAAAAAATTTCATTGGTTTAAGATAGTAAAGATTAATCATTGTTAGATAATATGATTTTTTGTTATTTAAAAAAAAATCTTTATAATTTTAAAAGTTAACATCGACAAATATTTAAATATTTAGCGTATAGAGGTATAATATTACAACATTAAATTATATCTATTTAATTTATACTATCTATAAATCAATGAATCATCTATTGTTTAAACTCAATTATTGATAACTCAATAAAAATTTCTGGTAGACCCAAAGTTTAAATTATAAGATTAGATATTAAATGTAACATGACTTTCTATGAATATGTCCATTGAGTCCCTTTTTAAAAAAATCACACATGAATCATGGTCGTGAATTCTATTTTAATATATAAGATTGGTGCAATAACTCTACCCATGTGACTTGCCAAACCCTCAATTGGCTAAAACGTTTGAAAAACCCGGTTATACCAAACAGAATGAAGAATCATATGAAACATATCATACCGAACCGGTTCACCATCATGCCACATGAAATGCTTTTGAACCTTCAACACCCTTTTATGCATCTCAACGTATCTCCTCAATGGGATCGATATCAGAATCTTCCTCAGATTAGGAATCTCCTTCTCTGACACAAACACAGCAAAAGATTCCCAATCCAAAACCTCAAGAAACGGCGGAACAAAGTTATCAGAGACGATAACCGGAACGCAACCGTACAAAACCGACTCCACCACCCTTGGGCTATTCACCTCGTACCCTTTAGCGCAAACGCAGAATCTGCTTTGTTTCATGAACCGGATGTACGATTTGTGGTTGATCCGGTTGAAGATCTTCATATCCGGTTCAGGACTTGAAGACCAATGGTTAAGCAAAATGGGTCTGACATAACCGTGCATGTTACCTGCGAAGAAAGCGAGGATGGTTCGCTTAGAAGGACGGTTACCTCCAACGTTCCCGTTTGGGTTTTGCGCCGCAGAGATTTTTGTTTCTGGCAAAGAGACGTCTTTCCCGACCACGAAGTCTATTCCGACATCGGCGTTACATAGTGATCTGATACAGTTCATGTATGGTCCTCTAGTCTCAGCTGGAGCCTACAACAAATACTAACGTACCATTAGTAAACCAAATCATAATGAATGAATCATCATATCAGTTAAAAGCATTTCAACTCATTTCTATTGATTTTAAACAAAAAAATTGTTTCTATTGTTATATCTATTCAAATTTGAACATTTCCAACTCATTTCTATATTTTATATCCATACAAATCAACTTTTATTTCTTTTTAAAATAAAGTTATTATTTACTCTATATTTATGAGAAGAAATAACAATTCTTTATTTTTATTAACCATATTTAAAAAAAATACTATTATAAAAGAATACATTGGTGGGCTATTATAGAATTCCTCTAAAATAAAATAGAAAATAGAAAATGCATTGGAAATTATCTAACTCCCCGTTTTAAGCTTAAATCACATACCCAATCATGGCAAGCGGTGAAGAAATGATCGGAGCCACGGGTTCTATTCCAGAAAGGGTAACTGGAAACGATAAGATCAATGTAGTCTCTGAGATATTTAACAAGATTCCTACGGCTGTGAGAATCACGAACGTAGAGTTTCTGTTGAAGAATTCTTGAACTGAAAGCAAAGTAGAATAGATGAGCTTTGGTGGGATCTTTTGTCAAGAATCTATGGCTAGTCTCCATTAGTTTCATAAACCATCCTTCTGATGCGTAAACTCCTTCCATTATTGCCTCAGGCTGATGAAAGATTGGCCTGTCCCCATCTGAGTAGATATACACTTTCAAAGTCTGCTCCATTAGCTCGTAGCTCCTGCGCTAAATATTAACCATTTACGATTCAATTGTTTCAAACGTTAATTGTAAGGTTGTGGTAAACATGTGAAATTAATGTAGGCACAATAATTTATTAACTTATAAACATTTGAATATAAGAATTAAGACTTTGCTAATTACTACCCTTATATATGTATTGTTTAGATTGGTTAATATGTTAAACCTTTTGAAGATGGATAGGTTGTGGTAGAGAGGTGCGTAAAGAGTATCATCCTTCTTGACCAAAGCCGCGTTCTTGATCTTGTTTCTTGCATCTCTAAGCTCTCTGTCCACATTTGATCCCCAACGAGGTGCCTATGAACATGAACAAACAAAAAGTGGATCAAAGAGATGATGAGTGGCATGGTCACAAAGAATTGGAACTTAATTATGGTAAAGTTACTTGCATACAAGTGAATTATTAGGACCACTATGCCGCTTCACTAGCATATTGTTCATTTGGGTAATTGATATGACAACCAACGGTGGTTTTTTTGTGCTACTCTCATGTTTTTTGGGTTGAAGAGGGTGATGAGGACTTGCGGTTTCATTGCCTCTACTTTGTCCATAAGCTTTAGGAGAGTTATTCACAAACTTGTGCTCATTACTCTTCAGAACCTCCGTAGTGCTATTACCCGGTCTAAACTCAGAGGTTGCTTCTTGAGGTGCAAGAAACATTTCGTTTTCATCACTTTTAGTGATATTATTGGATTCTATGAATCCAGGAACGGTGCCGTTTCCAAGGGTGCCAGTAGATATTGGAGTGAGCTCAAAGTACTGAAGACCTAGAATGAAGGCGACGACCAGAGTCATGAGAAGAAGAACTCTACATGTTTCTGCTTGGCCTAGAAACCGAAAACCTCGAATTTGATCCATCGCAACCTGATAAGTAGACTAGCTTAGATTTCTATAACTCAACTGTTATCTTCTTCCTGAAAAACAGAGAAGAGGATCTGTTTTGTTCAATCAACCCATCAAATTCCAAAACTAGAGACACCAACTATAAGTGATACGAACTCTAGAAGATGACTGGTTCGAAAACAGAGTTTGACAACTTACATGCAGAAACAGATACGAGCCTGAAGCGTTGGGTCAGATCTTAGCGTTTCTTTGAGGTTTCTCGGAGTGATTATCCTTAAAATAATCAGACAAATAATTAAGAGGCAAAGAGACAAGACAAGGCAATCGATGGCTTTTAATTTTGTTCAATCAAAAGTCTTGACTAATTAAGTATTGGAGAAAGCACTGTGTTTTGAATTGATAAGCCAACAAGGTATGATAAAGACTTCTCTAATATTTTTAAAATACGCCGGTCTTTCCTACTATATTTCATGGACTTAGTAACTTACACAACCCAAGAAATACAATAATGACCGTGTTATATAAAATTGAAGACGTTATTTATGATATGGCTTTCGGTGTCAGCGTTTGCGTCCCGCACTCTCCTCTTGAACGTTATCCAAGCATCGGAAGTTGCGAAATTCACGTGATCCAAACATAAGAAAATCGTTTTCATTATAAAGATAAAAAAAATACTTATGTTACTTGTGGTTTACTTCTTTTTAGGGTGCAAACTTGTGGTTTACTGAAGAGCAAAATTTATGAATAATATCACGGAGATACTTCTAAAACATAATCAAACTGAAATAACAAAGCTAATTGCTAAACCAGCACGACACTTTAATGAAATTAATATATACCCACAATTTTGTTTTGTGTTAAGTGAATCTTGTTTACATGAATTTGACAATTAACACATGACATAACAATTAATCTTTCAACTTCCTCAACATGACCGTTGACTCGTGCCAACCCCATCCTCATCCTCCTCGTTAACATAAGGAGCAAGATTCAAGTAACAATTACCGTGGTAGTTGATCTCGTTACTACCACCAACATTAGGAGTCCTGCTAGAACCACTGCCTCGCCGCCACCGTGAACGGCAGACTACGCAGATTGCCGGTCTCCGTCCCCGACTCGCCCTCCACTTCAGCATGCATTCGTCATGCACTTTGTTCTTGCAAACCCTGCACTTCACCACCGCTCTCTCGCTCTCCTCGCCTCCAACATGTTCACCGTTTACGCTTTTAATGACGTTAATGTCGTCTAGACATATTGGACATGTCGCAGCTTCGTCTTCCACCTCATTTTCCTATACTCAATCCCAATAAATAATCTATGGATGTAAGATATTAGCACATATAAAGATGGTATAACAATCTCAATTATACAAAATCTTTGATGATAACTTGATAAGTTTTCAAGAACAATATAATCATTATACATCGTAACCCTAGCTAGTTCCAATAATATTCCCCCGTTTGTCACATTATCCGTGAATTTTTGATACTTTCATTTTCACAAAACAAAAAAATAAGGAAGAAAAAGAGAGTACCGGTGCAGGGGTGGTGGAGGAGTTAGTGTTTCCGTAATGAGAATTGACGGTGGAGAAAAGCTGAAGAAACCGTTGCTGGAGGTGGAAGCTAGCGAGGCAGTCAGGTCGTGTGGGAGCGGAGACGAGACGATAAAGAAGACATGGCCGGAGTTTCCGCTGCCGGAGACACTTGTCGTCGAGTGGAATGCCAAGAACTCGGATTAAGACAAACAAGATGTGTTTACACGGCTTCTTACGGTCGGGACAAGTACAAGTCGGCGTGGCTGTTAGCGTCACGGTGTAGACGTTACACGTGGCACCGAGGACGTGGAAAGTAGCGTCGTTTGGACGGCTGAGGAGACGGAGCCTGTGACGGAGAGCTCGAATGATCCGATCTTCCACCGGTTGATGAGCCAAGAGATGACGTTGGTCTCGGTTACTGACGTAGGGAGATATTTGATCGGAGTCATTGGACCCGACAGATTCCATTAGTTTTGTAAGAAATCCGTTACGGCAGTTGGAGTTTTATGTGACGTTTAGGTTATAGGTACGGTTACTTATACACGTCATGTGGAGATTCTTTGTATGAAAGGATGACACACGTGTGGAATAACGGCGACGTGTAGGAGATATCAAAGACGGCGTTAGACGGAAGGCAAAGTTTTGATCTAGTTCGGTTTAACGTAGCCTGTTGTACCAAATTAATTAATCTAAGAAAGCTAAAGTACACGCCGTGTGGTGTTATGGATGTAGTGTTACACAGCAAGCCGTTCGTTTCATTGACTTTTCGTTTAAAGCGACGTCGTTTAGAGTTAAACCTCGTGAAAACCCCTCTTCTCAACCTAGAAATCAAAATCAAATTCCTGCTCCTTATCGGCAACAATGGCTTCTCGATGTCGATCGCTATCCAAACCGGCGCTCTCTGCGTTTAGATCTGCAGTGAACAAGCCCTCTCTCCGACCCAAATCAGCTTCATCATTTCTCGGCGTCCCTCCGTCGCCTGGACTTGCAAGGTTGACAATCTTATCTTAAATTTTCCGCCTTTCACTATCCTGATTGATTCATTTTCAGAAATTTGAATTCGTGTAGTTCTGATTTGTGGGTTTTCTTCAATTTTGTTTTTTTGGCTTTGACAGGCCGATTGCTCAGCTAGGTTCGCTTCAGTCGCTGCTTCCATTGTACAGTGCCGTGGCTTCTGCTAGACTGACTTCGTGCCTCGGTATCGATTCGATGAATTCAAGGTCGTTGTCTCAGGGTATGCTCTGCTGTGCGAACCCAGGAGTTTGATATTCTCCATAATCTTGTGTTTAGTAGTAAGCAACTTTTTGTTTTTACTCTTTGACCTTTTGCATATATCTTCGAATTTACATCTTGTCTACTCTCAGTAGTATATTAGAGCTTTGCTACTCCTTCGATCTTCCCAATAAACCACCAGAGTCTGTAGCAGTTTATAACCGAATGACATTGGTAATTGCATTAGTTGGATAGCTCTGTGCAACTTTGACACCCATATTTGTGTAACTGTTTATTGAATTTGAACTTAGAGCATTATCACAGATGTCGCTTCCTGTTCCTTTAACAAGCGATTCCAGAGTTTTAGTTCTTTTGTTAGGAATTACTGTTGTTGCAGAGACAGATTATTTGGTCCCACCATTCGAAAGAAATATTTTGGCATAAGAATGAAAGATGTCATTGTTGGTGCTGTCCTATCTTCGTATTTCTTCTTTTGAACTTCTTGTAGCATTAGATTGAAAACAACTGTAACAAAAATGTTTTTGATGGCGCCATGTGCTAATTTATTATGGTGTTTAATTTTTGCAGAGCTTGGCCTAAGCGTTCCTCGATAAAGAGACCAAGACCTCAGAGATAGGCTTCCTTTGAGATCAGATTCTCAGCAGTTTTTGCTTTGCTGGTCTAACTCAGTCAGTCGGATCAGTTTCTGTTTTTTCGGGAGTGATAAACAGTCTCCTATCTTTTCATTTAACTAACAATTTCTTTTTGGAATATGTACCTTCATTCATAATGATAGAATGTTAGATTGTCTTGTGTCCATTGGTGCTCCTGGATTGATATATCAAAATACGATTACATGAAGTGTAAATGTTTGAGCCAACACATGAAAACGCCCAAAATTATGTGAGCAGTAGATGAATGCCTTGCCGTTTTTTATTATAGTAGATTATACGAAACAACGTGACGTCTGCTGTATTTTCGAACAAACCTTTACTTACCTTCACACTCGGGAGCTAAATTTGCAGCTCTTCAACGCGGAGATTCACCGGAGCGATCGAAGATGGAGAAGAAGCGTGAAGGAGTAATCGAAGGAACGAGTCGGATCGTATCAGATCCTTACTATTTCCTCCATCTCATGGCCTTCTTCTCTTACCTTCCGATTCGCAGCTCAACCGCACAGTACACTTCTCATCGACTCTTCGACAGAGAAGCGTTCCTCATGTTCTCCGCTATCAAGGTTCGTCTTATCATTCATATCAATCGAATTTGCATAGATGATCATACTTGCTTCATCGGTTGCTCTAAATCCGTTGTAGATGGTTAGGGAGGAAACATGGGAGGCCTTCGTCGCCGATAGCTTACTCTATGCTAAGGTTACTCTTACTGATCCCAGATTCAGATCGAAATTGATTGTTCAATCTTCTGATAGACATTATCTTGCTCCAGATCTTTCTCATAGCTGTTACGTTGGTTATGGATTATCGAGTGGCGATCTGGTTTAGTCTCATATTTTCAGGTATGAAGAAAACAATCTTTTGAGCTCAATTTCTGAGAATCTGATATGTATGTAGGAGATGCAGATTTGAATGTTGATATCTGAATGTTTCGTTGTGCAGTTATATATCTTTTAGCTCAACAACCACCATTTAGCAGATTAGGTATGTTGAGTATTCGAGTTATTGCTCTGTGTTAAGGAATCAGAAGTTGCATTCTTGTAAGATGCATAAACGTTTTGCAGGAACTGCGAAGAAGCTAACACCTATGCAGTTGGAGGATTTGCTATCTGATGGGACCACAACTAAATACTGGTTGGTACGTGGCTACTGGCTCTATCTTCTACTATATAGGTGTTGTGGCTGTTGCCAAATTGGTGAAGTTGTTAAATTTTTAGATGATAAGTTGAAAAACTAAGAGTAGTTATTGAGTAATTCAAATAATGTTCTTGCATAGAGCTTACAGATAAGTTCTAATATAGCATGGTGTCTATAACGCGCGAGATAGTACATATAGTTTACCCTTGTTAACAAAACTGAGCTGCAACATCTTAATCAGTAAAAAAAAATATGAAAACTGAAAATTTTGACTCAAAAGGGTGTTGCGATGATGTGCTTTTTACAACTTTGCAGATAGAATTCTATGCGTGTAGTTCATCCAATGTTCGTTCAAGCCGCTGCTTTCCCGAGCTCTCCATCACGTAAGCTTTGTGTAAGAAAGCATATCCTATCTCACTGTTCGTCTTAAGATTCACACATTTCTTCCGTTCTTCAGGTACTCAAATAATCTTTTGTCTTTTGGAACCATCGATCTTGGACTTTTCCCTAATACTGCAGCAAAGTTTGGAATATCTCTCGCCGGTAATTGTCCTTCACGAACTCATTCATTTGCACGATCTCAAAATCACATTTAGTCTCTGTTGTGCAAGACACTGATGTGTTGTGTTACGTATATAGGTGGAATGTCTCAGCTTCCTACGTACATATTGTTTGAAAAGGGTGTAGAAGTTTCTCGGTTCCCAGACTTTTATGTTGACGCTACACTGTCTTTACCCATAACCAAGGTTACATGCTTCTTTACGTATATAGAGCCGGGTTTTTATAAATAGTTGCGTTGCTTCTCTTAAGCCTTATATTTTGATGAAAATCCTTTAAGTACCCCGGCTGTGTTTTTGATGAAACTTCTGTGATTTTGGAGATGCTGATGGTGATTCTCTTATTGTTGATGTTGCAGAAACTTCTGTGTCAACATTTTGAGCTTGATCGGCTTCTGCTTGACTACATCAACGGATCATAGCCAGGAAAATATTATGTTCGATGACAACTCGTGGGAGAGCCTATAACATGCAAACATTTTTTTTTTTGGCAAACATCTTCTTCTCGCACATTCATTTTTTCTATCTTCTTATTGTAGGCATTTTAGTGAGGCTTTGCCTGAGGAAACCAAACCACAGATACTACTTTTGTGTTATAGAGAAACTAGAAGCAGTAAGGAATTTCTTAAATCTAATGTATATTTAAAACAAAATTTATTAAATATTATATATTTTACTATTTTCTTACTAATATTTAATATAGATTTGATATATATTAAATCAATTTACATAAAACTAATAAAAATTGTATAATTTTCAAAAATTTAGCCTAAACAATATTTTTAAAATTTGTAGATATATAAAAAACTAATGATTTTACGGTTAAATATTTAATTTTTTTTTTAATTGTAGAAATTTTTGAAAGTTTTAGTAATACAAATTGTATAATTGTACAAAAATAATAACATTTCGAAATTTGAAATGTTATATATGAATATATTTATTTTATAGATGATGTATGAGCTATTACCATATTTAAAAAAAGTTTACCAAAAAGAAATATCAATATTAAATGTAATATATGAATTATTACTTTATTCTAATAAGTTTGCCAAAAATATAAATCAACATTAAATGAAATTATCCATGTCATATTTTTTCGGAAGTCATCTCATCAATTTCAGTAGCATATGACACGTGGTAAAATTACTTCGCAAATATAGTCTAGGGGTAAGAAGATTATGTTAAAAGTTGTATGGGGCTCAAATTTCGAAGAAGAATTCTTGATGTTGATGGTGATGAAATCTCAGTAATTCTTGACTTTGTCGTGGCTTTCGTTGTCATGACTTTTAGTGGCAAGGCTTGTTGCGGGAGTCATCCGTCTCTCTTTTCTGTTGTTTTCATGTGCTAAGTACAACCAATTATGCTTCCTATGTGCATGTGTGGTCTAAAATTAACACCAAATAAGATATAAAGAAAAACTACACCAAAAAAGTCGACAGAAAATCAAACATAACATTTTTAGAAGTGTAAGTATACACTTCATATATTGATTCAACTGCATTAAAATTATTAAGATATTCATATTAAATGTTATTTATCATTTATGGAAAAAGTAGATTTGTAGCAAATATAATGAACCATCATCTTCTGGAAGGAAATAAAAATAGATAATAACTATATTTAAAATATTTAAATATATCCTTTCTTTTGCCCAAAAAAAAATATATCCTTTCTAAACATTACAAATAATATTCTAGATATGAATTTGTGATGGCCCGTGCGGTATCATATCTTCTGAATATCGTGTTTATCATATCTCTATTTTGCTAAAACAGGTCCAAAACCCATTGGCAACGAAAGCAACAGCTAATATAGGTCAAAAAAGCATCGTTATCTTTAAAAGACGTGCGACTGTGAATTGCTGAACAAGAAAATGAAACACTTGGTAAAGATTTGATGCCTAGTGGCATAGACTATGCACAACCTGTTCACAGATTTCAATCCTTCCAAAATCTCAATTAAGCCATTAATTATTGATTGATTTACATTTGGCTCGTTTGTGACTTTCTCCTCTCAATCGTTTTATTTACGTACACTATACATAACATAAGAATATGTATATAATAATCAACTAATTAATAGGTTAACTAACTTACTATGCCAGGCATGCAAATTCTATTTAACGAGATAATGTGTATCATATCAAATTTAATTTTAAATATATACTTTCAGATTCTCAGAAATATAAATAAACAGCTTACCATAAAACGCGGGTAATCAATTTAATCAATAAATGTTGGAAACGGACCAATCTTCCTTCCATCCAACTCATCAACCGTTACTCACCGAACCCTCCCAGAAGCACCGTATCTTCAACCGTCCAAAGCTTTGACTTATCCCCATCAAACACATCAACCCATATCTCGTTAGCTCAACAACCAATACAACACCGCCACGTAGCTTCCTCACACGATCCCGCGCCGCACCCGATTAATAAAAACTTTGTCGTCTACCGATGCATTGAAATATTCACCACTATAAATGGGAGTCCCACCATTTGTCCTAAATTTTTCTGACATTAAAACTCTGTACACACGCTTTCTCCTTCTCTGTCCATCATCTTCCCATTTTTATTTCTCCGATTATTATTTTTTAATTTAACCGGCGATGGCGTCAACGTCGGCCGAGATCGAGCAATTGACTTCCGGCGCGAGCAATCGGATAATCCCGATACTGAAAACGCTTCGCAAGTGCTTCATCTTCGTCCTCTCCATCTTCCTTTCTCTCCTCCTCCTTCTCCGTCCCCGCCGCCGCGTTTTGCCTCTTCCGTCGCCGGAGGAGGAGGCGAGTCCCGCTGCTCCGTCGAGGCGATGGAGAAGGAAGATGGCGTGGAAGCTGGAGGAGGAAGACACGGCTAGGCGCCGTTCGTTGGCGGAAGGCGTTGAGACCGGCGAAATCGATTCTCGTTGGAGTAGTTTCTTGTTCTACGGAGGACGTGGTAACGCTCTGTTCTCTCGGTCGTGGTTGCCTCTTTCCGGTGAGCTTAGGTAAGCCTTTCGAGCCCCTTGCATGCTTTGCTTGCAAGTTTAGGTCAAAAAACTCATCTTGGGATCTTGAATTTTGTATGTGTATGTTTCAGGGGGATTTTTATTATTATCCATGGATTGAATGAACACAGGTGAAAATGAAATTCTATATGTTTATTTCAGACACATGTCTTGTTCTTTGTCTGTATGTAATTGGATTAATCTCTCGTTTTGTTTTCCAGTGGGAGATATTCTCAATTCGCTAAGCAGCTAAACGCGAGTAACTTTGGTGTATACGCTATGGATTGGATTGGTATGCACACGAGCTTGTCTTGTTCTTTTTCTTTTAGTTTCTATCTTAGTTCTGAAACTGTGAGTCTGAACAGGTTTTGGTCTCATAACGTTGTAATTAGGTCACGGTGGGAGTGATGGTTTACATGGATACGTTCCTTCTCTTGATTACGTTGTTTCTGACACTGTAAGTTCAGTTGTTTTTGCTTTTTGGAGATGATAACTAGAGAAATGTTCCATTTGAAGGTGCTGTTGTGTTGATGATTTGGATTATATAGGTAGCTTTCTTGGAGAAGATTAGGTCTGAGAATCCGGGAGTCCCATGTTTTCTCTTTGGTCACTCTACTGGTGGAGCTGTGGTCTTGAAGGTACCTAAACTTTGTACCTTTGAAGCTCTCTCTTCAAGATTTTACTGTTGTTACAGTGTCATTATTTACTGTCTACCTTGTCTTATAGGCGGCTTTATCTCCCTCTATTAAAGATATGTTAGCTGGTATTGTCCTAACATCGCCTGCTCTTCGTGTCAAACCCGCTCATCCTATTGTCGGGGTAAGTCAAGCAAGTTAGATGCTTTCTCATTCTCTGTTGGAAAATTTACTAACTGATATGTGTCTTTGTAGGCGATAGCTCCAATCTTCTCGTTGGTGGCTCCAAGGTTCCAATTCAAAGGAGCAAACAAGAGAGGCATTCCCGTGTCAAGAGACCCTGAAGCTCTCTTAGCCAAGTACTCTGATCCGTTAGTCTACACCGGTCCAATAAGAGTCCGAACAGGCCATGAGATTCTCCGCATAACAGCTTACTTGACCCGGAACTTCAAATCCATTACAGTTCCGTTCTTTGTCCTCCACGGCACAGAGGACAAAGTAACTGATCCACTGGCGTCGCAAGACTTGTATAACCAGGCCCCATCAGTGTTTAAAGACATCAAACTCTATGAAGGTTTCTTACACGACCTTCTCTTTGAACCTGAGCATGAGGAAGTTGGTCTTGATATCATAGATTGGATGATGAAGCGGCTCGATGATGTTAATGGATCAGTCGCTGGCCTTTGGTGAAAGATCAGAGGAGACATCAGATATGTCTTCTTGTTGTTTAGATAGTTGTGATACAAATGGTGTGATTGTAAAATCAGAAACCAAAGTGTAGGAGATACATATATTATCTATGAATTGTTTCATTTTGTTGTTTGCTTATTATTCTGGTCCCCTTATTATTCAGTAGACAATTCTTGGTAGGAGGAGTTTGGGCAACGAAGTTTCTTCTGTTTCTAAAAAGTCTAGTCTGTAGTTAAGATCTTTTGGGCTCAGTCTGAACAGTATTTTCATCCATTGGGCCTATTGGTTATGAATTATGATTAATATGTAAAATTGGGGTTTCTTACGTAGTTTGTTATGTAAAGTAAAACTTTTATAAATTAATATTTGATAAATTAATAAACACACTAAATTAATGTATACACTACATTTATAAAAAAAATCAGTTATTTGGATTAATTTAAAATATAACTCAATCGATAAAATAATATTTTTTTTAGAAAATTTTATGTAAATATATAATCCTACTAAAATATTGTATTATTAGTTGCATATTCACAATGAATTGTATCTCTATTTTTCCTTAATATTTTAATATAGTTTGATAATTTAGTAAAATTATATCTAACACTACATTTAAAGTTTATAAAACAATATTTCGTATACACCAAATTGTATAATAAAAAAATAAAAGTCAAATTTCAAAAAATTAAACTAACGTATATACGATAATATTAACTATTTTCTTAATTTACAATAAATATTCTAAAACATAAAATTATAGAAAAAACATTTTATAAATTAATAAGTCTATAGATTAATAAAATTTCATAGTTTCAACATTATTAATTTATGGAATTTTTACTCTATCTCTATCCTCCACAAGGATTAGAACTTTTAATTAGATTGTTTCTTCAACTATTTTATTTAAATAAATTTAAAATTATAATTGCGTTTCAAAAAATGTTATAATAAAGTATAGAAAATAATAGAAGTACAATAAGATGTAAAGCTAAATTTAGAGAATATTACAATAAAATCTGAAGAAAGTTCTTCTGAACCATTGTGTTGTTCATTATGCTACATCTTGGTTATCACCTTTTTGAGGAAATTTCAAATTATTCTTCATAGTTTTCTTTGTTGTATAATATTTATCTAATGCTACAGAAGATCTATATGTATTTTTCAAAAAAGAATCCAATTTATTGATTCTCTCAAAAAAATTAGTTAGTGAAACAATCAGTTTTTAACGATTTTTAAAAACATTGTAATAGAACAAAGAAATTGCATCTACCGTAAATAATCACCAATAAACATGTTAAACTGCAATTTTTGAAAACGTTAAATATCTTTATGGCCACACCACTTTTATACCTATGACAATAACACATCATGGTACTTCCATTACCATAGTGATTGTTTCCAAAGCAAAACAATTAAAATGAATTTCTTACCACTTAATTCTAAAGTTAACACAATTAGATTGAATTTATTGTCATCGATCATAGTCACAGAATCTATATTGGATATTGTAATAGCGGAGAGAAAATTTAACCGTCAACCCACCATAAATAAATTTTCTCGACAAGAGAGTAGTATAAAAGATAGAAAAAGATCGAGAGACTGATAATAGTTTGATCCGACTAGAGTTTAATTGAAGATTTCTCCTTTTCGGTCTCCATTAACATAGCAAGGAGAAAGAACGTTTGTTAATTGGATTGTTATGAAAAGTGTATTAAAAATGAACTTGAATAACTAAACCAAAGTATATTTCAGAAATTAATGTAATTCCTATTAAAACAATCTATAGATTAATATATTTTACTAAAAGAGTGAATTGGTTTTTTTTTTTTTTTAACACAAAAGAGTGAATTGGTTTAAAACACAAAAAGAATGACGAAATTAACAAATTATTTATGATGTGACAAGTTATGTGTCTATCAACAAAAGCACCATGATGTATGATTTAAAGTATTGACTTAATTAAAGAAAAAATTGTGTATACAAGAAGCAATTTCACTTACAAAGGTAAAATGCAATACATAAAAGTATATATTTTGATGTTGTTGCGTGTCAAAATGTAACATACACATTAAACATATACTAGACTTCGCGGATATTGGTTTTTACATTCTTATACATTGATATTTGTTTTTCATAATTAGTGTTATACATTTTAAATGGATCAAAATATAATTAATTATATTCAAAAGACCTGAACCAAATAGAGTAATATGGTTATTATTGGTACAAGTAACTGAATCCGTTTCAGATACATTTGTTATTTAGATATTTTTAAGTTCATATACATCAGAACTGAATTCATCCAGATCCAAAATGATCCAACTCATACCCACACATAAATTTATAATATTCAAGCGGAGCCTAAAACAAAAGAAAAACGATACCCAAAAAACAACTCGTACCTAAATGGATAACCAATTTTCATGCCTAACTGATTTTATAAACTAATAAAAAATACTTTTTCTATGTGTTTGGCTAAATTAAATGAAACATAAAGAATTTTTTATTTAGTAAAATAGTTATATGGAGTGAAAAATTAAGTGACAATAAATGTAATATATTTTTATTATTTTTATTTAAGTTATTATTTTATTCACAAAACATGTCTTTGAATTATGTTTTGGCTACATAATTTTCCACCGATTGAAAGTACAATAAAAAAATTTTAGTAAAACAAACTAAACTGAACGTTTAACCATAAGCAAAACTCAATTATTGTACATTTTTTATTTTATAATTGGCACAAAGTTAATGTTGATTAACTAATAAATAAAAATCTGTACTATTATTATGGTGATATGATTAGTGATATGATGTATTTTTAAGGTAATATAATTAATGAAATTGTTAAACTGAGTGAAATATAGAAAAAAAAATTATTGTAGTTATATTAATGAAATTACTAAAATACACTATACTTTTTGATACTACTATCAAACTATACCAAAATGTACTTTAGTTTTAATAACATAGATAGATGCGTCTAAAACACATTACAAAAATAAATATGTATTTCCATTTATTATATATAAGATCTCGATGGATTAATATTGTTTTATTTAAAAAGGTAATAATAAGATAAAATATTTATTTAAGTATATAAAAACACAATAAAAACAAAAAATCAAATTAAGAAAACTTAAGTGTGTGATTTGTATCTTTTGATAAAAAATATCCAAGTGAACCAATGTGTAATAAATACCTCGATGGACCCATATGGAAAATAGTTATCTGAAAACCAGGATGGAACATAGATTTATCATCCTTAACTATTATAAATACCTAAACATTGGAGGTGTATCCACCACCAAAAAAAAATATTAATACCTTTCCCGGAACTTTTATTTTAGTTCATGAATATCTTTGTCAAACTCGTTTTAGTCGTTTTCATAGTTTCCCTAGCTCAATCTAGGGAAATTGTAAGCAATGTGAAATCATCCAAGGTATGTGAAAAGAATAATTAGAAATATATATATATCTATATATATATATATATATACTAACACCCGTTCAAAATTTAAAACTGATACTATGTGAATTACTTTCTGTATTGATTCCAAATATATTTTTCATAGCTAAACGAGAAGATTATATACGACTGTGTGGACATATATAAACAACCTTCATTAAGCCATCCACTACTAAAAAACCATAAAATCCAGGTATTCATTCACATCAAGATATATTTTTCCACATATGTTCTTGAATTTTAAGCGGTACCTTTTTATTATTATTTTGGTATATACACTAATTATTACTTGTTTAGTTGACTTAAAAATGATGACTGACTATGTGAGTTCAATCAATCCAATATTTTTTTTGCTAACAATCCTTTTTATTTATAGGTTTGGTTTTATTTTACCCTACTCTCTTAAATTTACATTTATAAAGTAATTAAATAAAAAAATGATATTAATCGTCAAACACGTTTATTATAGCTTTATTGAATTTTAACTTTTTCAAATGGGATGTTTAAAAAATTGAATCAACAAATTAAATTATATTAATTTAAGTTTTTTTTCAAGCAATATTGATTTTTTTTGTTGTTTGGGAAAGTATACGGCAATATATAACACTACTTAATTTTCGCCTGATGCTATCATGTAATTTTATAATTTGGAGTAGATGGAGCCATCTTTTTCAAACTTAAAACCTAAAAAGCAAGTGAAGAATAAAACTGAAAACAGAATAAGAGTTGAGTGTCCAAATGGAACAGTACCTATATTGAAAAATACAAAAAAATATGTCGCAAATGCTCAATATTGGGCTGAGAGACACTTCAACCCGCTCACAGACGAAAGCCATGGGAAACATGTAAGTCTTATGAATTATTTGAGCTATAAATATGTACATCTTAAAAACGTGTATGATTTGAGTACGGTAATTTGAAGATTGCTGGAGTTAGAGAACAAGGTCGAGGTCCTTACCATGGTCTGGCAGCTTGGCTGAGTGTGCATGACTTAAACGTTAGTAGAGACCAAGCTTCATATGCTAACATATATGCTGGCAGTGTATTAAATAACAAAACTAATTTTATCGAAACCGGCTGGATGGTAAAATCTAGTTTAATTCAATATTTTATTTTAATCTTATATAAGTATATATATATATTTATTTATTTATTTATTTATATTTGTGTAATAGGTAAATCCAAGTTTATTTGGTGATGGACAAACATGGCGTTATGGGTTTTGGAAGGTACATAATTAACATATAAAATACTCTCTGTTAATTTCTTAACAAAATAAAAACTACAAACAATATGATAAACCATGGTTAAGAGTGTTACTAAAAATTCCAAATGTTTAATAAAGAAAAAGGTATAGGTTTTCACATACATTGCAACAGTATGTAAGTGACTATTATGTTTATGTATATAATTAAATTGAAATTTATTAATAGTCACTTCTATTTTTAAAGTTGTTATATTAAAATGTTACGTGATATTTAAAAATGAGAACTAAAACGATATGATTTGTTTTTTCTCGTTCTTTAAATTAAAAATTGACTGTTTTACACAGAATTTCACTTTTTTTTTACAAATATTATTCATCTAGTATGGCTAAACAAACCATGATTACTATATATGCATAGTGAAATTTTACATGAAAGGTTTTAAGCTATACTTTAAATATAAATAAATTTATTCTGACATATCTAAATACCGAACTAGTTATTCTTTCAATATATATTTTGATTTTTGTACTTTAGATGTATACTAGTTTCAATTATTATCTAAATTATACTAATATATAAGAACTAAATATTGAAAGGGTGCCGATGGAGCAGGATGTTATAATACAATATGCCCTGGTTTTATTCAAGTGTCACAAACTGACCTTTTGTCTGGCCCTATTCCTCATCCCCGAAAAGGAGACAGAGCTGTTTTTCCTAGTATTGTACAGGTGTTATTTATATTTCGCTAGTAACATTTTTCTTTGGAGTATTATAAATCTAACCTTTATAATGTTTTATTATCTAATTAAGGATGAAGTATCAGGAAATTGGTGGACAACACATGTGCGAAACTTTAGAAAAGATATAGCTATTGGTTATTGGCCAAAAGAACTATTTGATATAATAGGTCATAGTGTGGACATGGTTGGAGTTACGGGAGTTGTCCAAGCTTCTCCTCCGGGAATAAGCCCACCAATGGGTAATGGTCATCTACCAACTGAAAATGAAGATGAATCAGCGCGGGTTAAACACCTCTTAACTGTAAACTCTAAATTTAAAATCAAAGAACGTGACATAAATGAATTAGTTAAGTTATTAGACAGCAACAAATGTTACGGATTAAGAGATGGAAAGAAAAGATTTATCCTATTAGAATCTAATTTGTTCACATATGGTGGACCTGGAGGAACATCTTGTTGAAAATGATATTATAAAATAATATAATCGGTTAATAAAATAAAAGTCTTGTTGAATATGATATTATAAAATAATATAATCAGTTAATAAAATGAACAATTCAGATCTCATGTTTAATGTCTATTACTTTCTCCATTTCATTATAGGTCTAACTAGTTAGATTAATAAAACATATATTTTTTTTATATTTCCAAAATAAAAACACAATTATCTATACACTTAACCATTTCAACCAATAGAAAAACGAAGGGTAAAATCTTATTAATAAATTTTGCATTGAAACTCTAAAATGACACTTATTTTGAAATAATTTTTGTCCCTAAACGACAATTAAATCGAAACGGAGGGAGTATGAAACATATAGAGTATTTAAAGAGACGTACAAAACAGAAATGTCTCTTAATTTTGTAGCTTATTTACTTAGAACGCCACTGAAATATTTAGTAAACCTATATTTAATTATATGCTTTGTCTTTTACAGTTTAATTAATGACATTGAAATAATTAATAACCTACCTTTTGGGATTTTCAGTATTTTTTATTTTATTAATGTATTTTTCTAAATCTAATTTATTAAACTGGGATTTGGGATTTGAAGGTATTTTTCAAAGCAACAATTACTTAATAAAATCAATTTATCATTGCTATCACAAGGATATTACATATTTTTCACTTTCAAATATTCAGTTTACTTGATATACATAAATGTCACCTAGAGCTTTCTTTTGATATAAACTAGGATCGGTCCACCTTACGGAGGGAAAGTCAGAAAAAACTATTTTATATGAATTTACATTAATTTAATGAAGCATTCAAAAAAAATTGTGGATTGAAAACAATATTATAAACAAAAATAAATAAATAAAATTCAGAGATCATGTTGTTATTTTTAATAAATATTTTTTGACTGAATTAAAATGACAGAAACTTTCATTATTCTATGAAGAACAATCTAATATAATAAGATTAATGATGTCCACGTATAATTATGCAATGATCATGCCAGATAAATATGTTAAGGAAAAGCTTATACTATCTAAGCCAAAACAATTTTTTGTTAGTTTGAGTAGTTTGGTATGTGTATGTTTTAATTAAAATATGATAATTTTCTCCTAATGAAAATCATACTTCAATTTTCTTGCCACTCTTTAAATTGAATACGGCCTATCATTATTAAATAAATTTAGAATTTATTAAATAATTTTTACTATAAATTTAGAAGTTATTAATACTCTGGAAACTTGCGCTATGAATTAACAATATATTTAAATTAAATGATAATATTGCATGGACGTTTTTTCATAGAATCTATGTTTGGATGTAATAAAAAAAGTTTATGTTGTAGATGCGTGTAATTATCTTGCAAAATATATTTTTGCATTGGTATATTAATACTTTGAAATAAAACAGTTAAACGTACAAAGAGAATCGTTCAAAATTTTCATATATTAGAGTGCTCGTTTATTCAAATAGCTAAGTTGGAGTAATATATAATAATATGTTTGGGCTATTGTATGAAAAACAAAAAGAAGTTAAGAGCACTACTTACCGTGAAATCATAGACCTTAAAAAATAAATTAATGTAAATGGGTAAAGCAAATAATTATAAGAGCACTATTTATCGTGAAATAATAGACCTTAAAAAATAAATTGATGTAAATGGGGTAAAGCAAAAACAATTATTACTATGTTTTTTTTGCTAAAACATTATTCATATGTTAAATACTCAGTATATATATATCAAATTAGTAAATTAAATTTAGCATTTACTATATAATATTATACATTTTATATGTATGTTCACTAATATACTATAAACATATTGGTTGATCTAGTTTTTTTGGTTTTTAGGGGCTATTTTACATATTAAAATAAATAAAAATATTTTATTGTATTTTAGACACATGTAAATCCAATTAAAATCATTGTACTAGGTTGTGTTGATTTACATTAATTTTTCATACCGGTATGATCGGATTGAATACCAAAAATATCATAAGAGTTGTTTTTATGACGTATTCATAAGACGAAGAACACAACATTATTTGTTTACTAAAATATAAAAGTATACTGTTAAAAGTATTATTTTAATTTGATCTAAAAGCCCACACGACAGTATTCTCGTATGTTAATGAGTTACACCAAAAGCCCACACGATTTCCAACTCAAAGTTAATGAAACGCCGTGTTTTGGACGCGGACACGTGTCGGCTTTTCAAGACTCGAATTAGTGACGTGTCTGCCTACGTGGACAGCCAAGGAAGGAAGCAAAAACAATTTTATATATAAAGATTACAATAATTTATCCTTTTTTTATAAAATTCAAGCTAATTACACAAATTAATATATTTATATGTATATATTAATTTAGTTATTTTGTACCCCAATCGTTTTTGAAGTCTTTCTAAAAAAACAAAATGTAAAAAAAAACCATAATATATTTCTTAGTCCCTCCATACGGATAATCAATAAGAAATCATAGGTAAAAACAAAATAAAATTACTCGATATACATATATAATTATTGTGTTTAAAGATGTCATATTAAACAATTATTTAATACTTATATATTTAAAAATTCTATGTTTCTATATATAGAAAATCAATATTTGTTTATAAAAAATGAAATAACCATCCGCACGGATGAAGCACCATGTGCACGTGGTGTCTAAATAACTAGTGTATGGTTTTATTTCATTAGGTACTTAATCAGTTAGGGGTTTTTGCACCATGTGCACATTTATGAGTTTTAAAATCTAAATAATTTATAAAATACTATATGCAATTTCAATTTAGTTGAATATGAAAGAATCTTTATCAAAACTAGAAACTTTTCTGCGCTACGCGCGGATTTAAATTTGTTATAAAATTGTGATTAAACTGATAAGAATAATAATTTACATATTAAGGAGAAATATTATTTTTTATTAATTAATTTGTTTTATAAACTATACAAACAGTATATCCATGGTCCTACGCACTGCCTAGACGAACTCGGTCCTAACTAAAATGATTTTTTAAACAAAAATAAATTGATTTAAATCAGTTTAAATTCATCTAAATTAGTCTAAATTTATTAAATTAATCAATAAACTTCGTACAAATCTATTAACTTTTCTATTTTTTTTGTTTTGTATATATACTTTTAATAATTCACCAAAATAATATTATAGTTAAACTCAAAGACTAAAATATTATGTACGAATATATATATATATATATCTTGCACTATTAAAAGGAGAATATGAAGTCCTCTTACGTTGTCCACGTCAGCGAAAAAATTCCCAACCAATCATTTGTCCATGTCATCATGGATGTGAAGTTGTTGGGCCACGAATCTGTGCTGCGTAATAGGCCCTTTAGCTTTAATGACCCATTTGTTTTGACATCTTCTTACTCCAACCTAATTTTGTTGCAACGTCTACAGAAGACCTTCCAGAACTCATTGTCTTCCTATCTCTTCCGTATAACACCTGCGACGGCTATAATGACGAATTAAAGCTACTTAATTACTCCTCCAGACAAATCGGCGTCTAACTCTCCACATCCCTCCTCTTACTCAATCATAACGATGCCTCCTCAAAAATCTATTGCTCAGATCCTCAAATCCATTTCTAGCTTTATGGCAAATCAAACGGCAGTCACCACCACCCAAGTTCATCCTCCACTTTTCTTCAGTAAAGTTTCATCAGGACCTGGAGATTCCCAATTGCTTTTTAAGCTAATTTATTTCTGGAAAGCTCGCAAAAATTCCAAATGAGGCATCCTTCTCGGCCTTAAGATGCTGATGATTGATGAAGAGGTATGTGTCCATATTTCAATATTATGTTTCCGATTTAATACACGTCTCTGATTTTTTCTAACAGAGAAAGAATATATTAACAAGATTCTATCATGAAATTCAACACCTAAGAATTTTTAACGTTACGAGATAATTTTTAAGATTAGTTAAATAAGTGACCATCTGTGAATATGTTAATGGTTCTCAATATCCTTTTATGTAGTAACTAAATACAGAATTGTTCATATTGAAATCTATTACATATTTCACATTTTTATAACAAATAATTATTTACAAAATAATAAATACCAAAAAGTTTAATATTGAAAATAAAATATGGCTTCAAAACTTAAAGAATTGCTGAATCATTTTATTGGTTATCAAAATTTCCAGATTTAAGTGTTCAAAATTATTACACATTTATAAAATTATATATTTATATGAAATAAAGGTTATTTACCGATACTTCAAAATCAATCAGACGATATATTAGAAAATATATAATATACATAAGATGATAGAATTTTTTTTTATTTATTAAATGTAATGTATTTTAAATTTTAAGAAAGATTTAAACATGGTTACGAAAAGATTAATAGAGACATTTAATATGTTAACATAAATTAATGATATTTCAAACAAAAAAATATATCGAAACAAATAAATGATATAATATTAAAAAAAACAAACTTAATTTTTTTTAAATCTAAGGTTTAATTTTAATAAACAAACAAACCGCGCTACGCGCGGTAAAATCTCTACTATATAACAAATTAATAATTCGTTAATGCTTAGGATCCGAATATCCGCCTAGTCTCTACACCTATATAAAGTGCCTAGTTACCGCCTACTGAGTTCTTTAACATTGAATATATATGACAAATCCGATAAGAATTACCGAATAAGGATAAATATTAACTTGATTTTAGGTATTTCATTTAAAAGCTATATAGATAATGTATCTTTTTTTTTGTGCTACATAAAACTTTTATTAAAAGATGTTTAAAAGGGCCCAATATCAGGGGTTACATGAGAGGATAAATGGGCTTTTGCTACTATATCATCATGATCCAACATCATAATGACTTTACCTTACATCAACGTTTTTGCTGTTATTACTGAAATATATAATCATCTGTGTTAGTAGGGGTGGACACTTTACCCGATACCCAAAGCCGCACCCGAACCCAACCCAAAAAATCCTAGCCGAAATCCGATCCGAAGTACCAAAATACCCGAACGGGTATTAAGTTAGGAGAGATTGAATATCCGAACCCGAACGGATAATATTCGAACCCGAATGGATATCCGAAGATAACCGAATATATATATACTTACCCTTATATTTCTAATTTACATCTCTTATTTTTTTTTCAATATTTATATTGATGTTACACATGCTTTAAGATCAAAGTATATATATATATATATATATATATATATAATTATGGTGAAAATGATTTGATATTCAATTTAAAATGCATGTCAAACTGTTTCATGTATTAACAAAAGTTACATTAAAAGTTTAAAAACAATACCCAAATTAATATCTATTTGTTATTGAAATATTATCTCCAAACCTATTAATCATCCAATCTATAAAAAATAAAAAAATCAGTAAATCTATATTTTCAAATACAAGAAACTTAAAAAATGAAAAAAATAATTTTTTTTTCTTTTAAAATCTAAATATCTGAATCCGATTCAAAATAACTGAACCCGAACTAAAAATACCCGAACCCGACCCGAAGTATAGAAATACCCGAACGGGTTTTCTATCCCTATACAAAAATACCCGAAAATCCGAAATACCCGACCCGAACCCGAACGGGTATCCGAACGCCCACCCCTATATGTTAGACATATATGATATACTAAAGAAGCCAAATTTATCTTGAATCTGAAATGTTAAAAGCGTTTACAAATAGAAAACACATCTAATTTTATAATTTTGATAGTGTTTTATCTTTAAAGAAAGAAACCTGAAGGATGCTTCCAAGTTCTATAGCCTTGAAAATCCTCTATAGTTCACCATCAAATTTCATCAAGAAAAGTTCCCAAGATTCTTTATCTATTTTCCGGCTCAAAAAATTCATACTTACCACTTAATCTCATTCTTTTCTTTCCCTAAGTCATGCAACCCCTCGAACAATATAAAAGAAACGTCGTTTTATTAGCGACCCAACCATTCTCCAGCATTTCTTCAATAACCCTGAAAGCATTTGGCTGCATTTTCTTTCAACCATGTCGTCCCATAATCAGCCAGCCAAACTCGCCCTTCTAGCACATTCCGGAGATGAATATACTGCGCACGTCGAGAGAGTGGGAAAAAGCCACACCTGGCCAAGATGAAAATCACTACTTCCATATGAACATTGTTTTCACAATCTCCTGTTTGTTAAGCTTAATAAAGCAAGAAAGATAAAGAGATGAGCATAAGAAGACTTAGCCTTGAGAGAGGTGGAGGATCGCCAGAGAAAATGGCCCTGCGTTGAAGCAGAGATTCGTTAAGGCAAGGGATTATGTGCATGAGTATCCTCTTCACATCTTTCTCACTCACTCCAACCCCTTTATGCCCCATTATTCTCCTGCGCCTATTCACACACACACACATATATATATATATTCTCTTACTCTGAGTTTCAAATCCGAACATGCAAAGAGAGGGAGAAAGAGATGTATATCTATGTATCGTTTACATGTGGATTACAAATCTAAATACAAAAATGACGCCGAGATAGATGAGTCCCATGAGTCCCACATACGCTATCACTGAATGAAGCTGCACATATTTATGCCGATTATATTTCTGCTACTTAACAATCATGTGTGTAGTTCCATAATTCAGTGAAAATAACCTGACATTGAGATCATTGGCCTATGAGGAATGTTCCAAAGCTGAACACACATACCCATTAGAATTAGGTTTCCACTGCTTATTCAGAGAAAATCCTGTGTAAAATAAAGGTTGAGAAGTCCATCAATATCATGATAAAAACTGGTTTTGCACTAAAAGTTACACTAAAGCATAACACTACATGAAGTGAAAACTCTTCCTTGGGACAACTTAGTCAGCATGGATCAAGTAAAAAAGCACTACAATCCCATGATATATGCTAAAAAACAGGCTACATAACTACCTTTTGGATGGCCACCAGCTTGTTGTATTCTCACATATTGGTAGCTTTTACCCCGTACTGGCTGTTCGGAAGAGACCTATGATTAGGTATAACAGCCTCTCGCTCATTAGCTTAACTTTCTTGAACCATCTTTGAAATTGGGGAGAATGGTCTCTGTTATTCTGGAACAAATTTTATAACTGCAAACTCCACCAAAGATTCCAATGCAAATGAATCTTTCTAAACATTTTCAGAGCTCCTAACTTCACGTCTGATAGCTCCAAATGGAATCATGAGATGGTGCATGTAAGGGATCTGCAGAAGACGAATATACATCAAAAACAAAATTACTTGATGGCAAGGTAACAGCATGAGCTGTCTGCCTTCACTTACAGAATTCTTTTCTTGAAGGACGACGCAGAGGAACATGCCATGCCTCCTTGGACCTCCTCTGAGCTACACTCTGATTCTCATATGTCTGATGTTCTACAAAACCACCTGATGAGCTGTCAAGCCACAGAACAACATTAATAATCAATAAAAGCAAAAAATAATATGAGAAAGCCATTAAGAGAAATATATATAGAGAGAGATAGATAATTGGAAACTAGATGCTTAAACACCTATTTACTTAAAAGAATATGTCAAAATGAACTATGATCAATGATATTCGCCAAAAATCAATTGTTAGTTTTCCAATGTAAACCACCTTCAGGTAACTGCTACTCTTATCTTCTCTGGAAGGTTTTATTTTGTCGAATACGTTTAACTTCTCTAAAAGCTTATATGATAAACTTGCAGAAATCATGAAAGATAGTGGATGTTCGGGAAAAAAATTTCTTATCGAAGCTGTATGAGCTTCTGACTCAAATAACATAACAAGATTAGTTCCCAAACTTGACTTTCGTCTCTTCAGAAACTTTGTTGGAGCACACAAACTGTAAAATAAATAATGTGTGACTAAGCACAAATGCTTACGAAAAATCCTATTTGAGGCTAATATTCAAACTGGAGCTGCGTGATTTAGTAAAGGAGAGAAACCAAGTTAGATAATTAGGCGTTTTAATGTGCAACTAACACACGGCCTCCATCAAAGTTCTTATTAGAGGTATAAGAAAATAATTATATACTAGATTAAGACCTGCACCTTGCGCGGAATAAACATTATATATAAAAATTATTTTATGTATTATATGTTCTTACATATTATGAAATAATAAATATATATTGAATAATTAAAAGTCAGTAATTATTACACATATAATTAAATTGGTGCAAACGTATAAATCAATTTTATTAATCCAAACAATTTTTAAAAAATTTGATAGGATATGTAATTAAATTTAAATGATATTAACATACATAGTATATTTTTAATATTAATGTCTATTAAATGATGTTTTCTACTCATATGTTTTTTTTTATCATGTGTATCTTTAATAGCAAAAACTTTAAATTATTGATAACAAAATTTTCATTGTGGGATTAATAATTTTAGAAATTTATAATTTTTAAAAATTTATCAACGTTAGTTCAAAACTTTTATCAAAAAAGTTTATTCAAAGTAAAATTTTGAAATTAAAATATTTATTTATTCAATATGGTTTATAGTTTAATTTAGAATGATGTATATATACATATATATTTTAAATCTTAATGATTAATTAAATTAGATTTTTATTTATATGATTTTTTAATTATTTGTATTTTGTCATAACAAAAAATTTAAGCCCTGGATCGCAAAATTAGAATGTGAGACTTTTAACAGTTTTAGTAATTTATAGTCGTTTTTAAAAATTCAAAAAATAACATATACAGAAAAATCTAAATTTTTATAATATGGTTATTGTGATTTTTTTAAATTATTTTAATAGTTTAAAATTAAACAAATTTGGTAGAAGATACATTATTTTGTTTATCAGATCTTTATTATTCAAAATCGTTAATTGTCATATATACTTTAGCCACATTAGGCAATTCCGTAATCTTTATTTAAGGAAATAATAAATGACATTAATAATGAATTATGGTTAGTTTAATAAAAAGCTTATAATATAATTAGATGGACCAACATATTTCTATAATAATTCTAAGAATCATCTTAGTGATGATCATGACACGTGGCTACAAAAAGAAGTTGTAGGGTCCGACTGGTGACCATCCGGGAAACAAGAGGAACGAATAAAAAAGGAATGCACGGGAATAAAATACCAGGAATGAAAAGGAATGGTTGTTCCTTATCAAATTTGACAATGGATAATTTTGTTCTTTAATTCTCTACAAAAAAGGGAATGAAAGGGAATGAGAGGAAATTATTATTCCTTGTGAATGGTAATTTTTTTTAGGAACGTTAGAGAATGCATTATTCCTCGTCGTTCCCTGGTCACCATTAATGTTTTATAAATAATATATAGGGGATAAAAAAAAAACGAAGCATGAAACTTACATAGTACTTAAAACGTTTTGTTTGGATGCTATTAACCTTCGCTCCTTTGTAACGTTCATAATCACATTGATACCCTTCTTTCCTACTTCTTCATCCTCCTCATGATCTCCATTGTACGTCCTCTGTTTTCTTATTAGATGATCTCTGGGAACTATGAGCTGGCATTGAATTCCCATTCCTCAGCTGAACTAAATCAAAATCACCGTATACGGAAACAGATCCTTCCATCCTTGCTCTTATCATTCATGTCACTTGAGATCAATATCCTCGGCCTCACCGGAGGAGTTGAATAAATCGATCTCGGCCTAATGAGCTTCATATAATTAAATCGATTTTCAAAGTTGATGGAATCATTTGTGGTGGGGAAGGGTTTATTATGATGATCCCTGGGAAAAAAAAAAGAGAGGCTGAAGTAGTGGCCATCGATTTTTCTTTGATGAAAGCAATTATAGAACGGTTTGGAAGACGAACTGGTAATTGTTTTGGTATTGAAATATGAGTCGGTGTCGAGAGAAGGTGGGTATGACATGGCAAATTGGAATCTTTTTATTAGGCTGATTTTTTTATCCTACTTAGAGGGCTTGAGAGTGCAAGGTACTACTGCCCTTTTAGAGCATCAGCATCCGTTTAGAAAATGTAAAGGTTTCTTACAATTATAATATCATTATTTTTTATGCAGATTAATTGCTGAATTATTTTTAAAATTTTAAAGTCAAAGTTATCTAATAATGTTATGACACCTGTGGAACAAACTCTGGAGAGTACCGTCGCAGAGGGGCGCTTCTTCCTCTCTTTTTCTTCCCTTTCCTCACTTTTTTATTTCCCGTCAATGTTTTTTTTTAAATAAACAAACGGGCCAAGTCCAGAATCGGCCGAAGCCCGAATACAAAAAAAAAACGGCTTAAAACCCAAAAGACTATGGGCTAAACAAAAGACTAAATGGACCCTCGGCCCAGAAACCGGACGACCTAGTCGGATAGCAAGTCAAGGAGGCTAGACATGTGGAGAACTTTGCTCCGTTCACGCGGCACGCATCGCATCCACCTCAACTTAACCGCCTCCGCCTCTACGCCGCCGGAGCATCACCATCTAAACATGCGTTCGTCGGAGCTTGGAAACAAACAAGCCTCTAACGCAACCCATAACCGTTCTTCACTGCACTGTCTTCACGCCAGCGAGTTCCATCGATCACCGAAATCTCCACCGACTTTGAAACACTTCAAACCCAAGACAAGCGAACAGAGAACCACTGCTTTCTTCCCTTGAAAGTCATCACCATCGCAGGAGAGCTTCATCGTCTAACGATCTCTCATCCGCAGTGACCCAAACACCCACCTTAACAGCAACCTCACCGAACATAACACAAATCGAACTAGTAACCTTAACCCAAAGGACACTGGGTTTCTAAGCGGCAACGCAGAGCTTTGCAAGCCTCCACTCTCTGTAACCAAAAGCCGGCGAAGGCGGAGCTGAATGAGACTCCCCTTCCCGGAATCTAAAGTCGGCGACGGTGGATCTGAGCAAGCCTCCACCTCCCACATAAAAGCCAACGATGACGGATCAAGATTAGCATCCATCTCCCGGAAAACACCACAACTGAGCATGCAAGGTGCTCCCTCTCCACCGTAGACTCCAATCAAGCGCCGGTCCCAAAGTAGATCTAGTTTCTCTCTCTCTAAGATTCCTCTTGCTTTAAATAACCTTTTTTTTAACAAATTGGCCTCGTTCCCTTTCCTCATTTTTGAAACTGCTACATGGGATTCCATGTCGCAAAGTCAATTGACGTGGTTTCGACACATGTCTATCATCAGTTTCACCGACTTTTCCGTTTTTTCGTATTTGGGTTTCTTTTCAAATAGTTCCATTAAAATTTATTAAACATAGATCTTCTCATTATAAAACTACTATTGAATTGACAAAAAAAAATATATATATATATATATATATCGCCAATAAGCTCTTCTCTCTCTCACCACCTCTTTTCCTGAGAGAGAAATTAAGTTCCGACAGATCCTTCCATGGTTGCTACCGGGTTTGTCAAATCTCCTTTTCTTTCTATCTGAATCATCTTATTGATATTGAATAGTAAAATTTCCACTTCGTTTGGATTTGTGTTTATCAAACGATCGATTTCGTTTGTGTTTGTCTTTCTCTTTCCTCCCCACAAGATCTTCTAATGAACACTACAAATAGCTTCCGATCGTTTTTGTCTTATCTACTCAACACAAACCACATGGAGATGTAAGATCTTTGTTGCCGCCGTGCAGTGTGAAGCGGACTTCGTCGGAAGTGTATGGCGAAGATTATTTGTCAGAAGATGGAGTTGGGATGGGGATGAGGGCTCCTACTTCTCTTTGAAGAAATTGATGGACGACTCAAGACTATTACTCAGTTAGCGTCGGTGCTCATGTGGAAGGAGATTTCGTGATGTTTGGTATGCTCGCCGGCGGCGTTAAAGAAATTCTATTCTTCAGCACCGTTTGTAACATGTGTTTTAAGACGTGGCTTCATTTTACTAAGCCTTATCAGCTTCTGATGGGTTTCTTATAGGCGTACGTTGCAAAACGTAGTTGGGCTTGAACATCACCATCTGTAATCTTTGGGTTTTTCCATTAGTGTAAAAGGCTACAAAAAATGTATATCTTCTCATCTGAACGCAGTAGCCGACTAATCTCGCTCAATCTATATAACTATCTCTCAACCTCTTTCCCTTTAACTCCATCAATGTCTGCTTTTGTAGGAAACCCATCACTTAATCTAACTGAAAACTAGAAAGATAAGTTTTTAACCTCTCCTCCAATTCTTCAATCAAAAGAAAGCTTGATTTTTTCCTCTGTTATGAAAATTGGGTTATTAAATCATCTGTGTTTTAACAGGATAGTGGAAGGATCTTCTCTCTTTACCTCCCTCTTGAAAGTTGGTCAAACTATTATCTAATGACAAAATATTCCACTGTAAAGAAGACAGAATGAGAAGATGACTCGAGAAGCCCATTGGTATACCACCACTAGAACCGATACACATCCAATCTTGGATCTTCAGATTTTGAGACAAGAAAACTCGCCCAAAAGTTTCTACATACATTAGGAAACAAACACCTGATGATTTTTAAAATGATTCTACCATGGAAATGATTTTATCAAAACCTTAACAGTCTCTTGGATATATAAAAAGAACAATAATGACCATTCCAAAGAGCTCATGTAATTTTGGTATATCTAAATTCGGGAAATAATGTTTCATGCGTTTAACATTACAAGAATGATAAGCAAAACAAGTGTCCAAACACACACCCTCTCAACTCTAGAAAACGATTACCAGTCCAATGATGTTTGGATTTCCTTTTTTCTTTTGTCAACCTCATATGCTTGGGTTTCCAAAAGTAGATTACATGAAATTTTATAAATATTAATCTTACAACAAACAAATGAAAAAAAAATAAGATAGAAAGAGAGACTACCACAAAATTGTTTACTTACAAAAAGAAATAAAAAAAACATTAAATCAAAACATAAAGAAAATACATAAATTTGAGAGTGAAACATGGCAGCGTTAAGTTACAGAAAATTCATTATGTGTTTGACTCAAGTTTAAGTTAGTTTTTATGAGTTATGTGATGTTTCAGATTGTGCCTGAAATAAACTATTATTGGGCTATTACGTAATGGAGACTCAGACGTTCCAGTTTCAAGATCATCGCCAGCAAAGTGGTTACTCTTAATACCACCACCATAAAATCTCAGAGGGTGCTTTGTTTAGTGACTGTGAAATAGCACTCGTGTCTTATCCCATATATTACGCCATTTACTGACAGTTTTCTATAGATTACATGGTTAAGTTATCACTAATTTATATATTTTTAATTTTAAAAATTTACATGTTCATTCTACTTTAATTATAATAAAAAGTAAAATAAAATAAGAGTTCTACAAAAATATGTTAAAACATAAATGATGGATTATTTATCGGCTTTATACATTTATAATAGTTATGATAAAAGTTCACTAGAAACTTCATACATATTGTCTTACCAATACTAAGAGGTAAGAGAGATGTGTTAGGCACCATGTATTAGTGCCAGTACATTTTGAAGAAAAACATACATTAGCTTTACACTAATCACTACGTTTTTAAAAAAGTTTAAATGGAGCCGGCTAAAGTATTGTAAAAGATGATTAACGAATATAAGCAAGTGGTCAAACCGAAATAGTAACTAACATATTATATGCCTTCGCATCATAAACTGCATTCAATTATCTAACATATCTAGCTCATACAATTTTCATCAACAACAAATAAAACTTGGACTTTATGAAAGAACTATCGAGGCATGTAAAAAAAAAATCCCGTAATAGCCAAAGTAATTTCATGTATCTAATGCAAATAGTCAATTCTTAACATTGAACTTATGTTACACTACTATAGCACATTTCACTAAATCATCCTAAAATCTTTTTTCATATCTACTATTGTATAGACTACTAATCTCAAAAAGTCTAATAATTAGGACATACTAGCAGACCCACCCACTCTTACAAATATGTTAATTCATAGTATTTCTCAAATTTAAACATTACGTTTTTAAAACTTAAATGAATACTCTAAATATTAACAGGTAACCAGTTTTTTTTGTATTTAATCTCACCATCTCTCGAAATCACTCATACAAGAATAAATTATCCCCTTATTTGGTCCAACAACAATCAACTTATGTGAATAAAATTTAAAAAAACTAAGAATATTCACATAATTAATAAATTCAAATACAAACAAAAAAACCTTCCAAAAGTATATTTTAAACAAAAAATCCATCAAATCTCGCGCGTAGCGCGGACGGACCCTAGTATTTTATACTTCAGAGATTCAATGAGAGATGTTACGCCGCGCGTGCTCTTAGTAGTAAGTAGAGAGATAAAGTCAGACCCTGAACCTTCATATTAAATGGATGAAGCTAGCAAAACGATTCGTCATATTTAAATCTATTCACCAACAGTTGTCAAGATTTAAGATTTTTTCATATTAAACTGCATTGAAATGAGGGCAGAAAACATAGTTGGATTATCATCCCTGAAGCTAGCAAAACAATTGTCACCAACAGTTGTCAACCTTTAACTCATTTGATGTAAGTGTCTAGGACTGGGCATCATTATTCATCGGAGGAATCAGACTGTTGATATGAAAATGAAATAGAAATGAATATTATGCAAAGGAAAAGAAATGAAGGAACTTATTATTTTGCAGCCAAGGTAACACAGTATCTTAGCAACAATATATGATCAGGTTTATATATAAAACCCTAGTTACATGACGAACTCTTCTTCTTCTTCCGTATATAAGCATCTTAGCAGCATGTATATAAGCATCTTAGCAGCATATATATAAGCATCTTACTTCTTAGCATTGAAACTCTTGTGGGCTTCAATCTTCAATCATCCGCTGGTCTTGCTGCGTCCGGAGTTGCTTCAGGACGATGAGGGAGTAAACCGAAAGCGAAGAAGAAGCATGCGGGACCCGAATCCTTCTTCCGGCGGTAGCTGAGCCATAAAACTACCGCCACGAGAGCGAGGACGAATAACATAGCAATAATAGCTGCTAGAACCACGAATCTAACGGAGTAGATGATCTCAAAATTTAAAGGCATTTTGTAAAATGAAATAGTTTGGAATATAATGAATTGTTTATTCTCATAGCGCTTGGTATTTATACATAGTAATGACCCTAAGGTGATAAGGACTCAAAAGTAAATTATAATAACCTGGCAAGCAGAAATTCCTGAAATTTCTTACAAGTTAAATTTATATTATTTTAAATACTACAATTATGTTGCTAGAATTATAATTATTCTATAATCATCCAATAATTATTTTTAAATCATCCAAACTAAAATATATGTTAAATTTAAAATTTAAAATAGTTATATATATTTTTAACTAAGTTTCAATTATATTTTGAATATGATTTTACTTATTAAATTTATAAAAATTATTAAAATGACTAATTTGAATTATGAAAAATAATTAGTAATATAAAATTGTATGTTTAAAATGATTTTCAATTGTATTTTGAATACAATGTTATATCTTTTATTTATAAAGCTAAGGCTATGTAAATCTACAATTCGACATGCGTAGATTTAGCATATGATAAACATTTACACATGCAATGTAAAAATCAGTTGTTAATGTTTCCGTGTTTACTGATTTATTTGTTAGTTGCGTGTGTATATAAGTAAATATATTAAATTGCGTGTGTATATGACATATATGTATACATTAATTCTTATGGTAATGTTTGATGTTCTCTGCACTTTCCTTTTTCATTTTTACTTTTCGTTTTCTTCTTATTTTTAGATTGAATTTGGTGGAAATCCATAAAGGATTGTTAAATTAGAAATCTAACTTTTTGGAATGCACAGTGTTGGTCGGATAGGCAAAACTACATTTTCATCCTTTTGTTAATTTACTGGCTGTTTAGGCAACTAGAACTATAGATATGTATGTAGTTTTCTTAAATTGTATATACATCTTTTCTATTTCTTCAAATTTTTCGTTTCTTTGTATTTCTCTCTGTTCTTTCCTAGTTGCACTCTCTAAATTGTATCCATGTCTTCGTCAATCATCACCTACTACAACAATAGAAGCAATCAAGATTTGATACTTTAATTTTCTTCTATTTCTTATATTTCTTTTGATCATATTCAAAAACCCCAAAAAAATTGTTCCCTGAGCGTATTAAATCTACGCTCTAGGAGGCCTATTCATCAAACCTCCATGTCTTTGTAGCTTGCGTTTCAGATGAGGAAGAGCCGGTGAGGAGACAGACAAATGCAACTGTGATTGATATAGCAATTTTTTTCCATTTAAACCAAAAATCTCATATCTAGTTGACTCGGTGAGTTATGAAGGTTTTTCTTCTTTCTTTGATTATTTTATGTTTTTGCCGCTCGGATGCATCTCTCATATAACCTATTTTCAGTAAATCTTACAAAATTATCACAAGGGGATTTTTTTTGTGGTTGATGATGATGACGGTGAAACAATATTGGGTAGGGAGATAGCTTTGATGAACACACCAGTTGCAATCATAACACAAATGAGGGTTTCTATAAAACAATATATTGACATTCTTTTTTTTTTTGTGCAAGACTGCAAGAATGTCTCTATAGAAAGAAAAAAGAATGCCTCTATAGCTAATGAGAGACTCTATACATATTTAGAGCCGGACAAAGGCTTGTTAAGTGGATTTACTGTGTGTAAATTAATATTGTATACGGCTAGAATGTATAATACATCTATATAATATATTTAGCTTGTTATAAATTTAATTAAACGGTCCTAAATATTTAAGGAGGTATTTGATGAAACAGAAATTAAATTCGATAATTTATTACAACTCATAGAACAATGGAAATGTATGCTGAGATTGTAGACGGCTAGAACATATATTAGACATATAAACTATATAGTATCTTTGCTTAAATGTATGTATATACGGTTATAAGTATTAATGTATGTGTTATAGTAAACCATAACATGATCGTTTATTAAAACACTAGAACAAAGGAATGTATGTTGCGATTGTATACGGGCTAAAATGTATGATATATTCTAAAATGTATGATATACAAATATAATATAAAGTAGCGAGTTGTAATTGTGTGTTGACGACTATAATGTATAGTATACAAATGTAACATAAAGTAGCTTGTTTTAAATGCGTGTACACGGATATAAATTTTAAAAAAGGAGAATCAAGAAACGGAACAATGTTGGTTGAATATATGATATATTTCACACTACTAAAATAGATAACTATGGACAAACGTCTGATATAAAAGTCGCGAATAACAGTCTAAGTTCAATTAAGCATCACCAAACAACATGGGATATAAAACAAAGTGTCTAATATTAAAGGCAGAGGGAACCTTTTTTTTTAAAGATTCTAGGCAGAGGGAACTTGATTCATATGATTCCAATTTTCCTCATATATTTTGACAGCAATTCTTTCAACCTCACTACCTCAGTATCGAGAGCATCTTACGTTACGCATTTACATACGTCAACACCCCCAACCACCGCGTGATGAATAAAGAAAGATTCTCTGATCATCCAACATATATTTGAGTAACAACAACAAGTAGGAATCGGAAATCAAAGTTTGATATTTGAAAAATAAATAGATTATCACAAAATCAGTTTTTTTGGGAAGATCCTGTTTATGACTTATCTTTTAGTTTACAATAAAAAAGATCTTGTTTATGACAAAGAAAAAAGAAACGAAAAAGATACAGTGGTCAGTGGGGGGAGGTAATGGAATAACACAAAAACTATCGTGGAGACTATAGAATATTTGAGTATCGAATAGGTGATAGAGTAGTAGTAGGGGTAACAAGGTCTTTCATATTATGTGAAAAGTATAGAATAGTGGGTTTGGGTATTCCCTTAATCATGAGGTTTAGTTTGTGCAAGAGAAGCAAATACTCTTATTTTTACGGTTATTTCCTTTTCAAAATATATCATTTCCCTTTTTACTTTTTCGTAATGCAGTTATTGGTACAGAACTTAGGTTCACCTCGGAACCTTTAAATTCACCCCACTCTTTAGCACCAATCAAATTTCCACATAGATTATTAATTAAAAAACATTAAATAAAATAAAAATAGCTACAAAAAATAAAAAATTTAATTTTAACGACGCTAACGCTTCCACGTAAACCCTAAACCCTAAATCTTAAAATCAAAACCACATACCCTAAATTCTAAACCCAAATCCAAACCCCTAAACCCAAACCCTATACCATATACCCTAAACCCTAATCATAGACCCTAAACCCAAATTATATACCATAAACCCAAAAACTAGACTATAAACCTAAAGTCTATACCCTAAACTCAAGTCCTAGACCCTAAACCCAAACCTTAAACCTTAAACCCAAATTATATACCCTAAACCCAAAACTTTAACCATAAGCCCAAACGGTAAATCTTAAACCCAAACCCAAAACCTATACCCTAAATCCAAATCCTAGATCTAAAACCTAAACGGTAAACCCTAAACCCAAACCCCAAACTTAGATGCTATAGGGTTTGGGTTAAGGTTTAGGTTTAGGGTCTAAGACTTGGGTTTAGGGTATAGGGTTTAGGTTTATAGTCTATTTTTTGGGTTTAAAGTATATAATTTGGATTTAGGGTCTAGAATTAGGGTTTAGGGTATAGGGTTTGGGTTTAGGGTCTAGAATTAGGGTATAAGGATATAGGATTAGGGTTTAGGGTTTAGGATTAGGGTTTAGGGTATAGGGTTTGGGTTTAGGGGTTTAGACTTGGTTTTAGAATTTAGGGTATAGGGTTTTGAATTTAAGATTTAGGGTTTAGGGTTTATGTGGAAGCGTTAGCGTCGTTAAAATTAGTATTTTTTATTTTTTATAGCTATTTTTTGTTTAATTTAATATTTTTTAATTAATAATCTATGTGGAAATTTGATTGGTGCTAAAGGGTAGGGTGAATTTAAAGGTTCACTTTAGGGGGTGAACCTAAGTTCTGTCCCTGTTATTGTGTGTTTAGTTTTTTTTTAATGACCGATTAAAATTTGTATGTTATACGTTTATAATTTTATTGTAAATAATTTTATTCAGTTAGTTTTTACTCTTTTTTAGAACATGAAGCCACAAACAAATTTAAAATTAGAATTAAGAAACTATGAGCTAAAAATCAAAACAATAATTAAAAATATTTGAATTGTTGAATGACAACCACATTTGAACAATATTACCAGTATACTAACAAATATTTTTTAAAATAAAAACTAAATAATACCTAATAGTTATGGTTTCTAAATCCATATTTTTTGTGCTTGAGCTCAAAAAGGGCATTGTTCCATAATCAAATTCTAAAACATATTACAACTATTAGTTTGAATATTTTGTTATGTTAGAAATTTTATTTGTGCCACGTACCAAGTTTTTTTCTGGGTCTGCCCCTGATATGTACCATGCCACCAAAACCATAAATCTTTCGTAATAGTTTAGCATGTCCCACTCAAATTTAGGCGCATCTTGGTTCTTTACTGATGATAGTATATGTGTGTGGCAGTTTCTGTAGTTAAGTACTTTACTTACGCTTTGGTTTAAAAATCAGTACTAGTAGCTAAATAATTGTTACATACGCAATCTGTAAAAAAAAAAAGACAGTTATCGTACTTGCACAAAAGTTTAGTGTAAAACAGAAATAAAAGCACCTACGAAGAGAGACTTAAAGAAAAAAGAGATGCTGACTAAAACTAAAAGTAATTTATCCCCCCACGCCTACAAATAAACTCCATACATTTTAATATATACGATGCTTTAGGTATTTCTTTTTGTTTTATAATATAAAATGTTTTAATAATATTTAGATAAATTTTATATTATTTTGCAGTGTACACAAAGTTTATGTCTTATTTACGTAAACACCTATTTGAAGTTTTCGACAATTTATTCAAAAGTTGTTGGACGATTATACCTCTACATCTTTTTACACTCGGTTAATATGAAGATATTGGAAGGAAATCTTCTTTTTGATAATTCAAAACAACATGAAGCTTCTGCTACCAGACAAATTGATATTTTTTTTAATAATTTAAATATTGATCCCTCTTGTTGGTGAAACAATCAAAGACTCTGTCATTTTCTGTTCCTTTCAATACCTGTACATTTTTTGGTACTTTATAATGTTTAACTTGTATCAACATTATCTTATTGTAGACGCTTGACCCGAATTCTTATTTCAAAAGGCCATATTTTTGTTAAAACTGTCTCAGGAAGAAGTGTAGCGAAAGATATTTAAAGTGATTAATGTTGAATTCATTGGTAAACATAATGTTGTTATAGGTGCACATACATATATATTTTTATTAAAATATAGATGATGATGAGGAATTTTTGTATAGATTTTACTGGTGAAAATAACGATCAACCCCACAACTCATAAAGAAACTTAGATCAGATAATATGATGATACAACCGAAAAACATCATAAAGCAATCGTTGGTTACCTGAAAAGCAAAAACAAAGATCAAAGCTTACTTGTAACCAATTTAACAAAAGCTGAATTTTGATCAACCAAATCTCCAAGTTCCTCCAAAGAGTGTACTTGTAAATGCAAGAACTAACTCACATAGTAAAGTCGGCTATCTACGTCTATCTACCCAATATTCACTATCTACCCAAATAAGGCAAGTTCCCTAAAACCTCTCCAAAGTCTTTTAGAAACTTTCCATCGTGAGATCTCTCTTCTCCAATGTGAATCTCTTCAAGCTTGCTCCTCAAGATATCTTCGTATCAACTTAGCCAGACTCTGCTCCATTCGGTGATGTACTTGCGTCTGTATCAGAATATCCATCTGATCTTTGCATCTACAGTACTCACTATCCGCCCTTACAAACCCAGCTCCGGCACCGTTACAGTCAACATCCAGGCGTCCAGAGCTAGGGTTCAGGCTAAGTATCCGGCCAAAAACTCGTAAACGTCCATTGCTCTCACCAACGCCTTTTTCACCTTCTCTGCCACAACCTCCGGAGGATATTCTTTGTTTTGTTGGAAGAAATGAACCGTTTGGACATCAATGTTGAGAACTTGGTCGACATTGGACAAGAACATAGATTTTCTCTCATGGGTTAAGGTTTCTTCAGATGGGAAAAAACGTGATGATTCTTTGACCGTTACTTTGAGATCGTGAAGAAGCAATGATGAAGATTCTTGATATGAATCACCCATTTTTCCCGATCTCTCTCTATCTCTCTCTCTAATTTAGTTGTGTTTCGAGAGGAGTTTGTATTTTGGGTTTGAAGCTTAATATAAGAACTGTCTTGTGCTGGGTAACTTTATATGAAAATTATTTAAGAAATATCGTATGGAAAAAATTTATATTATTGATCGAATTAATATATTTGGCCTTTAAACAATTTCTTAAAACTTTTTGTTAATTACATAATTTGTTTACTAATGATTAATGAACTGATCTCAGTTTTAAAAATATTTTAGGTCAAAAAATATTTTAGGTCAAAAAATATTTATCGCATAAAAACCTAACGTTTAGGCCGAATAATCTCATGTCTACTATTTAGTTACAATGAAACTATGTCAGTCCGGTTTTATATCATGATTTAGCAATTTAAAAGTTAATTATGGTTATGAGAAGTTTACGTTCACGTGCCAATCCTCTCTATCTTCGTTATTTTTCTCTTTTTTGTGTCATTTTGGTTCTTGTTCGATATAAATATTGCTTTATGAGTTTATTCTCATTTCTTTTCTTTTTTTGACTGAGATTTAGAAAATGTCTAAGATTTAAAATTATTAAAGAGATACATACTTAGGTTAAGATATGCGCCTTGTGCAGAATAAATACTTATTTTATATTTTTCTGCATATTATGAAATAATAAAATAATAATTATATATTAAATAACTAAGAAATCAGTTATTATTATGTAATAAATTGACTTGCACATATAAATCAAATGACTGCTCTTGTTTGTTTGCAATCATTTTAGAATAAATAAATCAAAACAATCAATTTTATCTATCGTATATGATATATAATTAAATTTAAATGATATGAAGTATATATATATATTAACATAAACACTTATTAAAATAAAATTATTTAGTTATATGATTTTATTATCATTGTATCTTATTATAGAAAAAAATTTAAACATTGATCACAAAAGTTTATGTGAGACTTTTAACAGTTTTAATAATTTATACTCATTTTGAAAAATTCAAAATACAGCATATACAAAAAAATTCAAAATTTTAATATATGATTAGTGTAATTTATTTTAATAGTAAGAAATTAAACAAAAATGATAGAAATCATACAAATTATTAGCAAATCTTCATTATTTAAAATCATTAATTACTATATATATCATAATCACATTAGGTAATTCCATAAGTTTTATTTAAGGAAATAATACATAATAAATATTCATCTTGCTTTAGTTAATAACTTAATATCATGTGATATCATATAGTTGGTATTAAATGTTTCTTGTGAGATATAAAAATCGAATTGGACCAACATGTTTTTCAATTTCAATGTGAGTCTGGCACGTATGACTAATTAACTACCTAATTGATTGACACATAAACAAAGAGTTTTTTTTTAGCAATTTTTTTTGAGAAAAAATAAATGGTATTTTTTTGAGCAAAAACAAATGGTATTTTTTAATTATCACAAATATGAGGTTATATCTTTTCAAATGTTCTTCGATTAATATGTAGAGGATTATATAGACTAACACATGGTGAGAGATGGTTATTTGCATGTAAATTATAGTATGAAATGAAAATCAGTTCAAAAAAAAAAAATTATAGTATGAAATTATCCATGGATAGCTATATGGATACCATAATAAATGTGTGCTTTTAAAGTATAAGATTTGATACCGGAGTCGCAAGCAGTTTCGCAATACATCGATCGACGTCCGTTTAGTCAAACCACATGAAACGTTTTTCTTCTTTAAATGCTAAAACTGACTGTTCAGCAGGGGCGGATCTACTTACGTTGAGGGTGGGCGACGTGCCCGGTACTAACTTCATAATTTTTGTGTGGCATAAATTTGAGTACGTAAAATTAGCATTCTTGGTTAAATATCAAACTTAACGTGTCTCATAGTTAGTTATTTTATTTGTCAAAGCGTTTTTAGTAATTAAACTCCTCGACAAAAGATGAATGTAAAAAAAACTCTCAACTATAATCCTGTCAAATTAACCATGAACTTTAATTTCGTTAACATATGTTACCATCCGTCTAAAAAACGTGACAGAGGTGGCATACATTTAGGGTTTATAAATTGAGGGTTTATAATGTTGAAAATTTAGTTGAGGAGTTTTTTTACGATTCAAAAATAGTTGAGTGGTTTTATCACTAAAAGTTATTAAACATATTAAAATATTTATTATCATTGTTTTAGATTTGATTCATAAGCCTTTAAATTAATTTATAAATTGTAATACATTAATTTATTATAAAAATAATTTATACATCCAAAATTAATAATTTTAATTTACAGCTTAATATAACTTCAAAATATTAATTATTTGATATTTGGCAATAGTGATAAAAGAATATTTGTGTGTTTATATCGTCATTGTCAAATATCAAATAATTTAAAATTTCTAAGTTATATTAAGTCTTAAAAATTGTGGAGGATATCCATCCATGAAATCAATCTTTCTATTTAGAGTTAGTACACATTTTTTCCTATTTTCATGATTTATGTCCTCTCGCTCATATTTTCTCTCAATCCCGAAAAATAATGAATGATTATTTTTATTCCAATATGTTATATTTTAGTTTGTTTTCTTGATCAATAAGATAATATATTTGATATATTATTCTTGATTTATTGTATTACTTTACGTTTCAGTTGTATGGCGAATAATGTTAAATTATTTTATCCTAAAAAGTAGCAAAAATTGTAAAAACTTATAAAATCATTGTGAAACCGTATTAATCATATGTAAAAGTATTAAAATGTTTATAAAGTTTTATAAATCGGTTATAAAGTAGTGGATTAAAATTTATAAATTAGTTTTAAAGGCTTATAAATCAATCTAAAATAATATATAAATGATAATAAAGATTTTAAAAAAATTAAATGACTTTTAATGAAAAAACCCCTAAACTATTTTGAATCGTAAAAAAACCTTCAACTAAGTTTTCAACATTATAAACCCTCAACTTATAAACCGTTAACGTATGTCACCCTCCGTCACGATTTTTTAGACGGAGGGTAAGATTTGTTAACATAATTAAAGTTGATGATTTATTTCACCGAAATTTTAGTTGTGGGTTTTTTTTACGATTCATTTTTAGTTGAGGGTTTTAATTAATAAAAAACAACAGTCTCATAGTAATTCTTTGTTTTCATATTATAACTTTTATCATTTTGTTCCCTTAAATTTTATTAAACTAGTTATATCTATCTAGTGTGTTCAGTTTTGTTGTGTAAATATCAATCTATAATAATTTTAAAGTTTCTAATTTCAATTCACTTTATTTCTATGAATTATTTTTTTTCTTTTTGGGATATTAAAATATGATAATAATATATTATTTTCTGTGATTAACTATTTTCATAATTTTAAAACAATAATTCAAAACTATATTTTTCAATGTTGGTAATTTGTTACTGTTAGTGCATCTAAAATGTATTCAAAACATAAAACATATCTTTAAATTGTTTTATAAGTATCTCTTTAAAAACGGAGAGAATTAAAGATTAGGAAAAATATTTATTGTAATCATATATTAATTATATAATAATATAATATAAACTGTGAAATTATTTTAAATAAGTTATAAGTAAAATATATTGTGCCACACATAAAATATTTTTCTAGATCCGCCTCTGCTGTTGTAATTTTTTTGATATGTGTTTATAGTTTTGGGAATAGTAATAGGCTTATTTTGGTGGGTGTAGGGTTTATGATTTAATTAAGGATTTGATAGGGAGGCGTGATATGTCGGTCTTAGCTACATACAATGTTTGATAAAAAAAAAAGCTACATATAATGCATGTGATCAGCATTTTCCGAGTCAAAATTTCTTTATTTGGAGTTTATGTAATAACAAGACATTTTCAACATTTAATTTGCGGCATTTTATTACAGTTAAATCGTCGATAAAAAAATTATCAAGTTTTTCTTTCACAATTAGGCTCATTGTAATTTGGGAAGAGTTTGGGTCAGGCTCTAATCTTACCCTAGACATGGAACCAGTCGATGCTAATTAATAGCAATAAAATAACACAGAAAATTTCTTCCATTGAAAATCAAACTAGAAACACAATAAAACCAATAACCCAATGCACTTTTGATAAAAATCTATTCATATAGATATTCGTTATTTTCAGATTACACAAGATTTCTCCCTCTAATTATAATCTACTATCAAATAAACTTGTTTTTCTTTTCTTTCTTTTACCCTTGGCAATCAGAGTTCCTTCTTTTTTGTATCCCTAATTCTTTTCATCTATAGATAGTAATATTAAAAGTCACCAAAATGAAAATCAAACGAAGAAGCAAATTTGAAGCGAGTATTAAAAATGAACTTAGATAACTAAACCAAAGGTGTCTTTAAGCAGATCAATATGTATACTAAATTTCCTATGATATATATATATATGTTAGCATATTTTACTAAAAAGGTAAAATGCATTATATACAGAAAGTACTTTTATGTTGCTGCGTGTCAACAATGCGACATATACATTTTTAAAATTAACATGTATATTCTTTTTTTTTATAAATAAGATCTCAGAGTATTAATATTTTTATTAAAAAGGTAAAAATGGACTAATAAAAAGGGATATATATTTATTTTAGGTGTATAAAAAACGCAGTAAATTATTGAAATTAGTATTAAATAGAAAAATTTGAAAAACCAAATTAGAACATTTAAGTGTGTGATATTTGTATCTTTTAATAAAATATCCAAGTGAACCAATGTATAATAAAAACACCAATGAAACCATATAGAAAATTGAAATGTTTATCCAATTCCATTTATAATGATTATTAATAAAACGATTAAATAACATAAAATATTTGAAAACCAAGCAGGGACATAGAATTATCGGGGTGATTGGTAAGTGCATGGATTTTATTTTTTTGCTTTAGAATAGTAGATGTAGATTTATTTGTTGTAACTATTTTTGCTGTAACTTTATAAATCACTATTTTTTGCTCTAGAGATAAAGCTTTGTATAACTTTTTTTTTTATTATTTTTCAGAGATATTTTTGATGTGGATTTTTAAAAGAAATGAAAGCATGATTGATTGACATGTATGACTTTAAATTAATTTTGGGTTTCTAGATCATCTACAGCCACAACCAATCACCCCCTCATCTTTACTATTATAAATACCTAAATATTTGGAGGTGTATTCAACAAGAAGAATTTTTTTAAAAAAATTAGGATTGTTAATATGAATTTATTTTTCAAACTCGTCACATTCATATTCCTAGTTTCTCTAGTTCAATCTATAGAAAGTGTCAGAAATGTGAAATCATTTAAGGTAGATGAAAAGAATAATAAGAGATATGTATTTATACACGTCCAAGTTTTAAACTGATAGTATGAATATTATTTTCTGGTATTAATCCAAATATGTTTTTATAGCTAAACGAGAAGATTATATATGATTGTGTGGATATATATAAACAACCTTCATTAAGCCATCCACTACTCAAAAACCATAAAATTCAGGTATTATCATTCCCCAAGATTATATCCTTTTTAAAAAAAATTTAAACAATACTTACTTTATTTATTTAGTGGAGTAAAAATCATGAATGACTGTGTAATTACAATCACTTTTTGTTTTTGCTAACAATCCAATTTTTTTTTTGTTACTAGTCTTAGTTTGTTTTAAACCTAACTCTCTTGAATGTAAATTATAAAGTTGTTAAACATAAAACTGAAATTATTTATCAACTACACTTTTGTTAAATTTTCAACTTTCTATCTGCGTTTCAAAGCAAAAATCAATAAACTAAAGATGATTTTTTCAAGTAAAATTTATCTGTTGTTTGGTATACTATTAGATAATATATATATATATGTATATATATATACATATATATATATATCTCACTTTACATTAATATGTAACCATTTAATTTGAAATAGATGGAACCATCTTTTTCAAGCTGGAAACCAAAAAGGCAAACAAATAATAAAATTGAAAATAGAATAAGCATCAACTGTCCAAATGGAACAGTACCTATACTAAGAAATACAAAAGAATATATCGCAAATGCTAAGTATTGGGCTGAGAAACACTTCAACCCACTCACAGAAGATAGTCCAGGGACACATGTAAGTCATTGCATGATTTATTTTTTTTGAACTGAAGTCATTGCATGATTTGAGTCATAAATATGCATATCTTAAAAAAATCATATGATGTAACTTTCGGAATTTAAAGATTGCTGGAGTTAGATCACAACATGAAGGTCCTTACCATGGTTTAGCAGCTTGGATGAGTGTGCATGATTTGAACATTAGTAGAGACCAAGCTTCATATGCTAATATATATGTTGGCAGTGGATACAACAACAAAACTAATTTTATCCAAACCGGTTGGATGGTAAATTAACGTTGATGCATTTTAATTTAGTTTTATATAGGTTTGTTTAACAAAATAAAGTTTGACAAATAGGTAAATCCAAGTTTATTTGATGATGGACGGACATGGAGTTACGGGTTTTGGAAGGTACATTAGCTGAAACATAAGAAAATAATCATAAATTTCTTAGTAAAAAAAATATGTATGCTAAACCATGGTGTGTTATTAAAATATGATTATTGTATTTTATATATAGTATAAGTGAAACATATAAATAGCAATCTTCTGTTTTTAAAGTTGTTTCATTAAAATGTAAAAGGATAGTTAAAAATAAGAACTAAAATAATATGATTTTTTTCTCTTGTTATAAATATAGTTAATTGTCCGACACAAAATCTCACATTTTTATAATTGTTAATCTTATTTTCTAAACAAACCATTTAAAATAATATAAATATGCATAGTAAAATTACATAAAATGTTTTATATTGTATTTTAAAATATAACAATATTTTTTTCTCAGACATATTTTAATACTTATTTAGTTGTTCTTTTAATCTGTATTTGTAATCTTTTCTTTTTGATATACATAAATTTCCAATTTTTATCTAGACTATACTGATATAATAAACTGAATATTGATAGGGTGCCAATGGAGCAGGATGTTACAATACAATATGTCCTGGTTTTATTCAAGTGTCAACAACAGATCCTTTATCTGTTCCTTTTCCTTATCCCCGGAAAGGAGATAGGGCTGTTAATCCTAGTATTTCACAGGTAGTATTTATATTTTTCTAGTAACATTTTCTTGAGCAATATTATACAAACCTAATGTGCATAATGTTTTTATGAAGTATTAAAGGATTATGCAACCGGACATTGGTGGATAATACTCGTAAGAGCCACTAAAAAGGATATAAAGATTGGTTATTGGCCAAAAGAACTATTTGATATCATAGGTCGTAGTGTGGATATGGTTGGAGTCACGGGAGTAGTCCAAGCTTCCGCTTCTGGTATTAGTCCACCAATGGGCAATGGTCATCTGCCAACTCAAAAGGAAGACGTATCCGCACGTGTTAAAAACCTCCTCATTGTAGACACTAAATATAATTTCATGGCTAGTCGCAATTATAAGCTAGAGAAGCTATTAGACAACAACAAATGTTATGGATTAAAAGATGGAAAGAAACGAATTTTCTTCAAAGAATCTAATTTGTTCACATATGGTGGACCTGGAGGAGATCCTTGTGGAATATAAGCTTATAAAACAGTCTCTTGTATATTGCAATAAATAATTGAGATTTTATGTTTCATGTTCAAGTATTAAAATTTTATTATATCTATTTGATCTATTATTAATGTGGTGTATTAAAAGGTTATAAGGGTTTTATTTCTTAGTTAGGGGCCGGATTTTTGCATCATGTGCATATATATTATATATACAGTATAAATTCTATAAATTAATACTTGAAAAATTAATAAAATTTTCTGGCCTCGAGTTGGACTGGTTCAAAATATGATACGAATCGATAAAAATATAAGATAATAATATTTTAAAAAATTATATATAATTATATGGTTCAAATCATAAATTAATATGTTTTGTATATATACATTTTATATAAGTACAAACAAACAATTTTATTATTTGGTTTGTTTCACAATAGAATTATCTCTATAATTTCTTAATATTTATTATATTTTGCTAATATTTAGTAAAATTATCTCTAGATTTTTTTTAATTTCCATATATTTTGCTAATATTTAGTAAAATTATTTCTAAACCATTTTTAGATTTTAAAAACATATTTTATATACACCAAATAATACAATAAAAATAACGTGAAGGTCAAATTTTAAAAATTTAATTAATGTATGTGTACACATATAGAGTAGAACTTCTATAAATTAATAATATTGAGACTTTAAATTTTTATTAATTTATAGAGATATTAATTTGCAAAAGGTTTTTTATTTAGATTTTTTGTTCCATTCGGACCCTAACGTGATACGTCTTCGCCATGTGCTATTACTACTCTTGCTTGTAAAGTGATTTTAAGATATATTTGCTCTAAAATAAGAAAAAAATATTTGATTTTAGTGTATAGAAATTAATTTTTATTTTTTGAAATTTGACATTTATATTAATTGTATTATATTATTCGTTGTATATAATATATATTGCATATAACTTGAATGTGATTTAGATATAATATTACTAAATCTCATCAAAAATATACGAAGTGTCAGGAAAATATAATAATAGATTTTTACTTATATAAAATATGTATACATATAAATTTATAATTTTAGTGAGATCATATATTTATATAGAATTTTTTAAAAATTATTATTTTATTATTTTATCGATTTGTGTCAAATTTTGAATTGAAATAAATCAGAATCGGTGAAATTTATTAACTTATAAAAATTATTAATTTATAGAAGTTCTACGGTAAGAAAAAGCATGTGTGTCAACCTAATTTGCCTTTAATGACGCAAAATCGCCGAAGAATCAACCATTCATCACCGCAGAAGAATGCTTTCGGTTAAGTTTGGTGAAGAGTGAAGACGATCGATTCGGCCGTCTTTATTCCTTAATGGGCCTTTCTAACTATCTTACATTTTTTTCAAAAATGTCGAATGGGCCATTCTTAACTAGGAGTTAAGGGTTTCAGCGAATGGAGGATAACTCAAGCTATCACACAGTGACACGTTCGTATAATTTTGAACGGCTTTGGGTGGGATGGATAGGCAAGTTACATATGCATTTGGTAGTGAGCTATGGAAGGAATCTGCTCTCTGTCCTAACTCGTGCTCAGTCCTATACACGTGACAGTTTATCAAGTGAAAGGTCTTCACTTCAAATTTAATTTCCATTAACTTACCAAATTCAATAAGACCCCTGAAACTCTTGACACAGATTTTCTTGGTGAGATCATTCCGTAGTTGGGCTGTGATAACTTGAATGACAAGGAATCTTTGCGTCTTTAATTAAGTTAATTACATTCCGCAACCTCGAGCTCTTGGTGACGCCCATTTCTAAGATATGAAAAAATTATAGGAAAAGTAATCATAGAGAGGAGCCAACTTGGTTGACGGCCATATATATATATATATACACAGCGAGCCTTCTGACTAGGTCAAGGCGGGAGAGTAATGGTTTACTTGGCTACGTTCATTCTCTTCAAAAGTCAGAAGTCATCTTCTCTTTTATATCCCTAATTCTATTCACCTATAGCATAATAGAATTACAAAACAAACTGGGACAGTGGTGTTTCCAATTGTTCTCATAAAAGTTACCTGACAAGACTTTGTCACGACTGCCAAAACAGCTCAAAATCCTTACTGTACAACGAGCGGTCTTGTATCTCCAGGTTTGCTACATGTCTATTTATGAGCTGCGACTGCATTATCTTATACACGACCAGTCCCGCTGGAAATATCCACCATTCACTCTCACCCCTGCATCCCCACCCAAAAACCACAACACACATCACAAACCGAATAGACCAAAACGTAAGATTGCCACAAAGTATTACTTTCCATTGTAGTAAAACTTACATGTTTATATTCCACGGCTGAAACGGGATTTTTTTGCTTGCTGATGATTCGCTGTGATAATGAACATATCCGCAGAGAAAAGCAACAAACTGTCACACAACCAAAACTTGTCAGGTAACGTGAGACATGCAAGAATCAACAGTCATAACTTCAACAAATATAACTGTTAAAAAATCATCCTCATGTGTCATGAACATGCATGCAGTTCACATTGCATTTTATAAGAAAATAAGTTTTCGATAACAAAAAACAAAGAGTACTTACCACATTGACCAAAGACATGTAGTTCCACAAAGCGTAAAGGCGTGCTAAGCCAGCAGAGCGTCTAGGTCCATGACTGAATAAGGCATTGATTCCAACGGTTATCCATGGTTAGTAATATGGATCCCATAATAAATGCTTTTAAAGCATAAGATTTGATACCGGAGTTGCAAGCAGCTTCACGATACGTCGACGTCCGTTTAGTCAAACCACATGAAACGTTTTTTTTTGTCACTGTGAAACGTTTTTCCTTTAAAAGCAAAAGTTGTGTTACTTTTTGATTTGTGTTTATAATAGTTTTGGGAATAGTGATAGGCTTGCTTTAGAGGGTGCGAGGTAGGGTTGATGATTTATTTAATGATTTGATAGGAGATACGTTATATGTCGGTCTTACATATACTCTTGATCCAAACAAAAGCTACATGCGATCAGCGTTTTCGAGTCAAAATCTGACTTCTTCATTTGGAGTTTATGGAATAACAAGATTTTCCAACATTTAATTTCGGGCATTTTATTACAGTTACAATCGTCGACAAAAAAATTATCAAGTTTTTCTTTTACGATTAGGCTCATTGTAATTTGGGAGGAGTTTAGGCCAAACCCTAATCTTTCCCTAGACACGGGACCAGTCAGTGTTAATTTCGATGAATTAGCTTAAAACTTCTCCTCCCAATGAAAATCGAGCTAATAACACAATACTAGGATAAGAGTTTATTTCTACATGTTACCGATAATGTTTTTATATATTTGATCATTTTATTTATATATATACAATATTTTTTGTTATTATATAATTTCTTTCCGCTGGATCAGATCAATTTTTATTAAAAATGATGAAACAAAACTTTAATTAATACATCATGGGTTGATCGGATTGGACATTAAACAAATTTTGACATAAAAACCTTATTTTTTTCATCAAACACATTCTTGAAAAAAGTGAACAGTGTTGTTTTCACAATTGAATTATTTTGACTTTTATCTTCCATATAGTTTTGAAAGCTTTCAAATCAACCATCGAATTGATACATGTCATTTTAATGTTTTTAGTCGTATACGTAAGGAAAACTTACATTTTTGTAATTTAAAGTCGTTTTAAAAAATTCAAAATATAACATATAAGAAAAAATATAACATATAAGAAAAATATAACATATAAGATGTCCTCATTGTTGTATTTTAAAGTCGTTTTAAAAAAAAAATAACATATAACGTTTCCTCATTTTTGTAATTTAATGTCATTTTAAAAAATTCCAAATATAACATATAAGAAAAAATCTAATTTTTTTATTATATGGTTAATGTGATTGTTTATTTTTTTCAATAATATAAAATTAAACAAAATAAAAAAGGATGCAAAAATTGTTATCAAATCTTTATTATTCATAATCATTAATTGCCATATATATGTAAATCATATTAGACAATTTCATAGCTTTTATTTAGGGAAAAAAATACACAATTCTTATATTTTAGGTTAATATAATGTTCTCTAGTGGACATTAAACAACTTATGACATAAAAACCTTATTTTTTTCCTCGAACACATTCTTGAAAAAGTGAACAGTATTGTTTTCACAGTTGAATTATTTTGACTTCTATCTTACATATAGTTTTGAAAGCTTTCAAATCAACCATCGAACTGATACATGTCATTTTAATGTTTTAGTCGTATACTTAAAGAAAACTTACATTTTGTAGTCGTTTTAAAAAATTCAAAATATAACATATAAGAAAAAGTCTAACATACAAGAAAATATAACATATAAGGTGTCCTCAATTTTGTATTTTAAAGTCGTTTAAAAAAAATATAACATATAAGGTTTCCTCATTTTTGTAATTTAAAGTCATTTTAAAAAATTCAAAATATAACATATAAGAAAAAATCTAATTTTTTATTATATGGTTAATGTGATTGTTTTTTTTTAATAATATAAAATTAAACAAAAATGAAGAATGATGCAAAAATTGTTATCAAATCTTTATTATTCATAATCATTAATTGTCATATATATGTAAATCATATTAGGTAATTCTGTAACTTTTATTTAAGGAAATAATACACACTTCTTATATTTTAGGTTAATATAATATTCTCTAATGGACATTAAACAAATTATGACATAAAAACCTTATTTTTTCCCTCGAACACATTCTTGAAAAAAATGAACAGTATTGTTTCCACAGTTAAATTATTTTGACTTTTATCTTCCATATGGTTTTGAAAGCTTTCAAATCAACCATCGAATTGATACATGTCATTTTAATGTTTTTAGTCGTATACTTAAGGAAAACTTACATTTTTGTAATTTAAAGTCGTTTTAAAAAATTTCAAAATATAACATATAAGAAAAATATAACATATAAGGTGTACTCATTTTTGTATTTTAAAGTCGTTTTTAAAAATAAATATAACATATAAGGTTTCCTCATTTTTGTAATTTAAAGTCATTTTAAAAAATTCAAAATATAACATATAACAAAAAAATCTAATTATATGGTTAATGTGATTGTTTAATTTTTTTTAATAATATAAATTTAAACAAAAATGAAGAAGGATGCAAAAATTGTTATCAAATCTTTATTATTCATAATCATTAATTGTCATATATATGTAAATCATATTAGGTAATTCTGTAGCTTTTATTTAAGGAAATAATACACACTTCTTATATTTTAGGTTAATATAATGTTCTCTAGTGTTATATAATTATGGAATAATGTGACACCATTAGATTAAACTATACTTTATATTAGATGCTCTAGAATTCTTTGAAATAGAATTTAGAAGGCATTTAGAGTGCCACCTAGGATTTGAGGTTGTTTTTAATTAATACAAAATTAAGGTTCTAATTTTTCAAATGCTTCTCAATTAATATATAGGAGATAACTAATTCCAATTACTAAACCAATATAGTCCAATGCACTATTGATGCTATTCATAATCACTATGATCTTTTCAGATTACACAAGATTTCTCCCTCTAATTATAATCCGCTATAAATCTACACATAATCCACTATGATCTTTTCATATTACACAAGATTTCTCCCTCTGACTATAATCCACTATCAAATAAACTTTTTTTTTTTTACCCTTGGCCGTGAGATAACTAACTAAGTCTCATATTGGAGAATTAGACAAAAACATGTCTAATTCTAATAGTACGAGGCCTTTTGGGATGGAAACCAAAACTAAATCCATGCGGACCAGCCAATTAGGTCCAAAGTGGACAGTATCGTACTAATCGGATAATATAGAGTTGAACATGAATTTAATAAATCCCAACAATTGGTATCAGAGCGGTTGACGAGAAATCTGCAAAAGACCAATATACCCTTCGAGAGATGAATGGTATCCTATGAGTTAGGACTGAGAGGTGTGTGGCAGAGATCAACTCAAAAGATTCTGGAAGTCAGTTGTGGAGCATGAGATGAATGTGATCCTTAGTTTGAATGGGAGAATGTGAGATAACAAACTAAGTCTCACATTGGATAATTAGCAAAAAGTGTCTAATATATAAAGAGATTTCTAACTCTAATAGTACGAGGTCTTTTGGGATGTAAACCAAAAGTAAATCTATGAGGGCCAGCCAATTAGGCCCAAAGTGGACAATATCGTACTAATCGGATAATATAGAGTTGAACATGGATTTAATAAATCCCAACATTGGCAATCAGAGTTCCTTCTCTTTTGTATGCCTGTTTAAAAATGAACTTCGGTAACTAAACCAAAGGTGTCTTTAAGCAGATCAATATGTATACTAAATTTCCTATAAAAGCAATATATATATATATGTGTGTGTTGGATTTTTGATACTTATGTTGCTGTGTGTCAACAATTAATACAACATACACATTTTTAAAAATAATATGCATATTCAATTTATTATAGATAAGATCTCAGAGTATTAATTATTTTTTATTAAAAAGTTAAAATGGACTAATAAAGAGGGATATGTATTTATTTTAGGTGTATAAAACTCAGGTAAATTATTGAAATTAGTATTAAATAGAATTTTTTTTATGAAAATCCAAATTAGAACATTTAAGTGTGTGATATTTGTATCATAATAAAATATCCATTTGAACCAATGTATAAAAAAAACCCACTGAAACAATATGGAAAATTGAAATTGTGTGTTTATTTATAATGATTATTCATAAAAACCATTAAATAAAATAAAAAAACTTGAAAACCAGGAAGGAACATAGATTTATCACCTTTACTATTATAAATACCTAAATATTTGGAGGTGTATTCAACAAAAAGAAAATATTTGTTCACATTCATATTGATATGAATTTCTTTTTCAAACTCGTCACATTCATATTCATATTCATAGTTTCTCTGGTTCAATCTATAGAAAGTGTCAGAAATGTGAAATCATTTAAGGTAGTTGAAAATAATAATAAGAAATATGTATTTATACACATCCAAGTTTTAAACTGATTTATGTAGATTATTTTCTGGTATTAATTCCAAATATGTTTTTATAGCTAAACGAGAAGATTATATATGATTGTGTGGATATATATAAACAACCGTCATTAAGCCATCCACTACTCAAAAACCATAAAATTCAGGTATTCTTTCCTCAATATTATATGCTTTGTTGAATTTTAAACAATGCTTACTTTATTGATTCAGCGGAGTAAAATTGATGAATGACTGTGTGACTACAATCAATTTTTGTTGTTGCTAACAATCCAATTTTTCTTTGTTACTAGTCTTAGTTTGTTTTTTACCTTTCTCTCATGAATATATATTTATAAAGTAGTTAAACATAAAACTGAAATTATTTATCAACTACTCTTACTACACTTTTGTTAAATTTTGATTTTCTATCTGAGTTTTTTTTTTTAATCAATAAAGGAAAGATGATTTTTTCAAGAAAAAAATATCTTATGTTTGGTATAGTATTAGATAATATATAAATCTCACTTTACATTATATGTAACCATATAATTTGAAATAGATGGAACCATCTTTTTCAAGCTGGAAACTAAAAAAGCAAATAAAAAGTAAAATTGAAAATAGAATAAGCATCAACTGTCCAAATGGAACAGTACCTATACTGAAAAATACAAAAGAATATGTCGCAAATGCTAAGTATTGGGCTGAGAAACACTTCAACCCACTCACAGAAGATAGTCCAGGAACACATGTAAGTCACTGAATGATTTGTGTCATAAATATGTATATCTTGAAAAATCATATGATGTAACTTTCGGAATTTAAAGATTGCTGGAGTTAGATCACAAGATGAAGGTCCTTACCATGGTTTAGCAGCTTGGATGAGTGTGCATGATTTGAATATTAGTAGGGACCAAGCTTCATATGCTAATATATATGTTGGCAGTGGATACAACAAGAAAACTAATTTTATCCAAACCGGTTGGATGGTAAATTAACGTTGATGCATTTTTAATTTAGTTTTATATAGGTTTGCTTAACAAAATATAGTTTGACAAATAGGTAAATCCAAGTTTATTTGATGATGGACGCACCTGGAGTTACGGGTTTTGGAAGGTACATTAGCTGAAACATAAAAAAATAATCATAATTTTTTTAGTTAAAAGAAAATTATGCTAAACCATGGCGTGTTATTAAAATATGATTATTGTATTTTATATACAGTATAAGTGAAACATATAAATATCAATCTTCTGTTTTTAAAGTTGTTTCATTAAAATGTAAAAGGATAGTTAAAAATAAGAACTAAAATAATACGATTTTTTTCTCTTGTTATAAATATAGTTAAAATCTCACATTTTTATAATTTTAAATCTTATTTTTCTAAACAAACCATTTAAAATAATATAAATATGCATAGTAAAATTACATAAAATGTTTTATATTGTATTTTAAAATATAACCATAATTTTGTCTCAGACATATTTTAATACTTATTTAGTTATTCTTTTAGTCTGTATTTGTAATTTTGTCTTTTTGATATACATAAATTTTCAATTTTTATCTAGACTGTACTGATATAATAAACTGAATATTGATAGGGTGCCAATGGAGCAGGATGTTATAATACAATATGTCCTGGTTTTATTCAAGTGTCAACAACTGATCCGTTATCTGTTCCTTTTCCTTATCCCCGGAAAGGAGATAGGGCTGTTAACCCTAGTATTTCACAGGTAGTATTTATACTTTTCTAGTAACATTTTCTTGAACAATATTATACAAACCTAATGTGCATATTGTTTTTATCATTTATTAAAGGATTATGCAACCGGACATTGGTGGACAATACTCATAAGAGCCAATAAAAAGGATATAAATATTGGTTATTGGCCAAAAGAATTATTCGATATTATAGGTCGTAGTGTGGATATGGTTGGAGTCACGGGAGTAGTCCAAACTTCCACTTCTGGTATTAGTCCACCAATGGGCAATGGTCATCTGCCAACTCAAAAGGAAGATGAATCCGCACGTGTTAAAAACCTCCTCATTGTAGACACTAAATATAATTTCATGGCTAGTCGCAAATATAAGCTAGAGAAGCTATTAGACAACAACAAATGTTATGGATTAAAAGATGGAAAGAAACGAATTTTCTTCAAAGAATCTAATTTGTTCACATATGGCGGACCTGGAGGAGATTCTTGTGGAATATAAGCTTATAGAACAGTGTTTTGGCTTTTTAATAAATAATTGAGATTTTATGTTCATGTTTAAGTATTAAAATTTTATTATATCTATTTGATCTATTATTAATGCGGTGTTTTAAAAGTTTATAAAGATTTTATTTCATTAGTTAGGGGGCGGATCTTTGCATCATGTGCATATTTCTATGTTATCAAATCAAAATAATTTATGAAATATGTAGTTTAACGTAGTTTTTTTTATCAAAAATGTAGTTTAATATGAAAAAAATCTTATCAAAATAAACAATGCTATACTTGACGGTCCATACTTGACAAGGATGCATAAATCAGAACCGGTCATGATGTGAAACCAATAAAACATGAGATTTGGGCCAGAGAAGAGTTTAAAAAAGAAGAGTTAATTCTTGTAAGGACCAATAGTTACTGAAAATATTACCTAGTTCTACTGGTAACATATGCATTTGGTAATGAGCTATGGAAGAAATCTGCTCTCTGTCCTAACTCATGCACGTGATGGTTTATCAAGTGAAAGGCATTAATACTCTTCGACTCGGATTTTCTTGGTGAGATCATTCTGTAGTTGGATTGTGATAACTTTAACGACAAGGAATCTTTGTGTCTTTAATTAAGTTAATTTAATTCCACAACCTCTTAATTAAGAGCTCTTGGTGACACCCATTTTAAAAATATGTAAATTTTTAGGGAAAATGACCATGGAGGAACCAATTTGGTCGACTTCATAACGCTATATGTTTAGTCTCATAACGTCGTTGTAATTAGGTCACGGCGGGAGTAATGGTTTACTTGGCTACGTTCCTTCTCTCAAAAGTCAGAAGTCAACTTCTCCAAATTAAAAAAAAAAATTAAGATCCCAAAATCCATTACTTTGTCAATATACACCAAAGAACAATAATTCAAGTGAAGAAGCCTACTCTGAGGCAGAATTTCTTCACTTATGAACTTATTTATTGTTGTATTTTTGAATTTATGGATGAATTTTAATTTTATGAATTTGTATATATAATTGTAGGCTTATAAATTAAAATTTAAAATTTCTTATATGGTCATTATGGACTCCATGGCAGCCCATGAAAATATGGGTGTTAGTGGGTATGGTCCTTAATGGATATGGTTCTTAATAGACATGGTCACTTTATGTACGCAAACAATAAATGGACAAATGGATATGGACTAATGTATATGGACTAATGGACATGGACTCGTCCGGTTTGCAGCTCTAGGCAGAAATAAGAAACACAGTGCCAAGTAGATAGAGAATGGGTTTCTCACTTATTTACATACACAACCTTAAGAATAATCAAAACCAATACGACCATCCATTGGAAACAAAAGAAAAACAAATCCCTCTAATTATAATCTACCATCAAATAAACTTGTTTTCTTTACTTTCTTTGTCCCATGACAGAGTTCCTTCTCTATTGTATCCCTAATTCTATTCACCTATAGAGTAATAGAATTACAACAAGAGAAAGAAAAAAAGCAAACTGGGACAAAGCTTTTTTCAATTGTTCTCATAAAAATTACCTGACAAGACTTTGTCACGACTGCCAAAACAGCTCAAAATCCTTACTGTACAACGAGCGGTCTTGTATCTCCAGGTTTGCTACATGTCTATTTATGAGCTGCGACTGCATTATCTTACACACGACCAGTCCCGCTGGAAATATCCACCATTCACTTTCACCCCTGCATCCCCACCCAAAAACCACACACACATCAAAAACCCAATAGACCGAAACATAAGATTGCCACGAAGTATTACTTTCCATTGTAGTAAAACTTACATGTTTATATTCCACGGCTGAAACGGGATTTTCTTGCTTGCTGATGATTCGCTGTGATAATGAACATATCCGCAGAGAAAAGCAACAAACTGTCACACAACCAAAACTTGTCAGGTAACGTGAGACATTGCAACATCTTCCCATAGAATCAACAGTCATAGTTTCAACTGTTAAAAAATTCATCCTCATGTGACATGAACATGCAGTTCACATTGCATTTTAAAACAAAACAAGTTTTCAACCAAAAAAAAAAAAAAGAGTACTTACCACATTGACCAAGGACATGTAGTTCCACAAAGCGTAAACGCGTGCTAACCCAGCAGAGCGTCTGGGTCCATGACTGAATAAGGCATTGATTCCAGCGGGGAATGGCAAAAGCAAGCCGAGAGGTAATATAAACAAAGCCAACAGTACATCCACCATAGAAATCGAATACAGCTGGAGCAGCGTGAGCAAGACTAGACTAAAATCTCCTAAAAGTAACATCGAAATAACTAAGCCAACCATATCCTGCAGTATCATAGGATATAACAGAGGGAAGAGTTATTGAAAAGTTGGACAGCACAATATAGAAGAAGACATTCATATTATAAGAATTTGGATTGGAGATGTACCTGGTGGCCCACAGGTTTAGTGTTGTGAATTAAGAAAGAGAGAATAAAAAACATGTCTCTCTTCTCTTTGAGACTCGGTAAGCTGTCACCGTCGATTATCCCTGCATAGTTCTTTCTGCGTGTAGCATAATCCTCAGTGTTTGTGTGGTTTTGGTTGTAGAGCATACTCTCTCTTAAACGTGCCGGAGAATTCTCTTTGTGTGCACCCACGCCATAACTAAAAGTCAGAAGAAAAAGACATCATAACTCCGCATAGCTAAAAGGAAGTGCATAACGAACACATGCTGAAGTGTGAGATCACAAAAAAGCCTTAAACTTCTAAAGTGATCATCTGATTTATCTAGATTGCTCAGTTCATAAATTATGTCTATTGTAACTACGAATGAACCCGACGAAAGGATGCAATTTATCATTTATATACCGTGGCTGGATCTCAGTCCATGCTGTTTCACCGACACACTGAGGTGACGTTGGTTCAGAATCCTCAGCAGCATGAATCAAGAGACCATATTGGCAGTAACCACAAGCTGTAGTCTGGAACCAGGCCAGATCAACCCGTATGCCATGTGTTTCTAGAGCGGGGTTCGCATGAGTTTCTAGCCATCTCAGAACAGAATGAAACGTTGATCTCAGACGCCCACGGCGAACAAGGCGTAATTGAGCATTTACACCAGCCACCAGTCTGTACCAAGTAGTCGGAGCAACGAGCTGAGAAAATAAAACAATGACAAAGATCAATAAAACCTCTAAAATGGCTGCTGAAACTGCTTCTCGTTAACTAAGGAAGAAAGGAACCAACCTGATTCATCAGACTAGTAAGAATATTGTCATTTTGAAGTGAGAAAGGAGCCATGTAACTGCCATCACCACCAAACAATATGGGCATTGGAAACCTTTGGTGAAGCCGAGGTGGAAGGTCTGTCCTTTTTTCATCCCCACCAAGGAAGAAATCCAGATATGCAAGCATCAAATCGGAGGTGGCAGCTACCTATATTTAGAAGAAAAAAATATACACTAAAGCTTAAAACAACAAATCCTTGTAAAACGAATCAGATACTCTGAAACTATGTAGTCCATTGAGTGATTATGAGATTAAATCATCAAGAAATCACCTTCAGACCCTCGTATAAAGCCCGGGAGCGACAGGAGCGTAAACAGGAATGATCATATTCTGAACGTACAAACTCACGCAATTTTTGCAATTTTAACTTCCGCCGCCATTGCTGCCAAGACCACGCAAGCGGATATGCAACCACTGAAAGAATACTATATATTGCACCTTCCCACCACTGATATGCAGCTATAGAGTTGATTTCGTCCACAAACGTGTTAAATGCAGCCTCATATCTAAAGATTCCAAAATCATATGAGGACATTTCAGAGCCCAGACAACTTGTTAGATAACTATAGAAAAAACAATGAGACACAATTCCAATCAGCTTGGAGATAAAACAAGAAACAACTAACACTATCTCTTTTATTTCTTCCGGGGGAATATGCGAGAGATGCCATGGCTCACTGAATGTATTAGGACCCATAAAATACATTCTATGCACATGACTCTGCGATTGCTCTGCTCTATTTGTTTCCAAGACCTAAAAAAAGAAATAACATTATATACAACATAACATTGTAAAGTCTGTAATATAAGGAGAATTTGGCAGGTTATTTCACTCAGTCATGTATGCTAGCCATACACTAGTTGCATTTGGAGTGACAAATCAGAAAATACATACATCATTCTTCATTTGCTTCGCAGAAAGTAAAGACAAATAAACAGTTTTTGGATCTAATGTTACAAGACAAAGAAAATCATCTAACCTCATTTAGTGATTCAAGGAAAGGGAAGGAATGATCAATTTGAGAGCCATGATGTGTGGGAGCTGGGCCAGGTAAATCATCAACTCCAACAAATTTCATTCTTGCAACACTAAGTACAAGTGCTAAGAGGATGAGGAGACCCATCAGAAGAAGACCAAACAACCAAGGCCCACCAAATGTGTAAATTAACTCCTCCAGAGCGGTGTAACAGTGTGGCATATGATACCTTTCCGATATGCATCGATATGGACATGGTGTCTCAGAAACACCACCTGTTATTAAGCATAGAAGATTCCAAGGTTTATACTTGATACAGGTAAATGAATAATAATAAAACAAGATCATAGCCAACTTAAACAAACAGTTCTTTATGAACCACACGTATATTCATTATCGAGGGAAAATACAGATTTCGGGTTGGCAACTGAACCCGAAACAAAACTTGTCAACGAGGAAATTTATAGCACAAATATAATACACAAGAGCTCAAGATATATGCGAATGCTATTTGTACCTCGAACTGGAACATAGACAGCACGAGTTGGAAGCTCATCAACGGGACAAGGACGGCAAAGAGTCGTGTCAGATCCAGTAACATTCTTGAATGTACCAGATGGACACTCCTGAAGAAAAGTAGGAATTGGGAATCTAACGAGCTTAGATAAACTACAATAACAACTCAATCGTGATAAGCGAACAAAAGGCAAATAGAAAATTTCCACCCATGATATTATGTAGCAGCAGAAAACGTTGAACTAAGTTTTCCTAACCTTGCAAAATATACCGTGGAGTCCTTTTGGACAAGGCCTTCCAGTTACTGTGCCATTTTTGCCAGAAAATTCATCATCTAATGCCGCTCCCCCCCTACAATTACAAAGAGAAACAATGTTAGTGGGACATGCTGGAAAATAATATCAAACAATAGCAAAGAAATGGGAAATGCACAGGTATTTAAAGGCCAGACCGTGCATGGATTATCCCTTTCACACTAGCAATAGGCTGGTATATGTCTCCAGTGGGAATGTTAGACCAATGAAAATGAATCCTCCCACCTCCGCCACCACCACCACCAACAGGACTGCCTGACCCACCGCCAGTTGAGAGAAGAGACGACTCTCCCAGAATAAGATAACGCAGAAACAAAAGAACTGTTCCACCAGAACCACCACCAGGTGCTACAACAGAACCATTTTCATCTCTGCTCAAACGTTTGACACTTTCTCCATCAGCCTTGATTGAGCCTTCAAGTGATAATCCAGATAGAGGCTGCTCCCGTGAACCAATCACTGACCAGATTCAAACGAAAGAAAAGAACAGGTTAAACAGTATTATCTTGAAAGAAATAAGCTTTCATGGCAATCACAGCATGCACAGTAGTGTATTGGCTAAACGATGACAAGGTCCTATAATGTTAACAGGCTATAAATTATAAACTTATCATAATAAAAGAAATAGAATTAGTCAAATATTTGGCACACGTACGAATAATCAGTAGTCTACATCATACACTCTATATCAAGTCCTATGAAGACACAACCTAATCTCGTGTTAAATAGAACTCCAGAATCATCAAAAACTCTTGACATTTCATACCTACAATACCACCACCAGCAGATGAATAATCCGGGCTATAATCACCGCTTCCACTGCCAAGCTCACAAGGGAGATCTGCATCTCCATACGTAATTCCACCTTCAACACAGCTGTTATTGTAACATACACGGCCCCCTTTACCGCCATGCCCACCACCACTACCAATGCCATTTCCAAGCAATTTACCTTCACCTACACCACCTCTACAACCTGTGACACACACAAAACAATTGCATATTTATGATGCTAAGAAATACAATACAAAAACATAAGAACATCTCTTCTTTCTCCCTATGCAAAATGCGTAGTAGCGCCTTAAACTTATAGTGGGGGAGAAAGCCAAGGACATGCCCATACGAAATGTATAAGTAGAATGCGCGATCAAAACAAAATCCAAAAAGAAAATAGCTTATTGTTTACCCATTCCACTAGCACTAATCTCTCCAGAGGATTCAAGGGTTACTGTTTTTGCACGGTGGAAATGAACTACTGATCCTTTGATGAAACCTTCGACGATAATATCCTCAACTCGGCATATCTAGAAAGAAAGAAAAGTTATCAGAATTTCCATGCTGAAAGAAAGAAAAGATATCAGAATTTTCATGCCAGAGCATGCTGGTTTAAGTACGGCAGAAGTACCTGTAGAGTGAAGGACAGAGACGAATTGACATTGCAATCCTCTGGAGGATTCAGTAGTTCATAGGGGCAATCTTGCCGATCACAATATAGCTTTGGTGTACTGCAAAGGATGTGAACTCGATTAGTGTTAGCTGATTTTATCTCAGAAGAATATGGAATTAAAAAATGTGGCATTTTCCTTCACACTTACACAGCATCTCGGGATGCATTCTGCAGAGGACCACGCAAAATAGATCCAGGCCCAACCTTCAATTTCCAGGGGAAAAAAGAAAGAAGTTGTTATCTTCTGGACGGACAAATCAAGTACCTTTCTATATCTATTATTTAAAAGCCAATATGGCCGTTAAAGGAGACCGATTGTCAAATTATGCTAGTTTTATCACATTTTCGTAGCTATAAACACCAACTATCTTTGCATCTGCACAAAATAGTCATAGAATGCAGGAATGTCACTAAAACAAACAGACGGAAACCTCTTACATAAATCCGGTAAAACAGTGACAAAACAAGCCGCTGTGCTTCAATTGAATCCCCTGGTCCAGTTAGATTCAAGAGACCTTGTCCATGGACAAAAAGATTTGCATTTGAGCGAATCACAGATGATTCCTATATTTAGAATGAGAGGTCATACAAACAAATTAGATGCAACGGCATGTAATAAAGTTACTAGGAGGAAAACAATGACATGAATTTGTGAGTACCCTAAGAACGAATAAATTGCTAGCCTCAAGTGTGGAAGTCGAAACAGTTGTATCTCCCCCTCCTCCATCTATATGCAATTCTGAATTCCACATCAAGAACATCTTGACAGACATACTTAATGCCCCATAAACCTGGTCGTACCAATAAACACAAAGCATGACGAACAAATTTACATGAATACCAAAATAAAATCTAGGATATGCAGAATGGCCAGGCCAAGTAAACCAAGAATGAAAGACATATTAACAAAACAGAATTATACATATCTAGCTCAAACAGACACAATGTTGTTGCATCCGAATTTCGGAAAAGGTGGAGAACAAGATAAGACTGACCTTGATAATGGAATCACTCATTAAGAGTTCTTCGGCCAGTAACTCAAATACTGATGTGCCATAATGAGACAATCCGAAGCTCAAAACACCACCACACAACAAACTAATTTGTCCTTGAACCTACATAATGAATTCTGCTTGAGTACTACATCTTTAAGAATTGGGTTAGCGGTAATGGCATAAGCCAAAGCAAAATAATATGCTGAGATGTGGAAAATTCACTGAAAACCTAAATATGCATATACAGAAGCAACAAAAAAATGTAGAGGAGAAAAAAAAAATGTAGAGAATAGACAAATGAGTTGCAGAAAAAAAAATCATTTTTATATGAGATAACAAATAGTCCTAGCATCAAAACTGCAAAAGTTGATCAAACAGTTGGCCTACAAAGCCCATGTACTGGAAATTCATTTTCTAAATACCTGGACACGACTCCATAGCAGAGGACAAGTTGCTCGCGCTTTGTCCTGAATATAAATATTGGTCCAACGAGGCTGGAAGGGGAATTCTAAGAGAAGCGTATAAGTGTCTGTCGTCAGATTGTAGTTGCTAACGAAAAGACTTCGGGGAACAGCATCGTATAGGGTGCCAGCAGCACCTGAGTTATCTGGACACCCGATACTGTATCCGCCTGCATGTAGGAGAATGAAATTAGTTTACATGATTGAAGATGTTAAGAAAGTATGTATTAAAATAACTCACTCAAAACATAAATAAAAACTATAAGAATATACAATATGTGCAGATGTTAGCAAAGTAACCAAGTAAAATCAGAATGAAGAATTTTGCTGTGATAATTAATCAGCTGAGAGAATGGAATTATGTCATTGAATTTAAGGGTTCATACTTTAATACCCGATCAATTTCGCAAGAGTTACAAGTTCTGGAAGTGTGGATATTATTACGAGGTCCAGAAAGAAACAGTGGCCCTCTTAAGGAAGAGAAACTAACCATGCACAAAGATCTTTGGGTCATCATGCCTACTAAAAATATCGACAGATACTCTTCCACCACCCCCACCACCGTAGCCACTCCCACCACATGCACTAATCTTTCCGATTCCAGTCCTGCATTTATGATAAAAGCAAAGCATAAGATGATAGCTGAGATCAATTTACCAAGAAACACTTAAAATCCGTGTAAATCAAAGCAACAGCTAGTAAAAGAGAGACTGGAAACTAGATCTCATTACATCTTATATGCCGTGATGAAGATGCTGCCACCAGACCCACCACCGCCTTTGGCTCCTCCATAACCTCCCTCTGCCAAAAGACTCCCATTAACATCCAAAAACTGCGTAATATTCATTTTCACTCTCCCTCCACCCCCTCCTCCATAATCAATCTCCCTGCTCGTCGACCCTCCTTTACTACCATAGCTCCACGGCTTACTCAGAGTCGACCACGAGTACGCATCACCTCCCCACACATCCTCCGGAAGCTTCCTAGTGTCAGTCAAACAGCAAGCCCCTCTACCACCATGCCCACCACCAGCCCCATCAATCCCCTGCGGCGTCCCGCTAGTCTGCGACGGAGGGCTCCCAGCTAAACCCGTCGTGTTCACTGCCGATCCACCGGCAAAGCTAGCGTTACCAGCCGAAAGCTCAAACGTCCCGGCGACGATCGTAGACGCCGCGCCTAGAGAGAAGTTCCCAGAGACGTTGATAGCTATGGAGCATCCGGGGATCGCGCAGTGAAACTTAACACCAGGTAAGATGATGAAATTGCCCTTCCCAGCTATATACACATCTTTAGTAAGATTCAAATCAGCTACGATCTTACAAGTAGTATCCAAAAGCCCGACGCCGCCTAGATCGTCGGTGCAAGATACCGAGGGTCCGTGCGGAGGCGGCGGTGGCGGAGCTGGCGGGGAGTAATCCTGGTGGAAAAGCAGCGACTCCGAATCCGGATCCAAACCCGAGTTAAAACCCGAATTAGGCTCCACGATGGCGAATCGATAGCTTGAGCTAGGGTTTACGGCGAAAACCGCAACCGATACGAAGAAGAAGAAGACGATGAATTGAAATCGAGCCATCCTATAGTATCAAGAGTCATCACGGACGAAGTCCAACCCTAATTGGGGTCATTGAGCTTAGCTGGAGTTGACGAAATTGAAAACGCAGAGACTCGATTAAACTATTCAACACACGCACACGCACGACTTTATGCATACATCAGCATACACATATAGGTGTGTGCATGTAGATGTATGATCGTCTTGCAGAAGAAGATTTGAGGAAAAGCGGATAAACCCCCGCAGCGAAAATGGATTCTTAGAGAGAGAGAGAAGTGTTGCTTTTTCCTTTCTCGGAAGTGAGAGAGAGCTTCCAAGGAGAAGGAAACAGGTTGGAACGGAGAGTAGTTACGATCTGGTGCGTGCGGCTTCACCGTAACCGCGAAGATATCAGCTAAAATCTTTCTTTTGGTTATAACGAATCGTATTGCGACACGTCATTCTCAGATTAGTCTGTATCGTGGTTTACATGCAAGTGGAAGTGTCAGCTGAATCTTAATTTGTTATTTGTCCAATCAATATATGACACATGTCATTTTTACGTTTTAATTACTAGCTTTGCTGTTCCATGGGTTAATAATGGCTGGTCTTTAAAAAAATAATTAAACCGAACGTCAGGAGCATATACGTTCGGACATTAAACGGTGTTTAATTGGGCTTGATGGGCCCTGTTTCCGAACACGTGCCCACTCTGAGTGTGAGGTGTTCAATTTTCAGAAACAGGAAGGAAAGGCGTGTAAAAACAAACATTAACAAATCTGGCTGGCCCAATAGAAAACTAGCAGCATTATCATTATCAATTTTTTTATTTATCAAACCAATCCAAATTTTTAAGTTCTCCATCATATTATATCCACTACTTGAAATGAAAAAAATAATAATATATATATCTTTAATTACATGATTCAGCCGAAATGATAAGTTATTGGTGTGTATGCTTAAACAATCTACAGCTTCAGAATATACGTAGGATACAATTATATAAACTTAACCATCGTGTTGAGGATATATATTATCGGGAGTCATGGGCAATGGCTTGTGGACTTTTTGTTCAAAGTACAAGATTGTGGTCAACAAAAAATAATTAGAAATAATGGCATGCATGATGTAACATGATATTATGTGGTTTATTTTATTCGTATCAGAATTTAAACAAATGCAATTTGACTTGCATATGACTCATCACGCCGAGTTCCTCACCGAGGGGAAGAGTGGTTTTTCCGTTACCACCCGCAAACGCAGCTTTTGCGGTTGGTAGCGGTTGTTAGCGGTTCGCAACAATCATTCAAACCGTTCTAAACCGCTTTAAACCGTTTCAAACCTTGTAAATCTAAAAGCTGGCTCCAGCTAACGTTTGCGGTCGCGGACGGTTGCAGGAGGATAATTTTTTTTTCTTTTTCTAAAACAATATAAATACAAAAATAAAAAAATTCAATAAATTTTTTAAAATTGAAATTATAAAAATACTAAAATATATCTATCATTTTTAATTAATATTATAAATTTTTATAATAAAAATAAATTTAATAAATTTAAAATTTTGAAATATAACTTCCTAAACATAAATATTATATTTATTATAATTTTATGAATTTTGATATTTTTTATAATTATATTAAATATAAATATTGTTAATTTATTATTTAACTGTTACTGTATTTTGTAGTTAACCAATCATAAGTATCCCGTAAACGCATCAATTTTTAACCGCATTACCAGTCATACAAATCTCTTAAAACCGCTAAAAACCACAACCACCCGCACGTGCAAACTCCCGCAACTGCAACAGAAACAGTAACCGCTGCGTTTGAACGAGTCAGATGTTAACTCTGTCTTTGTCTTTGGTATAGTCATTTGTTAGCAACAGCCCTATCGTAGAGTGTCATTAGCTTAACCTTATGTGAACCAATATCAAACCGGTCGACTCACCCAGGTGTTATTTGACGCCTAAAAATTGCGCGAAAAAAAGTAGATTTTTGTTAGGTGCTTACTTCTTATTTTTTATTCTTTCTTTGCATTTGTCAAAAGAAAAAGAAAAAAAAAACTCGCCACCCCTGGCCCTGATCAGATCTACACTTCCTCCTCCCACCAGAAATTTTCCGGAGTTCGTTCCTTTGCTCATACCATTTTCGCGAATTCAAAAAATGGATTTCATGAAGGTCTTCGATCAAACGGTTCGAGAGATGTGGGTTTGCCCCTCCTTTCTATCTATTTTTCATTCGATTTCGATAGATATTAGATTGTGTTTCGATTCAAATCTGGTAGATCACTGGTTGATGATATCTTCGATTGATTTTTCACTTACAGAAAGAGGGAGGTGAATCTGAAAGTTTTGCAGGTTCCAGAGATGGAGCAAAAGGTGATTTCTTTTTAATCCTTTCTACTATGTGCAAACAGTGTCTCTATATTGCTCGGCTAATTGATATGCGAAATGATTGAGTATTGAATGTGTTCGGATGCTGAATAATGGGTTCTTAGTTGATATATTAGATCCATCTTCAGGACTATGAAGTCTAGGGTTCGAGTCCAAGGAATTACAAGTTAAGCTTGAGAGTTGATGTTTCAACTAATAACGTTTACAGAGTCCAATGTGTTGGTAACTTAGTATCCTAGTTTCCAATATTGTCTGTGTAAATTGTAATCATCGTATTCAGTTTATTCATCTCTAGTCTTTATATTGTTTATTAACAAATGGCTATGTTTAAGTACAGGTATTAGATGCTACTGACAATGAGCCTTGGGGTCCGCATGGTACTGCTTTGGCAGAGATTGCACAAGCCACTAAGAAATTGTAATCTCTGGATTCTTTTTCTTTTCTTTTTTTTTTTTTACATTTCATTAAACTTGGAAATGATTTTGATTATATGTTGCCTTCCTTGTACATTTGCTATATGTTTTTAGCTCGGAGTGCCAGATGGTTATGGGTGTTTTGTGGACTAGACTGACTGAGAGGGGAAAGGATTGGCGATATGTGTATAAGGTGAGAATCTTCTTGATATGTCCCTGTAATATTTGGAAGTTACAGTTTATGATTCGATTTTTTTTTTCTTCTTCCAGGCGCTGGCTGTTATTGATTATCTGATTTCAAATGGGTCAGAACGAGCAGTTGATGAGATTATTGAGCATACGTACCAAATATCTGTCAGTATATCTCTCTTACATATTGATAGGCCGTTTCGTTTTTTTTACTGACATCATCTTTGTTTGTGATTTGTCATCCATGTAGTCACTCTCGAGTTTTGAGTATGTTGAACCGAATGGAAAAGATGTGGGAATCAATGTGAGAAAGAAGGCGGAGAACATAGTTGCCCTCTTGAATAATAAGGAGAAAATCTCAGAGATCAGAGACAAAGCAACAATCAATCGTAACAAGTTAGTTTCTATACAAGTGAATATAACTAATTTGCCTGTTCTTCTTTACGCGTTGTCGCATTTAATCGGTTTTGCTGCCTCGAATTAGGTATGTTGGCCTCTCATCAACAGGAATATCATATAAGTCTGGTTCAGCTTCGTTTGGTGGTAGTTTTCAAAGTGGTTCAAGCAGTTATGATAGGGATTCCAGAGGAAAAGACAAGGACGACTACGAGTCTTTTCAAAAGTCAAGGCGCGGTGTTAAAAGCGAAGAGCGAAGCTACACTTCGAAGAAAAGCTTTTCACGGTATGACAGGTTTTGTCTCAGCCCCCATTGACATGCTGTTGTTATTGACTTATTGATTTTGGGTGTATCTTCAACGTGAGAGTTTTCTCAGTTGATGATGCTCGTATGCTTTTTCTTTGTTTTGTTTTTGACTCATTTTGTGTGAACAAATTAAATTGCATTCTTGCTCAGTCGGTTCAATCATTGATGTGCAGTACGGACCATGATAATCTATCCAGTGGAAAAAAGTCACCCGACTCTGGAAAACATAGTTCCATACCTTCACATGCATCTGCAGCTCCTTCAAACAACGATGATGATTTTGATGACTTTGATCCACGTGGAACTTCGAGTAATAGTATGTTACTTTCAACGATGGCTGAACTTGCTGAATGTTTATTTTTAAATGAGTAAAATTTGGTTTTGTGTGTGTACATTTTTTGTATGTCCATGTCTTATATGTATGGTTTTTCTTTTCTGCAGAGCCTTCCACAGGTAGTGCCAACCAAGTGGACCTTTTTGGAGCAGATCTGATTGGTGACTTCTTGGATTCTGGGCCAACTGAAACATCTTCCACCAACAATAATGGGAAGTTTCAAGAGGCGGACTTGTTTGCTGATGCATCTTTTGTATCAGCCTCCAGTCCAGGAACAGACTTTGGGTCGCAGACACAGGTGTGTGACTTCTTTCTTCCAAGCTAGTATACAGCTTTTAACATTAAAATTTCCCCGATTAAAAGCCCATTCATATGATGCAACTCGAGCTGCTCATTACACTTTACAATGACTTGTCCTGTTGAATCATAGGCTCATATCCTTCCTCATGTTTGTTTCTGCAGAAAGAAGTTGACCTTTTCTCTGTATCTGAAACTTCTGGCACGGTTTCTTCAGCTCCTCCGACGGTTGATCTTTTTGCATCTCCTGAAACAGTTGCACGCCCAGAAGCCAAGATTCCTAAACCTGAGCCGATGACCACTCCAAGCATTGTTGACCCATTTGCTGCAGTTCCTATGGAAAATTTTGATGGAACTGATCCTTTTGGCGCCTTCACTTCTCACTCGGCTCCAGTCTCTACAGGTCCACAGGCTCCAGTTCTACATGGGAGTGCAACAACCACCACAAGCCCAATGTCTCTGGCAAACTCAAAGCCACAGCAGTTGCAAAAGAAGGATCCTTTCCAAGTGAAATCTGGAATCTGGGCAGATTCGCTGAGCCGTGGACTAATTGATCTCAACATAACTGCTCGTAAGTCAAAACTTTCTCTTAACTTTTTCTTGTGGACTTTTGCTGTGCACTAGTATATGATAGATAACTAAAAAATTGTAGTTTATTTTCTCATGAACCGAATCTGTTGCAGATCAAACCCACACGGCATAGTTGATGAATTACATCCCTAATTAATGAATTATGAATATATATATATATATATATATACATCTTATGAGTCGAAATACTTAGCCCACATGAGCTCCAATAACATGTAGCTTGACTTACCAATGCGTCAGTAAATTATAGGGCTTTTTGCTTTCAGAGTACCTGCTAATTTATTCTCCATGTAACCAGCTAAAAAGGCTTCTCTTGCGGATGTGGGCGTTGTGGGAGGCCTGAGCAATGAAGAAGGGAACAAGGCATCTGCTGCTGCGTACTACTCAGGGTGGTCCATGGGTGCAGGATCCGGGCTAGGTAAAACGGGACTCTACAGTGCACAGCAGCAGCAGCAACAACAACAAACACCTGAAATGTCAGATGATTTCTTCTCTGTCACAGGCTGAGTCACACTCGCCAACCTTATCACAAAAGCATATTCATTAGATATGCTTTGCTTTATGCTTTTGCTTTATGCTTTCTAATCATCATTGACAGGTCATTGTTTGGACCGTTAGTGTGACCATCGAACTTTAGTATTTGTACTCTTCCCCTGCATTTGCAGAAGTTTTTAATCAAGAAATATTTCATCTCATAAACCTCTAAAACTCTCTGCTCTATTTCATCAAGGATCTAGTACCTTCGAGGTGATTCTTCTTCCTCAGTAATCTCCTTCTAGGCTAGCTTCACCATTCCTAGAGTTATCGGTTAACTCCTAGTTTGGATCTATCTCTCACACACCTTCACACTGTCTCATTGGTATCAGAGCACTCGATCCTCGGCGCAGCAATGGTGGAAACTCGTCTCCAAGAACGCTCCTTGACTGAACACGTCGATGAGATCCGGTCACTCCACGAAGTCTTGGCTGCTGAGGTCAAATCTCAGAACGACTCTCTCAACGCTCGCTTCGACAGGCTTGAAGCAATGATGTTCAACGGTAATCATCTTCAAGCACCTGGAAAAGCTCCGATGGACCCCGGACCTTCCCACCCACCAACACCCATCAACCACACCCCTTCCCACCCACCAACACCCATCAACCACACCCCTTCCCGCCCACCAGACCCTCCAGATCTGAACGGTTACCCACGCCGCGGAGATCTGACTGACTACCACCAACAAGGCAACTACGGTCGCCTCACCTCACGTCTCTCGAAGATTATCTTCCCCGCTTTTGACGGTACGGAGCTACGTGACTGGTTGTCCAAATGTGAGCAGTTCTTCGATATCGACGGGACTCCCCCGGAGCTCAAAGTCCGATTGGCTGCGATGCACCTCACCGGCAAGGCCACTAAATGGCACCACAACTACATGAGCACTCGGTATGGCTTGTTCCCCTCTTGGACAGAATATATTGTTGAGATCTCTGCTCGTTTTAGCAAGTTGTTCGATGATCCTCTCGCTGAGCTCGTTGCGCTCAAACAAGGATCTGACTCAGTAATCACATTCCTCGATAAGTTCGAGACTGCTCGGATGAGATTGGTGCTACCTGAAGCTCACGCTCTCAGCATCTTTTTAGCCAACATGAACCCCCACCTTTCCCTACACACCAGACAGTTTGAAGTTACCTCTATAGCAAGCGCTGCTAAGATAGCTTCCCTCCATGAATCGTCCCTGTCCCACATACCACAAAAAACCCGAGCTCCCTTCAATCCATATCAACGCCCTTTCCACAAAAACACCCCACCCACAACCCCCAACGAAGCCACAGATACCCAAAAACCAAACTTTATCCCTCGAAACAACCCTGATAAACCTCCAAGGAAATACTCCTACCAAGAAATGCAGGATAGACGCTCAAAAGGCCTCTGCATGTTCTGTGATGAACCTTTCACCCCAGGCCATCAACTCAAACATAAACACTCTCAAATTTATGTTATGGAGTGTGACGATGTTGACTACACTTCTGATGACAACTCATCTGATACCGAGCAACACGCAACAGCATTGGTTGCTGCTGCAATCAATAACCAACCTGATGAAGCTCCGGTGCTTTCCATCAACGCCATTAACGGCTCCACTTCATACAACTGCATGCGCTTGGTAGGTCACTACGGCCAGCACAAGCTACACATATTGGTGGACCCGGGAAGCACCCATAACTTCCTCGATATCAACATCGCAAGTCAACTTGGTTGTCAGCTGGAATCCACTAAACCAATGTCTGTAAAGGCTGCCACTGGTGACACCCTACTCACCAACTACAAGTGTTCCGCCTTCACCTGGAAAGTACAAGGCTCCTCATTCACTACAGAGATCAGAACAGTCCCACTGGATTGCTGCGACTTTGTCTTAGGGGTTCAATGGCTCTGCACGTTGGGTCCTATACTATGGGACTTCCTCAACCTCAGAATGGAATTCTCACTCTTTGGCACTAAACACGTACTTCGTGGAGTGGTCAAAACAGGTGGAAAGGTGATCAAGGGCTCTAGCTTAAACAAGCTTATGATACAGGAACCTCAAATTGCCTTAATACAGCTGCGTGAGATAGATAGCAACCAGGAGGATCACTATGACCTCAACCCTGCTATGTTATTCTCCCACATCTCAGCCTCAGCAACCACAAATGCTGATGATCCAGACTTTCAACAGATGCTCACGGCTTTCTCTGATATCTTTCAAGAGCCGTCATCACTACCACCTTTCCGTGAAGGGTTTGATCATCAGATTCCTGTGCTCACCGGTTCCAACCCAGTCAACTTGCGTCCTTACCGATATTCGTCGTTGCAAAAGGACACAATTGACACGATGATAAAGGACATGCTCACACAAGGAATCATTCAACCCAGCTCTAGTCCCTACGCATCTCCAATTGTCCTTGTCAAAAAGAAAGACGGCACATGGAGACTATGCGTCGACTATAGGGGCCTCAACAAGCAGACTATTAAGGATAAATACCCCATTCCTCTGCTCGAAGACCTCTTGGATGAGCTCGGAGGCGCTAAGTATTTCTCCAAGCTAGACTTGCGCGCAGGTTTTCATCAACTCCGTATGTCAGAGGATGATGTCTACAAAACAGCTTTCAAAACCCACAACGGTCACTACGAATATCTGGTAATGCCGTTCGGCCTTACAAATGCGCCATGTACCTTCCAAAGCCTGATGAACCACATCTTCCAGCACGTTTCTCGGAAGTTTGTACTCGTCTTCTTCGACGATATACTTGTCTATAGCAAGACTTGGGAGGATCATTTGCGCCACCTGAATAAAGTCTTCAACATCCTACGACAGCAACAACTTTATCTCAAGCTTTCAAAGTGCACTTTCGGGGCTACTTTGATAGAATACTTGGGACATTTCATCTCGGCAGAGGGTGTAAGCACAGATCCTAAGAAGATTGAAGCTATACGTAACTGGCCAATCCCTACGACACAGAAGCAACTTCGGAGCTTCTTGGGATTGGCAAATTACTACCGACGTTTCATCAAGGGATACAGCTCCATCGCACGTCCCCTCAGCCAACTTCTAAAGAAAGATGGGTTCTCTTGGTTCCATGATGCTACTGATGCTTTCAACTGCCTCAAAGCAGCGCTAAGCTCTACTCCGGTACTGGCCCTCCCAAACTTTGATGAGCCTTTCATAGTAGAGACAGATGCTTCAAACACAGGCATAGGTGCTGTCCTTATGCAAGGAAAACACCCTATATGCTTCATCAGCCGTGCCCTCGGACCACGACATCAGAACCTCTCCGTCTATGAAAAAGAATTGATGGCAGTAGTGCACGCAGTTCAAACATGGCATGCCTACCTCGCTCACCGTCCTTTCATCATCAACACGGATCAAAGGAGCCTTAAATACCTCATGGAGCAAAAGATCACCACACCTTTCCAACATATGTGGATCTCTAAGCTCATGGGGTATAACTTTGAAATCTGCTACAAGCAGGGTAAAGACAACGTTGTCGCCGATGCACTTTCTCGAGTCTCTGGTTCTGAACTACTAAGCATGGTTCTTTCTCAAGATCACTCTGGATTCTACGACTCCTTGAAACTACTGTGGGAAACTGACCCTCACTTGAGAAGCATCATCGCAGACCTCCAAGCAAACAAGGCTTCTCACTCTCAGTTCACATTTACAAATGGAGAGCTACGCAGAAAAGGCAAACTGGTAGTGGGGAAAGACACTGACGTGAGGCTACACATACTCAACTGGCTTCACGACTCAGCTCTTGGCGGTCACTCTGGTAGAGACGCCACCTTGCATCGCATCAAATCTCTGTTCTACTGGCCAAAAATGAATTTGGAAGTTCAGAACTACATACGCAACTGCTCTATTTGTTAGAAGAACAAGTATGATAATGCAGCTAAGCCAGGCCTTCTACAACCTCTACCCATCCCTGATGGCATCTGGGAATCTATCAGCCTCGACTTCATAGAGGGCCTCCCTACCTCTCATGGGAAAAGCTGCATCCTGGTAGTCATCGACCGCTTGAGCAAAAACGCTCACTTCATCGCCATATCCCACCCTTACACGGCTTTAACTGTGGCACAAGCCTACCTTGACAACATCTTCAAGCTTCATGGAATGCCCAAAGACGTGATAAGCGACAGAGACCCTACATTTCTCAGTGAGGTATGGAAAGAAATCTTCAGGGTTCACGGGGTCGATCTCAAACGCTCCACCGCCTACCACCCTCAGACAGACGGACAAACTGAGGTGACAAACAAGACGTTGGAAACCTATCTGCGCTGTATGACTGCAGAAACACCAACTTCGTGGAGCAAATGGCTGGGATTAGCTGAGTGGTGGTACAATACAACCTTTCACTCTGCCATACGCTCTACACCTTATGAGATAATCTATGGCCAACCCCCTCCCCTTCATCTCCCATACCTCCCCGGTGAAAGCTCATCCTCTGTTGTGGATCGCAGCCTACAAAAGCGGGAAGAAGTGATCAACATGCTTAAGTTTCACCTCCTCCGCGCTCAAAACAGAATGAAACAATATGCTGATGCTCACCGTTCTCCCCGTGAGTTCAAGATCGGTGATCATGTCTATCTGAAGCTGCAGCCATACCGCCAGCATACCCTCAAGAACCGGAAAATCCCACATAAGCTATCACCACGCTTCTATGGCCCTTTCCGCGTGGTTGACCGCATAGGCCTCGTAGCTTACAAGTTGTTGCTACCTCCAGAGGCGGCTATACATGACACCTTTCATGTCAGTCAACTAAAGCTCTGTCCTAACCCACCAACCTTATCCCCCGCTGTTCCGCAATACTGGCTTGACTTCGGGATATCCAAAGAACCTGAAGCCATTTTGGAGACGAAGACAGTTAAGCGCCAGAACACAGCTGCAACAAAGGTTTTGGTTCAATGGAAAGGAGAGACACCTGCAACAGCAACTTGGGAGTTCTTCAGTGACTTCAACGCCAAGTATCCTTTATTCAATCCTTGAGGACAAGGTTGCTCTGAAGGAGGGAGTATTGTCACAGGCTGAGTCACACTCGCCAACCTTATCACAAAAGCATATTCATTAGATATGCTTTGCTTTATGCTTTTGCTTTATGCTTTCTAATCATCATTGACAGGTCATTGTTTGGACCGTTAGTGTGACCATCGAACTTTAGTATTTGTACTCTTCCCCTGCATTTGCAGAAGTTTTTAATCAAGAAATATTTCATCTCATAAACCTCTAAAACTCTCTGCTCTATTTCATCAAGGATCTAGTACCTTCGAGGTGATTCTTCTTCCTCAGTAATCTCCTTCTAGGCTAGCTTCACCATTCCTAGAGTTATCGGTTAACTCCTAGTTTGGATCTATCTCTCACACACCTTCACACTGTCTCATTCTCCAGCCTCAGTAACCAAAGGTACCACCGATCCGGAGGCTTTAAGCAGTGAATTGCATCAGATGGAAAAAAGCATATCAGGCTTGATTCTACATTCATACTGGAAAAATACCTCTGTTTTATTATATTGGGTTTGTTGTTCTTACACCTTGATGCCATTGTTGCTGTGACCATTACTTTGGGTCTAAAATGAGAGAATCTTAATGGTTTCTGAGAAGAGAGTATCATCACCTGTCGTTAAGTTTTGTTTCGGTGATGGAACAAAGTATATGTATCTCGTCCGGGCCTTACAGAGAATTCATTGGCATATTTGTCCATACATTTTTCCTTTCGTTTGATATGAATGATGAATCATATCGCCACAAATCTTTTTCATTCATTATTGGGATTTAATTACAGTCCAACAATAAAAAACATTAAAACCACGCAATTCTAAAACTTTATTAATCCTAAAAAAAATTAAAGGAAGTAAATTAAAAAAAAAAGTTAACGCATGATTTGATTCCGATATTTCCCAAAGACTACGCGAGAACAGACAAAGCGGTCAGCCAGAAAAAGAAACCGCTTCCACTTTACTTTTCAAAGTTAGTCTTCTCGATTCATCATCATCACCCCCTCTCTCTCTCTCTCTCCATCTCCAAAGCTTGAAGATCGATTGGTAAGTTTTCAGTACTTTTCCTGTAATCTTCACACTATTCGGTTCTCGTAAGCTCGACACGTGGATCATCCTCTGCTTTCACTTAGTTTCCTCAAGTAGCTACTAGCTCCGGATCCACTTACGCTCTCAGATCAACTTACCGACGGTTACAAAAGTTGATTCACTTCTCCGAGCTCCGATCTGCTATTCCGGCGGAGAAATATCGTTCGAATCAACTAGAGATACTACTTTCTTTGGAGATTCCGCGTGCTAGAGTCAGGATGAAGCTGCTTCATAGACTTTCTTGATTATAGATGAGATCCCGAAGTCTCCAAGTAAATTAGGATCTCACTAAGTTAATCAAAGTGTTAGGCTACTTGATAGCGATTCAAAAAATCAGCAAATCGGTTGCTTAGATTTGATACTAGAGTCTCTTTATAAGGATGCAGACTAGGGTTATACAGATGGAAGATGGGAAAGAGAACGGAATCTTAACTAGAACAGGCAAGTCTAAGCCGTTTCCAGCGAAACTGCTTCTAATACTAGGCCTTTTCCTTGCTTTCGCTCTTACCGTCTTCGTCATTAGTGTATCTACAATCAAGTATACTGGATTACAAAGCGTAGTAACCACCGTCACTTCTGGCTTCGTGACGTGCCGCGAGGACGAGCCCAACAGTTTAGGTAAATGGATACAGCCTCCTGCTGTTCTGATGCATAACATGAGCGACGAAGAGCTTCTTTGGCGCGCTTCTTTCTGGCCTCGGAGGAAAGAGTATCCGTTTCAGAGGGTTCCGAAGGTTGCGTTTATGTTCTTGACTAAAGGTCCCTTGCCGCTTGCTTTGCTCTGGGAGAGGTTTTTGAAGGGTCACAAGGGGCTTTACTCGGTTTATGTTCATCCGCATCCGTCTTTTACCGCCAAGTTTCCAGCTACTTCTGTTTTTCACCAGAGGCAGATACCGAGTCAGGTCTGGTTCTTTTGACACCTCTCTGTGTTTGGTGGATAGCATTTACATTTAGTAATGAGATTCCATGTAGTCATTCTTATTGAAGTATTTGTTGGGGTTACTAATCACATAGAGTATCAGAAAGTGTGACTTTTGAATCATACTTGGTTTCTTTAGTAGCCAGCCTTGTGTTCAAGCAGTTCTGTCTGGTTACTTTAAGCAGCGAGTTGGTTCTGTATTTGATCTGATTGTAATTTGGAAATCTACTTCATTGTGCAGGTTGCGGAATGGGGGAGAATGACCATGTGCGATGCGGAGAAGCGGCTACTAGCTAACGCGCTTCTCGATATCTCCAACGAATGGTTTGTTCTCGTCTCGGAGTCATGCATACCGCTCTTCAACTTCACGACGATCTACAGCTACTTAAGCCGATCGAAACACAGCTTCATGGGCGCTTTTGATGACCCTGGACCGTTTGGGCGAGGCCGCTACAACCACAACATGGAACCTGAAGTTCCCATCACCAAATGGCGAAAAGGGTCTCAATGGTTTGAGATTAACCGAGAACTCGCAGCCACCATTGTCAAAGACACTTTGTATTACCCGAAGTTCAAAGATTTTTGTAGGCCTGCTTGCTATGTGGACGAGCATTATTTCCCTACGATGTTGACGATTGAGAAACCAATGGCGCTGGCTAACCGGAGCCTGACGTGGGTGGACTGGTCTAGGGGCGGCCCCCACCCGGCTACGTTTGGGCGGTCTGACATTACGGAGAGGTTCTTTGAAAAGATACTTGATGGAAAGAACTGCATTTACAATGGTCGTAACACTTCCATGTGTTATCTCTTTGCGAGGAAGTTTGCTCCAAGTGCTTTAGAGTCTTTGCTTCACATAGCTCCCAAGATTCTGGGATATTGAGATAGAGAGGAGTGTCTCTGAACCTCTTGAAACCAAATAGAGATAATGAAATGGATGTGATATGGATTCTGTCCAAGAAATTACTGTGATATTATTATTTTATTTTGTTTGTTTTTGTATACTAGTTTGGAAGAAAATGAGATATTATAAGAGATAACGTTGCACAACAGGATCCATTCATATGCTTATAGCCTTATCTTTATACCTCAAGAAAAGCTATGTATAGAACAATGTGGGTTTCTAAGGTTCACATCCCTGATGCCTTCAACCAGATAGGAAACATTAAGATGCGGTCATGCACAATTCTGCTGAATCATTTCGAGATTCTGAGAATAATAGTATATGTTTTGAACCAAACAAATTAACGGTTGGTAGATTGGTAGGTAATTCCAAAGTCTGAATTATCTCGTGAGGAGTCGTCTCTAACTCGTTTTCTTTTGATTCTTAGAAGTTATACTAGTAAATTGCTTACCGACCAAGTCTTTTTTGCTTTGAATGGGAACAAAAGACAGCCAGGTGTATTCACACTTTTACGCCTATTGGAAACTTCTCGAATCCCTCAAGAGCCTGCCAACCGGCTACCATCTGTCTTTTTATAGTATAAACAATTCAATAAAGTTAACTCTTTATGGGCAATTCGTTAAAGTAGTTTAAAAGGCTGTCATCAGGCTAATGTTTATTTTAGTGTACATAAAAGAATATAATAATGACATCTTTTTATTATTTACTAGTTATTGTTTACCACATACTCCACAGAATCCACCAGATTATAACCTATGTTTACTAGAATGGAGAAAATTCCACAAAATCCACCAGATTATCAAAACAAAATAATGAAAGTAGTTTTTTCTTGTTCAAGGTGCTGCTTAACAATACGTATCGAGGATACGTGTTACATTACATCCCTTCAACTAATTTTCTCATTTATTCAAAGTTGAAAATCTATTATACATAAATAGCATTAAATGTTGTATTTAATTTGGTCAAAAATGGTATTTAGAATTATTCATTATTCTCCAACTCATTTCAAATTAATCAGTGATTATCATTTTGATTTTCACGAATCCAAAAGGAAATAGAAAGTAAAATATACACATCAGTGATAACTTCCAAGTCTTGGAAACCAACATTTGTTTGTTTACCAAACAAAAAGTTTACCAAACAAAAAACCGAGAAAACAATGACGCGAATTACGTTAAGAATAATGAAAATGAATTTTTTACCTATTAAGACATTTTTCCACATTCAAATTACACTATAAGACACTTATCACTTGAGATACACTTTTTTTTGTCAAAAAGACTCTTATGACCCTAAACTAAAGATAAACTCTCTCATCTTCTTATTTCATTTTATTATTTTTCTTATTCTACGTTATGTATTTATTTACTTTTATCTCAAGTTCTAAAATATATTAAACAAAAATAATTATCATAATGAACTATATATAAAATTCTCTATCTTTTAAGATCCATGTTCATATATATATATTATATATATTAATGTGTAAACAAAATGTGGACGTGGACATCAAAGCGTGGATAACAGAATTATAAATTAGTTGTGGACATGAACATCTTAACAGAATTATAAACTAATTGTGGATATGGACAATATTCATTCGATTACATTCATCATCTCGGGATCTAAATTCAACTCTAATCAAAATTACATTCATCCACATCATGACAAAGCGCAAATTCCTTAGATCAGAAATCTCTGACATGCAAAATCTATTACTCTCCGACAAAAGGTAAACGTTTCTTCGATTTTTCTCTCCTCTCATACTCACAATATCATCTCTTTCTCATCTTGATTGAAGTTTAACTGTAGATAATTTATCAATTGAGCTGAAGAAGCCAAGCGTTTGTATTGGAGATAATAGAGTCTGTGTCCACGTTTTATGGTATAATTTTAATAACATGAGTCCATGTCCACGTATTGTTGTATAGTTTTATGGAATCAAAACAGAGAGTTTGTCCACGTTATCTACTATAAACACATTAACATCACATATCCACACATTACTCATCACTGATCCACACATCACCCGTCCACAAATCACCTAACCACGCATCACTCGTCCACAAATCACTCATCCACAAGTGTCATTTCCATTAAGGGCAAAATTGTCCACAATCTGTTGCTGGCCCACAACAAAGTGTGTCACATGTAAGAAGTGTCTATAAGTGTAATAGAAAGTCAAAAAGTGTTTCTTAGTGTAATCAATTCAATGAAAATAGTAATTAAAATAAGTATTTCTACACAAGTACACATGTCTACGTATTTTAAAAGCTCATAAGAGCATTAGACCACCCGCAACGCGGGCTGTTAAGTGAATCCTTAACATAAATCCTTAAGCTAAAGGGATTATAATAATATTAAAAAAAATCGGCAAGTTAAGAATGAGTCCTTAATTAAGGGAACTAAGGACCAAATCCTTGATGTGCTGGCACTACAGGATTGGCTCGGGAAAACGGTTGTGTTTCGTAAGAGTGAGAAAAATCATTCACTTTCGCGAGCAACTGAAAAAAAAACACGAGACGCAATAAGAAAGGGGATACAAGAGGCGATAAGAGAGCGTCTTTGTTGAAGGTAAATCCGAGCTCTTTGTTCAATTTCTTTCCTTATGGAGTGGATGCATGTTTATTTCATCAGTTTTTAGGGTTCGATTGTTGGGTTTAAATAGATTTAGGGTTTTTAATCGAATTGGGGATTTTATCGGATTAGGGTTTTCGTCTGGGTTACCTATTTTCTTCTTCTCGATTCACTTGTTTGGTGTTTTCTTCGCGATTAAAGGTTCGGGATTGAGGTGATAATTGATTAAGGGTTTTCGTATGGGTTTGATTATTTCTTCTTCCATGTTTTTTGAATGAAATTCGTCTAGTTTGATTATAATAGGTTATCTGTTTTGAATGGTTACAATCCAGTAAATCTTAAAAACAAATTATTCTCGCAGGTTGTGAAATGGAGGAAGAACTGCGAGATATGAAGGCACGCAAAGCACACTACGACATGCTCCATTTCGTTGCAGATGCGCAACAAGGGATTCCCAAATTGTGCCCCTGTGGATCAATCACGAAGGAATCCGTAGATGAAGAGGATACATATGACTACCTCCCAGGGAAACGATACTTCATCTGCAAAGACTTCGAGGTTTGAAGTGTTATGTCTCTTGCTGTTTGATCAATTGTTGTTTGAAATATATTTTTTTTGGATCCATTGCTGTTTGACAAAGTTTGTTCTTCTTTGCAGAATGACAGGATGCATTTTAGGCAGCCATGGGTTATGGGTGTGCAACAAGAGGTGGAGAGGCTCAAAATAAGGGTTCACGAGCATGAGAAGCTTCTCAGAGAATGCGACGAACTAAAGGTGAGTTTCTATGTTAACAGAATCAAAACTTGATAGTTGTTTGTATGTCATTCTAACCTATTGTTTTGTTTCTCTGATGTCTGTTCAGGCCCAGGTGAGGATGTTGCTTAGGCGTGTGTCTGACCTTGAGAGAGTCCTCTGAGGTTAGTGTTTAAAGTTACATGTCTTCTTTAACTCTCTAGTTTAAAATTAGCAGTTAGAATTGAAACGAATAGGACTATCGGTAACTTTGTAGTTTGAAAACGGATTTGATTCCTATGCTTTGAAAACATTTACTTTGCAGTTTGTACTTTCCAACTTGGTAGTTATAAATGCACACTAAACCACTATTAAATTTACCGTAACTACATCTTGCAAAGTAAAATTGCATTTAATTGTCTCTAGCTGTTCTGATTTGACATTTTTCTACTAGGATTCAATGTTGAATCCCTTATTTAATCCTCTCTGATTCTAGTAGAGAATCACTGAGAGTTCCTCCTAAATGGCAAGGTCCCCTTGTTTTGTTAACCTCTTAGCGAGTCAAGGATCAGTCGACCTTGACTCATTAGAAACTCCTTTCTTTAGTAGCCAATGTCCTGAAGAGTCTAGAGTTAAAGAGAGGAGAAAGTGGTCTGTGAAGGAGGATATAATCCTCATAGGTGCTTGGCTCAACACCAGCAAAGATTCAATAGTGAGTAATGAACAAAAAGCTGGTGCCTTCTGGAAGAGGATTGTCGAGTACTACAACTCCAGTCCTCTCCTGGTTGGGACAGTGCGAGGAGAACTAGGTCAATGCAAGCAAAGATGGGCTAGGATCAATGATTTGGTCTGTAAGTTTGCTGGATGCTACGACATGGCACTGAGGGAGCAGAGAAGCGGGCAAAATGAGGACGATCTGATGAAGCAAGCGTTGGATATCTTCTACAGTGACCAGAACATGAAGTTCAACTTGGAACATGCCTGGCGAGAGCTTAGGCACGATGTTAAATGGTGCTCAACGTATCTGGAGAAGGACAAGGACAAGCGGAAACCAGTGGATTCTCCAGTTCCAGAGCCAGAAGAGAGACCAATAGGGGTTAAAGCTGCTAAGGCTGCGGGAAGAGGCATAAAACGGGAAAAGAAGAAGAATTGGCGAAGCTACAAGGACTGTTGGAGATGAAAAAATAAATCTCCAAGCAAAGTTTGCTTGAAAGTTTACTTGCAAAGCCCGAGCCTCTCTCTGAGATGGAATTAGCTCTCAAAATGAAACTTTTGTCTGAAATGTTGTCATGATTGATGGTTTGTTAGCTTTAGTGATGTTTGCATTAGAAGTTTCGAACTAGTGTTTACTTTACTAACTCATCTCCTATTCTCTGTTTCAGGTAAAGCTGAAGACCATGTACCAGATGAAGACAAAGGATGGTGTCTCTTCCTTGTTCATTCACGAGTTCTTAGTTTATGTGTTGCTTTGTATCTGAACCAAGTCACGGGTTATTTGTTTCTGTCTTGCTTTCCTATTTTCATGTGCACCAAGTCACGGGTGTCTGTTTCGTTGTTTCTTTGTATTTCCAAGTTGCCTTTATAAGTCAGTTTGTAGTGTCTCTTCTTGTACTCACGCTTTTTCTAAATCTTGTTAAGAAAACCAGTTCTTCTGCTTGTTCTCTTCTTGTTCTCAGAACAGTTTGATCATTATCTTATTTTCCTTAATCCAAGACTCTCTGTAACTCATTATTCTGTCAACAAATATCCTCTTTCTATAATTGGTTCAGGTTAGAAATTATAATCCTCCTTCTTTTATCTGTTTGTAATGATAAGAAATAGAATCACCATCTTCACTTCGATAGTCATTACGCATTTTTTGAAATGTTGTTTGAAATGTTTAAATCGTATTATTAAATAAGCCATTAGCATTTTTTTGTGCTTAAAAATTTCTCTACCACTTGTTTTTTGTTATAATATATTCATGTACTATATCTTTTTAAGATCAGTTTTATTATGATAACTAGGATTGTTAATCATAAATAATTTTCGTTAGTGGACTTATTTAATTTCTTAATATAACAGTTTTATTATGCGTATAATATATACACAAATAGATGGCAGATGAAGTCGATCGAAGATTAAATGCGGCTTTGGATGAGGCTATCGATGAATATTTTGAAGATAGCTACAATAACATTGTGGAGAACCGAACAAAGAAACAGAACAAACGTGTATACGTCGAACGAAACCGCGAGGAGGGCCATAACCGTCTATGGAAAGACTACTTCTGTGATGATCCGACATTTCCGGCTCATTTATTCAGACGGCGTTTCCGCATGAACAAGGAAATATTTATGCGTATTGTCGATCGCCTATCTGAAAATATTTCATTCTTTCAACAAAAAAGGGATGCTATTGGAAGGTTAGGTCTATCTCCGCTACAAAAGTGTACGGCAGCTCTTCGTATGCTTGCTTATGGTTGTGCGGCTGACGCTGTTGACGAATATCTCCGACTTGGTGAAAGCACAGCACTTTCGTGTTTAAGCAATTTCACTGAAGGCGTAATACAGTGGTTTGGAGTTGAGTATCTACGAAGACCCACCCCAGACGATCTTCAACGACTACTCGATATTGGAGAGATACGCGGTTTTCCTGGGATGATAGGAAGCATCGACTGTATGCATTGGAAGTGGAAAAATTGCCCAACCGCTTGGAAAGGACAATATACACGGGGATCAGGAAAGCCGACCATTGTCTTGGAGGTTGTAGCTTCGAAAGATCTTTGGATATGACACGCTTTTTTTGGTCCCTCTGGTACTTTAAACGATATTAACGTCCTCGATCGGTCTCCTGTTTTTGATGACATTTTACAAGGTCGAGCTCCAAGGGTACAGTACGTGGTCAACGGACACCAGTATGATTTAGCGTACTACCTCACCGACGGCATATATCCGAAATGGTCAACATTTATCCAATCAATCTCACTCCCTCAAGGTCCTAAAGCCGAGTTATTTGCTAAAGTTCAAGAAGCAACCAGAAAAGATGTGGAACGTGCTTTTGGAGTATTGCAAGCTCGATTTGCAATAGTGAAAAACCCGGCTATTTTGTGGGACATGAGACAAATAGGGATGGTTATGCGAACTTGTATCATACTGCACAATATGATAGTAGAAAATGAATGGGATGGCTATACTCAGTTTGATACATCTGCGTTTGAAGAAGGAGACTCGAGTAGGAGTTCACAGGTGGATATGTCATATTCTACCGACATGCCTTCAAATCTCGGTAATATGCTTGGCGTACGGAATCATGTTCATGATAGGCGTATACATGAACAATTAAAAAATGATTTGATTGACAATATTTGGAACAAATTTGGTAATGATGAAGATGTTTAATTTTGTATGTTTACATTTAATCATTTAATAAATGACAATTTATTATATAAATGTTTTACAAAATTATTAATTTATGATTTCTAAGATTCAATTCAAAAAAAAAAAATTCTAAGAACTCCAAAATGGATAACACCATTGGACTCATAATTATGATTAGAGTCCTTAGCTATTCAAAAAAAAATTAATTTTTAATTACTAAGGACTCTGTGGTTAACACCATTGGAGTTGGTCTTAGCCGTTACACCACCACCACCATGTGGACCTAGTCTGCGCATCTTGTCCGTTTCCTTCACGGAACCCGCGTGAGCTGTAAAAAAATAGACAGCTCATCATATTCTTCACGCGCCAAACTAACCATCTCACCGACCGTTGTGCTTCGTAGGGTGGAGAATTAGATGCACGCACCCCGGTTGGCGTTCAAAAAAGATTGCAGAATAAAATATCTTTCAAACGGCGCCGTAACGGAGAGATAGCCTGTCGAGATCTCAGTGAACACGCGTTGGGAAACCAGCCGTCGATGAACACGATTCGCGGGACCCGCAGGTGGTCCAGCTGGATTCTAATGTTGCAAAACCGGTCAGCTAAACCGGGCAGCTCAGCCTCTTTATAAACACTTCATCATCGCTATTGATTCTCAACACTCTGGAAAAAAAACCTTTCTAAAGCTTTAAGCATTTTCGAATCAACAAAAAAAAAAACACTAGCCTCCTTTTGCTCCCTCTCCCTTCTCTCTCTAACACAAATGGCGTTGTCAAAGTCTTCCGTCGTTGCTCTCGTCGCGGTGATCGTCTCCGTCGTAGCTACCGTCGCTTCTGCTCAGTCTGAGTCTCCAGCCCCAAGCCCTACGTCCGGATCTGGTGCTTTCTCTCCGTCGATCGTTTCAGCTGGAGTTGCGGCCGTCGCGGCTCTTGTTTTCGGGTCTGCTCTTCGGATCTAAGTCTTTGCGATGGAGATTCGTATTTTTGGAAAAAAAAATTGATCGGGTATAGCATTATTATTATTATTCATGATGTTCGTTCGTGTGTATTCCGGAGCTATAGATCTCTTTCTATTTTTCTATATCTTACCTTCCTTCATATCTGTATGAGGGTAGTACTATATCTATATCTAGAGTATTGTGGTTTTGTGTGTTTCTTCTAGACTCTTATGGTTTTTGATATGATGACTCTATTCTATTTATTTATGGATCTGATGTTTCTCAGTTTACATCTTCTCGTCCTTTGCTTTAATCAGTTTATCAAATTTCCTCTGCTTACAATTACGATACGAGCTTGTTTAACAATTATAACATTATTACTCCAAATCGAGTCACCCCAGCTCAAATTTAACTAAAATCTGAATCTAAGTGATTGTCATTTGGATTCAATTTATATTTTCGGTGGAATCTGAATCGAGATTGTTTCATTCGGTACGATGTTTTCAGTAGCTGCATGCGTGGTTTAAAATTTCGACCCGACAACATCAAACTTTTTTTTTGTATGAAACTTTTTAAATTCCAGTGAAACGCATTTCTAAACTGTTTTGGAAATTGCGATCACGTTTGCGTTCAAAATCAATATATGGAAGAATGAAAACCGATAAAGGAAAAAAAAAAGTTGAGCGTTTCGTTTAGAAAATTGAGGTAACAACTTTACAAAAAGGTCCGGTCCCTGAAGGAGATTCGACTTTTTCTATCACCAACTCAGATAATTACCAGTGTCTTTCTTCTAATCACACAAACGGCAAAGAGCATTGTTGTTGACGAAGTCAAAGTTTTCGTGATGAATGCCAGTTTTGGTCGGAATTGAGAAAAATTGTTGGGAATTTATTTGATGATAAAGAAAGTTGAGGACTTCGCTCTGGCAGACGGTGAGAAGAATGGTCAGCTGTTGATTAGTATCGAAATAGTTCGCATTTATTTACATGTAACGTGTTGTGTGATAATATAGTATGTGTGATTCTGCACCATAGTTAATATCCTCTCTAATCAATTTTCCACGCTGTCGCACCCAAATCCTCCTCTAACTGGCTCCGCGCATCTCAACCTATCGCATTTTTATGTCATTAGTTACAATTTAAATGCAAAAATTCTATGTTCACAAACAATGATTCTCCGTCTGGTTTTTTTTTTAGGTTTAAGTTGAATGTATTTGCCTCATGATTGGTGCCTTTATTTTGTAGGTAGGTCACCCCTGTTATTATTTTCAATGAAAAAAAGTTATTCCTCGAAATAAAGATAACAACATTCCATCAACCAAAAGAAAGAAAAAAGAGTCGTTATGTTAACGGTAAGAGACAAAGAGTCGTCGGTCATTGATATCATCTTTGACTTCTGTTATGCTAAACTAATCAATGCCGAAGCCCCGGAAAATGACAAGGCGACATGCCATGATGCAATAGAGTAACATACTAACATGAATATGGTTTTTGAGTTTTCAAAAGAAACGTGTTAAAGCATGTTTGTTTGCAAAAGCGGATGATTGAGTTACTTCAAACTATTTGTTATACTAGTGAGTTTGTTTTTTTGGTTGCTTAAAGTAAAGTTATCGTTTTATCTAGAACTTAGCAAGCTTTAGTTTTCTTTCTGGTGTCTGGTGATTATTCCGGAGTTTTTGTTTCTCTTGTTGACAAAGGTTCTCTTTGGTTTTTTAACTCTCCATCAGATTGATATATAACGATGCTTCTTTCATTAATTTGAAGACAGTTTCACTAAATGTTTTGTTATTAACTCTTTCTGTTAATGATTAATCATGTTTATACTAGAATTTTATCTGATCACTCTATGGGTTATTTAATGAATCACATCAAAAGTCAAGAAAAAGAGCAAGATAAAAAAATAAAGGGGTTTATTTGATGTAAGCATAAAACATCAGGGGGTTAAAATGAAAATTACCAAAAAAAAAAGAAAAGGAAAGGAACAGGAGGAAGCAAAAGGTTTAGGCTCAAACTCTGTCCAAAACGACCAAAGGCAACAGATTTGGTTATTTCAGGGCAGCACTAGATCAGAGTCCTCTTATCGGAGAAAATGCAATCGATCCGTAGCAGTACAAGGTTGCTCCAGAGGAACCGTTTCTCCATCTCCAACACTCTTCCTCGTTTCACTTCGTCTTCTTCCCCAAGCTGGTCTGAGAATGAATCGAGGAGGCTGGGAGGGTTTGATTCTTTCCGTACAAAGGCGGTTTCTTTCTCTTCCGCAGTACCTCCTGTAAGCTTAGCCAATCATAGCTTGTTAATATGCTTCTCTGACTGTAGAAATGCAGAGGATAACTAGTTGCCAATGGAGATATAGTTCCAAGCTTAGGTTTTTGACAAAGTTTTTGTGCTTTATAGATTTTTCGACATGTTTGGTGTCACTGTGAGACTTAGATTAGGCTTCTTTGTGTTTGAGACAAGTCTTTGAATTTTTATGGTGATTTGGCATATGTTTCTCTCAGAGACAAAACTTTACGTATTCACCGAGGTGCTTTTCCACCATTAGAGATTCTGCTCAGTCTACTCCTCAAGGATCAGCTCCTGATATGGTTCCGAGAATCAAGTTCAAGCGGCTTGATAAAACCGCCAAGCATATCATGCAGGTACCATTTGGTCATTGATAAATAAATAAATCACTGTCATCATGCTTACGACAAGTGGAAAATCTAATCTTTCTGCAGATTGTAGACAAGGAGGCGGTTGAGGAAGTGAGAAATGGTAGGGAGATACCTGAGATAAGGCCTGGTTACATTGTGCAGCTCAAAGTGGTAAAATACGGATCGAAAATTATCTTCTTCAAAAGGTTAAACCTTTCATAGGCTTTGTGGCATTTAACTTTGTTATATCCCACCTTGTTTGGACACTTCAGGAAGTGCCTGAGAACAAGAGGCGTGTTTCAATCGTAAAAGGAATTGTCATAGCAAGACGTAACGCTGGTCTTAACTCTACGTTTAGGATTAGAAGGCTTGTGGCTGGGGTGGGAGTCGAATCCATGTTCCCCTTGTAAGTACTTTTAAACCCCTTTTTTTTTTACTCCCCTCCCTCCCTCTCCTTTGTTCTAATGGCAAAGATGGATTTACATTCTTAGAGCCTCATTCATAGCTGCTGACTGATATGTGAGGTTGGTGACAGGTATTCGCCAAACCTGAGGGAGATTAAGGTGTTGGACAAGAAGAGAGTAAGAAGAGCCAAACTTTATTACCTCAGGGACAAGATGAACGCTCTCAAGAAGCATTAGAGCACCTTTAACATTCAATCAATCATATAAACAGGGTAGTCTACTCCCTTAAACAAAGTCTTTGAGGGTTTTTTTTTTTTGGTGACGAATTGGCCTTTACGTCACATATTGTGAACCTGTGTATTTGAATAATGATGGATCCTTTTATTCCTCTTACTTGCTCCGATAAGTCTTGGTTAGTTAGTTCATTATGAGTAATCTGTCACCAGCTTAGTAACTAAATCCTAGTTACTACACAAAAGCACGAATCAACCTAAACCCATAAACAAATGCTGTGTCTGGAACACTCGTTCAATCATGATTAGCAAGCCATGGACGTGTGATGCAACATAGAATACATATCCTTTGATTGTTTGTATCTGCGTTTACATTTTGAATAACTGTTTGAAGCAATCAAGGCAATAGTAAATTTAGTATATTGGTAACTTGTAGCTATTTATTCTTCCTCTCATTATTGTCATTCCTATCCTTTTCCTGTGACTCCATGTCCTTTTCATCCTCACTCTTATTCTTATTCTTGTTCTTACTTACTCTTTCCCGAAACCTGGAATTAAACTGTGAAGAAGAAAGTGGTAAACTGGTAGTTTTTCTTTTGCTTAAAGATAAAACTGGTAGTTATAACAAAAAGAACTCACACAGACAACATAATCTTATGTTTATTTAAGTTTTCCACAAAACAAACTTAGAGAAACACACACTCCTTTACATGGCATCTCCACCACAAAGAAACATGCTTTTGAAACGTCCACGTTTTATTAGCCCCAAACTTTGGTAAAAGAATTGTCTGATAAAACTTCTTCAACATAGGAAGAAGGATTCGACTTTTTTTGAAACTTTGATCACTTGTTCCACCAGTGCAAGAAATCCTTGCGCCTGTTGATTTTCTTCTGAAGCTGGAGGAGTCCGTAGAGCAGAGCCTCAGCTGTTGGAGGGCACCCAGGGACGTAGATGTCCACTGGCACAATTCTGTCGCACCCTCGAACGACCGAGTAGGAGTAATGATAATATCCACCTCCGTTGGCACAGCTTCCCATTGAAATCACCCACCTTGGCTCCGGCATCTGGTCATAAACCCTGTCATTGTTTCCAGATATTAGAAAACTAGCAAGTAGCAACTTCTTCAAACAAGATAAACACGAACACAAGCATGTTTTTTTTGAAACATTTGAACAGATCCACACACACAATTCAAGATTTATTTTGTGGGTAGTTTGAAGAGCGGTTTTTGAACTTGTATCTAAATGCTATAGATCAATCACTAATAGTTCGTCCAGCACAAAAAAAAAGCTTACAAAGCTAATCAATCATCTCTCAAATGTTTTGAGAAACCTGCGTTTCCCTGTCACGTAAATATCGACTAGGGACATTTTTCTATCTCTAGTGTCTGGGGCGGCCTAAAGACATCAAAAGTACAAGCTCACAACTTTTAAAAACCATAGAAATACATTTCTTAACAACAAGATTCTCATTTTAAAGAAGGCAAGCTTAGCAGTTGAATGAAAAGGCTTCATACCATCAAACAAATAAAAATAAGGAATCATATTAAGTATGTGAGGCATCAATTTTTCATATCAACACACATTGCGATAAATAGAAGCTACAAATCAGGTAAAAACAAAACATAATAACAATGAATCTCCAACCTCTGATTAGTAAGGCCAAGTTTGCTAGACAATGAATTCGAATGGCTTAGGTCAGTCTTATATTCATACAATAACTCTCAGAATACTATGAGCCCTAAATCGCTGATAATTCCAATCAAAATCCCCAATTACAATCTCCCGAAACCCTAATTTGAGGCTTCTATCAACAACGCAAACGAACAAATCAAGCGGAGAGTATATCTGAGATCCGAGAATATATAGGAAAGGGAGAGAGGCGTTACTTGCGAAGAGCGGGAGCCATCTTGTTCGTAAGCGTCCCGGCGACAATCATACAATCCGATTGGCGAGGACTCGGCCTGAAGATGATACCGAATCGGTCCAGATCGTAGCGAGCCGCACCTGTATGCATCATCTCCACGGCGCAGCAGGCGAGCCCGAAGGTCATGGGCCAGATCGATCCCCTACGGGCCCAGTTCATCAGATCATCTACCTTTGAGATCACAAACTCCGCCGTCTTCGAGAGACCCGGCGGAGGAGCCGAGGTCGAAGGAGGACCTGGTCTGGTGTAGGAAGTCGGTGTCGTCGAGGGGGAGAGAGCGGGGAGCGATGTGTGGAGGTGAGAAACCGCGGCGGCGCGGTGAGATTGGAGGAGGAGAGGGAGGCGCGTGGCGGTGTTGCGCGTAATCATGGCCATTTTGATTTCTGTCTCTCAGAGTTTTTTTTTTTTCCTCGCCTTCGTGGAGTTGTGATATCCAGGCGAGTCTTAAAGCATTTAACTAAAAAACAGGTATGCGTAACTATCTTATTATATACACAAGAGCCTAATCTATTACTTTAATCATGTTTTCACCTTTTGTTTCTTACTTTTTTTTACAGTGATTTATCAATTTTTATACGATTCTGCTATTTTTTCTACGAATCAAATATATTAATGTTATAAACATGTTGACAAAAGAAAATGTTATAAAGATTTTCTAATATACAAACACAAGTTCAGTATAACTATTGATCTAAACATCTGAACTTCAATTTTAAAAGCGAAGATTAACCACGTTTTTATACGGAAGTTTTATAGGTTATGATAAGTTTTACGGGTTTCTAACTTAAAACTAATTGACAATTAGTGGATTGACCCAACTACCTTATATATTACTCAAGTTTTTTACATGTTTTCAATGTGAGATCTTCTCTCCAACACCCTCTCTCGAGATAATGGTGCGTATAACTATTAATCTCACATAATCCATCGTTCCCCCTCCGAGACAATGTTTTATTTTCTAGCAATCTCGACGAGAAATATGCTGATCTCAAAAAAATGGTATGACTCAAGAAAAGCGCATAAATTGTTCGGAGAATGTGGAAGTGCATTGGATCCAATAGTTTGACCAAAGATTCATTAGTACTTTTATATTAAGAGGTTTGAGTTTCAATTTCCGAAAAAAATAAATTACGCAGAAATTTGAAAGAAAAAATTATCAAATAAAATTATCTGCTATATCGTTTATGTAACCCTTTTCATAGTTTGTATTGCATAATAATCAGTGTCAAAAAAAAAACTGCTTGGAGACGGACTTAGCTTCCTCACCCTTCCCTTAAGTAAGCCAATTGAATGGAATCAGATTTTCTGGTATGTATTTTGGGCTTTTGGATTCAATATATTTTTGGATTAAGAACAGTGGATCTTGGTCTAGATAGTAGAAATCCTCTTTGTTTTGGGTGATAAATAATTAAATATGATAATAAGAATATTATTATTTTTCTAAAATGTAAAACCCAAACTTATACTAGTATTTTAATTAGAGAATAGTTTCCGAGGTTAAGCACTAAAATGCGATACTTTTTGGAGCAAAACTCAATTTGAGATTTGTTTAAAAAAAAAGAGATACAACATTTTCCTTCGGATTCCCTCTCTTTATTCCTTCCTCTCTTTTGCTTTGAATTTCGAAAGGGGTTTTTTTTCTATTTTCTTTCAACCTCCCAAAATTATTCAAACTCCATTCTCCCTCACCGTTAACGGAAAAATGCAACCTCCGATTCGTAACCCTAACCCTCGCCTCGAGTTTCTCAAACCGCTCCTCAACGACTCGACCAAGCAGTTCTTGGCACAGCACCGCACCGGCCGAACCGATTTCTCCGATTTCGAATCCATCTTCACTCGCCTCCTCCAAGACCACCGTCCCGATCCGCCTCTCGAGCTCCTCTGGTTCTACTCCGCCGTCGTCTTCCACTCCTCGAAGCAAGATTTCGGCGAAGATTCCGTTAGGCTAACCAGGAGCCTCTTCCAGATGCTGGTCCCTCTCTCCGAGTCCTTCTCCGCCGCGAAGAGAGCGGCTACGCTGTCTCCTCTCGTTTACAATCTGAGTCGGTTGGTTAAAACCAGGAGGAGGGAAGAGGTTTCGGAGTTGTTGGATGCGATTGTGAGCTACGTTAGCGTGTATTGCGGAGATGAAGAACGAGGAGGTTGTGGTGGTGGTGGTGGTGAGGATGATTTGTTGATGGTGACTGGGTTTAGTTTCGCTGATTTGAGTCGGGTTTGGGTTGTGGATGAAGCGGGAGTGGGTGATTGTTTGGAGACGTTCATGCCGTTTGTTGGTGAAAGATTGCGGAGAGAGGTTGGTTCTGAGTCTTGTAGCGTTGGTTGCTTAGCTGGAATAGTAGCTTCTCAGCTTCTTTTGCTCAATTTGTGCTTGAGATTTGATTCGGAGTTGCGAAAAGATCTGCGAGAGTCTGTGGTTCAGATGGTCAATGCGTTTCATAGTTGCTACTTCTCTGGTGAGTCTCTTATCCTTTCTTTGCTTTCTATGGAGAGTTCTTGTAGTGTGATGTGATGTTTTCTTGATCTTGACACAGACGGCATTCTCAAGATGCTTCTGGTGGAGCCCTATCTGCATCTGACTCCACTACTGGTAGGTTCTTTAGCTAAACATTGTTTCTACTCTTCTTTAATTAATGTTCTTTATTTATAAAATTGTGTGGAGTTGTTTTGTTGAATCATACTGTGTGTAAGTTATGTTTTCATGGGAAGCTTTTCAATCTTACAGGGCCCAGAAGACGAAGCTGCTTTACTGGAAACCATAACGGAAGCTGTGATTGAATCAGCGGAGAGTCTATTCCTCAACCCTGGAAGTGGAAATGATCAAAGAAGTTTACAGTTAAAGAACATTGCTATCAACTGGTTGTTTCTTTTTGCCAAGGCTTCTCTTAGGTATTTTGCATATAGTTATTGGTTATTAAAACTAGTTGCTTTCGGTTAGTTGATACTCCAAACGATCACACAGGAAAATTGATGATCAAGAGGAAACCAGCAGGTACATGAACATGTTCTCCCATTCACGTGTACCATATCACTTGGTCAACTGGGTGATCAGTCAAGGTGAAGTGATTAGAGATGTGGACACACTGCTAAACTCTACGCCTGTATCCTTCATCGGTAAATTGCTTCCTTTATCCCTAAGATACAGGTTCCCATCTGTTTTTGGCGCTTTTATGTCGGTCTTGACTAACCCATTGTGCAAAATCTGATTTCCAGAATGGCTTTTATCGCTTGAAGAGCAAGGACTAAGGGTTTTTGACTGTGACCATTCCAAGAATTACGCCAAAACAGTGGTTCACTGGTCAAGACCAGATCTTAGTCTCGAAGCCACATTGCTGAAACAACAAGATGGGGTTGATCAAGATGCAGAGATGGCTGATCATCTCATTGTGTCATCTATCTCAATTAGCAGCGGCAGCAGCACAAGAAAACGTAAAGAAGAGAGGCTTGATAAGGAGGGAGAAACAAAAACGAAGCTCTTCAAGCTTAGACACAACAACTTTCAAGAGAAGGCCAGACTACAACCTTTTGTATTCTCGGATCGTTTGGTGAATGGTACTGAGGTTGGAGTTTCAGACATGGAGCTTTGAGTGCTGAACCACCACTTGAAAATCGGCTTAGCATGAATCCCTACATATGGTTGAAATGTAAGAACGCTGCTCAAGTAATAATTGTTGTCTAGAGATTTTAACAAGTCACTTTGTTACTTTTAGGATCTACTTAACCAAAAGAAAACTAATATTGTGGATCTTTAAATCGTAAACTCTTGAAGTCCTTTATAGACCAGCAGTGTCTTTGAATCGTCTTTCAGTCTCCAGCATCGAAAAGTTTTAACATATTTGACTCTTCTGTGATTTACTTCTTTCTACGTCGATAAAAAAAAGGAATTAGTGTCCTAAAAATGTTCTAGAGTTGTGTGTTGGATTCAATTCGAAGAGTACGAACGAATGTTTTACATTTCATTTTCTTAAATTTGACGTCTGGCAAAATATAACAATTACTTGATATTAGAGAATTAGAGAGTTATATGATTACAACAACAAAAAAAATGGCCAGTTTCTGGTATCGTGATAAGAAATACTGATTGAATTTTTTTTTTAATCAGATTACAATCAAGGGGCAAAATAAAAAATCAAACAATACTAATTACAAGTGAGGACAGGGCAGGAAGCAAACAATAGACTCTTTTTTTTTGGTTGTCAAAATTGGTGGAGAAGCATGACACCACTCTTCTCCACAAATCTTCTTCTCAGTAGTTGTGGGATTGGCGTGACATCAGTATCATACGCTGTTTACCGCTTTCTGATCTTACTATTTCTCCTTTCTGCCCTAAACCATAACCATCTCTTTTGTTATTTACACGTCATTACTACATAAACAATGAAAGAACTACTCTGGAGACCCAACTTACCTCTATAGAAGAGTCTGGAGAAAACCATCTTAACAGTACTCCAAGATGCACAACCGCTGGTATCACTTTGAAAACCAGAGGTGTTGTAACCTGCCCATACCAAACCGAATCAGCTACTTGAAACACATATAAAGAAAAGGCAAGCGAAATGATCAGATCATACCAGGCTAAGAGCGGTTGTCCCCAGGAGAAGCAAGTAGAGTTTCCCCTGATAATGTTCCAAAATTTTATTTTTCAGATCTCTAATAATCTCGAATTCATATCCTAACGAGAAGCAGTTGTTTTACTTACCTCGATAAGGTGAAGATTGGAGGCACGGCTAAGTAATACAAAGGCAAACTCCCCTATCTGAGCCAGAGATAGTCCAACCTGCATCAATTTAACTTAGGTCTTGTGAAGCAGAAAGTGCACGGTAGCAAAACATGGTCACGAGTATAATTTGAGACATAATCTTTTACCAGCAGAGAGGTCTTGTTGTTGTATCCAAATCCCTTGACAACTGTTGTCACTATCGTTGTCTTTATGATGATTACTAATATCACAGAGGCTAACAGTATATCCACATGGGTCCACAGAAAATGGACATTAATCAACATCCCAATGCTGGCTAGGAAAAGTGCAGCAAACAAATTACGGATGGGTTCGATCTGCAGCCAAAAAGAGAGAGCATTTGAGTAAGACTATAAACTGTTTAAGGGGTTAACATTGGATACTTGTCAACTGATTACTTCCTCGTCATCACATATCAGTGACAACACTAAGTACAGTCACGGGAGAAGAAAGAGACTCAAGCAGATGAAAATATTTCGCATAAACGGGGGAAACTGCAGTCTTTTGGAAATACATGATCAGAACTTACTTGCTCCAATGTATGTTCAGCGAGATCCGTAGTTGATATCATGACCCCTGCGGCAAAAGAACCTAGTTCAAGACTTAATCCCAGCTTATCACTACACTGAAAACGTAAAAAGACCAGTCAAATAATAGTTCTCACAGATAAAAATAAAAGAAGGTAATAAACTTTATGTAAGAAAGAATCTGAGGAAAAGGAAGGCTAACTAGGACTCACCCAAGCTACGAGTAGACAAAACGCAACCGCGGCTAACTGATAGAGTTCATTTGTCTGATAGATGAAAAAAACTTTAGCTTAATCTACAACTGGATTTCACTGGAACAGAAGATATGAAAAATAGTCTTGAGAGAAAAGTCATGAAACCTGTGATGATAAGCTGACCATTAACTTCAGCAACCAAGGAATACATGTCCGTGATAATATTGACAGAACAGCCAAAAACGAAAGTAACACAACCGCCCTGAATAATAAAGAGAGAAGGCATTTTTAACATCTTTAGAAAACGACTTGGGAGGTAAATTCTAACAGTCTTTCCTTACACTTTTGCCATTGACAACATTCCCTCAACAATGCCAGAATTTCCACCAAGAACTGGAAGCAAAGCAAACAACAAACCCACAGCACAGTCCTAGAAAAAGATGCTAAAATCAAAACTCCAAATCATTTGAAAATTCAAGAAAGACAATGGACACAACATGTTGATGGAAAGTATAATCAGATACCTGAAGAATAAGGGTTCCAATTGTAACTTGGCCATGAAGAGAATTAGTTGAATTTTTCTCCATGAGAAACTTCAGCACCTGTAGTTCATGAACATAAAACCAAATTATCAAAAAGAGAGCTATCGGAAATGGATAGATAAAAAATATATAGTACACTAAAATTACCACTGCAGTTGATGACATTGACAAAAATGCTCCTACAAATACCCCCTCCGACCGTTTACCACCACATAACTGCAAACATGACCCATTGAAAACATATCACTCTCTGGAAACGATTCAGGGTGTATACGTCTAATACAAGTGTCTAAGACAACACTTTAATCAACATAAAAAAATGTACAGGATAAAGTACAAATTAACGCACCGACACTGTGATTCCGCACAAGAACATAAAAAGAAGAATTTGAAGAAGGCCTCCCAGAACAGCAACTGATCGAACAACTCGAAGCTACAAAGTAAGAGGAAAGGTGCCCACGAGCTTGTTATGTTAATATGTCAATTCATTATTAAGCAATCAAAGACGTTGATCTCACCTTAGCAGTGGAGAACTCTAGACCCAATGCAAAGAGCAAGAATACCACACCAAACTGGGCGACTGTTTCAACCTGCATAAATTACCAAGCGCAAAAACAACAACGTATATGAATACATCATCTCCACAGCAGTCTATTGCTAAACTTAGACACTCGTAAAACTTAATTTGCCTTGAAAACGATCTAGGGTCTCTCTTATCCATCCACTATCACATGAGAAGAATCCAATTTATATTGACCCACAGAAGAAAAGGGTTCCTAGTCAAAAAACAAATCAGTATTCCTGTTTTGTATAACATCTTAGTCAAAGATCATCGGAAAAAGAAAGTTCTTGAAATAATGCTTAACTAACTAAACATTCGAGACCTTAAAAGTAACCTGTCCAACACCTAGCATACCTGGACCATCTCACTGATTAAGTTCAATCCTCCAGGCCCGATGATAGATCCTGCTAGCAAATATCCAGTTATCACCTGCATAAGCAATTAAGCATAGAATGATCCACAATCAGAAGATCAATACATCATACTGAAAACAAAAATTCATAATGATAGAGACTACGAGTAGCAAGAAAATCAGACCGGCTGTCCAGCACAAGCAAAGGCGATACCACCACAAGTTGCAGATACAATGACAACCACCAGGTCTGATATCAGTCTACATAACATAAGAAGTACAAATCAGATGACTAATTCATAGATGTTTTTTCAAAGAATCATCCCGAACAGAAATTACTAACTCACCTCAAGTCTAGCTGCAGTACTGGATATTTCGATTTGAAATTGGATATGATGAAGACATTGTCCTGTAACAACACCAAAATTTCAATGCAAGACCAAAATAAAACTAAAACCAGGCTCTGTCTTCCTGTATGAAAACTTACTTTCCGATCAATCAGAGTAGGTGTGTCCTCAGCTCTGTTATCATTGTCCAGGTTGAAAACATCATGGAGTTGAAAATGCCTAAGAAAGATAAGATAATGCTTAATAGGTACTGTATTCAATTCTAGAATATCATGGGAAGTCATATAAGTAAGTTAAGACTTGAGAACAAAAAAAAGCAAGAATTGAATAGTGGTGTACTTCTCCTCTTTCGTTTCATTTTTCTTGGTTGTCTTCACTCTGGCTACAGTTTCCAGAACAGCCTGATAGCCACAAGGTTTACAACAAGCAGGTTCAGATTCAGATTACTCAAATTACGCAACCAATGAGAGAAAAAATCGAATCCAAAACAAGCCTTGACTATGACTCCAAAAACATGAGACACTGCACTATACGAACCTGCTGTCCAGCTACACTGTTGTTGAAGCTTCCAGGATCAGCCACTGCAATCGATATAACCACAAGATGAAAGATTATTTCGCCTTTCTAAAAATAAAGGCGAAATAACGAATCGGAAATTGAATCTCGTTATTCATGTATTCTCGATCAGGAAGAAGCATATACACATTGGGAGATCGTGATCAATCTAAGAGCATACACACATTGTTAGATCGTGATCAATCTAAGTTCCGAATCTTCTATGGATCACGGATCCAGTTCATGATCTATCTAATCAAACCACTAGCGGAGAAGTTTTTTTTTTACTGCTAATTTCCATGGCAATCTAAACTTCCTAGATTCTCGGATAGAGAGATACCTTCAGTCTGATCGCTTTCGTTGAACTCCTTCTCGAGAGCGCGATCGATGATGTCGGCGAAGCTACCTTCCTTGGGTTTACCAAGAGAAGACGCGTTGAGATATGCTGCGTCGGAGGAGGAGTTGCCGACGGTTTCTTCGAGCAGATTCAGATCCGAATCAGGGAGAGCCCGGGGAGACGCGAAGGAGAAGCAGAGGAAGAGTGAGAGTAAGAGGAGAGCGAGTTCAAAGGATCTTCTTCTTCTTCCTCCTTCCACCATGGCAGAACTGAATCTGGCTTGATTGAACCGGAACCGGTTTAAACACCGTCACGGGTGGTTAAGGGGGAAAGGTTTTTCCGTGATCCACTGTGCGCAAGTGGGGAGAGAGAGAGAAGAGCGGGGAAATAGAGAAAAAGAAGGAAGATTGCAAGTGCAATGGTCAACAACTTAGTCCATACATCTAAAGATAAAGATGGTCTTATATATATATACATCTGTATTATTTCAAATTTAATTTGGGGAGTTTGTGTGACTCTTATTTTTTTTTTCTGTATTATACAAACTGCACCATGTATAAGTAGAGATTCTACTGGTCGCTGCTGTGGGCTGGAGCTCAACGGTATCAAAGAATGGGATCACCAATAGAAACTGAAGCAACAGCTCTCAAATGGGCAATGCAAACGATGTTGAGACTGGGATACACTCAGGTCATCTTTGAAACAGATTCTATGGTGTTAGCGAGGATGATTGCGGGAAAGAAACCTATTTGGCCAAAGCTCTATCCAATCATCCAAGAAATCTCCCATCTCCTCTCGCCAGGCCGGAGCTATAGGGTCGAGTATTACTCACGAGATGGTAACAAGTCGGCAGATAGGATAGTAACAAGTAGGCAGATAGGATAGCGAAGAAAGCTCTTTATTTTATGAATTATGTTCCTAAGTTGTATTATATGGTGCCAAGTTGGTTAAAACAGATCTTTGAGGTGGATGTACCTATGTTAGTAGTGAACAATGATGTAGGTCCAAACCCTTTTGGTTAATAAAAAGTTGAAGTTGAGCAAAAAAAAAAAAAAAAAAAAAAAAACTACACCATGTGGTAGAGGAATGATGGGGGTTACATTGGCTACGCACACATCTAATTATTGATTTCGATTAGGACAACACATCTTACATATTTTCAACTATTTTTGTGAAATTCCACGCAATAATCAATGTGACTCTTATTTGGTTTCTATATTTCCAAACGTATAAATCTCACACTTTCAGATCTACACATTATTTTGTTTATGGATAAAATTTCAGACATTATTTATTTATTTGTTTACAATTCCATGAAATTATGTGAACTATAGTTTAATAATCCTATCCGTTTAAATTCATGTGTTTTGGTCGTCAAAGAACTTTCATCAAAGGCCCAATTATTATGTACATTACACTGGGTTTTCTAAACCCAACACATATTCGTTACAAATATAAAGCCCAATTGGTTAAAATTAATGTTTCTCAAACCGGACCGAAAAGATGAACCGGGAATTAAAAGAAACAAATATAAATGCTGCTCGGGACAGATGATCATCAGATCAGATTATTCTCCTCTCTCTCTCTCTCTCTCTCTCTCTCCGACAATACATTCGCGTCTACTACCTGTTGACAAGAATGGCGGGCAAACCAAGCAGAGCACTTGTTTTGTACGGAGACGGCTTGGCTCGATCCGTCCACCCGTCGAATACTCACATCCATTCTCTCGCTTCCATCGGTAACTGCGGCTTCTTGAGCCTTCCTCATGCCCCTCCAGGTCTCTTCCTTACACTCTTAATAAATAAATTTGATTACTATCGTTGATTCGTCAAACAATCTCAGTCATAATCGCTAGTTTCGATCCTTGTTTGGGACTAGTGTTGATCACTAGGATTGAACCGGATCAGACCTGAGAATCCTTTGAATTTTGTGAGGCACTTACGGTCCGTTGAATTAAAAAGACCAGAACTTTCCGACAAGGCTTTCGACAGTGCATTTTGATATTTATTTTTTCTTACTTCGCTTGAATTTTCATTCTTGAATTGAAAATCACTTTTGTGTTACACTGCCTGCACTTTGCTCTTCTGCCACTCGATATTCACTCTGGAGTGTTGTTTCAATTGCAGCAGAAACTGAGAACGAAAGGACAGTTCGAGAATTCGCCCATTTGCTTGATGCATCAGAAGCTTATACTTTAGCTGTGAGAATACTTTTTACCCTCTCAAATATAATAAAATTTTACTCAGATAATCACACGTGTTTACATTAATCCACGACAGTAGGAGGTTAGCCAATCCATGATTTATTTATTTTTGTGACAGAGTGGGTTAAAAGCTAAGGGAAGTGAAAATGAAATCTCAACTTTGTCCGAACGGTTTGCCTTTTTCTCTGATCTCTATAGTTTCAAAACTCTTTCCCGGGGTGGCATCCACATGATGATACTGTTTTTTTTTTTGCAATAGTTTCATTGACACAAATGTTAATGGTGCAGGTTTATGGGACTCAAGGCTGCTTTAGTAACAGACAATTCTTCTCTGACTTCTTTCGGGAAAATGATTGGCTTAGATGTGTTACAACTCAACGAAATTCACCGAAAGAGTGATGATTCCTTTCCTTCTGATGCCACAGCAACTGGATTACTGAGGCTTCTTGGCTTTGAAGGAGAAAAGTGCTTGGACGTGAGCCTATATGACTCGGTTTTTCTGCATATAAGTGGTGATAACGTGGGAATGGTCGACTCTTTGATTGGTAGTGTTATGAGAATGGCTCAGCCTGGTTCAGAGATTGCACCTCGCTTGCATCTCTCTCTTGTTCTTAGCTACGGCTCCGTTACACACAAGGACGTTTCAGTTTTTAATGTCAAGAAGACTCCAGAAGAAGGTATTAACCCGGCTTTTCAAGGACTAGTCCCGCGTCAGAGCTACACCATGCGAGGTGAAAAGACACGAGGTGATGTTCGGTAAGAGACTTCCTCAATATTTTGGTCAAATCCCATAAAAACTTTTCTGAAGTTATCGTTTCGTTCCTGAGATACAGGGACTACTGCCCTATGCTGGTAGCTCAGTGGCAAGATGCAGTCACACGGAAAGACTTGGTTGAAACATTATCTTTCGAAGCTCTTAAAAAGGTGTATATGATTACTAACTTATTGCAAGTTCCGCTGTAATATCACTACATGGCTTGTCTCAACCTTTTTTTTGTCCATTGTAGCTCTCTGGAAACCTTGTTATACCGGCTGATCGGTTCATCCACGAAGTTGCTTTCAAACTTTGGAAGGCTCCAAAATATGGAGCTTAAAAACAAAAACGGTATTTTTATTGTTGAATAACATACTCTTTCCACTGTTGGAGTTGATTGTGGATTGATCTCAACTTTTACATAAAAGGGAAGAAATAAAAAAAAGTTTATTTTTCGTCTAATTTCCTCATCTTGTTATCCAGTTCAACAGACAAGAAAACAAAGATTTAACCTTGTTGGTTTGCTATATATATATACTAAGGATAGTTCCACGCATTGCATGTATTTGATTTTAAATAAGGTTATGGATGGATGCTATTTAACCGGATAGTAGTTAGTACCACCGATCCAAGACAGTTTCAAATCATCTTCATAGAGCCTTTGTCCTTTACCATCCCTTGAGATCTTCCTAAGATATAGCCCTTCTCTCTTCACCACCCAAATACACTCTTCCTCATTCGGATTATCGCACTGCCACCTGAACTTCCTCTCCCCGGCGAAAACCGTCGCGGTCTGACCAGAAGGCGAGCCAAAAGAGGTGAAGAAGGTGCACTGGAAGTGTGTGTAGAGGAACGGTATCTTGATGTACACTGGCTTGAAGGACCAGCTTTTGGATTCCCCCGGTTTGAGTTCTTGATTGCCTAATTTGTTAGTAGTCGACCAGCAGGTGACGGTGAGGCTTCGGTTTCGTCCCTGGTGTTTTGTGATCTCGTTTCTTACTTCGAACCGGGCTGCTGATGTTGTGGTTAGAACGCATACTGACGCGATGAGAAGGCACCACGTGAATGCTGTGGTTAGTCGGATTCTGAACTCCATTGCGCTGTTCTGTCTTTTAAAAAATGTTGGCTTAGGGGTCTATATATAAACGGGAAGTGGTTTGTTTAAATAGCAAGCAACAGAAAAACGGAAGTGGTAGTGACAAGTCTAACAAAGTAACAAACTTCTGTTAGTGCTTCATTTTTAAAATAGATCAAACCTTTCTATATTTCATTTGGAAGTTATATCCCCACATGTTTAAACATTTACCAACTCCGTAGGCTTATTGTATTCTTTTCATCTTCTTCTTTTTCTCTTGTTCATTCACCTATTTTTGTCGTTACAAGTAGCAAAAATAACATAATAGTTACAAAGAGGGGGTTCTAAATAGGGCTTCCATATATAACCAATTGTGGTTCTATAGTAAATTTAAAACCACTACAAGCTAGCTGAACACACAGGGTTCGGAGTACTAATTCGGAACATTGATTGACACTATCATACAGCTACTTGCTACACAGGATTATCTCTGCCACCGTTGGATCAATATCATCTGGGATTTCAAGGCGACGATTCTGGAATCCCACCGCTCCAACGACTTGCATCGGGTTTAAACCCTGTATAGAATCATGAAAGTCCGACACATTAAGTCGAGAAGAAGAATATTAAAACAATTAACAAGAGAGAACATCATGGTTAGCAAAGCATTACTTCCAGTGGCGGAAGCAAGTGATGAGTAATGGGGTCACATGCCCCCAGCTAAATTTTATTTTTCTGCAGTAATTACTTTTAATTTAAGAAATGCTCCATAATCCTACTACTAGACGTAATGAAATAAAATGGTGTGCCCCCATCTAATAATAAATCTGCATCCGCCCTGATTACTTCATGTATAAACGAGGACAAGAACTTAAACTAGCAGACAACAAGATGTCAAGATCCATTCACGAATTATAAAAGAGCAGTATGAGGATCAACCTGGGTAGGAACTCCGTCAGAATGGAGAAAAACTAGTTTACTATTCTAATCACAATTATCCACGAGGTGTGACACAACAATATTCAGATCTTTTAGGTCATTAGACCCTTAAACTCTTTTACAGGCTATGTAAATCAGTAAATGTAATGTGTCTTGTAGTGACTAATTTATGTGCGAGGGTAATAAATAAGCCAGAAAATAAAAAAAATAAAAGAGAGACAAATATAAATTATTCTGCAGCTAAACACTGTTTACAGGCTATTATTCTTTGTATACCAAGTTCTTTAAACTAATAAGAAAACAACATTCGAGATATATATATCTTCCAGCTTCTGATCCCCCTCCATATTCAATAGGAAGAGAACCTTCCATTAAGCTTTCCAAAGCATATTCTCCCAAAGAGAAACTCGTCTCCTCTTATGCCAGCTTATAGCTTGGGAGACTTTACCTTTCGAAAGGATCTCCAGCCTCAGCAGGATACTCAGGTGCAGCTACAGCTGCATCAATCTTTTCCTTTAGATTGAATTTCTTGGCGATCATCGGCCTTACATCTTCAGCTCCTATTAAGCCTTCTAGAAACGGCAGCAAGTGAAGGAGCTCTTTATCTGACGGGTCATCAAACCAGCTCTCTATTGGCACCCCGTTCTCCACTTGGAACCCAAACGCCTACAACATTGCACAACAAAGAATTAACCCAAATAAACAAACAAACTCTATGCTCTATATAACATTATACTTTGCTTTAACGTATAAGAACTGATAAATAATTACCTGTGGGGAGTTATCGACGATGATAACACGAGACAAATCACGCCCGAGGACAGACAAATCCTTAAGGTAGTTACCGTCGAAGAAAACACACGAGTCACGGTACACTCTATGGCGAAAGAGCTTCCTCTTAGGGTCAAGCACGTTCAGAAGCTGCTCGGCGTAAATACTTTGGCTAGCGGTAAATATAATGATCTCAAAGAGACGAGACACTCTCTCCATAAACTCTTTGAGGTGAGGACGGCACCGCACGTACACCATATGCTCCTCTTCATTGAAATGTACAGTGAATGTGAAATCCACCTCACCACACGGTTCTAGACTAGAGTGCACAAGAGTTTCTATGCAAACAGAAAAAAAAAAAAAAAGAGAAATTGTTACAGAGATAACAGAATAAAATAAAACAAATCAAGTAAGCCTTACCATCGAGGTCTAGGACGAGGGAGATAGGAGGGCAGCTTCGGGTCTGTTTAGGAAGCAAGACGGGTCTGAAAGTAGGGACAACAGAAGACAAGTTGGGCAGGTTCTTGATGAAGAGATAAGGATCGAACTCATCGAACTCTTCATCCTCTTCGTCCTCCACGTTGCATACGGAGGTAATGAGGGTATCTTGGCCACGCTCTTCGACACACTCCAGCTTCGAGCTCTTCATCGCTAGATAAACGGCGGAAACCGAATCCAAGTTACAATTTGAATCAGCGGAGCTTGGAGTTAGAGCAAGCAAACGTTCGTAAGGGCTCTGTGCATCCAAATCGGGAGAAGAAGGAGAGCCATCATCGTCTTCCATTTTAAAAAACCCCTATTTAACATTAATGTAATTACTCCCAAGTAACCATTTTTTCACATTCGTGCTTAAGAACTACACATCTAAAGATTCAAACTTTGTGAGAGAGAGAGAGAGAGATTGTGATATCGCAATTACCTTGTGGTAGAACTCTCTTTCACTGTGTAGCTACCGAGAGGAGCCGGAGCTAGGTCAGATCTCGAGCAGAAGCTAGCTCAAGACACACACACAAGGATTATCTGGAGAAAGAAAAAAAAAAAAAAACAGATCTGGGATTAGAAGAGAAGCAAGCAAGCAAGCCCTAGATGAAATAACAAGCACACGAGATTTTTTTTAAAAAAATTTAAACTTTGGAGCCCAAAAGAAGCTAATTTGAAATCTTCCCGCTCGCAGAAAGTGACAGAAATCAATATTTTTTTTTATCTATAGAACCGAACCGGGAACCGAAACCCACGAAATCGAATTAAGATAAAATTTTCAATTTTTTCTAGGGATTTTCTAACAAAACAGATGACAGTTCAAATTCTGTTGAAAAAGAAAGGTTTTGACTGAAAAGACGATTAGTTTCCGCTTTCTCCGCAAAAAATCTCGGCAACGAAGGAAAGACTGGTTAAATTTTCCAGCGAAGCTTCCGCAACCAGACTCTATCACTCAAAACTCGAGCTGAGCGAGAAGAAGAAACGGAGAGGGAACCTAAAAAGCCAACCCTAGAGATAGTAAAGCTGATCGGAAAAGAAACTGTACCTCCGATCAAAACGATTTCAGCTCTCTTCGTCTTCTCTCTCCCCGCAATATAAAGAGTACATTATTTTCTGTAGAGACGAATATAGTCTCTTACACAACTGATTAAAATTTGCAATTTAGTCCCCTCGTATTTTTGCATGTTCTTATTAGTACCTCTATAGTTTTCGATTTTAAAAACAAAAACCCATGCATAAAATGATGACAACATCGCCTGTTCGAGGAGAGGGACCATGTCATATTAACTTTCTGGTTGAAGCTGTGCATACGTTATAGGTTATTGGGGTAGCAATTATGACGTTTACTTTTTTTTTACTATATCTATAAATAAAATATTTCTTTCTAACATGTACAAGATTCTGCTGAGTTCTCTATATGATATATAGGATGTTTTTAAATTCATGAGTTCTTATGTTGGAATACTGTAATAATAGTGGAATGTTGTTTCATGTCATTCATGATGCTGTAGATTAGTTACCAAACACAACACATAAACTTGAATGTGGGGAAACTGCTACAAAGCTTTGAGACATTGGTTTAGAGAGATTAATTTCACAAATATTGAGTGGTTAAAATCAAATATCAGAAACGCGAGGAGTTAGATTGCAAATTACACCGAAAACATTTAAGACGGCGACGTTTTGATAGTCATCGTCAACTTCGACAAACATACAATAGAAATTGATCATCGTCAAGCACGTCCGAATCAAGGGAAAAAAAAAAAGAAAGAAAGAGATTCGCCGCACGTTGTTCAAATCGAAAATTTGAAAAAAAAAGCGACACTCAATAGATCTTTACCTTTTTCTTAACCTGGAAGATTAATCAGACACCGAGAGAGAAAAAAAAAAAGGTTATATAACACTTTCGTAAAACAAAACAAAAAAAGGTTGGACCTTTAGAGAGAAAGAGAGAGAGATTTTTGATGGTGTGGTTGACAAATCAACAGATCGGGACATGGAAAAGGAAACGAATTTTGGTTGGATCGTTGTTCATATGTTGGCTAATCTTAATGTTCTTCACTCCCAAAGTTCCTCTTCATTCCTTCCGCCACCATGTCTTCGCTGATAAGCGCAATTTCATGGGTACTCACTTTGTTTCTCTCTCTCTCTCTCTCTCTCTCTATTTATGTGCATGCGTGTAATAAAGACAAGTGTTTTGTGTTGAACAGGAGTGCCAAATACATTGAATGTCATGACCAACTTTCCTTTTCTTATTATTGGTGTTCTTGGTTTCGTTCTTTGCCTTGGAGGAAGCTTCTTTAATATCAGGTCCCCTCTCTCTCTCTCTCTTCTCTTTCTATATCTGAGTTCTTATTAATGTTTAACATCTTTGTTTTTTTATTTGCTTATGATAAGGTCAATTATATGTAATTAAATGCAGTTTGAAAGGTGAGATCTGGGGATGGACGCTGTTCTACGCAAGCGTTTCAAGCTTGGCCTTTGGCTCTGCTTATTACCATCTCAAACCTGATGACAACAGAATCGTCTGGGACACTTTGCCTGTTCGTTTTTTTCGCTACGTTACTAATCACTCGCTTTAGGATCTTCTTTTTAGTCTATGGAATGAGTCTTCTTTACGTTAGGCATAGCTGTTTCTTGATTAGTGACTGTAATTGTAGATATTGATTAAGAAAATCTTGGACAGAAGCTCGAAGATTCTCTTAACTCTAGCTATGCAAGGAAGATAATATGCTTGCAGATTCTGTGAATAGCTTAGTTTTCTTGGCTTGTTTGTACAAAAAATCACATTGTAAAACATAAAACATCTAGAATCTTCTTATAGCTGAAGCCTAGACGAACCTTCTTAGAGATTAAGTCGTTTTTTTTTGCTTTAATTGTTGGTTATGAAGAGCTGTTTCTTGATTAATGAACGGTAATTTGCAGATATTGATTGCGTATTCATCGCTTTTCTCCAGTTTTTTGGTTGAGAGAGCGGGGGAGAGAGTAGGACTGAGTTGCCTCGTCTTGCTTCTGTTCATATCAGTTCTCAGCGTTGCTTACGCCAGGTAACATCAAAACCCCCCAAAAAAAACATTACCTTCTTGTATATATGGTTTCTTGGTTTTTAGGCAGGTTCAGATTGAAGTTATTATATGTGTCTTAGTTGATGGCAGAGTGTTTAATGATCTCCGGTTATGCCTCACGTTCCAGTTGATTCCATGCCTGGCGATTCCTGTCATGACCGTTTTGTTACCTCCTAAGTACACTCACTCTAGGTTCTGGCTCTTGGCAACAGGTTTGTTACTAAAAAAAAACACTTTTGAGTTAGAGAATCCGCTCTCTTCTGATATCTGATTTCATTGTGAATGCAGCGGCTCACGCTGTTTCCAAGATCGAAGGACTTGCAGACAGCAAAATATACAATTTTAATGGATATACAATTAGTGGACATTCACTTGGACACTTGTGTTCAGCCTTGGCTATGCTTTTATTTACCGTTATGCTTTTGTATAGAAGCATTCGGTTTCCGAGGTAACCTTTTCTAACTGCCTCTTTAGTTCTTTCTTTGATCTTTGAGTTCCATGAGACCTGAGACATTCTTTATTCTTGTGTGTGATGAAACCAAAACAGATTAAGTGAACTCAAAGGCCATCCTTGACATCCATTGATGACTGCTCTTCCCCTCTTTTTTTTTTTTTTTGTAATTCGGATCCACGAGAGAAGATTTTGTTGGATTGTTAAGTAAATTTTGTTGGCTTACTAATAAATTTGATTTAGTTTTTTTTTTTAAGTTTAGTTTTAAGACGATAGACAATTTTTTATTGTATTTGAAATGTGTTATTTTCCTTATTCATCACCTTATTGAAGACTGGGTTTAACAAGCAACATGAAAATCTAACACAGCAATAGCATTACAGAAGTGAATGGAGATAGCAACAAACAATGATGAATGGAAATAGCATTACAGAAGTGAATGGAGATAGCAACAAACAATGATGAATGGAAATCTATAGACCGTTGAAGAAACGCAAATGGTCTTCGAATGTCTCAGCATGCCTGATCTTAGTGATTGAACCATCATCTTCAACCTGCACAAAAAACAGCACATTCATCAATTTTCCTCCAAACAGAAAGCACTCTAATGTTTAGAATATATAAATCATGAAATCTAATAGTGATTTCTCCAGAAAACAAGAAGAAGAAAATGTGTGTGTTACCCAGTATTCCGGAGGACGCATCTTGAGATTGTAAGTGGAAGCCATGCTCATACAGTACGCACCAGCATCATGAACCACTAGACCAGCTCCCTGTAACAAAATACAATTAAATCATTAGATTCCATATTACTTCTTGAGCTTTCAAACAGAATCAGATCCTTATCTCTCACCTTTGGAGGAGTGGGAAGCTCTCTGTCTTTGCCCAAAAAATCAGCAGATTCACAAACAGGACCCACTACGTCGAATTTCGAAACCTCTGCTTCAGGTGCTGGAGGAGAGACCAACTCAATGTGCTTTTGTATTACAAGAAACAAGAAGATGTTTAGCTATAACTCCAAAAGGCAATTTGTAACAAGCTTATTTGGTTTTCATTACCTGATAGGCATCATAAAGACTGGGACGGATTAGCTCAGCCATACTCCCATCGATCACTATAAAGTTTTTAGTTCCATTCGTCTTCACACCTGTCACATGGTTAACGAAACAGCACGTGTTTGCTATCAACGACCTCCCTGGCTCGATTATTAGATTCAGGTCCCGTGACAGAACAAGCTCTCTTACCTGGAATAATACATCAAAGATTGTAAAAATTCTACTAAAACGAAAGAAAGAGTTATGAGATGTTTGTTCTTACAGTGTTGATGAGATCCATAGGTGTGGGAAGTACAGCACCTGCATGGTAATAATCAATCCCTAAACCACCACCGATGTTCAAGTAACTAACTTCAAAGCCTTGACGCCTGATCTCATCAATGTACTCCACCATGAGAACCGCAGCATCTCTGAATATATCCACCTTTGTAATGGTAGAGCCAAGATGGCAATGAGCTCCAACTAGCTTGAGCTCATTGGGATGCGCCTTCACCTCATCGAGAAACCACTGAAGCTTCTCGTTCCTGATACCAAACTTTGAGTTCTTGTTCCCGGTTGCTACATATGGATGCACCTGAAGAAAAAAAAAGCTAACTCATATCCATATCTCTGTAGAAATAACTATTATGCTAACAAATAAACCATACCTGAGGATCCACATCAGGATTGATACGCAGCAGAACATTGACCTGCTTACCAGATATTCTCGAAGCTTCCACAATATTCTCCAAGTCAAACTCACTATCAACATTTACAAAAACTCCTTCTTGAGCAGCTAAAACTAAATCCTCCAACAGCTTCCCATTTCCATTGAAAATACACCTATTCATTCAACAAACAGCAAAGACACAATCAACACCTATCACAACAGCCACTAGTCCAGATCAAACACTCTATCAATGTCTTAAGTCCTGTTCGTTTCGTTGCCGCAGGTTTCGGAGTCAGCGGCGGCGACAGCGTCAATGAGGACAGTTGTTGTTCGTTTCGCAGACGCTGACGCTGCCGCATACTATATCGCGACCGCAGATTTTATCGGCGTCAGCCGCAGGACGCGGCGTTAGATACATTTTCCTGCGTCAACGAAACGAACAAGAGTTGACGCAGAATGTTGACGCTGACGCCGGTACCTGCGGCAACCAAACGAACAGCCCTTTAAGAAAAGGAAAAAACTTTTGTACTTGGTGGGATCGAAGCCAGCAATAAGAGCAAGCCTGAGCTCGTTTCCACTAACGAGAACAGCACCACAGCCTTTACTCCTCAAATGCTCCAAAATCTTGAGGTTGTTATTAGCTTTAATAGCATAGCCAATGACGGACCTCACACCTTCCAAGGCCTCTTTGTACGCCTCGACGTTCCTCGTGATCTGCGGCTTGCTGTACAAGTAGAAAGGTCTTCTCTCGACGCTCTCCATGATCTCTTCAACCTTAGTTCCCTCGCAGTAGAGGAATCCATCTGAGGATTTCTTGAAACAGTGCTTGAACGCAGCATCCTTCGTCGGTGTTTTCACCGAGTTTTGGGACGCGGCGGCGGCGGCTTTGACGGAGAGGCGGTTAAGTGGTTTCGAGGTGGAGTTAAGAGACAGAAACGAGATTCTTGGGAGGGAGGATTGGTATCGGTTTAGGTTTCCGCGGAGAGATGGAGGTTGGGAGAGGAGCTGAGTAGCTGACGCCATGGCTGGAGAGATTGTGAGTTGTTTGGAGTGAGACTGAAACAGTGGCGCTGGAACTAGGGTTTTTGTCAAAGAGTTAAGTTACACGTGGCTTTGTCGGGTCCGATTTGGATAACCGTTGATATGACTTTGGAGTGGTGGTTGGTTGAACCGTTGGTCTGCTGTAATTTGTAACGAGTCATTTTTAAGGGGAAAACGATCTATCTCATATCGCTTATCTAATAAAATTAGATAATGACATATAAAAAAAAATTAAAAATTTTTAACAAAATAAAGCTTACAAGAGAAAAAAACAAAAAACCGTATAACAGTTTTTCTTTAAACATGCGACACTACCAATGATCCTTCTTCTTTGTCCATGATCATTTTTTTTCATTATTTTAAAATATCTCTGATTCTTTATATAAACAACAGAGAAATTCCAAACTGGTCGAAAACAGGGAATACTAAACGACCTATAATCCTTCTTTCATTTCAATATCCTAATTCATAATTGGGACCATATGGAATGTCTCGATCCAACACAGAGTACAATTCATATCCAATCAGATTTCAGCAACACATATTAATTTTTCCAGTGACTCTATCTCCCTTACTTTATATATATTTGTTAGCTTCAGCAGAGCATTACATGCTTAAGAAGGTTTGTGAGATAGTAGATGTGGTGGATATGAATTGCTGGAGGATCAATTGGATCAAAGAGACTGTAGGACAAAAAGCATGATAGAAAAGGAAGATATAAAACTTTGAACAGAAAAAAAAGGAAGATATAAAACATATGAACGCTGATGCAAACGTGGTAACTGAGAAACTTTTTTTACATTTAAAAAAAAAAAAGATTTTGCGTTTCCATAATGATATATTGTTTTCCTATTGTTCAATAGGTTTTACATCAAAATGTGGATTGAAAACATCTTTGAAGATACTGTGGTGATTGGTGAGTACAGTACTTTGATACTTTTTTCTATAGTTTTATTGTTTTAGATAATAAGAAAATTGGTTTATGTATGGTGAGGGGCCAGAGTAATACGAAGTCTTGGAGATGGCAAAACTCACATGAAGGTTAATTAAATTCTATGACAAAATTAACAGAGGTATACATTAGCAATTATATTTTTGTATTATTGCAGTTTTTGCAATACATAGTGATTTTTTCAGATGTCTAATACACATGGAATGATAAAGAAATTATTTTTTCCACTCTATATTGCATCACTAAAACAATCAAATTCGGCAATGATTTTACTGAAGCCTTTGTTCAACAAAATATATATACATGTCACTTTTAATTATACATAACTAAACTTTGTTTTATTTGTAAGCAAAATAATTCCCATGCATAGCATGGGATCAATACTAGTCCTACATGAAGCGGCATATTCAATTCATATTCGGCTTATATGACCGTGCAAAAATATACATGCATTTTTCACGTGCAAAAGTATACATGCACTTTCTAAATTTTGAATAATATACATATTTTTCTTTTGGGCGAAATCATACATCAGTCGCCATATTATTTGTCACATCATCTATAATTGTGCTGATGTGAATGCTACATCAACTAATTTTGCATACGAAGATTCTATGTGTATAGTTTTTTTAAAGTAAAATAGTCGTTTTACAAAAGTATTTTTTTAGAAATGTAAATTTTATACATTTTTATTATGTAGTAAAATTAACAAAAAATTAGGTAACTGATAAAATTTTAATCTTATATAAGAGATATATCCATGAATGTTTTGATTAGGCATGGGCATAAAATCCAGAACCCGAGATCCGAACCAAACCTGAACTGAAAACTCTATCTGTTATTCTATCTGAAATGAAAATCCCCGGACGGGTCTTATAGGATGGTACGAAACATATCCAAACCCGGAGTGTTATTAACCGAACCCGAATGGGTAATCCGGAAATTCCAAAATTAATAGTCAATATAAATATTTGAAATATATACAAGAATTTCAAATACTCAATTCAATATTTACGTTGATATGATATAAACAAATAAACAATAAAATTAAACTAAATACCTTAAAAACTTAATTAGTTATAAATAAGTATTTTATAATTTTGCTTGATTAGATAAAAAGTCTACTCTATTTATAAGGTAATGCATATTGTTTACAAACGGTATTTATTTTTATGCTTGATTTAACATTTTATTGTTACTTTATCATTTTGATGTGCGTTGGATTAATTTCTATTAATTTTAAGTATTTTTATTATGTTTTGCTTTTAAATTTTATATTTTACTTTGGATATATCTGAATTGAACCGATATAACCTTAATTCGAACGATATATCACTACAAGAAAACGTGAGAGTAACGACTACCATTTACGACTACAAATGTGTAGTCGTAAATTAACTTCGACGTTACGTCTAACTTACGACTATGTTAAAGTCCGTCGTAACTTATAAGTAATTTTGCTACTAAAAAGTTTAGTCGTAAATTGGTCGTAAACTAACTTCGCATTTACGACCACACTTTCAGGTAGTCGTAATGTGGTCGTAAATGTACAACTAAATTACATCGACAAGCTACCATCTGATTAACGACCAATTTACGAGAAACATAGTTGCACATTTGTGGTTAAGTTATAATCAAACGTAAATATGTTATTTATTATATAATTAGTGAAGTTATATATTTATATATATATGTTGATGATCCAGGTTGATTATGATGTTCATTCTATCCTCAGTGGTTTCACGAATTGATACAAAGGTCCAGTCGCTAAGGTCACCACATCAAATATGTATTTCACACGAGGCTACACTTTTCACACTTACGAATATGGAAGTCGTCACCACAGCAACTATGTATTTCACACGAGGCTACACTTTTCACACTTACGAATATGGAAGTCGGCGAGCAACAATGAACTATGGAGTATGTGTGAAAGGTGAAACTGATTTCTATGAAATCTTACAAGAGATCATCGAAGTGGAGTTCTCCGGCCTGGTGAAGCTGAAATGCGTTCTCTTCAAATGTGACTGGTTTGACCCCACCGTCAATAAAAGTGTTCGGTATAGCAAGTTTGGAGTTGTTGATATAAATGCTACACGGAGGTACAACAAATTTAAACCCTACATATTGGCATCTCAAGCAGACCAAGTTTGTTTTATTTCACACCCGAGGATCAGACAATCTAGAATATCTTGGTTAGCCGCTATAAAAGTTACACCTCGGGGCCAAGTCTTGACTGATGAACAACCGCCTTTACAAGAAGATGTCGTAAATGAAATAGAAGTACCTGAGCAAGCTACAAATGATATCTTACTTGTTGATCCACACAACCAGGGATATGAAGAACTTCCAAACGATGCAATAGACGAAGCCAACGAAGATGAATTTGAAGAAAATGATGAAGTGGATGATGTTTCTGATGACGAGTGATCGAGATTGATTATGTTACAGTGTTTGTGTTTTATTATATTATTAAACTCTTTGTATTGCATTAAAAATAATATATAACTTATTATCATGTTTGCTCAATTATATATGAACTTAGTTTAAAAAAAAATCTTTGTACTTTGGGGTTTAGAAGTGTATAAAACTTATGATGTTTGAGGTTTGGAGTTTGGGGTTTCGGTTTTAGGGTATAAAGACAAAACGAAGCTAATTAGTCGTAAAGTACGACTCAGTTACGACTAATCTTAATTCTTCCCACATTGGTCGTAATTTTAATTCTTCTTTATGACTATTAGTCCTTAATTGGTCGTAAATAAAAAAAATTATTTAGTCCCTAATTGGTCGTAATATTATTTGGTCCCCCATTGGTCGTAAATTTACGTCTCCTTTACGACCACTAGTCTCTCATTAGTCGTAATATTAAAACCCATTTACAACTAACACCAAAACTCTATATATACTCGGACCTCGCGAAGCCATTTGGTTGCTCATTCCCTTCTCTCTAACAACGACTTCCCTTCTCTCTCTAGGTAAGTTTTTTTTTTTAGTTTTAGGTGGTTAGTTAGGTGATTATATTAGGTTTGAAATTAGTTTAGGATGGAAGCAGATTAGGATGGAGTTAGATTATGATGGAATTAGAATAGGTTTAGATTATTTTTATATAAAAAATTGAATTGTTTATAACCATCTATTTTTTTTGGTTTTTTTTTCCAGATTGACGATATTGCTATGGCTGGCGATAGAAAGAGACTTAGGAACCTTGCGCCTAGAAACTCTTACGGGAGTACCTTTCTCGGACAGCCGGATCCATCAGCTTCTACCTCCGGCACATCATCCGACTTCTTCGACGAAATAAACCTTAATGCTTAGTTTTTTCGGTTTTAATTAATTTGTATTTTGAATGTTTTATATTATGGATATTATTATGTTTACGGATGTTAGATATTTTCTTTTAATTTTATCAAATTTAAAAAAAATTAAATCAAACTAAATTTAAACATTTGATTTTAATTAATATATAAAATTTGTAAATAAATACAAAATTTGAAAATAAATAAATAAAGTTGGTCAAATTTACGACCAATGAACATCTAAAGTCGATGTAAAGTGGTCGTTACCTTACGACTAATAAGCATCGACATTAGAGGTAAATTTGTCGTAAGGTTACGACCAGTGTACGACTAATATCTCTAGTCGTAATATTACGACCAATGTGCCTCTAATAATTAATTACGACCAATCGATTTTCGAAGTTAATTTTTCGTAATGCCCATATTACGACCAACTAGCTACTAATACTGTAGTCGTTAAGGTCATGTTTTCTTGTAGTGTATGACTAATTTATGGGGTTTAGGATGTATTACAAATTAGAACCGAACCCAAAGTGTTATTATCCAGATCTAACACATACTTTGTAGTTATTAGAATGGGACCTAGGAGGATGGACCCGAAAACTAAAAAATCTGAAATATACGATCCGAACCCGAACGCCCAAGCATAGTTTTGATCCTATCACAATACCGTCCTTACAAGAGTTATAAATGTGTTGTAATGATTCAAATTCAATGCCAATGTTTCAGTTGTGTTACTCTCGATTAATCATGGTTGTGTTTAGGGCAAGGCATAAAATTCGTAACACAAAATCCGAACCAAAAACCAAAAAAACTTAATATGTACCGTGTCCTAAATGTAAAACGTACCCGGATAGATCTTGTATGGTGTTACAAAACATATCCAAACCCGAAGTGTTATTAATCAAATATGAACAGGTAACTGAAAAAAACTCGAAAATCCAAAAAATCAGAAAAATATCCAAAGAAACCGATCCAAATGTCCAAAATAATATACAATATAAATATTTTAAAAATAAATATATACTTCAAATATTTAATTATATATAAATAAGTATATATTTCTTATGATTTGCTTATAAATTTTAGATTTTATTTTCGGATTATCCAAATCGATATGATATAACTCGAATCTGAATAATATATGGTTATTTTATAGGCTCTATGATGTGATAAAAATTGGTATGAACCAGTGTGTTATATCCTATCTGATCCATAGTTACAAAAAACACTAGTATAGGTCCTAGGATGTTTTTCAAAATAGAACAAAAATCCAAAAAACACGACCCGAACCCCCAACGGATATCCGAACGCTACATTTCTAGAATTTATGATGTAAATTTATTATATAATATTTACGAATATATCTTTTATAGAAGATTAAAATTTATTATTTAATTATAAAAATTTATAAATTGCTGACAAAAAAATAAAAAAAAAAATTTTAATAAATTTTACATTTTCTAAAAACTATTTTTATAAAATGACTATTTTGTTTTCATTTATTTTTTAACAAAAATTATATATGTGGCATCATTGTCAGCAAAATTAGATGATGCGGCAGATTATGTGATTTTACAAAAAAAAAAAAATAGATATGTTATTTGAAATTTTCGAAATTACATGCATGTTTTTGTACGGTCATATAACCTGAGTATAAATTGAACGTATCTTTATACGTTGTGTATTGAGTGCTTCCGGTCATTTAAGTAATGAGCAAACCGAGAGAAAAGTCGTAAACTCATTTGTTAATGCCCCGTGACAATTACATTCTTGTATTTATTTAGGTGGGAGTCTAACAGTTTGATCTTTGAAACTTCATTCTAATTTATTGTTTAATTGACTAAAAATGAATTACGTTAGGTTTTATTTGTTGTCACTTTCTAAAAGTTGTCTGTTTCAAACTTTCAATGAATGTACATTATTCAAAATTTTCAATTTCTTAATATGAATGTTTAATTGTATTCATAAAAAAAAGCTATTGTAATGCAAGATAAAGATATGAAAGTAATAGAGTTTGGATGGAAACAGAGTTTCGCACGATAATTGCGTAGTCAACAAATTAACTAGCACTATAATCGTTGATATGCGGCAGCGAGAGTAAATTAGAGAGTTTTTTTTTGGTCAAAAAAAGTTAGAGAGTTATTTTGGTTATAGAAATTTAATTAGGATAAGTACAAACTAATTAAGCTATAAGAACAAAATTAATCTTCAGATGAATTTGGATCAATTGTCAAGTCAACCATGTGAGTCGTCGTTACCAAAAGGGAGAAAAGTCATACGAGAGTAGTTAATAAACGGGAGAAGAATTTTGTGGTGTGAGGGAGATTTATGTAATATAAAAGGCGGGGATGAAAATATGTTCTTCACTGTTTCCATTTTCGAATATGAAAGGCTCTGTGAAATCAATTAGTCTCATTCCTATTTCCTTTTGTTTCCTCTTCTTATTTCGTGATGAGTTTGCGGTTCCTGCTAGGCACTTGTGCCATCCTCAACAAAGGGAAGCAATTCTGGAGTTGAAGAACGAGTTCCAGATTCAGAAGCCTTGTTTTGACCGGACGGTGTCATGGGTGAATAACAGCGACTGCTGTTCTTGGGATGGTATCAGATGCGATGCCACTTTTGGGGATGTGATCGAGCTGAACCTTAGTGGCAACTGCATCTATGGCCAGCTCAATTCCAAAAGTACTATTCTGAGGTTTCAAAGCCTTCCTTTTTTAGCAACTCTGGACCTTTCAAACAATTATTTCAGTGGTAACGTTCCATCTTCGCTTGGAAATCTTTCTAAGCTAACCACTCTTGATCTTTCGGAAAAATGCTTTCAACGGAGAAATCCCATCTTCACTTGGAAACCTTTATAACCTCACCATTCTCAATCTCTCCCAGAACAAACTTATTGGTAAAATCCCACCTTCACTTGGAAACCTTTCGTATCTCACCGATCTTACACTTTGTGCTAACAACTTGGTTGGTGAAATTCCATACTCACTTGCAAACGTTTCTCATCATCTCACCTTTCTTAGTATATGCGAAAACAGTTTTTCTGGTGAAATTCCATCATTCTTGGGAAATTTTTCACATCTGACCTTACTCGATCTCTCAGCAAACAATTTCGTCGGTGAAATCCCATCTTCTTTCGGCAGATTGAAACATCTCACCGACTTATCCGCTGAAGAGAACGAGCTTAGTGGTAACTTTCCTGTTACGCTACTAAATCTAACAAAATTGTTATATCTATCACTCGATGACAACCAGTTCACAGGCATGCTTCCACCCAACATAAGCTCGCTCTCCAACCTGGAGATCTTTTACATACGTGGGAACGCTTTTACTGGAACTCTTCCTTCTTCCCTCTTTAGCATCCCTTCTTTGACTTACGTTGATTTGAAATATAACCAACTAAACGGTACTCTTGAGTTCGGGAACGTATCTTTATTATCATCAGAGCTAGTAGATCTACGCCTTGGGAATAACAACTTCGTGGGATCGATTCCCAGATCCATCTCCAAATTAGTCAACCTTCGTACACTTGACCTTTCGCATCTCAACACCCAAGGCTCAGTAGTTGACCTTAGCATTCTCTGGAACCTCAAGTCACTAGAAGAACTCGACATCTCCGACTTGAACACCGCCACTGCGATTGACTTGAATGCTATCTTATCACGTTTCAAGTGGCTAGATAAACTGAATCTCACGGGAAACCACGTTACGTATGAAAAGAGAAGTTCATTTTCAGATCCTCCGTTATTAAGAGAGCTGTACTTGTCAGGATGCGGAATCACCACCGAGTTTCCAGGGTTCATACGAACTCAACACAACATGTGGAGACTAGACATTTCCAACAACAAAATCAAAGGTCAAGTCCCTGGATGGTTATGGGAGCTATCAAACTCTTTCTTACCTGAATCTCTCCAACAACACTTTCACCAGCTTCGAAAGTCCGAAAAAACTCCGGCAATCATCTTCTCTGGATTACTTTTCCGGCGCCAGCAACAATTTCACGGGCAGGATCCCCAGTTTCATATGCGAGTTGCGCTCTCTCACCGTTCTCGATTTATCCAACAACATATTCAACGGTTCATTCCCACTCGGAAAGTTCAGCAGTGTTCTCCAAGCTCTGAATCTTAGACAAAATCGTCTAAGCGGACGTCTAACGTCTTTGGACATCGGTCATAACAAACTGGTGGGAAAGCTTCCAAGATCTTTAATCAATAGTTCTTCTCTTGAAGTTTTGAATGTGGAAAGCAACATATTCAACGACACGTTTCCATCCTGGTTGAGTTCTCTCCCCGAGCTACAAGTTCTTGTCCTTCGCTCCAATGCGTTCCATGGACCGATACATCAAACTCGGTTTTCTAAACTGCGGATCATCGATATATCGCATAATCGCTTCAATGGAACGTCGCCATCGAACTTCTTTCTGAACTGGACAGCAATGCACTCTATTGGAAAAGATGGAGATCAATCTTACGGACAGTACATGGGTACAAGCTACTATTCCGATTCAATAGTTTTGATGAATAAAGGCATAGAGATTGAGTTGGTACGCATCTTAACAATCTACACCGCACTAGACTTTTCGGAGAACGAATTTGAAGGAGTGATTCCATCGTCCATCGGTTTATTGAAAGAGCTTCACGTGCTCAACTTATCAGGCAATGCTTACACCGGCCACATCCCATCGTCTATGGGGAACCTCTCGTCTCTCGAGTCACTGGACCTTTCCAAAAACAAGCTTACGGGAGAAATTCCACAAGAGCTAGGGAACCTCTCGTACCTTTCTTACATGAACTTCTCTCATAACCAGCTTGTGGGGCTAGTGCCAGGGGGCACTCAGTTTCGAACGCAGCCCTGCAGTTCTTTCAAGGACAACCTGGGACTTTATGGCCCTTCGCTTGAAGAAGTTTGTGTAGATCATATCCACGGGAAAACATCACAACCGTCTGAAATGTCAAAGGAAGAAGAAGATGGTCAAGAGGAGGTGATAAGTTGGATAGCAGCTGCAATTGGTTTCATACCTGGTATTGCATTTGGATTCACGATGGGATACATAATGGTTTCCTACAAACCAGAATGGTTTATCAACCCTTTTGGTGGAACCAAACGCAGAAGGATAAGCACCACACGTCGTTAAAGAGGTAATCTTCTCAACTGTTTTTTTTTTTCTAAAGTAAAACTATATACTAGATCATTTGTCTCAGTGAATCAATAAATTTAATTATGTATTGTTATTCCCTATTTTCTATAGCTTTCTTAAACCTAAGGGAAAAATCTCAAAGAAGAAAATCAACCAACCAAACTAGAAGGCCTGCAAAGAAAGAAGGTTGGATTAAAATAATTCAGATGATTCGAAATACTCTTGTTTCGCATCAGACATATTATCACATTATAAGTTTTAGTCGTTGTTTGATCTTTTGTATTGTGCGTATCTGATTCACTATGCTTTCTGTATCTCTATATCTGAAGAACCATGTTTCAGTAAAACAATAGGAGCTGATTTCACAGTCACACATGTCTTTTTTACTTCTTTCTTTGTTCTGTCATATCATATGAGCAGTGACAAGTATCTTGAGAATCCATCATCACGGCGTAATAACATAAATATTTGACGTGAATACCCATCTTTTGTAAACTATTTGTGGAAGAGATGCTTCTTAGTTCTCGTTAAAGAGGAAAAGAGTAGTACGGTTTACAGAGCAGGTTTTTGAAACGAGTTTTTTTATTGCATGTTGTGTAAAAACGTTTGTTGAATGCTATTTTAAAATATACACAATTAAATACTAATATTTATTATACATACATATATATAAATATGTATTTTGAAAATTTTATATTGAGAACTCCATGGGGTAAGGAAACGGTTTTGATCTGTTGCACTCAACAAACGCTTTCATCCAAGAGCCCAAGAGAAAGCGAAACAAAATATAAGGCCCAAACTTTCCATAACCAACATTCTAGTATTAGTAGTATTGATCAAGAGCAGAAAACAGTATTTTGCCACTTGTTATTAATTAGAATAAACAATACTATTTGACATTTGTTATTGGATGTATAATGTATCCGTAATCTGTTCAGACTTGAGACATTTTGAAGAACACACTCGCGGGTTGGTAAAGGATAAAATATTGGATAGAAATTACTACCTCCGTCTACCAATCATATTTGATAATTTATTTTGTAATTGGTTGAATAACATTAATTTATAGTTTTAATGATATTTTCTAGACAAAACAATGATTTTCTTAATGTACATGTTTTTACTTAAACATTTTATATTCCCTCTGTTTTGATATGTAAATAGTTTTAACAAAAAAATATGTGTTTCACAATGTAAGATGTTTATATAATGCAAAGCATTTTTTACATTTTTTACATATTGTATGACCAATCAAATAATTCATATTTTTTTATTATTGGTTGAATTTATGTATTAAATACTATTTTTTCAAAAATAAAAGTTTTTTTAATATTCACATTTTTAATTAAAACTACTTACAAATAAAAACAGAGAGAGTATTTAAGAACAAATGGAGTAACTACTATAGTTCAAGCTATTGAATCAGTATTGTACTCTCTCCGGATACGAATGTATGATGTTTTATCTTTTTATTTTGTATACAAATGTACTCCATGTTTTGAGATATAATTAATGTATTTATTTTTAAAATTTAAACATAAACTAAAAAATAAAATTACGAGCGGTGAAATTTTATTTATATAATAAAAAGTAACGATTAGAATAGCGTGTATTTATTGTTTTTTTAACAGTGTGTGTAAAACTTTAAAATCATACATCCAGAGGGAGTATTTAATAATCTTGGGAACTGAGAGCACGAAAATGAAGGATTAACATTAATTGAAATCAGAGCAGCATTGCCGATGAGGCGTTGAAATAATTATTGACTTGGGATTTACTCTCTCTGAAGAAAAATACTTATTCTAATTAGAGTGGTTTACATGTTAATACCAACTTTCGGATCCCTAATCAATTACTCCAGTATCTGCACACACTTTTTTCTAAAACCCTGCACTACTTAAATTCAATTTGGAGAAAAAGGTGAACTGCTACCACTATCTGTCGGTGGTCTACAGTTTCCATTATTTTATTTTTGACACTTTAGATTTTTTCATTACATCTACAATGTTATTACTGCCCGTCATTTCTCAAGAAAATACATTATTTTCCCAATCATAGCAATCATCTAAATTCTACTAGTATGTACTTATGTAGTCTACTTTCAGTTATTATTAATTATTAAACGTGAAAAAGTTAGAAATTAATTAATTAACTATTTATTTACCGCCCAATGAAGATTCCACAAACTTGGCATGGAAGTCATGAACATTCACAACGGAAAACCAAAAACAATAAGTAAAAAGCAAAATAATTTATAATTAATGATACAAAACTTATCAAGTTTAAAGCTATTAAAAGATTCCACAAAAAAAACTAAGTGTTGTCTCTCTCTATCTCACTCGTCCCGCTCTCTCTCTCTCTCTATATCTAAATATCTGTTTTGCGTGCTCAGATCTGAACATAGACATAAACTGAAGATGACTGACCGAGTCTTCCCTGCTTCCAAGCCACCAACCGCCACCACTAATGGAGTTCCACCCGGTGCTGCCTTAGCACCTCCTCCTCCTGCTCCAACTGCCGTTAACGGTAACGGCATGTCTAACCAGAAACCTCAAGTCTACATTCCAGCTAACCGCCCCGTTTACCGTCCACAGCCTTACAGTCGCCATCACCACCACCAATCCCGCCCAAGCTGCCGGCGAGTTTGCTGCTGCTGTTGTTTCTGGTCCATCTTAATCTTCCTACTCCTCGCTCTCATGGCCGCAATAGCCGCCACCGCCGTGTACGTGATCTACCACCCTCGTCCTCCGTCGTTCTCCGTCCCGTCGCTTCGAATCAGCCGCGTGAACCTCACCACCGCGTCTGATACTTCTGTCTCCCACCTCTCTTCGTTCTTCAACTTCACTCTGCTCTCCGAGAATCCCAACCAGCACCTAACCTTCTCCTACAACCCCTTCGCCGTCACCGTCAAGTCCGCGAAATCGGGGGAGACGCTCGCGAACGGCACCGTCCCTGGCTTCTTTAGCGATAACAAGAACAAGAGGACGTTTCGCGGCGTGATCGCGACGTCTACGTCGGCGCGTGAGCTGGATCCGGAAGAAGCTCGGCGTCTGAAGTCGGATCTGACGAGGGCGCGCGTGGGGTTGGAGATAGAGATGAGGACGAAGGTGAAAATGCAAATGGGGAAGGTGAAGAGCGAAGGAGTGGAGATCAAAGTGACGTGTCGAGGATTCGAAGGGACAGTACCTAAAGGTAAAACTCCGACCGTGGCGACCTCGAAACAAAGTAAGTGTAAGTCTGATCTGAGTGTCAAGGTCTGGAAGTGGAGTTTTTGATAAATTTCAGTATTGATATTTATGGGCCATTTTCTGGATTTATATAACTGTTGGAATGATCCAAGAGAAAACCTCTTCCTCAGTGTTAGTTAAAAATTTGCAGAGAAGAGTCAGAGAGATTTGTTGTGGTTAGTAGAGGACGGAGGAATCCACTCACGCCTTGTGAAATTTTTCTTTGGATTTTTGTTCGTTTTTTTCTCCATTGAGCCTGTCCACGTCAGACAATAAAATCAGCCAATAGAAAAACAGTTCTCCGCCACGTCAGTTGCTCACTTCTGTCATTTGGGCTTCGCGTTTCACCGGCCCGTTAATGTTCGACGAAGACAGGTCCGAAGGACTCAACAGCTTCCGAGAAATCAACCGGTACTACTACAAACCAGACTCCAGCCGATGTAGACGCGATACTGATCTAGTGCGGAAGACTAAGCCAGAGCAACTCCGCCGCGGCGGCGAAAACCAAGAGTTATTCTGTATCCAAGAGGAGCTTCGACTTCGACAAGAACGGCGACACAGACAAAGCCGATGCGGAAGACGGAGGAGAGGAAGAAGAAGCCGAGCGGCGGATTCATCAGCAGCAGCGCGGCGGCGGAGAGTCCCGTCGGACTCTGAGCAGTGTCGGGAGCAGAAGAGACGGACTCCTAGCAGGGAGAGGGAGGACTCGAAGAGCTACCGATCGGGGAGTAGGGAGAGAGGAATCCTTGTAGTCTGATGATAATGAGAATGATTTGGAGAGTCTACCTGCAGTTTTCATGAATTGAGAGACATGCTTCATGAGTGTTGGTTGTGAGACGGTCCATTAGACTCTCTTCAGTAACTCGATATTCAAACTTTCCTGCAACGAGAAAAAGGAAAGGTGTTGTCTCAAATACGCCAACCATGTTCTAACAAGAAGATTTACCTTTCTGTTACTAACATCAATGAACCCATTCTCCTTGATTCTCTTTAAGTAGTCCTTACCAAGCCGCATTTCTATTCCTCTCTCAAGAAAAAACCGTCCAGAGATATTGACAACAGTGTGCACATCCTTGTACTTTGCTGCATACAAAAGCACCACACTTCCACCTGCCAACAACAACGCTCCAGTCTTTCATATTTTTTTCTATTAAAAAAAATCATTACATCCTCCTTAGTTTAAAGTTTTTATTTAGACCTTTGCTATGTCCGATGATTGCAGAAATGTCACGGTTTTCCCCACGCAAGTGTTGCAGAACAGAGCGCAGATCTTCAGCTTCACGGCGATAGTTGCCATACTCAAATGATCCTTGGCTTTCCCTGAAGAAGCCCATTAACATGTGTAAACACACTTACACCACTTCGAAAGAAAGAAAAAGAAACTACAATTTGCTTCAAAATCAAGAGAGAATGGATTCACCCGTTGCCAGCGAAATCAAACCGGAAAGAACTGATCATGGCCTTTTCAAAGACATTCGCAATGGCCGGCATTGGAATCCGATCCTACAAGATTATAGTATTAGATGAAAATAAAACAAAACCAAATTTTCAGATGAAGAAGAAAACTGATGAGAATGCTACAAAATTAATAAAAGAAGATGAAAACCTTTGATGAACGAAAGCCATGGCAGATGACAACAGTCTCAGTTGAGCCGGTATCATGCAAAACTCCCACGAGTTTCTCACCATGACTATTCTCTATTACAACTCTTCTGTGTTGAATCTCTACGGACAGAAGATAAAAAACATCATTCGATCACCAACAATGTTCAAGCAGCTATAAAAATCTCATAAAAGAAAAGCTTGTTTGGAAATTTATACGATCAAACAAAAGTGACTCCAGATCAAACAAACATTCAAAGCTTATGACATAACCTCTATGAACAATCTAACATGAATGATCGGTCTAAACGTATGGAACAAACACACAATGGTACAGTTTAGGGATACGTTGAGGGGTCATGTATGAGATGAAACTTACCGGAGTTGTCGCTTCGTTCATTGCTAGATCGATTCCAACGTGTCTCCGACATCGGCGCGTGGAAGAGTAACGTTTCGATGCGGGTCTCTAGGCGTGACCGTTGTCCGTTACAATTACAACACCCTCGGCGACTGCAATTAAAGTTTTACCGCTTGATTTACACTGTCAAAAATGTACAATGTAAGTTTGTATTTACAATGAAGAAAATATTTATGAAAATGTATTTTTGGTCTTTCTAGAATTTTGTTTTTTTTTTGTCAAACTTTTTATATATTAAAATGTAAAGCAACTTTTTATTTTAAAAAAAACTAAAAAGATCTAACACAATACATTTGAGTTTTACCAAAACATCTAAGTTAATAATAATATTAAGAACAGGAGTATACATAGAAATGCTTTCTCCTTCTTTATATTGCGGTGCCGGTCCTGAGAATTTGGAGGTCTTAGGTGACTTTAGCAAAAATTTCAATAAAACTTTTTTTTTATATAAATTTAGGGGTTTTTTAAAAAAAATTTAGGGACCTTTTCATATATAATTTTTTTCAAAAAAATTTGGGGCACTAGGCGAATGTTTTATTCGGCTTTGTCCAGAACCGGTCCTGATCGCAGGTTGTCTTTTTGAAAAGAGAATTCTTTAATAAATAAACAAAGACCATCGACTATTACATTTGAAGATCCTTTGAATCATGAAGGATTGAGGTCTATTACATTTTTTTCTTAAATGGTACTAGTGTAAATGTGTAATTCTGCAGTATGTGATATTATGCGTTTTTGTATGACTAGTCTGGTCATGAACTTACTTCACTTATGATAGAATGAATGATTCACTGTCAAAAAAAAAAAACAAAGACCATCGACCAAGTTGGTTTAAAATATATTGGCCCCGCCTGATCTGATGAAAGCGTCCTCAATCATACAAAATGATATTTAATTGCATTTACTCCAAAGACCTTTCACTTCAAATGTTTTATTAACAAAGACCAAAGACTCAACAAAATAAAAATACACAGCCTGTAATAGTTACAACATTAAGGGGGTTGTATTGAATCTTGACATTTGAACTAATTTGATTTTTAATGAGTTTATAGATGATCGCAGGAGAATTAGAGAATTTGGTGTGATTTTTGTTAAAACACTCTAGAATCTCATCTAAAACAGTGAAATTTTGATTTTTATTTTTATAACTAAGGAACTCCCCTCAAACACTCTAGAAATAATTAAAGTACTTTAAAATCTTCAACTTAAATTTTGTTCAATAACAGTGGATTTCAGAGTGTTTTATGAAATGACAAGTTCAATAACACTGGATTTTAAAGTGTTTTTTAAAATCCATGTTTGAATAACAGTGGATTTGTCATTTTAATACAAATCATTTGAAACTCTTAGTTGAATACACCCCCCTAAGTATCATAATTAATAACAATTATCTCACATCCCAGAGCGAGGAACTTCCGAGCATACTATCTAGCAAAGGAGGCGAGAAGTGATGCCATCCTTTTTTTCCATATAGAGCAGATCCAGCCGGACAGAGCGTTTTTGTTTTTCGGATCGATCTAAACTTGACATCACTTAATTTTTAAAAATAGGTGTTGACAAAAACAAAATTAATAACGAGTATGATCTAAAAAAATATACTGAGAGTTTAAAAAGAAATTAATAACGATTATCCTCAGTGTTTATCCCATGATACTTCGAGCTTAAGACAATAGAAATTTATTGTTAATATACATCAATAAAGACCATCGACCAAGTTGATTAAAAATACACTCAACTCCGCCTGCCGAAGTTTCCTCAATACTAGAAATTACAATTTAACTAAAAAACCAAAAGTTTAATAGAAATGACTTCATACCAAGGACTAAAACGCCTAATGATCTGAATAAATTAAATTAACATAATTACAACTACTAGGGATTTTCCCGGACTACGTCCGGGGTATTCGTATAATCTTTAATTGTTTAATTTTTTTTACATTTATAAACATAAACCTTTGAGACATCAAAATAAGAATAAACTGTATCTGGAGCTGATTAATTAACAATTAAAGACTATTTTATACACTTATAAATGACAAAGATTATTTTATATTTGTATAAACCGGAGGTTTATTTGATTGTTATACTTTGATTGTTTAAGTAAAGTACCGGATTTTATAATCAAATATTATATTTTGCAGGCAAGGATTATCACATGTTTATATTTGTCATAATTTGAGGTACATTATAAAGTACCTTGTATATACAGGCAACCGAACCCTTGGAGGTCCGATCACGAACGGGACTGCCTCTGAGTGCCTTGATGCAAATCAACATTGAAGAATTCCTTCTCTCCCCTTCCCTCTAAATTAACTATTCAGCTGAAGAATTACTTATATGTTTATATTGAAATGTCTAATAAAATAGCCGGTTACTTTGCCCTTCAACTATATCACTTTAATTTTTTTCACACAAGATCTCAATCTTTTATACAGTAATTAGCTGCTCCAATATAGCTCGTATTACAAATTACATCATAAGTTCTCATTTCTTTGTCGCTATTTTCCTAAGAATTTCCTTAATTTTTTTAGTAAACATTTGATATTAAGATGGAAACAGAAGTTTCAAGTTGTTTGCAACGGATATTTATAACTTCGTCGCAGAAAGTAACAAAACTGAACAATTACACTTATCTCTCAAGCACTCCACTAATCTTATTCTTTATCACATTTTATCCTAATCACATTCATCACCCTTTGCAATCTTCATCTTTAGCTTTGCCTATCCTTCTATGTAGTATTCCATCAGGCAGTCGATCTCTGGAAAATTTTAATCAGTGATGGGGAGCATTGCAGATTATGGTGATCCATCTCAACTGGATCTCCCCGGCAGAATCTTTTTCTTTTAATGTAAAGAACACCTGCAAAGAAGAAACATTGCCTTGTATTAGCCTTACTAAGTTTTGGGCAGAACATCAGCACATAAAGTGATATGAAATTGCAGCCATACATTCTGTAAGTGAACTGACCAATTCCTGATTGCAGTTAGAGAAGCCAACCGGAGATCAAGGGACCATATATATTTTCCCTCAAAGAATAGGACCCTGCAGGAGGGTTTTGCAATACAATCATGAGAAATATATGCTCACCTCTCATTATGAGACTGATAACTCCCATCTGAGCACCTGTCACAATCTTATCTAAAAGGCTGATCAACTTCACAACCGTAGCTAGAAGGATTTTCAGCCACCGACACTAATAAAGGAAAAGCAGTCAGTTCCCTTCTATCAAAATAATAAGAAGAGAATGAACACCAAGAATGTGCATATCCTGGAGGACGCAACACTGTACCAGTCACATGCCCCAAACTTATGCTCGGATAGTTTCCCCATGTATGATTTTAGAGCCACTGAATGGTTCTTGCAGTACTCTCATTCTCAAGTGTTGTAGGATCTCTTGGATATCAGGTGGAAGGTTGAGAACTTCAAGTCCTACACACAATGACACCAAATCGTTACAAACGGTGAGAGTCACTGACACATAGGCTTTAAAAAATGGATTTGTCACCGACAAACCAAAAAAAAAAAAAAAAACAGGATCTTGATGACAGTTGTTAGATAGATTTGGGATGATGCTTATACCAGTCATATAAAAAAATATATAGCTCTAAACATGAGTCATGCTTCAGTTTCCTTTTGCTAATCAGTTGAAATTGTTCATTATCTGGTTAACCGTGATCTGAAACAGTTTATATGGTGCAGAGATACAAACTGTAAGAGTAATAAAAATTTGTTGATGAATGATAACCTTATAGATTTTTAAGCCGAATCCACTTGGCAGTACATTCTGAGATGGTGCCATAGAAGTGATTGTCACTTACCCTTCTGCAGCTGAAAGCAGACAAACAGTTTAGACGACTGTAAAATTGATCTTCTTGGACTACTTATAGGTTTTCTTGACAATCCCGTCATTAACTGAGGTGAGCATTCGTAACTGTCAAAGAATTTCATACAACAGAAAAGCAAAGCATATATAAAGTCGAGGAAATGATTCAAGAGTTAAGTTTTAAACCAAAAAGCTTTCAGTTCAATCTAGGTGTCAGCCATATATATTACAATTCTTTCAAATTATTCCCCTGACTCAATCCAATCAAGAAAAATGATTCGAATTCGCACACACTGACACACATAAACAATATTCTTATTGAATCTTTAGAAAGGTATTCATATATAAATATATATATATGTAAGCTAACTAACCGAATGAAATTTTGACTATGGTCCTCGGTGGTCGCGGTGGAGCTCCGACAGGATCGAAACACGGGTTACGCTTTTGACTATGGTCCTCGGTGGTCGCGGTGGAGCTCCGACAGGATCGAAACACGGGTTACGCTTTTGACTATGGTCCTCGGTGGTCGCGGTGGAGCTCCGACAGGATCGAAACACGGGTTACGCTTCTAAACTAACATTCCTTCGGATCTTATCTCTGCTTAAATAGAAAGGAGATTATGTGGATGGAAAACAGTGATATGATCTTGCAGTTATTTTTAAGAATCAAGCTAACATCAATGAATCACCCATAAAGAATCAGATGAAATTATTTTGAGCAGAATGAATAATGAATGGAGTAGACACAAACCTGATAAATCTCTTTGCTTTTGGAACCGTAGAATTCAAGATTTCCGGTGGATCTAACAAATTTCATGGCCATGACTTTATCTTCTTTTCCTATAGAGGAACGCGATTCTGATCGCATGAAAGATTGGACAAACTGTTTTAAATAGGAGTAGTGAAGGGAGATGCGAAGAGGAGATTGGAAAGACGCTTCAAGTTTCTGGAAAAAAATTGGGGAAGGTCGCAAACATGAAAAGAAGAAGAAACCTAATGTTACGTGTCAAAAAGAAGGTTTTTTATTGGTTGTTTTTTATGCTTACGTGGATAGGTTTAATGGAACTCATATATCTTTTTTTAGTATTAGTATAGATATTTATTCTGTTAAAAGTTATAAATAATATTTGTACTAATAATATTTCTCATGAAAGTGCTTTACAAAAAAAGAAGGTTTTTAAGAAGGTTTTTTATTGGTTGTTTTTTATGCTTACGTGGATAGGTTTAATGGAACTCATATATCTTTTTTAGTATTAGTATAGATATTTATTCTGTTAAAAGTTATAAATAAATTTGTACTAATAATATTTCTCATGAAAGTGCTTTTGAACAGATTATTTTTAAAATTGAAAAAGGAGGTTAGGTCGTAGAAACGTGCTGTGAAAAAAATTCAGAGGTAAAGCATTTTACAAAAAAAAAAGAAAAAAAAAATTCCGAAGTCAAATTTTTAAGCAGCAAACAGAGCATAGTATATACCATTCTCTTCGAATTTTACGGATTCATCGCAAACCGAAGCAAAGAACAGATAATATCAACTTTCATTATTCAGACCAGAAATGACAAAATAAATAGATAAAAAAATCTATGATTTCATGTTTCCACTCTTGTTCTTCGAATTGTTGACACTCTCTCCACTATTATTGTTACTGGATTACAAAAGACTCTAAAACGTACACAGAGATTCACCTAAAACCTCCTCGTCAAAACCCCACAAACACATAACTAAATCTACTTGTCGTCACCGGAACGCGGGGAAGCACCACCACCAGCCTTCTTGGGAAGAAGAAGGTTGTGAATGTTGGGCATCACACATCCGTTAGCAATCGTCACATCCCCAAGCAACTTGCTCAGCTCCTCGTCGTTCCTCACAGCCAACTGGATATGACGTGGCATCTCGTCTTCTTGTTGTCCCTCGCCGCGTTTCCAGCCAATTCAAGAACCTACATAGATCCAAAAATTCAACAAAAACCCAAAACCGCTTTACTAAATCACGGTTTAACTAAACTGAACCTACACAGACACAATTTCGGAAAAGAAAAAGAAAAAGACAGAACCTCGTATTTGAGGCGGTTCATGGAAGGAGACCCATCTCCCATAGTCCCTTGCATCAAGACGCTAAGTACACCGCTAGCTTCAAAAATTCAACAAAAACCCAAAACCGCTTTACTAAATCACGGTTTAACTAAACTGAACCTACACAGACACAATTTCGGAAAAGAAAAAGAAAAAGACAGAACCTCGTATTTGAGGCGGTTCATGGAAGGAGACCCATCTCCCATAGTCCCTTGCATCAAGACGCTAAGTACACCGCTAGCTTCTCTCCAGTTTCTCTGGCGAAGCAGCTCACTAAGGATCTTCGGCAACCGTTTGAGGTAGTTGCATCGGGTACTACTTCGCTCAAGCAGACTCAGAAGGTAAGACGGTTTCGCCACGCAGAGGACGGTTCTCTTGAACTTTCTATCTAAGGCCTCGGCGGAGCTAACCACGCGACGACGGTGCTCATGGTCTTTGATTGTGATGTCATCAAGCTTCTCGGTCTTCACTTCGCTTTTCACCATTGCCTTATCTTCGATTGAGTTCAACAATAAAAGAGAAATTAGGGTATCTCTCCGCCGAATCGAGAATCAAGCGACGGGGTGGTTCCGGCGATACGTATCTCTCCGGTGAGAAGCGATTCCCGCGGCAAGTGTGTATATATACAGAATCTGCAGATGATAAACTCTAGGCTTAAATAAGATACTCAATTGGGCCATTTAAATGGGTTTCTTAGCGAGGCCCAAATATCTTTAGCCCAACTATATCATAAGCATTAACCGAAATAATATGAACTTAACCTTTTAACCGACAAATCCTGAAACCGAAATTGGAAAAACTAACCCAAATTTTATTTGGTTTCGATTCGGTTTATCTCCTTTTAAAATCCTGAACCGAACCAAATTAATCCTAAACTGAACCTACCAGATCTAAAGAATCGAGAAATTACCTCCGCAGCAAGGTACTCGAGAACGGCGGCGAGGTAAACCGGAGCTCCGGCGAACGCGTACTTGCAGTTTTTCAAGTACCGGGCGATACGACCGACGGGAAATTGGAGACCGGCTTTGCTGCTCCGAGACGTCGCCTTCTTGGCAACGCGGGATCCGAGAGTTTTACCACGACCCGCCATTGACTCAGTGAAAACAATTAAAAGCGAATTTGAGGAAGAAGTGTACGAAGTTGTGCAGTCGAGAGAACGATCTCAAGTAAACGGTACCGTTGACATCGAAGAAGCCATGCGAAATCAACATCTCCTGCTGCATAGCATCAGAAACTTGGGTGGCTGCGTGTTTCGGAGGGGCTTTCCGGAAAGAAGGCTTTGACTTAGAGATACCTTTCTTTGTTGTATGCTTGTAGAAACCTTTTCTCCTCGTGAATAGCTAGGAGATCGATGATCTATTGAAGAAGAGGAAACGATGGATCTAGGAGATAGAGGATCCGCTCAAAAGTGGAGATGTGGAAGGAAATCATCGACCCAGTCTCAGGTTCTAGGGTTTCTCTTGGACTGGACTTTTGGGCCAAATAGTTCAGTTCACGGATCAAAAAAAAACCAGCCCAAACACTGCCCAAGACGGTGTGACGTGGCAAAAACCAAATTGTTCATTGGTTGATTTTTTAATCTGACGTGGATAGGCTCAATGGAGCTCATATATCCTAAACTGAACCTACCAGATCTAAAGAATCGAGAAATTACCTCCGCAGCAAGGTACTCGAGAACGGCGGCGAGGTAAACCGGAGCTCCGGCGAACGCGTACTTGCAGTTTTTCAAGTACCGGGCGATACGACCGACGGGAAATTGGAGACCGGCTTTGCTGCTCCGAGACGTCGCCTTCTTGGCAACGCGGGATCCGAGAGTTTTACCACGACCCGCCATTGACTCAGTGAAAACAATTAAAAGCGAATTTGAGGAAGAAGTGTACGAAGTTGTGCAGTCGAGAGAACGATCTCAAGTAAACGGTACCGTTGACATCGAAGAAGCCATGCGAAATCAACATCTCCTGCTGCATAGCATCAGAAACTTGGGTGGCTGCGTGTTTCGGAGGGGCTTTCCGGAAAGAAGGCTTTGACTTAGAGATACCTTTCTTTGTTGTATGCTTGTAGAAACCTTTTCTCCTCGTGAATAGCTAGGAGATCGATGATCTATTGAAGAAGAGGAAACGATGGATCTAGGAGATAGAGGATCCGCTCAAAAGTGGAGATGTGGAAGGAAATCATCGACCCAGTCTCAGGTTCTAGGGTTTCTCTTGGACTGGACTTTTGGGCCAAATAGTTCAGTTCACGGATCAAAAAAAAACCAGCCCAAACACTGCCCAAGACGGTGTGACGTGGCAAAAACCAAATTGTTCATTGGTTGATTTTTTAATCTGACGTGGATAGGCTCAATGGAGCTCATATATCCCTTTTAATATAGTATAGATCTCTTTTCTTTCCGAGAAACAATTAACAAACTATTTTAGTTTCTTGCACGATACTTCGAGCATACGACAAAATAAGAAGAAGTTGTCAATGTCAACGCTATTGGCATCATAAATGGAACGAAATTTCATGACGACTCTATAATCATTTTTCTTGGCAAGACGTCAAGATCACTTATAAAAGCCACACATACATACATAAGACACATTGTTCATAAGCCCCCAGGATCAGTTCCCGTTACAGAGTAAGATCTTCAATGGCTCAACATGGAAACGGCGTGCTTAACAGGACTTCCTTCCATTTCCAACCTCATAGAAACTGGATCAACGGTAACATTTCTTTCTTCTCTCTTATTTATATGCATATATATCATAATGTCAAAGATCTCTAATGTACTGTTATTTCATAAACCAATCTGTGGCTAATTTATACACTATACTTTATACAACTGATCACTGAATAGGGTAATTAATTTTATACAACACGATTAACTATTAGTTTTGATGTTCTTAAGTAACTAATAAAGATAATTGTTCGTCATTTTTTTTGTATGTCACTCTTGGTACGTTGATGCATCTTCGAATCTCTGAAGATCCAAACGGTAAATAATAATTCTACAAACTGTTAACTTGTGATTCAACGAATATCTAAAATTTGTAATATTTATTCTATAAATGTGGTTTCAGCGCCAATGTATTACAAAGGATTCTACCATATGTTCTACCAGCACAATAACTTGGCTCCCCGATTCAGTGAGATAATGATATGGGGACACTCTGTTTCACAAGACATGGTCAACTGGATCCAACTCGAACCAGCCTTTGTTCCTACTGCGTCCTTTGACAGACACAGCTGCTGGTCTGGATCCGCCACTATCCTCCCTGATGGCAAACCAGTAATTCTCTACACTGGACTCGAGGAACACGAGGAGCTTGACAGACGCCAGGTTACAGTTCTTGCCGAACCTAAGGATGCTTCCGACCCTCTGCTTCGTGAGTGGGTAAAGCCAAAGAACAATCCTGTGATGCTTCCGCCACACGACGTCCCTCACGATTGTTTCCGTGACCCTACGACCGGGTGGCAAGGACAAGATGGGATCTGGAGAGTTATCGTGGGAGCTAAGGAGATAAACACTGAGAGAGGAATGGCGGTTTTGTACAGAAGTAAAGACTTTGTGGAATGGACAAAGTATCCAACTCCTTTACTTGCGACACAAGACACAGGAATGTGGGAATGTCCTGATTTTTTCCCGGTTTCTATTACCAGTAAAGAAGGTGTGGAGACTTCTGTGAACAATGCTGGTGTGAAGCATGTCTTGAAAGTGAGTTTTGGAGGTCATGATTGCTATGTTATTGGTACATACTCTTCTGAGAATGAAGACTTTGCAGCTGATTCTGAGTTCACTAACACAACTGCTGATTTGAGGTATGATCATGGAACGTTCTATGCTTCTAAGGCGTTCTTTGATAGTGTTAAGAATCGGAGGATAAACTTTGGATGGGTTATAGACACTGATAGCGTGGAAGATGATATCGAGAAGGGATGGTCCGGCCTTCTGGTAAATGTTTTCTAGGTTCAAAAGTAGTCAAACAGATAACTTGTCAAGAAAGTTATTGAATTGGTTTGTTTTTGGCTTTAGTCTCTTCCTAGGGAGATGTGGCTGGACACAAGTGGGACGAGGCTGATACAATGGCCAATCGAAGAAATCAACTATCTTAGGACTAATCAAGTTAGCTTGGATAACACGCATCTCGCAGGCTGCTCGATTCTTGAAATATCAGGCATCACTGCAGCACAAGTAAGTTTGTGCATATTGTTTTTGTCAGGAATTAAGAACTTATATTTGTTTGTGTATCTTCTTATCTTTCTCTTGTTGTTGTTAAGGCTGACGTAGAAGTGACTTTTGATCTGCCTGTTCTGGAAGGCAACCCACAAGTACTTGATTCTGATCATGTTGATGATGCGGTGTTGTTCGGCCGTGACAGCTCGGTTGGATGTGTTTATGGACCTTTTGGGTTGCTAGCATTGGCTACCAGTGATTTATCTGAACAAACTGCAATCTTCTTCAAAATTATTCGTCGTGGAAATGGATATTCGGTTGTAATGGGCAGCGATGAGAATAAGTAAGATTTTAACTATAAACCAAATGTTTCTTTCTCTAAGGTAAATATGATGTTTCATTTTAACAAGTGGAAATGTAGGTCTTCGTTGAGAGACAACGCAAGGAAATCTGCACATGGAACAGTCCTAGATATTGATCCAAGACATGAGAAGATCTCATTGAGATGTTTGGTGAGTTGAATTCAGCCTTTTTGCAATGTCACTTCTTTTATTTTAAACAACTTAACTCGGAAAACATTTGTTTTATTGTTTTCATATAGATTGATCACTCGATTATAGAGAGCTATGGAGCAGGAGGAAGAAATGTAATAACGTCTAGGGTTTATCCCAAATTGGCAATTGGTGAAGCAGCTAAGCTTTACGTGTTCAATGATGGAACAAGGGGTGTGACCATTTCGTCTCTGGAAGCTTGGAGCATGAGAACTGCTGAAGTCAATTTAAACGCACTTTAATTTATCAGTGATAATGCTGCTAATAATAATCTTTGGACTGCCTAAAGATGATTCCTGTACTTTTATGAACTTGTTTTAAGATTTATCCGTGTCTTGTGTTCAAGATATTGGTGTGTGTTCTTTTGTTTCTTCTTCTTTTAAATCTGATGAGTTATTGGTGTGTTTATCATAATATTGAATTTGCACGACTTTCTTTTCGAGTTATATATTAAAATCATGCTTATCAGCATGCCTCTTTTCGCCAATAAGTTTTTGTAAGCAAGTAGGACTTCGCGAAGCATCACACTGTTATGAAGTAAAATAGTTTAGAGATTAGTGATAAATCGTGAATAATTCATTTCATAACAAAGACTATTGACCAAACAAATTAAACGTACATTATCCCATTTCCTATCTTCAAATGTTCCCAAAATTTAAATTAAACAAAATGAATGAGACAAAAACGTAAACAAAATGAATAATATATATGAGCTACCTGGTCCGAGTAATATATTTAACAAAGACCAATGACCACAAACCTTAATAATTGAAACAAAAATACAATTAACAAATACCTCGAAAACTTCTTTCACTTTGCTTCAACCTTTGGACAGATCGAAGAGGTGGCAAACGCCAATGGCACTATAAATACACAACCCTATAACATTTTCTTGACAAGATCAAAACTCTAGTATATACACTGTATAAACAGAAACTAGAAACAATGGAAGCTGGTTCTTTTGATAATCATGAAAACTTCCAGCCATACCGAACTTCCTTCCATTTATCAAGCTCCTAAAACTTTGGCTCAACGGTTATTATTTACTATGTTATATTTTTTCTCTGATCCGATGTGCAACAATACTCTCACATATCTATTTTACCTAAATAAAGAATTAATTTTCATCTTTTTGTTTTTTTTTGTCACCTCTGGTCCTTGGTTATTATAAACCTACGTTTCATCTTTGGAACACATGTTACCTTTGTCAGTATTTCACCGTTGAATGACGATCTTTTTTTTTGGTTGCTAGATCGATCACTCTGTCACAGAGAGCTATGGGGGAGGATGAAGAAGTGTAATAACGTCTATGGTTTATCCAAAAATGGCAATTGGTGAAGAAGCTAGGCTTTACGTATTCAATCATGGAGCAAAGGGTGTGATCCTATGTCGTCTTTAGAAGCTTGGAGCATGAGAAAAGCCCAAATCAACTCAAACGAAACTTAATGAGCCATGTTTGTAATGACTACAACATCCCTTTGGCTTATCAAAATAAGTTATCAATAATAGCTTTTATGTATTTTTGACCTAAAATTTCTTCGAGTTGAAACATAAATATACACCAAATTAACACCAATTTTTCATCCTATAGTTTTTGTTATCAACATGGATTTTGGAAGAATAAGAAAAATCTTTTTTAGTAATGCGAATTTAATCAGTGTCCCCTCTTGGAATTTGTGGTGGAGATGTCTCAAAAAATTTAGAAAAGAGAAACCACATAGATTAATTAGACACTTGTCTTTTCTGTATACTTTAAACTGTGGCCATTGTAACCTCACCTTCATTTATGTTGCCTTTAATCATTCCGATTTCTTTCGGTATCTCTCACTTTCTAATATTGTCGCTGTCATATATAATGTTTGTGCATTACTTCATTCGACTCTCATTGACTATTGCTACTCTGATTTTCAATAATAAACACATTAAACGATCGAATCATGAGGTTACGAAAGAAACGAATATTTTCTTTTAAATGAATATTTTAAACAAAGTAGATGAGAAATAATAATAAACTCGTGACAAATTGTCGTTGTTTCAAAATAAAATAAATAACTTATTTTTCCTAACTAACCCCCCACCACTGAGGAGCTCCCATATCTAAGGGTCGTATTTTTCTTATTGGTTATGTAAAATTTGTTGTTCCACATAAAACAAAGTTGGTTGATCAAAAAAAAGTTGATAAAAAAAAAAACAACATAAAACAAAGTTATCTGTAAATATGATTTATGGCTAGGAATAACTTTCTTAACTAGGTAAGTTATTTGAGTCTTGTGAGATAATTGTTGAGAATTTAACATTCGATTCAAAATTAATGAATGAATTAACCAATAATATGTAAGTTGTAATTCCAATCAATCATAATCAAAATATAGGGGAGGTTTCACGTATTAAAGAATCCAACGGCAGTGATTGTGCAATAATTGTGACTTGTGAGTGCCACCTACTTTAAAAGTCTATAAAGATTCTAGGGCCAAACTCTCTTATTGCACACAATATAAAATCTACTAGAAAAAGAGAAATTCCTAATACATAAACAGGTATACTCAAATACCGATATTGTTCAAGGAAAAGATAGTAGTCAGATTCCGTGGTAACCAATTGATTCTATATAGACTTTCATAACTTCGAGGTCATTATTCAATAAAGAAGACCGATCATCATGAACCATTGTACTAATGACCCCTTTTCATTTTTGCTTCCCTAAATTTACCAAGAAAAATTGCTTAATCAGTACTTTTAGTTTAACTAATGATTTAAGAAGTCATTATTAAATTTTCATGAAGGATCAATCATCACAAAATTCATTTTCTCTTCACATGAACATTAAATTTGAAACAGAAATTAAGGAAACAGAAATAATTTGCAAATTTGATAACTTATGATGGAGGAAATCACAACACGCGATAAATCTAAAGAAAACAACCATACCAGTGAAAATAAAATTAAAATACACAACGGGAAAATAAAACATTTTTTTGTGTTTCAGTTTCATAATCAGGAACAGAAAGAGTAGAGCATGAAATATACAATGGATTTTATTACCAGATTTTCATAATAGCACAATTATGCCCATAAGGCTCCAACCTCGACGAGTCTAGAAACTAGATGACCACTAAGGTGAAGTGCGACAAGAGACTCGAACCCACCGACACAAGCACCACCGATAAAGAGCACCGGAGCGGTTTGAACAGCGAGGCAAGCTATCTCTTCTTCGTCGACCTCGATCACTGTTGGATGGACTCCAACGGTCGATAGAAGCTTTTTCATGACGTGACACATGCAACAGGAGGAGGACCGAGTGAATATGAGCACCGGATGCTCCGATATCAACCGTTCGATCTTCGACTCTGAAGTCTCCTCTTCATCGAACGATAGGCTTGTCGAGGCGGTGGAGGAGGATAACGGTGGTGGTGCTGTAGGAGGAACCGTCAGGTCTACCGAAACGTCGTCGTTAGGAAAGTTCCATAAACCTTGCATCTTCTTCATTAGAGAGAAAGTGGGAGTTTTGTTGATGTCAACGCGAAATGAGAAGGACCATAAATGGAAATATATATTGGGTGTCACTATAGCTATAATGACGTAACCATTAGGTAATTATATATTTTATTCTCTTTATTTTATAATTATTTCGTCAATTTTTTATTTCCTTGAGGTCAGCTTGGTCGCTTCTGAAACACAACTTATGGCTTCTAAGAATGGACATCATTTAGAATAATGTTTAAGAACATTCGAAGAGAGATTAAAGATGAAAAAGATTTTAGAAAACTATGAGCTCAGATAATTTACGCAGCTGTCGGATGTTAAAATTCACACGTAGAATCTGATTACAACAACATATGTAAGCATGTATGTGTACAATGTTTGTATATGTATCAATTGAATATCAATTTGTTAAAAAGGAATAGAAGCCAAAGAAGGAAACGAATGGTTTGAGTTTTCCATGAAATCTGGCGTACATGTTGGATGTTCGAGAGATTCGAAATATTTGTATATAGCTTGGTATATACGTAATACGCCAGCATCATCGTCAGTCTTACGACTTCGTGCTGTTTATTGTCTGAATCCCTCACGAGTCATGACGTAAAAAAATTGTTTTTAACAGATGCCTGCTAATAGGACAAAACACAGATATTGAATATGGATCTCTGCTGGCAACAAAAAGTGGTTATATATTATATTTTTCTTGTTGAAAATTTATGTTGGCACATGTGCGAACAAAAGTTTAGGACCATCTATGTAATTAACTAATAACATCATTTGAATCATTGTTTGAACAAGAGAACTATTCGGTCTATATAACAAATAGTTAACTGCTAGCGCTTAAGATTTCATTAGGTAATTAATATGTATGTCAAAAAAAAAAAGAGATATGTATGGCAGATGTCATTGTCTACCTTACATGAAATAAAAGTTTTGTTAATTGTTGCATGTTGTTAACTATGTTAGCACATATCAAATAGTAAAGCTTTTATCTTTTCAATCATAATTTTTCTAGAAATTTACAGGTTTGGGTATAGTTAATTTGTACTAGCTAGTCGATAATTAAAAGAATTATTGCTCAACTATTGGCTATTTATGTGTTTGCGAAAATCGCACGTTGAGTGGGGACATCAATGGTGCGTGTAGCACACGTAGAGGATACAAAGTACAACTGAGAGAGTGAAAGAGTTAGCGGAGAAGGTAAGTGGTCACATGGAGATATATGATAAGGAATTGATGCTGACGTCTTTTACTTGTTTTAACTCGGGTAAAACTGGAACCACTTGACGTCATCAGTATCAGATTATCAGACAATGTCTCTGCCAACATCGACAACGGTATCTTACGAAAATATATTATGTATTAATATATTTGATGGATAGGATTGATGATGATACGTATCATAAATATTTAACGAAGAACTTTAAAGAAAAAATTTAACTCCCAAGTCCAACATTTTCAAGAACAAAATTATTAGATAGATTGCAGGAACCTAAACACAGGCAGTTTCGACCTTTTAATGAGAATGGAGAAGATAGAGCAAGTCGGTGGATGTTTTCCAGAATGAGGGTTGTCTCTCTAGTTTTCACTAATCCTATGCAGCCAACAAAAGATAATCCTTTCGGTTGATATTTCGAAGAGACCACACTAGTGTTCATATTTTTTGGAAATTCAGCAATTTTTTTTAATGAATAATCAATCATCTAAACTATTAAAACTGAAGTACAGATAAATCTTAACCCTAAGTTTTCCTCAATAATTATTATCCATCGTCATTGACCTTATAAATAGCAATTTCCATAAAAATTGTTACGAAATTACCTAATATTTAGCTACCTAATAAATTTAGAAGATATGCAATCCTTCATTTAATTTAAATCAAAATAAAAAATTCAATTTTGCAATCCATAAAAAAACTATAAAATAGATTAAGTTATCAGATTAATTTATTGGTTTATTGAAAATTAAATTAATGAAAATCGTTTAAATTTTTAGAATAATAAAAATAACTCATATTATTTTATTAATTAGTCTCTTCTAATTTAATTAGTCCAAGAATGTATGTATTTAATTTTAAACGTTTACAAAAGTAAATACCCGTGCGGACGCACGGGTCAAGATCTAGTCTAGAATTATTTTCGAAGAGTAAATTAATTAGTCAATTGATTCCAATTAAAACTATTAAAAAGCATATATCAAAATTAGTTAGTGTTTCTTTCTTTTCTTCTAAAAATCCATGTTAGGATTGAATTAAAAAAATCTAGATGATTTTGGGATAGATTTTCACTGTAGAAAATCATAAATGTTATTTCATCTGGTCAGAATCACAGTAAAAAAAAAAAAAGAAGAAGGACAGTGATCATTGAATTTTAGCTTCTTCAAGAGCTGAGGTTGATACCATCATACCAAGTGCAAAAAGCATGTTTATGTATGTTATTATTACACTTAACCATTTGGATCTATCGCTGCAGAAGCTCGTGGAATCTACTTCAACGTTTGTTCTAATCTCGGGGAGGGACTTAAGCTATGTTAACAGTTACCAACTCAAAAGTTGTATCTTGGTTCTTAATTCTAGCCGCGCGTCCGTGTCGATGTTTGTTTTACAACAGATATATACATTTAAAAACATCACAATTTAATTGTTGCATTTGTACTGCTTTAATTTATTGTTGAGACCATATATTGGGTTACTGGGTCTTGTTATATATTTTTTTTCTTATTGGATATGTGTTGGATTAGTTATGTAATTATACAATTTTTCTAAATCTATGTATAAATATACCGGAGCAAACTTATGTTAACATTTTTTCATGTATTATTGCATGATTTAAATGAACTATTACTATATTACGCCGCGCCGAGTCAAATTTAAAATCAGTTACAAATATTTTTTAGAAAAATATTTTTACACATATTTTGACATACAATTTTTACTAATAGGTACACTGTACGTAAGTTAAGTTTTTCATACTGATAGGACAATACATAACAATACTTGGATCATGTTAGTATATTAGTTGCTAAGCGTCATAAACTCATAATCAAAACCTTTTTTAAAAAAATAATCAAAACACTTTGTTATAAGAAATCTAAGTAGTGATGAAAACAAAAGAGTTCGCCCTAGAGACTCTGCTCTCTCTGGCACGAAGACCAAGACGGCCGCATCTACAGGATGAGATCCCCCTCCGACGTCTTCTCCGGTGACATATTTTTCTTCTGAAGCTTCCGTCTCCTCTTCTTCTTCTGTGCCGTTCCTGAGTCTTGCTCTGATGGTCATCTCCCCACATTCTTTCCCAACACCGATGACTTAACATTTGCAGCTCCAACCAGGGCCTTCTCCTCGCCGAACCTTTCTTCTCCGAGACCTCAATCCCCGTCCACCTCCGGAGCCTCCGGATCCATCGGATCGAGTACCTCCGCACCGTTGTTGCTCAGTATTCCTCCGTTCAAGTCCAAACTTTATGTCCATCGGAACTCCGGTGGTCCTCTCTGGGTTGAAGGTTTCTTCGACTGTTTTGTTCTCCTGGGAATCCCAGACAATAAAGCTAGTTGCTTTCCATGCTCGATGTATCACCCTTGCCAGCCTGCTTCCTCTACATTTCAGATCCGTGAGTCAAACTCTCAGATCTGTACATCTCAACCTTTCGTCCTCAGTGCTTCTCCGGCTAGAAGATCCATGCCATCAACCACCGCAAACATACCTTCTCTCACAACTGTTGGCATCCGATGTAGGTGGGAATCCACTCCGGTGTCCAGCTCTGAGCCATATGTTTCTAAATCTGGCGACCGATGTAGGTGGTAATCCACTCCGGTGTCCAGCTCTGAGCCATCAAAAGCTAGTAAGGTCATGTCGTCGGCGCACAACTCTCACCTCCTCCTCTGTTGTGGAGAGTACTTCACTACCATGTCTCCTTTCTATGAATGGAGAAAATTTCTCGGATTATTTTCCGAGCTTTAGTTTCAGTTTACTCACCGGTTTGTTATCTTGTGGAGTGGTCTGTACGGGGCCTGAAAGTGCAATCGAGACTACTTTGATTTCTCTCGTTGGTGAGGACTGTTTCTCGACGTCACTTGTGACTATCTTTCAGCTGTCCGACTTTGTCGTGAAAGCTTTATCGACGCATTCAAGCTTGGTTTTAAATTCACTGTCAACTTCATATGAAGATTTATCATGCTTAGGTCTATTTGCTATTGTAGTTCAGGAATTGTTTTCAAGAGGATGTTTAATTCCCTCTTGGCTTTGTAATCTTTAAATTTGAATCTAATGAAAGTTTGTGTTTCAAAAAAAAAAAAAAAAGTAGTGATGAAAACATCTAATCTATTAAAAAGGATTAGCACTTGATAAGTCATATTTCAGAATTTGAATTTAGCTTCAGCTTCATCAAGTCTATATATTCAAGAATTATAAAATACCATATAAAACACTTACAATGAAGATTGAAAAAAGAGAGAGAAGAAGAAGAAGAAGAATCTTATTGGTTTACGTACCTTGGTAGAGTCCTCGTGAATCTGGATGTCATTTAATGCACAAGTTCTATATCGAAACGAAAACAAAAGGAAGCAAGAAGTTAAGTTTGATCATGAGAAATTAGATGAATGCATGTGTTATATCATGAAGTTTAATAGATAAACTAGATTTTGACTCGCGGTTAAAAAGTTTGGGTTCTATTTTTGTTGTTTTATCTACAAATGGATCGATAAGTCTTATGTTTTGATTATATAAAAATATCACATGATCAAGTTTCAATTATACGGGTCTGTTATTTGTTACTTAATTATATAAAAAGTGCAGGTATATGAATTTTTGATTATTTTTATAAATTAAACCTAAGTCATATGATTTGATTATACAAAATATAAAATTTTATAGTGTGTACAGTATGAAGAAATATTTATTTTACAATGTCTCAGACAACCGTTTTATATTTGTAAATAAGTTAAACAATGTTGTTTTCTAAACATATAAAGTGGCCCCATTATTTTTTTAGTTTAGTGATAAAGTCTTAAAATCATTTAGTTAGAAAATTTCAATATCTAATATTACTTTTAAAAATTATTGCAGATTTTAATTTATTTGTTATTATCAAAAACGTTTATGGAAGTTGACAAAAAAAAAATTAAAAAACATTTATGGCTATGAAATGGATTAATGGATTATATATAAACATAACCCATTTAATTAATAACAGACTTGGGCCGTATCTAATTTATTTCACAAACATGGGCTAAAATAAGAAAATCTGCAATCCAATGTAAAACTAATTATTCCGGGAAAAGCCAACCACTCTTTGTTGTAATTCATACCGGTTTATAACTATTTATAAATCAGTCTATGAATTCGGTTTGTCTAGAATCTCATGTCAATACTGAAATAAATCTAGATCTCAGAATCTCGAATATACCTGGAAATTTTACAGCGAAACAATAAATAAAACAACCAAAGTTTCAAGCACTCCAAACGTCGTGTCTCTACCGGTATTCACACGCACACAGACTAGATCGGAACGGGATGCTAGTGCCGCAAGATCTTCTCAACGAACAATTCGTCTCCTTTGATTTAATATTTAGGTTACGGCCAAACTCAATCATCAACACAACACCTTGTGTCATTATATAATGAAAGGTTAATGCGCTCAGCCCAATTTAAGAAGTGATTACATTAATCATTCTTCTCATATATGTGCAGACGAGCATAACACATATGTATATATACATATAACATTTTTTAGGATCATATAAAATTAGTAACAAATTTTTAACCATAAATTATAAACGGTTTCTAGCAAAACATTATAACCACCTAATTTTATATGATTGTCAAACCCTTGACGTTGCGACTTTAACAATTACAAATGATTTTAGAACATTCCCAACACTTTTACCTAGCCGAAGGTTCTTTGTCGGTGATAAAAAAATCTCATCATCTTCTTTGTTCTTCAATTCTCACCGAAAGAAGTTTACAAACTTCAATAGAAAATCAAGAAACGCAGAACATATAGGTTGCATGTCTATCAAACGGATGTTCTATATATGTTCTTCATCTGTGGATTTTACATTCAATGTTAGTTAATCAATTACTTTTTAGTTCTGCTAAAAGTTGAGATGATATAATATTTAGGGATTTTTCATGGTGAAATTTTCATTTGTATTGATCTGCTGTCAGATATCAAGTCTCAATGCATGTATCAGCCATATATTTCCTATATTTAGAGATGGATTCAAAAGTCAAACTCGTGTGTTTTGACAGCAAAAATCATTGCTTTGGTCTCGACAGGGAAAGGTATATACCTTTTAAATTTTTTTTATTCTGGTAACTGATCAATCTGCTGCTGTAATTGTTTTCCAAAAAATCTTGTTTTCAGATGTTACTTCATGTCTCTATATAAACTAATTTTCGTTAGTAGAACACATATATGATTGATGAAAGTTCTTGACAGCTGAATCAGACCCTACTAAGGAGAACTTTGGTGAACTATCGTAGGTTTATTTTTTCAGAGAGAAGAAATAAGAGTTCTTGGTCAACCATATGTAAAGAAGATTTTCTGGTCAACCATAAAAAAACAACAGGGCAAGATCAGTATTTATAAATGCTCAAAAATTAGATCTCAATAGTTTGATATTAGTATTTGTTTGTTCTTATGGAACTCTGATTTTTCTTACATGTGCATCAGACAAAATGAGTTCAAGGGATTCCCCAATTCCTGGGACGTTTGCTTTCCACGAATGAAGAACCTTGACTTGAATACGCCATTTGTTCTTGAACGGTCTAATCTCATGTAAAAAGCGAAGGTTCATGAAAGAAGACATTTTAGCTGGTTTTTGTGGTTTATTCGTTATGGACGATGGCTACATATATATAGGGGTGTCGATTCGGGCCGTCCCGGCCCGGCCCGGCCCAAACCCGTTAAGCCCGTAAATATCTGAGCCCGGCCCGGCCCGGTCCAAAAATAATTTGGGCCTAGAATTCAAAGTCAGGCCCGGCCCTTATAGGGCTATAGGGCTTTTCGGGCTTTTGTGGGTTTTTCGAAAAATAATTTGTCATTGTCACTTCCATCGTTTTAATACATGTGAATTTTCATTAAAAAAAAGAGTTTCATTTTTAAAAAATAAAAAATATATAAAGTGAGTTTAAAATTTTCTTGTCTATCACAATTTTTTTATTTTTTCGTATGCTTTAAAAACATTTTATACACAAACCAAATTTAATAAGATTTAAATAATCAAATATCAATTAAAACAAAAAATATAACAAAACAAAATTTATGATAAACATGGTCAAACGTTTCATACTTTATATTTTGAAAATACAAACATGTTGTACATGAAAGAAGAAGGTACTTTTGTAAAATTTAAAATGTAACACTTGTAATGATGAAACAATAAAGTGCATTAACAACTTTTATATTTGCTTTATTAGAGTTTGGATAAAAATATTAAAATAATATATCAATACTAATAATAGTTTCGATTACAAGAAAGAATGATAATATTTACGCTAAAATATAAATTTTGGGTTTTCGGGCCGGCCCTAGTCCAAACGGACTTAAGCCCAAAATACCCAAAATCCAATTTTTTTTGGGCTTATAAAGCTAAGCCCAAGCCCGGTAATTTTTAGGGCTGGACGGGCTTGGGCTACTGGCTTCATGTCTACATATATATAAGAGTTAAGCTCTCTAGGTGTGCCTAGGTTTACCTTATGTCCACGTTATCATTAATATCTTTAGAAAAATTTAGTTGTTACCAAAACAGTTTTGATATCGCATATATTGTGGTGTTTGAAGAATATTGTGGTTTTAAACTTGGAACAATATCTTTGTATCAATATTCTCCATTAACTGTACCTTAGTTTTTTATTATACACGGGTATTAATAATGGGGGTATATTTTCTTGCTTAAAATTTGCTTTAAACTAAATCAAAGGTACGTGTAAATCAAGGTAACATCATAATCCTTAAGCCTGATTTTAGGTTTTGTTTAAGTAGTTAATCATTCAAGCCCAATTTTAAATGTAATGATAGACCCAAAAACCGAAAGACAATAATGTCATTAATGAAAATTTTAGTTTGTTCATAAAATTAAGGACAATTTTGGAAAACTGTAATATTTCATTAATAGCATAAAATGGGAATGACTTCCTTTTAATGATATTGATTCACGCATGTTTGACATGTTTAATTTTTTTCATCAAATTGAAACTTTGATCTCCAGCATTCCTAGAACTATAGGTTCTAGGAATGCTGTAAATTTCTTCTTTTATTTTTTATACTTCTTTTTTTTCTTCGGTATAAAAATCCTCCTTTTTTCTCTCCTTTTTCTACTACTTATTTTTCTTTCTCATAATATCGCGATATACTAATAATATCCACAAGGTCATACAGAAACCAGAAAACCATGAAGGGTGAGCACCAACATCGATCCTCTCCTTCATAGATTGATAATCGAAATCTTGGGGTACACCAAACAAATATTGGAATACAGTATCAAAGTCTTCATCCTCGTAACCAAAATGGCTTGAAAAATAGAACACATATGTCTATGTATAAAAAAAAAAGTTAAACCTTCTGAATCAACAAAGTGATTTGTGACAATTTCAAAAAGGATTAGCACTTTTTTCATAAATCAAATCAATAGCAATATTTAACAAATTTATAAAAAAAGGAATGTTATATAGTTTAAATCACGCATAATATATATATCAAATCTTTCCTTTCATCAGTTATAGAATATTTAGCAAGTAATCTTTCCTTTCTATAGTTGTTCAAAAAAAAAGCAAGTAATCTAGATTTTAGGAATTTGTTTATATATGGTAATATAGTTGTATTATGACTACGAAGAGTGTAATTTTTAGGAATCAAAATTGTAAGTTAATAAGAAGAGTACACATGATTCTTTTTTTTCTTAATAAATAATCAAATAATTATTGTATGATAATAATAAATGATTGTGTGGAATAAATAGTTATTATTTCAATGGCATAAATTTGTAAAAAAGTAAAGTGAAGGTTAATTCATAATTGTACTTCAGTTTTGATAGATTAGATTATTCTTTTATTTTTAATTTGTAAGAAAACTATGTAACAGCCCAAGCAGCAACAACGATCACATTTGCGCTTGCAGGAAACAACGAGCCCAACACAATATTTGCTTCTTGAGCTTATTTTGTGTAGCTTTATTGGGCTTCCAATCGAACTGGGCTGTTTGTCTTTAATTGAAGAACCACTTGACAGAACAGCACCGTTAGGAGGAAAGGCAGAACCTGCTCCGTCGGTGTCTGTACTTTGTAGCCTCGTGGTAATCTCACTGACAAAATATATTACCACGTTATTACCACAACAGTAAAGAACCTCATCCGTCTGTTTCAGTTGTATCAAGTAATAAGTAAGCTTATGAAGCGACCATCTCACTGACTAATCCTCTGCTCATATAATTATTTGGTGTAAGTAATAACTAATAAGTAAGCTTATGAAGCGACCTAAGTGAAGGAAGTCCAAACGAACACAAAACCTAATGATCCATCCAACACTTGAACTTGGAGCTGTTCCCAAATGAATTGAATTAGGTTTTATTTTTTCTATAAGGTTTTAAGATATTTGAATGCGACTTACTTTAAACTCTTCCAACGTTCAACCATTTTTTATTTGAACTTCATGTATGAAGTCATCTTAACATTTTATTTAGTCAATTAGGTTAAAGATTTTCGATAATACCCATTTTGTAAAAACCGGATTAAAACCACCTGTCTTTTGTTAAAAAAAAAGAAAGGATGAAGACATCCACTAATACAAAATTTTGTTAGGTGTTACAGAAAACATGCATCAATGCCTGCCCTGTACAGTTTTTGTTCTCATTTGCGGTGAGCAATGAACACCCACATAAAATAGTGTGCAAATATGTAACGCAGCAGTTAGGGTTTCAGATTAAAAAGAAATCTTGAAACACAAATCCATTTAGAAACTTTCATGGCTAAATCGAGTATAACACCGGTACAGAGGACAATCAGTTTTGGGTAAGCCATGTGCTGGAAACATCATCTTTCTAATGTCTTTGAAAATAAATTAAAATATTAAAAGTTTAATGTCTTTTTCTATGTAACGTCATCATCCATATATTGTATCTTCTTCCTAGTGCAATATGAAAAAAAAATCAATATAAATGAATCATTCATGTTACTTTTATTTTAATAATCACAGAGAATTTTTCAATCGAATTTTAGATATCGTGAGCAAAGAAAGATACGGTCATGTACGATTATAGCAAAATGAAATATAAAAAACGATGTTATAAAAACGAAATGTGTATATATATATATATAACGACATAGCTTTCTAGGTGCGTGCTTGCAATGATATTAGATACTCAGGTCAATGCTAACGAAAACACGTATTATAATCTATATAAAATCCTGTTAGATACCTAATACTATTTATTTTGTTTTTTTCTTCTTCTTTTTTTTGAACATTCTATTTATTTTGTTTAGAGAATGATAAATCTACAAAACTCTTGCTAAGAAGGCAAGAAAACTCATAAACAAGCTAAAAAGCTGGTAGTTGTAACTGAAAACATTTACGATAAGTTTAGGCCGCCGGTGACTTAGTCTTTATTAACAACGTGAGGATGACATAGTCACGCATGCATGACTCTTCGAGTGAAAATATATTATTAACAACATAACAATTGAGTCAAAAATCGAAGAAAATGACCTGATACTACGTTTATGATTAACTAAGGACTTGAAAAAAACTCCGAAAAGTTCTAAGATCATCAGTAGATATGTTCTAAGAAACTTTATATTTTCCACATATATGTACAAATAAACATACAGCATAGTTTTGGGGAAGAAAACATACAACTTAGTAAACGAAGACACACATACAAGATCCAAAAACCAGATCAAAAATTAAAAATCTACTAAAAACAAAATGAAAATACAGCCTCTCTCGTCTTTACCTCTTTTTCTAGTGAATCCGCCCATCCATTTTTGTTACAAATATGAATTAGCATGCGGTAGTCTATTTTGTGGGAAAGAAAGAAATAGCAGACTTCACCTAAGCTCACCAAGACCAGATGAAATCACAACATTGTTGAGAGCTAAGTTAGCTGCTCTTGATAGGCTCAAATTACCTTCTCAACAAACATCAAACAACGCTGGCACCACTCTCTCATATATTGGAACCTGGTTCACCTTTATCCAGCCGACCTAATGTCTACCTGATATTTTGGATTGCTTCATCTTAATGAGTCTCTTTTTTTCTTTCTGTAATCAGTCTGCTGTATGACAGACCTTATCCTTTTCATCTTAGAACACATTGTAAACGAAGGTGACCACACCATCGGATTCTTAGTTATGTCCACTAAGTCCGAACAGTGAACCAGAACCAACATGTTCCATATATGATATAGGTAATTCACATAAACAAATATAAAACCAGAAAATAGATCAAGGTTAGTCCCGTTTAATCCCATTAAATACCAAGTGGATATGTTATAGACAACAAAACACGTGCACTTTAATTAATGTATTTAGAACAAAACTTAGGTTCATCCTACAATTCACCTCTCATTTTATGACCAATCAAAATGACACGTAGATAATTAATTAAAAAATATTAAATTTATTTTAAAATAACTAAAAAAAAACAATGTTAATTTTAACAACGCCGAAGTTACTAGCTAAACTCTAAACCCGAAATTTTAAATTCTTAACCCTAAATCGTAAATCTTAAATCCAATCTTATACCCTAAACCCAAACCGTATACTCTAAACCCAAATTCTAGACTGTAAACTCAATCCGTAAACCTTAAATCCAAACCCTATACCCTAAACCCAAACTGTATATCCTAAACCTAAATCTTAGACTTAAAACCCAAAACATAAATCATAAACACAAACCCTAAACCTAGACGCTATAAAGTTTGGGTTTAGGGTCTAGGATTTTGGTTTAGGGTATATGGTTTGGGTTTAGGGTTTATGATTTGGGTTTAGGGTATACAATTTGAGTTTAGGGTTTAAGGTTTGGGTTTACGATTCAAAGTTTAGGGTTTAAAATTTAGTATTTATGGTTTGGCTAGTGGCATCATCGTCATTAAAGTTGATGTTATTTTTTTTATAACTAATTTTAAATAAATTTAATATTTTTTTAATTAATTATCTATGTGGTACTTTGATCAGTTACAAAAGAAGAGTTGAATTTAAAGGTTAACGTTGGTTAATTTTATAAAAATACAGAAAACGACAGATTGGCGTTGGACGAGGGAAGCAGCTGTGGAGGCTCATGTGGGCTTCCTCTGTTCGCCGTATCTATGCACGTCAAATATTTCAAAAAAAAATAATCATATCTTTACATTTAAATCATAATAATAACGAGATATATACATTTTACTAGGTAATTTTTCCGTGTTTATACATAGGTATAAATATTTATAAAGTAATATAATATAATAATTGATTGATATTTAGTTTTAGTTTTAAATAAATTTATAATTTATATATATATAATATATAATATATATATATATATATATAATTTATATTAATAATACTATATTATTTTAGTTAGACATATAATTTTAGATACACTACAAGAAAACATAATCTTAACGAGGGCGGTTTTCCTCGCTAATTCGTCGTAAAAGAGGCTTTACGACGAATTAGCGAGGAAACGCGTTTGCTCGTTACACGTCTGTCGTAACACATATTTCCTCGCTAATTCGTCGTAACTTAGCGAGGAATATATTTCGTCGTAAAGACGAAGTAGGACGATTCGTCGTAAAGACCACGTCAATATTCCACGTAGGGGTGGGCACTTTACCCGATATCCGAAGTGGCACCCGAACCCGATCCGAAAAATCCGAACCGAAATCCGAACCGAAGTAGCAAAATACCCGAACGGGTATTGAATAAGGAGAGATTGGATACCCGAACCCGAACGGATAATACCCGAACCCGAATGAATATCCGAAGATAACCGAACATAAGTATAATTAACCTTATATTTATAGTTTACATCTCTCATTTTATATAAAATATTTATATTGATACTACACATACTTTAAGTTCATATGATATACATATAATTACAGAAAAAATGATTTGCTATTCACTTAAAATGCATGTAAAGTTTTTTATTTCAAAAATTAACAAAAAGTTACATCCAAAATTTTAAAAAATAACTAAATTAATGTCTTTTTAGTTTTAAAATATTATGTCAAAATCTATTAACCATTCAATCTATTAAAAATAAAAAATTAGTTAACTGAAAGTTATATTTTTAAATACAAAAAACTTGAAAAATGAAAATTTTAATTTTTTGTTTCAAAATCTAAATATCCGAACCCGATCCGAAATAACCGAATCCGAACTAAAAATACCCGAACCCGACCCGAAGTACAGAAATATCCGAACGGGTTCTACACCTCTATACCGAAATACCCGAAAATCCGAAATACCCGACCCGAACCCGAACGGGTACCCGAACGCCCACCCCTAATTCCACGTAAGGACGTCGCTATAATTCCTCGTAAATACCTCGAAAATAGTTCCTCGTAACCTACACGTAAATACCTTGAAAAAGTTTCCTCGCAAAATACACGTAACAACCACGAAATGATTTCCTCGTAAAATAGTCGTAAACTTTTCCTCGTTATTTCCTCGTAAATGATTCCTCGTAAAATACTCGTTAAATGTTTCTCGTCATTTCCTCGTAAGGTTTCCACGTAAAGAGGTCGTACATTGGCTACGAATTTACTTCGTTTTTATTATTTTACAGAATTTAAAAATATAATTAAAAAATAACTAAAATTATTTAATTTAATAATAAATTAAAATTCAAAATAAAAATAAATCACTATGAAAATATTTTATATATAAATAAGTTTTGAATTTATATAATACAACAACCAAAAAAAAAACTAAGGGTCGTTCATCGCCAGGTAGAATTCATCACTCCTCCTCGTAACATCCACCTCGTTATGTACGTCGGATGACTCGCCTTGAATGGGATGTTGTTGTCGCATGTTCCTCAACATGGACTCCCATTCCGGATTTGTGGCCGCAATAACGTCCAAGAAGCCCTCGACTCCACCCATACGAGATTTTGTCGCGGTCAACTCGTTACGCAGCTGAGCGGACTCTCTACGCAGCTCCGTGACTTCATCATCCCGTCGCTGACCATAAGACGATGTCGCTCTCGGAACATCGTTGACGGAACCAATACCCAACGTCCGTCCCTTTTTTTTAGGGACAACCTTAAAAACAAAAAATAAATATTGTAAGTAAAAATTTAAAGTTAAATTAAATGAATAATTAAAAATTAATTTTTTTGAAAATTTACCTCCTCGTAAATCTTATCCACTTCAAGTGTGGATAAGGTGACGGGTAATCCGTCGGTAGACTGCTGGGTCAGCTGAGTCTGGCGGTCTTCAACCCGAGCAACTACGTCGTTGTAGATTTGCTCGGACTTGCCATCTACAAATACGCCCGCCTTGTTCTTGTGGGTCCTCTCGTAAAGTTCCATAAGAGACGGGAGATGTCCCGTCTCTTTGGCCTAAAAAACAGTTAAGAAAGTTAGAATAAATTAATATATGTATTAAAAAAATTATTTAATAAAATATTTAATTACCATTTCTAAACGGACACCGGCGTGGGGTTTTTGGCCCGTAGTGTGAAGCATCGGCCCGTTCCCGTGCTCAACGACCGTGTTACGGGAGTTAGAGCAAGCCTGGGCGATTCTAATGGAATCAGGAAGGCGCCAATAACGGATGAGGCCATCCCACACATCCGTGGTGAGCTCAGCGGGTTTGCCACGCTCATACCCCTTCACGATCCAGTCACCCTTCCAGTTGGAGACCGTGTCCAACAAGCGAACTTTCGCTTTCGCGTTAAACTTCTTCCTCACCCTCTCAGTGATCCCCAAGGCCCAATTATATTTTTGCTGTTGCAAAAAATAAATTAACAATTAGTTTTTTAGAAAGTATATATATAAATCATGAAAAAAATAAAATATATATAATTAATTAATAGAAACTTACAGCGTAAATTTTGAACCACGTCTTTCTGACGTAGTGAGGCGTCTTACTCCAGTTTGGATGTGCCATGGAGAAGTAACCCTTGATCGTGTCGGTTACGTCCGATGCAAGACATCCGTCAACCCCCCACCTGGAAAATACAAATTTAAAATATAAATTATTTTTTAATGTTATAAAAGAAATTTAAACGAATTAAAAAAAATTAATGCAACATACCACAACGTTCCGTCCGGTCGGTCTGGGTCGATGACTGGTAAACCTTCTCTGCCTGGCAGACTGAGAATGTCCTCTACAGTGTACTGCGAGTAAGGAGCACTCGGAGGCACCATCAGATCAGGATGAATATCGGCGACCATCGGAGGTGCCATCGGAGGAGGCACAGGAGGAGGCATCGGAGGAGGCACATGAGGAGCCGATGGTGCACTAGAAGAAGTAGACCCAGAGACTCTCTGAGTGTACTGAGTCTCGGGGACAGTCTCCTGGCCCGAAGAACTGGGAGCGGAAGAAGAGGCCGGGTCTAAACGACTACCCGGCTCACCGAAGATCTCTCTGTAATGGGCAGTAAGTCTTCCTTTTCGAACCTGAGAAAAAAATGAAATTTTTAAAATTAACATCAACAATATATTTCCCAACATTATCCACCTAATCAACACTAAATAACATAAAATCCGCAAACCTATCTAAATTCCCTATACTAACCACCTAATCTATCCTAAACTAACCAAATTAGAGAGGAATCAGAGAGGCTTACCATTGCTACGAAATGGAGAGGAAGTAGAGAGGAAAGAAAGAGTGAGCGCTCGGGTGTATATATAAGATTACATATCGTCGCAAATTCGTCGTAAGTTTACGACGAAATAGCGAGCAGTTACAAAGGCCCGTGTTTTTTTTTACGAGGAAATTGCGAGGAATCACAAAGGCCCGTGTTTTTGTTTACGAGGTATTAACGACGATTTTGCCTACGTGGAATTAACGAGACTTGCTTTCCTATAAATATACCCACAACTCTCATTCTCAAACCACACATAAACTCCCAAATCACACACCTATCTGAAATCACATTCCTCAGCAAAATCATATTCAAGTCATAAATATTTGAAAAAAATAGGAAAATGATAAGATATTAGAATTCATGTGGGCGAGACTTACGTATTATAATTGCTGGAAGTCTTGCCACATGTTATTCTGGTATTTTTATCCTTTTCCCTTTTTTCTAGTTTTTACACTACGAGGTATATACGACGATTTATTCTTACGTGGAATTAACGTGTTTTATGTTTAAATCTTTTTACGTGGTCTTTACGACGATTTCTGCTTACGTGGTCTTTACGACGATTTCTGGTTACGTGGTCTTTTCGACGATTTCATCCTACGTGGAATTAACGAGTGTTATGTTTAAATCCCTAGAATCCGAAACCCGAAACCCCATACCCGAAACCCCAAACCCCAACCCCCAAACCCGAAACCCGAAAGCCCAAACCCGAAACCCAAAACCCAAACCCCCATCTTTAATTTTCTACTTCATATATTCCAAACCCCATATTTAATTTTAAGTTTCGTCGTTATTCCTAAACCCCAACCCCCAAACCCGAAACCCGAAAGCCCAAACCCGAAACCCGAAACCCCAACCCCGAAAGCCCAAACCCGAAACCCGAAACCTCATACCCCGAACCCCTAAACCCGAAACCCCAAACTCGAAACCCCAAACCCGAAACCCGAAACCCGAAATCCAAAACCCGAAACCTGAAACCCCGAACCCCTAAACCCGAAACCCCAAACTCCGAACCCCTAAACCCCGAACCCCAAACCCCAAACCCCGAACCCCTAAACCCGAAACCCGAAACCCAAACCCCCATCTTTAATTTTCTACTTCATATATTCCAAACCCCATCTTTATTTTTAGGTTTCGTCGTTATTTCCTCGTTGTCTTACGTTGTATTTACGACGATTTCATCCTACGTGGTTTTTACGACGAATTCATCGTACGTGGTATTTACGACGATTTTTTCCTACGTGGAATTAACGAGTCCCGCGTTCTTTATTTTTATATTTCCTCGTTATTTCCTCGTTGAACTACGAGTCCTTTACGACGATTTTTTGTTACGTGGAATTAACGAGTGTTATGTTTAAATCCCTTGAATTCGAAACCCCAAACCCCATATTCCTTATTTTCTACTTCATATACTCCAAACCCCATCTTTATTTCTATTCCAAACCACAATTCCCACATTTGCTTATTCATAAAACAAACTCCCGGCATTACCTTATTCATAAAACAAACCCCACATTATCTTATTCATAAAACAAATTCCCTCATCTTATTCATAAAACAAATACATCAATCGGATACATCGACATTCTCGTCATCACTAGAAACATCATCATTTTCATTAAACTCGTCTTCAACAGCTTCGTCTGTGGCATCATCGGTAAGATCTTCGTACTCGTGATTATGCGGATCAATGAGAAGGATGTCATCAATTTCTTGTTCAGGTTCCTCAACTTCATTTATCTGTTCTTCTTGCAATGGTGGTTCTTCTCCACTGATGATTCGTCCTCGAGGTGTAACTTTGATCACTGCTAACCAATTTATACCTGAATCTCTCATCCGAGGGTATGGAAGGAAGCTAACTTGGTCTGCTTGTGAAGCTAAGATGAAAGGCTCGAATTTGTTGTACCTTCGTCCACCGTTGACATCAACTACACCGAATTTGTTAGACCGAACACCTCTGTTGACGACGGGGTCGAACCATTCACATTTGAAGAGGACGCATTTCAGCTTCAGTATCCCTGGAAATTCGACTTCAATAATCTCCGTCAAGATCCCGTAGAAATCTGTTTCCCTTTCACACATATTCCATAGTTACTGGTCGCCCGCTGTCTACCATAGTCATATGTATGAAAAGTATAGCCTCGTGTGAAATACATCTGTGATGTGGTGACCTTTACAAGTGGAGATTGAATTACTTCGTGTAACCACTTAGGATAATCTGCATCGTCGTCGTCATAATCAACCTGCAAAAATAAAGAGAATGTTAATGAAATACAGATAATGTATGAAAAAAAGTTTTAGTTAATACCTGATTCCGCAACCACTTAATGAAGTGTTGATCTTTCCTTTTGTCTACGTCACTTGTGGATATACCAGGAAATGTTTCTTCGACTTGAGAAACAAATAGGCTGTAAAATCACATTTTATAGGAATGAATCTCTCGCAATTATACAATTAATTATACTTATATGTGTTTCGAAGTGTCAATATATGTTACCTTTCAAAATAACGCATCAATGGATCTTCGCAATTGAGTAGAATATAGGTGTGTGCACTATGAGCGTCTTCTTCACTCGACCACCAAACCTCTTTAGACTTCCCACCGAGTCGCCCAATCTGGCTAAAGATGTCTGGAACACCAGCAACTGCATATGTTGGCGCAACACCACCATCATCATATCTTCTTGGAGCTCTTCTCCGTGTACGTACTTTTGACGCAAAGTAGTACGATGTGAAGTGAGAAACTTCTTCCGTCAAACTTCCAGCAATTATAGAACCTTCAACTTTGGCGAGGTTCTTTGCTTTTCCCTTCAAATATTTCATGGCTCGCTCATACTGATACATCCATCCGTAATGTACAGGTCCACGAAGCAATGCCTCATATGGGAGGTGGACAGCTAGATGCTCCATGACGTCAAAAAATCCGGGAGGAAATATCTTCTCCAAGTTGCACAATAAGATGGGAATGTTCTCCTGAAGCTGTTCCACAACTTCTTCTTTAAGAGTGCGTGTGCTCAGATCCCTGAAAAATGCTCCAATGCCTTTTATATTCAAAAAAAAATTAAACACATTGTTAGTCATATATTATTTTGTAAATTATTGTGATATAATACACTACGTACCTGCAAGTGCTTCATGTACGTTTGTTGGAAGTAGCTCCGCAAATGCAAAGGGCAGTAGTCGTTGCATAAATACATGACAATCATGACTCTTCATCCCGGAGAACTTTTGACCCTTTTCAACACATCTAGAGAGATTCGAAACATACCCATCGGGGAACTTCACTTCTGATGCCACCCAGTTGAACAACACCGACTTTTTTTCTGAAGATAATCTGAATATCGGAACGGGAACTTGTCCATTGCTTTTAATATGTAACTCGCTTCTTGAGCAAATATCCGGCAAGTCCAACCTCGATTTTATGTTGTCTTTTGTCTTCCCTGGGACATTCAATATTGTATTCATGATGTTCTCAAAGAAATTCTTCTCTATATGCATCACATCGAGGTTGTGGCGCAGAAGAAGATCCTTCCAATATGGCAACTCCCAAAATATACTCTTCTTGTGCCAGTTGTGATGAACACCGTAAGAATCTGGCATATTACGAGGGACATGCCAATTACCACCCCAACGAACTGTTTCGTTAGCTCCGTAGTAGTCGATTTGCGCTTCAATTTGTTCTCCAGTTAGATATGGAGGAGGAGTGTCTCTCACAACCCTTTTGTGCCTAAACAAATTCTTGTTTCTTCGGTAAGGATGGCCAATGGGAAGAAATCGACGGTGACAATCAAACCAACTTGTCTTCCTACCATTCTTCAGTTGAAACGCATCTGTCGTTCCATTACAATATGGACAAGCTAATCTCCCATGTGTAGTCCATCCAGACAACATCCCATAGGCAGGAAAATCACTTATGGTCCACAAAAGCATCGCTCGCATCGTAAAATTCGTCTTCGTTGAACAGTCATACGTCCTCACCCCTGTTGACCACAAATCCTTCAACTCTTTTATCAGTGGTTGTAGGAAAACATCCAGGGACCTTTTTGGATGGTTCGGACCAGGTATTAATATGGTCAAGAATAGTAACTCCCGTTGCATGCACATCTCCGGTGGCAGGTTGTATGGAGTAAGAAAGACTGGCCACAATGAATATTGTCTCCCTGACATTCCGAACGGACTAAATCCATCTGTGCATAATCCGAGATACACATTCCGGATATTGCTAGCGAAATCTGGATGTACTTTGTTGAAATGTTTCCAGGCTCTTGCATCTGATGGATGAGTCATCTCACCATCCGTCTGAGTATGCTCGGCATGCCATCTCATCTTTCCAGCAGTCTGCTCTGATTGATACAATCTTTTCAATCTGTCTGTAATTGGTAGGTACCACATCCTTTGGTACGGTACCCTATTACGTCCCCGTCCTTGCGGCTTGAATCGTGGCTTCTTGCAGAATCGACATTCTTCTAGCTTCTCATCATCTCCCCAATAGATCATGCAGTTGTCGATGCAAACATCTATCATCTCCGAAGGCAACCCAAGACTATAAACCAGTTTCTGAATCTCATAATAAGAATCAGCAGACACATTGTCTTCCGGCAAATACTCTTTAAACAAGTCCGCCCATTCGTTCATGCAACTTTCAGGTAGATTGTGATCAGTTTTAATATTCATCATTCTAGCAGCTAACGACAATTTAGAGAGACCTTCTCTACAACCACTGTAAAGTGGTTGATTCGCCGCGTTTAACATTTCGTAAAACTTTTTTGCATCTATATTAGGTTCTTCATCTTCATCATGAGCTACGAATGCATCAGCTACCATATCATGAACCCTATCATAATCTACCATCTCCTCCTGATGGTAACTATGTTCATTATGCAAATGATGATCAACCGGTTCTTTTTCCTGAAAATTGCTATTACTACTACTAGCTTCATTCTGATCATAATTAAAACCTTCTCCATGTTGAAACCAGATATAGTAATTTGGCGTGAAACCTCTATTTATTAAATGCTTCCAAACATTTTCACGGTTTGCCAGTTTCGAATTGTTGCATTTCCGACAAGGACAGAACATCTTACCACTTTCTTGGGCGAGCGGTGTTGAATCTGCTTGATGCATAAATGTCTCCAGACCCGCAAGGTATTCTTTCGTCACTCTCCCGTTAGCATCTCTATGCATATACATCCACTTCCGCAACTCGTAAATAGTCCCGGAGCCAGCCATTTTTTTTCTTTCACGTTTTTTGTTGTTGGTGTGTTTAAAATGATGTTCAAACATCCATATTTACAGGAAAATTCGAATCTGGTAGTTGTAATTTTGCTATGAATTTACGACGAAAATTAATTAGGTGGGCAAAAAAAACGTGTAACACCTATGAAGTTGGTGGATTCAAAATTTTCCTCGCTAAATACACGTAAACTATTCCCTCGTAAATACCACGCAAAGTTTACGTCGTATTTACGAGGAAATAGTTTTTCCTCGTACAATACTCGTAAAATTACATCCACTTTACGACGAAGTTTTGTCGTTACGTTACGAGGAAATAACGATGACTTTAGTTTTTTACGTAAATTCGTCGTAAACTCGACGCAAATTTACGAGGATTGTTTTTCCTCGTTAATTTTCGTCGTTAAGCATGTGTTTTCTTGTAGTGATATGTTATATTTAGTCGTTTTTGTTATTTTACGGTCGATTTAGTTATCATTTGGATATATTGGATATATTATTTTAATTAGACATATGATTTTAGGTATGTTATTCTAAATATATTAAAATTTTGATTAATTTTCTTATTTACATTTAAGTTGGTTGTTATCTTAGATATGTAAATACATTTTAATAAGATTATGTATGACTTAAGATATATTGTGATTAGAATGAAAAACAAAATAAGCTAAAGTGTGTGATTCCAAATTACATAAATTAATATTAAGATAATATTCTGAAGTTTCGTGCATATGCATAAATTTTACAAAAGAACTAAATTGTAACAGTTGGTTAATATTTTATTTTCATTTATTAATATATTTTGACTCAACCTATAATTTATATTTATAAAATAAATAAATTATTATTCTAAAATTATATATTCTTATTGTAGTTAAATCTATGACTGTTTGAAAGTATGTTTTAAAAGAGTAATATTATTGTATTGTTGAAAATTATGTTTTAAAAGAAATAGTATTTATTTTTCTAGTGTCAAGATTATCTGCGTGAAGTTTTTTTTATGAGATCACATTATATAAAAATATATTTTTTCATCTAAGAAAAAAAATATATATATATATATATATATAAAGAAAGTATTTTATTAGTTCAAATTATATTTTATGTTATTTAAAAATATGTCTTAAATGGAATATTACTATTTTGTAAACTTTCCTTTTTAATGAAAACATATTATAAATACATATATTTTCGTTTTTAAACTTTATAAATGTTTCCTTTTTATTATATATGTTATTTGGATTTTTTTAAAGGAAACTAAATAAAAAATTTAATAATAGTATTTAAATATAATATTTTTAATTCATTAAGGGTATCTCGGTAATAAACCATCGTTAGAATTAACGTGAGCGCGACACGTATGAAAGTGACTTCTCAAATAATATTATAGAGATTATATTTAATAACGTTTTCTTTTAAACTATACTTTTATTTCAACTTCAAAAAAAAAAATTGCTTACAAGTACTAGTCTATCTTTAGGAATCTAAAAAGAACCTATAAGTGGGCGCAAGTGCCCCTTTTTTTTAAAAAAAAAAGACTAAGCCAAATGCCCAAGTAAGTAAGAGAGGAGCTACTAGCGAGCCACATGTTCCTTGAAAGAGGATCCAGCTTCAAAGACATAGTCTTCTTCAGCTCTTGAATGATCGTTTGAGCCGGTTTGCAGATTCTTCTATCCTTCCAAATCAGATATATGGTGGCTTGGAAGAGTAACCTAGTGATGAGGATGCTATTAGTCTCTGAAGTTGGTGCCTTTAACCACCTTAAACAATCCTCAAACAAAGAGGGAGGGGACAGGTGCAGGCGTGAGCAAAAATGAGACCATATCTTAGCACTATACGTGTAATCAAAGAATAAGAGTTGTCTACATTCATCAAATCCTGAGCACAACAGACAGCTCGAAGACACATCAACTCCACAACCTCGCAATCTATCACATGTAGCTAGACGATTCCAAGCAACCAGCTATAAAATGAAGGCATGTTTTGGAACTCGATCTTTAAACCAAATCTGCGAATGCCAAGATAGTGAGGTACCTGGCGGGTGGAGAGTGATCCAGTCCTTACTGTAGAGAAACGGTTTGAAGGGGAATCATTTCCCGTTCTCCATAGGTAAATATAGTCGGAAACCGACTGCACTATAGGAGTAGACGAAGGGAGGCATTGCTTTAGTAAAGTAATGATCGCGTTCCTGCTCCGAAAGGCACTTAGCCACCATTCCCCATTTACTAATGCATCAGCCACTGTCGCATCCTTATGCATACCCGAGACTAATGGACCTCGCTCACCAGTTAGATGAATCAAAGGTCCTAGCTCCGTCCAATTATCGTGCCAGAAGCTCGCTATATTTAATAACGTTACTAGTTTATAAGTTTTCCTTTTGAATATTCTGCTAATTCACTAAGTAAAATGGTAGTTGTGATTTCACCAAATACTTTTCAAGATATTATACCAAACTGATCCGTTTTATATTTTCGAAAACGCTACAATCTATTATCCCCCAAAACAATTTTTACCTCCAATGCCAAATTTTTACCATAGCAGTTATTCTATCAGTACCATTTACCAACACAGTAAAAAAAACACAATTTAAATACAGAGGCTTGTCTTTCCAATTTGTTCTCATTCGATCCCGTCCCTCCCTTCGTATATAATCTCGTCACACAAAAGGTTTCGTCTTTGTCACTTTATCTCTCCTGGGTTTCTGCGTTTTGTTCGATAACAAGATATACCTTTGATTCTTCTTAGCAGATTGTATCCATTAATGGAGGAGAACCAGAGAAGCAGGTTCAAAAAAGTTTGTGTCTTTTGCGGAAGCCACTCTGGTAATAGAGAAGTCTTCAGTGATGCTGCCATCGAACTCGGCAATGAACTCGTTTGCTCTCTCCCTCTCTCTCTGTTTTCTTCCTCCCTCTAATGATTGCTTATCGTATCGTTTCGTGATAAAGGCATAGACTTTTCAAAACAAATAAGACAAAGAAATCAACTTTTCTGGATATACAACGATAAAAATCAGAGCTTTTTATCGGTTTTGGAATACCTAAACACCAACTTGTTCGTCCAACATGGCTTGAACACAATGGGTTTGTGATTCTGTCTGTACCGTGTCTACTAGAGATTTTAGTTGACTATTATAAGCCCTTCCTCACGACTTTGAAGTGTTTTATAACCGGTCTTCCTCTGTTTACTGGATGTGTTATCTTTGTTTTGTTGATTGGATTTACGATATGTTTTCATTCAATGTATCCTGTGCATGTTTTGGATTTGATTGTCCATCTGAAAAATTGTGTAGGTGAAGAGGAAGATAGACTTGGTTTATGGAGGAGGAAGTGTTGGGTTGATGGGTCTTATATCCAGGAGAGTCTATGAAGGTGGTTTCCACGTTCTCGGGTTAGTCAGCTCTTACAATCTTCCTTCTTGTCCAAACTTCTCTTTAAGAGTTTCTGATTTGGATTCTCTTTAACTGTAACTTGCAGGATCATTCCCAAAGCTTTGATGCCAATTGAGGTATATTAGTCTTCTTACTATCTAATGATGAATGTGTTTAAATGTTGCCGCTTGGTTCTTGTTTTTGGTCTGGATTTTACATAGTTGATATGTGGATTGTATGGTTTACGTTCATCAGATATCTGGTGAGACAGTTGGAGAAGTAAGGGTTGTCGCTGACATGCACGAACGCAAAGCTGCAATGGCTCAAGAATCTGAGGCCTTCATTGCTCTCCCTGGTGAGATAAAAAAAGTCTTGATACCCCATTCAAATCAAACTTAATGAAGCTGAAAGTTTTTTTGAATTTTTGGTTTCAGGAGGTTATGGAACAATGGAGGAGCTGCTGGAGATGATAACATGGTCACAACTTGGTATCCATAAGAAGACGGTACATATACTCTCTCAAGAAGAAGAAGTAGAGGCTACTGAATCCTATGTTTTGATTCGTTTGTGATTGTTTTCTGCAGGTTGGTATATTGAATACTGATGGCTACTATAACAACTTGCTTGCTTTATTTGACACGGGCGTCCAAGAAGGTTTTATCAAACCAGGGGCACGTAATATTGTGGTTTCTGCACCAACAGCCAAAGAGCTTATGGAGAAGATGGAGGTGCAGAAACAACTTAGCCTTCCCCTTTCTTCTTGTTCTGTGATTATGTAGTCACTTTGTATTGTATCTTCTCATAATTTGTTTTTTTTTTCATATTCTTGACAGGAATATACTCCTTCACATAAGCATGTTGCATCCCACGAAAGCTGGAATGTTGAGGAACTTGGAGCTTACCCTGGACAACAAAGCAAGCAGCCATAAAGAAGAAAAACATTCTTATTGATTAGCATATATGCTATGCTACTTCATTTTCAAGTTTAGTATGATTTTATTTAATCCACAATGTGTATAAGAAAACTCAAAATCTTGTTGCAATTTGAAACATCACATTAGGGTCCCAAATAGTTAAGTTTGGTTTTTTTGGGATGCTTTCTCTATAAAGAAGAAACTCAATCTTTATTGTTTTGATTATGGTTTGCCCCAAAGAAAGAAAGGAGGAATCTTTATGATTGTGGGTGATGCAGAAAAGTACCTACCCACAAGTGTCATATCATAGTGAATGAAACCATTGGAGTACGAGTGTGGTCCCTTGTTTGCGGTTTCATTCGATGGCTTCAGTAGAAAAGCACAAAAAAATGTGAATGATGTGTGACCAAGTTGGACATTGATTGATGGGTTTCTTCTTTTTGCCAAGTGCCTTTTGTGGTGGTCCTCTTTCGTCTACGGTGGATCATTTTGATTAGTCATTGACTTGTAGCTATAAAAATGATGATGATGACGTTTATGGGTAATAAATGATTAGTATAGAACATGGTTTTAGATAGTAATACAACTATAGATTTGGTCAAAGTTTAATGTAGTCTTTCTTTACCACCGTTTTAATTAATAAAATCTATTAATCTACTACAAAATAGTCATACTAGAAATCTAGATCATATATTCAAATAAATTTTTTATTGTTTACATTAATTTATTTAATGTATAACATTTATAAATAATTATAAGGATATTAATAACAAATCCATTTTAACTATAAACTTAAATTTTAGTTTTAGGAATAACAAAATCTGTTGAGAAAAAATCTAACAAAATATTTTTAAAAATTTAATTTTTCTTTTAATTAATGCACTGATTAATTTCGAAATTAGTAGTATAATATTATTATAAATTAATTTTAATTAAATTTTTATTATAAACAAAATAATGAAATTATATGCTAATTTTATAAATTTTATAAGTATATTCTACATTATATTAAAATAGAAGTAATTAATGAATTACATATTAAAATTATGTTTTTTTGTGCAAACATATTAAAATTATGTTGAATTGGTAAACCAATATATTTTGAAAAATACTTTTATTAAGATAAATAAATAAAATATCATTCACCGTTTAAAGTGACTAAAATATAATAATTTTTACAAAAAATAAATTTTTTAACATATGTTAAATTTTAATATTTAGAACTATATATCATCTATTAAGTTATTTTTAAAATGGCAGCAATATATTATCATAAATTATTATATACAAAATAATATAAAAGTTTATATCTATAAATGAAATGTTACCCGTACGAGTGTACGGGTTAGAATCTAGTATCCGTTTAAAACGAGTTCAATGGTCTCACCTTACTAACAACCACCACTAAGCATTTCGAAAGATAATTAAACAAAAAATTAGAAACAAACTAGCTAGAGATGTTACCGTTTTGACCACTCTTTTGGAACATTGATCAATGTTTTGTCTCTGTCACCAATAATGTACCGCAAATGAAAACACTAATACGTTTAAATTTGCATTGAATTTGCATAGTCTTTTTCTTTGAACTTTGCTCACATTGCCATCGCATTTTATAAAGTTGTATGTAAGTTGTCTACTTCCAATCTAGTCCAACTACAAACTACTTGATGGAGGAATATCTATAGGAATTTTCTTATAAATCTTTTGATTTATAATAGTCTTGAAACCTTAATTATTTGACAAGTGACACTTGAGTTTTCTGTCAAGGCCCAAGACAAAAGCTGAATGGGAGTGTGTGTAAGGACCCACATAAAAGAGGAAAAATAAGAGTGTCTCACTTCAGTGTCAAACATTTATTGTCTACCTCAGATTAGAAGTATGTCCTGATTTGGTACCAATATATAGGTTAAGCCCCAACCTAATTGGATGTTCGGTTTCTTTTTCTATTATGCCATCTCCATCTTTTCCCCTAATAAACGTTGGTTAACCTGTCTTTTTCACTCTTAAGTACCGACGACCTGCTTGTACGTGCACATCATTTTCCAATGGGCCTACTGCTAGCTTGCAAAATGACACTAAATAGACCGATTAATCACTCAACTCTTACCTAATGGGCCTATTCCAACCATGAGTATGGCAGACACTAATTATTATGTGTGTTTGTTAATCGTAGTAATCATGAGTCTTATTTCGTTCTGGCACCAAAACTCACAAGTTCATTCAAATGTCTATGATTTGAGCATAAACTAATAACAGTGTTACATAAAAATCACATTGGACTTCATGTTATGCGATCGTCGTGTATAATCCCAAACTGAAAGGTTGCACAATTAGAGCCACATAACAAGGGGAACGCATATTTCACAGTTCAGATACCAAAAGGTTACGTAATGAATTGATCACAAGCTCTGATCTCGTAACTGTTCCCACAAATGCAAATTCAATGAGATGAACTTAATCTGACACAAATGCTTTGGTGTTTTCTTAAGCCTTAGTCTTTCTCTTTTGATGCGGATGATAAGAGATGGTGCAATGTTGCTGCTTGGATAACCGCACTTGGGTTTGTATCCTTCGGCGTGTGAGATGCTGTTCGTCTTAAGTTGAAACCTCTTTCTACACTGGTCTGTCTTGAACGCCGGAATGACCTTGGAAGATGTCTGATAAGTCGTGATGAAGTCACCAGTAATACAACACCAAGCATTATAAGTAACCTGCAAAAAGGATCAACACTCTCCCATCATCCAAAGACTATAAGAGTTCTGTTTATGCACATAATGACTCTATGGTGAGTGGAACCGTTACCATCCCAAGAGAAGCAAAAGTCGACCAGATGGTGAAGTGGGCAATTTCTCACCCAAAGCAAACATTCCCGCGACCACACCTGTTACAATTGATGCCACAGCAGCGCAAGTGGATACTACTATTGCTCTCCCATGTTTTAGTCCCCGGGTCTGATAAAGCAAGGGGAAAAAAAAAACAAAGACTAGAATCATGATAACATAAACTACCTGAATATCAAACTAGAGGAAGATAATCTGTTATGTTATACACGACGGTGAACTCAAATGCAGATAAGACTATGAGCAAGTGGAAAAGGACCAAGTACCTGGTAGAAAAATCCCGTTCCGCTACAGCATATACTAATAGAGATGCAGATGGGAATGAACATTGCAGAAAACCCCTGCTCCACGAATACAAAACCCATCTTTGATACTACAGATGCCATCCTGTCATTAAATGAGTTGTGAACTGTTGGTCAGCTATGCAACAAGCTGAAAATACAGTTCAGCTGTAGTTATGTTCCTGCGCACATTCAAAAGCACATTTGTACTTGGATTTTTTCAGAATCAACAACACATGGTAATGAATATAGAGTAGATGTCAATTGGATATATCAGAGGCTAATCACATAGACCAAATTAAATGTTCTTTGATGTTTATGGATAGCAAAAAAAAAAAGAAATACCCGAATAAAACCCCAGATTCCAAGCCATATATAATTTCTTCCACCACTTCATATTCCATCTGCAAACCATAACCAAAGCTAGGATTAGTGCATTTGGTAGGAGAAATACAAAGAAAATAACACCAGAGGATACTATATGCCTCTTGTAGCTCAAAAAGTCTTAAGCAAATAGACAAATAAGAGGAATATATACCAGCTCCTGCTCCCTGCGCTGGCGTTTATAGATATGAAGCCACGCATTTAGTAGTACCTTGTTGCCAAAAATTCAACACAAGAAAGTAATCAGATACTTTACCATTTAACAAACTAATTAAATGATACTAGTATCCGATAGTCCAGATGAAAAAGAATTATATTAAACCATTTGTTCTAATAGTCAGACTTAGAAATGATATATACAGATAAAGGAAAAGCCAAAAAGATGGAAATGAGATGACGCCAGAAGAGACAGACTTTTCTAATGAAAATACCATAGATGAAAGGTACCTACAAACAAGATGGCAACAACAAGAGCCAGCCAGAGCAACTGGAAGACAGATATCAAAGATGCTTTTTGCTCCTCACCACCAGCGCCAACTCCTACATCAGAAGCCTCAAAATTATAATAAAATGAATTTTCTCTACCATCCATATCTTCTCAAACCTTACCTATGGTACCAATGCCAGCCACGGTGATCCCAATCCAGTCAAAAACATTCATAACTTCCTTGAGATAAAAATGCGAAAAGACAGAAAGAATGGCAAGTCCACATCCCGAAACTGGCTGAACAACAGACACCTAACAAAACACGTTTCCAAAGAGTAAACAGTCAGGGGGGGGTGGGGGGGGGGGGGTCTAAGGTTATCAAAACTAGACATCTCTCAAAAGGCAAAACAATCTTTGAACTTACAGGAGCAAGAGAAAGAGCTCTGAGCATCAACAAAGCCCCAAAAATGTCCATGAGAAAACCTAACGCCCAAGGTTTGTTCACAGCATATGCTCTTATCACCTGCCAACAAATTGATGATAAAAAAAATGTTAGCTTTACCGTAGAAAAGTGATCAAGCATCCGGTTTGAATCACGATATGGATCAAATTGAGATAGAACAAAGCAACCCAGAGTCCCAATACTTTGAAAAAACGAAAAAATTGACTCCGATCAAATACCCCCAAAAGACTAGATTTTTATCTCGAATTCGAATTTCCCAGATGTAAAACGTAAGAGATCCGTCGAAATGAGAATCAGAGATAGCATGCAATCGAAGGCCAAAGCATCAGAGAGAGGACCTTAAGCTTGAGGGAGAGAGGAGGGAGGATGATAGTGCCCTTCTTCTGCAGAACCTTGCCGATGTTGTTACCGGCGGTGGCCGCAAGCGTCAGGCATATCGATTCCCACATTTATCCAATGTTCTACCAAACGCCGGCGAGAGGAGGATCGAAGATGGAGAATTATTATTATTGTTTGCCGATGTCTTACGTTATTACATGCCCATCTCCTCTGTTTTTTATTGTATTAAAATAGTAACTAGATTCTGACCCGCCCTTAAAAAGGTTGGGTATATTTTTTGTTTTACATCTTTTTAGGTCTTTTCAATTGGTAATTTAAATATAGTTCTAATGGCATAAAACATAATAAATAATATTTTAAATAATGATAAAAATAAAAAAAAATAATAGTTGGACCATACTATTATCAATGGATCACACTGCTATTTTAATAGAATAGATTACTAATTATTATGTTTATAGCAATTTTTTATTATATAATGGAGACTATTATGTCACACTATAATATGTCAACAACAACTTCTGAAGAGACTATTTCTTGATTATTAATTTTTTCCTTTTTTTTGGTTTAGTTGGTTTAAGTTATGCAAAACTGCTTAACCTCCATGGCTAGTTGCGTTTTCATAACTTTTTTTTACCAATTTCTTATAAGATATTTCTGTAAATACAAATGACAAGTGCAAAATATATACTGATATATCAAACAAATGTAACTTGCATCGCAAACAAACAATCAAGACCTAGAAACGTGTTTTGGCTTAGATTTTGGTGTTGCCAGACCAATATTTTAATTTAATTTTTTCAAATGAATGATTATTCAACAAAAAAAAAAACATTTGTACAATGTCTGTAACTCTAGCTGAGCGTGTGTGTTTGACAAAAAGAATTTAGATTGAAATCAAAACAAAAGCATGTTTCCATGGCCTTGGTATGTTTTGGAGGCTTGGAGCATCCGCAAGACCAATATTAAGATATGTATGTTCTCCATTAACTCCGATGTTATTATTAGTGTAAAACCAACGACGGAGAGATTGATTCGTCACTCACCGGATGTGATAAGGTTAATTAACACATAAACCCAACCATACTAAAGTCTTTAAATGAAAAAACAAGAATGGTTCATATGTCATGAACTTGCAGCAACACAAGAGACCTTTCAATAATCTAGTTTGAACCATTTTTTTACGGGTGGAAAAGATTCATCCAAGCTTTGTGAAATTCCATAAACTATGTAAACTAATGATCTTTTTTTTTGTTTTTGAACAAAACTAATGATCCTATATAGTTTTGTGGCAATCACACTTACATTGAAGAATATAGCATACACCGAGAGATATAAGAGAACAAAAACATAATTAATTACTTGAAGAAATCAAATAAAAGAAGAAACTCAAAGCGATCTTAAGAAGAAAAAAATAAAAATAAAGAAAATCACCACCAGCCATAGACGACCTGCGTGTACCTATGTTTAAGCCATCTGAAGCTTTTTCTAAAAGAGCCTTTGACTTGGCCTTCAACACTATACATCTTGTAACTCGCCACCCTTTTCTTCCTCTTCAGCTCCGGGTCCGTTATCCCCCAAGATTTCGACCTCCCTATCGATTTTCCCTTCTTCATATCGTACATGTTGCTCTCCGTCGCCGTCCCGTAAGAAGCGCTATAGCTCCTGAAGTCTCCGGTTCCAGGAACGCCGTTGTAAGGCTGGATCTGCATCCCTCCGCACGGTCTTTGACAGCCGTAATCTTCCATTGAAGCCGGCGAGAGTTTTTTCTCTTTGTTTACAGCTCAGAGAATAATAACGCGAGAGCCGTGTCTTTTGAGCTGGTCTCGACTTGACACTCGGACGTTACATAATTCATTCATTTTTAATTTCTTTTCTGGCTGTTTTTTAAATTTGAACAAAGCGAAATGGCATTACTATGATGAATAAAATTTCAATAAGTACCTAATTGTGCTAGATGAATTATTGGCCTCGAATTATTATCCGAGCTACGATCCAGGCTCCGAAAATTTGGATATCCAAAAGGGACGGATCTGAATTCGGATAATAAAATGTTGGATCCATCAAAACCGAATCTGGATCATGATATCTTGATTTTTAGTCACGATATCCAAATCCGTAATTTTTTCGATAATTATTTCAAAAATAGTAATATTTATATATATAATTAATTTTATTTATTATATAATAATTTTATAATAGTATATATAAATTTTATATAAGTTTTGTAATAGTATATACATAAATGATTAAAAATATTATATGCATTTTTATTTTTAAATTATTGTTAATGTTTTAATATATTTAAATATTATTTATTATTAATTTTAAGGATCCAAATTTGGATCACATATCCGCTGGATATTATAATTTTTAGAAGGATATTCGGCATTTGGATATCCGGATAAAGATAATAAAAATATGGATCCGATCCAGATACTTTAAAATTCTTCGGATATCCGATCCGTTCCAGGTCTACATTGAAATATAAAAAAAAAATGTCTCCGTGAATAGATTACTCATAAATAAACAAGGGATTTGTTTTCTTTTAAAATATAGCTGACCATTGATTGATGTGAAGAAACGGTCAATGAGCAAGTTGTGCGTAATAATGTTTGGTGTTCAGTATTCACATATTCGTGTGTGGGAACGTGACTACCAGCAAACATACAAAGGGCCATACACGCCTTTAATCAATAGCTTAATTTTCCACGAGCTATCATTTTCCCACATGAACAGTAGATTAATTAATTTAATCTATATAAAAAAAATTGGGTCGAATTTTATAAATTATTATTATCAGAAAGTTATTATTAACAAATATATTTCATATCTCTTTTTATGCTAGCTAGGAGCTTTATATAACACCAAACGGGGGCAAACTTTCATGAGGGCTTAATATGTAATTTATTATGTTCTGACACTACACTAAAACTTAACTTTTTACTGTTATAGGTATTTTCCTAATTTCATATTTCTTTATGGGTTTTGGCCTAATTCACTCTAAAAAAAATTGGGTCGAATTTTATAAATTATTATTATCAGAAAGTTTGGTGATAAGAAAAATCAATAACTAGTTTAACGTCTTACACATAAAAAGGCGAATCCCTGCTAAAGGTAAGCACGGTCCAAAAGTAATCTGAGCCCAAGCCCACAGACTCCTTAGCATTACCGGTAGACTACGAAACCGGGAAACGTATAAGCCATATTACGGAGAATCGAATCGAATTTTTAAATGAAAGATCTGAAGGGATAAATGATGACGATGACCAGCGTGGTTCTGTTGTCCACTTACGATGTGGGGGATGGTCGGAAAATTCCTATCGACCACGTGTCTACGCAGGGGCTCTCCACGTGATTCCCACGCCGAAAGCGGTGGTTTTCAGCACCGGAGGAGAGAATCTTAACAGTACTAATACTAATATATCCTCTTAATTCTTTTTGATCGATCAAAAATATTCATCTCTATCACCACCATACATTTTTATGTCAAAAAGCTTCTTTTTTTTTAATTAGTACAGTCATTTGTCGACCCACGATTACGAACATGGCTTCTTGATCTCTAACACCAAGGCAATACTTATAAAAAAATTAAACTAAAAACAAAGGCAATGCATGTTTAGCAAAAAAAAAAAAAAAAAAAGGCAATACTGATATATATATGTTTTATTATTATTATACATATCATACTACACAATGTAATGCACTAATGCATGTTTAGTTTTTGATATTTTCTAGTACATAGAACATCCATAATTAACTATCGACTTTTCACTATAAATGTGATTTTATCAGTGATTAGTGGTAAACTGGTAATCGATTTTGATTAAACAGATGAAGTCATTGCAAGACAGTTGCTTTGCTTATACTTGTACTAGTTGAATTCTTTTGTTTACTCTTGTCTTCTTTTCCACTCAGTTCAGGTCTCCATATGTTTTCGGTATCAGTCCAAAGTGTCTAAAAGCATTTTATTTTCTTTAGGTTCCTTTTTCCCCTTGCGTTGATGCGTCAACTTCAAGCAACACCGAAGCTATAATGGCTCCAAACTAGAAGTCAAAGTGAATATGTCCCTCAAAAGTCTTATCGTATGATATATATTATACAGACTGATCACATAGATTTGCCACTAGAGGGATATATACGAATGAGCCCCATACAGACGTTATTAATTTTAATATTAAAACATAATATACACATCAGGTATTTTAATTTCCGTTTTACTTGTAAAGTTGAATACGCGTTTTAGCTTCAAAGATCTTGACCATTTAAGCTGACAAGTGAAAAAAACTTGGGTTTTGCTTTAACGGTCTAAATACACATCAACACATAAATATTTCTTCATCACAAATTATGAGGTAAATTCACCGCTCAGGGGACTTAGTAACTAAGCCTATCAGTCACTTAAAATGCGATGAAGATCACTAAGTCCATCTAGTCGGTAAGCGACAACACTACAAGAAAACAGCAAGGATATTGAGGAAAAAAATTGTCGGAATTTCGTCGGAATAACGTTATTCCGACGACATACCGACGAAACAAGTCCTCGGAAATAATTCCTCGGAATTTCTTCTTTCCTCGGAAATCCCTCGGAATTTTCCGACGGAATTCCGAGGAAACAAATTTCCGAGAAAATTCCGAGGATCACTAGTTTGTCGGAAATCTCCTCGGAATATACCGAGGGAGAACTTCGTCGGGATATTTCCTCGGAAGTTCATCGATCGATGCGTTTTTGGACATATATCCATCGATCGATCTGTTTATAAAAAAACGTTCGGAATATACCGAGGGACATCTTCCTCGGAATATTCCGAGGAACTTGTCCCTCGGTATATTCCGAGGAAAGGTGTCCCTCGGTATATTCCGAGGAAAGGTGTCCCTCGGTATATTCCGAGGAAGATGTCCCTCGGTATATTCCGAACGTTTTTTATAAACAGATCGATAGATGGATATATGTCCAAAAACGCATTGATCGATCGAGTAAAAAATATAATTAATTTCCGCGGAATGTAAAAAATATTAATTTTAAAAAAAAAATAAAAATTTTGAAATTTAAATTCGAAAATATAAAATTGAAATCATATTAATTAATATTCAAAGGTTCACAAATAAAAATAAAACATTCCGAGTTTTTGGAAAAAGAAAAAAAACTACGGGTCTGGCACGTCCGGGAACACCTCGTTCGGGTACATCATCTGCATCATCTCCATCATTTGCTGGTTCAGCCTCCTCTGTGCCTCATAGCCCGCCTGTTGACCCGCCATCTGGGTCTCCAACAAAGATATGCGATCATCCTTGTCCTTCAAGGATGCTGTCGAGGCCGGGTCTGATCATCATAAGACCTATAAATTAAAAAAATATATTTAATAAATACAAAAATATATAAATTAATTTTTTTTTTAAAAAAAAATCCCAAATAATTTAATCAAAAAAAATATTTATAGATATTAAAAATATTTAATAAATATATAAAAATAGTTCTAATAAACAAAAAATAGTTTTAATAAATAAAAAATAGTTTAATAATTACAAAAAATAGTTTTAATAATACATATATATATTAAAAATATTTTTAAATCCCAAATAATAGTTTTTAATCACAAAATAAGTTTTATAGATATTAAAAATGTTTTGTAAAATCCAAAAAATCGAATTTATATACAAAAAAGATTTTGTAAAATCCAAAAAATCGAATTTATATAGAAAAATCGTTTTGTAAAATACAAAAATCGATTTTATATACAAAAATCGATTTTATAAATACAAAAAAAAATAAAAAAAAAATAAAAAAATTCTAAATCAATTCAACAAAACAAATTATTCAACCAAATCACAATTCTAAACCTATTATACAACCAAATCACAATCCTAACCAATCACCCAAACAAAAATTTATCAAAACTAAACAAAAACCTAACAAATAGAACCTAAGAGAGTGGGATAGGGTCCTTACATGATTTGTGTAAAAGAAGGGGGAGATCGCCGGAGATATCGTCGGATTTCAGGGGGAAATCGCCGGAGAGAAGAGAGGAGTCGCGCAGAGGAAGAAGAGAGAAATTGGAAAGAAGAAGGGGCTCGTGGTTATAAAACCTAGGGTCCGGCGGACATTATCCGTCGGAATTCCGTCGGAATTCTAATTTCAATTTTCGCGAAATATTTGCCCGGTAAAATGAAAGTATTCCGAGGAAATACCGAGGAACTAGTGTTTGGGGTTTCAAAACATCAATTTTTTTTGCCGTATTTCATTTCTTATACAAATGTAATGCATACCATTGAAGATTCTTTGTATAGATGAGCATAAATCATGAAATAACAAATTTCAAAACTAATTGAAAGTATTCCCTTTACCGTTCATTAAAAGGTATAAATGTTTCTCTTATGTTGTGGGATTTCGTTCATACAATCGGAAAAGTGTTAATTATACGGTAAGGAACAAATTTTTGACTTCATAATGAACGTAAGACACTTAATAAGGGTTATATAGGTGTTATTCAAACCGCAAAACGTTGTTTTCGGTTTAAAAACCCTATTTCCTCGGAATTTCCTCGAATTATTCCGAGGGAATTCCGAAGAAACCCTTTTCTTCCTCGGAATTCCGTCGGAATATTCCGAGAAAATTCCGAGGAACTAGTGTCTGGGGTTTCAATACGTCAATTTTTTTTTTAAACGGATCGATCGATGGATATATGTACCAAAACGCATCGATCGATAGAGTATATCAGGTGTTCCTCGGAATTTCCTCGGCATATTCCGAGGCTTTTCCGAGGATACAGGGTTTGGGGTAACAATGTGATCGATCGAGAACAAAATCTCGTACGTTTTTTTATAAACGGATCGATCGATGTATATATATTCAAAAACGCATCGATCGATCACTAAGATGGACCAAAGCGTAACAATGTGATCGATCGATTAGATTATCCCATCGATCGATCGAGAATCTCAAGCGTTCCTCGGAATGTCCTCGGAAAATCTTGTAAGTTTTTTTATAAACGGATCGATCGATGGATATATGTCCGAAAACGCATCGATCGATCACTAAGATGGACCAAAGCGTAACAATGTGGTCGATCGATTAGATTATCACATCGATCGATCGAGAATCTCAAGCGTTCCTCGGAATGTCCTCGGAAAATCTTGTAAGTTTTTTTATAAACGGATCGATCGATGGATATATGTCCGAAAACGCATCGATCGATCACTAAGATGGACCAAAGAGTAACAATGTGATCAATCGATTAGATTATCCCATCGATGGAGGATGACATATTTTTTATGAATCAAATTCGTGTGTAAATAGAGTAAGAGGGAGGATGAAGATATGGAGTGAATGAAGAGGAAGATGACTGCTTGTATTTATAGTTTAAATCCTGCCGACAGACCGAGAAAATTCCGACGGAATTCCGACGCCAACGGCTAGTTCGTCGGAATTTCCTCGGAATTTTGTAAAATCCTCCAACGGCTCTCCAACGGCTATAATATTTCCTTGGAATTCATCGGTTTTTTCCGAGGAACACATTTTTCCTCGGAATATTCTGACGGATTGATATTTCCTCGGAATTCCGTCGGTATATTCCGAGGAAATTCCGAGGAAATCAAATTTTGTGTTTCCTCGGAATTTTCTCGGAAATTCCTCGGGATATTCCGAGGATTTCATTTTCCGTCGGAATGTCCGTCAGAATACCGCTGTTTTCTTGTAGTGCAAGTATAATGCTATATAAATAAAATTATTAAAATGTGTAACAAAACCTGAAAAATCAAATACTAATTTATAACTTATGGTTCTATTGTGTGTGGTTTTCCCAAAAAGGAAACTTGTTAAGGAAGGAGGAATCATATGCGCATTCCCATATTCGGAATTATTAGCTAAGATTGATTGTTTTTTTTGTAGTAGTATATATCGTCCTTCATCCTGACAGGAAAAAGACCAACTATCTCATACTCTGAACCTGGTTGTACTTGTACGCACCAATGCTTCACGCAGCAGGTCAGGTGTCATCATTAGTTCATTACATGTTCACATTCTCAGCAGATCTCATCTCGCCGTGGTTTTGGATATAGAAAAAGTTAAAGTAGGAGATAGCAATTTGTGGGAAAATTAGTTGAACAACTAGAACATTAAGAAAAATAGAAAATGTTTATCAAAAAAATAAAATGGTTATAAAATAAGAAAAAAAGATAAAAGGATTACAAAATTCTAACCCAAAACTAATTTTTAACATGCTCATTATTTACATTTTGTGTTGACTTTACTCTCGTTCTTTACCATAGAAGTCATGTAAAAACTAATATAATACATGTGGTATTACATGTTGTATAACAATGACATACAAATATATGTTTCGATGGAAGATTCTTGAAACTTATCAATATAATTTGTGATGGAATTAAATACGTATTGATGGAGGAAGTTTCATTGAAATAGAGCATGTCATACATATTAAAATGTTTTGAAAAAAGCATGCATGCTTTAAGATGCTTTAGAGCCGTATTGAATATTTGGCTGTGGGTGTACTTTTTCATGATGAGTCTCTGTTGATTTGTAATTGGTCGGTCCAGTTTTATATTCTATTAAATCATTAAAAAAACAAAAGTCATAATATGCTTTTCGCTAGCAAAAATTCTCAAACTAATCTATTCATAATAAGAGAATTAAACTTCATCCAATGTTTTTTTGTTTGACAAACTTCAGCTATATTTTATTCCAAAGTGTTTGGACCACATTAGTTGTAAATAAGCACTATTAAGTGATATGTTGTTCACACTAAACATTTTGGAAAATTTAGGGAAATATCTGCACTCTTATTTCATTTCTTATTTTAAAATAAGGTTTGGAAAAAAATTCCTCTAACTCTACTTTTTTTGTTTTATAACAGATAAAGTAAATTACTTTGAAATAGAATAAATATCTTGTTCTTATTTATTACTACATTTTTATTTTCAAAATAAGAATGAAACTGAATTACATTGTGTAATTATTTATTTTAAAAGTAATATATTGAAAATGCTCTAACTCGTCACTAAAAATATATATTATTCTGTATTCAAAATCATATGTACATAAATGACGATGTTATATGTATTGACAATATATAAAATATAAACCAATGAGATATCAATGTAAAATAATGATAAATTTTATAAAGGGTTTGCCTTTTAATTTGATTAGCAAAAGAGAAGGTGACATCGAAAACATCAAGTAGTAAGTCGGCATCTTAGTAGATAGCCATTCACGTGGTTGGAAAACCGAACAATCTTTATCAATAATTCATGAGAGAAGATTTGAGTTTTTTTCTTTTTCTCTCTTTGTTTTTATAGCATTCTCTTTCTAACCATTTGGCTATAAAAAGGCCCGACAGGTCTCAGTTTCTTCCCACATCCAAAGATAGAGAGATGTAAGGTATAGTCTTAAATCCCTGATAGAACAATGATATATAACTATATGATCTTTAAAGTTATATTAGTTATACATATATATGTATATATTAGACATATGTGTGTGCATATGAAGGTAGATTTGTCAGTTGAATTGATTGTTCTCGACAAGCCAAGGTTTTTGAGTCTGGTCACATGCTCTCTCTTCCATCGAAGGTAAGAGGAGGTGACAGAAGAGAGTGAGCACACATGGTGGCTTTCTTGCATGTTTTTTTCAAAATTAGGGTTTCATGCTTGAAGCTATGTGTGCTTACTCTCTCTCTGTCACCCCTTCTCTCTCTTTTCTTTTGAAAATGGTTAATTTTGTTTGGTAAAAGATCTATATTTGGTTTGATTATTTTAAGGTTCTATGCTTAGTTATACTAACATCAAATGGATAAAAGTAATTTGAGGTATCTAAGCGTAGGTAGCTCTTGTGGAAGGTTTAATCCTGCTCCTAAGCAGCAAACCTGGAACTTTGTTGGGGAACTGGATTATCAATAACTGGTTCCTGACCAAAAGACTGTGCAAAAGATGGAAATTTTTTGATTAACAAAAAGGTAATGATATGAGAGGTTTGCAACTAGATCTGGATTTAATTATTTAACTATATATATTACATTTATATAGATCAAATATTTTTGTTTCATGATTATAATATATGAGAATTTCCATTTTTAATATAATACAGCTGGACTTGAACAAATGCCTCTGTTCGATTTATGCGGCCAATCAAATCTGATACACACTATCACCTGATAAAAAAAGAAAGAGAGGACTGTGAAAACTGTGAGAACCTTGTGTGACGATCGGGAATGTCGTGCTGCGAGTTTGTTTTTCATTTTTCATAGACAATATGGATTAGTTAGCTAGTTATATGAATGGGGATTTAAGATAGTTTATCGCTTGTAAGTAAGGGATATTTTTATCAATTAGGGTTCGTCAGTTGTCATCCCCTATTCGTTCAAAAATATACAAGATCGTGTATCTATTTGGCTAATGTCCTGTCCAGTCATTTATTTCATGTGTAATTTACACAAATTACCACTAAAATTAAAAATATTCATATGATTTTCATTAATGGTATTTTAGTGTTTGTCACCCCTAATTACATCAAAATTGTGACACATAAACATATCATATACAACTTGCTTTCACATTGATTAACCAGAGTTTAATTAAAAGTTTAAAACCAGATATTGATAGATGTACATGGTCCAAAACAGGGAGGTGAAGAAGGAGTATGATATAAAAACATCATCATCTATTTAATTGAATCGTTTGAAAGTCATTACAATATTTAGTCGTCAAGTTTCTCGGGTGAACAAAGGCAAATAAAATTACTACAAGCGAAGACACGTTTGTCCACCAGCTTACATTCATGTATACATTCATGACAAAAACTAACTATTTCTCCCCTATGACTTTCAGGGGTGTTCAAACGATCGTCATATGTAAACTGATCTTCTCTCTCAAAATCAATTTGAGGACTTTGTGCAGAATTGGAAGAAGGTGGTTTCTCTTTTGAATTAGATTTTCCCATAATATTTGATGCATCTATAAAAAAATCATCAAAAGATATAGTGAACAACACATCATGTTTATTACTAAAGCGTATATATACTTATTTATCCTAAGTAAATGAGTATAACTTACATGATGAAAAGATAATTAGAAAAACGAAAAACAAAACTCTCGTCATTTGTCCTTTTCTTGCAGTGATGGGTTGTGGAGTCATTAAAGTTGGATAATATCATACTTATAGGTTTCTTATTTGATACAAAACAGCTTGATGTCAACAGCAAAAGAGTGATAAAAGAGTTTAATATTGGAGTTAGAAAACTATACTATTTAATGTGAATGTGTCGTAACGGTGTCGTAACAATATGTATAAATAATGTAACGGCGTCTTGGAATACCATCCCAAACTGGATACGTAACATAGGAGGAACAGAGAGATAACGTTTGAATAAATCAATAGATTCATCTTGGTTAGGCTACGAGAAGTGGAACATTAACATATGAACCATTGCATTTTTGTTCAATATATACTTTTAATCCGAGAGCCAGAAAGGTGGAAGTATTATGTTACAGATACATATATAATATTGACAAATTTATATCTTAGTTTAAACCATCTCTGGATGGCACTTCACTTACCACTTTTTTCTTGAGAAGCAAGCAATCTCTCTCTCATAGAAGTCTTCAAATAATTAAGAAATGTATATGATCTTCAGACCCAGCTGCTAATTCTGGCTTCCTAATGAATAATACGGCATATTCAAAGCTTAAGCAATAAGGTTTTAGCAAATATAAAGATTGTGTTTAGTATTAATATGTATCATAACATACCTGACTCATTGTCCAAGCCCAAGTTTCTTAACCTGACAAGCTCTGGAACTATATCTTTTCCAAGATCTGGTCTATCTCTCTTCCTTAGCTCTGAACATTTCAGACACAGCTTAGCAAAATTTATAGCTTCTTCAACCGGCCAATCAGTCACAACCGGGTCAAGCATATCCTTGAAAGTTCCTTTCTCAATAGCCATCGACACATGATGAGCCAGACCCATAGGATTCTTAGCAGTAATGATCTGAAGCAGCATTATCCCTAACGAATATATATCTGACTTCGTGGTTAACTTCCCCGTTTGCTGGTACTCAGGGTCTATGTAACAGAACGTTCCTGCTGCAGATGTCATGTGGTATTGTGTGACGTTATTAGCCACCGAAGCAGGGACTAACCGAGCTAGTCCAACGTCACTGATCTTGCTTACGTAGTTTCTATCTAAGAGTATATTAGCAGGTTTTAGGTCACGGTGAACGAGAGGCTCTGGCTTTGTTTGGTGAAGGAAGGAGAGTGCAGTAGCGATCTCCGCCGCTATTTGAAACCTTTTCCTCCAAGAAAGAGGCGGCGAGTTTCCTCTACGGAAGAGTCTGTCCTCTAAGCTCCCATTCTCCATGAACTCATACACCAAGCATCCATACTCAGGACACGCACCGAGGAGAAGAACCATGTGAGGATGTCTAATGCAACTCAGAACCTCGACTTCTTGCTGAAACTGTTTCTTTCCTTGAGCAGCATCAGGTCTCAAGACTTTGATAGCGACAGGAGTGTGATCAAGTGTGCCTTTATAAACCGGTCCGTATCCTCCTTCTCCTACTTTCATGTTGCTTGCGAATCTGTCGGTAGCTTCTTCGATCTCTTCTATAGAGTATTTTCTGTACCGGACATCGTTCTGTCCCAAAGCAGTAAGCGCACGGTCTTTCTCCTGAGATTCTCTTCTTGCTTTCATCTCTGCTTGCTTCCTTCTTTGTCCTTCTAGCTCTGCCATTCTCTGTGCTTTCTCAGCTGCTTCCATTGCAGCTTTGCACTTGGCCTTCTCCATCTCTGCAACAGCTAGGGCTGCCTCTTCAGCACTCCTAGCTTCCTCAAATCTTCTAGCTTCTTCCTTTTTCCACATGTTGAGCTCATTTGCCTAGAGAAACATAAAGTATTAACAGGGTCGGATTTAGACTAAGCCCAATGAAACATTGACCTTGGTCCCAAAATTTATGCAGATTTTTTATATATACATAAATCCACAAATTATGGAAAAAAAAATTATAAAAGTTCTTAAGAAATGTTTATGGTCCCCAAATTTTCAAATTCGGTCATGATCGTATAAGATGGAGCAAAAAAACATTCTTATCAAGACATCAACTAGCTTTGCTTCACAGTAATATTTCTTACCGTCTTTTTGGCATTAAGTGCTTCCTTGCAAGCTGAGCTGTACATGTCCATGGTTTGCCTGAGTTCAAGCTTTAACCTTTTCATCTCAGCTTCAATATCTCTCTGCATATAACCATCCAACCATTTAGTGCATACTAATGTTACATCTTAAACAAAGTATTGCTTTAGTGTTAACATACAGTTGATTGTGAAGCTGATTCATCAGAAGAGCCAGATGCACCAATGAAATCATAATTCTGAGCACTTAGATCAACCGAACCCATCATGAGAGATCCACCATCCGATTCATCAGAAAACGAGTTACGTCCCACAGGGTTCCTTTGCCCATTTGCCTGCTTAAAATCATAATTAAAGTCCAATGATCCATTTGCAGCGCTTCTGCGCCTTTCCCTCATGGCATTGAATCCATTATCATTATGATACCTCTCTGGAGTTGTGTTTCTTGAATTACGCTGGCCCCTATAATGTATCAAAAAACAAAATTTTAAAGCCTTTTCGATTGACCAAAACAGAAATAATGTTGGTTTTGTTATAATACCTAGGCAAGGGATCTTGGTCAGGGTCAGGTAGATTTTGGAGATGAAATGCGGATGATGGTTCACGAGGTGGGACAAGCGTATTGGTGATAGGTCTTTGAGCTGCTCGTGAAGACTGAACTTTGCCTTTGGAGATGACGTAGATGGAACAAAACTCAGGCGTTGATTTCAGAATGGAAGCAGCAACGTCATGGGATTTAGTGAACTTGAGAGATCTAGCGAATGGGTTCTTTGAGGATGATGCTGATCCCACCACGATGTTGTTCACAAGGTTGTTGTTAACGTAATCGAGTATTGCTCTCGCAACGTCGGTATCTTCTAGAATAACCTCCATCATTGAAATCTAATAAACACATGCATGCGCAACGCAAAGAAAGACAATATCAACTACGAACGTACGTATACGGTTTGAATGCATGGGAATGAGATAGAGAGAAAGGGACATTTATTTACCCCTTTTCGCGCGCAATAACCTCTGTACGGAACAAAAAGCTGATTCAATTCATCGTCTCCATCTGCAACAAACGTTTCTTGATGAGTTATACAACTTAGAGGAAATAATTATTTTTATTATTAAACAATATTTGGGGATTAATAAATATAAAAAAACTGAGGAGAAGATACCTACGGTTTGAACTTTTAAGACGAACATGGACAAGAATCATGTTAGGGTTGTTGATCATATTGAAGAGATGATCGGCGGCCCAGCGAACGGCGTAGTGACTGTTCTTGTCTTTGTCAATGGCGACCACCGTCGAATTAGCTGGCGCGTGCCCATCTTCCGATGAGTAACGAGCCATTATTATCAATCAAGAGAAAATAATTCCGATAGTCCCAACAAAACTATTAAATAAGGTAATAAATAATATATTATAATATATTAATATGTCACCAGACGTAGTGTCTGGGAACAGACAAGAAGAGAAGACGAGAAAGAAGATGGTAGCTAACTTTCTTTCTCCCCTGGTCTAACTTTCTCTCCTCTCGTCTTCTCTGTTTCAATGGCTGTTTGCTGGAAGATTGATTAACAAACTTCTTCCTTACAACAATATCAGAGAAAATACCGGGAGCCAATATTTATTATCAACCATTGTTTTTAAAGTTTCCTTTTTAAGGTGGTGGTTCTCTTTTTCTCCCTAACTTTTTGTGGGTTTTTTTTTCAAAATTATAGAATGCAAAAAATTTCTCTCTTTAGTACGGGTTTTCAGTTCTTTTTTATACTATTAAAAATACAACAAACAATTTTTGAAATTATAACAAGAAACATTTATTGTTTTAGTTATAAGTTAAAACAAACTCCAAGATCTTAATTAAGGCATTAATATAGGAAAAACATATCTTATCTCGCCGGTCGGTCTGCATCTGATCGGTGGATCCCGACATGATTGGAGAGCCGCTAGCTGAGTATGAACCACTAGACAAATGAGTGATGCCTCAAAACTAGCAACAATATGAAATGGTTATCGTTTTGCAACGAAGTAGCATACACATGTTTCTGAAGCACTACCATAGCACAAAAGGGTAAAAACCCAACCAAGCTAGTGCTCTATCTCACATTACAAAATACCAGATAATGAATTCTCATTGAGCTATTATACATTCTTGCTCATAGTATGTATATATAATATATCATATAAGTTCCCTCTATTGTTACAGTTGTGACCTAAAAGGTACAATACAATATGCATAAACCAAAGAATCAGAGTGAGTTCTGTTTAGCTTATTGGAGGAGAAACTATAAGTACATTTTCCATAATCATAAGTTATAGGAAAGAAGTACCCGCGAGTCCATGATGCAATAGATTATGTGAGATAGTATCTCTCGCCTTCATCGCATTAACCGATCTCAACGCGTTTTCAGGCAAAACCACATCATCAACCACTTCAACCATCAGCTCCGGCTCCATCCTCTCCCCTCTGATCTCACATATGTTGTGTAACACACAGCACGCGCCCAAGACCGTAGGCAAATCTTGCAGCTTCACTTCAGTCCGCTTCTGCAGACACGCCCACCGTCCTTTCAACCTCCCAAACGCTTCCTTAGATACTCTCTGCACCTCGCTCATCTTCTCGTTAAACGCGTGCTGCGTCCAAGTCAAATTCTGCTGCGTGTAAGGAACCAAGACCCAGTCTAACAACGGGTGACCGGCCCCACCAGCGACCCACAAACCTTTCAAAAGACCTCCGTTGTTAGCTCTTTGATACAACAACGACTTCTCCAACACCTTATCATCAGGCATTGACCCGGGCCATCCTATACACAAGTCAGTAAACACGCCGTTTGGGTTCACAACGGCTTGGATTGTGATCGAGTACGAAGTCTTTTGGTTCCTCTCGGTATGTCTCTTGTTGAAATAAGAAGCTACACTGATCTTAGGAGCTATGATCGGAATGTGAGTGGTATACATAGACCCAACAACGTTCGGTATACCCGAAATCGATTCGTATGTTTCTCTAATGTTTCTTAGAGACTCATCATCAGGCCATTGAAGGTACTTAGGCATTAGAACTTCTTTAATCGCTTTACATACCTCGAGGACGAGCTTGTGGCACGTGGAGATTCCTAAACCGAACTTCTTGGAGACGAGACGGAGCGGCTCCCCCGTGGCTAACCTCCAAACGCAAACCGCGACTCGCTGCCGCACGGGAATCGCGTTTCTCAACGCGGTGTCTTCTTTCGCGACCGCCGCGTTCAGCTCCTCGCAGATTAACTCGAACGTCGATTTGGACATTCGAAACGCTTTTTTGAAATCGGCTTCCGGATAATCCGAGCGGTTACACTCTTCCCACCACGCTCGGCTTCGATCTTTCACCCATAACCGCCTCTGCTGACCCGCACCGGGAACCGAACCGGATCCGGTTATCTCGCTCCCCTCGGCCTCTGTCTCCGTGACGGCGGCGGAGACGGAAGCGACGACGGCGCGTGAGGCGCGTGACTTCTTCCGATTGATATCGACGGCGTCGGCGTAGTGATCGGTGAGATCGGAGTAGTGATCGGACATGGTTCTGGCTCGTTTCCGGTAATTGGACTGGAGCTCGGACATTTCGCGGCGGGAAGCGGCGTTTTGAGCTTCCTGGTTCTGCTTCTCGTGCTCCTCCATCAGGAGCAAGGAAGTGAAGAAACCCTTGAGGTTGTTTTTGGTTTCGTGGGACGACGTCGTTTGAGTCTGGCTACCTACCTCGGCGTCGAAGACATTACAGACTTCTTCTTTTTCTTCTTCCTCGTCGTCTCTGTTTTCTTCGATTCCTTTCCGGAAAACGACGGAGGAGGCGGCTTTCATCGACGTCGTGTTCGTTTAGTGAGTTTTGTTTCGGACAAAAGTGTCTTCACTCTGGATTGGAAGAGAAGATATCTTTCCTTTGGTTGATAAATAGATCATCTCAAGACAAGACTTTGAAACTTGTGGGATGTGTGTGTGAACACGCAAGTTTGACTTTTAGTACGCCACCTCTTTTTCTTTTCCAATATTATTTATTGGTATTACTCATTTTTATTCTTCTTTTGTTACGTTCTTTAGTTGTTTTAGATATTAGTTTATACAGAAAAAGGCAGAAGCATTGTTTTTTTGGTGATTCAAATTCTGAAGCAAACTATGTGAAACCTGTTTTAAAAAAAAAAAATTTAAAAAAACTGAAGCAATTACTTGTGTAGACTCGTAATTTTAAAAATGTAAATGATAAATTAAAAACTCATACTAGGCTCGGTTGTATGTAGTTAATAAAATTAGGAATATACAAACAAGCCCGTTGGAAATTTGAAACTAAAGTAATTAGTTGCCAAAATAATAGTTGTAGTTTGTGAAGACTGGTTATCAAAATATAGTCTAGTGAATAAATAAATACATCTATATATCTATGTTCTCCCCCTTCGCTGCATGAATCACTATGCCGTGCTACTAAACAATGCTATAGAGAAGTTGATGCCATTATCAATTCATATGTTCTGCTACTTGCCAATGTGAACGAACTATTTTCGTAAATGGTAGTTGCAATTTTCTAATCTCTTCATAACAATATTGTTTACGTTATTTCTAGATTCAGATAGTTTGTGATATCATCGTATTGTGTTCCCAACTATCCCATTTTGATAGTCTATGCTGATTGCTGAGGTGAGGAACGATAAAAGAACGAGTCTTCTCTCGTTCAGATATGTAACATTCGGTTTGGGAAAAGACGAGTCTTCTCTCCACCACTTTTATTATTATTTTGTTTAACTTTTGTCAACAACATTTTATAAACGTTGTTATATACTTGTGGAGTGGATGTTCACACACGTATCCTATATACGAACCGGATAATGTTTAATTTATATTTTTGTTCAACAATAATGATTTATTTATAATATTAAGATCTTAAATGATTGTACCGAGAAGCTAAGAAAGCAGTGTGAACGCGTTAAGGAAGTATCGGACATTGGTGACTGTTATATTTGGCGGTGCGGCACGTTAGGTAGCAGATGGAGACTTTTTGGTCCCGCGCCTTTGTTTTTCTTTTTTCTCTTTATGCGTCTAATCTAGACCATTTTTTAGGCAAAAAAACTAGAACTAAAGAACAAAACCGAAACAAAATACCCGAAAACAAAACCTTCAAATACCCAAACAGTTCTTATATTTTTATATCTAAAATAACTGATCTGAACCGAAAGCGAACCGAAAACCGAACGGATACCTAAATATATAAAATAATATATACATATAACCTAACTAAATATATATTTTTAATTTAAAAATCTAGTGTCCAAAAAATATTTGAATATAACTAAATTATTAGAAAATATCTGAATTATCCGAAAGTATCCAGATAATTTTATTCGAAATATCTAAAATAATCCAAAATATCCAATTTTTAATCTAAATCATCCTATTATTTGATATTTTATCCTAAATAACCGATATATTATCCGAACTACCGAATCCGAACCAGAACTAAATGAGAACCAATTTTTTCCTGATATTTTATGGTTCTTAGTTTTACTATCCGAGCCGAACCGAACCGAACCAAATTCGGAATTATCCGAACCAAACCGAAAATAAGCCTGGTAGTAAATGGATCCTCTAACCCCCTACTCGAAATCCGAAATACCTGAATCGAACTGATACCCGAAATCCTTAGGCCTAAATTTCATTTTTGTGTTTGATGCATCACTCTAATGTAGCGTCTGAATACAACATTTAAATATTGCATACAGATTTCCATTTTTATATTTAGTATTTGCATTTAAATGCAATATCTAGCTGATAAATTGTTTGGTTTTTGATTTTATATAGCATTTGAATACTATTAGTTAAAAGACTAAAAAGCCATCATTTTTATTCTAAATAATAAATTTATTAAAATATTAAAATAAATATATCTAAAATTAATTTTCCATTTTTTGCGGGAACGATATTTTACCGATTTTAACGGAAAACTTAACTTTGCTATTTTGATGGAAACCATACAATTTTGTAGAAAATGTGATTCTCCGATTTTGACAGAAAAATGTGAATTTTTTATTTTTGCGGGAAAACACGATTTTTTGATTTTGGTGAGAAAACGTAAGTTTCCAGTTTTAACGGTCCCAAAATTTTCTGATTTCAGTGGAAAACACAATTTATGGTTTTGGCGGAAAACACAATTTTACAGTTTTAGCGGAAAAATGCAATTTTTCGATTTTGGTGGAAAACACAATTTTCGGTTTTGGTAGAAAACACGATTTTCTGGTTTTAGTGGGTGAACACGATTTTCCAGTTTTGGCGGAAAAATATACATATTTTTTTTTGACAAGAAAACACGATTTTCCGGTTTTTACGAAAAAAGTGGGTTTCGGGTTTTGGTGTGTTTTCCGGTTTTGACGAAAAACACGAGTTTACGGTTTTAGTTAGAAAACACAGTATTCAGTTTTGGTGGAAAATGCTATTTTCGTTTCGAAAACATGATTTCACAGTTTTGGTAGGATAACACGGTTTTTCTGGTTTTGGCGGGAAACACGGTTTTTCGGTTTTGGCGGATAAATACGTTTTTTTTTGTTTTAGCGAAAAAATACACTTTTCAGATTTTACCAATTGGTTGAACACTTGCTGGAACTATATACTTGTCTCCTGAATATCTAAGCTGTGCAGGTACAACCTAATCTTAACTTCTGTATTTATAATTCTGACTAATCTTTCATTCGCGTAATCTGAAGACAATTGTGTAAATACTATATGTAGATATTTTGGGAATGGAGACCGATGTATATGTGTGATACTAGTAAATCTGAACCTCTTCAGAACTAGACTATTCTTGTTTACGGAAATAATTGACCCCAGAATTGGAAGCCATTACCATCATATGGATGCAGCCGCAAAGATTGTTACACTCATCCAAAAATGCATCAGGGTTGAGTGGAAGAAACGACAGTTAATGCAACAAGCTGTGAATTTTTTTTAAAAAAAAATTGGAGATATTTCAGGTTCATGGAGAAGCCCAAACTAATCTCCAAAAAGGAAGTGCGGCCCACGAATTACGGATTGATTCTCATTCCAGATATTTAAATGTACTGTAACTTAGGCTTATATCTGCGTGGACCACAAGGTGAAGTGTAGTGAGGTGTCTTCGAACCCGGATTCCTTAGCACTCCGAAATGTGAATCTCTATGAATCAATGAGGAAGAAGATAATACTTTTCTTATTTCTTTTCACTTGAGCGGCTATACAATGTGTTCATATCTTTATATACACAAGTAAGAGAAACCCTAAAGCTCACGTTAGCATACTAGAGCATCAGCATCTAAGAAATGGAATCTGTTAAAGGTAAAGAGGTCTTGAGCTGTAGTCTCCCGACCATGAGCTGTTTTCTTCGTATGTTGATGACGACACTGTTTGTTAACGGCTAGTGCAGAAGGTGTTGTGGGCTTGCCACTCTGTTTGTGTGTTTGTGGGTTCGGCCCAATGGTGTGTCCAGAACCTTCTGCACCAGAAAGAGTTTTTGGCTCACATAGTCTAATATTCCCCCTCAAATTTGGAACGGAGGAAGGGAGACGCCAAGTTTGCTGGGTAGCTTGAAGAACGCGTCTTGGCCTAGAGACTTGGTGAACACATCAGCGAGCTGGAGGGATGCTGGAATGTGCTTGACCTCGAGAGCTTTGAGAGCAACACGTTCTCGAACATAATGATAGTCTAAGTCAAAATGTTTTGTCCGTTTATGGAACATGGGATTAGCCGTTAAGCAAACCGCTGAGAGATTGTCACAGAGAAGTAAGGGAGTTCGCTGCTGCTTCAGTCCCATTACCGCAAGAAGATTCTGAAGCCAGACTATCTCGGAAGCTGCAATGGACATTGTCCTATACTCAGCTTCGGTTGACGATTTGGAGATAGTCTCATGACGTTTAGCCGGCCATGAGATGACATTGGACCCGAGCATAGTACAGAAGCCGCCAGTGGAACGTCTTGTCTCTCTGCAGCCGGCCCAATCGCTGTCACTGTAACATAGAAGTGTGGAATCCGTGTTTGCTCGAATTGTGATACCAAGTTGTAGGGTTCCTTTAACATAACGCAAAATCCTCTTGAGAAGAGTATAGTCAGATTGACTTGGAGCATGCATCCGTTGACATATGTAGTTCACCGAGAACTGAAGATCAGGTCTGGTGAGCGTTAGGTACTGTAACTTGCCTGCTAAGCTCCTGAAATGTGACGGATCAGAGAACTGAATGTCTTGACCAGGAACTTTGTCTAGTTTCAGTGGGAGTGGAGTAGGCATAGGAGCACAATCTGACATGCATGCAGTAACAAGAAGATTAGTAGCATATTTTTCTTGGTTCATGAAGAGACCGTCTTGGTGATGATGGACTTGGATACCAAGAAAGTAATGCACTGGACCCATATCTTTCATTCTGAAGACGCTGTTCAACTGAGAAAGCAGACTGTCAAGGAGCTGATTGTTGTTGCCTGTGAGAATCATGTCGTCTACATACAGGAGGAGGTAGATCACGTCTGAGCCTTGATGGTAAATGAACAAGGAAGGGTCAGGGAAGCTACATTTAAAACCAAATTCAAGAAGAAATGAGCTGAACTTATCAAACCAGGCTCTAGGCGCTTGCTTTAAGCCGTAGATAGCCTTCTTTAACTTTCACACATAGTCTGGCTTCTCAGAATCAACGAAGCCTGGAGGTTGTTGCAGATACACTGTCCCTTTCAAATCACCATGCAAGAAGGCGTTTTGAACATCAAGTTGTTTTAGAGCCCATTTCTTTGTTACTGCAACATGAAGAACAACTCTTATAGTAGCAGTTCGAACCACATGACTAAAGGTTTCAATATAGTCTATGCCTTCTTCTTGTTCGTTTCCTTTAGCCACCAGTCTACTCCTTAGTGTGAGAACACTTCCATCTGCATTTCTCTTTGTCTTATACACCCATCTGCTGCCCAATGGGTTTTGATCATCCGCAGGTGGGACTAGCTCAAAGGTTTCTGTTTCCTTCATGTTGTGAATCTCTACTCCCATTGAAGCTGTCCAACCTTTATGTTTCAGGGCAGCTTTAACCGATTTAGGCTCAGCAAACTCATATTTTATAGTGAACAGAGCATATCTTGGATTTGGTTTTACTATTCCTGCTCGAGCTCTTGTAGTCATAGAATGTACTGGAGGAGCTTCCTCTTCTAACTGAACCGGCTCTTCTACCTCAGCCTCATCAACTACAGCTTGTTGATTCTGCTCTTCATCTTCAGAAGCAGACTCATCTTGTACTAACACTGGCTCAGTTTCTTGAATATCACGGCGAGATGGGAGTTCTTCAGGGATGTCTAGATTTGGTGGAGCAGCTTGACTCTTAGGTTGTAAGTATGCTTCTCTCCAGGCATTCAGAAGGGAAGAACTCGAATCTTTATGGAACCTTTGATATTGATCAGCATAAGGAAATGAATTTTCATCAAATAGGACATGCCTACTGATGAAAACTTTTCTTGTTGGTGGGTAGTAGCATCGGTAACCCTTATATTTCTCATTATAGCCAAGGAAAACGCAGGCTAAGGACTTGGGGTCGAGCTTGTTTGTTATATATGGACGTAGTGACGGATAGCACTTGCAACCGAAGACCCGTAGAGCAGTGTACAAAGGTGGAGTTTGATGCAGCATCTCATAAGGGCTCTTCTTGTCAGAGAGAACTGAAGATGGAAGTAGGTTGATTAAGAACACTGCAGTGAAGAAAGCTCCCACCCATAGCTGTTGTGGTACACGTCCATTGTATAACATAGTGATGCCCAACTCGGTGAGATGTCTGTGTTTACGCTCAGCTAACCCATTTTGTTGGGGTGTGAGGACAAGATATCAGTTGTTAGATACCACTTCGAGCAAGATGATGAAGAAACTCTGAGCCAATGAATTCACCTCCTCCATCGCACTGAAACTGCATAATCTTTTGTTGAAACTGATTTTCCACAAGTTGTTGAAACCGAATGAACACAGAATAAAACTCAAACTTCAACTTCAAAGGATAAAACCATGTGAATCTGGTATAATTGTCAATAAGGATAACATAATATTTGAAACCTTGAGTAGACACAACTGGACTAGGACCCCGCAAATCACAATGTATTCTTTCCAAAGGCTGAGTAGACACAAACTCAGAAGATAAAAACGGAAGCTTACAACTCTTCCCAAACTGACAAGCATCACAAACAGACTTTGAGCTTGACTTATTTAAAATGATAGCTTTAGACTGAGATAGAAGCTGAAGAACGTCCTTGTGAGGATGACCAAGCCTTTGATGCCAAATCTCCTCACTGGTGGCCTGCTGTCTTGATGAATAGAAAGCCTGAAACCGAACATCTTTCAGCACATAGAGATCATTATTTATGTGACCTTGTGTTATCACTTGCTTTGTCACCTTGTCCTTAACCAACACAGTGGAATCATCAAATGTAATTTTGCAGGGATAATCAGATGTTAGCTTAGAAACAGATAGTAAGGACTTGGTTATATCTGGACACACTAAAACATCTTGTAAAGGTAATGTACCTTTTGGTGTTTGCAAAGCAATTGATCCCACATGAGTTATTGGAAGATAGTCTCTGTTTCCAACAATAACTTGATCGTTTCCAAGGTAAGGCTCAGCAGACTGAAGTTGTGCTCTATCACTGGTGATATGTGCTGACGCAGCTGAGTCTGGGTACCACTCTTGGCCTGACTGTGATGGATTATCAGAGAGCCTAACCGTAGTGAGAGCATCATGAAGAGTAGCTGGAGACTGATAATCTTGATCAAATCTGTTGTAGCAGCGGGGAGCAGTGTGACCATAGCGACCACATATTTGACACATGGGGCGGAAGGATGAGGTAGATCCTGAGAACTGTTGGTGAAAGCCTCTTCCTCTAGTAGAGTAAGAGCTTCTTCCCCTGTTTCCTCTGTTATTATAGTAGCCACGTCCTCTGTAGTAGTGACCTCTGTCAGAGTGGAACGCGAGATGTGGTGTTGTTTCAGGAGCCTGGTTGTGGACTTGCAGCTTATCATCAAAGTTAACCAGCTTAAACACTGAATCTTCATATCTCATATCTGGAGTTGAGTCCATTGAATGTTCAATGACAGTACATATAGACTCATACTCCTTTCCCAACCCACTCAAGGCTCCATAGATCATCTCTTGATCTGAGACTGGAAACCCTATAGAATCTAACTGGTCGCAAACACTCTTGACTCCACTAAGATACTCAGACATCGGTTTTTGGTTCTTGGACATACCTTGCAGCTTACGCTGAAGGTCAAGCTTTCTCGTTGCTGAGACACGGTTATACTTCTTCGCAAGACTCAGCCAGACCTCATGAGCTGAGTTGAGACCGTAGACAGATCTGAGAGCTTCTTTTGTCATAGAAGCAAACAACCAAGCCATAACTAGCTGGTCTCTACGCATCCACTTGACGAACTCCGGGTTGGCTTCTTCTGTAGCCACATCACCGTTTCGGATTGTGACTGTTGGATTAGGACGAGGAGAAGATCCATTTATGTAACCACGTAGTGACTGACTTGAAAGGAAAGATTCAAACTGTGTCTTCCACAAAAGGTAGTTTGGGGAAGAGAGTTTCAAGGTGACACACTGTGAGATGCTCAGTGACGGAGCAGACAAAGGATCCATGGATTCGGTCATGGCTCTGATAGCATGTGAATCTCTATGAATCAATGAGGAAGAAGATAATACTTTTCTTATTTCTTTTCACTTGAGCGGCTATACAATGTGTTCATATCTTTATATATACAAGTAAGAGAAACCCTAAAGCTTACGTTAGCATACTAGAGCATCAGCATCTAAGAAATGGAATCTGTTAAAGGTAAAGAGGTCTTGAGCTGTAGTCTCCCGACCATGAGCTGTCTTCTTCGTACGTTGATGACGACACTGTTTGTTAACGGCTAGTGCAGAAGGTGTTGTGGGCTTGCCACTCTGTTTGTGTGTTTGTGGGTTCGGTCCAATGGTGTGTCCAGAACCTTCTGCACCAGAAATAGTTTTTGGCTCACATAGTCTAATACGAAACTCGCCTACCATTAGACCACTATTTTGTGGTTAAGCTGTGGATCTTCTTAATTCTATTGTACAGATTTAGTGTTAATGTATAGGGATACTAATATTTGACAATGAAGATAATTAAAAACATAGCAAATTTTCTGTAGTTAAGATTAGCCACACCGAAAATTAAAATATATATTATGACATTGTAAATAATCGTGGATTAGTCACGATTTTTGTCACGTTTATTCATAACCATGTTGCTACAAAATATTAATAGAACAATTGTAACTATTTTTACCATGTTTTATTTTGTAGAAAATCCGTGACATGAATTACCATGTTTCTCATTTCGTAGCTATTTCGTGGTTATAGCCAAAATATCTACTATTGCTAAAATCAAATAATTATATACTAAGTAGAGATCCGTATCAAGAGAATCTTGAAAATAATATAATGTACTTTATATTTTCGTGCATAGTTTAAAGACTCCATTACAGCAACAGCAATCATACGCATATGAGTTTCGAAAAAAATCATACGCATGTAGAGACGTAACACTGAAAAAGAGTTGGATTCTGCATAATATTTTCATCGCAAACTGTTGGACAATGGACCAGGATTGTAACAAATTACATGGGCTAGGAATAATTGATGGGCTATTGTATTGGAGAAGAAATTAGTGGCCTTAAAACCATTTATAAAAAATCAGTTAGTGATCGTAATAAATCAGCGTTAAAAAAAAAAAAAAATCAGTTAGTGACCGTAATCCAAAACAACTGCAGCACATCTCCAAAAATCTAGTGAGAAGGGGAATAAGGTTTCTTCGGAAAAAAATCCAATCGCTTTACACAACATCGTCTGAGATTCTTAGACACATAATTCTTCATCAAGCTCATACTGTCATGTTCATTTTCTGTTTCTTTCTCGTTTCTGTTGCTATCCATCTCAATACTTTCGAAAATCATGGAACTTCATATAAAGTCGCAGGATTTATATGGAACAATTTGATGCATGTCCTTTTTCCACTCCTTTATTTCATAACCAGAAAAGGTAAAAAAAAAATTGTATTTCAATAACTGTTGGAATATACTCCGAGATTATAGGAGCTATGGTTGGGTTGTTGAGTTTACTGAGTTCTCCGTAACTGATGTTTTGTTACGATTGTATAGGCACTTAGTTGATATGAGATCTTTTTCTAGTTGCATATATACATGTAATGTGATTCAACGTAATACACAGAAACATTCTCAGCATTTGCGTTCTTCTCTGTTCCTTTATATGGTATCAGAGCTTGAACCTTTTTTAAAAAAATCTACAGAATCCTAAACCGAATCAACAATGTCGACGACCCCGACTGGAACTCCTCCCACGAACCCGATAACAACGGTAGTGAGGAGGACAATCTCACCATACGACTTGCACGCTGCGGACAATCTTGGAGCTGTGATTTCGCATCCATTGTTGAAAGGAACGAACTACGATGAATGGGCTTGCGGTCTTCAAACGGCGCTTTGCTCTCGAAAGAATTTGGTTTTATTGATGGATCTATCAAGCGACCAGAAGAAGGATCGACAGACCTGAAAGATTGGTGGACGATCCAGGCACTCCTGGTGTCTTGGATCAAGATGACTATTGAACCGAACTTGAGATCTAACATATCACACAAAGATGTTGCTCAAGACTTGTGGGAACACCTGAAAAGGTGTTTCTCCGTTCTGAATGGACCAAGAATCCAGCAGATAAAGTCGGAGCTGGCTTGTTGCAAACAGAGGGGAATGGCGATTGAAGCATACTTTGGCAAGCTTAATCGCATTTGGGATAGCATGGCTAGCTATCGTCCCCTTGGCGTGTGCAAATGTGGAAATTGCACTTGTGATCTTGAAAGCCTCCAAGAGAAGGATCGAGAGGAAGATAAAGTTCACCAATTCCTCTATGGCCTCGATGATACTTATTTTCGGACAGTAAGATCGTCTCTGGTTTCTCGTACGCCACTTCAACCTATGGAGGAGGTGTATAACGTGGTCAGACAAGAAGAAGATATGAGAGCTGCCAACAAGCTGGAAGAAGAAGCTGCGGTGACTCCTGTAACAGCCTTTGCCGTTCAAGCCAAAGGACGAGGTCGCTATGATGAATTGAACAAATCAGTGTTTTGCAAACACTGTAATCGCAATGGACACTCTTCTAAGAGTTGTTTTGCTGTCATTGGATATCCAGAATGGTTGGGAGATCATCCACGAGCTCGAACAGTTACAAGCAAGAATCGTGGTGGCTCATCAAATGGTGCTGGAAGAGGACGTAGTGCGGTGGCTTATGCAAATGTCGCACAAATCAATGGACAACAACACACCCAGCAAGCGAACTATGTTGTCACAGAAAAAGATCGCGACGGTGTCACTGGCCTGTCTGATAACCAGTGGAAAAGCATCATGAACATCCTCAATGCTAACAATGCAAAGGGTCCAACAAACACAGCTGAAACGTTAACTGGTATGACTACTAAACCCTCTTGGATTTGGGATACTGGTGCAAGTCATCATCTGACTGGCAAACTTGAGATTCTGAATGAGTTACAAGATATGGAACCGGTTCTTATTGTCTTGGCTGATGGTCACGAGACAGTATCATTAAAGGAAGGCAAGGTCAGAATTGGACAGGGTCTTGTGTTGAACTCTGTGTTTTATGTAGAAGGAATGCCTTCAGATTTGAATTATGTGGGTCAGCTTATGGATGAGAATGGTTGTGTTGTGCAAATGGCTGATCGATTCTTGATTGTCCAGGACCGCATTACGAGGATGGCGATTGGAGCGGCTAAGAGGGATCAAGGAGCATTCCGCCTACGCAGTATGGAGAGCGCAGCTGCAGCTATTACCAAAGATGAAGAATCTTTCATGCTGTGGCACAAGAGGATGGGACACCGTGCTGCGAAAGTTGTTTGCTCACATCCTGTTGTTTCTAGTTCAGTTGATTTTGTTTTTATGAATAAGGCGTGTGATGTCTGTCTCCGCGCTAAACAAACAAGATCTTGTTTTCTAGTTAGTATCAATAAAACATTGAAGGTTTTTGATATGATACACATAGACCTCTGGGGTCCTTACCGGACTGAATCATCAACAGGTGCTCGATATTTTCTAACCTTTGTCGACGATTACTCACGTGGGGTTTGGATCTATCTCTTGAAAGATAAAACTGAGGCTCCAAAGCACTTGAAAGAATTTATAACAATGGTTCAGAATCAATTCTAGACGACGAAAAAAACAATACGCAGCGACAACGGAACAGAGTTCTTGTGTCTAACAGATCACTTCTTGAAACTCGGCACATCGTCCATGAGACTTCATGTGTAGGAACGCCCCAACAAAGTGGCAGAGTGGAGAGGAAGCATCGCCATATATTGAATGTTGCGCGTGCTCTCCGCTTCGAAGCTCAGCTACCGATCACTTTCTGGGGTGAATGCATCCTTACAGCAGGCTATCTAATCAATCAAACTCCCAGTTCGATACTTGGAGGTCTAACTCCATATGAAAAGATACACAACAAACCGCCCATCTCTGATCATATTAGAGTATTTGGAAGTCTTTGTTACTCCCATAATCAAGGAACAAAAGGAGATAAGTTTGCACAACGAGGAAACATTTATGGGCTATCCTTACGAGAAGAAAGGTTGGCGGTTGTTCGACTTGGAGAAAGAAGAATTTTGTGTTTTGAGGGATGTAGTGTTTTCCGAAGATGAGTTCCCACATGCGAATTTGGAAACTTCGAAAGAAACGAACACTACAACCCCTTTACTCTGTGAACCAATTTCTGGTAATGGCGTCTATAAAGAAGACGAGTTACAGAACGAGAGCCGACGAATTGCTTCTGATCAGAATAAAACGGCTACTACTATTCAGTCTCATGTTGACAGGCCCACGAATGGCCCAATAACACAACAAGCCCAAGACCTTCCCTCTTCTTCTACATCATCGACTTTGCCAACAACGACAAATACAGAAGAGTCTTCAGACACGACTTTGATTGAGCCGGCTCTTGGCCGCGGTCAACGGAAACGAGTACCGCCGGTCACACTGAAGAATTTCGTCACGAATTCTGCTCAAACTCGGCTTCTCAATAACCCTGCAAAGGCAACAAAGGAGTTACTATACCCAATCTCGAATTATATCAGGTTCGACAGATTCTCTGCGAGACATACAGTTTATCAAGTCTCAATTGGTAAGATTACTCCACCGAAGACTTATAAGAAAGCTGTTATGGATGAAAGATTCCGAAATGCAATGGGAACAGAAATCGTAGCTTTAGAGGACAACCGAACTTGGGATATTGTTGTTTTGCCTCCAGAGAAAAAATCCTATTGGTTACAAGTGGGTATACACTGTCAAATATAGAGCTGACGGCACAATCGAACGCTTCAAGGCCCGGTTAGTGGCGCTAGGGAACAAGCATGTAGAAGGGGTCGATTATAAAGAAATGTTCTCCCCGGTGGCGAAAATGGGAACAGTATGATTGCTATTGGATGTGGAAACAAAGAGAGGCTGGGATGTACATCAGATGGACGTACATAACGCCTTCTTGCATGGTGATCTAACGGAGGAGGTATATATGAAGCTGCCACCAGGTTTTCATTCTGATGACTCTACTAAAGTTTGTCGTCTGCGCAAATCTTTGTATGGCTTGCGTCAGGCACCTCGCTGCTGGTTCGCAAAGCTGTCTACGGCTCTGCAGGCCTATGGGTTTAAACAATGTCTCTCTGACTATTCATTGTTTACATATACAAAAGGTACGACGCATATCCAGATTCTCATTTACGTCGATGATTTGATAATTACTGGCAACCAACCAACTGCTGTGGAGTTCTTTCAGAGTTACCTTGCTTCATGTTTCAAGATGAAAGACTTGGGTTTGTTAAAATATTTCTTTGGCATAGAGGTTGCTAGAAATAGAAGTGGAATGTACTTGATTCAAAGAAAGTATGCGCTGGAGATAATATAAGATATTAGGGATGATTGGTTGGGGCTGTAGATGCTCTGGACAGCTAAAATTTAGTCTACAGCTATATATGTCAACCAATCGGGCTTTGCTTTCCTTAAAAAACTCACAGCAAAAAAATCTCTGCAAAATCAAAATATGGCTGCAGAGAGCTTTATTTCCAGAGCAAAAAATTAGTGCTTTAGAAATCTACAGCAAGGAAAGCTACAGCAAATAAATCTACAGATTAATTCTACAGCAAAAAATATAAAGCTACAGCACTTACCAATCATCCCCATTGGCTTGATGAACTCAAAACCGGCTACTTTCCCGATGGAGCAGAATCATAAATTGGCAATTTCAGACTCTCCTCTTCTTCAACATCAAGAGATGTACCGAAGTTTGGTTGGCCGACTGATCTATCTTGGAGTTACCAGACCAAACTTGGCTTATTCCGTGCATATACTTGCTCAGTTTATGCAAAACCCACAAGATGATCACTGGAATGCAGCACTTCGTGTTGTACGGTATTTGAAAGGAAGTCCAGGACATGGATTGCTTTTGCGAGCCAATGAGGACTTTCAGATTACAGGTTGGTCAGATTCCGATTGAGCAAGTTGTCCGATAACAATAAGGTCTATAACGGGGTATTTTGTTCAGTTGGGAAGCTCTCCTATTTCATGGAAGACAAAGAAGTAACCAACAGTAAGTCTATCATCAGCGGAAGCAGAGTACAGGGCGATGGCATGTCTAGAAGCACTCGGAATACGACATGAGCAACCGATAAGATTGTTTTGTGATAGCGAGGTGGCACTTCATATCGGTAACAATCCTGTTTTCCATGAAAGAACCAAACATATAGAACTTGATTGTCATTTTATCAGAGATGCAATTCTGGCGGGAACTATAGCTACTTCATATGTCATGACGAAGTCTCAACTGGCAGATGTGTTCACCAAGGCACTGGGCAGATTCGAATTTCAAGGTTTTCAAGCCAAGTTCAGCATTCGAAATTTGTATGCTCCAACTTGAGGGGGGGGGGGTGTTGGAATATACTCCGAGATTATAGGAGCTAAGGTTGGGTTGTTGAGTTTACTGAGTTATCCGTAACTGATGTTCTGTTACGATCGTATAGGCACTTAGTTGATATGAGATCTTTCTCTAGTTGTATATATACATGTAATGTGATTCAACGTAATACACAGAAACATTCTCCGCATTTGCTTTCTTCCCTGTTCCTCTATAATAACAATTAACAAAACTAATTTGCGATTCAATACTTGCTGATATTTCTTATATAATAGTTACCCAATTTCCTTATATCTTCGTCTTTATCGAGGTGGTGGACATGTATTTTGCACTGTCAGTCTCTAGGAGTTATGATAACAGATTTCTTTCGGTGAAACGCATCAGAGGAAAAAGTATGAGTACGGACATGCATAACAGAACTAATAGCTTCACCAAACAATACTCTTTATCACTGAAGGTAACAAACAATTTTTTTTTAAACCGTGTTTGAGTATAGAACTTTAACTTTCATCGATTCGTTTGAGCAAACTTACCAAAATTGCTTGTTAAGTAATTTCTTTGTGTGAAGAACATAGTAAAACAGGAGATTTTGACTGAATAATACTATTTTCTTTAATCTTAGATTGTATCTTACATCATCTTCTTATAGTCATATGAGGAACAATCTAGAATAGGACAGCTACAAAATGACAGCTATTAGAGACAGCTAGAAAGGTTTATTGTCCTTCTCCAATGGATAAAAGCACATCAAACTTGTTGCATAGCTCCACAGTCTTTGTCTTACTTGCTTGTATGTTCAGCGTGGGAGATGACTATTGAGAACTTGATTCTTTAGGTTTGACTGTCGTTTGGACCTTATTATCAGATTGTTGGGCCATTGAGTCACTTATGCTTACATTCCCCCTCAAACTTGAGGTGGGAGGATAACCAACTCCAAACTTGCCACGCAAGTCTACAAACTGACGCTTTGGCAATGACTTTGTGAAGATATCCGCTAACTGAAGAGCTGCAGGGATGTGACGAGTTTCAATGAGGCCAAGCGCAACCTGCTCTCTGATGTAATGGTAATCCGTATCAAAGTGTTTTGATCGGTTGTGTTGAGCCGGATCGGCACTCAGATACACAGCAGAGAGTCCTTTTGATATACCTCATAATGTGTTTCAGTACACAAAAATCTCCAACAGTTGGACTATGCATCCATTGACACACCCTATTCACAGCATACTGAATGTTAGGTCTTGTTATTGTCAAGTACTGCAACTTCCCAGCTAGACTTCTGTAATAGGTTGGTTCTTCAAACAACTCAGATGGACTATCTTCAATCACAATCGGCAGAGGAGTTGGCATTGGGTTACAATCCGACATAGAAGCTTGATATAAGATATCTTCAGCGTAGGCATGCTGATGAAGAAAGATGCCATATGTATATTGTTCCATCTCGACTCCAAGAAAGTATTTAGGTGACCCCATATCCTTCATAGCAAACTGAAGGTTTAATGCTGTCAGAAGCTTATTCATGAGATCAGCATTGCTCCCAGTAAGTAAGATATCATCAACGTAGAGCAAGAGAACCAGTGACTTGTTCTGCTTGTGATATGCGAATAAGGAGGGATCTGATCTGCTACAAGTGAAGCCGAACTCAATAAGGAAGCTACTGAATGTGTCAAACCAGGCTCTCGGCGCCTGTTTCAGACCATACAAGGCTTTGGTGAGACATCATACGTAATCATGTTTCTGAGGATCAACGAAGCCAACTGGTTGATGCACGTAGACAGGTTCAGGCAACTCTCCATGAGGGAAGACATTGGATACATCCAGTTGCTTGATAGACCACTCTTTCGAAATGGCTAGGTTGAGCATTAATCTAATTGTTGCAGCCTGCACTACTGGACTGAAGGTTTCAAGAAAATCTGGCCTTCTTCTTGTTGAAATCCCTTTGCAACGAGTTTTGCCTCCGGCTTCCTTTTACCATTTGGAGTAATTTTGTCTAAACAACTTTATATTTGAAGTTATATAGTTTTTTTAGATGCTCTAAAGATAATATTATAAATATAAATTCAAATTCACATTTTCATATTCTCTGCAAAACATAACTCGAGATCACGTGAGTATTTTAAAACCCATATAAATTAATACCAAATTAAAACTCGTATATAATAACCACATCGAACAATACATGTTGTACGGTATACCTCTAATATCAACGAAAAATATTCAAAAATGGATCATAATATTTGACTGCATACACGAACGAGCCTAGTTGTTAAATAAGATATATAGTATGTATGTATACACGTATGGGGAGGCAATAAAATTGCATCATTATTATTAACATTCCTTTTATTAAAATTTTGGAATAATTCAAATGTTGAGCAAATTAATTACATGATTCAAGTTACCTGTTATAAGATTTAACCTTGAACGACACAATTTTTTTTACATTAATACAGCCAGTTAAAGTGATCTATGGGATATGGTATAACTAAAGTAGGTCCATAAGTTAATAACTAACTAAAAATGAACAAAACGCGTTTGCTGATACTGTTTAAGTACGTCTCATCATTTTTTCCCATATTTGCCATACATGGATATAATCCTAGTTAACATTTGTGGTTTCTTGTTCTCCTTTCTTTTTGCCTAAGTGAGCAGTTTACGGACCGTAGCGTGTTGAATCCTTATGCAGTCCAGCCAATTTTTTATAACTACTGATTATTTTTTTCTCAACCTTTTATAAGAACATAGATAAGATGTGTTAAATCCCTGAAACCAAAAATCTACAGATTAGCAACATCTCCATCAACAATGGGAAATGTTCTAAAGCCTCAAGATCCTCTTTCATTTGCTTACGAGCCTCTCCTCAGCCCACCAGGTTCGTGTACATATCTGTTTTAAAGCTTTTTTGTTTTGTTTACATATAATGATAAGAATAAGTATGTGATTCAATATGTATATATGAAAAGTGGATGCAGAGAACGCGAGTCTGAGAGTCTTCAGCTGTGTCAAGGAATTGAAGAAAGCAACCAAGAACTTCGAAAAAGAGAGGGTTGTAGACGGTGAGGATGGCTCAGTTCGAACATTCTACAAGGCCTCCATCGATGATACCTCATCAAGAACTAAAACTAGAATCTCTGTTTCTGTCATGGAATGTGTTCAAGATAGTTTAGAGGCTATAGAGGCGTGGAAGGTAAGCAAAGATGGTCCATCGTTTACACTTGTTTCTATACTTATTAAAAGTACATGAGTTTGCAGGAAGAGGTGAAGTCTCTAGGAGAACATTCTCATCCAAACATAGTGAAATTTTTGGGTTACTGTTGTGAAGATACCAAATCACTATTGGTATTCGAATACTTGCACAACGGAACTTTGGATCATCACATCTACGGAAGTTAAGATCTCTTCTGATCAGTGCATCCATTCTATAATTTGGGATATATATAGCTTTATAAACAACTTCACGTTTGATGTTTCCTTCAACAGAAAATGAGGTCTTGTCATGGGCAACACGGGTTAAGATAGCCAATGGAATAGCACAAGGTGTTGCTTTTCTCCACTCATTCAACAACTCCTCGCTTTATTTTGAACTCAGAATGCATAACATTATGCTTGACGAGGTAATAATCTTTTTATTTCTCTTTTTGTTAAATGATCTTAGAAACTAATACCTAAATTTGGATCTCATCAGGAACACAATGCAAAACTGTTTTTTACCTTGCAACAAACAAAAAATGTCTGGAAAATTGCTTGATTCATGAGAGAGGACATATATACATGCCTCACGGATGTCTGGTGTCTTAACTCTTGTTTTAGTGATTCTGATCAATATTTCCATTTTCAAATCTTTAAGACAGTTTGTATAACGTATGTAGGTGGTTTTAGAATGGATACCGATGTTTTCGCATTTGGTGTGAGTTTGCTTGAGCTTTTTACTTGTTCGAAAGAAGGGGACTTGCTTGCGCATTCAATTGCTTTGAGAAATGGAGCAAAAAAGTTGAAGAAGAATAAAAGCTTAGATGTTGGGGGGGACTAGACCTTTCTCGTTTACGAAAATAATTGATCCTCGACTTGAGGGTGATTATCCTGTGACTGCGGCAATGCGTATGGGCACGCTCATCCAAAAACGCACCGAGGACAGGCCTACACGACCGTCCATGCACCAAGTTCTGGATGTTCTGAATCATATTGCGGAGATTCATTAGTGTTGACATGAAGCAGAATTAAGCAGCTAGACTTGAGAATTAAGCAGCCAGACTTGAGAATTAAGCTGCCAGACTTTATAAGGTTTTATAAGGCTTTATAAGGGTTTTATAAGCTCGATTTTATTGAAGAGAAGAAGAAGAGAGAAAAAGATATTTTATTATATTGTGTACTTAGGTCACTTGTTTTTAAATACTTGTACCCAGATCCACAATTAAATTAAGGAAACTATTCCCTCCTTCTTTCTCTTACATCTTGAGATCTACTTTCTCTCTCTCTATGTTCTTCATGTTATTCATTCTCCATAAATAAACTCTCAATAATTCTCTCATTCTAACATGGTATCAGAGCATTAAGCTCCTGAAACTCACAAAAGCTTCCGCAAATTTCTTTCTTTCCTTCTCAGATTATCTTCAAAATCTGTTGGATACATCCTTTTATCCACTGGTCCAAAGGTCTTTCAAAAGGGAAGAACCTCACCAGAACTCAAGATAGAGGAGTACCCTATTCTCTGGAACTCAAGAAAGCTTCAACCATATCAGGAAAAGCTTCTTCAAAGTCCAGTTTATCTCAAAATCAGTAGGAACAATCTATTGTCCACTGGTCCATATCTCTCCATGAGGGAGAACTCCAACATGGTGTTGTTTCCAGAGTACAAGAAGGCTAAGGAACAACATAAGAACCACAATATGCCAAGAAGAAGTGACTTGAATCAAGCCAGGAATGTAATCAAAGAGTTTGAGCATCCATCGATTCAAGGTCGAACCATGTATTCATCTGTCATTGGTGGTTCAAATGAAGAAGGAACATGGAGAAGTACTAATAGTGCAGCCAACACTGATGGTCCAGCAACCATGAGTGACCTACATTCCCTTATCCAAGCTTTTATCTCATTCAAGAAGGCTGGTACACACTCTCTTGACCCTAAACCTATCATTATAGATTCAGGAGCAAGCCATCACATGATTAGTGATAGAAACTTGATGAGTGATGTCCAGCCTGCCTCAGGGTATGTTCAAATAGCAAATGGTGATAAGATTAAGATAGAAGGGATAGGGAACCTGAGGTTGTTTGATAGGGGATCTACTGCCTTGTATATGCCTCAGTTTACATCAAACTTGCTATCTGTGAGAAAGGCTACTGTTGATCTGAGTTGTCAGGTTGTCTTCAGACCAGATGAGGTTGAATTTCAAGACTTAAAGACAGGCCAAGTGATTGGAAAGGGGCACGTTCACAATGAACTATATCATCTTCAGAAGACAGAGATGTCTAGACCATCCACTTCTCAGTGTTTAGCTAGTACATCCAGCGGGGTTGATAGCACACTATGGCATGCTAGGTTGGGACATCCTCATACAAGAGCCCTAAACTTGATGCTTCCAGGTGTGGTCTTCAAGAATGATGATTGTGAAGCTTGCATATTGGGGAAGCATTGTAGAACAGTCTTCTCACAGTCTAGCACCATCTATGAAAGATGTTTTGACCTAGTTCACTCTGATGTATGGACTGCTCCATGTGTGTCCAGAGAGAACCACAAATACTTTGTCACCTTCATTGATGAGAAATCCAAATACACTTGGGTGACACTGATTCCGTCTAAGGACAGGGTGTTGGATGCTTTCAAGAATTTCCAAACCTATATCTGCAACCATTTCAATGCCAAGATGAAAATTCTAAGGTCAGATAATGGTGGAGAGTATACAAGTCATGCATTTAAGCAATATCTTGCTCAACATGGGATAACTCATCAGACAAGCTGTCCTTACACTCCTCAACAGAATGGAGTTGCTGAGAGAAAGAACAGACATTTGATGGAAGTAGCAAGATCAATGATGTTCCACACCAATGTTCCAAAAAGATTCTGAAGTGATGCTGTGATGTCTGCTACTTATCTGATCAATAGAACTCCAACTAAAGTCCTCAACGACATGTCTCCTTTTGAGGTTCTAAATAAGACCAAACCATCTTTGGACCATTTGCGTGTGTTTGGATGCCTCTGTTTTGTGATGATACCTGGGGAGCTGAGGAACAAGCTTGATGCTAAAAGCTCAAAAGCTATGTTCATTGGTTACTCTCCAACTCAGAAAGGGTATAAGTGCTATGATCCAGAGTCAAGAAGGGTTCTTGTCTCGAGGGATGTGAAGTTTGCAGAATCTAGAGGCTATTATGATGGAAAGAGTTGGGATGAGCTCAAAGATCTTTCTCAATCAGCCTCAGATAGAGCAAATAACCTTAGGGGAGTAATGGAGAGCCTGGGAATCAGTATGCCCTCTTTACCAAGTGTGGAACCTGTCCCTGAAAATTTATCATCTACTGCAGCTGATAGTGTTGAGAGCACTCATCCTAATCATGAGGGGGGCAGTAGAAATGTTGAGCAGTCTACACAAGCTCAACCTGAAGAGAGCTCTGTAGCTCATGATCAAGATGAGATGCCATCAGAATCAGATGTTGAGACTCAAGTAGAGGCGCCAAGTGAAGGAAATGAAGCAGAACCTGAGCAGATACAACTTTTGAGAAGGAGTACAAGGATCAGGAAACCCTCAAAGTGGATCAACACAGAAGTTTACTTCAATGCTGAAGCTGTAGCTCACCCAATAAGTGCAGTATGCTCCCTTGCTCAATATCCAGAAGATCATCAAGTCTTCATCAGTGAATTGGATCTGGAATACATTCCAAGAACATATGAAGAAGCTATGCAACACAAGGAGTGGAGATAATCTGTTGGAGATGAGATGAGAGCCATGATCAAGAATGATACATGGTTTGAGACTGAACTTCCAAAAGGAAAGAAGGCAGTGACAAGCCGACTTCTCTACACTATCAAGTATGAAGCCAATGGAAAACCAGAAAGAAAGAAGACAAGACTGGTTGCAAGGGGATATACTCAAGTGTATGGTGAAGATTATCTAGACACTTTTGCACCAGTGGCCAAGCTTCACACTATAAGGATTCTCTTATCTCTTGCTGTCAATCTTGAGTGGGATTTATGGCAGATGGATGTGAAAAATGCCTTTCTTCAAGGAGAATTGGAGGATGAAGTCTACATGGGACCACCTCCTGGTCTTGAGAACATGGTGAAGTCAGGAAATGTTCTCAGATTAAAGAAGGCAATTTATGGCTTGAAGCAATCTCCAAGGGCTTGGTACCATAAGTTGAGCACCACCCTCAATGGAAGAGGCTTTGTCAAGTCTGAAGCTGATCATACCCTATTCACCCTCACTAGCCAGCAAGGAATCATTGTCATTCTCATCTATGTTGATGACATTATCATCACAGGCAGTGAAAAAGAAGGGATCATCTCGACCAAAGCGTTCCTTAAGGCTTCATTTGATATCAAGGACTTGGGAGAGCTCAAATACTTCCTATGGATCAATATGTGTAGGTCTAAGGAAGGGTTGTTTCTATCTCAAAGTAAATACACCCTTGACTTACTAAATGAGGCTGGAGATCTTGGTGGAAGAGCTACCAAAACACCTCTAGAGGAAGGATACAAAGTGATGCGTGAGGGGGAGATTGAAAACAAGTCATATGAAGATGTAAAGCATTATAGGAGAATGGTGGGAAAACTCATTTATCTTACCATTACCCGACCAGATGTATGCTTTGCAGTAAACCAAGTAAGCCAACACATGCAAGCTCCCAAGGTACACCACTGGAACATGGTTGAGAGGATTCTCAGGTACCTAAGAGAGGCACCATGCCAAGGAGTATGGATGAGATGCAATAGAAGCACTGAGATTGTTGGGTACTGTGATGCGGATTGGGCAGGAGATCGAGTTGATAGGAGATCAACTACTGGATATTGTACCTTCATTGGAGGCAATTTGGTAACATGGAAGAGCAAGAAGCAGAAGGTGGTGTCTTGTTCAAGTGCTGAGGCAGATTATAGAGCTATGAGGAAGCTCACAAGCGAGTTGATTTGGATCAAGGGACTTCTTCAGGACTTGGGAATTGAAGTTACAACGCCAATCACGATGCATTGTGATAACCAGGCTGCTATACACATTGCTAGCAACTCAGTCTTCCATGAAAGGACCAAACATATAGAGGTAGATTGCCACAAAGTGAGACAAGCCGTGGAGCAGAAGATCATATTGCCGTGCTACACAAGGAGTGAAGATCAGCTAGCTGATATCTTCACCAAGGCAGCAAGCACTAAGGTATGTGAGTCCATTCATCCAAAATTGGGACTCATAGATCTATCATGTCAATGATCTCTCCTTCATGAAGTGTTCTACTCTTTTTTCTTGACTTGGGTTTTCTCCCAAAGGGTTTTACCTAGTTGAGGTTTTAATGAGGGAATACTTCATGGCTTCCAAGCTTGACTTGTTCCACATGGTCAAGCTTGAGGGGGAGTGTTGACATGAAGCAGAATTAAGCAGCTAGACTTGAGAATTAAGCAGCCAGACTTGAGAATTAAGCTGCCAGACTTGAGAATTAAGCTACCAGACTTTATAAGGTTTTATAAGGTTTTATAAGGGTTTTATAAGCTCGATTTTATTAAAGAGAAGAAAAAGAAAGAAAAAAGATATTTTATTATATTGTGTACTGAGGTCACTTGTTTTTAAATACTTGTATCCAGATCTACAATTAAATTAAGGAAACTATTCTCTCCTTCTTTCTCTTACATCTTTAGATCTACTTTCTCTCTCTATGTTCTTCATTCTCCATAAATAAACTCTCAATAATTCTCTCGTTCTAGTTAGAGTATCCATATGAATTTGGTGTCACGTTGTAAACATTTTATAAATGGTTCGTCCTTGTCCTGCTTTTGTTTTGAATGCTTGGAGTGAAACAATAATCTAAAAGAGATTCGTAGCATCGATCTTTCTGTCATTGATCTCTCCGTCTTCACGATCTTTTGTTTGGACAGAAGTAACCTCAAAGTAGTGAATATATCTACTGTTACCAAGACTAAAGCGCAACGAAACACTCGTATCGACCTAAAAGAGACTATATTGGTTTACCTAGAGCTTCCGCTGTCTCTCTTCGTGTCTTAACGCTTAAGAGGGGCATTAGAAATACTTAAAAGTTCACTACTCCGAGGATTCAGCAAGGAGAAAAATTTAAAACAGAACACCTTCTATTTTAATTTACTTTAGAACAAACGCACGAACATTTAACATCCCGATTACATTCAAACCGTAAACTAAACAAACACACGACAGAACGAAAGAGAAAACCAGAAGCTCAAGCCACTTGGACCTGGATAGTCTTCGGCTTTTTAGGCTCAGGAGGAGGAAGCTTCCCGACAGTCACTTTCAACACACCGTCATTACAAGAAGCAGAGATCTTCTCCAAATCCGCATTCTCAGGCAACTGAAACTTCCTCATGAACTTCCCCATCCTCCTCTCCATCCTCACATACTTCACTCCCTCTTTCTCCTTGTTCTCTCTCTTCCTCTCTCCGCTCACCACGAGCAAGTTATCGCTCTCGACCTGAACCTTGATCTCGTCTCCTTTGATCCCAGGCATGTCCACCACGAAAGCGTACGCGTCGGGATGCTCGATGACGTCAGCTGGCGTAGCCGCCATCGCCTTCTGGTCTCTCACGTAAGCTCTCCACGGGTTGCTGCGGCCCTTCTCGCTGTGCTCTTCGGGGACTTCGAGCATGTCTTCGAGGATGGAGATGATCGGGAACCTTCCGAAATCCATTGTTGTAAACTTTGATTCGTCTTTTGTTCTGATGCTTTGTTGATATTTTTGTTTGGCTTTTAACTGATGAGAGATTGTGTGATATTTAAATAGGAGTGAAGATGGATTGTTCTAGAGAGATGAAGACAAGAGTTTATCAGTTTATCACTCGGTCTGATATTTTCAGTTTGAAGTGGTTCCGTACTGTTCGAGAAGTGTCTTGATCGTTCTGGCTTTTTGACAAAATGTAATTCGTTAGCGTAATTGTGGGCTTCTGCATCAGGATTATCAAAGCCCATCCTTAATAAGGCCCATTCTCTCTTTGTTTCGAATTTCTGGATACAGAATTTGTGGAAAATAGATTGGTTAAATATTGTTTCAAGAAGAATATGATTGGATAAAATTAAAATAAAACCTAGCAAATTCCATGATTTTTTCCCAAACTTCATAGTAGCTCAAAATATATATTTTTGTAATAAAAATTTGTATTGATCAATAAATTTTAGTACGCTTTTTTATTAAAGTTTTGGAACTCTTCTCTTTATATTAAACGTATCAATCACATTTTAGCCATGCTTAACAAAATTGATTGATAACATGCTTTTATTACGTGATGATGTCTATATACGTATGTCGACAATCATTACGTGGAGATTCATTTGCATCAAGGTAGAGCTGTCTACTGCATGTCAGGCTACCTGCTTTCAAAGAGCTTTAAACCTCCTTCCGTGCTTCATTTCCTTGTTTTCAAAGCTCCGACATGCTGACTTAGTGTTCCCTTGTGGTCTCTGCTGCATCTTTTGTGTCGCGTGGGCGGTTTGTGGAGCCTGTTGCACCGTCTACGCTTGACCGTAACTTGGGTTTCTTTGTAAGTTGCGTCGCCACGGGTTCAAACTTTTGTCTTCAGTCGAGATAGCTAAGGATTCTTTTGTGGATGTTCTCCTCCAGCGAAGCTCTGGGGCGTAGGCCAGGCGCCTCCGTCGATGCCTGTTTGAAGCCACTTCTGAAAAATGAGTAAAATCCCATTTCTGGGATCGTTCTATTCACACGTTATTAATAGCATAAGTCGTTATACAAAATCAGGATCTAACAGATATTCACAAGATTCTAGTTACCCAAGAATATCTCTACCAAAGTTGTTACACGGAATATGCTAAATTCTAACAATTTCGGTGAGTTCTCGACTGAACTTCTCCTTGGCTATACTCTTGCTTCCGCTGGTTATCTCCGATCTAGCAAGAAGCGTTTTGGTTAGGATATTTAAACTGTTGTGCAATTGATCTAAGTTTTTCTTTTGTCAGAAACCTTGGATCTAATACCTTAGTCTCTTAGAGGTTTTCTTAAATTTTTTGCAGTCTCTTAGATGCACAATAGCTGTATAAGCAGAACGTGGCTACAATTCATTACGTAACCGAACTTTCATTTTAAGTAATGATACTTATAATTTAGCAAAAAAAATTGACCCATCTTGATTAGCGAAAAAAACAACAATGAGGGTTGATACTTGATACCGTTGTAATACGACCGAACCACAATCGCGACTTTGATTAGTACTAAAGAAGAAAGGAAAAGGATTAAAACGCCTCAATACGTTTAAGCCGCAACCGCGTCTTTGATTCTTTTTGGGAAGTAATAACAACCATAATCATCTAGCAACTGACCATGAAGTCAGCAGTAGCAGTTTCATCGTCACTCCTCAATTTGAAGAATCTGTTAATCCCTAATACTCGTCGTCGTCGCTTAACCTCCCTCACATCTGTTCTCCTCCCTAAATTGTCACTGAAGTCGATCACCAATCACACCGCAGTTAAACTCCTCCCATCTTCGGCAACCTCAGGTCTAAGATTCATCTCCTCCTCCTCCATGGCATCCTCTTTCAAACCCGAACAAGCTAGAGTTCCCTCCGCTCTTCCCCTCCCAGCTCCTCCGTTGACCAAAGTCAGCTCCTTTCTCCTTTTTTTTTTTTAATTGCTTTATCTTTTCGATTAATTTAGTAATTTAACTAAATTTAGTTTCCTTGGAAAAATTGTAGTTCAACATGGGATTGTGTCAGCTATCGGTCACAACTGACAAAAAGAGGAACATTTCTCACGCTAAGGACGCCATCGAAGAAGCTGCTTCCAAGGGAGCTAAGCTTGTTCTCTTATCCGTCAGTATAAACACTTGGAATGAACTAATAAGAAGAAGTATAAGCTTAGTTAATCACTTCTCAACCAGGTTTTTTAACACTTGAAATGGATTTTCTTTTTCAGGAAATGTGGAACACTCCTTATACCAAAGGTAGTTTCCGAGTTTTTGCGGAAGACGTTGATGCAGGTGGTGACGCTTCTCCTTCCACCGCAATGCTCTCTGAAGTTTCCAAACGTCTCAAGATTACGATCATTGGTGGCTCTATACCTGAAAAATCCGGGGGTCGTTTGTACAACACTTGCTGCGTCTTTGGTTCCGATGGAGAGCTAAAAGCTAAGCATCGAAAGGTTAGGCGATAGAATCTCGTCATCTTTCAGGGGAGGGGGATGCTTTTATTATCAGTTGTCTGAACATCCTGTTCTTGGGGTTTTTGTTTTGTGCCGGCAGATACATTTATTTGACATAGACATTCCCGGGAAGATTACTTACATGGAATCTAGAACTTTTAGTGCTGGAGAGACACCAACAGTCGTTGACACAGGTTTCACTCTGGTTCTGCCAAGTATTTTGCCAGGCTATACATAAAAAAAATCATGTAATCTTAGATAAACGTATCTACAATAAAGGGATCATAGTAGGACCATTCACATCACATCTCATTTTGTAGTTGTTAAGAGATAATCTCTAATGCGTTTTTTTTTTTTTTTTTTTTTGCTAACGCTTGAGAAAAATGGTTTTGTTGGTTGCTACAGATGTGGGGCGTATTGGAATAGGCATCTGCTATGATATCCGGTTCCAGGAGTTAGCTATGATGTATGCTGCAAGAGGTCAGTCTTTGTACTATATATGAATTATCCAAATGCACTATTTACTTTCAGGTCCATTAGCTTCTTAAAGAACCTGATTATCTAAACGTTTCTTCTGCTAATTTCAGGGGCTCATTTGCTATGCTACCCAGGAGCCTTTAATATGACAACTGGACCGCTGCACTGGGAATTACTACAAAGAGCAAGGTACAATTCACAACCTGCTACTTCATTAAACTTGCTTGCCTTAGTTTATAATGAGTAAGTGACAAGGCTTACTTGATATGTTTTTCTCCCATTTCAGGGCTACGGATAATCAGGTACATGAACAGAGTTAAAATACTTGTATTGGTAGCTCAATGATAAATACGAGTTTTGAGAGATGTCTTAGATAGATTAATCGAAAACTTGCATTTCTCTTTTGAGTTAAAAATACAAGTACTATGTATGCTACTTTGTCCAGTTATATGTAGCGACATGCTCATCTGCCAGAGATTACGGATATTGCTACGTTGCTTGGGGCCACTCTTCACTCGTCGGGCCTGTATGTACTAAACTTTTTCTTTTCCTTGTTAGTTGATTGATAATGAAGTTTTACTTGCGCTACAAAACTCGTAAACATTTGACAGTTTGGAGAAATTATAGCGACAACTGAGCATGAGGAAGCAATTATCATAGCAGAGATTGATTACTCTTTCCTTGAACAACGAAGGTAATCACGAGATTACACCGTAACTTTCTTGCTTTTTGTTTCTGTTTTGATCTCGTTGTTGATCGTGTAATCTGCTAGTTGAATGTTGGTTTTTACCATATCTCAGATCAAATCTTCCGTTGAATAAACAGCGGCGGGGAGATCTCTACCAGCTTGTAGACATACAGCGTCTGAACAAACAAATGAATGCAGCAGAAGTTGTACATGTTGAGATGTAGTCTTTAGAAGTTTGGTTGCTTACAATTATGGGCCGTTCATTTATCTGCAACTTTGCAGAGATGTAATAAGTAAATAAAACACGTGATCATGTCCTTTAAATTCATTCATACAATTTATTTTCAAACAGGATCAAAGTGGAACAAAGAAAAGAAGAATTTTGTCAGGCTCTGCTTGATTTTAGATGATCCGTTGTTGAATGATAAAAATGACCGGACGACATAATGCAGTTAGAGCTTATTAAGATATTCAGAGTGTGTTCTCGTCTTTAGAGGAAGTCACGTGAAAGAACAAGTAACGTACGCGTGTGGTGAGGAGGCCCGCGCGTGCGAGGGTCCCATATGTAGAAGAGATCAGACACAACAATGCTTCACGTGACAGTGTGGGACCTCGCACAGACACAGTTGAGAGCTTCACCGCGTGAATGAATCTTTCTTTTTTTGTGTGTCAGCTCTTATTATCTCCCCCTGAGCAGCTGCATCTCTGACTCCCCCGTGCGATTTTTCTTTCCCTTTAGTTTCTGTTTTTATCTCACACATCCCTAAAACTAGATAGCTAGTTGTATCCATTGCAAGGTTCGGTTCCATTTCATATGTAAAAATATTCTTTAGGGATCAGGATTAATAAATCTATTCGGTATAGATTCCTTTGGTGATAAGAGATAACGGCAAGAGATGTCAATATGGCTAAAGATGGTATCACCTTCTCGTAGAACCATCTTTTGTCTCGATGAAGTTTTACCAAGGATAACATAATGATCTGTTGGAGAAAAAATTTCATATCGAGAGTTTAGATGGGATATGAATAATGCATACGGAATTCGTACCATTCCACTTACTTCAAATTGGTTTTAAGTTGGAAATTCATGATAAACCTGAATTTCACGAAATCAAACAACAGATCATTTTTTTTTGTACTGTTATTTAAAGGGTGTTTCTGGGTATTTATTCTACCTTTGTAAAAGTATACACGGTCCAGCTTGAAACAATATTTACGGGGGGGCTCTTGGAAACTGGGTATGAGAATTGAGATATAAAAGTGGAAACATCGGCCGAAGTGTGACAAAGAAGTATAATAGGAACAAGAAAACATAAGTGTTGATGAAATGAGGAACAGTGAAGGAACAAGAAAGGAAGGAAGCATGTGAGACCTGAAAAAGACGCAAAACAAGCACAGATCCTTAACCTCTCCTTGTCGAGACAACCCAATGGGCAAATGTGGGTGCAAGAGAGGCTTTGCTTAAAGTTAAACATACATATATAATATGACCATTTTATTAATCAAGTGTTTGCTTGCTTGATCCTAATCACATCCTTTTCCCAAAGCCAACCAACGCTCGAGAGATCTGTCTAGACAATTTGAGACAATCCGTATGGTATTGTATATGCTTACATTTTGAATGCATATGTTATTTTTGTGAAGTAGATGATTGTACTTCTTCTATTGATCCAGTGTAACCGCAACTGAATACTTCATTGGGGAGAATATTAATACTGGTTTAAGATCCACTAATTTTGGCAAAAAAAATCCACTAATCTAATAGGAAACATTGTTTTAGAGAAAAATATCACATCGAAAATATAAAAGAGAGTTAATTAATATATAGGAGAACTATACCAATATATTTATCGCTAAATAATTTTAAATTAATAACAAAAATCTTAACAATGGTATGAGAGGATGTTGGGTCACTCCATGTATATTGTTTTCACATTTGCTTATGTTTGAACATGAGATAGAATGTTAATGAATAAATTAAAGTTTCACATTACTAATTGAGTAATTAATTAACTAACGTATATGATATGGTCAGTCCAACTATTCGTCAATTGATTTTAAGTTATAAATTTTTGATAAATCTGAACTTAGCATGCTAACATGATAAACACATGCTAGGATCAATTCAATATTGGAGGCAGGGCAGGTCATGAGCAAAGCTGGATGAAACATTCGTCTAAGGTTCCCAAATTTTTTGAAAAAAACTACATAAACATAGTTCCCCAATTTTTTTTAAAAAGGCCCCCAAATTTTTTTAATTTTTTTTTTCAATGAAATCTTTACGAACATCGTCTTAGGCCCCCGAAATCTGGGGACCGGCCCTGAGAGGAGGAGATCATCAGTTGCTCTCACATTATGAGGAAAATGACATAAAACGTAGGTACATGCATACATAAAAAAAACTGAAGAAGGCAATTGTGTGGTCCATCTGGTTAGTATACAAGTAAGAAACACGCGCCGAGATCGCAAGCTTCTATATAACTCATCTATCTCCCTCCTCTTCTCTCTCATTCGTCGTCTTCCTCTACAAGTCCCGATAAAGAAAAAACACCAAAAACAGTTTAAGACATCTAATCTCTTTCTTCTTTTGTCTCTTCCTCTTCTTCAAAAATTCCCTTTTTTTTTGTCGAGTTTCTAAAGAACAAAGCATGCATAGATCCAGAAACCCGTCATTCTCCTCCACTCTCCTCGACGAAATCTACAATTCCATCGATCATAAAACCCACAAAACCCAATCTTTTACCGGGTCTGTCAACACTACCAAGAAACAGAGCATCAGCGTAACCAGACCGGTTCCTGACCGGAAAATACACAAAGATCGGTTCTTTAGCTCCGTGTCGTCTTCCTCTGATTCCAACTCCAGTTTCTTCTCGTCTTCCGACACAGAACCATCTCACCCTAAGAAGAAATCTTCTTCAAGACCGTTATGTTTCGGCCCATCTAAGACGACAAAGCCAAGAAAAACAGAGGATCAAACTCTGTTTCACCAAAACAGAGCATTTCGAGTTTCAGAAGACAACGATTACGATAAGAGTGAACACACTAGAACCAGAAGATCTAGTAGTAATCAGAAGAAGCCCAAAACTCCAGCTTCACCTGGTGTACGGATCGTTAACTTCATCAACTCGTTATTCAGCAGCAACAACGGTTCCAAAGGTCATCCGAAGAAGGCGAGCTGCGACGACTCAGCATTCGTTAGGAAACCAGCTGATTATTACTATCCATCGACGACGTGTTCTTCGGCTTCTTCCTTCTCGAGGTCGTGTCTGAACAGAAGCTCCGAGAAATCATCTGACCGTGTCAAAAGAAGCGTCAGGTTTTCTCCGGTTAACGTGATCGTCCCCGAGAGCAGATCCTACGTCGAAGAAGAAGATTACCTCAGCAACGGTTATGTCAGAAAGTCAGTGAAGAAGAATGTGGAAGGGAGGAGGTCAGTGGAGGAGATTGCGAGAGAGGTTTTGAGAGATTATCACAAGAATCATGATAACGGTTTGGTCAAGATTAATGATTTCGAGGATTACGAAGATGATGACGATGTAGCGAGTGATTCGAGTTCGGATTTGTTTGAGCTGGACTTAGTTGGAACTCATCATCACAATCTGTACGGAGATGAACTTCCCGTGTATGAAACCACTTTTGCTGGTTTGATCTTGTGAAGCTGTTTTTTAAAATTTAGTTTTTCGTTTTTATGTTTTAATTCCATGTGATCTCCACATCTGTGTTTGATTTTGTAATTATTGTGCCGTCTTATAAATTTTGTGTTTGTGAAAATTTGATCCAGTCATCTTTCTCATACCTTCATTTTACATTTCAATTGTTTTATTAAAATGTACGTCAAAAAAAAAAAAATTTAAAACCAATTAGCAGTGACTATATCATTTATATACTGACTAAGATATTTTCTAAATTTAGATTTAAAATTTATCCGGTTATTAGCCAAGGATAAGGGTATGGATGGTGACCCCTTCATGCTGAATTTAACATGATTTTATGGGCTATGGAAACTGTTTTACATTTGAAATATTTCAACAAATTACTAACGAATAAACATTGTAAAACTCGAAAACCACGCGTCTGTGGTCGGGTGGTTAAGGTGTTCCGTGGATCCTCAAAGAACCCAAGTTCAAATTCACACCACACCAGATTTCCACAGCGCATGGCCACCAGAGCTTTCAGATTCTCTCTCCGGGGAATGGTTTACCATTTTTCTTTTTTTTTTGGTAAAAGTCGAGAATTTTTGGCGATGATTTTGTGGAGAGGGATCCGTTACGTGCAAAGCAAAATGATTTGTGTGATAATTGATAAAGTTGTTGGTGATCCCAAAGGGAAGAAAAAATCAAGCTTCCAACTTTCTCTTTTTCGATGTAACTATCACATGCTTTAGATCCATATTTTCATGAATGCAAACACTTTTAATATGAACCGAGTTTTTTCCAACTCTATATAGATTTAAAATTCTTTTTAAAAAACTCATAGATTATGATGTGAAGTGAACATTTAGTACATGTACAATGTGCATGTAGCAGCAGAACGGTGTCTCAAAATGATATGTTATGTTCAATAAAATCAAATAAACACGCTGCTACATTGGTTTAGCAAGTGTTTCATGTAAAATGTACGTTTGTTTCTCTTAAGCCATTAAATTTTTAAAAATCTCAGAACACTAGTGTCCCATAAAAAAACTTTAACTAAATTTTAGCTATGTAGAAAACTTCTATTTTGTTTGGGTAGATATAGTTCAGCTTCGAATATAAATTTTTTGTATACTAAAGAAACACAAGCATATACAATATACACATGTGAAAGTGGTTGGTTTGGTGTGTATAAAAAGAAAAGAAAGAGGGAGAATCGAGAAATTCGATATCCAAGTGAGAAGCAAAGGGTGATTGAGCGGATCGTGAATGGACATATTAATGCTTTATAAAATTGCAAAAATAAATAAAACAAATAAAGAAAGTGTAGTTTTAAAATAAAGTGAAAGGATTTGTAGCGATAGATGAACACGAAGTACTGATGCTTCCATGGGAACACAGAAAGTGGGGGGAGAGCTTTTGCTTTACTTCTCTTTTTTCACTTTGATCATCTTAAAGAAAGTTTCGATTACAATCTTTCCCATTACTTCTCTCAACAAATAATTTTTTTTTTTTTACATTAACACAAATATATATCATACGCACGGTCGCACCTATACATGGACCATTCTCAGTCCATGTCAAGTCATTTTAATTTAATTTTGATTCTACACCTTTTTTGTTGAGAAACTTGATTCTATAACTTATATTACAAGAACTAAAACTATTATAGAATTATCATTGAAATTGTTATATAGGTGAGTTACCATAATACATATGGTTGTTTTTATAAAATTACATGCTAATTTTTTTCATATACAATACAACTAGTTGGACAAAAGAAATAGTTTGATGAGTATATAACGGCGTATTTTTATTCAATTATGCGGCGGATTAAATTATTCCGCCAAGAACGCTTATTTCTTGTTGCCAAATCAACAACTAAACATAGTTAACGAAGTATATTATTGAAACAAAGATCGTGCAATGTATTTGCATACAACAATACTCCCTCTTAACTCATAATGATTGCACATAATACGTAATGAATTTAACTAAATTATGTTATATTTTTTGTTTGACTAAAGGCTTTAAATAATGTTATATTGAGATCATTGGATCAGGGATACGTTAATTATATACAGACGCGCCTATTGCATTGATACCACATGCATGCGACACGTCGGGTTAAATTCTTGAAACTTTAGTTACAAATTCTCTAACAGATTCTCTAAACTTCAGTTACAGATTCTCTAAAAGTTTATTGCTAGTTTCTTCAATTGTGGATAAATGATTACTTAGCAAATATTTCAACTATATGGGTCGTTAATATATATATATATATATATATATATATATATATATATATATATATATATTATGATTAGTTAGTTATGAGTTTATAGCTTTGGATCAACCATCCTTATATTAAATATAGTTAAGTGAGGAGCCGCTAAACAATCAAAAAGAAAAGTTTTATAAGTGTATAGCACGATATGCATGGTTTTGTAGGACCAAAGCGACGTGTCCCTCTGAGTATGAATTGAAGTTCAAAAGATCACATGACTAATCCATACTACTTAATATGCATGTAATCAGTAATCATGCAAATAAGACTATATATGCATGTAATATTGTAATTTGAACGTATACTGGAATTAATATAACAGCTTCTTGCCATCATCTACTAACATATCAAAACCAATCTGATCATCGAGCCCTTATATGTAAGATTATGAGGATTGAGTTGGGTTGGCTTAGGAGTTTTGGAATATTGTTTTCATCATCTACTCTACGAGTCTACATAAAGCAGCACCGTAACATCTGATAATAATCTCTTAAACAACGTTATAGCTAAAAAAAAAACCAAACCGGTTTTTTCAGTTTTTGTCAAGCTTGGTGAGAAGGACTTGTTGAGGAAGGAGAGTGTAATCAATGTGAAGATCCTCCAACATTTTCTTAATCGCCAAAGACTGCGCTGTTCTTCTAATATTCCTCTCGCTGTATTCCTGAAACGTGATGGTGTGGTTGCTGTATAGAGCCATCTTCAACTTGTTCATGTTCTCTATCTCCTTAACCACCACCGTGTGTATCGGTGACCAATGCTGCGGATTCTGGTCCAAGTACCTGATCAGAACCAAAGCAAGAACTCTTTCAAGATTTGATCTAAAAATAATCAAAAAGAAGAGTTCCAAATGATACTTACTCAGCGATTCTTTCTTTGAGATGTGCAATCTTAGAGACTGGTGTCGAAAATGCGATAGAGAACTCCACAGTTTCTCCCATATCTGGACTTCTGAAGTAGTTGCTTATCGGTTTCGTGGCCAAAACACTGTTCGGATAATACACTTTCTCGTTGTCAAGTTTCAAGAACACCGTCGACAACAGATTCATTTCTTCAACCAGCATCTGAAAAAACAAACTTCAAACATGTGACATTTTCTTTATAAACATGGATGAAATAAATACTTGGTGGAGAGTTTTACCGGGACACCCTCGACAACGCAACGATCACCGACATCAAAAGGATGCATAACGAAGACAAACACAATGGACTCAAATAGATTCTTGCAAGTGCTTCCGATTATAAAGGCCAGAGCCACGAGTTGAGTGGAGAAGAACAGCAAAACCTTAGTCGTTGCTACTTCGAGTAGCAGCAGCCAAATGACGATTGTAATAACGATCAAGATCGCTGTCACGAGTTTGTTTAGCTGCTTAACCGCTGTTTTTGTGTCGTTTAAGGAATGTGCCAAAGCTTTCCGGCTAGTGTACACCTTAACCTGGTAAATATAGCAACACAACACAAGTGGTTAACATCAAGAAACACAGACTCTGATTGTTAACTGAGAGCAAGAAGGTGTTGGAGGAGACTTACCACCCATTCTGTGAATGCTTTTCTGGTGATTCTCCCGGTCTCAGCAGCACCATCAAACAAAGGGAACACAAGATCAACCTCTTCTTTAATCATGAACCTAAGCAAATCTTCTTCCTCTATGTAACTGAGACAACAACCCAAACCAGTGGTTTTCATTACAGAATGCACAAGAATTAGGCATAGGATTTATCCAAACCGAAACCAACCTAATATTAGGTTCGGTTAGGAGTCAGGTTCAATTCAGTAGGTTTTCTAAAAAAAGTCAGTTTTCAGTTTGGCAAGTTTAAAAATTTATTACCAAACCATTAAAAATAACCGAACTAACCAAAATCTTGAACCAAACAAAAACAAAATTAACGGAACTTATCTGAAATTTTAACAAAATGAAACCAAAATCTAACAAAAATCAGAAACTTCGATGGGTCGAACCAAACTTTTTTTACAGGTTAATTCGATAAGATTTATGTCGAACCGACGAACCAACCGAACCAGCAGGTATAAGAGAGATAAAAGCATAGGAATATTGCTATTCTCACCTGAAGCAAGGCTGAGCAACATTTCTAAACACATGATAAGCAGCAGCCAAAGCCTCCATTTCACTAGTAATCTCTCCCCTCTCAGCCTGCTCTTTCGCATCCCCATACGCCGTTTCATCCAACGTATCAGAGATCGTAGAAAGACCCGACGTCCTAACCGCTTCCACAAGAACCCGCATCGTCCACGCAGAGACTTTCTCACGCTTCATCTTATGAACCTTCCCCATATCAATCACTTTCTTCCCTTTCACCGTCCCTTTCTTCCCAACGCTCGTGAAACTCAAATGCCCCGTGCTCGGCTCCCGCCCCACCTTCTCCGCCTCCTCCATAAGCGGAGGCCCCGAGAGCGTCTGCAGAACGTACTGGTGAAAAACGGATTCTTGGATCCGGTCGAAGAAGTTAACCACGTTGAAGTTCGCCGCCAAGATTTTCAGCAAGAGCGTTTTCACCAGCCAGAGGAAGGCTCCGGTGAGGAGGGAGATGAGAGTACGTGTGATAGCGGTGAGGATCTTGGTGGCTGTTGGGGAACGGTCCACGTCGCGGTTGAAGAGAAACACCCAAGCGATGAGGATCAAGCTGAGCCATATGAAGACTTGTACGCTCTTCTTTAGGCCGTGCACGAAGTAGAGAACTTTTCTACGTAAAAGAAAGTTTGTTTCGATGAGGAAGACGACCAGATGCATGAACCAGTTAGTCACCAGCATCCCGCTGAACGTGACCATCACGAGGACGCACCATTTCCACACTTCTAGCCCCCACACGGTGTAAGTTATCAGGACGTCGATGGTTAAGCTAGCGACCAGAGCGCTTAACACCGCTATAAAGAAAGCTAGCTCTACTAATGTTAGTGCGCTTACTCTTTTTCGCATCTCTTTGCTCAGCTTCACCTTCTTGTAGATTTCTTCGTCTTCATCTTTCTCCACGTCAGCAGCTTTACTCGGTGTTGCTGAACCGACGCTCCTTGTGGATTTGTTGTTGGGAGAACCTCTACTAATAGAAATAACAGCACCAAGTGGCTCCTTAACGTCCCCTTCTAGGGTGCTTGTGTCTACAGGGCGAGATGGTTCAACAAACCGGGACTTTGGTTTGGAGTAAACCGACCTTGCAAAAGATTTTCTTTGAGTTAAGCCTTCAATGCTTGGGTTTGGAGGTCTGGGAGGCTTGTTTGGGCTACCACCAATAAGCTTAGAGATTTCAGGGGAGGAGCTCTTGGTCTCTGGTGAATCCATCTTAACAGAAACCCTTGATGCTTCTTCACCTGGGACATTGATAACAACTTCTCTTCCTCCGTTGGTGCTCTTTCTTTCTGCCATTCCATTGCTACTACCATCCATTTTGGTTCTGAATATTTCCTGAGGAAAAAGAGTACTATTGTTGACAAAAAAAAAACACAAAGTGACCTTATGGACAAATGGTTATAGAAACTATGGCTCTTGTTCTTAGATTTTTAGGAAATTTATGGACTCTAAATCTAAACCTTTAGGCAGAGATGAGTAAACTTTCCCAAGAAGCAAATAAAAGTATGTATTTCCCTAGAAAAACAACATAATTTTTTTAAGAGTCAACAGCTAAACATGGGGGAAACGAGGTTACCTACCACTAGTGAGGTACAATGAATCTTCTTCTTCTGTGAGTACCAATCAGCTCATTCTTGAGAAGAAAACCCTGAAAAATAGCAAAAGGTAAACGGAGATCTTAGATAGTACACACCACGACCACGTTTTAAGAGAATAATTCAAACATTTGGTAAAGAAAAGTCAGATAATAATGACCTAAAAAGAAGAAGCGAATAATAGCAGCTGATAAGAAGAGGCGGTGGAAAAAGTTTGGCTGAGAGAAAATGGCTTGAAGCCAGCCAAATTATTTTAAAATAACATGAAAAGACCAAAGAGAAAAAGGGTTTTGAGAAGATCTTACATGAACACAACACTCAGGCGGGTCCAAAGGAGTGAGATATCTCAATACTTTTTCTAAGCCTAATAAATAAGCTTTTCCTTAAGATGCTAAGGTGGTCAGAGTAGTAGTTAACCACCATTTAGTGCTAAAATATTTACAATTAATGCTAATAAACTCCTACCTTTTGTCGTCAACACTAAAATTACACAATTCTATAGATTTAATTACTATTCAAAATGTATAGGGGAAAGTTTCCGCACCACGAGACTTGGTTTTTAGTTAAAGAATCTAACCATCATAGTCCTCTTTATTATAAAACTATTATTTTTCTCAATAACTCCTATGTATTATATCTCACACAAAAAAAGACAAATGCTCTGTCCTATAAATGTCAGAATATAATATGGATTCTGTGCACGTCCACCACAATTTCAACTTTGCTTAATTTTCAGGCAACAAAAATTCAAATTTCAAATTCCAATTGAGCACGAATTTTAATAAAAAAATTCAGATACTAGTGATAAACAAACACACTGTTATTAACCGTGGTTTCATTCGATCATATGTATCCTCCGGTCACCCGAAATGGTTACATGATCTCTTTGTCCATGAAAGTAGCGCCCTCTAACTAGTTTGATTTTTGTTGATGTTGCCTCTCATTTTTGGAGTATAGGAGAAGGTAGGTGTTGTCTTTCGATGTCTACTGTAGTAAGTGGGTTGGTTTTCATTTTTTTTGCTAAACTGTAAATATCATAAATGATCGAAAATTTTAGAAGGTAATAATCTAAATTTTGTTCCAACCCAGCAAAAAAGAATAAAAACAAGCTGGAACAATTATTAAATACAGAATCTCACCATCATCTCAACCACAATTGCATTAATGCCCTGAAACCTTTGCGAGATCTTCTAGTTTCTCATCTCTCTATCGATTGCTTTGAACACAAGAGAAGTCGGTAACCAGACTTTGTTGTGGACGACGTTATTCCTCTGCTTCCATGAGTGAAACACCACCGATTGACATGCTAGCTTGCGCAGTAGGGTAACTTTCTTTGAGGGCGACACTCGAATCCAAGACAGAAGCTCCGACCAATTTGTGAAGAAGCGAGCAGGAGAACGACATCGCAGAAGTACTTCTTTCCACACCCATAAGCTGTACTGACAAGTTGTAAATAAATGGTCTCTCGTTTTGACAGAAGAAGAACAGAAAACGTAAATCGTACAGACAGGAATATTCCACCCTGCTAGTCTCGACATCGTCGGCAACCTATCACCACTAGCAGGATTGATGTAAACTAAAATTTGTAACTTCTTATCGTGTTACTTTTAAATTATTATGAGAAACACTGCAACACGTTGAAACTAATTTTTCATTTGGATGTGACAAGTGAGAGTGCTTTTTTTTATTTGAGAAAGACAAGTGAGAGTGTTGGACAGTGGCCATTATACATATCACTTTCTCTGTCGCCACCAAGTATCAATTCCTTTACGTCTTTGCTAAAGAACAGTTTTTCAATCATTCCGGTAATTAACGTGTTTATGGCATGTCTAAAATATAACTAATTCCTGTAATTGGTGACTAGTCTGTTGTCTTTATGGGGTTGTATATTGTTCTTGATTAACAAACATGTCACTCTTATCATATAACACTCTGCTAAGAGTTAATTAACTTGACTAATTGTAATTCACTCGACCATCGGAATTTACATAGTCGTGTTAACCGACAATATAATGCCAACTTCGTTGTAGAAACGTTGCATAATTACTTTTAACCTTTTCACTCTATGTCCAGACAAAAAAAAACTTGGTTTTTAATTTAGGTATCTAAATCATGCTCGAGTTATTATATTATACCTCTGTACTGGATTGTCCAAATTATATACTTCCTAAATGTAGCATATAGTACAGAATTTTGATGTTCCAATATATAAGATCTTTTCATTTTCCTATGGAGTACGCACCATGTGAAAATTGCATCTTCGTGCATTAAATGTCGAATAATTACACAGAAAGAAAGCGGCGTTAGTGTAAAAGGTGATCGATAAAAGAAGCTCATACCAGTTTTCATTAGCAAGTGTTAGAAGCTCATACCAGTTCTACACCAAACAACCAAAATGTTCGATTTGAATGGGCAAGAAGAAATGCCCATCTTAACCAGAATGTTCGATTTGAATGGAAGGAAGAAAGGCCCATCTCAAGCCCAACTCTGAGTAAAATGGTTATTAAACATTTAAACCTCCAAAATATCAGAGCGTCTCCGGCAAAGATGGTGACTCGCTTTCGACTCGTTTCGAGATCTTCTTGTTACGCCACCGTGAAGTTATCCGAGTCGGCCTCGTTATGCTCATGTCGTCTCTTCTCTACCTCCTCCGACGCGACTCACCCTGAACCCGAACCAGCCCCGCCTCCGAATCCCATTACCGGAGACGATAAGCTCCGGAATCTCCGAGTACTTCTCCAGCAGAACAGAATCGAAGCGGCGCGTGGAGCTCTCACCTCGCTCGTCCGATCAGGTTCTTCTCCTTTCACATCGCCGAGAGAACTCTTCTCTGCCTTCTCACTATCATCTCCATCGCTGAAGAACGACTTCTCCTACCTGCTCTTCTCCGTGCTGATCCAATCGAACATGATCCCCGAAGCCACGGACTTGTTCTTCGCCTTGAGGAACGAAGGCATCACCCCCAGCTCAGACTCGTTAACGCTGTTGTTCGATCATCTCGGGAAAGCAAAGCAATTCAGAGTAATGATCAATGTGTTTTTGAATCTTATTGAATCGAATTATCGTCCGAGCAAGTTCATGTACGGTAAAGCAGTTTACGCCGCCGTGAAATTGAGCGATTTAGGGAAAGGTTTAGAGCTGTTTAATCGCATGAAGCACGATAGAATCTCACCCACTGTGTTTATCTACAACGTTCTTATTGACGGGTTGTGTAAAAATGGGAGGGTGAATGATGCAGAGAAGCTGTTCGACGAAATGCTTCAGAGAAGATTGGTTCCCACTTTGATCACTTATAACACTTTGATCGATGGGTATTGCAAAAGTGGGAATCTTGAAAAGACTTTTAAGGTGAGAGAACGCATGAAAGCGGATGGTGTTGATCCGAATCTTGTTACGTTCAATACGTTGCTTAAGGGGATGTTTAACGCGAGGATGGTGGAAGAAGCTGAGAATGTTTTGAATGAGATGAAAGATCATGGCTTTGTGCCTGATGCGTTCACTTTAAGTATTCTGTTTGATGGTTACTCGAGTAACGAGAAAGCTGAGGCTGCTCTGGGTGTTTATGAGGAAGCTGTTGATTCTGGTGTGAAGATGAATGCTTATACGTGTAGCATTTTGTTGAATGCGTTGTGCAAAGAAGGGAAGATAGAGAAGGCGGAGGAGATTTTGGGGACGGAAATGGGTAAGGGGCTTGTCCTGAACGAGGTTATTTATAACACGATGGTTGATGGATACTGTCGTAAAGGTGATTTGGTTGGAGCTCGAATGAAAATCGAAGCGATGGAGACGCAAGGGATGAAGCCGAATCATTTGGCGTACAATTGTTTGGTTAAGAGATTTTGTGAGTTGGGGGAAATGGAGAATGCTGAGCAAGAGGTTAGCAAGATGAAACTAAAAGGAGTTTCTCCTAGCGTGGAGACGTATAACATCTTGATCGGGGGATATGGGAGGAAGAGTGAGTTTGATAAGTGTTTCGACGTCCTCAAAGAAATGGAAAACAACGGGACGATGCCGAATGTAGTTAGCTACGGGAATCTGATTAATTGTTTGTGCAAAGGCTCTAAGCTTCTTGAAGCTGAGATTGTTAAGAGAGATATGGAAGACAGAGGGGTTTCACCCAATGCAAGAATATATAACATGCTGATTGATGGTTGTTGCTCAAAGGGGAAGATAGAAGATGCTTTTCGGTTTTCTGAGGAGATGCTAACAAAGGGAATAGATTTGAACTTGGTGACTTATAACACCCTCATCAATGGGTTGTCCATGAACGGAAAATTAGCAGAAGCCGAAGACTTGTTTCTCGAAATCTCAAGAAAGGGGTTTGTACCAGATATATACACGTATAACTCGTTAATATCTGGATATGAACATGCTGGAAACGTGCAAAGATGTATCGCCTTGTACGAAATGATGAAAGGATCAGGAATAAAACCTAATTTGAAGACATATCATCTTTTGATCAGCTTGTGCAGTAAGGAGGGTGTAGAGCTCACTGAGAAAATATTTGGAGAGATGTCGTTGGAACCAGACTTGATAGTTTACAATGGAGTTCTTCATTGCTACGCCATGCATGGAGAAATGGATAAGGCTTTGAAAATGCAGAGCCAGATGATGGAGAAGGGAATCGATTTGGATAAGGCGAGTTACAACAGCTTGATCATGGGACAGCTGAAAGTAGGAAAACCGAATGAGGCTAGAAGTTTGTTTGAGGAGATGAAAGCTCGAGGACTGGATCCTGAAGCTGATACGTATAACATAATGGTGAAAGGGCATTGTGAGAAGAAGGATTATATGAGAGCATATGATTGGTACAGAGAGATGCAGGAAAAGGGTTTGCGAGTGGATGCTTGTATAGGCGGCGAGCTAGTAACTGGGCTTCGAGAAGAATGGAAGGCGAAAGAAGCACATACTGTCAGTTCTGAGATGAATGGTGACAAGCTTGATGATGTACCAGTGGAGGAGGCTCTTTCTGCAACAGAGAAGCTGTGAAAATCAAGAACGTGCTCCAAAACCAAACCAACATCATGACTTCATGAGTGACACTTTCTCTGGGATCTTGAACTAGGGATGAGACTTTTATTGATTAGTCCATGTCGCCTTTAGATTAGCACGATCACTTTGGGATGAGACTACGTTAAACTATGGAGTAACACTATATTTCTAAAGTTTTTCTTTTTCCTGGAACAAATTTACAGATTTTGTGAATGTAGAACTAAACAAGTGTGATTGTAAATATTGAAATGCATTCATGAGTGGATATAATAAGATTAGTGAAAAATATTGTGTAATGAACACTGAAACGTTTAGTAGAGTTTTGAAGCGTGTGAGTCGCACGGTGGGAGGGATGCCTCTAGAAAGGGAGGAGGGTCCACTGGGTCTGGAAGCATTATTTAATAGTAAGACTTCAGACCAGTTTATCTCCACGTGGGACTGGTCCGACTGGTTTAGGAGTTTCTAGAGTTTTACACAAAAACTGCTTTTTAAAAACGCATATTCTCTCCGGGACAGAATAGCCTAATGGTAACACTAGAGTGAACTGGATCCCAAGGCACCTGGGTTCGAGTCCTCTGGGATTCCGGAGACCGACCGCGACAAAAAAAAAAAAAAAAAAAAAAACGCATATTCTCTGTCTTTGTCTCTTCCACTTCAGCATAATTTGAGCATCAATGGCGATTACGTTTTCAAATCTCCACACAGAGGAAGGTCTCAAAGCCGTCGAGGAACACCTCTCTGGAAAAACTTACATCTCCGGGTATACTCGCATCTTCCTTCTTTCGTATGAATAATTGTCGCCTAGAGAGTCTGAAATGTTCTTGAACTTTTTATATTTGCAGCGATCAGCTTTCAGTGGATGATGTGAAGGTTTACGCTGCCGTGTTGGAGAAGCCAGGTGATGGCTTCCCAAATGTTAGCAAGTGGTATGATACCGTTGCTTCCCACCTCGCTAAAAGGTTCGTATAGTAGTACTCTCTTTTTCTTCTTTTCTTGTTGATGTTCTGTAAGACTGTAATATTTACTTTGTATCTATAATATTTGCTCTTCCGACAATTATTAAGTTCTTCGATTGCTTATTGTAATATACTTCACTAGTTTTCCCGGGAAAGCTGTCGGAGTGAAAATTGGTGGCTGTGTTTCTCAGTCTGGAGCTCAGAAAGCTGAGGTACTTCCTATTAATTGAAAAGCTCTTGACAGTCAAAACACTTTGGTATTTGAAGTAAATCTAGAAATTTGAATAATTATTTGATATAACAGAATACTTAAGGTGCTTTTATTTTAGATTTGTCTCTCATTTCTATTACGTTTGCGAGATGTTCTGGTTTTAAACTTTCCATTAACTGTGTGTGTAGGCACCTGCTGATGCTGATGATGACGATGCTATTGATCTTTTCGCTGACGAGACTGAGGATGAGAAAAAGGCTGCAGAAGAGAGAGAAGCTGCTAAGAAGGACACCAAGAAACCTAAGGAGAGTAAGTTTTTTCTCTACTTTGGACTGGACCACTACACTGTCCCTGTAGCGAATTGTTAAGTATAATCTGGTGGATAAGACTGTATGCTTCTTCACAGACACCTTCTGACTTTTAAGAACCTCTCTTTTTTACTTGTTTTGTTAGGTGGAAAGTCGTCTGTGCTTCTTGATGTAAAGCCGTGGGATGATGAAACCGATATGAAGAAGTTGGAAGAAGCTGTCCGTAGTGTTCAGATGCCTGGTCTTTATTGGGGAGCTTGTAAGTCAAAAAGGAGATTCCGATCATGATAATCTACATTTTTATTCTTCCTTTTCTTCTCTGATGTGAGAACTTTTGTTGCAGCGAAATTGGTACCGGTTGGCTACGGGATAAAGAAACTCACGATCATGATGACAATTGAGGATGACCTTGTCTCTGTGGACAACCTCATTGAAGACCATCTCACCTCAGAGCCTAACAACGAGTACATCCAAAGCGTCGACATTGTCGCTTTCAACAAGATTTAGAAGGAAAGTATGTCGCCGAGTTCACAGTTTTAAGTGTTATTCACGGTCTTCTTCTTGTCCTTCTGTCCTACAAATGGCTTTCGTGTGTTTCTCTAAATCGTTTCCTTCATGTTGCAAAGAGCAACTTTGGTGTTTAAACTCTAAGCTTCACTCAGAGTCTCTTTAATTCTTGCAAGACGAAATGCTGTTAAATTAAAATGTTGTTGGCTTGTGGTATGTGTGGAGATTATACTATTGACTGTGTATTCGGTTAAAACCCGTTATTATCATATCCAATTTTGAGCAAACACAATTGATAAAAACTAGTAACCACAAACTCATACCATCCATCCATTATCTTTCTCTCTCTCTCCCCCATTGCAAATTTTCCATTTATTTTAGAAGCAACTTTCACATTCAAAGAGAAGGAGGTACATACTGCCTAGACAAACTAAACAGATCTTTACCCTCAAACGGTGATGTCCATTCTCTCCCATTCCCTACTAAAGCAGCTTCCTGAGCTCCCATTGCCATGCTCATCCCATTCCCGTTCCCCATCATTCTTGTCCTTCCGTTCATGTTTGTTTCATATGGGGATGCTTCCACGTACGGCAGTTGGGGTCTCGGACAAGCTAGGCCTCTGTCTAAACTCCAATCAATGTTGTTGTAATCCGATTTCGCCGCTGATCCATCCGTACTCCACTCCAGTCCAGATGAAGGTGTTGATCCATACCCAGAGAAGAGACCAAGAGAAGCAGCTGGAGCCACAGTATGCGGTGTAGAAGCCCCCACCATTCTGTTTCCATTGTTCATTTGGCCTTGATATTGTTGATACTGAAGTTGCTGCTGGTACATAAGGTTTGGGTTAAGATCAGTAGGAGGCAGAGTTCTTGTGGGCAAGTAACCGTTAGATTGAGCCGCCTCAGATCTACTCGCAGGGTACCAACCGCTGCCTCCTCCTGCTGCTGCTGTAGCTGCTACGGTAAAGGATGAATTAATGGTAGAGACAGGTAACACATTTGCTTTAGCGGAGAGAGAGTGTCGTTGCTGTTGTTGGTGCATCACCATGACTGGTTCCCTCATTTCTTGCTGCTGTACTCTCTTGAATTGATCACCATAATGAGTTTCTTCTGTTGGCCGCGGCAGTGGTGTCTGTTGATACGACAAGCGTTTTCTCTCTTCCAGGGCATTATTCTGTTGCATTTTCATCCACTCCATTTTCATGTTAATTTGATCCATCGGATTTACACTTTGGTTTCCAGATTCTCCACTAATATAGCTGGATCCTCTGGTGTAACCTAGATTCTTTCTCTCTACTTCGCCCCCTGCATGATAGTTAGGTTGCAACTGGGAGGCTACTGAGTTCTGACTTGTGTGCACAGAAGGGACTTTGCTAGCGGTAGCACTATTATTACTAACATCCTCTACTTTTATAGAAGCAGTAGATTGCTCTTGCTTCTGCCTCCTTAATGATTCTTCTGCCTTCTCAATATCCCCTTCTGCTGTAACCACAGATTTTTCTACATCCTGCTTGGAGCACTTATATTTCGTTTCCAACTCCAAGATTCTACTCAACTCTAGCGAGATGTCGAGTTTTAAGTTCCCGGAGGTAGGAACCAGCTTCTTATCTTCTAAATTAGCCCCACCATCATCAAACAGCCAGTTAACAGACTCCTGTAGCTTCCCTTCATTCAACATAAGAGCGTAAGTCGCCCTCTCATGAGGAATCCCCATAGGTACGATCTGCTGAGCAAGTACCTCAAGCTTCCTCGACATGAGAAACTGACAGCACCGCTCGTGCAGCTCCTGAGCTCGCTTCTCCTTCTGACGCTGGTGCTTTCTCTCGTTCTTCAGCCGCATCTTCTCCCGCTTGTCATTGTCAGCTCCGGGGATGGTTTCCTGCTTTGCGGTAGTGGCTGTAGTAGGCGCTGCTTTCTCCTTGTGATCTTCTGAGTCTCCAGACCAGCTACCGTTATTAGAGGCGGAGTCACAGTTAGAATCCGACTCTTCGATGTTTTTGAAACGGCCGTTGTTGTGAAGCGGTGAGGAACCAGTTGACTCAACGGTTTGGAATGTCCCCAAAAGAGGATTGTAAGCACCGCCTATGGATCCAGAGGCGGCTTTACTCGGTGTCTTCTGTGAATCGTTCACAACCTTCTTGTCTCTAGATTTGGTGGTCTTGGCTGCTGTAGACATCTTCTCAATTACAAAGTTTATCCTGCAATTCTCACAAAAAAAACGAGAAATAGTCAAAAACAAAATATCGTTGCAATGTCAAAGGTAGAGACTTTCGATTGGAAATACACAAAATCGACAGGGACGATCGTTGATACAGAGGCACAAACGCATAGATCCATCGCCAAGAACGAACAATATCTATATTAACATTTGTATCGAATTAGGTCAAAACGCAGAGTTTCAAGGCGGAGGGATAAGCTAAGGAGGCGAATCGAAACCGTAAACAATAAGGAAGGTCATGTTTTGAGCAACGGAGAGGAGCGAAATTCGATTGAATCTAGAAAAAAACTAAAGGAAATGCGATTTGAGGGAAGAATCTAAATCGGAGTATTAGATCAGTGATGAGAAGGAAGAGAGAAGGAGGGAGGGAGAAGGAACCTGATTGATTTTGATCGGAGTCGTTGACGGAGATGCAGATCGGGAGAAAGTTTCGTTGGAAGGAAGGTGAGAGAGCTTTTGAGGGGGATGACGATGAGAGGATGAGGAACGTGAGGAGTGCGTTGTTGTTTGTTGTGAAATTATAACCAAACGTCTCGCCGTTTCGATTCCCCCAAATGTCAACAATGCCAATTAGAAACTAGGGTTTGGTTTAGGAGAGGACATTTGGGAAGAGAAAAAAAACGATTTTTTTTTTTTAACAGACAGAACCAAAAAAAGAGTGGCGAAAACCAAACCAAAGTCTTTGCTGTAATAAATTTATCTTTTTAATAATTTTCTTTTATATATTCTCAGTTATTTTTTAAAATTATATTCCCGTCTCATTTCCAGTTGTATTTGATGATGATAATACTAATAAAATAGATTTACATGGGTACCCTAGGGACTCGGTGCAGATGTATCCTAGTTTAGGTTTTCGAGCACTTTCATACAATTAATTTTCATCTTTTTAACATATCCAAAAAAATTTTAATATAAAAAGCACTTTACTAAAAAAACTAGGTGTTTAGCCCGCACATGCGGGCATAAACTTCTTATGAATACTTATTAGTTTATGTTTTATTAATCTAAAACCAACATAATAAGTTATTATTTATGGTTTTAAATAGTTAAATCAAATATCAAAGTATTTATACATGTCAAATATTTTTTTATCAAAATATATACTTACTATTGTGTTAATTTTTTTAAAACACTAATATCTTAGAAATAGTTTAGAAAATATCTTTATATAATTTTTTTGCTTGACTAATATTTAATTATCAATTGTTTTTTTTATCTTAACTTTTTTAACTTTTATAATAAAATATTATCTTCATATAGCAACACAATATATATAAGAATAATCTTATTTTTTATAATCAATATTTAATGTAACATATAACATACAAAACTTTATACTATTAAAATAAAATTCATTTTTAATTATGTATAAAATTCAGTAAAGATATTGTTTAAAATTCGTTTTTAATATAACATAGAAATTTAATATTATTAACATTCATTTTTAATTATATACAAGATTCATTAAGGATAATTTTAAATTAATATATTAATGATTCAGCTAATAACAAATAATAAATCAATGATTTAGCTAAAACCTACTAATAAAAACATGACAAGTAAGCAAAATTACCTAAAATCATGGAGAACATGACAAATAAGCCAAATCACTTCATAAATAATAGTATAGATAACGCTAATAAATTATACAGTTTTTATTAACTAGCAGAAAGATTCTTTAAAAATACACGAACCAATTTCTACTTCCTAATAAAATATACAAACAATTTTGGATTCATGTTTAATAACTAATTTTTACCACCTATCAAATACACAAAATTTTGAGATAATTTTTTTAGGACAATCAAAATCACTCATTGTGGTAACTTTTAAAAAGTTGCCAAATAATTCAAAAATATTTATTATTTTTGAAGTGATTTTTGTTCTCACGTTAAAATTTAAAATGTTTAAAATAATTATTACCCATATTAAATATTAGATTACATTTATTAATATCTTAAATAATTCTATATTATGTTATCAAAAAATATTTTGCATCATATATTTTAAAAATAAATATAAATTCATGTATATAATTTTATGTATATATGAATGTTTTAAGTTTATTTTACGTAATAAATGATATTTTATTTTTTTAAAAAACTTTATCGTACATGATTTTTAATATTTAATTAATTATTCAATATTTTAAAATATGAAAATAATTTATTCTAATTGCTTTTTAATTGATAATATATTTTTTACAAATTTTTATATATAATAGTATGTATATCGGTAGAATATCTTAAATATCATGATAAAAATATATATTAAAATTAAAATAATATTTAACTATACTTATATACTATTATTTAAAAAATGAATTTGCTGATTTGTCATCTTTTTCATGATTTAAGGATAAATCATTAGTTCAATTAATATTATTTTAATTTTAATATATGTTTTTGCCCTAATTTTTATGATCAATAAAAAATATGATTTAACAGAGTATATATATATATATATATATATTTAGTATATATATATATTTAATTATACAAAAGTTAAAATTTAAGTGACTAATTTAGTATATTACTAATATAAAATTCGTAAAGTAATTATATATGAAACTTAGACAGCATCACCAACTGGCGAAGATGATTGATAAAACAGTTTGTAATCGGCTTTTAGCTACCAGATATTAGGAGAAGTAACGTTTGAGAGATCTTATGCAAGAGTGGTACAAAACACATACATAAGTCTTAGGATTCCGTCTATTTTTTTTAAAATCTTTAGTCCTTTGTACTTAACTATTTTTTTTCATTGATGTTCAGTAAATTTAAAATTTCATCAAAAAATAATAATTATATGTACAAATTAAATTCCAAAGTTTTCTAAAAAAAACATTTTCTACTTTAAATGTCTTTTGTTTCTACTTTTTATTTCCTTTCTTTCTACTTTAAATTTCCTTTCTTTTAAGTTTTAAAATAATTATATTTTTCTTGGTAAGTTTTACAATTAGAACAATTTGGCATATAAATCAAATTTTGACTCATATAAAAGCAAAAAAAAACATAGCATATCACAAATTGAAGAAATTGTAGCTTGTGATTATGTAAGAGCTCGCGACTAAATGCTAGCTGCTTATCCAAGTAATATAATAAAAAAAAAATCAAATTTCCTGAGGTTGATTGATTAGTGCTTTGATTTCTGTGGATAGCCAAAAAAAAATTCTACAGCCACAAAATTTAACAATCAAGTTTTGCTTTACTTTTTAAGACATACCGCTCAGTTTCCTTTTTTATTTTCGTTTGGCCATAGACACTGATTTTCCCACAACATAAAAATAGTGCTTTGAAACTTTTTTGATAAATATATGAGTTTTATAACACACAAAATCACAGCAAAAATCTTACTGCCACAACAATAAAATATACGACATAATTTATACAGCAAAAACAACTAAAACCACGACTTCAAACAATCAGGTCCACTATCTTTTCAATTTGATGTAAATCCCCTATATATTACATGCAGTTTGTAATAATTACAAAAGAGCTTTGCAGAGTTGTCACTTAATTAATATGTCAATTAATCTTACGTGGTAATTTAAGAATCAATTGAAAAAATGTTGGTCCAAAATTCAATTGCTAAAGAACATTATATTAATCCAAAATATAAGAAGCATGTATTTTTTTCTTAAATAAAAGCTACGGAATTACCTAATATGATTACAATTAATGATTATGAATAACAAAGATTTGATAACAATTTTTGCATATTTTCTCATTTTTGTTAAATTTTATATTAAATTAAAAATCACATTAACCATATAATAAAAAATTAGATTTTTCTTATATATTATATTTTGAATTTTTTAAAACGGCTTTAAATAAAAAAAATGTTAAAAATCCCTTTGAAAATTTTGTGATTAATGGCTTAATTTTTTTTTGTTATAAAAAAATACAAATGATCATAAAATCGTATTAATATGAATTTTTATTTTATATACCTTATAAATTAATTATTTTGATTTATTTACCATAAATATATTGTAAATAAACGAGATGTATTGTTTTGATTTATGTGATTACTCTAATCTCATATATATTAATTGAAAAATAATTGATTACTCTAGCAAGTCTAAGATTTTATTATTTAATATTGTTCGAAAATCTTACAAGAGATTGATACAACTAAGATTTATTTAGAAGATTGAAATCACCTAGCGATAACATGGATTGCACAACAAATTTGTTTTCCTAACCCGAACCCTCTTTCTATTCGTCACAACACCGATAAAGAATATTTGGAAGTGCCGATTGATAATCTGAAATGATAACGTTTTTTAAAGTTCAGTCCATTGTTTTTATTAAATGGACCTAGAACAGTTTTTAATGATTAACTAAATTGACCACGTATATAGTAAAATGTGTTTTGGCTTAAAAATTGTTGCATACCCAAAATCAATATGAAGAATCATCATTTTCCTTTAAAATTTTGTCACAATAAAAATATAGGTTTGGGCAAAATATCTGAATCCAAAAAACTGAACTAAAGCCGATCCAAAGAATAATACTAAACTTTGACCAAAATTGGTTAGATATCTGAATGAGTTCAAAATTTTGGTATTTAGAGAACCGGAACCGAACCCGATCCAAACCGAAACATTTGGATATCCGAATATGTCCGAACCATATACTTAAATATATTAATTATTTTTAAATTTAATATCTACAAGAATATACAAAATATATAAGACGTTTTTAAGTTGTCTAAAATACTTGAAAATATATACAAACAGTTATAAGTATATGTTTAAAATAGTTAAACGATATCTAAAACACCTAAAATACTTAAAATATTTATTAATTTTTTATCCAAATATTTAAGGTAAATCAATTTTTATGTTAAGTTTAAGTATTTTGGCATACATTATTCAAATTTATATGTTATATATTATTTTTATTTTTAGATTTTGAAAAAAAATTAAATTATATATGAACTTTAATTTTTAAAGAAAAATTAATTAGGTTATCCGAATCCAAACTCTAACCAAACCCGCAAAGCTCCGAACCGAACCAAACCTGCAAAGATCCGAATCGAACCAAATGGTATTCGAATGCCACCTCTAATCAAATTTAAAAAATGTTATTTTAATACAATATATTTTTAAAAAAATTACCATGCGCGGGTTATCATATAGTACTAGATATATATCACAACTCAAGTTTCTGTTTTGCAAAAACTTAGAAAATATGTTCGATAAAATGGAACTCAATTAGGTAACAAAATAATTGTGGGTTCACATCATGTGACCACAAAATTGGATAGCTTAATTATGACTATATGACGGTTCAATATTGACTCTAGCTAGAATATATCTTGCTATACTTTTTGTTCAAACCTTCATTTCTTAATCTTAACGTACAATAGAGTTCTCACTCTCTAGGAGAGTGTTAGTGGAAAGAAACAAAGCGTTCTTTGCCAGCCTATCGGCCGACTCATTACAGACTCTTAAAATAAACACAAAAGAGATAGAGGTGAAGGAAGCACTCAACACGCCAATGTCATGGAGTATCCCTCTAAGACCTACCACAGATCTATGACCTGTGATCAAATCGATAAGGCATTTAGAGTCTGATAGGCAGACCACATCCTTGATGCCAGTAGAGACTGCATGCGAGAGGCCTGCACGCAATGCCAAGGCTTCTGCTGCAAGAGCCGAGGGTACAATGGTTTTGCAAGTCCTGTCGGAGGGAGGTTAGTCAGTCGAGCACCCGCTATTAGAAGGTCCTCCATTGAGTTACAGCTCTGGAGAGAAGGGACCGCCAAAGCAGGGACTAGTTCCCAAACTTTCCTAGCCACAGGGCAAGTAAACATAACATGAAAGATAGTTTCGTTTTCTCCGCATCGCTTGCACCTGCCATCAACTTGCATTCCCCTCCTAATCAGTGTTTCTCCCACGGCCAGCGCCTCATTTTTCAGTTTCCATAGGAAGTGCTTTATCTTTGGAGAACACTCGACGTTCCATACAAACCGTTTCCAGTTGAAAGCATCATTCAGGTTTCCATTGTGGATTTTAGTCAATGCGTACCCTGATTTCGTTGAGTAAGAGCCTGACTTTTCCAGTAACCAAACGAGCTCATCTTCTTGATCAGTACACGAGATCAATTTCCTGATATGCTCCTCGTGATGAGGTAAGTGTCGTCTGATCTCATCAACAATCCATCCTGCTGAGGCTGGTAGCAGCAGGTCCTCGACTTTAAGGTCTTGGTTCTGAGCAGTAGGAGGTCCTATGGGGGCTAGTTGACGATCAGTGGATAGCCATATATCGCTCCAGACCTTGATTTTTGCACCGTTTCCCACGCTCCAGCCCATACCCTTCCTGATAACATCTCGTCCCGCCAAAATCCCTCTCCACCCATGGGATGATGAATTTGGCGCTGAGCAGGTGAGCAAGTCTGTATCCTTACAGTACTTATTGAGCAGGGTTTGTCCTAGCAGGGAGGTGGGGTTTTTCAGTAATCGCCATGTATGCTTCGCTAGGAGAGCATCGTTGAAAACTTCGATTTCTCTGAAGCCCAGGCCCCCTGCACTTTTCAGGCAAGTTAATCTATCCCAAGATATCCAGCTCATCTTTCTGAGCTCTGGTTTGACGTCCCACCAGAAACGGGTGAGAACTGATTGTATCTGCTTACACAAAGAGACCGGTAGTTTGAAGCACGACATAGCATATATAGGCATAGCGGCCATGACTGCTTTCAGCAGCACCATTTTACCAGCTCCTGAAAGAAACCTGCTGGTCCAGCTCCGAGCTCGTTGCCTTATTCGGTCTACAATCGAAGCAAATATGTCTCTTTTCCTTCTACCGAAATGTTCCGGGAGCCCCAGATACTTCCCTATCCCTCCTTCGTTGTTGATGTTCAGTTCCCGTTTCACACGGGTTCTACATTCCTGGTTGGTCTTTGAGGAAAAGGTTATAGCAGACTTCGCTCTGTTAATGCACTGTCCCGATGCCTTCTCGTATCTGTCTAGAATAGAGAGCAAGGTGGCGCAGCTTGCCGCATTTGATTTACCAAAAAACATGGTATCATCTACGAAGAGTAGATGGTTTATAGGCGGGCAGTTGCGGGCTACCCTTACCCCTGGTAGTGATCCATTATCGAGAGCTTTGTTGCACAGTCCTTATAGTACCTCCGTGCACATAATGAACAGATACGGGGAGAGCGGGTCTCCCTGCCGGAGTCCTCGGGATGGACAAACTTTTCCTTGCGGTCCTGCATTTATGAAAAAGGAATATGATACCGAAGATACACATTCCATAACCCAAGAAATCCAAATACTGTGGAAACCCATACGGCTTAGTACATTCCTCAGAAAATTCCACTCGATCCTGTCGTATGCTTTGCTCATGTCCATTTTAACGGCTATAGAGACGTGATTTGCTCCTGACTGTCTCAAGTAGTGGAGGACCTCGTGTGTAATCAACACGTTATCCGCAATCAGTCTTCCCGGAACAAACGCTGACTGAGACGGTGAGATCAGGTCGTTGAGCAGTGGCTGTAGTCTTTTTGACAGGATCTTGGCAATTATTTTGTAATGTGTGTTACACAAAGCGATGGGTCTGAAATCGGAAACCTTCTTTGCACCCGTTACTTTCGGAATAAGTCTGAGGTGGGTTTCATTCTGCCTCGGGTGTAGATGGCCGGAGACAACGAACTCCTTGATGTCCTTTACGACATCCTCTCCTATAACGTCCCAGAAGGTCTGGTAAAATCCTGCCGAAAAGCCATCGGGTCCGGGGGCTTTGTCCGAGTGTATAGAGAAAACCGCTGCTTTAACTTCCCCTGCATCCGATATCCTGACCAAGAGCTGATTCATCTCTTGCGTGACCCGTGGTACAATCGCTTCTGACACTACAACTTCAGAGTCTGTATTCCCAGCCGTGAACAAATGTTGATAGAAGATGGCAAAGGAGTTCACTATCTGAGACTCTTCAAAGAAAGCTTGTCCTGCTTCATTTTCGATGATGGAGAATTTGTTACAGGCCCTACACCCTCTTGTAACCGCGTGGAAGAAGCTTGAGTTACGGTCTCCTCCGTTCAGCCACTGAATACGACTTCTCTGCCTCCAAAAGGCTTCTTCCTCCGCATACGCTACTTCCAAGATATGTTTTAATTCCTCAATCCGCTCAGCGTTTGGGTGTTGGTCGGAGAGGGCTTGTTCCAAGAGCTGCTGGTTGGTGATCATGTGCTCTTTAGCGGTTGATGATTGTACCTTTGCCCAATCCACCAGCTTTCTCCTAACATGGTTTATTTTTGTGAGCACTGAATCAGTAGGAGGAGAGGCTTTCCATGTAGTTTCCACCAGTTCCCGTATCTCTGCTTTTTCATTAAGCCTTCGATCGTACCTGAACATTCCCTTCTTTTTTTTCAAATGCAGGTCAAAGTGCTTGAGAAGGGGTCGGTGATCTGATCCTTCAAATCGGAGATATTCACACCTAGCTGCCGGGAACATCTCCATCCAGTCCAGGTTTGCCATAGCTCGATCTAAACGTGATTGGATGAAATGAGAGTATCTTGTGCCTCTCCAGGAGAGGGAATTCCCAGAAAACTGGAGATCCCATAATCCGTGTTGGGAGACAAAGTTTCGGAAAGACAGAAATGAGCCCTCCCATCTCAAAGGACCTCCCACTTTTTCCGAGTTGTCTAGGAGATCGTTGAAGTCTCCCGTTAGGAGCCACGAGCCTGTCCTACCCAGTCCTATCTCGGTCATAAGTTGCCAAAACGCTGGCCGGTCTTCTTTGTTTGGTGAACCATAGATGTATGATACAAAGAACACCTTTTTATTGAACTCGATCCTTGTATCGATTACATTTGGAGAAGAGAACAAAATATCAATGTGTACATTATCCTTCCAAGAAAGTGCCAGACCCCCACTTAAACCTTGAGGCAGTACAGTGAAGTGATTTTTGAAGTCAGTGCCCTTATACATCTTGAAGATCTCTTCATCTTGTCTTTTTGTCTCACTCAGGAACATTATGTCCGGGGATTTCTTTGATCTGAACTCCTTCAGACGTCGAACTGTTAGGTCGCTCCCGATACCTTGACAGTTCCAGCTCATATTGACTAAGGAAGAGGTTTTGGACCGGACCGAAAATCCGTTCCCTTCTTCTTTATTCCTGGGACTATAGTACTTCGGGGTCTAGTTGCACCCGCAGCCACCGCCGTTCCCGCTTCGCTAGTTCCAGCTTCCTTAGTATTTCTCCTCCTTGGCGAGTTTTGAGTCTTTGTGACTCTTCTTTTTTTCACATTCAGACCTTGCACAGGGCTTCTAAGGCTTCGCCTCTTCATTGTCGGGGCTTTATCACCCTTTCCCCGAGTCGCTTGAGCTTCTGCGTTGATCGGTGCCTTTGATTTTAGAGTAGCTATAGGTAGATTCAAGCTTGCATCCTCCTCTGAGTCAAGGTCGAAGAGAGGTCCCAGTCTGAGAGAGACATGTACTTTATCTTCACTGAGCGTACAAATTGGGGATCGGCTTTGGGAAGCATCATAGATACCCATATTGCTCTGTCCCGGGTGCCTTGAGGTAGACGGTATACTAGTACCTCCCACCGAGCCCAAACTACTTCTTACTGGGAGACGTGAAGATGACGGTACACTTGTCCTCTCAACGCTCTGTAGATTTTCTTCCAGGTATTGGATATTAACTTCCTGCAGTCTGCCAGATTCTGCATTTGCCACTCCATCCTGAAGTAGTGGAACTCTTTCTGTTGGGAGAGCAATGCGTTCCAGCGCAGACCTTCGTTCCTGTGACTGCAGACTTCCACCTCCCGAGTTTTGTTTTTTTGTCTGCGCTGAGGCCTGTAGGCTTTATCCCCCTTCTCTCTGAGGGCGGGGAGATGGAGTATGAGACACTAAAGACTGCGATGGTTTTGAGCTAGCCCCTTGCTGAGAGCCACTGCCAACTGGTCTCCATTCAGTTCTCGGTGTCTGAGAGGCTCTTTTTGGCAGCATGGTATTGCGATCTGAGTCTTCCTTCGAGAAGGAAAGTCTCTCTCGTGCAGAACGTCGCGTACCGCCATTAGTGTTCTCAATGTTCACTGAGCCCGTTCTGTGGTTCGGGTCTCTTCTAGCCCCATAGTTGTAGCGAAAGCTCTTCTCTTTAGTCCAGTTGAACTCTCTAATCGAGTGGTGTTGCCATTGAGAGGGGTCTGCTCGGCTTTGTTTCCTTTCATAATTCCTCCTTCTGTGTGCTTCCAATCTATCCAGGGTACGAGATTGGGAGATTCCGAACCTTTGTGGCTCTGAAACTCTATTATTAGCTAGGGCCCTCTGTGAAGGGCACTCTTCCTTCTCATGAGATAGAGAGTAGCATATGAAGCAGTGCTTCTCCAGGTTATCATATTCCAATTCCACTTGTTTGATCTCTCCTGAAGGTAAGCTGATATCTAAAACCATCTCTAGAGGTTTTAGACCATTAACAAGAACTCTGATTCTTCCTTTTTCAACTTCATAACCTTCCACTGGCCCCAATTCTTCCCCAATGGTATCGAGAGCTGGCTTTGTCCAATAGTGTAGAGGGATCCCATGGATTGTTATCCAGAAAGGTATGAGAGGTGGGAAGAAGTCAGACACCACTGGTTCCCATCTCTGGAGAATCATCATCCACCTTTTGAAGTGAAAGGGTGCTTTCGCGAGAATAGATTGCAGGTCTTGCTCCAATTCGAATTTGAATTGGAACAGCTGCGGTCCAAGATCTCTGCCCGTAATCTTCCCTGAGACTCGCCATTGGCTAAGAAAAAAGTCCACCAGTGCTCTGGTTTTCTGAATCTTGGGGTTAGTTACCCTTCCAATCAGTGTAAGCTTGTGTTCTTCAATGAGAGAAGTCGTATCTACTTGTGGTATTTTAATAGGAGGTCGACGAGCTTCTCTAGAAGGATCTGGAATCCATTTTCCTTTATCCAATCGTGAACTTCGGTAGGCCATAGTAAGAGTTAACAGTATTACAAACTGTAAATAAGCGCAGTAACTTCCAAGAGAGCGCTGAGACAGACTGCAGTGAACAATAACTTTCCAAAGCTTTCTAAAAAGCGTTTAAACCTTAGTGACAAGGTATAGAGACTGTACTTAGACAGTAATACAGGACCAACTGGAGCTGAGGTAGGTTATACTCGCTGACCATACAGATCCGAGCATTAAAACAAGATTCTCAACACAACATCTTCCCAACCAGATCTGCATTAAATGCCTCATTTGTTAGCACTTTGAGACCGTGGGGGTAATGTGTGTGCTCCAGGGGATTAGAAAACGGTGGAGATCTACGTCATCGGAAAGTAGTTGCGGCGGTGCAAAGGAGGACAGCGGCGGAGAGCGGGTGGTTGCAGCGGTGGTAACGTTTTAAACTCAGAAAGGGTTGACTAAAGACGAGTCTCGTAAAACGTGCCTGAGAGTAAAAGGTATATCTTGCTATACATAACTTACTATTATCAGTTTCTTATTAGAATCAAAAGTTCAGTTAACATACGATGTATGTCCACGTCTAGAAATATGGATAAACTAGCTTAAGACCCGCGTAATTGCACGGAATGAATATTATATACTTATAAAACTAATTTTATTTATTATTATTTATTTGTATTTATTTATATATTATGTATATAATTATATTAGAGACATAAATTAAAATAATACATCTTGTTTATTTACGATATTTTTTTGGTAAATAAATCAAAACAATCATTTTATTTATTTTATATTGTATATAACTAAATTTCAATGACATTGACATATATATATAGTATATTTTAATATAAATATTTTTTATTGAGAATTCATACTCATATGATAAACACAAAATTTCTAATGTGCGATTTCTTGAATGAAAATTTCACAATTAAAATATTAAGGTTTCAATACTTTTTCAATACAAATTTAGAAATTATCATATTTAAGTATTTTTCTATGTTATATAATTTTATTTTAAACTATATTAATATATAATATGAATGTCTAGTAAATGAGACTTCACATTCATACGATTTATGATAATTTGTATCTTCTTATTACCAAAAAAGTAAAAACATTAATCACAAAATTTTAGTGTGAGACATTTAACGTGTTTAGTAATTTATAGTTGTTTTAAAAATTGAAAATATAACATATAAGAAAAATAATAATTTTTTATTAAATGATTAATGTGGTTGTTTAATATTTTTTTATAATATAAAATTGAAAAAAAAAACTAAGATACAAATTTTTTTATCAAATATTTATTATCCATAATCATTGATTGTCATATATACGTTAATCATATTAGGCAATTCCGTAGCTTTTATTTAAGGAAAGTGCGAGAATATTCTTTTGTACACTATTTATTAATTTAATAGCTAGTTTAATAAAAATTATAATATTAGTTAAGATGGATCAACATATTTCTCTAAGAATTATGGATTTCATTTTCATGGTGACACGTGACTACAAAAAATGTTGTAATGTGTCTAAATTAATATATAAGGGATATAGCTTTAATGTATAAAACCTTATCAAATTTTTTTTTAAAATACCAAGCGAAAACTGTAAACCAAAGAACATCTTTATTGAGAACATCTCACAAATGGGCTAAATGAATTAATGGGTAATTTTTTACAAGATAAGTAAGATGCTCAAAACACATTAAATTAATATTTTTATTATTATTAATCATTGTTAAAAGTCTTTTTCTGGTCAAACAACACTGTTAAAATTCTCTGAGATATTCTTACTAGGAGTGGTCAAATAATTCAAAAATATTTATTATTTTCAAAGTGATTTTTTCGTTCTTACCTTAAAATTTAAAGTGTTTGAAGTATTTATTACCTTTAATAAATATTATATTAGATTTGTTAATATATAATTATTTATCCATAAATTAAAAACAAATTTTATTAATTTGATAATCATCATTATCTTGAAAAATTATATATTATGTTATCTAAAAATATTGAACATCATAATATTTTAAAAATAAAAATAAATATTTGTATATGTTTTTATACGTAGAGAAATTCTCAAAGATAGACCTAAAAAAGTTTTTATCACAATTATAGATTCCAATGATCAAAATGACCAAAATGTTTTATTAAGGGGTGTGTTTTTGGGTTTATGATTTAGAATTTAGAGTTTACGGTTTATGATTTAGGGTTCAGAGTTTAGAGTTAAGGGGTGGGGTTTTGGGGGTATGATTTCAAATTTTAAAAACTAAAAAAATATTAAAATTTTCAAAATAAAAAAGTCTACTTTGGTCATTTTACTTTTTGAGATGTATTTTTGTGACAAAAAATTTAAAAATGTCTATTTGAGAGAATTGCCCTTTTATGTATATATGAATGTTTTAAGTTTACTTTACGTAATAAAAAATATTTATTAAAATAAAAAAACTTTATCGTACATAAAATTGTAATATTTAAATAATTATTAAATATTTCAAAAACATGAAATAAATTTATTCCAATTGTTTTTGAATTGATAATATATTTTTTTACAAATTTTATATATAAATATACATATCGGTAGAATATTTTAAATATCATGATAAATATATATATTAAAATTAAAATAATATTAAATAATAATATTAATTAAAGTACTGACTTATCCTAAAATCAAGGTGAAGATGACGAATCACAAAATTCATTTTTTGAATAATAGTATAGAGAGACAGATACAGAAGTATTACTGAATTTATACGATAGAACGAAACCAAATTAGATTTTACTCTGATTACTCAAAAGTTAGAAAACCGGAAAAAAAAGAAAAAACTTAAAACCATAACCAGACCGAAGCGGCGAAACCCATTAATCAATCACCCAAGCGAAGGGTGGTAATAGTTCTGACCGGGTTGGGTTAGTACAATTCAAAAACGGCAGCGTTTTAATGGTATTCAGCGATTGATAGGAGTGGTCACTCGCATAATTTGATTTTGGATTTTACACAAACAACGCTATGAGCTTAGCTTCGGTTATCCACCACGGAGTTCTCGCTCCGGCGAAACCGGATCGAATCTTTGTTAGCGTTCCTGTGATTCCTCCGAACTTCCGAGCTCGTGGATGGACTGAGTCTCGTCTCTCTCTCGTTTCAGGTTCTCTCTTTTCTCTCTCATAATAACATTACATTTCAATGTATCTGAACGCACGGATTCATCTATCTAATGTGCTTCTGGGCCACCATTGTTTCAGCTGCAAATCGTCGTCTTTCTCCTATTGCTTGCTCCCGAGGAACTGATCAGGAAGATGATGTTTCTTCTTCTTCTTCTTCAGGTGAATATGCTTCTTCTCCCAAGATTACATTTTTTTTTCGATTCAGATTCGTTGATTGATTGCTATGATCTTAATTTTGCTAGCAAGGCACACGTTTGACCTCTCTTAAAAGAGAAAAGAGAGAGGCTTTGTGTTGTGTGACAATAATTTAATTGTGTGTTTGTGGCATGTTAGTACAGAGAAGGAGAGCAGAGATCTTCTACCACACAAAGATGACGATGGAGGTCTGAGAGAGACTTTAAAAGACGAGACGTACAAAACTTCCTTCAAGACTGTTGCCTTGTGTGTTAGTATCTTCTTCCATCTGCTCTTTTTTTTTTAATTTTATTTTGAATGTAAAAACGATACGTAAATGTTATATTTATCTCTCTATAGGTAAGCGCTGCGGTGGCGTTTGGAACCGGAATAGGTTTGAAGGATGGTGTTGGCAAGGCATCTGAGTTTTTTGCTGGGTGCGTAGGTGCTTTTAGATATGATATGTATTAAGCTCGTTTAGCTCTGAATGCGATTTATTTTTCCAACTTTTTCAGCTATTTATTGGAGCAAAGCTTGTCAGTGGACAACTTGTTTGTTTTTGTTCTCGTCTTCAAGTACTTCAAAGTGCCACTCATGTATCAGGTACCCAATTATCTCCACACAAGTTTAGTTCTTGGCCATCACATAGTAATCTGATTCTGTGTCCTTTCTATAGAATCGTGTGCTTACCTATGGTGTAGCTGGTGCAATTATCTTCCGTTTCACCCTCATATTAATAGGAACAGCTACTCTTCAGGTGAGTCATGTGCTTGGATCCAAATTTGTTTATTTAATTGTCTTTATGCTTCATTTGATTCTAAATTCTCCCTACTATCTTTCAGAAATTTGAAGCAGTCAACCTACTGCTTGCAGCAGTTCTCTTATATTCGTCTTTCAAGGTGCGTATTACCATTTATTCCTGTAATTACAACGGCATCTATTGGTATGGAACGTAAAGGCTGCTTGTCACTTAATTTTCCTGGGCCTAATATCTTTATACAGTTATTTTCAAGTGAAGAAGATGATACAGATCTATCAGACAACTTCATTGTGAAGACATGCCAGAGATTTATTCCTGTCACATGTAATGTACCCAGTCTTTTTCTTCCTTTTTCTATATTTGTTACCTTCAAAAGTTCATTTGATTGGATTATATGCACTTAGGTGTCTCAGTGCGAATTAGAATGTTTCAACAGCTCATGTATTCCTTCTTTCTTATGTTTTCAACTGTGGGCAGCAAGTTACGATGGGAATCGGTTTTTCACAAAGCATGATGGCATTTGGAAAGTGAGTATATGACTAAATTTTCATTGATATTTAAGATTTATGTAGCAGACTTTATTAAGTCTTCTTTTACGAGGATTCCTTGGTAAAAAGTTCATCATAGTATCTTTTCGACTGTGTTCTAATTGATCTCAAAAATATTTTGGGCAGGCCACACCATTGCTTCTCACAGTAGCAGTGATAGAGCTCAGTGACATAGCATTTGCTGTAATTCTCCATCACCACTTTGTGAATCTTTTTTTTTTTTTTTGGCTCTTTAAGAAAATGAAGCAAAGCACTGATACTGGTTTCTCATTCTCTTAGGTTGACTCAATACCAGCTGTTTTTGGTGTCACAAGGGATCCTTTTATTGTCTTGACCTCTAATCTTTTTGCAATCCTAGGTATTAGTTCGTTGTCAATACTTGATGTTATTAGTGTCGATGCTGCCTCTTAATATTCTTGGAAGTTTGAATTGAATTCAAGGGTAAGTTTAATTTATTTTTGCCTGCAGGACTAAGGTCTCTCTATACCCTGATTTCTGAAGGAATGGACGAGCTGGAATACTTGCAGGTATCACTTTGTTTTTATACATAATACAGTTCCTTGATTGGGGTCATTAGCAGTAATGATTTCTATCTAATCTTGTCTTTTGCCATAACCAGCCATCAATAGCAGTGGTTCTTGGCTTTATCGGATTTAAGATGATCCTCGATTTCTTTGGTATAAAGATTCATTCATCCACAATTTCTGCTTGAACAAAAAAAAAAAACTAAAAGCTGTCAACATTTTGTTCCTCCTTGCAGGCTTCCATGTATCAACCGAGGCATCACTTGGTATCGTGGCGCTTTCTCTTAGCACCGGAGTACTGTTGAGCCTAACGAATAAATCCGGTGACAGCTAACTAAGAAGTAGTCAATCAAACATTTATAAGAGCAAAATCGCATTGTTCATTATACGATTTCACAGATGTGTTACTGTAGATATAAAAGAGAGAGAAGGGGGGCATGGGCTCTGTAAGATGTATTGTTCAAATGATTTTTTTTTTTTTGGGCCTGGTCGTTCAAAGCTGCAAAGAACAAGATCTTTAAACCCAACCTTAATCTATTTCTGTGTTCACTTCTCGCTGATTCTGTTCAGAGTTGTGTTATGATCCGTACTTTCTGTTTAGGTTGTTTTGTTGTGTGCGTAATGGTCTCAGCTTGATCATGATCCTCGTTAAGACCGTCATGTACAAGAAAAAATGATCTGAATCATGATGTGTATAAGATGCTTTTGTAATGTCAGCATCTCCTCTAGCTTTAATCATGAGACCAGTACATACATCTACTTTTTGTTTTCACCATCAGGTCTTGTAGAATCATAAAGATATAAAGTTTGCAACTTGCAATAATAGATAAACACAACACCAGTTCCATTACACAGACCCATCAAATCAAACACAAGGAGTAGAATTTCACATTCACTTATTTAACGAGAGAGTTACCCATTGGTTAAACACTAAACAGGGACTCTTATCACGTAGAATGCGATGTGCTTATCAGGTATGAAACTAAACATCGCGAAGGTGGGTGAAGTCCTCCAGCTTCTTGAGATTCTCCCAGGCCTTCTCCAAAACCTTGGCCTCGTACACCTTCTTGGTCTCGCCATCAGCCACCTCCACCGTCAGATGGTGCATCGTTCCTGCCACCACCTGCGTTTTCGCACCAATGAGCCTCCTGTACTCCAGATTCACGTTCTGCATACATACATAACAGAGACGAAAATTTTGAAAAATATTCACATGTTTCGATCGATCGGATCAAACAGATCCTCCTAGGAAGAAGAGAGTAATAGAAACGTATACCTCCTTCTTGTTATGCTCATCGACAGCGAAACGAGCGAGACTCTCGACTTGAAGATCGTTTGCATTTGCATCGACGTCGCGAACTCCTCCCAGAACTGTTCCTCCTTGTTGATCCGCCATTATCGCCTCTCCTTGATTGTATTTTGCTTCGGAGATAAGTCTCTCTCACCTCTTCCTCTTTATATATTGGATATATATACAGAGAATTTAGTAAAGCGCGTTTTTTTTTTTTATCTTCAAGAATATTTTCTTTTCCATCGAATAATTAAATATTGTGACTCATTATAACACTACAGGTCGGCAGAAGAAAAAAAACCACTACTGTAGAGTTATACTTTTTTCGCAATTTATGAAATTATTTTAAAATTTTTGTTATAATTTTACAAGTAAAATAGAGATATATAAAAAAAAACTTATACAAAACCTCAATAATTCTTGAAATTCTTACATAAATCACACTAACAAAAGACGTACGAGCAAACAACTTCTCATCATTTTGGTGGTCCATAGATAGATATAGTCGGTTTGGCATTAAACCGGTGTTTTACAAGCATGCCTGCATGAGTCTGCAAAGGCTGAGACTTTATACATATTTTCTTTCTGATTACATGGATAAAAGAGGATGGGAGGGGAGGGGAGAAACTGCTTAAAGAGAGCTTTAGTTCCACGGTGGAGAAGACGATCTATGCACAGAAGAGGAAGAACCATAGCTGAGGTCCAGATTATGAATCTGCTGCATAAGCTGTGAACGTCTTTCCTTGAAGAAATCCAGACGAGTTGTTAGCTCCATGAGAGCTGCAGATGCTCCAGGAGGAGGATGGTTATGCTCATGTCTTGCGTACTCCATCACCTACAAAAGTCCGTACCAAATTAGTAGAGGATTTCTGCAAGATTTTAGTTTTTTTACAAGATGAGAAAAGAGAAACAAAACTAACAGGTGAAAACTCTTCCATTGGAATGCCTAAGGATGCTTCGTTTAGCCTCGGCGAGCCTGGTACTTGTCTGTTGTTTCCTCTTCCATTTCTCCATTCTGCTCTTAAGCTACTTTCATCCTATATGATTCCATCACAAGCTTATGTTACTAAAAAAACTGAATGAATAAGTCAATGGTTAGTGAGATCTCTCTTTATTTATACCGTTCTCTGGTTTCTTTCTTGATTAACGAAAGCAAGAATAGAATCAAAATCCTGCTGAAAAGACTTCCTGCAACATTGTTAAAGTAAGAGTACTAATATCTTTCTAGCGAGTTTAATTTTGACTAATAAGATGGATTGTACTTGAATTAGAGTTAAACTCACAGTTGAGTATTGTGATTCTGGAGAAATTGATGATGGCTTTGAGCATCTGGGAGTGAGCTTAAGTGATGATGGCGCTGCTGACTAAGCTGATGATGTAACTCTGCTACTTTCTGCTTCAGTCTTGCCACATCAGCTTCTGCGAGAGCTATCTCCTCAAGCTCAGCCCTTGTCTTCGCATTTATTAGTGATGTTAGAACCAAGGAGAGCAAGATATATAACCGTAAACACAAGGAACAAAAGTGTATACTGACTTTAGAATCCGCAGCTTGTGAGCTAAAGTGTCCACAAGAACTGCTAAGACCAACTTCAAGAGCGGATCTGAGGTCTCTCTCAGCTTGCAGCTGCTCTTGTAATCTGCCCACCTGATATTCCATGACAAGCAAAATGGAGATTCTGAATAAAAATTGGAAGATAGAAACACAAAAACTCAAGAGAAGGTTCATACATCTTGTTCAAGTGCCAACCGACGTTCGTGCAAAGCCTGCTTCCTTCTCTCCAAGCTAGCTTGTAATACAGCATTTCCCTTAGCCTGTAGTATCCATTCAATCAATACAATAACATTTATGTAATCAGCATATAGTACTTCTTCTACTGCCAGAACAATTACCTCCTTGGCGATTCGTTGCCTCAGCTCATCTTTCATGAGCTCCAGCCTCTGTATAAGAAGCCTACAAGCAGTGAAGCAGCATTCACATAAGCATAAGTCAACCTTACTGAACCAAAATATACGCATTCAGGAATGAATATCTTACTCGTCATTTCCTGAACCATCAAACGATCCTTTAGCAGGAGTTTTTTGGCCCTGCACACAGTAAACAAAGAAAATAATTGGAAGCTGTAACAATAGAATCATCACTATTCATGCCAGCAATGGAGAACTTACGCTGCCTCTTCCCCAGGGTGAAGAACGCTTAGAACTGACTGTTGATAAGCCAGCAACTTTGTTTGCAGGTTTCTCAGCTGAAGCTGTGTATCTAGTGGCAGTGAGAGGGGTACTGGGACTGACTGATGGCATAGCCTCTCTCCCTGATTGATAACAGTTCTCAGTAGGTGATACGCTGGCGATTTCTATATCTTTAAAAGGCTCTTCAATTTGTCTTTTCACTCTAGTGGGAAACTCTGTACTACTCTCGACTGAACAATGGATGTCTTTAGGAGACTCAGCATCTGAATCTTCAACCCCATATTCCTGAGAGAAAGCACACTCAAAGGAAATAATATTTAGTAGCTAATGGTTAAAGGAAAGAATACAAATGGAAACGAATCTGACATGGATGTATAGGGCAGTGGGATAAGATGGAAAGAACAAACCTTGTAGTCATACAGATCACTGCCAGCATAACCACTGCTTTCACTAGGTTTTCTGCTCAGCATTACATCATCATCATCATCTGTTTGGCCATCTTCTATATCCACATTGTGCAAGTCAGGACGTTTAACTTCTATGTCCTCTTCATCACTTGAGTTCTCAGGCCCACTCTCGCCAATACGAGAATCAGTAGAAGTGGAGCATCTTTGAAGACCTTCATCCTGCAAACAAAATAGTTGAGCATATAGTATTGTGTGCCACCAGATATAAATTAAATGATCTTACATTGATCATATTCCCATAGTCTTCCAAAAGGGAAGTGACAATGGCTTGAGCATTGTTGGCAGCATTAGCGGCAGCAAGAAGCTGGGCAGAGTTGTCTTCCAGAGCGTCAAAGCCTTCGAGATCACACTCTCCAGCCAGTAGAGGACGCAGTAGCAATGGAGACATACAAGCAGCTACAGCAGATGAAGTCATCCGGTTCTCACGGGAATGAGAGGTGATAGTATTCATCATCTTCAGAATCCTACAGAACAAAAACAATGCTGAGAATAAAGCTATTTGAAGCAACCAAAATACTAAACTTCCAAACAGGTTTTCCATGAGAGCACCGCCTATTTCACCAAGACATGTGCAGCTGAGGATTAAAATCATTTCAAAGACTACAACTGAAAGCATACCGCAGTAGTAGTCGCCTGTTTGGTTCTGGAAATGTTTCAACTATCGCAGAGCGCAGTGATTTAATCCGAGTTTCTTTATGATCAATTTCTATAGAAAAAGGTAAAAAAGAACGAGTTATATACACAAACATACACGAAAGTAGAAGCATAGATTCCATATACAAAACAGACTTACTATAGGATTCTAGCAGAGCAGTGCAGCACGAAGCAGGAACTGGAGAAGAAGGCAACTGCCGCAGAACATGCTGCAGATACAAATAAGATTACACAAGTATTTTAACACATTAAATTTAAACTGGAAACATAGTTAACGATCTATATAATACCTTAACACAGTCTCCAACAACATGTGCATCCTCTTCAGGACTAAAATCTGTGTTCCCTAGATAAGTACATTTGGAAAATTAAGAGAAAGAAATTAGAAAAGTATATATCAAAACAAAGGATCCATATGTACAATAACAATACCTTGTTCGTAGTCATAAACTCTGCGTTCTACCTCCTCAACATCTGCAGACTGCCTTAAGATTCCCTCTACTTTGGTTCCTGTGTGGAAAAAAAGAAGAAAACATTTATATGGATAATTAGAAGAAAAAAAAACATTTATACAATAGCCTATATAACTTACAGTAGATTTAATTAAACTATGAGGCAAAAACTCACCATATGTCTCAAGAAACTGAAGTGCTTTCTCGAGAAACGATGGACTTCCATCGATTTCTTCTAGAGCGAGCAGAATTGGTCTTCCAACAACAGAAGACTTCAATGGGCGCTGATCTCTCCCTGCATGCCAGCGTTTGATCGTTATACATAGGTAATATGAAAGGAACCATAGCAAAGGATCTGGACATAATAAAATAAAAGAGAACTAACATGAATTAAAGGACCCTTCAATTATATTGTTTGCTTCTGTTCGGAATATCCCATTTTGACCAATTACCAAAGCTGCGTTGGGAGCTTGTGCAAGGGCTTGCTCAAGAGCTGCCTTCCACTCATACAAGTCCTCTAACGACTCAGCCTATTTGAGCCAAAATAATTAGCATTTCATTAGAAGTATAATAACCCAGGATTCACAGCTCATAAGGAGGACGAAAAATGTAGTCAACTTGTTAAATATAAAAATCACCTTGAGGGTGAAGGCTCGTCCATCACGCCCATCTGGGAATAATACAGTCAACAACTTTTTATCCTCTCTCACCACGACACTGCTAACGGAAAATATTAACACAGGCTAGAAAATTTAGAGGTGTTCTTATAAACAACAAATTAAGGGCAATGCATACCTCCCGGAACTGTTCAAGTCAATGCCTCCAAGAGTTGAATTGACTTCACCCCCTTTTTGTGGTGATACACTCTGCCAAAACAGTTGAAACAATGAGCAAAGGGTAACTAATATTTCAAGAAAATTGGGAGTTGATAGTGAATAATAAGATACTATTAAACTCCATGCACATTGTTAAAACAGACTGATACATATAACAAGTGATTAGTGAAACACCAAATCTAGAAAGTAAAAGAACTTCTGCAATTGGAAGGACAATACTGACCGGATCATTTTTGAAGAACACCAGAGAGTTTCGAGTAAGGATAAACCAACGCTTCTTCCAGGATGTCCAACCAAGTCCTGCCAATCAGAATGAAATATAAAAAACTTTAGACAACAAGTTGGTAGTAACTAAGGACAAGACTGATACACAACGGGTAGAGGTGCATTGTAGATGATTTTGAAAGAAGGGGAAATTATAGAAAGTTACCTTTTGATGAAATGAAAAGAGGACCACTCTTGTAAACCTATAGTGGAATACAAGAAAGGATTATCATTGGTTTGAATTATTATATAGATCAACTACTCAAATGCTACAGATAAAAAGAACAAACACATCTGAAAGATTCTTCCATTGCCAACAAACCAGTAAGGCTATATAACTGTTTTCGCTTCAGTTGGTTGGCTAAGATCTATGCTAGTTTATTAATACCAAGCTAGTAACAGGAGATCCACAGACGCAGCAGCCACATCAAAAATCATAAACTACACCTAATGATGCATAGAGATATTTATTTAATCGATAAAGATGCCTATATAACGGGGATATGAGGTGATGAATTTGAACCCCAGAAGTCCCCAAAGAAGAATGCATATAATCCCTTCTTATCCACTGGCTACAGTCATTTGAGCAAAAATCTAGTCTTTCCAAAAAAAGTCTCATACTTTACTCAATTTGTGACATATGCCTTCAAACAAAAGCATTAATCTTTGTTTATCCCATCAATCTTCAACAATCCCACGAATCAAACAAGATGATAAGAACTAAGGAGAAATCGAAGTGGAGTCAGTAAGTACCGTATTCGAAGCACCACCTTGTGGCCGCTGCATAGCTGCTAAAGAAGCCGCCATTGTAGAGAAGTACACTACTTAATCTTGAAAAGAATTTTTTTTTTAAAAAACGCAAAAGTCTGGATTGATTTCTATCTATAAAACCCCTTGAGAGAAGAATCAAACGAGACACATTAGCCCGAGTCGATGGCCTTGTTTACTCCCATTTTCCCCCTTTGTTTTCCGCTACAGATACATCAGGACTAAAACGAAGAAGAAACTATTGGTTTCTGACCTACTGCAGCTACTGAGTGAAGGGGAAGAGACAGAAGAGAAAAGGGGTAAGTTCAGACACAACACGGTCTAGTCTAATTCTATGCATCGGTCCAATCAAAAGTCGCCACGACAGAGACATTTCTTACCCTTTTGTCCTTTTCTTGTCATCGTTTCACATTATACATTTGACAAAATCACATTTCTAATTTCGTAAACTCCCAAAACAAACATTGGTGAAAAATCTAACATTTGATGTGTCAGATTTTCGGAAAAAAAAATCTCATTACACAAAATTTAAGTAAATAAGCACCAAACATTATTGTAAACCTCTGGATAACGGCCAATTAACACGTTAATAATACGAAATACTAGCAGATAAAGAGAGGAGCAATGGGGTCCATCGAAAATGGCTGTATATGCTTTGAACAGCTAATTTTTAATTTTAAAATATTTTTATAAAGTAATTATTTTTTTAAGGGAGAATTTGTGAAATAACTAAAAAAAATCAAAATTAGATTTTTAGAAAGAGGGATGAGAGAGATAGAAAGGAAAAGGAAGAGAGAGAATAGGATTTTGGTTACTTGGCTAGTTTGAGTTTTTTGTTTGGTTATTGGATGCAATTTCCCTTTTTTTTAATTTTAGAAAATAAATCTACAACCAAAAAGTTAGAAAAGAAATATGCTGGCTCTCAAAATTATTTTCCTATAACTGTATTTACAACTTTGACAATAAATCCACGATAAAAATAATTAGAACCAAGCCAGGAAAAATTATAGTTTATTTTTGATTAATCAACCTATAGTCTATTTTTAAAACAGAAAAAAAAAACTAAAGTTACAACAACAACCAATCAATTCATCTTTGCGAAAGATATAACAAATTATTGATTGTAAATATCATAATTGTTACTAGATTAAGACTTGCGCCTTTTGCGGGATGAACATCGTATATATAAATTATTTTACGTATAATATGTTCTTTTATATATTATAAAATAATATATATATTGGATAATGAAAAAGTCAATAACTATTACGTATATAATTAAATTAGTGTAAATACGTAAATAAATTTTATCAATCCAAACAATCAGTTTTTCTATTTTCTATTTTATATAATTAAATTTACATAATATATACATAAATGAATAGTACATTTTTAATATTGATATATTGTTAAATGATGCGTTCTACTTATTTGTATCTTTTATAATAAAAAAATAAATCACTGATAACAAATTTCCATTGTGCAATGGTTTTGAAAGTTTTAGTAATTTCTAATTTTTATAAACGTTCAATGCAAATTTTCAAAATTTTAATATTAAGTTGTTAGTATTTGTTCATAGATTTTATCAAAAAAAAAAAGTTGTTCAAACCAAATTTCAAATTAAAATATTTATGTATTTTCTATCGTATATAATTTAATTAAAAGATATTAATATATATGAGACTTTTTACTTACATGATTTTGTAATAATTTGTATCTTGTTATATAAATAAAAAATCATGGATCATAAAAATTTGAATGTGAGATTTTTTTAAAAAAAAATCAAAAATATAACATATACGGAAAAAACTAATTTTTTTTATTATATGGTTAATGTGATTGTTTCATTTATTTTAGTAACTTAAAGTTAAACAAAAATAATAGAGAATACACCAATTTGTATCAAATCTTTATTATTCAAAATCATTAAATGTCATATATACTTTAGCTACATTAGGTAATTCCGTAATTTTTATTTAAGGAAAGAATTGAGAACATTAATAATTAATTTATGGTTAGTTTAATAAAAAAATTATTATATATTTAGATGGACCAACCTATTTCTCTAAGGATTTTAAGAATCATTGTGGTGATGACACGTGGGCTACCTCAAATGTTGTAATGCTAGGGGATTAATGATACCACATTGTGTTGTTTTAATATAATTTTGAAGTCAGGGCCGTCTGGCTAAATACAAACTATGAGCCTCATACATTTTCAAGATACATTTTCAAGAGCATGAAAAGTTTACGCAGATGACGCTCATAGTGATTAGCTAATTTGGATTTTGTTAAATTTATAACTAGTATGAACATTGCTTTTGGTAATTTGACAGATATGTATGTTTTTTTTCTTAGTAATGTTTAAGGAATTGGGTTTTTTATTTATTTGGTTTTTTTTTGTTTAGCTAAAGTAGAGACATAACAACATGGAGAGAGCAAGCAAACAAGAGGAATTGTGATTGTTGGAGGACAAAGTGACCAATGCGTAAAGAACAATCAAATACATCAAAGATAAAAATCCTGAATGACTCCAATAAAAAGATGGATGTTAAGTTGGAAAGGTAGCAGAGAGAGAGAGAAAGAGACATGGCAAGCAAACAAGAGGAAATGTGATTGTTGGAGGACAAAGTCACAAAGTGACCAATACATAAAGAACAATCAAATACATCAAAGGTAAAAATCCTGAATGACTCCCATAGAAAGATGGATGTTAAGTTGGAAAGATAGCAGAGACAGAGAAAGAGACATTGGAGCCATAAGAAGTGAATCTCATAAAACTATTACATGGTATGAATTATTAAGAAATGTAGCTAGTATACAACTAATGATATGTTCAAAAAAAAAAAAACAACTAATGATATGTTTATCGTACGAACAACATTAAATATCATCACAGATTCATGTTTCTAAGTATACGCAACATTATATAACACACGTTCATACATACAGTTTCAATCTGTTACAAATATAGACGATAGGACTGGGCAAAAAATCTGAATCCGAATAACCGAACCGAACCCGATCCGAAAAGATAGTACCGAACCCAAACCGAAATTGATTAAACATCTGAACAAGTTCAAAATTTTGGTATCTAAAGAACCGGAACTAAACCCGAACCGAAGTATTTTGGGTACCCGAATGTATCCGAAATAGATTTCTATACCTCCCTATATAAATATATTTTAGATTTAATATAAGATATTTTAAAATTTTCCAAAATACTTGAAAATATATACAAATAGTCAAAAGTAAATGTCTAAAATAGCTAAAATATACTCAAAACACCAAAAATACTTGAAATATTTATCGATTATCTATCCAAATATTCAAACCAAATCAAATTATATGTTAAGTTTAGGTATTTTGACATATGTTATTCAAATTTGTATGTAATATATTATTTTGTTTATAGATTTTTAGAAATGTAAAGTATATAATAAATTTTAAATTTTAGAAATAATTTTAATGGGTTATCCGAATCCGAACCGAACCCGTAAAGATCCGAATCGAAACTTAGAAATATCCGAATGAGCCTGAAATCTTTGACCCCGAAAACCCGAAACCCGAATAAACCCAATCCGAACCGAATGGATAGCCGAACGCGCACCCCTACGTTAGACATACAAGGCCAGATCTAGATACAGCCCTATGAAACATTGAATTTGACCCCTAAATTTTGTAGAGATTATATACATAGGTATAGATCCCAAAATTCTGAAGAAGAAAAAATTGTTACTAAAATTTTCGTTTCAGTCCCACAAGGAGAGTATGCTCAAAATGTTGCTAGATAGGTCTCATGAATCTATTCATATACGCGTACACACACTGACACACACACAGGCGATGAGATACTTGCCGAGCTTTTGCCATTGATGGTGTTGAAGCAGATATTGCGTAAACCTGCAAAATTCCTGTTGTTCAAATAAACGATTAATATTAGCTCTAATATCCAATACAAAACAGCATTTTACATAGAAGCTGGTACCCACTTGACGTTGGTTTTGACCAAGATCATTGAATGACAACAAACTAAATTAATGCAAAGGAAAAAGAAAACACAGAAACAGAAGTCTTAACAGAGAAGGGGCAAACTCACGTCACAGACATTGTGTCAAATCTCCACCGGCCTTACGTAACAGCAGATCTGTCAATTAGCTGTAAGGGTGTTAGAATTCAGGTTGAACTATAAATAAGTTAATTTGGTACACAATAAAGGAATATCCAAATGATGCAGAGTCTATGAAAGATATACCATGACATGACTCTGCAAAGGACGGAACTCGCATTTTTTAACTTTGATTCTGCAACCAAAATCCCCCCCGTCTACATCTGAGAACTCAATTGAGAACGCCCTTGGATCTCGAGATGGTTCAGCCATTTCAACTAGCTTGACTATATATTAACAACAAAGAGAAGAGTCATGAACTAGAGAAACAGATATCCTCACAATTTGATCCTCACTGAATTCTAATCCAGATAATATGAAATTAAATAGAACGGACAAAGTTATAAAAAATGCGACCTGCAAGTGGTGCAGTCCCAAGATGCACATTCAAAATTTGAAGGCCTATAGGCAGGCCTGCGTTTTCACATTTTATAGTGATATAAACATATCCACCCTATAATGGAAACAAAATATTTTTTCGTGAGATTGAACAATCGACAACCTTTGGAACTACAGATGCACAATGCATGGAATAGTATCCGCAATGCTGAGATAGAACACAAGCTATGACTGCGCAGAATTTACCTGATGGACAACATTTACGTTTAAATCACCAAGAACATTCATGATGCCTAATGAGACTGCGTCATATAGGTCCAAACTTCGCAACACCTGAAACCAGAAACGTCTCGAGTTAAAACAATATGATGGACATGCTACCCGATTAACCCTCACCCTGCAGCTGACTTTTACGTACCAGATAAAAACAGCATATATCGAAGTCAAAAGAAATAGCTCATAAGCGAAAATTATGTGAACAAAAGCTACAGAGACGCATCATATACCAGGTTGGAACTTAGAACATGATAAAATTTAATGAAATTTCAATAACCGAAGGCGTGTATTACTATCAAATGTATGAACAGTTCACAAACCTTGTCAAGAAACCCTGCAAACCTGGTGGTCAATCCTTTGGTTATGTCCTGTCTGCTTAAGATTTTCGTCTGAGACCTTGTCTGCAAGTTAGCAAATATCAGAACCAGGTAAATCCTCAACTATTTAATGTAAAACTTAAGGAAAAAGAAAAGCATGAAAAACATAAATTGAACGCTGATTATATATACGTATCGTCGGCATACCATATCACTGGTATAGAGTGGTTGGATTGCACACTTCTTCACCGTGCAAGAATTGATAGTATTCCCATCCTCATCAACGATGTAACATTGAAAAGTGGCTTTGACAAGATCTTCAGAATATCCAACAAACTGTTCGATTCCATTGGCCGCACCAAATAGAATAGATGAATCAAAACCCAAGAACAAATGATCCCCTTCAATAGCCGAAGGCGTCCCCTTTTTCCCATCCCATCCCCTCAAATACCCTTCTCCCTCACGAGTGCCAGAAGATTTAGAATAGAAATGACATTCATATTTGATGCTGATACCCTTGTCATCATTGTAGCCGTCAAATGCAACGAGAACAGATATAGCAAAACCTGCCAAAGTAGAAATCTCATCTGAACGTTCGGGACGCTGAACCATAACCGCAATAAATGACCCATTTCTTTGGTGGCAAAACCATTCAGGAATGTCAGCACTTGGAAAGCAGAAATTGGTTGAAGGCTTTCCTTGGTAATACAAATATAGATGCGCGATCAAGGAGAAGAAGTGCAGCATATCCTGAATACTTAGCCTATACCGTTCATGAAAATCATGGAGTATGCGACTAAGTAGCCTAGATGGATGCTCCTTTGATATCAGTTCATTACTGAAAAAAGCTGCATGTAATCCTATCAGTGCTTCGTGGAGGCTTCCATATCCGTACAAGCTAGAGAGTAAATACCGCAGTTGTTGTGGTTTCATCCAACTGTTGAGAGAAAGGTCGCCACCTCTAAAGTTTAAGGTAACACCCAAATGGGATGCCAGAACATAGATTCTGCGTCTTGCAAATGCCTGGATATTTTCTATCGCATAATGGCTTAGTGATGGGCAATCAGCAAACACAAAGGTTTCCACATTGCTTAAAGGATAAAGCTGAAGCTCAGAAGAGTTACCGAGTACAACCATTTCCAGCGATCTGCAGTTTAGAACATTAAGCCTTGTCAGACCAGCTGGGACCCCTGATAGAGATTGAAGCTCCTGGCAATGGCTTAAATCGAGACTTTGGAGCTCTTGAAGATCCTTGATGCTTGGAGGTATTGCGCTGAAACAATTCTGGCTTAGATCTAGCTCCGTCAGGGTAGAAATAAGTGTTAGAGCCTCGGGAAACTCCGTGATTCCACAGTCGCTTAAATCTAGAGTTTTCAGTGAGATTAAGCCAGGCCCGAAACAATTAGCAATTTCTCTTTTGCATCCTCTTGCTCTGACATTAACCAAAGATCCATGATTTCCAATGCTTCTTGGCAAGTTATCCAAATTTGAGCAGCCAGAGATATTAAGGTCCTTCAGGAACTTTAATTTGGATAATTTGTCCGGAAGACTGAGGAGGTTGCTGCAATTCTCAAGATCTAGAGACGAAAGGCCAGTCAAGTTCTCAATTGAAGAATGTAACTCCGTAATGGCCGTTCCGTTCAAAGAAAGATACTCTAGACTGGCCATTATCTCTGTGATTTCAGTAAAGCTTGTGAAGTTTGGACATCCAGAAATATTAAGTTCCACAAGAGACGGTAACTCCCATATACTGATCGGAAGACCCTTCAACCTCGGACAATTCTTTATCTCCAGTAACTCTAGTCTTCTCATGTACTTGATATGGGAAGGGATCTCTTCTATGGCAGTCCCATTGAGAATAAGTACTTCCACATTGTTAGAAATATCTGGAAAGCTTGTAACACTAGAACAACCTGATAGATCCAAAAATTCTAGCTTCTCCAATTTGTGACCGATTTGTGCAACATTCTTGAGCATCTTGCACCCTCTCATATCTAAGTAAACAAGCTGATGGAAGTTTTCAATTGATGGTGGAATTTCCTCTATTCCAGTATCAGCCAGTGACAACGTTTTGATATTCCATGAAATCTCTGGAAAAACTGTTATCTTTGAGCATCCACAAAGATCCAAGTGCTCAAGAGATTTCAACTTCTTTTTTGGAGTTGGAATGGTCACTAAATCTCCACATCCTCTGGCAACAATAAGTTCAAGCCTGGGAGCATTTGACACGTCTGGAAACTCCTTCAGGAACGGGGAGTTGCTGACATCAATCACTTTTAAACAAGGTAGATGCTGCAAACAAGGGGTCCGAATTAGTAGATAGCTAAGTTTTTTGATGCAACTCCGTTACAGAAACCAAATTGCATAGTATACAAATTACCTGTACCCCTTCCCACAAACGCTCAAGTTTGCTTTTGGGCATTATAAGTTCAACCAGGTGATTTGGTTTAAAGCTTGATGGAAGATTTTCTAAAGGATAGTACTCCCATTGAAGTAGACGCAGTTTATGAGGGAAATCTTCAAGGCCTTCCGGAAGATAGATTTTGCAATTTTCTTCATTAAACCGACTGTGAGAATTGATTTTCAGAGACCTCAGATTAGGCATCCCTGCAAAAGCATGACGGCCGATCTGCATCTCTTCTATTTCAGAAATGTCCAGGCATATGCCTTCAGTTGATATAGTTCCCTGATGATATGAGAGAAGTTAAAATGCATGCAATGCTCATAAATTTCTTTTGTAAATTTTTAAAACTCCTTAGATATAACCAGATTCATATGCAGGAGAAACATCTTAGTTAAAGCAATTACCGTATTTTCTGTTAAGACTTCGTGGCCATCCTCAGAGCTCCACAGCCTGCTGCGTTTACCGGGATCCAGAGGTGACTCCTGCCGTACAATTTCTCTACCCATTTCTTGAAACAGTTCATGCATATGCAGCCTATCATCAGATAAGGTAATCATACACTTATCAAGAAGTGCGCGTATCCCAATATCCACAGATATACCACAAGCATCCCAATGAGCAGTTACGCGACTTCTTTGTTCCCCATTGAAGAAACAAGCGATATCGAGAAACATCGTTTTCTCTTCATCATTGAGTCCGTCATAACCTATACGCAGTACTCTCGAGATTTCTTTCTCAGGAGAACTTTCGAGTCTTCTTAATGCGCTTTCCCACTCTAGCACAGTTTTTTTACAAAGAAAGGAACCCAGAACTTCTAAAGCCAAAGGGAGCCCCTTTGCATAAGCAGCTGCCCTCATCGACAATTGCAAATATTCGTCAGGAGGATAGCTCTGTTTGAAGGCGCAACGTGAAAACAGTTCAAGCGAATCACTGCCAGATAGTCCTTTCACCGAATAAACTTTGCTAGCATTCTTGATTACATTCATGTCTCTTGTTGTAATAAGAACTCTACTTCCCGGACCATAGTAAGTCGCTTGTTTGATTAAAAAGTCCAGCTGAGTTATGCTGCTAACATCGTCGAGAACAACAAGAACTCTTTTCCGGCGTAGACGATTCCTTATATTGCTGGATCCAATGTCAGGTGTAGGAATGTTTATATCAGTCTGACCAAGGATTTGACGTAGTAGTTCGTTTCTTAAGCCAAGAAGCCCATGCTTTTCAGATTCTTCTCTGACATTTGCAAGGAAGCAATAGCTATCAAACTTTTGATGTTGACGATTAAAAACGGCACCAGCAATGGCGGTCTTTCCACTACCCCCAAGTCCATGTATTCCTATAGTCTGCACTTCATCTGATCCATTTTCCAACAACTCTTCCACTTCTTTTACCTGAGGATAAGCTCCAACCAAGCCCTCCTCTTCACGCAAGCAATTGCTTTCAAGGTTCTCCAAAATGCGTGCAACAATTTTGTCCACAAGTTTAGAAGCGGGCCTAGAAACGCAAAAACATCAAACAAATGAATACTGTTTATTTCAGTGTACAAGCTCACCAAGTCAAACAAAGAACGTCCACAGAGAGAAAGGCCAAGTTTTCTAAGGTTTGGGGACAAACTAGAGATACAATTCGAGTGAATTTATGGAACAACACAGATACAACTAAGCAGAATTGAATGAAACTTGAAAAAGAGACTCAGAAAAAACCTGAACCTGATGATTTCTGAATAAATAACTCGCTACTAAACTAACTCATAGGAACAGCAAAGCAAAGCAAAGCAGTTAAGGCAATTAACAACGAACATGACAAAATCTAAAATTTTGAGCCAATCATGTCATTTTGGATCCAAACCTACCTCACAGCAGTAGAATCAAATCCAGAGAGATCGGCTGCCTCAGTCATGGCTTTCCTCCACAGCTTTACTTCCTCAGCTAAAGGTGATCCCTCGGGAGCCTTATCATGCCTAGCAAAGGCCACATCGTAGCATCCCGTCTGCCACCTAACTTCCATGGGTTCTACGCCGAGGAAGACTGGCAAAACTAGCTGGCCCCTGCTCCTCCTACACTCCATTATCTTTGCAAGCTCTCTCAAACACCACTTGGACGAGGCGTATTCCTTGGTAAAAACCACCACCGAGATACTCGATCGCTCAATCGCATCGGTTAACGCCGTCTTGATCTCTTCGCCTGCATATAGCTTTTCACTGTCTATAAAAGTTTCAGTGCCTTCTCGGCACAGATCGTCGTAGAGGTGGCTCACGAAACCGTCACGAGAATCTTTTCCTCGGAAACTGATAAACACATCGTATTTCAACTGAGAATCAGCAACGGCGGCAGGAGAAGAGGGGGAGGATAATCGATAATTAGCATCGAGGTTATCAACAACAGATGTAACATCGCCCGGCTCGGAACCGGAGGGAGTTGATGATCGACGGTAACCAGCGACGGAACAATCAGCAACGGCGGCGGGAGAAGAGGAGGAAACCGATGATCGATAATCAACATCGACAACGCAAGCAATATCTTCGGAATGGGAACCGGAGGGAGATGATAATCGACGGTAACCAGCTGCGCCATCTGCTGTAGAAGAACAAGCATCGAAGGAGGAGCATTTGATACGACGAGGAAACCTGATAAAGGAAGGAGATCCTCCGTTCAACTTCAATTCCCGCTTCCGCGCCAAGAGCGAAGACGGACGTTGCGGTTTGGTGGCGGAACGCGGCGGCCGGCGAAATGGATGACCTCTCGATGGGAAGTTCCTCCCGCCGCTGCTCATCGCGTCGATGAGAACACAGAAGCCAAATCAACGGAACTTTGGACACTCGCTCTTGTTGACGTGTGGCTCTTTTCTTTCCCTGTTTTACTTTTTATTCAAATTGATATTCAGAAGCTTTTCTCCTTCATTTGCCACCGTGTCCTTTGTCTCTTTTTCTTTTATTCGATCATTAATTACCAAAATTCATAATTCTATTTCTAATTAAACTTAGAAACAATTTGCTACGTTGCTATTAGCAAACGAAAAGAAATACCATAAAAAAAACATAGGGATGAAATGTAACTTCTAAGATAATATGAAGGAATAAAAAAACTCATTTGCTGAATTGGATTATATGACATATTGAGAAAGCAAATTCACACGTTACCAAAAAATGATCTGGCAGATAATGTTTAAACAATTGACATAGGACGTCAACAGCATATTTTAACCAATGTTTTTTGCAAAATTTCACTGTCATTCTCTTTGTTATAATAATTTATATTTCGTTTTGACCCAAAAAAATTGATATCTATTTCATATATATAGACCAATTTATTAACTTATCTTTTTATTAAAGGATTAATTCCATTGTGATATGGATACAATTACTCAGGGGTGTTGTTAGGAAGAAGAAGCTCTTTTTATTATAGAAATGATCAAAGATATTAAAGATGAAAGTGTCTGGAAAAGAGCCCACTTTGAGAATTAAGATGAAACAACAAAAACCATTACAAAAACAACGATTCAGTTTAACAACAATTCGATATCAGATAGCTAAGCATAAGGAAGAAAAAGCTATAAATCCTCATAATTGTTTAGAATATTAATAAATGTCAAAAATAATACGTTCATTTTTCCTTGTCGATAGTAGTAACAGACAGCTGAGACAGGTTTGTAACAAAATATTATCATCCCCAAAAAAGGCTCTCGACCTTTGTCTTAAAATCTTAAATGTTTACTCTTAAATAACAAAATTAGACTAAGCTTCGGTCCTAAACTTCCTCCCTATCAACAAACCCTGTAACCGAAGGCCAGCGAAAAGAAGAAGAAAAAAACATTCTATTGATAGCCATTCACAACCAAAACACCAAAACTTTTCTTGCTAAAGAAGAAACAACAAACCAGAGGAAGAATAAGAGAATAAACACACACAAAAAAACCTTTCATTTCTCTTCCTCCTTGAGCTTTCACCTCCTTCCTCTCCTCTCATCACCCTTTAATGCAACAATGGGAAACTGCTGCTCTAACGGACGTGACTCAGGCGACAACGGAGACACGCGCGGCATAACCGCTTCAAACGCTGGTCCAACTGCCGAAGCCTCCGTGCCACAATCCAAACACGCCCCTCCTTCTCCTCCTCCCGCAACCAAACAAGGCCCCATAGGACCTGTCTTAGGCCGTCCCATGGAAGATGTAAAATCCTCATACTCTCTAGGCAAAGAGCTAGGCCGAGGACAGTTCGGCGTCACGCATCTCTGCACTCAGAAGGCGACAGGTCAGCAGTTCGCTTGCAAGACCATTGCCAAAAGGAAGCTTGTGAACAAAGAAGACATCGAGGATGTAAGAAGGGAAGTGCAGATAATGCATCACCTGACTGGTCAGCCTAACATTGTGGAGCTTAAAGGAGCGTATGAGGATAAGCATTCTGTGCATTTGGTCATGGAGCTTTGCGCTGGTGGAGAGCTGTTCGATAGGATTATTGCTAAAGGACATTACTCGGAGAGAGCAGCTGCTTCCTTGTTGAGAACTATTGTTCAGATTGTGCATACTTGTCATTCCATGGGGGTTATTCACAGGGACTTGAAGCCTGAGAACTTTTTGTTGCTCAGCAAAGATGAGAAGGCTCCTCTCAAGGCCACTGACTTTGGGCTGTCTGTATTCTACAAGCCGGGAGAGGTGTTTAAGGATATTGTGGGTAGTGCTTATTACATAGCGCCTGAGGTTTTGAAAAGGAAGTATGGACCAGAAGCTGATATTTGGAGTATTGGTGTCATGTTGTATATCCTCTTATGTGGTGTCCCTCCCTTTTGGGCTGGTCAAGATCATTTCCACTTTCTTCATTTTTCCACAAATAAAAAAAATTTGTTTAAATATATTAATGTGTTGTGATTATTACCTGATGATTATAGAATCGGAGAATGGGATATTCAACGCCATCTTAAAGAGCCATGTTGATTTCTCAAGTGATCCATGGCCATCCATCTCACCTCAGGCGAAGGATCTTGTTAAGAAGATGCTCAACTCTGATCCCAAGCAAAGACTAACTGCTGCTCAAGTTCTCAGTAAGCATCTACAAAACACACCAATAAAGTATAACAATCCCTTTCCATGATAATTAATGTTTTCTCTCTCTTTTGTTAAGATCATCCATGGATCAAGGAAGATGGAGAAGCACCAGATGTTCCTCTTGACAATGCGGTGATGTCCAGGCTCAAGCAATTCAAAGCAATGAACAATTTCAAGAAAGTTGCATTGAGGGTGATAGCAGGCTGCTTATCAGAGGAAGAGATCATGGGGTTGAAGGAGATGTTTAAAGGTATGGACACTGACAACAGTGGAACGATTACACTCGAGGAGCTAAGACAGGGACTCGCTAAGCAAGGTACAAGGTTGTCAGAGTACGAAGTCCAGCAACTAATGGAAGCTGTAAGCCCTTTGCTTACTAACAACAATTTTACCCTCTGTCATATGCTGGCAACAAGGAAGCAGACTCACCACTAGTTTTCTGTTTTTACTCTTGATGGAACAGGCTGATGCTGATGGTAATGGAACAATAGACTATGGTGAGTTTATCGCAGCCACAATGCATATCAACAGACTTGACAGAGAAGAACATCTCTACTCAGCCTTCCAACACTTTGACAAAGACAACAGCGGGTAAGCACTGTATATAAATGATTCTTAACATACTTCAAACACCAAAGACAGAAGTACAAAGCTTGCTATGAATCCAAATGAACACCTCAAATGATGCTTGTTGATCCCAGATATATTACTATGGAAGAGCTGGAACAAGCCCTCCGGGAGTTTGGGATGAACGATGGCAGAGACATTAAAGAGATAATTTCAGAGGTCGATGGAGACAATGTAAGAAAACAACACTCCCCCTTCAAACCGAAACAAAGCATCTAACAACCTCATTATTAACATAACCAAAATCTCTGATGCAGGATGGTCGGATAAACTACGACGAGTTCGTGGCAATGATGAGAAAAGGAAACCCTGATCCTATCCCAAAGAAGCGGCGTGACCTTTCGTTTAAATGACACCACCAAACGTTGAAAGTAGAGAGGAAGAGAGAAGATATCAAAAAGAGAGCAGAACATGAGTCGAGAGAAAAATCATCTTCCTTTTAACAATGAGGCAATCAAAAATTAAAAGCATGCTCGGATTACTAATGATTGAAACAGGAGGACATCGTTTAAGAGATGAGAAGGCTCAAGCAGGGAGAAAAAAAAATCATTAATTGAGGATTTGGGGGGAAGGTGTTTGATTTATTGTACATTTATATTTTCTGGTTTCTTAATGTACTTAAGAGATTCTTTTTCAATTCTATTGTATGTGTTAGTGATACATGTTCTTAACCTCTTAGCAAAAACACTAACCACTCCTGAACAAAGATACAAAGCTGAATACAAGATCATCAACTGCATCAAAGCACAATACTTTGTAACATCAATAGCTAATTGGAACTAAAAAAGGTATTTTTCATTGATTGGTTCAACATACATACCAAGATTAAGCAAAAAGGTTCGATTTTTTTCCCCAATTGAAACCCTAAATCGCAGAACACTAAACCTCTTAGCAAAACACTAACCAGTCCAGATCATCAACTGCATCAAAGCACAACACTTTGTAACATTAATAGCTACATGGAGCTGAAAAGAGGAATTTTTCATTGAATGGTTCAAACATACATACCAAGATTAAGCAAAAAAGGTTCGATTTTTTTTTCCCCAATTGAAACCCTAAATCGCAGAATCGAATCGAGTACACACGTGTTTACTTATCTTTGGTGGAGACACCGTACTTCTCCTGCAGCTTGGCGACCTCTTCCTCGCTCTTCTTCTGGTCGAACTTCTTGCTCATCTTCGCGTGCTGGTAGTAGAGCACGATCAGGTACCGGTTCGCGACGTTGAACCCGGAGAGATGGTCCACGGCTTGTTTCGCGTCGTAGATGTCCTCGTAGACGACGAAGGCCGTGCCTTTCGTGTCCTTGTTGCATCCGATCCGAATCTGGCGGATCGCGCCGTACTTGCCGAAGATGTCGTACATCTCCTCGCTCGTTATGTTGAAGGGGAGGTTGCGGACGTAGAGCACGCGGTTTACTTCTGGTGGGAGCCTCGTGTTTTGCTTGCGGAGACTGACTGTCGTCATAGCTCTCTATCTCCTGCTTCTCCTTGTCGCCGGAGATTTGTTATTACCGTCGCACAGATAAATCTTCTTCTGTCGGAAAATAAATTTCTAGTACTTGCGGTTTCGATGATGTTCTGTATATATAGACGGATAAAGTAAAGGGTAAACCCGTCTTTTAGATCCAGTTATTGACGGTGTTGAAACTAATTAGTCTAATAGTTATAAGCCCAATTAAAAGGCCCATTAGAAATGAAGTTTGTGATTTGGATGCTTTTGAGCGTTGTGTTGGAGAGTGAAGAGTACATGCTACAACACAATATTATCAATTCTAGAGTATAGAACAGCTTTTATTCATAATCTTTCTTTTGATCTTGGTATCTGTTCTTGAGATAGAGAACAGAGACCAAGGCTCAAACAAACTAAGAAACAAAAAACTGGAGTAGAGAACAGATTTTATACATAATCGCTCTTCAGATCTTGTTGAAAAAAGTAATGTTATGTACAACTATTCTTATATAGAATCAAATGAGGAATTTGCAGATGGTGATACTTGCAACTTAAGTAGTAGCTTCAGACCTGACACGTTTCACCGGAGCTCGGAGAGAAGAGAGATAGTTAGCATCAGATTTCTCAATCCCATCGAAAAGGTAGCTGAAAGGAGGCATCTCTACATACTTTCCACTTCCTGGAACAACTTTAAGCTCATCGTTTTCCCATACGATTCGTCCTCCCGCTATTGTCACTTCAACTTTTCCCTGAGAACAAAAATGTTGTCATCATCAGAAACTTTTGTTTTGTACATATCAGTCAAGAGGAGGCTTTGCAAAATCCATATATTACCTGTCCTCTTCTGCCTTCATAGACATTAGTGTCGGATCTTGAATGATGAGACTTTGAGGTAATCTCGTAGCTTGAGTTTGGATTCAGTATAATGATGTCTGCATCCGAGCCAGGAAGGATAGCTCCTTTCCGTGGATATATGTTGAAAATTTTAGCGCTGATAATCAAACTCATTAGTCAATAAAATGAAATCAAAAAGCATATCATCGATATCAAGAAAACCAGTGATTAATGGCAAACGTACCACTCTGTGCTGGTTATTCTAACAAAATCAGTAGCAGAGATTTGGCCAGACCCCTGGATTATGATATAATAAACCGATTAAAAACACATGTAAAGAAAGAAGATTTTAGCTGATGAGTGAGTACTTACCACCATCGTGTCCCATGTCAGGTGCATCCGTTCTTCAAGGCCTAAACATGGACAAGTCCAAAGTATTTTTATAAATCCGAATAGATTAGCACAGAAGCAGAGACAAATGAGCGCAGAGAACAAGATTATACCATTAACACCATTAGGTATTTTGCGGAAATCATCAAGTCCCAGAGCTTTTTGTGTAGAATTGAATGTGCAGTGATCAGTTCCTACAAGCTGCAGAGATAATGCCAAGAAAGTGCAGTGATCAGTTCCTATAGCTCATGTTTCTCTACTTAACGCATATCAAGGAAACAAACCTGAAGGATTCCTGTTGATAGGGCATCTTGAAGGGCTTTTCCATGGCCTACTGGTCTAATTGGTGGACTCATAACATACCTCAAATATTGAGAGAAAAAAAAACTTCAAAACCTGAAAGAATACATGGGAACCTCTTTGAACAGCAGAGCTGAGAGAATTTTCTTACTTGGATGCAATTGTGAAGTCAGGATCCCAAAGCCAGTGGTCATCGAGGATTAATCCGGACACCACAGGCTCTCCAATAACCTTCTGCCCTGAAATACATTTATAGAAAAAAGGTAACTCTTTATCTTTTGACAAGGACTCTAGAAATCAACCTATATGTTACACTAATGGTTGTTCCATACAAGGAGCAGAGAAAAAGAAAAAAGGAAAAGAGAACCTGCTTTTCGAGCTTTAGCAATCTCATCCATTGCGTCAACACTCATCACATGAACAACATAGAGAGGCGTGTTAACAAAACGAGCCAAACGAATAGCCCGGGAAGTGGCTTCTCCCTCAAGCTGCCATATGTCAAACAAGCATCTCGGTTTTAACTTGAACAAAGTTTACAGAAGCGAGAGAAAAAAAATCTTATGAGGCTGATTATAAATTACCACAGGAGGCCTTGAAAGAGCATGACCTTCTGGACCAGTAATACCCAGTTCAATCATTCTTTTCTGTCCTTCGAAAACCGCATCTCCATTTTCAGCATGAACCATGGCCAAGGCACCGAGGGATTTACATCTTTTAAGACCTTCGAGGAGGAGGTCATCAGTGACCATAAGTGATCCTTTATACGCTAGGAAGAATTTGAAAGAGTTGATACCTACAAGTTAAAGAGACAAAAGCACTCAGTTTCATCATAGCCAATGGAAACTTAAACACACAAAAACTATTAGGAATGTACCCTTTTCTTTGACCATTATCTCCATGTCCTTGGAAACACCATCATCCCACTTTGTGATGGCCATATGAAAACCGTAGTCCATGCAGGCGTTTCTGGATTTGTTTTCGTAGGATTCAAAACCAGCGACCAGGTTCCCATTAACCGGTATAACAAAGTCTATATGCATAGTTGTTCCACCAGCTAACGCTGCTGCTTGGCCACTGAAGAAATCATCAATAGTCTCTGTACCCATAAACTCCATGGCGAGGTGCGTGTGGGGGTCAATTCCTCCTGTTTACAAAGAAGAAAAGAATAAAAAGATGTGAGTAAAAAAGAAGATGGAAGGCTAATTATTTTTAATTAGAAGTAAATGTGCTTCTACGATCAAATATATAACTGTGGAAACAAAACTTCATATATTTGATCATAGGCATACACTACCAAAACTTGATGAATGTATCAAGTGCTAAGAATTGATTTTAACCTGGCATGACAAACTTTCCGGTAGCATCGAGTACAGTAACTTCATCCCCAACCTGATACAGAGTGACAAGAGAATCTTCAAGCAGAACAAAAATAAAATAAAAAAGGATACAGGATTAAAAGTGAGTTAGTTAATATACCTTAATGTTTGGCTGCACGGCGACAATAATACCATCTTCCACATAGACATCAGCAAGTTGTTGATGATGTGCATTCACAACTGTACCTCCTTTGATCAAAATCCTTGTCGATGAAGAAGACGAAGATGGGACCCTACAAGATTCCACACCAGGCCCTCTCTCTGCACTACAAAACTGTATAAAAAGAAAGAAGAAACATGATTCAAATCTCACCAGACAGTTGATAATCTATTGTGTCAAATCGTGTATCTGGAGAAACTTCCTTTCAGAAATAACAAGTCAATAAAGTTTATCTTTTTTTTTATTTCAATTTCTTGTAAGTTAATGAATTGGATTAGCAAGTAACTTAAACTAACTGTTACTTGCTTAAAATCAAGCTCAAGCCCAACTCGATAATTTGAACAGTTCATAAGAGAGACAGATCAAACAACAGAAGCTGGTCAGTTGAAGGTTCAAAGGCGTGAAGAAGAGGGAGTGATAATCAAACACACACCTGAGTAGCCGAATCTGAGACGGACGGCGACGGAAACAGAAGAAGTAGAGAGATGAAGAAGAAGAAGATAGCATCATAGATAGGTCTTAGCGCCATCGATGAAGAAGCTCTGTTGACGAAAGATCTCCCTCCACGTCTGCTGTGTTTTTTATATAATTCACCTTCCTAATTATTGTTCCATTCTCTTTCCTATTGGCCGATCAAATGTTTGTCAACGCTAAGCAAACATCAAATGGAATATTGAACCGCAATTAGAATAAAAACCGGTTGAATCGGATTTGGTTTTTCTGTTGATGTATAGAAAACCCAGTAAGACCGGCCGGTTCGCGGTTTCCGTATAACCCTCTGATCGAGGAAGAAGGTTTGATGTTTTAGACCCTAGAGAAAACAGGTTAAGAAGTTTCTCTTCGATCTTCTTCAATCGCGCGACTCGTCTTCTGGGTTTCAAGCAGATGAGTTCTTCGTCTTCTTCCTTCCAGGTAACCAAATGCGAACTTCTCATTCAGTGATCTCGTCCTATATCTAGTTCAAGTTGGTCTCGTTCTTTGTTTATCTGATGAAAATGTGCTTATTGATCAATTTCACACGGGTTCGAATTCACTTCAATCGTTATTACCTTTCATATCTCCTCGTCATATATGATTTGGGCTTAAAAACTTATACTTTGTGTTATGCTTAGCTGATCAGCTTAGCTTATACTTCTTTAGCTTCTTAACTATAGATGAGCTCAAGTGTTTAATGGTTATGGAGATTTAACTCATACTAAGCTTGCATCGTTCCAAGTTAAAGTCTTTTATGGTGATTTCTTCAATTTGTGCAAAGTTTACTGAATCTTCTGTGGCAGATGGGTCAGCTTGTAGCTGACAAGCATGTACGTTACATTCTCATGTCAGAAAAGGTACTAGAAACTCTATCACCCCTTTCCTCATTCTCAGTTTATGTCACTGTGATTGCAACTTATTCGTTTCGTTTTTAATTGTTTTCGAATGATCCGATCCTAACCTGCTAGAAGAAAGAGAGTTTTGAGTCGGTGGTGATGGATCATCTCAGAATGAATGGTGCATACTGGGGACTGACAACACTAGACTTACTCGACAAGCTTGGATCTGTTTCCGTAGACGAAGTCGTTTCATGGCTCATGACCTGCCAGCACGAATCTGGTGTGTACCATAGTAATATTATTTTTCTCTACCATACGGTTTTGCAGATCAGCTTTTTTTACTTACCAATAGGATAACTATAAAAAAAAATGATACATGGGATTAGGCTTTGAAAATTATATGGAGACCAATGGACTTGCTAGGATTTCACATCTTTATTACCAATCATAAGTGATATGGCTTCAGTATAGAAGTTTAAAACAAGTGGTGTTTCTCTGACCAGGTGGCTTTGCTGGAAATACTGGACATGATCCACATGTTTTATATACACTGAGTGCTGTTCAAATCTTGGCCCTCTTTGACAAACTAGACATTCTTGACGTTGGAAAAGTATCAAGCTGTATCCTTTGGCACTTGGCTTCTTTACTACTGGTGGAACTTTCATGTTATATTGCAAAGAAAAATGATCTGCTGATTGCTTATGATATTATAATGGTTTCCTATATACGAAATTAGATGTCGCTGGTCTGCAGAATGAAGATGGATCCTTCTCAGGAGATATGTGGGGAGAAGTAGATACGAGGTAGTACGGAGATATTATATGTTTCCTGTTGGTGGTTTCACTTTGTTGAATCTAACTGCGTGACTGTTTATGTAGGTTTTCTTACATAGCTATATGCTGTCTCTCTATATTGAAATGTCTTGACAAAATCAGTGTAGAGAAGGCAGTTGATTACATTGTTAGCTGCAAAAACCTTGATGGTGGTTTTGGGTGCACACCCGGAGCTGAATCACATGCAGGACAGAGTATGTTATGCTACCTGAGCCTTTTTTTTGTCCTATGTCCTCCCAATTGTTACTTGCAATTGGTTTTTAAATGACTATGCTGAGAGTCATATCCCATCGCTTTGTTTCGTTAGTGGATGTGTTATAGCTAAACCATTGTGTAGACAGTATTGGAAAGTTTCATGGTAACTGGACGGTTATTATATGTTTTGTTTCTCCTGTTCCTGCAGTTTTCTGCTGCGTGGGTGCCCTTGCTATCACCGGGAGCCTCCATCATGTTGATAAGGACTTGCTCGGTTGGTGGTTATGTGAAAGACAAGTCAAGTCCGGGGGTTTAAATGGACGACCCGAGAAGCTCCCTGATGTAGGCTTTACGCTCCCCTCCAGTTAGAGAGACATTAATATACTTTCCTAGTGCTTAACACACTTTTGTGCCTATTGCCAGGTTTGCTATTCGTGGTGGGTCCTATCGAGCCTGATCATGATAGATAGAGTTCACTGGATCGACAAAGCAAAGCTTGTCAAGTTCATCTTGGATTGTCAGGTTTGTCTTCAAGATATCAAGGCAAGGCGTATCGTTGCTAATTTGCTTTAAAGCTCTCATATTTCCTGATTTGAGTAGGATTTGGAGAACGGAGGCATCTCAGACAGACCGGACGATGCTGTTGATATCTTCCACACCTACTTTGGAGTTGCAGGTAATTAATTATTAACTTAGATGCGTCTCTTTAAACTCATCTTGTTGATTTTGAAGCCAAACAAAGCGGTCTGATTTGATCAAAACTTGGTGCAGGGCTTTCCCTCCTTGAGTATCCCGGAGTGAAAGCAATTGATCCAGCGTACGCTTTGCCGGTTGATGTCATCAATCGAATTCTCCTAACCAAATGAAGGCAATGGTGTTTGACACTATTAAGGTTAAATAACATATGTCAGTTCTTTGCTTTGTTCATTGTTTGGTCTACTTGGACGGTTTTAGAAGTTCCTTTGAATGCATGGTCAACGAGGATATTGCAATCTGGGTGGATTCAAGTGATCTACTAATGGGAGATGTGATGATTGCAATTCTTGGTCAATTCCTTGAGCACTTTGCAGAACTCAAGAGTCTTAATGTTGTATTACTTGTTGGGAGATTCTTAAGGTTTCTAATGCAATGGGAATGAAGTTGTGTTGCAACATTATCATTATAAATCACATTACTGTTTCTTTCTCCACTTTGATTGTGCTTTACATCTTGACAAAGTGGTTATCAGAATGTTCAATACTAATTAACCAATACTACTTACCCCCATTGAAGGGAGTTTCAGCTCAACTCTTCAATACTGGGAGCATTAGGACATGAGCTGGTTTTAAGATCAGCCTTTGTGCTTGCGGAGATTGTGGGAGTGTGTTTCTTGAAGGAGAAGCTCAAAAACCTCCGTCAGGTAGGCAAAAAGCTCGTCAGCAATTGTTCCATCGGAGCAGAGTCCTTCTGCTCTTGTAACAACTCCTTCGATGCTCCTTGAGCAAGAGAAGAATCTCGGAAGTGCACGAAAGAGACTCGAGTTTGTCAAACTTCAACTCTCAAAGAAGAAAGAAAATGATGCAGACAAAACCAATAACAGATGGAGAAGGGCGAAAACATGGAGCCCTTGTCCAATTGGTATGTTGCCTCGGTTCATCGGATCTTCTGGACTCTCAGAATGCTCATAAGATCTCAAAACAAGCACAAGTAAACAACAATGACAAAAGAGGAGCTGAAGGCAATAGTCAGCAATTGGAGAATTCAACATTTAAGAAAGCAAGGACGAGTACAGAAGATCTTGTCAAATGTTGCGACATTGGAAACACATGAGGAAGAAGCTGAGATGGAAACAGAACATGCAGATGAGAAATCTGAAAGTGAGATCTGATGTTAAAGGAATGGCTTCTAAAGTTAAAATGTGTTTGATTGGAAATATTTTTGGAAACGTTCATAGGCGTGCACTTAAACTGATACGACAGTTTTCTTGAGAAAATAGTCAACCAGATATTGTGATCAACTTGCACAAGTAAGCTATATTGTGGCATACAGATATATTGGAACACTAACAGTCCCTTTTTCAACAACATTATCTGGATAACAAATTATTTTACATGAATAAGAGTAAACAATGCGAGTGTATTTTGATTTTATAGACAGAAAAGACATGGAACAAGAAAACACCCCCCACGACCAAAATGTTACAAAGCTGCCACCAAATCAATTGTGTGATACGAATTATGCTTCTTCTTCACAAATTCCCCCTTTCTTCTTCTTCTTCAAGGAATGAATTCACCATTTTGAGATTTTAACCTACAAAGTCCTCTTGTTCAAAAGCCAAAACCAACACAACTTGAAATTTAAGACACGTGTATGTTCCCTAGGAAATGATGTGTTAATTGTACTTCAGTAACTTAAAGAACACATGGGTATGCCAAAATTTGTAACGACAAACCCATTCCCTCCTAAAAAGGGATTATGGAAACAGTGTATGGATTATAATGACAGATGTATGTTCTATGAACGATCCTGGAATACCAAATTGATTTTACTGAAATGAAACGATGTATCACCAAGAACGCCAAGCTAACTAAACAAGAGAGAGACAGGACGGTATAGTACAGAGATGCTTACCTAATATATAGTCTACAGTGAGTTGAAAAGTGATTTCTAAACCTCCTCCGTGACACCTACTGGATTTGCAGAATACAGAATTGGGAATGCCTGCCAATCTAGCCACCAACCCTTATTGCACCCATCTCATCCAGCTTTGAGCTCTTATGCTGCAACGAGATAAATCGAGAGCCTTATCAATTAATTTACTAACGACATAATAATACTTAGTCCCCCTGGCACTAGCATTACCTTGTTTTTCTTGTGCCTATGAATGTCATTTAGATCTTCATCCCCATCGTGTTTCCTTTTCTGAAATATCAGTTACTCCATGTGATTTCCATAGGATCACGCAATCAAAAAATATACATGAAACAAACAAGTCTTACCTTATCATGGTGTTTCTTAGAGTGTTCACCCGAATCGTGGTGTCCATTTTTCTCCTTTTTCCTGTCTCGGTCCTTGTCTTTATCCTTACTTCTGTCTCTATGCCTGTGTTTGTGCTTCTTATGCTCTCTATCTTTGTCCTTACCCCTGTCCTTGTGTTTCTTATGTTTCCTGTCCTTATCCTTCGACTCACTTTTTGACTTGGGTGGAATTGTAGGAGCCCCCTTCTCTTCCTGAAAGAAAGAAAAAAACAGGACGTGTTCATGTTCTAGTACCTCAGTTAAACATCTTCATAAGACCTGAGAGAAGAATCTTACTAGAGGCAATTCAACAGGAGTCATATCACTGAGTTGGAAAGCCTCCATAAGCTCATCCATATCAAAAGGTTGGATGTTAGTCTCCCGGCTCTGTGACATGTACTGAACAAGCTGATCTAACTGCATTCCTTCTCCCTTTCTGATCTCTGTGTCCCCAACCACGTTATGAAGATAATGGGAATCTGATAGAGACGCGGTAAGTGATTTCTTGCAAAAGAATTCATGGTGTTGCAATAGTTTGTATTGTGATATAAGATCCACTGCACCACACAGCTCTTTAGGACCTGCACTCATACAACCAGCAGCACATTCATTAACCACACGATGATCCAAAGTGGGGAAAAAAAGGGAGAAGATAGATCCAACTCACCTCCAAATTTGGTACGTTCAGGTTCCATCTTCTTTATCACGCTCTGGATTGCTTTTGCATGATCACTAGCAATACGATTCCTGTCTCAAAATAATAAAAAAAATTGCAAAGAAACTCTTAGTGCATAAACTAACAATTTGAAGCTCAAACAAATGAACAATACTATTAAAAAAAAAACGCACACAATAATGCAAAGTGATTGAAATTAATATATATACGAAATTGGCATAAACTGCTATCAAAACTCTCCTGGAAACTGAACCTTAGACAATGGAAAAAGTATTGTATTGGTTAAAAGAATAAACCAAGTCCATGAATTTATAGTATCACCTGGTCAACAAGAAAGTTTCTTCTATCTTTGCTTCTATACGAAAGGTCTCAAATCAATAATAATAATACATTTAACTTTAAGGGTCGATAATCGAGAATGATCGAAGATTGAGATTTGAAAACAGAACAAAGACAAAGCTCATATACAATTTGAGAGATGAAGCAGAAGGAGAAAGAAGGCGACATACACGTTTTTGACAAAGCCCAGATGTCGTTGGAGAAATCAAATCTAGCTACGGGGCTCTGTATACAGCACTCAAACGGAGATGAAAAGGTTGGTTGGTTGGTTGGTTTCCTGGGAACTAGATTTCCCGCGCAAATTTGATTAGAAAAGGAAGTGATTGGAGGAGAAAGGGGACAGAGATCGAGGGAGGGAGAGAGAGCCGAGAAGAGTACTTTAGGGTTTGAGACCAAAGACAGAGACAACAAGAGTTTCTGTTTCTTAACCAATCGGGGAAAAAACAGTTCCCATGGTTCCTGTCTTTTTTTTTTTTTCTGTTGCTGTTTTTAATGGGTTCCCCGTGGGCTTCACGCGACTTGTGTACGGCCCAAATATATACATAAATTGTCGATTCAAACTCGACCCTCCCCAGTCAATATCTTCAAGTTTAATCTGATAACAAAATACTGTAGTACTTGTTCTACTAAAAAAAACATTTTCTAATCTCATAAAATCGCATAATATAACCGATCTATACTATTATTTATAAAGTGATTTTGGTGATTTATCATGCTCTCCATAATTTTAGGTAATTTTAGTTATTTATCATAGAGAAAAAGACAAAAATAACACTAAATCAAATTTTTGTTCCCAAACTAGCACTCAAAGTCAAAAGTCACAAAAATAGCACTTAATGTTTTATCAAAAGTCACAAACTTAGGGTTTAGAGTTAAAGGATGGGGTTTAGGATTTAGGGTTTAGGGTTTAGGGTTTAGGGTTTAGAGTTTAGAATTTAGGGTTTAAGGTTTAGGGTTTAGGGTTTAGAGTTTAGAGTTTAGGGTTTAGGGTTTAGAGTTTAGGGTTTAGGGTTTAGGGTTTAGAGTTGAGAAATGAGGTTTTGGGGATAAGATTTCAAATTTTCAAAAATAAAAAAATTAAAATTTTCAAAAGATAAAATGCTATTTTGGTCATTTTAGTTTTTGAATGTTATTTTTGTGATATAAACTTAGAAATGTGATATTTTGGAAATTTGCCCTTTATCATATCCTTAATAATTATAATTAATAGTTTTACTTAATAAATAATTATATAATGTTGCTAGATTATAATATATATTTAACCAGTTGTTATCTTTTTGTTCACACGATAACGATAATATTATTATAAAACCTATTCATCTCTTATCTTTTTAGATTTTAGTTTAGTTTATATCATATTGATTGACTTCCTATTATTGATTGACTTCCTATTGCTTCGGATATCTTATGTATATATTTTTATTATGTGATTCTTTCTGGTTTTGTTCAGATTGAATCTTATATCCTGTTTTTCTCATGCATATGGAGATAGAAGAAGGATTCTATTGTCTAGATAAATATAATTGTATTCTCTTATATTTTTTTACTTGAGTTTCCTTTAATTTGTAGCATCACTATTTTGTTACATGAATTTTTGAACTTCAGACTTCGGTTTGTCAAAGAACAAAAAAAAATAAGATCTAAAATCAAAGAGCGTAAAAGACGTAGATGTTGTCCAATCACGAGCAGGTTGAGTGATTAAATTGATGTAGTATTCCAGTCACTTAAATTTATGTTTGCTTATATATTTTGTTTGCTTTTACCTAATTGAGTTATTCTTAGTTGCTCGCTTTTGTTTTGATGTGTGTATTCTAATTAAGTTTTTGGTCTTATGGACGTTATTTGTGCGAATCCGGAGTAAATGAAAAATGTATTAGCTGAAAATTAAAACATGGCATGAACTTTTTTACTGACTTGCTAAATTGGTTGGTCCTGGTAATGATACAAATTTAGATTGTATTAGTTAGTTAATTAAATAAATATACTCTAATATAAAATTGTGATATTATAGTTTCAAATTTATATTTTGATATGAACTATCACATTAAAAACTAGAGTAATTAGAATCATTCTACATTTAATGAATAATTATCTTTATTTATAATGCTTAACTAGGTGTTTTATAGATATTTATAGATAAATGTACTATTAAATTTAAAGATCAAAATTTTTAAGTCAAAAATTTAATTTATAATATTTTTTATGAATCTTACAATTTCTAATTTTTATCTTTTATTCATTTAAAACATTATTTTGGATAACAATATCAGTATTTTATTATTTTATAATATATTATTATCTTTGAGAATGTGACAAATAAGCATATTCTCTTCTTAAATAATAGTATAGATAATTAGATAATTATATTTATTCATAATATAGATAGTTATATACTCATATACAATAATAAAATCACCCAAAAAATATAAATTAACCTGTTATTATCCAAAATCAATAAAAGTTGATATATATACACACACACACATATATATAAATATATATATATATATATATATATATCTTTATATATTTATCAAGGTAATATAATTGTAGCTACCAACAATAATCTTATCAGTTTTTAGTATAAAAATGTTTAGACAAAAAAATATTATATCACATAGTTTCATTATGAGGAAAAGATGTGTCTATGAAAGATATACTTAAATGTGACAATATAAAATTTGGTGATAAGATTATCTTTGATGAAGATTTTTTTGGAGATTTTCCAAAAATATAGTTGGAAGCAATATAAATGAAAGAAATGATAATTTTCAAATAAATAATGTATGTTTAAATTTTGTAAAATGCTTATGCCCGCATATGTGGGCACAACACCTAGTTCCCTTAATTTATAAGTGTATAATAAGCATAAACATCAACAAATCATAATTCCAATCATATTTGTGGCAATTAAGACTCTCAACCTCACTAGTTTCTAAGATATATATTAGTAATGGTCTTAGTTTACACTCAAAAGAAATAATTCAGGAATTCATTCATTCTTATATTACTTTCAATTATATTTTTTTTTTTTTTGATGAGGGACTAATACATCTTTCTCGTGGAAGATTATCATTCATTCTTATATTACTTTCAATTATATTTTTTTTTTACGAGGGACTAATACATCTTTCTTATGTTTAAGACTTACTACAACTAAACTTAAAGTTAGTGAGATTTGATATTTACAGGTAAGCCACAGTCGAAAAACAATTAAAATCAAAAATAAAAGATTACAACACACTTTACTCTCGATCACATTGAATTCTGAATGTGATATGATAAACTATAGGATTTTTATAGAGATTAAAATCTTGTTTTTAAATAGAGGCAAGATCACTTTTCCAATTATTATAAGTGATAAAGATTTAACTGTAAGTCTACGAGACCTCCAACAACATGCTATCTTCAGGTATCTTCCATCAAAGTAATCTACGGTATCTCCTGACAAACATTGAAGGTAGATGATACTGGAGATCATATCCATTTGGGATACGGCTCTTTCCTCTTAATTCCCAATAAAAACAAACTAACGAAAAGTTAATATTCTAGAAAGACAAAATGGAAAAAAAAATGATAAATAAGAGGGGACATTCAAGTGGAATCTGATTTTTTTCATGTGTGTGAGTGTCAATGTGGGTGAGGAATGAGGAAAAAGGTAGTGAAGACAGACAACATCATTTTCCTCAAAGAAAGCTAAGTCTTAGAATCATCACTCCAATTCCCTTTTTTGGCCCCCCTTTTCTATTTCTTGCTTCTTTGACCCTTCACTTAATTACTCTTACCTACATGCTTTTTGACACCTTCATTACTCTCTAAATTAACCACTCCAATAAGTAATAACACCACTAACTAATTTATCCAGCTAATACCTCTTGACATCATTCAACAAAAGCTTAGTTAAGAAAATATAATGATACTTACAAAACCTCTAGTTTTCATCACTTTTATTGTTCTTATAAAGTGATATATGAAAGGAAAAAAGAGAAAGGGAGAGCAACAAACTTTCAGAGCAAGTCATAGGTTAAAAGCCCCCTAGCTTTTCTTCCATCACTTTCATTCCTCTCTTCTCATTCTAAGTGAGACTTTCACAGAGAATATAAGAAATCTTGTTCAGATCTTTCAACTATTATCCCCTCTTATATCTTCTGAAAATCAATTCTAAACCCCATCTCTTATACCTTGAAATTTTGGAAAACATGGGAAGTTACTACTACAGAAGAAAATCTCGGAAACACATCACTACTGTTGCCTTCATCATCCTTCTTCTTTTGTTTCTGTTTCTTTACGCTAAAGCTTCATCCTCGTCCTCTCTTGATATTCCTCACCACTCAACTCATGCAAGCTTGAAAAAACCTCGAGTTTTGGATCCTAACCTTCATGATCGCAGTTCCAGAGATGCGTCAAGAGGATCGAGATATACTAGTGAAGATGGTGGAATTTATTTTGAAGATAACAAGAGAAGGGTCTTCACAGGTCCAAATCCTTTGCACAATAGATAACTATTTTCTTTAATAAGTTTTGTGAAATTTTGTCTGAATAAAACATATTTGTGAAAGAAAAAAAACATATTTATTTACTTTTTTCTTACTCTGCTATACATTACATCATACGTGCTCGGCCATGACTTGTAACGTATGTTCTATGTGGAGGTATGAGATATTAAGAGTGTTTGAACAAGAGTCTTTGAAAAATAGTAGATAACGCATCTTCATATGATAATTACGATGAGTGTGTTCTTAGTTTATTAATATTAAGCATGATTATCTCTTATTTTTCCTTTGGAAAGAGTATGAAGCTGGTGGAGATTGTGTGGTACGAATATTATGACGATGATGGTGAATGAGCATCATTGTTGATGCCAAAGAAAAGAAAAGAATGAACATCATTGTTCAATTGAAATTAAGATAAAGCTAGTCTTTTACAGAGTTTGATGTGAAAGATAGACTGTGTCACGCTGCTGCAATATTAAACTACAATTGGTTTGTTCACCATATGACTTATCAACTCTTAATGTGGAAAACCCTTGTAATGCACTGATTAACATAAGGTTCAAGTCAGATATGATTGCAAACATACAAAATGTGAACTTCATCTGCAACAGAAACTACAGTTCTTAGATTTAACCTGAGAAAAGTTTGGTAGTATACAGTAATTTTATTTACCGCGGATGCATTTTTGCCAGGCTTTAGATGATTTTACTTGACATTGTCAATATGTAAGAAGCAGACTGAGAACTGTCGGAATAAGATAGGACCGGGAAAATAAAGACAGACAAAACAAATCTGATTACATTTTCGTTGAAAATTAGAGATGAAGTAGGGACAAGAAACATATTTTCCACAGCCATAATCAGAAATCAAAAACGAGAAGTTAGCAATCATAGCTATATAAAACTATGAATGTAAAAAAGATTTACTGAATTAACAAGAGATCCTGATTAATCATGTCTCAAACATAACTTTTTCTACCATATAAGATGAGAATCATCATTACATGAACACGGGAAGAGAATGTATTGTTGACTACTCATACATAATTACGATAATCCAAAAAGTAAAAAGAGAGTCGAAGTATTCCCACAAAATCTCAAACCTTTGGTTGCATATTGTAATGAAGAGACATGAAGTTTTAAGAGTTTAATAAGTATCGCTTTGCAGTTTCAGGATCCAACTCTTCATACACCTGTAGTAAACCAAGACACGTGATGGATAAAGATGTTACCAGCAATAAACGTCTTTAGAAGATAATGTGCGAGTGAGGGACACATACAAGTTTCTTGTGGAGTTTCTCGAAAGCCTTGCAAAACCTCTCTGCTTCAACCTCACCAACCTGCAACAATGTGATGTTCATTAAGGTTTTTAAAACAATTTAATATCCCGAAGAAAGAAATATCTCAGCATATGTAGTAGAATCAGAGGTGAAACAAGAATAATTTCTTTCGGTGAAAGTATCCAAGTTCACAAGTCAAGAAACGAACAAGTCTCCCTTCCCATCAAATGCGATAGATAGATAGATATGGAAAAACTTTGCTTGAAGCCTTAAAACCCTAAATCTTATACAAACAACTTGAAACGTTTGAACAAAGTCGCTGGTGACAATTACCTTCTTGGCAGCAGCCGCTCTGAGTTTATCCCAGAATGTGAATGTATCTATCAAAAGAAGTCCACAAATCAGGATAAAGGATGATGATGCACATGTATAGCCACCTTACTCATAGTAATCACAAAACTGCATGCTTCTTTAAGAGATAATTTATGCAAGATTATAATAGTAGCATCCAGATACCACTAATGCGCTCAGCTAATGCAATGAATAGGTTTATAAGCATTGGCTAAACGGAGCATGGATGCTTCATCTCACATGAAACTCATATCCGAGTCTACTACATAAGGAAAACAAACACATGGTACTTTTTAGATACACATGATGTTTCTTATTAAACATCTCTTAGCCTCTTTCTCTCTGAAACCGATTCAGTCACACAATTCGAAGGAGCTATTACACCTAGTTAGTATAAATATACAAGGTAGGGGGAAAAAGATGAATACCTTGATCAGTCCTGCAATCTTTCAAGTCTTTGGGCTCGCTAACACTGACCTGCTTTGAGTGATTCCAAGTTTCATCACACTTCAAGCGTACAACAAAGAAGAAGAAGAAAAAGAGAGAGAGCCCAGCCCAAAGACCACAGAATGTACCTCTCGCTCAACAACTGACGTTGATTGCTTTGAAACTGAAGAATCCAAATCAACCTGAAACCAAAACCCAAATCTCAATTGGTATCAGAAATTAACACAATCAAGTAATCTTAAGAACAATGTTAAGATTCGAGGTGTAGTCGCATCAATTAGAGTAGTCTATCAATTTACCAAACCATTAACAGACAGATTCATGATGAACAACGAGTTGCCAGTAATAGCCCTTTGAAAACAAAAAAAAACGGAAACTAGGGTTTCAGAAGATTCATATCAAATAAATCGACAGCAGCAACAATCAACAAAGGAGTTTTCCACCGGAGAAAAGGGGAAGAGAGAAGAGAGAATTACGCGGTGGTCGCGAGAGCGTACGACGGGGAAGAGTTGGAGGATGCTACGAAACTCTTGCTCGTCCATTGCTTCCTTTTCTCCTCCGATTCTCTCTCTCTCTCTCTCTCTCTCACTCTTGAAACTGAATCTTCTTCTAATGTACGGCGCCTCTCTTTCAATTTTCATTAATATTTTAATATTAAAATACTAGGGTCGGCCCGCCCTACGGGCGGGATATACTTTACATGTTAGATCTTGATTATTATTTTTTAATGATTTGTGGTTTGTGTTTTGATTTCATTTGCAAGAGATGTGTATGATAATGCTTTTTGTCTTTTAGAAAGTTTTAGGTGATGAAAGATTATATGTGATAAGATTATGCTCGTTAGAAATAGTTTTAAATGTTCTTTATATATTTTGTTCTACAATTTTATTTTTCTTAAAATGCTTGATTCTGTTTAATGTGTAAATTTTTTATATGATTATTTTATCTATTTATTTTGTAATTTTTACTATTAATTTTTTTGTTGTAAAAAGATTTAGTTTTAGTCTTGTTGCAGTTAACTAAATTTTTTAATGATTTGAATGAGAGTATCTTCAATTTTTATTATGGTGGTGTATATGGTTTTATCATTTTTTTCTTTTAAATCATATAAGTTCACTTTTATTGATCTTTAATTCATATTATGATCTCCATTTTAATTGTTTGTGATTGTCGTGTGATGATGTATGAACTATATTATTGTAGATTTTTATTGGATGGGTTTTATGTTAGAATTTGTGGTGTTTAATAATGTTTATTGTTATTAAGAATGGTTGTGTTTATACTAAGTGTTTGTGTATAAAATATTATATTAAGAGTTTGATTTTCATGATATTTATTATATAGTTTTCTAAATAAAGTAACTTCTCTTACACTGTGTATTTAAAAACAAATTGTCTATAATATGTATTATATTGTTATAAAGAAGGTCAGGTTTTAACTGATATGATTCACACTGTTTTTTTTATTGACTGAATGTCCTAATAAAAAGGATGCATGACGTATATGTACAACTCTGTGCAGCCCAATAATTCCTTTAAGGTGTGTTATCATTTTAGCCTATGTATATGACACTTATTTGTTAATAAGTATTATAACCTAATAGAATAACAGAAACCATGAGGGATGAATTTCAGAAATCTGTTAATGTTATATTCACCATAAACCCTATGATTACAGGAGCCATGATACGGCTATGCTTGCAAAAAAGTGCGTTGTTGGAGCTTGGGCAAGTTCCATTTGATATATGCTAGGCGTCTTATTAGCTGAAGGATGGTTGCATTTTTCAGTTGTATTTCCCTGATATTATAATCTTAAATGGCTGAAGTTGGTAGTTCTTGTCCAAGCTCTAAAGGATGGGCTTGATTTGCAATAATCTCCATTTTCGTTTCTTATGTGAAAATAATACATTGGTCTTTCCTAATGATTTGAAATATAACACATGCTTTAAACACTATTTTATTATAAAACTCAATATTTGGAAATGGTATAATAAAGTAGTTTGTTATTGTTTGACTAATTGTAACCACTTTTGTGTGACAGCTATAATTAGAAAAAAAAAAGTGAGTTCTCGGAATAAACTCTTAGTTTCTGCAAATAAAATTCATTGGAAGAGAAAGTAAAAGCCTTTTCGCTTTCTTATCAACTTGGAACTGGAACCAAACCGCATAAGAGCTGGTTTGAGGGTCTGACTAAGAGCAATAGGGAGGAGTTGGTCTCCCAGCTGGTTCGTAGCAAATGTTTTCCACCAAAATACTTCAGAAACTCTTGAACTACAATAATTTTCCACACTATTTATCTCCAAAATAAGCCTACTCAAATCTACATCCGCAAAGTCTAGTATTTAAAGACATAAATTTTGGTAGTTAAGAAACAAATACCCGCCATAGTTAGTTTACTCGGTTGTAGCGAGTTCTTATCGATATGTGCCAATGCTAATATGCTCAAAATTCCAATCGAAGCTTTCATAGTATTTACCCACAAGATATGAGTCGTTTGAGTGGTAAAGATACTAATTAAATATGGTAGAGAAAATGGGTGAAGAAGCCTACCGAGACAGAGAAACAGACCATCAAAGAAGCATTATTGTTATAGTTTTTGAAGCATCAGATTAATTCATTAGAGCTTCGAGAAGCATCGTCTGCGAGGGAAAAATATGACCTTACATAGTTACATTTTATAATTAACTTAGATGTGTTTTCTTATGGGCTTCCGACTTGTAAACTAAATCCTATATCTGCAATAAATCATAAATGGAACACAAACATAAGCAAAAGAATTTGTTACCTAGCTGGTTTATTCAAAGATAGTCGCACATTTGGTTTGTTTTTGCGTAATCACTACTCTTGATAATGCAAAATATAATTGACCAGGTGTGAATACAAATAGATGTAGCAGATTTCCTTCTTTTTATGCATATTTTTCAGCGTCACCTAAAATGCTTTTGTTCCTATACAACTTTTAATCTATCTATTATTGATTTAGCCAGTCACTCATCATGTATGTTATATTTTTCGTAAACATTCATCAACATATCCATGTTATGTGTTTGTGTAATTCGTCTTCTCTACTACCTCTTTTTCAACAAATCAAAAGAGCACATAGAAACACATTTGTAACTAAAATAATGAAAAAACAAATAACTTGTGTTTGACAAAAGAAAGAAGCTATACTCTCGTCTCTGTGAAACTTATGAAATCCAGTAAGATAGAATCTCATCTTCCATTTTACAGCTTTCATTTAAAATACCAAATGTTCCTAACGTTAGTGTATGAATTATTCCTACAAAAGAAACAAATATTTTAATCTGCGATCTTTTTATTGGAAGGACTAAAAGACTAACATCAATTCTAAAATTTGAATAAGCATATCTCACCATCACATGTACTGAGGTTACAAACAGGGCTACGAAGAGTAGTCTATCTGGAAATAAGAAAAGCCATCTTACATCTTTCTTGAAGAGGAAAAGATCCAGAATTAAAGAAATTTTTTAACTTACTTGTTTTCCAAGTACCACTTTTTGCACTTCAAAAATGGACCACTGATATGCAGAAAAGGCATACCCATTAAAGTGACCATAGATGTAGCTTTTACTATGAGGTTCAAAGAATTTCTGTTACCTTGTATAGTTGAAGTGGCAAGTTAGCTACGGAATCTTGTGATCTTAAAATACAATGATAACATAATAATTTGACCGCTTGCAGCACTAAGCTCTTCTAATTATCTACATACATAAAATCATGTAGGCCTTTAGATTTGTTTTTTGGATCAACAGTTAATGGCAATATAAAAATCGTAAACAGAAGCACACGTTGTCCGATGAAATGTGAAGCTCAAGTTGAGCGTAAAACTTAAGCAGTTGTTTTTGTTGGCCTGAATTGCTGAAGGAAAAATGAAGATTATTAGCAAAGTTTGATCTGAAAATCGAGTAAGTCATCAAGAAAAGACATTGATGTACCTTACCAGGTAGTCCAGCTAAAGAGGTAATGTCAAGGAAAGCAAACACGATGGTAGCAATAAGAGAAGGTAAAGAGGTGAAGCCACTCGAACACTGTTTTTGCTGTAAATCAAAGGTTGAATCTGATGGTTGTTGCCTTAATATCTGGTGTCGACGTCGCCAATACTTGTCGGTTTTCTCCTCTTCCGACGGAATGCAATGTCCATCCCAGCATTAGTTGTTACTAATGTACCATCGGTATTTTTCATTAAAAAAATACCAACAAAATCTTCTGTTGGAGATCGCTCAAAAAGATGATTGATTCACTCTCCCAGAAGTAAATTAACCTCATATTGAGACATGACGTCTAGCGTATTGCTTCTGGATCTGGGAAGTCATCAATTTTTCTGTGCTCAGTAAGCAGTAGCTGAATGGCGGAGAAGAAAGAGTGGGTTGAACCTTAGAAATCACATACGAAAAGACCCAATCGAGCATTAGCCATTTTTTTCATTAAATAAGGAGATTGCTTTGGTTATAATAGATTTATAGGATGCTAACCTTTTTTATAGTCGAACCACCACTGCCTTTGAAGAGCTAAAGTAGCATTGAAGAGAGATCGTGTAGATTGATTTAAAGAGAGAATTTAATAGCAATGATTTCGTAACCGATTGATTACTTGATCAGTAGGAAGAAGATGAATAGTTTGCTGGAAACTCTAGATTCGCTACGGCTCCTGTTGATTGATGGATCAGGAGGAAGAATGATCAGTTTCCATGGAAACACAAAACCTCCTACGGCTGAGAAGGAGAACAATAGAAGACATAATTAAAGCTTGTGGTCGATGGGCCACAGATGAAGCGCACCACCAAGCCCGAAACAATATGAAAACACTTTAATGAAACGCAGTGCAGAGGACACATGTCGCGCACAGGAGAGCCCAATTTATGACGTGGCGTCCTTGTTGGCATAGGTGGGAGAGAAGCAAAGCCTATTATATATATAAAGATTTGCAAGACCAACCTTTTCATTTTAATCTGCTTTTAATTAGCAAATTAAATGATTCAACAAAGTAACAATTAAACACACAAATTGCTGAAGATTGCAATAGAAGTTTGCACTAATCATACTGAACCACGAGGAGCTAATCTTTGTTTATACCAAACAATTAAAAGCCAATATGGTTTCAACAATATGGAGTCTGTAAAGACAATGATCGTGAAGTCTTCTTTTTTTTTCTTCCTTTGGGATATGTTCAGATACATATTCTTCTACTAAACTCTAATCCGGGAACGAATTATTTTAAGCAGCAAGAGCATAAAACACACACACACAATAGACTTCATTTATAACACCACAACAAAATAAACAATATTAAGCTCCAACCTCACTTTTACACACAAGACAATCACAACAACAAGTACATAAACAAACTCGACAACAACAACTAAGGGCAAGGATAAGAGAACATGATATGGTGATTTTATTAAAAAAACGCTAGTCTCAGCAGCATTTTCAGTCTTGATACTCCACTTCTTCCTCCTCCTCCTCTTCATACTCTCCTTCTTCATCTGCGGTTGCGTCTTGGTATTGCTGATACTCGGAGACGAGATCGTTCATATTGCTCTCAGCTTCTGTAAACTCCATCTCGTCCATCCCTTCACCTGTGTACCAATGCAAGAAAGCTTTCCTCCTGAACATGGCTGTGAACTGCTCACTCACCCTCCTAAACATCTCTTGGATCGATGTGGAGTTCCCAATAAAGGTTGAGGCCATCGAGAGGCCTCGAGGCGCTATGTCACAGACGCTTGACTTCACGTTGTTCGGTATCCATTCCACAAAGTAGGATGAGTTCTTGTTCTGCACGTTTATCATCTGCTCGTCCACTTCTTTTGTACTCATTTTGCCACGGAACATTGCTGAGGCAGTCAAGTATCGTCCGTGACGCGGGTCTGCGGCACACATCATGTTCTTTGAATCCCACATCTGTTGGGTGAGCTCAGGGACGGTGAGTGCGCGGTACTGCTGGGAGCCACGGGAGGTGAGAGGAGCGAAACCGACCATGAAAAAGTGGAGACGAGGGAAAGGGATGAGGTTCACTGCAAGCTTCCTCAGATCAGAGTTGAGCTGACCAGGGAACCTAAGACAGCACGTAACTCCACTCATGGTTGCAGAGATCAGATGATTGAGATCACCAACTGTTGCAGTCAAACCATCACAAGACATCAGCAAACAGTTACCACAAAGAAATCATACAGAATTGGAGACTGTCATGGGCGCGGCGCATTGGTATTAAGAAACAACAGTATTCATGGTTGCAAGGATTAGTGATTCGGTTTCACAAAAGAAAAAGAACGTGGAAGGGACTTACAGCTGGGAGTGGTGAGCTTCAGAGTTCTAAAACAGATGTCATAAAGAGCTTCATTGTCTAAAACCATACACTCATCAGCATTTTCAACCAGCTGATGAACTGAAAGTGTCGCATTGTACGGTTCAACCACTGTGTCCGAGACCTTAGGTGATGGGAAGACGGAGAAAGTAAGCATCATCCGATCAGGATACTCTTCCCTGATCTTAGATATCAGCAGAGTTCCCATTCCAGACCCAGTGCCTCCACCAAGCGAGTGACATACTTGGAAACCTGATAAATCCAAATCACACAAATCACTTCAATTAAAAAAACGTTTAAAATCACAATCCAAAAACCTCAAAAAACATATAGGTAGAGTTAACATACCCTGAAGACAGTCACAATTCTCAGCTTCCTTACGCACAACATCGAGCACAGCATCAATAAGCTCGGCTCCTTCAGTGTAATGCCCTTTAGCCCAGTTGTTTCCAGCACCAGACTGCCCGAAAACAAAGTTGTCAGGCCTGAAGATCTGACCATAAGGTCCAGTTCTGACACTGTCCATAGTACCAGGCTCAAGATCCATGAGAATAGCACGGGGAACATATCTTCCACACGACGCCTCGTTATAGTAAACATTGACGCGCTCCAGCTGCAGATCGGAGTTGCCAGTGTAACGACCAGTGGGATCAATCCCGTGCTCGTCGCAAACAACTTCCCAGAACTTGGATCCAATCTGGTTCCCACATTGACCACCTTGAATGTGAAGGATCTCTCTCATATTCGATTGATCTGAAGAAAGCAAATGCACAAACGAGAATCTCGATTAGAAATCAAAGGATGTGAGTGAAGTTATAACAATCCGTATCAGATCCAAATAACTGCATCTCGCGATCCGAGATCAAACAGATCCAAACAAATCAAACCAAGATCACTCAAACCGAATTCAAATTCTTCACGGAACTCTAACGACGATACGTTTTCAAGTGAATTGTGAATCAAACTGAAGTTAAGACGAAAACGCGGATACAGATCTGGAGAAAAAGGATTCGATCACAGTACTAGAGTGCGTAGGAGAGATTGATTATTCGCTCAATTTCACTAGCGTAAAGAGAAGGGGAACAGTACTTACGGTTACGAAGATGCAGAGGCTCCCGGCGAGATCGGAGACGATCACGGTGGGCTCGATCTATTGAGTAAGATAGGGAGTGGGAGAGGGGGGAGTGAAGATGGTGGATTTATTTATCGGAAGAGTAAGTTAATCCAACGGCTGTGATTAGATCTATCTCTGAGCGGCTGGATGCCGTCGGATGGTAAGAAATCAACGTTGCAGGTGGGCGTCGGGTGAGATATACATATGTGTAGGGACCACTTGTTTATAATTGGATTGTGATTGTCGGTTCTCCCAGACTCCCACTATCAGTGTCACACGTCACGAAAAGTAAAAATCTCTCTAGTAATTTACCGTTGGACCCTTTGGTCTCCAACATACAAAAGAAGATTTGTCCCGTTGACAGTAACACAATGTAAAGTATTTGATTACACATTTACTAAAATGTTGATGAATTTAATTTTGGTAGATCATATATACTAAATTTTTCTTCTATCATGTAAGTTTTGGTCAAAAGAAAATGTAAATTTTTGTCGACTTTGTCCTTTGCTTGCATAACACTACAGTAGTTATATTTCATATGGTTTCGCTTTTCAATAATTAAGACTTCTAAGAAGCAATCATGTTTACTCTTTATCTTTGAAAACAAGTCACGATAACCTGAAATGTCATAATCAGTTACGTAAAGAAATAGTGTGAACCGGATGTGAGGATTGTATTAAAAAATCATTAAGTTTTTTGCATCAATAGATTTGAGTTACTAGTTTAAGAAAAGACGAATTGTTCAGATTAATGAAAAATACTTATATGAGATTTTCAATTTCATAAGACATTTATTTTTCAAAAAAAAATTCATAAGACATTCAAGATAGTGTAATCAGATATAAATCTTCACGCTTTGAAATATTTGAAATTGTCATGTAGTCCCTCTGTTTCAAAATATCTGATGTTCTAAGTGAATGTACAAGAATTAAGGCATGCACTTTTTCATAAACTGTAACATTAAAAATATAAAATAAAACTAATTCAACCAATCATAAAAACAACTATAAAACATCATTGGTGACATATTTTTTTATAAAACTAAAACTAATATAAAAATATTAAAACATCAAATATTTTGAAACATTTTAAACTCTCCAAAACATCATCTATTTTGAAACGAATAGAGTAATTTTTATAATTTGTAATAATATAAGTAATCAGCATTTTTTAAGAAAAAACGGGTATAACTGTAATCTTTAAATGTAAGAAAGTACAGAACTACAAAAACAATAATGGGTTTGTCTTGTAGAGCTTGTGGATCGGACCCGGATAGCAACAAAGTGAGGTGTGTAATTAAAAAAAGAAACAAAGCACATGAATCACCATTGCGTCCCATGTGACCTAGATCCAACATCTCCTCCTTTTCTTTTATGAGTTTTGACTAGTGCATAGTTTATTGTTCTATATATATGTTGAGATGAATAATTAAATAGTAATGCTACCCTAGCTCATCGACGGAGGCTCTAGCGAGTGCTCAACAGCTATGGAGCAATGAGCTTCAGCCTAGTATCGTATCCTTTGTAACGAATAATCCACTGCCAAAACTAAGTCAACATTTTATTCATTTTTTTTTTTTTTTTTTGTCATCTATCCATCTAAACTAGATCAAGTGGAGAGTAGACAAGCCGATTCTCCGAGGAGTATCTCCATCTACTCGGGTCTGATCTATATGGGAGAAAATATAACCTTTGATCCTTGCCTCCTTTGATCCTTGCCTCCTTTGCTAACGCGTCTGCTCGGCCATTCTGACTCTGAGGAATATGAGATAGACTCACATCCTCGAAGTCCTCATGTAGCCTCTGGAACGCCTCGATCTCTGTCGTGAAGGCTGGCCAATCCATCGGGTTTGTAGTCATTTCCACTAAGTCCGAGCAGTCCGTCTCAAATCGTACCGAGGTAATCCTTCTGTCTCTCATACAAGAGGCTGCCCAAAGTAAGCCTTCCATCTCAGCGTGCAAAGATGAGAGGCTCCTGTGGCACGCCCGTAATCCGAAAAATCCTGAGCCCATTTGATCCTTAAGACTCCACCCTAAGCCACTGACGCTGCCATTATTGATCCATGATGCATCAATTTGGCAGGTAGGGATTTGGGACATCCAAGGGGGCACAGTCTCAACCTCCGAAGCATGGGGAACGTCTTGATCCTCATTTGCTTCCTCCTGCTCGTTGGCTTTCCTCCAACATTCTGCCTCAAGATTCGCGTGTCGTAGAGTGTCGATTGGGGATACGTCTTTCCCATTGAAGAGTTTGTCGTTCCTCGCCTTCCAAATGTACCAACAGATCCATGGGAAGGTATCAAATTGTGGTCTCAGCGGAGCCACTTCTTATCTCTTCCAAAACAGGAAGTTCATGTTTTGATATATGGATGTACTCGGGAAGTAACCCGGAAGGGACAGATAGTCCGATAAAGCCCAAACCTGAAGGGCTGGAGGACATTCAAAAAGAAGATGATTAATCGACTCCACTGGCCCAACACATCTAGGACAACTCCTATCGGTGCCCAGGTGTCTATACATGAGCCTTTCTGCCGTCGCCACACATCCCGTGATAACCTGCCACAAAAAATGTTTCATCTTGCTCGGGGCCTTTATCTTCCACACACGGCTCTGTAGGCCTGTGATACTTGGTTCTATAACGGCTTCATGTGAAAGACTCAACTTGATCGATCGGAGAAGGTCATAACCGGTTTTAACAGAATACACTCCTGATTTTGTGTGATTCCAAACATATCCATCCGGAGAACGAGAGCGAGAAGGTTTTAGCCCAAGTATCAAAGGAATATCATCTGGGTGGAAGAACTCCCGTAAAAGTTGTGTATCTCACTCCTTGGTATCATTCCTAATAAAGGACTGAACAAGAAGTTGGGGTAGTCTGTATACAATGTGGTCAGCAGGTCTAGGTGGTCGAGCCACTTCATCTGGAACCCAAGGCTCACTCCAAACTCTCGTGTCTCGACCCGTACCAATTGTTTTCCGTAGACCCGATATGAGTAGAGTTTTTGCCGCCATAATACTACGCCATCCATATGATGGTGAGTATGCACGTCGATCTTCTAATGGAGAGGTGTGATTGTAGTATCTCCCTTTTAAAACACGTGCTAGTAAGGAGTTTGGATAATGAATTAGTCAAGATTTTATTCATTTAGTGAGAGAATATTAAGAAGGTAGAGATTATGGGTATTGCAGAGAACACCAACGCCAAAGGCGTAAACCAATGTTCGGAGATGGTCAAACCGGTGATATATAATTGGTCACCATCTTTGGACACGCCTGGAAGGAGTTTGTCAGTGGCTCAATTTATGAGTATCTCTCTTGCGATGTTGCATTAGAAATGTGTACCTCGAAAAGAACATGCCAATATTCAAACAGTAGTAACTGATATCAAAGTATTCAACGTGTGTGAGAGATGATAACGTTTTCACATAAGAGTTCATTTTCACGCCAGCATATCACATTGCTCATATGGTGTTGAATGCGCCAATGAAAAATGACTACTTAATAAGTATGTCTTACTAACTTTGTTTGATTTAACTAATGGATCTGATTAAGGGACGACATAACTCATAACTGTAAATATCAGAGAGAGGGAATCAATGCACATTAAGCCATGACCCCCACCCCCTGCGTCCCATGTGACCCAGCCAACAACTCACCTGACTTGAATTATTGCTTCTTCTGTTTGTTTTTTCCCATCAGTTTCTTTATACTGGTTTTTTCTAGTTATAGTTTGTAATTTTCAGTTAGCTTCTTGTTCCTCTTCTATATTCTTCTAATTGAGGCTAAAACGTTATTATCTTGGTGGATTAGATATTTTAATGGAGTCTACCAAACATGGTGTTTATAATAGAAAAGACAACCTGATTCCATTTCAATATATTTCATTTGTAGATATACATTTTATTCATATTGTTCATCTATTCCACCACAATTTTCATACTACGGCATCTCCAATAATTGCCTTCCCTTTTCTCATAAAAATAAGTTTATATAAAACAAAATTACAAAAAATTTAAAGACTAATTTATAAATAATAAAACTTTACACATAATGAAATAAAACATCAAAATATGAGGAAAATCTTTCCATGCACCATAGAAAAAAAATTCCTACATATTTTGATATTTTCCCTCAAAACGAGGGACCATTGGAAATGGTTAATGTTACTATCAACACCCACCATACTAGATAGGGGGAGTTTAGGATTGGCTTCACTCTTTGTGCAAACACACACATTCCAAGAAAAAATAATTAACGCATTCAACAACCATTCCATTGTGTTCAAAATCTCAATCAAACTTGCAATCTCTCTCCCATATAAATCTTACAAATGATTTGTTCTAAATTCCTCCCAACATATAAATATATGAATTGCATTTCATTTTAACAGTATGTATCTCATAAAATTAAGCTACTAGTAAAATAAAACTTTATTCCATATGTGGCCAAATTAAAATTTCCCCTAAAACAAAAATCAAAATAAAATACATTCACCTTTGCATATACTTTCACTCTTTCTTCCTTTACTCAATTGAGAGGAAACCTAACCTCTTCTGTGTGTGATCTCCTCCATGGCGACGATGGCATTCACCCAACCCAAGAAGAACCTACTCCCTCTCCTCCTCTTCCTCTTCTGCATCTCCGTCATCATCCTCCTCATCCTCCTCTCCGAGACCACACACTCCGTCCCCCAACGCGACGCCACTCTCCAGCGAATCCACAACAACGCCCTCCCACCTTTCACTTTCCTCATCAAAGTCCTCACCTTTAACCGCCCCCACTCCCTCTCCCGCTGCCTCCTCTCCCTCTCCGCCGCCGATTACGGCGTCGCAGGCGACACCCAGCGCATTCACCTCCACGTCTACGTCGATCACTTCAAACCCCTCTCGCCTAATTCTAAATCCGTGGGAGATCGCTTGAGTAACGCGAAGGAGATCTTGGATTTCGTGGATAAGTTCGAGTGGAGATTCGGGGAGAAGCTGGTTCACTATCGGACCGGGAACGCCGGATTGCAAGGGCAGTGGCTTGAGGCGTGGTGGCCGAGCTCGGATCACGAGTTTGCGTTTGTCGTTGAAGATGATCTCGAGGTTTCTCCGCTTTACTATGGGTTTCTGGAGAGCGTGATTCGTAGTTACTACTATGATCGTTCTAATTACGACCCTTCTGTATATGGAGCTTCCCTTCAGAGACCAAGGTTCGTTCCAGGTAACATATACATTGATAAAGTTCGTGTCTTTGGGATCTGAGTACAATACTATGGTGACACATTGTGCTCCTTATGTCGTTTGAGTAGTTCAGCGAGAGTAGAATACGTAGTTGATGGGAGTAACATGGTTCGTCATATATGTGTCTAGGCAAGTGTGGATCAGTGAGAAGTAGGATTCATGTGCTCATGGCTTAGTGTTTGTCTGAGATGGTGACTGATTGATGTAGTGGTTAAAATGCAGGTAAGCATGGGAATAAACTACATTTAGATCCCAAAACGAATGTTTTCTTATACCAGTTAGTGGGAACTTGGGGGCAGCTTCTATTCCCAAAACCGTGGAAAGAGTTCAGACTATGGTATGACGAGCATAAATCAAAGGACAAGAAGCCTTTCCTTGATGGCATGGTAACTTTGTCTTCCTCATGGATTTCATTATTTATAAATGCCAAGGTTTATGTCGTTTGTTTTCTTAGGTGACGAATGGATGGTACAAGAGGCTGGGAGAAAGAATATGGACACCTTGGTTCATAAAGTTTATTCACTCTCGTGGCTATTTCAACATCTACACGAATTTCCAAAACGAGAGGGCGTTGAGTGTCTCTCACAGGGATGCTGGCGTTAACTATGGAAAAACCGCTGGGCCAGACTCGGAGCTGCTGAATAAAAGTACCATCACTTCTGATTTTCTGAAACTCCAGCCCTTGAGCAACCTTAAGTGGTACGATTACTGTTTCAGTGAAGTTGTTTCCGGTAGAGTTGTGAGGAGCTTGAATGAGCTTGGAGCCATTCTTCCTTCTGTGCAGAGAGACAAAACCGTAGTTCTGGTCAGTCTATTTGGTGCAGACAAGATGTTCATCAGGAACTTACTATGCCATTTCGAGAAGATTGATACTCGAAACCACGTTTTTATAGGCCCTAGCTCTGAGCTGTTCTATGATCTTTCGAGAAGGGGACACCCTGTGATTGACGCGGATATGTTTCTCGACAAGTTGGTGAAAAGCAAAACTTCTTACTCAAACTCAGTGAAGGAGGCTCTGGGGAATGCTTACGTTGTTAAAAAATGCTTAGAACTTGGTTACAGCACATGGGTGTTTTCAAGTAATGCGCTTCTGGTGGATAAAAGTCCACTCCTTGACAGAGTCAGATCAGAGTACGACTTCTATATCGGGGAAAGCTCTGGAATTTTGATTGTTCAATCTTCACCGGTCGCTCAAAAGTTATGGAGTAATGAGCTGCTGAATAATATTATATCCTCAGCAACGAAGAATCTAGATTTTATTCAACTAGTGAAAGAGCTAGTGGAGCGAAAGGGAAAGATGATTAAGACAGTAGAGACGATGAGTATTGCAGAGAATAACAATGCCAACAGCGTTAATCAGTCGTTGGGAGATGGCAAACCGGTAGTCTATTGGTCACCTGAGGTTGATTCCAATATCATTCGGACAAAGCTTGAAGAGTTGAAGTTGTGGCTCATTGATGATGATCTGTCTTGCAAGGCTGTGATTTGTCATAGCTCATTACGTTAGATAAAAAAAGGAAGCTATTGGCGTTTTCTGGCGATGGCATCGGAATGATTCACGGGTGAAACACGGGGCTGTGTGAGGGATCAGCTGTATACCTGGTAAGAGAAGTGAAACTGGTTTGTGATTTAGATTATAAAAGCGACAAGTTGTAGTACACGTTTTAGATCAATACCAAGAATATATATTGTTTGTTTGTTACCCTACAGGCTACAGTTAGAGATTTATCCTTCTTATTTTGAGTACAATGTTCTGTTGGGATTTTTCTACTAAAATATTGAAACTCGGTTACAGGAATATCATGTGAATGTAACATAGAGAGATCGATTACCAAAGAAGCTAAAATGTCACAAAAACACTTATTTGCAAATGAGTTCTTGATTCCATTAAAAGAAGGCTCTGCTTCCGTAAAAGACACGAGAGCCTTCTTTTTTCTTCTCAGTGCCGTTATCGTTATTATTATTCCGATTCTGAATCTGAGTTTCACTGTTGTTGTTGTTGTTGTTGTGATCCATGGGAAGCTTCATCTTTGCTAAAGACTCAGTGAACTGTTGCATGCTTCTCATATACATCTCTGCTATCTGTTTCTGCATCGATGTTTCCTCCGTTTCAACATTCATTTTCTCTTCTCCTTCTTTGCTGCTGCTTAATGCTTTCGCCACTTCTCTATTCTCGTTCTCGTTTGAATCAGCTGTGTTTTTGTCGTCGCTTAAGCTTGTTGTTGTTGAAGAAGAAGCCATAAAACTCCCATTCCCGTGAACCTCTTTGTCTTCCAAGCACTCCATTGTTACGTCGGTTTCTGGCAAATGAGTTGAGCCGAGACAGAGAAAAGAAGCTGTTCCAGACCTGACACCCATTCCATTGAAGTACTCTGTAACCATCTGTTTGTTCTCGTTGACAACATTGATGTCAGGGAACTCAATCCTCGTGTAATCCACAGTTTCAGAAACCTGTGGGCTAAGCAACACAACCTCGGAGGAAATCGAAGTGTTAACCTTGGGGTTGGATGAAGCAGCAACAAGAGAAGGGTTGACAATGGAAAGCGTGAGCCTCACGGTACCAGCAGGTGAATGGAAGAGATCAGTGGAAGAGAGACTGTAGTCTTGAGTGACACTGTCTTCACCTATGATGTCTGAGACTGGGACGAGCGCGAAGCCAAGAAGCTGATCTTCCATGTAATGTCTGGCTCTGCTCATCATCCAGATCTCACATTTGAGAACCGCAGCATCGATCTGGTTCACATTGATCATAAGTTTTTGGTTGAACTCAGGGTTCTTGCCAGCTCTGTGGACGATTCTGGTGGAGATGGTGTCGTCAGGGTTGTATGTGAGAGAGAACTTGGCGTAGACGTCTTGATTGTCGTAGATGCAGATGTTGTGGATGTTTCTTGCGTTGTGAACAAACACTTGGAGAACGCCTGAGAAGCCTTGATGGTAGCAGAACCTAGACGAAGAAGCTTGTTTCAGAGATTCCATAGGAGAAAAAGGACAGAGATGACCAAAGAAATGGCTGGTTTGATTCTTCACAATACCATCAAGGAAAAGCTATAGATAATGAGAGGTAACGTTTAAAGTGAGGCTGAACAGTAGCATGACCTCGAAGGAAAGTTATGAGAGGAGCTAGAGGTAGAGAGAGAAGTGTTGGTGAAGCAAGGGGAGCTTTTGCTTTGAGGAAATTCAGGAGCATTGAATAGAATAGAAGAGTAATATAGTTGGAGAAAATGAAACAAAACATATCAATTTCAAGATAAAAAAAAGTAGATTATGATGACAAACATGATCATTATCAAGGCCTTGAAATCTATAGATTTCAGTATTTCACTCACAGCAAGAACAACAACAATTTATATTGGTCAACAAAGTTGACATGAACTAATCATTCCAATGGTCTTAATGGGGTTGGTAAAGGATCGAGATGTCTTTGCTTTTGTGAATCAGTTATATACTAATAATGAATGTAGCCTTGATATTGCTTTGGATTGCAGCCTGCACCACCCAAAAATTGGCCAAAGTCAATGGCAGTCCCCACAAAAATCCACTCTTCATTATCATCATTACCATCACCACTTAATCCTCATTCCATATTGATCAATTTTCACATCATAACCTATATAGTATGTCTCACTCACCACCAATGAGGCAATGATCAAGAAAGTTTGTAAAATTCAATAAACTAACAATGTTTTGTCGCTCAAACATTATTAGATTCTACTTGCTATACGGTCAGTTTGATTTTGGGGTTGGTTGATTTAATTACAGAGATACAACAACACTCACTCACTTCCTTCCCAACCTAACCAAAAGAGCCTCATGCTTTGCAGCTGCTACTGCTTCCGCAGCTTTGTTTGCAGCTTCACGCTTCATTGCCCTTTTGGCTCGCCTTCCCGTTGCGGCACTGCTACTAGTCTTCTCCTTTGGCTCACGTGAGGAAGAAGAGCTGGAGGATTCAGAGGCAGAAGAAGCTTGGCCACCACCTCGGTGTTTATGCTGGGCCGGCCTTACTTCTTGGCGGCCTGATCTGACAAAACCATTGTCACCCCACCTCCTGTTTCCTAAACGAAGACTTGAGCCGTGCAAAAACTCGTCAAGATCATCATCATCATCATCTTCCTCCTCCTCGTACTCAGGTGGAATGTCGAAATCGTAATTGTCAATGTCGTTGTATGAGACCCGCTCCACTGCTTCAAGTGGCTTAAACCAGGATGCTCTCAGGAGGAGGCATACGCTCTCCTCGAACATAAAATCTTCCAAGCTGCAGTGAAATATAACAGACAAGAGTTAGTTTCAAAGGAAGAAACATAGATAAAGATAGTCAAGCAAATGGAGTTAACAATGTAAATGAAGATTGAATATTTTTTACCTTCCATCAAGAGCGCGGTGGACATTGAGAAAATCAAAAGGATGCTTACACTGTGGGCAGGTGTGTATCTCTTTGTAACTTGCCCAGCGGAGGATGCACGTCACACTATATATACATATAGATAGACATGAATCATACCCCTCTTAAAAACGAAAAGATAATCTCTATGTTAGTCCTACTTCAATACTAATCAAACAATACTTTATCTGCACACAGAACCATATGAAAGAACCAAAACGTAATAAAAGTTTTTTTTTTTTTATATAAAATGAAGCAAACACCAAAGCCCACTAAACTGATCTGACCACAAAGAATAACTCACTCGGTATCGTACTATACCAATATAAGAAGATCACTACTGATTAATCAAATCTGGATTAACCAAAAAATGGAATCAATCAAGCAAAAACATACCAGTAAGCATGTTCACAGCCTTTAACCATAGCAGTTTCTTGAAGAGGTATAGTATCCAAGCATATTGCACAACACCCGCCATGGTTCCCGAAACTCAGCTCATTGCTCACTAGTTCAGCCTTCTTTCCATCCTAACACACAGAAAGACCGCAGCTTGAATCAACCTCGTGAACTATACTAATAAGAGCAGATTAAATCATCAACATCACCTTAAAGATTATTTGTCTGCGATATAAGCACATGGAAACTAAGATTGTAACGGGAAACAGAGAAAGTAATTCAACCGAAGATCCAAAATTTAAGCTCAAAACGAATATCAATCAAATCCAAAAAGGAAAACAGCTAAAATTCAGGAGAGATTAAGACAAAACCTGATCTACAGGAGACACAATTTCAGCTTGCTTCACATCATCAACGATCTGGATCGAGGAACTCATGGTTCGTTCGGACAGCTAAAAGAAGAGGGGTCGGGATCCTCCGCAGTAACCGCCCAAGGAGATTGTAAGATCAGAGAGACAAGAACCCCCACTTTGGGCCCACTTTAACCTAGCGGTGTTAAATTTAACGATTTTTGTTTTTTTGTTTTATTTTGGAGATCTCGCGGCGTTTGCAGGAGGAGGTGCAGTGACGTTAGGTTTCCGTCAACGCGTCTTTGTCTCCCACGTGTATCGTTCCCATTAAACCTTATCATTATAACATCTTTATTGGGTTTAAACGAATTGGGCTTGGGTTGCGAGCGAACCCATGATAATTGGACCTTACTGTTTGTCCAGAAAAGAAAAAAAAATATCTTTTTTTTTTTTGTTTAAAATTCAACATCGGACAATAACCCTAAACCTCTTATGACTGGAAACCCCTCAGGATTGAAAATTAGATTTTGTCCGGTGGAGAAGATGGGAGCAGAAACGGTCGTGGAAGCTGAGAAAATTGACGACTTGCTCGAGGTCTGCTGTCCTCTGTTCCTTTAAATCCATCCCTTTAGAACATTTATTCGTAAATAATTGAGTTTATTGTGTGATATAGGCAGCTAGATACAATGATATAGATGATCTCAAAAGCTTGGCCTTTGATGGTGTCTCTCTTAACTCTCGCGATTCCCAAGGCCGAACAGGTTAGTTTTTTGCCAACTCTCTATAATTAAATAAAAAAAAAGTTCTTCACTTTATTCGAATCACTAGCTCCTTCTTCTATAAATGCCATTGCTTTGATCATTATTTAAAAGACACAGCCTTTTACATTTGTATGATCATTGATTCAATTCTTGGGACATTGGTTATGTTTAATGTTTTCGATTGTCTTCAAAGCGCTTCATATGGCCGCGGCGAATGGACATATGAGTATAGTGGAGTATCTCATCAGTCAAGGAGTGGTAAGAATCATCATAACACCAATGGTTTTTGAGATATGGTCATTTAGTCTGAAAAAAAAAAGATATATTGAGGATTTGGTTTTTTTTTTTTTTTGGTGAGCAGGATATTAACGCTCTGAACGAGGAGAACAATGCTCCTCTGCATTGGGCTTGTTTGAATGGCCATATCGAGGTAACAAACCTTCCATCACTCACTTTTGAAAGAAGTTTTGCTTCCTGTGTAACTAAACTGGAAAGCTACTTGCAGGTTGTGAAGAAAATGATCTTGGCAGGAGCCAGTCTTAGTCTTTTGAATCGGTTTTTTGTCTCTTTTATCTTTTTCTTCTCCATCTATAGGAGGAGGAAACTAAACTGAAGCCTGGATAATTTTGTAGGTACGAGCGGACTCCCATGGACGAAGCTATTGGTGCAGGGAAGATGGAGATTATAGATGCTATCAACACAACTGTTACACAAATGGAACTTGAAAACACCACTGTAGCCTGACTTTAATGGCGTCTTCCTAAATGCTTGTTGTCTCTCTCTCTCTCTCTGTAGTTTACAGCGTAGTTTTTATAATGTGGAAGTTTTGCGTTGTTATGTAGACTGATGGTTAGAACTGGAATCATCTGAAATCGAATTCTACCAAAAAGATTATTGCTATCATTGATATTTCAAATGGATACAAGCTTAAGCGTTAATGTTTTAAGATTCTCCACATCATTTTGACTAAATTAGGCTTATATTGGATCATTTTACAGAACAATGTTTCCTTCTTGGCCAATAAATTCTCAGCCCAAAACGTTTACCAACAATCTTGAAGTTCATATACCATGTTTGCTCTATTTTCGGTATACACACTCCCTAGTCGAAGAAAACGACTCTCAGGTAGTGTAGAACAAAACGCTTGTACTCTTTTCAGACCAAATCTTATTGTCAAAAGTCAAAAACATTGATTTGAAAGCTCTTAAAAAACATTGCACCAGTGTTCCATTGTTTCCACATGTTTGCTTAGTATACGAATCAACTACGAGCTATTTCTCACAACAAAATGATTTAAGCAAACTCTCTTATCATAAATCCATCCAACAGATTAGAATAAGACGTAAAAGTGGTCATCTTGACTTTCGGTGCTCCCCCCAATTCCTTCTTTTTTTAACATGTGCGCAGTTCACACCAGTCATTCTGTTGGATGGTAGCAATTTTAAACAAAGTAAAAAGTTATAGTTATCCAGTTTTGGTTTAGTACGAAAGGGAATGAATCTCTCTTTAATTAGCAAATTCATGCACCTCTTAATTTACTTACTCGGCATCATTTGTTCTCCATTGTCACGTTGTCTCTGCACATGCCTTTCACTTTTATCAAACATTTTCATAGTCTTTACATCAGAGCTATTATAATAAAAGCCATTAGCAAACGTTTTCACAGTTGGCAAACAAAATCATTTTGTAAACCTTTCGGCATAGACTCGTTCCTGCTGCTGACGACCTATCCATGTCTCTTTATGATATATATACTTTATTTTGTCGGAATGATATATAACTTGAAAAATGGTTTTTGTCGTCAACAAATTTCACGCTCATTTTCTTATTGTCACATTCAATTTGGGAAAAAGGTATGCTATGCCTATGTATTTAAATTTACTAAATGTGTTCCCCCAGAAACCAACCGGATCAGCTGATAGGATTTATAAAAAAAAAACGAATTTGGTAAAAAGGTATGCCATGCTTATGTATTTAAATTTAATTGATTACAAATAGAATGAAAGTAAAAATATATATATAGTCTTGTGTAGTTACAACCTTGTAATCCTTCTCTTAATCAATGAAAGTGTTTAAAAAAAGGTACTTACAACCTGGGGCTTCTGTATATCGCACGGGCTGCTTTGACGCAAGCTTGCAATCGTTTCAAGGACCGTATACAGTCAACGGTTTTTATGATTTACGAGCCTGGTGATCTAACTGAAATAGTGTACTTTTTATGTAATAATGTTTAGTTCGTTTTCTGATGTTAATGGGTTTCATTTCATCCCCAACAAAAAACATTGTGGTTGAATTAGTGACTATGTTTTGTACTATGTTTGTGTGATGATTGACTGAATTACTGCACTTTTGTCTTATGTTTGTACTTTGTTTTATGTAGTATGGATTGTACTAAATGGAAACGGGCTTCCAAAGTATCATTGTGGTAAATGCATGAATTATAAGAGTAGTTTATAGTAACTTTCTAAAAATATTTATTTAGTTATATAGTCGGTGACTCGGTGTCACATATTGTAGATTTGAATGATTACACTTTCATGTCACACATGCATGCTACATAATATCGTACTTTTCTTAAAATTATATATTTATACTTGTCCTCCACAAACCACAATCTTTAAACCTTTATAGTTATTAAGTTATGGTCCTTATGGATCGGCCAATGTGTGATGTTGTACGAACAGAGATTATGTTCATCATTCACCATACTCCACAATGACCATGAACACATATATATTTGGTTTTAGTTCTTATGAGATCCATCTTCCACCGGTTAACAAACATGCTCATCAATTTTATACAAATGTAACCCATAAACATACATATATTAATTTTGTTCAAAAAAAAAAACATACATATATTAATAGAAAGATCTGCGCTAGATATTATTTATTTTGCGAGGGTGGACGAATATAGCGTTCGAAAGTTCAAAAAGCCTAAACCCTATAAAGCCTACGACAACGAAGTCGAATATATTAATATTTGTTTGTATGGTGGAGTGTTTGAAGGAATATATTATTATTATTTTGGCTTTATTCGTACATAAAGCAAATCGTAAACATATATGAGCGGTGAATTAATTTAGGTTCGAAATATTCAAATTCGCATTCAGTTTAGAAATATATATATTTAAATGTAGTTCTCTCAAGTACAATAATTGGTTTCGCCAAGTGTCTTCATGATTAAGTGTATTTTATTTCATCAAACAAACACATTGAAATGCATTTTGTATCCAAAACAAGAGTAAAGATGTTCTGATCTTAACAATTTAATGGGGGTTATCTATGGTTTAGCGTAATAGGTGCATGCTCATATCAACTTTGTAGACTGCATAGTTGTTTTTGCTATTAAAAATTTTACTTAGGAGATGTTTTAGTAAGATGTAAATGTGAAGTCTGTAGAACTAAGCCCTTTGTCAAAAAAAAAAGCCTCTAGAACTACGTTGTAATGCTCAGTATTTCAAAATATAAATTTTGAATTCGAATAACTATCAAAATGTCAGTGATCGAACCTATATGCTATATATACAGTATACAGTGCACACCAACCTGCCTAGGTTGTAGCCACAAGATTACGAAGTCTCCTGCGTAATTAAATCCAAGTCAGCGAGAAAAGTAACACAAAAGTGCAGGGATAGGCTCAGTGAGTCAGTTTATAGCAAAAACAGCTTTTGAGCCCTAACAATTAGGATGGGGAATAAGTTGAATAATATAAAGGATGTAGAATTTAATTTGGGATTGGAAGAAAATCCAATTTTTTGATAAAAAAAATAAATAAAAAAGTTACAATGAAGTAAATACCAACTAGATTTTTACTTGAAATAACTGGTACAATAACATGGTTTGACGAGAGTTATTTTTGGGTTCACTCCTTAGGATATTCTTCTAGATTTACATAGGATTTTATTATTTCAAATTCGATATTTTTTAAAAAATTAAACAAAATATTATCAAGTTATATATAAGGCAAATCTCCAAAATAACACTTTTCTAAGTTTATATCACAAAAATAGCACTCAAAAACTAAAAGGACCAAAATAGCACTTTTCTAAGTTTATCCTTTGAAAATTTTAATTTTTTTATTTTTCAAAATTTGAAATCTTATCCCCAAAACCTCATTTCTCAACTCTAAACCCTAAACCCTAAACTCTAAACCCTAAACCCTAAACCTTAAACCTTAAACCCTAAACCCTAAACCCTAAACTCTAAACCCTAAACCCTAAACCCTGAACCCTAAACCCTAAACTCTAAACCCTAAACCCTAAATCCTAAACCCCACCCTTTAACTCTAAACCCTAAGTTTGTGACTTTTGATAAAACATTAAGTGCTATTTTTGTGACTTTTGACCTTGAGTGCTAGTTTGGGAACAAAAACTTGATTTAGTGCTATTTTTGTCTTTTTCTCTTATATATATTATGTTTAAAAAAAAGTAAAAAAAAAATAATAGTTACAGAAATTTTTTTAAAAAAATATATATTTTTAACGTCGCCGGCAAAACACTAAACCCTAAATCCTAATCCCTAAACCCTAAACCCTAAATCCTAAACCTTAAACCCTTAGGTAAACCCTAAACCTTTGGATAAATCCTAAACTCTAAATAAAAAACACTAAACACTAAATCCTAAACCCTAAATCCTAAACCCTTGAGTGTTTTAGTGATTAGTGATTTTGATTTAGAGTTTAAGATTTATTCAAGGGTTTAAGATTTATTCAAGGGTTTAAGATTTATCCAAGGATTTCGGGTTTATGGATTAGGTTTTAGGGTTTAGCGTTTTGCTGGCGACGTATATTTTTAATTACTACTATTTTTTATTTTTTATTTTTATTTTTTACCTTTTAATTTTGAAAACATAATATAATTTGATAATATATATATATATATATTTAAATATCGAATTTGAAATAATGAAATTCTATTGGTTAGGTTCATCCTTGTACCCCTAAGCGGTGAATCAAGAATAAGTCGGTTGATAAATGATACTATTACAATAATATATGGTAAGTATATTTACGTTTTTCTACATATATTATTAACATGTACAATTACTTTAAAATTCGTGGAGAAATGCATTGTTTTGTATCAGAATTCAGAAGAAATAGAAACAAAACAATTAAAGACCGTAACAATATTTTTTAAATAACAACTTTTCTCCACCAATTAAGGTAAAAAAAAGGCATCTGCCAAGAATGTTTGTCGTAGCATTAGTAGTACTTCGTCCACATGGACAATTCTTTTGTATCCAACCCCATTCGCAAAAAGAAAAAGAAAAACATCAAGATTAGGAAATTGTTAAGATAGTTTAACCGTAAAAACCCCCTGAACCACCACCACCGTATACATTTGGCGGCGGATCAAGATTAGGCTGTGAGGCAACAGACACTCCGTTATTGTTATCAGCTCCCCCGCCTAAATGCAAGTCTGACATATTAGGAAAACCTTCTTTAGGTTCAAGCCCTTGATCATACAAGAAGCCTTTAAAGACATGGCCACCTATTTTCACCACCGCCTGGTATGCGTACTCGTCGTCCCCGTCCTCCACCGCCGTGACTCTCACACACTTGAACACAGCCGCGGCCCTAACCTGCCCCGGCCAAGCTTCTCTTGGTCCTCCATCTTGCGCATATAAAACATCATTACTATTCGTTATCACCAAATCAACATAATTGTAACCACTGTTCACTAACATCAAACATTCACTTTTCACCAATACAACTGATTTAAATTCAATGCAACTTTTTGTAACATTAAAATGGTTGAAATAAATCAAATTCCTATATAACCTAAACCGAAAATTAAAAATATCTAACCGATCTACACTATGTTATGTTGTTACCTCATTCTGAAACCAAAACCTTGATCAATAACATTAACAATCAACAAATGTTAAATGCATATATATACAATTATGAATTTATGTAGAGATTATGTGCATACAAGTTAATGTAACGTAAACATACCTCGGCGGCTGGAGCTGGTATCGAAACTCTGAGGAGGCGTGTTAGAAGTTGAAGTATGAGAAGTGGCTTGTTGTTGTTGTTGAGACCCAACGATCCTCAGCTTCTTGGTCCCCGAGGAGGTCGACGCGGTGGGCATGACCTGCCGTTCTCTCCTACGAGCCGCAGAGACCCACGTGCTCTTCACGTGAGTCGAACAATCAAAGCCACGGCTCTTGCAGCACGTCCTGCACCGCCTCTGCTTGCATTCCTTCTTCGCCTGGTTTCCACAGTCTTGACACGTGGCGGTTCCCGACGCGGCCGAGCCAGAGCCTGAGTTGTTCGAGCTAGACGCCACCGCCGTCTGATGAGCACTCTTGAAGTGAAGATACTGCGTCTGGTTGCTGTTGTTGTTCTGCCATCTCCGGCTGTCTCCGAGGAAGTTAATGTCGGTGTCCTCCACGTTTTGCTGATGCGGCGGAGCCGCCGTGAGGAGAGGAATCATTCCAACGCCGAGCGATGCATTACTGTTGATCTGATCGGATCCAGATACAACTCCGGCGTTCTGGTGGTGGTACCCCGGAGCAACAAGGTAGACGTCTCTTAGACCGACCATACCCATCTCCGCAGCCGCCGGCGACGACGGGAGGCCGTAACGGACAGAGGATCCGAGAGGCCATGATGGAACGCCGGCGGCGGCGGAAGCTGAGGCTAAACCACCGTGGGCGACAGATGGACCAGCATTAAAGCCAAGAGAAAGATCCTCGGTGGCGCGTGAAGATGTCGTCGTCGTAGCCGCCCAGTCGGTGAAGGCACCGGAATCCGACGTTGGTAGATTATGCCTCCTCGTCGTTGCCACAGCTGATTAAATCAAAACCCTAACCCCAACAGATTATATATTAAAAAACAATAACTCTCTCTTTGCTCACAATAGCTTCAATGTACATAACCCATAAACCTATAAATGCTTCTTTCTTTTTCAGAAAATCTAAAATAAAATCTGTGATGTAGAAGAAGAAGAAGAAGAAACTGCAATCTACTGTCACTAACTGATATGTTCTTGTACTCTCTTGTGGATCTTCTCTTGCCTCTCCCTTAAAAACAAACTCTGTGATGATGTATGTTTTGTTTCCTTCTTCTAGATTGTTTCTTTCTTATTCCTGTCTCTCTCTCTAATAATAATCAACAAGGACAACTGCAGAAAGATAGAGGAAAGTGAAAAAATAAAACTTATGTTTTTCTTTACCCTTTTTGTTTATTTATTCTGGTTATTACTTATTCATGTTTTTAATAATAATCACTCAAAGAAATGGCACATGATACCTTCTTTTCATTTTCTTTTGGATTCTAGCTGAAGTTTAATTTTTAATGAGTATCTTAAATATTTTCTCTGATTCTTTATCAGATGACAAAGTTCACCACCAGCGCTCGTGCGCGTGGCTCCACTTGCGCGTAAACCATTCTCGGATTCTGTTTCCTGACGAACCGATTGTAACCGGTTCACTCTTTTAGGTACCTTGTTCGGTATACCACAAAATCATGGTAACTTATAACCTTTATAGTGTACGTAAATCGTTTATGAGGGCATATCTTTACTCGAATTATCATATTTTTACGTACGTTTCAAAAAAAAAAGTCGCTTTATGTTTTTTTTATTAATATAAAGTTTTTAAAGGAGAAAATTTGGTTTGAGTTATGCACGTGAAAGAAGAACACTTTCAATAAAAGGTTCGCCGGCTCCCCTCCACGCTTTGCGGCCGTCGAATCATTGCTTTTTCTTTTGAGCTTAGCTCTTTGAGCCCTTTATGGGGACTCTTTGTGCTAAACTACATAAACCCACGGTCCTTTATTTAACACGGCCTTAAACCCATATTGTCTTATGCTCCATCCGTTTTAATATATATGATGTTTTAGAATAACTATTTTGTTTCAATTTACATGAAATTTTGAGTTTTTAAGATTAATTTTTAATTTTATTAGAATTTGTTCAACCAATTAGATTTTACGGTCTTTTGGTTAACTGATTTTAAAATTATCTGATTTTAAAATTATATTTTTAAATATTTTTTTAGAGAAATGTAATTTTTTAATCTTTGTGCATTAATATAAAACATCAACTATCATGAAACTGAGGGAATAACATATAAGTATACTTTTGTGCTCTACTTCATAAATTTGAAGACTTATTTCCACATATATTGTTTGCACAATGGAGATAAGTTTCAGTGACTAATTTGTCTCTTCAAATATGTAGTATTTGTTAGTGTCACTGACAAATATGTTTGAATGTCATTAGGGTTATCAAACAAAATACACTGCAAAATAGAGTAAAAACAAATCGCCAGTTCAATATTTTTCCCCATATCAGTCAATGAATGGTCCTCTTTTTCTATCTTAGTCGCTTGCTCTCATTAATTTTAAAACCTTTGGAAATTAACTCTTGAATACGAGATTGTATGAGTGATTGTGAATGATGGTATTTCGAAAGAAAACCAAAAAATTACAAGGATCTTACGGAAGTAAAAGGAAGAAAGTATAACATTCTGAAAATAAAATAAAATAAAAGCATGTAACAGTAATATTTATGACAAAGTAAAAGAAAAGGAGCAGATGGCACGGGGCTCAAGGGAAGAAAATGTTTAACAAGGACCAATAATGGAGGAAGTCGAGACAAAGACGAATGCTTCTTTGCCTAATCGGCGGAAGGTGGCGTGTTGTCTTACTTCTCTCCGACATGCGTTTTCCCCACGCGCCTAGTTTCACCCCTTCTCTTTTATTTAAGAACCGGTACCCAAACTGGCAGCCGGTTCATGATTACGATTTGACGGTTTGGGTTTTGGTTTTATGTGGGATGCTTTTTTTTTTTTTTTTTTTTTTTTTTTGGCAAAATGTTAAATATATTATACTAAGTTTTAGGGTTTTTGACAGAAATTACAAGATGACTTATTGCACAAGTGCAGAAAAATAATCTAAACAACAAGCTTCAATACAAGAACATAAGCACGTTAATGGTGAGAGATGAAGTTAGAGCAACGAAAGGCAATGAGGCAAGCTCAAACCAGGGAACCAGGAGCGGAGCGGGAAGGCCCGACGGTTGCCACGAGCCCGAAAGAAAGGCCTCCTCAAACCTTGAATGCAAGGTGCTTACAGCTTCCTAGAGACCCACCGAACACAAACTAGTCCAAAGAATCACAAGCACGAACCGACTCTCCACCCGACACGAACAACGACCGACGGCACGAGGTAGTGACACAATCCGACGATGTCATCGTACGAAAGGAAGACTCGAAGATTGCTGCTTCCAAATCCGCCTACCGTGACCGTATACACCCTTTTAACCGAAGGTTCATATAGAACAGAGGGACCGAAAGGGTACACACCTCCGGAGCAGCTAACATCGAACGAGAGCACAATACGAGTACCCAATTGACAGCCCGTCACTAATCAAAAACGATCACTACAACCCACATCAAAGCAATAGTACCTGCAAGAAGCACATGGAAGAAAAACAGGAGCGATGAGCGCCACACCACCGGCAACACAGGCTTTGAAGTGGAGCGCCGAAGCTAACCACATAGCGTCGCCACCGGAGAAAATCAAGAGGAGAGTCGAGACCCAACCTCAGAAGCCTCCACGCAACCCACCAGAGACCACCAGTGGAAAACAAAACCCTAAACTTGAGCCCAGAGCAGAAAGCTCAAGACCGGACCTCCGAGAAGAGCCCCAACCCCACGACAGCCACGAGCCACACTGAAGGAGGAGGAGAACCCTTGGAAGAGACCACTGACGACCCACGCGCCGCCTGACCTGAAGAGCCAAACGAGATCTGGAAAATCTCACCTGACAAAGACCACAACCGAGAGGAGGGGACAAGTGCAACAAGGTGAACGCCATCCTCAAGCACCACTTACCGCACCGAGAGCCTCCTAGATCTACGACGTGAGCTTTGGATCTGGACCGGAAGAGGTTGACTCGTATAGCTGCCCTCCGCCGCAAAACAGAAAAGACTACAGGGAGAGTCGAGGAGAAGCGGAGACAAAAGGAGGTAGGCCTCCGACGACCGCGAAAGGAGGACGCGGCGGCCGCCGGAGCACATAAAAGATGAGAAACGGCAAACTTTTTAGAGAGCGGTGAGAGAAAATAATTTAAGAGAAAGAAACGCGTTATTTCTTTTGGTATTTGTCGGATGCTTTTGGAAGTGAGTAAACCTTGCAATCGGGTTTTGAGTTTGTTGCACCTTCATTATGAGTTTTTTTTTATCAAACCAACTTGTATTAAATTTAGAAGAGTTTAAGCTCCATTACAACGAAGTTACAAAGAGCCAAATGGAATTCAAAACATATAAACCTAAGATAAAATGAAAATCAAGCTCGGCTTTAGTCCTGTGTTGAAAGTGCATTTGCACATGACCTATTTTATTTTTTTACTTTTTTAGTTTAGCTTTGAGCCCCATTTTAAAAAAAATTTGTACGAAGAAACGAGCTTCAAAATTTTGTAACACATGACCCATTTTATGTTTGAGACGGGCCTGATGAAAATACAAATCACAACAAGTAAACATTAGAAATTGCATCACAACGGTTTTATAAATTTTTTGGAAGATTGCATCTCGTGAACCCTGAGAGTCACAACCACTGCACTAAAGACAAGGCAGAACTGTAGTCCGGAGGAAAATCCTTGCAATACCAGCCACATATGTTCATCCGATTCAGTCTATACATAAAACAATATTAGGAAAAGAGACTGCTCCAAACAGGAGGCAATCAATACCCGCCATAACCATATTCACCATCCTACAAATCACAATGATTTTCTCTTTTAACTACCACCAAGAAGAATAACACATAAACACTGCACCACAAACCATGTTGAATACAATAATAGGACTGCATACTGTAGTAGGGAGTTGCATCAACGTAACATAAAGAACTAATAAGACGCACAAAGATATAACCAAAGGACACTGAGTCCATCAGTACATTACCAACTAAAACCATAAACCACAAATCCAGAATTACCCACACATCTAGCATTTCATCTGATTCAAAAGAATAGGAGTAACCCAAAGAGTAAAGAGCTAAGGTGGACCTGGACATCTATAAGCAGATGGATAAGAGGAAGGCTGGAATAAGAGCTGGGAGAAGACTCATTCCCGAGCTGACAAAAATATGACTTGTATACCACAAGAAAAAAATGCCAGTAGACAAGATAGTGTCACCAGTGAACACAAGAGCAGCACCACCATCACTGAGCTTACTCGAAATCCTTGAAAAATTAAACATCAGATCTAGGACTTTGAGTGGCTTGTGAGAAGAGCTGGAGGAAGTGACGAGGAATCGAAGAAAAACGAGGTTGACGAAAGCGTCTAGTAAATCTGGAGGTTCTGGTGGCTTGACGAGAATCTAAATTTTATAAAATCAATTATTCGATGAAATTTGAATTTTAATTTGAATTGTTACTCTATAAAGCAACTGTTGTATCTTAGACATCCGCATACTAAAACAATAAAACCTAACACATGTAGAAATTGCGAGAGAATTATCCTGTATTATCACTTTTTTTGTCCGTAAACACCTGAGTTTCGCTCTAAATAGTTAACAAGATGGTCGATGCATTCTTTGGTGCTAGTTGGAAAAAATTCCATATTTAGATCTGTCAATGGGATATACAGTCCACTATGTAGTATAAATACGTTTTCCAATCAATCGGATCAGCCGATAAAATAGATTAAAAAACGTATAGGGTAGGATTGAATCTTGAAAATGCCGAATGCCAATTTAGAGGGATTGCATGATTTTTTAAGTCTCTAAATAAAAAAAGTGCAAAACCAATTAAAATATACATCCTTCCAATATTATAAAGTCACCTGAGCTGACAATAAAAATGCATTTTATTGGCAATAGGGAAAATTTAAAGTTGAAACAGTTGCCATCGTCATTTGGAGGCATTACGACGAAATAGAAGAATAAGTCGTGAATTGTTAAAATTTATCTTATCATTAATTCATTTTATAAGACTATCAAATGAAGCCAAATAAAGTATATGACATAGCTCAAATTAATTGTCATGCGACGCAGATTTGAATTGTCAAGGATGAACCATGTATCATAATATTCATATCTACATGTTGGAGTCGCAAATTAACAGATTAGATACTTTATTGAAATACTACACAAACATGCAAATTGTCAACTTGTTCATGCATGACGACTAGCTTGTAACCAAACAATACAAACCAAACATCCAACTAACCACTCTAATACTTTTTTTTTTCCTTTTTTTTTAATCTTTCCAATTTTGACTAAACATATACAAAAGAGAAATAATAATATGTTTCATGACTTGATCAATTCACTTCTTGTTGCCTCCGAACAATCCCCAAGAACCTTAGTGGAGAAACCCTAATCTCATGCTCAGAGATCGTCTGCAACTTCGGCGACCATACGTGTTCTCTCGTTCCAACAAGCTGATCATAATGCTTCTTTAACTCGGGAGAATTACAAATGTCCTTGCTTTCAGCACAATCTATTATTACCTCGTCTTCGCTGATGTTTCTCCTTTTGCATATAAGACTCATGATAAAATGAGGAGAAACTTTTATTAGAATCTTCCCGTTTAGTCCCTTTGAATACTCGAACGGTGGTGGACTCGACGGGGCGGTGAAATTCAATGGCGGTGGTTTAGTCGAGGGAGCATTTTCGAGACTAGAGTTGAAGATGGAGATACACGAAGTGGTTAAGATTCTATAGGCGAAACGTTCGATTGGTAAGACGAAATAGGTTTGACCTGGGATGAGATAGTCGTCCATGGCTAGAGCTGGAACCGGACGGCCGATGAAGAATGAATCTGCATGGCACACGATTTGATCAGGAAACTCAAACATGATTTCTCCAGCAACATGTTTCTTGGAGTCGCGTAGGGTTTTGGTGGATCCGCACTCAAAGAAAACTATCGTGACAATTGCTTGGCGCCTACGGATTATTGGGAAACAATAAATGATTAGAGAATTTTTCATATTTTTGCAGAGAGAGAGAGAGAGAGAGAGGTTTGTTTTTGAGTTTGAAAGCTATGGATTGTCGTATTGTAAGAGATCCGATTTATAGAGGGACTTGTATTCATGGTCTTTGTGTTTTGTTTATAGCCAAAAGGTAGCCACTTGAAGGAGTTGACCTTTTGATATGGTCAAACACTCCAGGATTTGCCTATGCATTTCATTTGATCAGGCCGGTTCTTTGGTCAATCCTCTCGGCTTTGATCCTCATCTCCTTTTTTTTCTCAGCATTAAGCTAAATTTTATAATGTTTTTATTATAATTATTACACAATAGTCGTGGAAGTGGTTACACACAATCACACAAACATTAATCTTATCAAGGGGTTTTATATATTTCATTACAACACGTTGAGCTCGTGATTTTTTCTTATGACAACTGTGCCAAATGACGAATTAATATAATTAATGGTCCAGATTCATACTCCCTGATCTCATCTGTTATCCATCATTTTCCTTGTTTACGTTGTCAATAATCATTGAACATATCGCCGGCGCCAGAAATATGGTTTAATGCAGTTCACCACTTGAACCTTTGAAAATTATGGTCTTTGTATTTTCACACTAAAGGCAACAACTTGAACGAACGATGGTTATTAAGGGTTGTAACTTGTAATTAATGAAACGTTGCATACTTTCTTTGTATAACCAAGTAAAAACCAAAGCCCAAAGTTGATCAAATGGAGAAAAAGTGAGAAACTCTTATTATTAGTTACATTGATTTTAAAATTTTTAGTTTATTTGATTTTTTCTTTAGTTCCTAATTTTGAAGAAAAAAGACTTTAATTTTTTGTTTTATAATACCAGATATATGTATCATAGCTTTAGTAAAATAAAAATAAAATAGCAGATATCATTACATGTGTGTGGTTGACAAACCCAAAAAGAAAACAAACATTGTAATGGGCCTCCAATATTTTACCCAAAAGGATGAAGGATGATGTCTGCCGCTGATGTTTCCAAGTTCATAGGTAAGACACGGGCCTCCTCATTAAACCGCGCACAAACAAATTAATACATACTAGAGCTTGACCCTCACTGTGCAGATATTGATTTTTATTTTTTATAAATTATATAAAGACATTTCTAAACAAATAAATTATTTGGATATTTTGGATATTGATTTATCCTATTGATGTTATTTTAAGTTGTTGACCAAATGTTTGTTATTTCTTTGGAATGTAGATTATGTTGCAGGATGTTGAGAATCATGCATCATCAGGAGATTGTGCAACTCCTTTCTCGAAAAGAAAAGAAACTGATTCAGAACGGGCAGACATAACATCTACTTCAAAGAAGTTGTGCATTCCCACAGTCAAGACTGAAAAATCTAAGATCGATTAGTTTTTTCGAAGCTGAAAGACTACCTATGTTTCTTGCTGGCCTATACCTATGTTTTTTGCTTTGAGTGTTTTTATTTTAGTTTTTTGCTTCCGTTGTTTGTTTCTGCACTTTTATGTTTTTTAATAAGTGGATTTTAAGTGGATTTTTTGTTCTCTGATCTTTTATAATAAAGTAGCCTTTTTTTCTTAGTTTATATTTTCTATAAAGAATATCATCAACTAACTTTACTAACCAAACAACTTAGCACATTCTATTGTTAGTCTAACTAAAGTTAATCTATAAAGCAATAATACATATAAACCCATTATTCTAAAACGCATGTTTTTGTTAACTACTTTTACTTTGGCATTGGTGCTTTTGTGTGACAAATTCAGGATTAACTTTTTTATTTTTCATCTTTGGACTGAATAAGCATATTGACAGACCCTGTCTTGAGCAGATACTCAAGAAACATTGGTATGGGACCTATAATTTTATACATTTGAAAGCTTACAATTTATACTGTTTTTTTGTAACAAATGTAAGAATGGATCCTAATCAAATTGCAACATAATAAAACCTTGAATATTTTTTTCATTAGTCTATAATATAAAAAGAGTAAATAGATAATTTCTAGGATTGATAAACTTTTGCAATCTTGAAAATATTGTAAATTCACTTTTAATTTCGTAACTAAAATTTTTATTGTCATTTTGGGTCCACATTTTTGGTTTCGTATTGGACCCGAAATATCTGAGGACCGGCACTGCATATTGAAGTTCTTAGCTCTGGAGAGTTTCAGCTACATCACATTTTATGTCCAAAATCGGGGAAATGTTTATCTGTATTCGTTGCATCTTGTGTGGTTGAAGAATTTTGGGCCACCGCAAACAAAAGAAGAAGAGATAAATAAAGAGAAGAATATTATTGGCTACTCATAAATTTTCCAGAGTGACACTCATGACTAGTAGTAGTACACTTTTGATATCTACATCATTATCACTATTATTATTTTACTTTCCTTTTGTTAACATCAAAACTTACACGTAGCAGCGCACTAGCATTGGAAGATTTACGATAAACTTGTCAAGAAGAACTTGATCTATTCCAGTGAAGTAAGGCTACACCACACCACACCACACCACCATCTTATTCTATATGTAAAAAAATGTTAATACGAGCCCAACTCCAATTTCTTGAGTTGACAACTTTTTTTCTATACAACAACATCACATTTCAATTTGCGTGTGTTGATTAAGACAGACCAAATTTAACTAAAAACTTAAAAAAAGTGAATAATAACACAAAATGTGAATAATACACCAATGAAAATAAAAAAAAAGCAAAAAAAAAGGAGAAGACTTTAGAATCCGGCTTTTGCTAAAAGTCAGTCCCTTGCTTATTCGGATCGATCTACTCGAGCTGAAAAACACAGTTGCGAGGGAAGTTAGAGTCTTGATTTCGAGATCGAAGACGAGCATAGGCGAATGTAGATAACATATAGTCTCTCCAAAGTTTTCGCATTTGAGCTTGTTAGAGTAAAGTGGAGGAGGAACTTGGCTGAAGAGTATTTGTTGTAGTGTATGTCGAGAAACGGAAGCATGGCGTCGGATCTTAGCAGAGCTGGTCCTGTCGAGAGAGACATCGAGCAGGTTTTGATTAATCCCAAAGTCTTTAATCTTTTTTTGATTAGCCTGTGATTTCATTTTGCTAGTAACACTTTAACAATTCAAAAAAGTTCATTCCTTGGATACTAATTTCACCATTCAGCCTGGAGTTTTCATTAGATGCAATGGTTTTTGTCTCAGGCTATCATTGCACTAAAAAAAGGAGCTTACTTGCTCAAGTATGGAAGAAGAGGGAAGCCTAAGTTCTGCCCTTTTCGTCTTTCTAATGTAAGCCATCTTTCGTTCCATTTCCTAATATCTCTTGTCAGCTTTGATATTTTATTGTCTAGTTTTTTGTTTTCTTTCTTTCTTTCTTTCTTTCACACAACTTTAGTTTTATATCTAGCTCATTGTTTTGGTTATTAAGAGGTAGTTGCTTGTAACTTTCAGGATGAGACTGTTTTGATATGGTTCTCCGGGAAGGAGGAGAAACATCTCAAGCTTAGCCATGTTTCTAGGATCATATCTGGACAACGCACTGTAAGCTCACCCATGTTTCCTCTTTTATGATCTTCTATGCAACTTTTCATCTGACAGTTACCTGAGTCTGAGCTCTCTGATTCTGATATATATCAATTTTGTCTCTCTTGTAGCCTATTTTCCAGAGGTATCCTCGTCCAGAGAAGGAATATCAGTCTTTCTCTCTAATATATAGCGAGAGGTCTTTGGATGTGGTGAGGTTTTCTTAAAACCATTTGCTTTATATATTTGCTTCCACTATAAAATAATCACCAATTCACTCGCAATGTCACTGTGGTTATTTAAGGTTAATTAATCTGGTGGTAGGATTTTATTTGGTAGATCTGCAAGGATAAAGATGAAGCTGAGGTGTGGTTTAGTGGTCTTAAAGCATTGATTTCACGTTACCATCAAAGAAATAGGAGGACTGAATCAAGAAGTGATGGGACACCATCTGAAGCTAACAGCCCAAGGACATATACCCGGAGAAGCTCTCCTTTGCACTCTCCATTTAGTAGCAATGACAGTTTGCAGAGGGTACTAATTTTTTTTTTCCTTGTACACTTTTGTGCATATTAATACTAAAGACGTTTTCATTTATCTTTCAGGATGGTTCTAACAACCTTCGTATTCACAGTCCATTTGAGAGCCCGCCTCAGCTTGACAAGGCGTTATCGGAAATGGCATTATACGCAGTTCCTACAAAAGGATTTTATCCCTCAGATTCTGGTACTATTTCTGTTCATTCCGGAGGCTCAGATAGCATGCATGGGCATATGAGGGGTATGGGCATGGACGCTTTCAGAGTTAGTATGTCAAGTGCTGTTAGTGGCTCGAGCCATGGCTCTGGTCATAATGATGGAGATGCATTGGAGATGTTTTCATCTGGGGAGAAGGCATAGGAGACGGTGTTTTGGGCGGTGGAAACCGGAGAGTTGGAAGTTCGTTTGACATAAAGATGGATTCCTTATTGCCAAAAGCTTTAGAATCTACAGTAGTACTTGACGTCCAAAATATAGCTTGTGGTGGACAGCATGCTGTCCTTGTGACAAAACAAGGAGAAAGTTTTTCTTGGGGAGAGGAATCTGAAGGCAGGCTTGGCCATGGGGTTGATTCTAATATTCAACATCCAAAGCTCATCGATGCACTTAACACCACAAATATTGAGCTTGTGGCATGTGGTGAGTTCCATAGCTGTGCAGTTACTCTATCGGGGGATTTGTATACCTGGGGCAAAGGAGATTTTGGTGTTCTTGGACATGGAAATGAAGTCAGTCACTGGGTCCCTAAAAGGGTTAATTTTCTGTTGGAAGGGATACATGTATCATCCATCGCTTGTGGACCTTACCACACAGCAGTCGTGACATCTGCCGGGCAGTTGTTTACTTTTGGTGATGGGACCTTTGGTGTTTTGGGCCACGGGGACAGGAAAAGTGTTTTCATACCACGGGAGGTTGACTCTTTGAAAGGTCTCCGCACTGTCCGAGCAGCCTGTGGTGTATGGCACACAGCAGCTATTGTGGAAGTCATGGTTGGTAGCTCGAGCTCGAGTAATTGCTCTTCAGGAAAGCTCTTTACATGGGGTGATGGTGATAAGTGTCGTCTTGGTCACGGTAATAAAGAACCAAAACTTGTGCCTACCTGTGTTGCTGCTCTTGTTGAACCCAACTTTTGTCAAGTTGCATGTGGGCACAGTTTAACGGTTGCACTAACAACATCAGGCCAAGTCTATACTATGGGCAGTCCTGTCTATGGTCAGCTTGGAAACTCGCATGCTGATGGAAAAGTTCCAAATCGTGTCGAAGGTAAGCTTCACAAGAATTTTGTCGAAGAGATTGCATGCGGAGCTTATCATGTTGCAGTTTTAACTTGGAAGACAGAGGTTTACACTTGGGGAAAGGGATCAAACGGTAGACTTGGTCACGGGGATGTAGATGATAGAAATTCCCCGACATTGGTAGAGTCGCTCAAGGATAAACAGGTGAAAAGTATTGCCTGTGGAACTAACTTCACAGCAGCTGTCTGCATTCACAGGTGGGCATCAGGGATGGATCAGTCCATGTGTTCAGGTTGTCGCCAGCCCTTCAATTTCAAGAGAAAGAGGCACAATTGCTATAACTGTGGACTAGTGTTTTGCCACTCGTGCAGTAACAAAAAGTCTCTGAAGGCTTGTATGGCACCGAACCCGAACAAACCATATCGAGTGTGTGACAAGTGTTTTACCAAATTGAAAAAGACCATGGAAACTGATGCATCGTCTCATTCGTCTCTGAGTAGAAGAGGAAGCATTAACCAGGGATCAGCAGATCCCATTGACAAAGATGACAAGTTGGATTCTAGATCCGATGGACAGTTAGCTAGATTTTCATTGATGGACTCCATGAGACAAGTGGACAGTCGGAATAAGAAGAACAAGAAATACGAGTTCAGTAGTAGCCGTGTGTCGCCTATACCAAGTCGAAGCTCTCAACGAGGTGCGCTTAATATAGCCAAGACCTTCAATCCAGTATTTGGGGCGTCAAAGAAGTTCTTCTCAGCTTCTGTTCCTGGTTCTCGAATTGTGTCTCGAGCAACTTCTCCAATTTCAAGACGTCCGAGTCCGCCTCGTTCAACTACACCAACTCCCACTCTTTCAGGACTAACCACACCAAGAATTGTGGTGGATGATACTAAGAGAACCAATGATAACATAAGCCAAGAGGTTGTTAAGCTAAGATCTCAGGTAAGTTTCTTCACCATCTTTTGTTTTTTCTCTTATTTACATAAAACTTGTCACACGTTTCTTTGCTACAAAAAGACAGTTGGTGAGATTATGATACTTTAATTACTGCTTCAGTTTCTCTTTATCATTGCTTCTTTGCTAACAAGTAAATAATCAGGTTGAAAGTCTTACAAGGAAGGCACAGTTCCAAGAAGTTGAGCTGGAAAGAACAGCCAAGCAGCTCAAGGAGGCGTTGGCAATCGCTAACGAAGAAACGACAAGATGCACGGCCGCAAAAGAAGTGATCAAATCACTCACCGCTCAAGTAACTTCAAATAATATGATTCATGCATTTACGGGTGTGATTTCTTACGACTGATTATAAGCATCAACGAAACTATGCAGCTGAAAGACATGGCTGAAAGATTACCCGTCGGAACAGCTCGAACTGTGAAGTCTCCTCCTCTGTCTCTTAACTCATTCGGTTCCAGCCCTGGTCGCGTTGACCCTTTTAATATCGTAAACCGACCAAACGGTCAAGAACCCGAGCTAAATGGTGTCAATACCCCAATGTTTTCTAATGGGACCACTACACCTGTATTTGGAAATGGCGAAGCAAAGAATGAAGCAGAGAACGAGAAGGAATGGGTTGAACAAGATGAGCCTGGTGTCTACATCACTCTTACAGCCTTAGCAGGAGGTGTTAGAGACCTCAAACGTGTCCGTTTCAGGTACAATCATATCTTATTTCCCCTAAAAAGAAACAATCACTTGTAATTTTTTGCTGACTCGACTGTTGTGTGTTTATAACAGCCGGAAGAGGTTTAGTGAGAAACAAGCGGAACAGTGGTGGGCAGATAACAGAGGAAGAGTCTATGAGCAATACAATGTACGAATGGTTGACAAAGCCAGTGAGGAAATGCCTCGTTGAAGCTCTTTAACACCAGCCACTTCTCATATTTTGCAACGCCCGAGTCAGGTGAATGCAGAATCTCGGGATATAACAACAGATCTTACTATATATATAGAGAGAAAATTAGATGTTCTTAAAAGTGTTTTACGTGCTTGTTTCACTGTAGTTTGGGGGCATTGTGTGGTGTTTGTTGTGACAAGGTTGTAAATGCTTTGTGGTGCCCCATACTGTAAATTCTATAAGAATACATTCTTCTTACTTTTTAGAAACAAATACTGTGTAATGGGTTTCAATAAAAAAAATTGTGGATTCATTACAACATCTGGAAAGTAAAGAGTAACTACAGATTACGATCCCAACAAGAATCATAGGTACAAGTAAAACTTGAACTCAGGTTGGTGTCTTCACTCTTCATCTTCCACGAGCTTGAATTCTACAGTTTCAAAATGCCATGGCAAAGGCGATGAAGGTAAAGATGAGTGGTAATGGATGGGGGAGTCTGGTGGTGAGGGCCACTGAGTTGAGCATCCCATCAAATCTGAAAACTCCTCCATTGGTATATCTTTAAGTTCATCCCAAGTGTTGCTGCTTTTGTCATCCACCTGAAGCGCAAAGCAAGTGAAAAGAGTCATAAAAGTTACTCAAAACCAGAGATCAATCAGGAGAGCATTGATGCATATAGTTAATCATACCTCTTCTTTAATATCGTGTTCCTCGATGTTGGTATCTAAAAAGCAGAACAAATTTAGAGCAATGGAAGCATAGACAAAAAAAAAGAAGGATGACAAGTAATGATTACCATGTGCATGAAGGATGATGTGTTCAGATAAGTAACTATCCCACTGGTTTTGATGTTGCTCAATGCATTTGCGGTGATCATGCAAGTAACCTTCCTTGGCTATGTCAAAGTCCACTACTTCGGGACTCTTGTAAGTCTTGGAAGAAGCTTGAGGTTGCAACTTCGACTTGTTTGTAATATCATGGAGAGCCTTGCGGCTTACAAAACCCGCCCCGTATTTCTTTGGAGCTGCGAGGGAGCTCTTACCTTTTCCCGCAGCAACAGACTCTTCAATGTTAAAATATAACCAAAAACAAGATTTAGGAGCATAGTCAAGAGGGGAACCAAGTGATATGGTTTCAGAACTACAAAAAAAAACAAAACATACAAACATTGGAGATTTATTTGCTTCCCTCCTCATATATATATATATAACTACATAAAATCATCAAGATAAACGAAAGTTCCATGATTGATTGAGCAGACATTTTCAAGCTTGTGAATTTGACGCAGTTAAAATGATGATAAAACATATACAACAAGATGAATTCAAGAATGTATTCTAAGCAAATAAGAAGAATCTCTTCCTATTTCATATATCACTAGAAATAAACTGACAGAAACAAAAAAAAAGGGGAAATGTAAGAAACGTTACTCTTTCCACGGGCCACCAATGCATTCTCGTCCTGAAAAATCAACTGCCCACGAACAGTTGTGCTCGCCATACTCTTTCTCACTACATACATACATACACATCCCAATTTGGGTAGTAGATTCAACATTAGTAAGAGATAAATTGGACCCAATGTATGTATACTGATATTAACATTTTAATCAAACCAAACTTTTAAGAGCTCACCAGATTTCGATGAACGAATAAAGGAAGCCTCCCCCCCCTAAAGGAGCGATTGAGAAAGAGAGAAAGTGTTGCTCTAGAAGCAAGGATTATAGATTTGGAATCGGTGGGAAGATAATACACAAACGGGCGGCATAAGATTGGTTAGAATCAGATCTAGGGTTGTTCTTGAGGATTTTTTTCAAACGAAGATAAAGAGAGCGGATTATTTTTAACGTTCAAATGTAAATGAGTTTCTATAATCGGTCCGGTCCGGTTAGGAGATTTAATATGTCCGGTTTAGTTCGGAAAATTCGGGTAAGCTTCTTTACTTTATCTCTCTACTTGAAATTTGATAGCTTGGAAACTAAATTTCAGTTTTGTTAATGTTATCATGCGATCAGAGCTGTTGTGTCACTCATAATGAATAATTTTAACAAATGTCGGGGACGAGAATCGAACTCCACCAAATAACTTAAAGCTATCCAAACCATTACCAACTATTCAACATAACAGAGCAGTGACTGGTGCACGTGTTTGATGCAAATCATAATAAAGATTCAGAATGAAAGGAGGACAGACAGTGAGTCGAAGGAAAAGGATGAATAAAGTATATACATAAAGATATCTCTGGCAGTTTACTTAGAACATTGGTATGATCATCAGCTCAAGCTTGGCCACAACGAGCTCAGTCTTGTTGCAAGCTTTGCACTCTTATAGTCTTCCCGCAGTTGAATAAACCTAGTCAACAACACATATAATGATAAATCAACAACACATTCCTTTATCTACTCCTCTCATTTACAAATTTTCAAGTTATCTTTCTCTTTACCTTTGCGCGTCTTTGCGAATGCTTGGACTACCCTCGAACAAAGTCGACAGACTTTCTGGAGCAACGATGAATACGTTCGCCATTCTACACACACACACAAGTAGCACCACGTTGCTACAATAACTATTTAAAAAAATCGATAGCATGACCAGGGCTCAAAGATTGTTATTACATTCCCAGAAGCTCAAATTTCTCTTCCACAGATGGAACACTGAATCTCTTAACAAAATCTCCATACTCGTTTATGTCACGCTTCAGCCGTAATCCTCCACTATTAAAACCACAAAACAGAACCAAAGTTTATTCAGACTTTTTTTTTTTTGCAACCGGATCTGCTAGTTAAGTATCACACAATATAATACCAAGAGGCGTGACTACATAAAACACTGCATTCATATCAGAACAGAGCGGAAAATCAGAGCTACCAAACTCGGCATGGTTATCTCCGTTTGTTATTAACTGCCCTAAATATGAGTTTCTGGCTATTAAGCATCTTTGGTACAGGAGTTTATATACGCTATAATATCCTTTTTCTTTCTTCTGGGCTTGGAGATGTGATTTTAATAAGGAAAAGAAGAACACAGACAAGAGCTGAGTTTTATACCTGGGATTGAATGTGAACTTCTGCCAGTGAGTCAGTAGTAGTTTGTCTAGCCTATTTCCCTGAAAATAACAAAGAAAAATCACTTAAAATCCTTCTTATAGTAAAGACATCAGTCATATGATCAGAAAACAATTTATCCTTTTTGGTGATAACAATCATACCAGTTCAGTCAGGAAGGCTTGCTTATTAAGACCTTCCAAGGCAGTGAAGGCTGACTCAAGTACCCGGGAGAGGTAAGCCACGACTCTAAACAAGAGAGTGGAGTTAGAGATTAAAGTAAGATGTTCATTAGAATATATATTAAGGAAGAGCAAGTGTTGAGAGATGACCAATAGATGTCATCGTAAATGGTTTCAGCAAACAAATTACACTAGGAACAAGACACTTTCACAAAAAAAACGATGTACTCTATGACCATTAGAGGAAGGTAGATTTTGAGATGGACAAACCTTATACAGGCATTTGTTGGGCGGTGATCGGGAGCAATTCCATCATCAGGTGATCTGTAATCGGTAGCTATCTGCTCAGCTGAAAGCAGTCTTTCAACCTGGAAAAAGGCCATGTCAGAGTCTTTAATAGAAAGGCAAGTTTAAGCATGACTCTTAGACCTGTCCCCCATTGATCCTCAAGGATATGTTTATAGCTTCCACAAAAAGCAACTAACCTCAGCCATCACAGTTTCAATGCACTGTTGGAGTCCTTTATAAGCAGCAGTCTCTGCTTTGGACAAAGCAGTCGACATTTCTTCACATGAAGCAGCATGTGCGCCATCCACTGGTAGGAGAAGCCGAGAAATAGAATTTGCAAAATACTGGAAAATTTTGTAAGATTAATAGGGGCCAAAGTTTAGAATTTCAATTGTTGAATATTTGGATGGTCGAAGCAGAAGCCTTCTAATATGAATTAATTGAAACAAACTGATAACCATAAAAACATGCCTGCTGAACTATAGCAACACTGCTACCACAACGTTGCACAGCAACCATAAAGGCTTTGAAGCTACTTTCACCCGCAGCAGCAGCAGCTTCTGCCTGAGAAAAAATCAAAAGGTATTATTAATAAAATCTACCCAACAATTGGAGTAATGAACACTTGAAATAGTGGTAAAGAGTAAAAATGAAGTAATTACAGCAGAAGCAGCTGCAGCAGCCACTCTTCTGCTAACACTTGTGCCCAAAACAAATCTCTCCCTCAATGATGCAGCCTCAGACAGGCCATCCCTTGCTCGTTCAAGTCCCTCCGTTATGTATAAGCTTACCTGCAAGAACTCATCATTGTATTAGCACAATGAATATGAACGATTCTAGAATCTTATTAAACTGCATACCTGGTCTAGCAGGCAAGTAAATATGGCTTTAACATTTGCTGCGAGCGTGGCTGGCTGCACAAAGAAATAATTATATTGATCAAATATACAAATCTCAGATGACATAGTTTATTCACTATCAGATATTCTGCCAAAAGCTTATTTCTTTGTCAATATCCTAATTGTTCTCATAAATGGAAATTTAGTAACCTGAGATGAAAACAGTGTGCATCTGGATATTGCTTCTTCGCTCCACCGAACAAACTCCGTCACAACGGTGACTGATATCTGCTGCTGAGAAGATGACACTGAAGCACCCTTAGAGCGTCCTATTGTCCCAGATGATTCCGAGACTTGACTCTCAGCACGTAATTCTTCCATCTGTTGAGAAACACAAATCTAAGCACTTCACACTAATGAACAAAAAAAAAGAAAAAGAAATGAGGAAATGAATAAAGAGTGTCTTAGTAAACCTTTGCTTGATATAGTTGTTTTAATGAGGCCTGCTCATGCTCAGGGTATTCATCCTTGTGCGAGGAAAACAAGGACTCTGTCAAATCTGCACGGTAAAAGTAAAGACGTCAGCACCGACGAAATTTTTGGCATGAAGACACAAAACTTTTATCATTCAGAATAACAAGAGACACAAAAAGATGACCTTCAACATCCAGGTCACCGCATCCAACAGCTCGGAGGTCTTTAGCAAGTTCTTGGGTTCTCTCATATGCAACCGCTAACATTCTAAGGTACTAAAGACAAAAATCAAGAGTTAAATTCGTATCCCATTTATACTAGGCAGATGGACAAGAACAAAGATAAGGAGGTATCTACACACTAGTAATAGTCCGCCTTCTTGCACAGGTGGTTGGTTCATAAGAGAGGGCTTCACCAAAATTTTGTCAAGAATACCTGTAACACGCTGCTCGAGAACTCTCTGCATAAAATAAAACAAGAGTTGGTATAGCTTATCAATATGCCAGGTCACGCTACAGTGTCCAAACTATTGGTGCCCGTTACCTGAACTAAGATCGCCATAACTTCATTTGGAGCGGGGAAAACAGCTGTAATGGTTGCTGCTTCTTTGCGTACAGTGTCTATAGATGAGAAGTGACAAACGATCTAAATCAGCATAGAAGCATGTTTAAAGTATTGCATCCAGATCAATGACAGTCCTTCATACCTGTAATTTCTTTATATAAAGAAGAAAGTCCACGGGCAACATTGCTAGGACTAGGCTGAGAACCGTGGTCACCAAGCACCAACCTAATGTCTGAATTCATGACTTCCACATCAATAAACATTGGACGTGTTGCCACATAATGTTGCATAGCACTCGTGCCCCTGTTAAACTGAAAATCAAGAAAAAAAAACAGAACATAATGGTGCATATACTAGAGTAGAACTCGATATCCATTCCTTGTGTGACATCATTATCTAGAATCAACCAGTATGTAACCACTAGCTACATAAGAAAGGCCTTCGTTTTGGAATCTAGAATAAAAGAACAGGTTTTCCAACTGAATTGGAAAGGTGCATGCTTCAGAATAAAGTATTCACCTGTGACAAAATCTTAGCACATTCTGACATGGAGGATAGATCTCTCCGCTGTGATGCAGCATCAAAACGAGATAAAAGCCTGTTCTCCAATTCTAAAAAAAATGTATTCAAATGTCACAAAGGTTGAATTTGAAAATACACTAATACTCTTCAGTGAATATAAAGAGAAAACACTGCATGAAAAAAAAGTAGTTTACCATTACAGTAATCCTGAAGATTAGCAACTGCAACTTCCAGCCCTCGGCCAGGGGTTGCATTTCCTGCAGCTGTACTCGTACCTTGTCTTCCAATGTCTTCCTCAGCAAAGGATCCTGATATTGACAAGGAGAGCATCGAAATCAGTTACAGGCTAATTTAACTAGAAGCAAGCGTGTTAAGGTTTAGCTATCACATCACAGATAAAGAAGATTTCCCAAAAATAATAGATAACAGATAAAATCTAGACACACTGTAAGTATATAGCTATCATATCATACGTAATTTCTGAGCGATGGAAGCAGCCTCAGCTACGCGACTATCATCAGAAAACAAAGCGGAAAGCTCCATAAGATCTCCTGGGCTGCCGTTGAACTCCATCAGGTACTGCATGAGTTAAAAAAAAAAGAGTTACTTATACATTCATCTAAATAATTATGTGATAACCATTCCAACATAGATGCGGTCTTACCTTTATAAGCTCTATGGTCTGGCTAGCAGTTTCCCGCTGAGCATCTGCACTCTGACAATGGAAGTACGGGTCAATACTGGATAGATCAACAAATAGTTGGGCGTATACGGGACAAAATTTAAACCTGCAAATGATCTCCTATTTTGGCAGCGGTCTGTCCAACACTAGAGATCCGACCGTCCAACCTTGCAAAGCTCTCAAACAGACCGTCCACACCTTTCTCTATCTAAAAGGAGAATCCAATATGTCAAATTAAAGAGGTGCTAATAAAAAAGGCAACCCAAGAAAATGTATTTTGTCTACCGAACCTCAGTTAGTGTCTTCCGGTGTTTGGCATCTTGGGTTGAAACTTCTTTCTTTAGTGTGTTGAGTCTTCCATCAACCTTCAAAAACATATAACGAGAACCTTAGACATCATATCAGAAGAAAGACACAAAGGACTGTATCCGATGCAGACACACTCACCTGCTTTCGCAGATCAATTAACTCCTTGCAAGCATCTTTGAACAGAGACAAGAGACCATCTACTTCAGGGAAGAAAGGAGCAGAAGACATCTGAGACAACCTGGATGCATCAGGGTGCCCACGTAAATGCCCATTTGCGAAACCATCAATGTTGCCGTGGCCATCACCGGAATCAGCTTCTTCTTCCAGGAAAGACGGCAAGAGATCGTTCACCAGGTTCCCAAATAACGCATCGAATGAGAAATCACCCTGCCAGTGACCAAAAACAAATCAGAAACTCCTAATGATTCAAAACATAAGCAAGCCACAAGGTGAAACCTTTACCTTGAAGTCCTCAATGTCAAGTATCAGAGGATTGGAGTTGACAGAGGATGATCTGGAACCTCTTGCTCCTCTCATTCCTTCTGTCATCTGTTGAAAATTTAACAAACAAAAAAAAAACAAAAAAAATCCTAAAATGAAAAATTTAAGTCTGATAGATCATATGAACGAACATTCAATGAGCGAGATGCGTCGGATTCTGGATTTTTTTTTTCCAATTATAACCAAAACGACTGTAGGATACATCTGCTAATTTTTCTCAGCTAAATGTTGCAAAGTCAGAGCCTAAGGACGACCCCTCGCGCGGGTAACAATACGGAGTAGAAAAAGTAGATACGGAGCAAATTACCGGCCTTGAGCAGCGAGATCTAGACGGCGGAGAGCGGTTACTGTGGGGGAGAAAACGACGGAGAAAGAGAGACGGTGTGCTATGGCGAAGTAAAGTTGGAGATTTGTTGGTTTCGCATCTCCGACCTCGTAATGAGCTGTTAATTTATTATTCTGTACCAATTTTTTTGTTAAACCGGCCGGTTTAAGTTTCTGTTTCAGGTTTAGATTGTTTTTTTTTTTGGTCTAACAGATTAGATTGTTTGTTATGAAGATTTCGGTCGCGCCAGATTTTGCATAAGATGGTTTTGCCTTGCAAATACACATGAGTGAGAGTGAGAATATAGTTTCAAAGTAGACAAGAGTTACCATAGGTTGTATGATTCACTTGCTTTATTACACACTTGGAAAGAAAGTACCGAAAACACATGCTACACAGGCGAGTAAAAACCTAACTGGGATGTAAATGTAGTAACCTCCGCCTTCGAAAAATAACGGCGAAGTCATACATAAACGGGGGGAATTTAAAAAAGAAAAGAGTTTCAAATTTACATATTAATGAGGACTTTTGAAGTTTTTTTATGAGCTCGTAGCATTGTCACCTCAGTAACAACTCTTATATAAAGAGCTCAAAGCAATGGAAGCAACATCGAAAAAGTGATAAATATATATCTTACGTAGAAGAAAAAGAATGGCCACCATTGTTTCTCCTCCACATTTCTCCCCTGTTGAAGATGCTGAAAACATCAAGAAGGCTTGCCAAGGTTCTACTCTTTCTTCTTTTAGCCTATAGTGATTCAAGTTTCGATTATTACCCGTTCTTTCTTGGGTTTCAGGATTTGGAACCGATGAAAAGGCCATCATCTCGATCCTTGGACACCGGAACTTGTTCCAGAGGAAACTCATAAGACAAGCTTACCAGGAGATATACCATGAGGATCTCATTCACCAGCTCAAATCTGAGCTCTCTGGCGACTTTGAGGTCTAGCTTTTATCCACATGCTATACTCTGCTTCGATTAGTTCACAAAAACGTGATTCTCATGGAGAAATATTTGGTACCTGCAGAAAGCTATCTGCTTGTGGGTTTTGGATCCTCCAGAGAGAGATGCTCTCTTGGCCAACTTGGCTCTTCAAAAGCCTGTTCCTGACAGCAAGGTCCTCATCGAGATTGCTTGCATGAGATCCCCTGAAGATCTACTAGCTACCAGGCGTGCTTACCGTTGCCTCTACAAGCGTTCTCTCGAGGAAGACTTGGCCTCCCGTACTACCGGTGACATCAGGAAGGTTAGTAATTTCTCAACTTCAAAATGTTCTCTTCTTGCTTTAACTGAACGCTTGGGCTGGTTTCATACAGCTCTTGGTTGCAACGGCGTCTGCTTATAAGTATGATGGGGAAGAATTTGATGAGACTCTAGCGCATTCAGAGGCTGCGATTCTTCATGATGAAATCCTCGGTAAAGCTGTTGATCATGAAGAAACGATTAGGGTGATAAGTACAAGGAGCGGTGTGCAGCTCTGTGCAATCTTCAACCGCTACAAGGATATCTACGGTAGATCGATCACTAAGGTAAACCAAAAAACATGGACATCAAGTTATGTTATAACTGATAATTAAACTGTGACGAAACAATCAATGGGAAACGTTAAGACAGAAAAGAAACGACTTTTAAAATCAATTTGAGGAAACAGAGCAACTCATACCAGTTTTTCTTCATGACAACAACCGTAATGAAACGTTTGATGATTCCCAGGATATGCTCAGCCACCCTACGAATGAGTACCTGAGTGCACTGCGTGCAGCAATCAGGTGCATCAAAAACCCTAACCGGTACTACGCAAAGGTAAGATACAACAATGGTATAACAAATGTTACACATGGTCTCTAATGTTTTCCTAATACGACTAACTGCTATTCATATATATTGTATTTTTAAATCTCTTCTGCACCTAGGTTTTGCGCAATGCAATCAACACAGCAGGGACTGATGAAGATGCTCTGACCCGTGTGATTGTCACACGAGCAGAGAAGGACCTGAAGAAGATCACTGAGCTGTATCACAAGAGGAACAATGAGAGTCTCGATCAAGCCATAGCAAAAGAGACATCAAGGGACTACAAGGCTTTTCTTCTAGCCTTGCTAGGACACGGAGGAATCTAGAGTTCACCCTCAAAATCAAAACCTGGCAAGAGTAGCACTTCTTTCTAATTTCTGCTTAAGTACTAATAAAAGTATCTGTTTGATGCTTCGTCAACTCAGTAATGCTGTTTAGCTATTCATAATAAGATTGGAATTACAACTTTATTTGTTTTCCTTTAATAAAAAACATTCTTCCAAGCCAAGCCCTTTAATAAATACATTCTTCCAAGCTCACAAAAGAAACTAAACAAACTCACTGAAGATCAGGGAAACATGTACATGTACGGGTTTCTTTCCTTCTCAGCCTCTGCGTACCAATGCTGCAGCAATACCAGCAACAATCCCAACAGCAGTAACAGCGATTCCAACGCCAATAACACCATCTGCGTACACAAATTGAAATTAAATTAAGAGAAAATAAATGGATGAAGAAGAGAAACGGCTTTAAGTACCATCATGTGGCTTACCTTTCACAATACGATCCTCTATAGCCGTTTTTAGCGTCTGAGCCTGTCTCCACTCTGGTTCAACCTAACACCAGAGAAAGAAAAAAAAAAGATCCTATTGATGAAAACATCAGCAACAATAAGATATTCTGGACTCATCCATGGATAAGAGATGATCAAACCTCCAAACACCGTTCTATATAACCCCTGCTTCTTGAAAAGTCACCGCTTCGATAGTATCCAATAGCAAGGAGATATAGCTTCTCCCTTAGTGTCATTGGACTTGTATCACTAACCACCGAACCTGCAAAGCAAAGCAGAAACACATTGCTGACGTGGATCATATCATCCAACTTCGCAAGAACCATAGGCTCAATTTACATAAAAGCTTATTATATACCTTCAAGCATTGCTATCCCACGCTGAATATCCGCAGGCATCTTCGAATGAACAAGAGCCCACGATAGCCGCATGATGGATTCCTTCTTAAACCCTTCGTCTTGGCCTTTCTGAGCCTCTGCAAGCTCTTTCTCACATCCCTGATAATGAATTTTAAAAACACCATCCGAAGAAGATGAAAGAGGTAATCGAACAATTGGAGAATCGTGATCTCGAGGTTCCTATGCGGACGATTTGAGGGAACTACAAAGGCGATTAACCGTAAAAGTTACCGAGATGATGTCGGTGTCGCACAAGGGGAACTCATCGGAGGAGCCGGAAGCAACGCCGGCGAAGAAGGTAGAGACGGAATCGAAAACCTTTCCTATCGTCGCGTCCATTTCGTGTAGAGCTTTTGAGTTTCTTTTTTTTCTTCTCCCGTGTGACGAATTAGAAGAAGACTTGAGCTTGACCAGAAATCAAAAGTATGGCGATTATATGTTTGGGTTTGTTAAACCGGCTTAAAATCTTCAATTGGCTCTTTAGTTTTTAGTATTTACACCACCTATGTTGAAAAAATTATACTTTAAATTAAAAAATTATATTGTATTTATAAATTATACTAAAGTGATATATAAATTATACTAAAGTGATTTATAAATTAAAAATGGATACGGCAAAATTAAAAAAAAAAAAACAGATATGGGTACGACATATATATATATATATATCAATAAAAATATATAATATATTTATAAATTGATAAAATAAAAGAATCACACAACAAATCTTGACATAAAAATCACTTTAGTATACTATTTTAAATAATAATAACAAAAATAATCATAAAAAGTTATTATCAAAATTTATTTTATCTGGTAAATGGTTTAAAACTGATAACAAGATTATAAGTAAACATATAGGTTACATTTTTATTTGTTTTGAATAAAAATTAGAGAAATTTTCTATGATAGCCTTTTTAAAATTTTTGTCACAAAAATAGTCTTCAATGAAAGAAAATGACCAAAATAAGTTTTATTAAACGGTAAAAATGACCAAAATATGTATTTTTACCATAGGGTTAATTAATATAGACTTATGGTTTAGAGTTAAAGGCTGATGTATTGGGATAGGATTTCAAATTTTAAAAATAAAAATTAAAAATTAAAAATTTCAAAATAAAAAAGCTATTTTGGTCATTTTCTTTTTTAAATGTTATTTTTGTGACAAAAACTTTTTTAAAAGAAATATCTGAGAGAATTGTCCTAAAAAGTAAGTGAATTAGCTTAAAATACTATAGTTTTGAAGCAAATCTATTTCAAAACATGCATAGATCAATTATCACATTCATTGCATCCTCAAGATGTCCTGTAACGTTTCGATGGTGTTTCCATCCCGGGGACGTTTCCGGTACGGGAACGTCAACCAAAACCACGTCCCCATGCATCATAGTACACCACCGTGTAACATCATTCGTATAAAAGACAGAGCTCAAAACGTCAAGCCAATAGCAGAATCGAAAGTCTAACACCCCACCATCCTAACTTTAGTGGTGAGGGACAAAAAGAAACGGCTAGTGACAAAGTTACCACCAAAATTTGAACAAGAAACACGCCACCAAGAGAAACACAAAAACAACCACCAGTTAACACTACGAGAGGAATAGAGGATTCACGCCTAATAGAGCACGGTGATAGAAGTTGGAGAGAGAATATACCGGTTTTAAACCTGAGACAGTCATCTCCAGTTTCCGTTCATGTATTCTTGTCATCTTTCGAAAAGAGATTTTACTAGACAGAATCGAGGGTCTAACAAACTCCCTCCCTAATCACACCACCAGCATCTCCACACCAGGCAGTGGCGGCAAGATGGTGTCATGGACTCTGGGGTGAAAAAAAAAATTATTTCCAAACTATTATTTTTCTTTAAAAAATTTGATAGATATATTGTTTTTCAAAATACCAGAAGTATTTTTAAAAATAAATCTATAGAAATTAAAAAATACTTTCATATAAAACAAATTTGGACACTTTCTTATTTTTAATATAAAAATACATGTATTTTTTTTTAAAAATGGGCTCTTATCTATTAAGAAATAGTGGAACAACGGATTGGACCCGGGACGGTCGCACCGCTCGCCCCCTATCTAAGCCGGCCCTGAGTGGCGGGAGCCAGCCTAATTGTTTATAGGGGTCAAGCTTAGAATTAACATTATTATTATAGGGGGTCAATCCACTACAAGAAAATCAAACACTTCTGACCAAACTTCTGACCGATATTTTTTTGGTCGGATATTTCCGACAGATTTCCAACAGGATTCTGATTTGGTCAGAACTTTCCGACAGCTACAAAGTCGACAGAAAACTGTCGGAAATTTCCGACCGTTTACTGACGGCAATAATTTAAAATATTATCCATCCGAAATCTGTCGGAAATCTGTCGAAAATTTCTGACCGAACACAGTCGTCGGACATCGGTCAGAAATTTCCAACCGATTTCTAACCAAAATTCGAACGTTTTTATAGCCGTTGAAAATCGGTCAGAAACGGTCAAAAGTCCGTCAGAAATTTGTCTTTAAATATCACAACGCCGGTTCTGGCTCATTCACAAATTCAATTACAAAAAACAATTCTCTACCAATCAAAATGTCTTCCTCCAATCATAATGAATATTTTAGGTCTTGGATGGATCACAATCATCAAGATCCATCTACTGGACTTTTGACAGAAGAGTTTGCGGAAGGTCTTCAACAATTCATGTCATTTGCCTCAAACCAGCCGAGAACTTTGGAAACGGGTAAGATGTACTGTCCTTGTCCAAATTGTCAAAATCGTAGATTTGGTACAGTTAGTGGTGTATGCAAGCACTTATATAATAGAGGATTTATGGCGGGTTATAAAGTTTGGTATTCGCATGGTGAAACTGATTCTACGGTGAATTTCGGTAGTGCTAGTGAAGAAAATAACATGGGGGGGGGGGGGGTTAGGAGAACAACAAGGTGGCTTAGATGAACATATAGGAACTGTTCAAATGGTTGAAGATAGGTATAGAGTAGAGGAACCAAACTTTGAAGCGCAGAAATTCTATGATATGTTAGATGCAGCAAAACAGCCGTTATATGATGGTTGTAGAGATGGTATTTCACCTCTTTCAGCTGCAACAAGGATGATGTCTATTAAAACAGATTATAACTTAAGCGAAGATTGTGTTGATGCGATAGCTGGTTTTGTGAAAGATATATTGCCGGAAGATAACCTTTCACCAGCTACCTATTATGAGATACAAAAGTTAGTTTTAGGGTTGGGTTTGCCCTATCAAATGATAGATGTTTGCATCGACAACTGTATGCTATACTGGGGAAGGGATGTTGATCGTACTAGTTGTCGATTTTGTCTAAAACCACGGTTTCAAAAAACAAGTTGAAAGACTAAAATCCCGTATAAGAGAATGTGGTACTTGCCAATAACAGACCGACTAAAGAGGTTATACCAAGCCAAACATACCGCCGAGGCTATGAGATGGCATGGTGAACACAACAGCAATGGAGAAATTGCTCATCCATCAGACGCAAAAGCCTGGCAACATTTTCAGTCAGTGTATCCTAGTTTTGCATCTGAGAGAAGAAATGTTTACCTTGGATTAAGTACGAATGGATTCAACCCGTTCGGAAGCCATGGGAGACAATATTCTCTTTGGCCAGTTATTGTAACACCATACAATTTACCTCCATCATTGTGCATGAAACGAGAGTTTCTCTTTCTCACAATTCTAGTTCCTGGTCCTGCGCATCCTAAAAGATCCCTTGATGTCTATTTGCAACCATTGATTCATGAGTTGAAAATGCTATGGGCCGAAGGAGTTGAAGTGTATGATATATCTGCTAGGCAGAATTTTATAATGCGTGCAGTGCTTATGTGGACCATAAGTGACTTTCCCGCATACGGAATGTTATCTGGATGGACAACACATGGAAGATTAGCGTGTCCCTACTGTCAAGATAACACAGATGTATTTCAACTGAAGAATGGAAGGAAGACATGTTGGTTTGATTGTCATAGACGATATCTACCCCATGACCATCCGTATCGAAAAAGCACCACTTTGTTTACTAAGAACAAAAAGGTGTTTGATGGTCCGCCACCAGAAATAGATGGAAAATCTATCCTGACTCAACTCAGAGATTTTGGTGTGGAATCGACAGCTAAATGTGGGGGAAATGGGCATGATCCAGTTTATGGATATGGCGAAAATCACAACTGGCACAAGAAAAGTATTTTTTGGAAGTTGCCGTATTGGGAGAACCATTTACTTAGGCATAATTTAGATGTGATGCATATAGAGAAGAATATCTTTGACAACATCATGAATACCATTCTCAATGTCAAGGGAAAGACGAAAGACAACCTGAAGTCCAGATTAGACTTGCCAGATATATGTGCCCGAGAATCTCTCCACGTGGATGGGAGAGGAAAACTTCCAATGCCTATTTATCGGTTAGATGCAGCTGCAAAGCAAGAGTTCTTCGACTGGATTATAGATAGCGTCAAATTCCCAGATGGATATGCGTCTAATCTAAGGAATTGTGTTAATCGCGAAGAAGGAAAGTTTTCTGGTTTGAAAAGTCATGATTGTCATGTCATGATGCAGCGTCTTCTCCCATTTTGCTTTGCTGGTCTTCTTCCAAAACATGTACATGAAGCAATAGCAGGTAAATTTAGTATTCAATAACTTCTTCACATGTTACATAGTATCTTTTCATATCTAACATAATTTTTTCTTTGTTACAGGAATAGCAGCTTTCTTTCGAGATTTGTGCTCGAGATCATTAACAGCAGATGGAATCAGAAACTTGAAAGAAAAGATTTCGATAATCCAATGCAATCTCGAGAAGATTTTTCCACCTTCCTTTTTTGATGTTATGGAGCATCTTCCAATCCATCTCGCTCGAGAAGCAGAACTTGGGGGCCCGGTTCAATATCGATGGATGTACCTGGTTGAGCGTTCTATGTATCATTTCAAGCAGAAAGTGAAAAATTTAAGCCGAGTTGAGGGTTCAATTGTTTCACAAAGCATCAATGAGGAAACATCCCAGTTCGCTGCTTACTATTTTGCCCCCGAAGTACAAACTAAAAGTCGAAAACCATCAAGACATGATGATGGAGGGCAGAGAACAGTTTATCCTGTCGAGGTGCCTACCATATTTTCCCAAATTGGTCGAGTAAGTGGAAAAGGAAAAGGTAGAAGACTCACCGAATAAGAGCACATGCACTTACATAAGTACATTTTAGCAAACTGCGAAGAAGTAATGACATACGAAAGGTAGTTCTGTTTTAGTATGATATATTAAGAATCCTATTTTGTAAATAAATTTGTAACTAATTATGATTTCAATGGCAGGATTTTCATGGAGCAAATAAGGGGTGCATATCCTAATTACACTGAAGATCAGCTTTCTGCACTAAAGGAAAACGAGTTCGTAAATTGGCTAAAATTCTATGTAAGTTTTTTGAAATCTATTCTCTATTACTTCTGAATTTTTGTTTTTTTGTACATGGGGCATTACTTAAATTTGTGACTACTATGCAGGTAAGGTTTCTCTTGTCCAGAGGAGATCCTATTCAGCCATGGTTAGAGGAGTTGGCCCTTGGTCCCAAATTTGTTGCTGTGTCGTACCCGATGTATTGCACGCGTGGATATGCTTTTAAGATTTTCAGCGAAAACACTACGCAGCCAACTATAAATCATGGTATATCTGCTAGATCTGGCGAAGTAATCTACTATGGTATTTTACGTGAGATATTGGAGATTCACTATCCGGGGATCCTTAATTTGAGGTGTGTTGCCTTCTTTGCTGATTGGTACAACCCGATCGTTGGATATGGTGTACGAATTGACGAGTTCGGAGTAACATCAGTTCAGTCCAGAAGAAGTCTTGCAAACTATGATCCGTTCATTCTGGCTTCACAAGCTGATCAAGTCACTTATATTCGGTATCCTCGTGTGAGGAATAAACAAGACCCTTGGATCACCGTGACCCATATAACTCCACGGGGGAAATTGGAAGGAGTTTCGGATAAGGCTGCAATGCAACAATCCTCGAGCAATGCCATAGGTGATCTTCTTGTTGATGGCACCGAAATTGATCTTGTTGTTGATTTTACGGGTGTAGGTGCCAACGAAGTATTCTCAGATTCGGAGTCGGAGAACGGAGAATTCAACGAACACTCGGGTTCGTCAGCTACCAATTCGTCTAATTCGGATTAATTAAAACTTTTATAATTCAGAAAAGATATTATATCTGTTGTAATGTTTTGGAGAAAATATTTTTTAGTACGTTTACGTATTTTTAAATAAAATATTTTGTCATATGTTTTATTTTATTTTAATGAATGTTTCAAAGTGGATATTTTTTTAAAAATATTATAAGTTAGAAAGATATTATATAGTTTCTAATGTTTAAGAGAAAATACTTTTAAATAAAATATTTTCTCTGGTCCGACGGATTTCTGACCGGTTTCGGTCGAAATTTTCTCACCGGTTTCCAACCATTATTGCGGTCGGAACGTGTTTTATATATTCAGAAACGCATTAACCCTAATCCCTGTCCTCCCCCTCTAGACGAAATCGCCTCCTTGTTTCATCCTTACCTCCGTCGATCTCCCCTCCGTTCTCCGTCGCTCTCCCCCTCCGTTCGCCGTCGCTCTCCCCCTCCGTTCTCCGTCGCTTTCCCCTTCCGTTCTCCATCGATCTCGCGGTCCCTTCATTCCGTCGAGCTCGCGGTCCCTTCATTCTATCGAGCTCGCGGTCCCTTCATTCCGTTGAGCTCGCGGTCCCTTCATTCCGTCGAGCTCGCGGTCCCTTCATTCCGTCGAGCTCACGGTCCCTTCATTCCGATCTCTCTCCCTCTCTCTCTCTCAAAAAATCTCAGCCGAAAGATGTAAGTTTTATGACTTTCATCTGTTTAGTTTAGGTTTTAGGAAAAATCGGGTTTGCTTATGGGAAAATTTCCCGTCTATGATTTTGATAGATTCTTGGTCGGTTATGATTGTCAAATGATTTGGTCGGTTATGTCAAAAACATAAGTGTCAAACTCTGTGTCAAAACTCTGTGTCAAAAACATTTCAATTCTTGTTCTAAGTGTTAATTTTTTTTTATTCGAGGTTTTATGCGGATTTTCTCGCCGGTTCTTTTCCATCTTCCTCGTCTGCTGGTCTGGGTTCCCCGGCTACACAAGGAACAAGTGTCCCTCAGCCACAGCCAGCATCAATCATCGAGGATAGGTTACTGAACGAGTTGTTGGTGGCACCAGGACGAGAGTTGCTTCCTAAGCTGAGCCCAAATGGAGAACCAAATACTAGCTGGTAAATTTTGAATTCTTTATCTAATCATTTCTATTTTGCTATGTGCTTATGTATTTATTGTTATAGGTTTAGGCGAAGCAATCGCAATGCAATTTGCAAGTCGATTTTGAAGTGCTTTCACAGTCTCCTTCAGTTGCCTTATCCGACGTATGCACATGTTCCATTAGAAATTCAGAAGATGTGGCTCCGTTCATTTGCAGTAATGTCTTTTTGTAATGTAAATGTCCGCTTGGTTACAGATTAATTTCGACTTATGCATATGTTTGTTGTGTTTGCACGTTCATTGCAGCAAGATTGGAACTGGGACCCTCGTTTCACCAATGATGTGCGGACAGCCTTTAATTTGCAGGCTAGAAAGCAGTACACGAGCAACGTGACTGAGTGGAAGAAAAAGTGGAGGCTGAAGAAGGATAAACCCATATGTCTGAATCAAGATGTGTGGGATGGGTTTAAAGCCTATTGGCAGCTCGATGCTATTGCACATATTGCAGCTACCAATTCTGTTAATAGAAGAAGCAAACGTGGTGGAAAAGGTGAAGCAGTACACAATGGTGGTGCTAAGACACGAGAGGAACGTGAGATAGAAATGGTAAGCGGTGTCTTATTTTTTTCAATTTTATTAATTTCATCATATACATTGAACTGATACTCTTATATCATTTGTGTGTTTATTGGAAGACTGCTGAAAAGGGTGGAGTGCCACCAGATTGGTTAGAATTGATGAGGGATATGCACACCAATAAACAAACCGGTGAGGTTCAAGATCCTGTTGCGAGAGAGCTGTTGGCAACTCTGAGTAAGCTGAAAGAGGACAAAGAAGCACAACTTCAGCAGTCTCAGTTGTCTGCGAATGATGGATCTACGGCTTCTAACATGCTGTCCCACGAAGAGATCAACCAACTGGTTCTCGAGGTATGTCTACTTTATGTGGTCAGTTGTTATTTTTTTTCTCCAGCCAAGAACTTAGAATTTTAGGATTCGTTCTCAAGCTTGTAATATAGGTTTGGTTTCACTTCGGTAGAACTGTCAGTTTGAATTCAGTTAAGGGTTGTCTGACTTTGTATATAGAAAAACAGACACTGACCCAGTTTATTTCTTCTTCAGTTAGATTTTGGAGTGGTTACTTCAAATCCAGCTGCTTGATATGTTAACAAGTTATATTTATAGTTCTTATAAAATTTTAAATTCTTTCTACTCTTCTTTTGTAGAATGTTCCTATTAAGAAGGGTCGTCGGTATGGTATCGGTCGTACCTCCGAAGCTATCTCAACCTCATCATCTCAGCACTTAGTTTCTTCCTCAAGTATTCTTCAGTACATCGATCGGATGAAGACGGAGCTTGATGAAGAGCGGACAAAACGTCGAGCTATTGAGGAAGAGCTTCGTCGCGTGACCGTTTTCATTTCCAACCTTTGCCCCGAGCAGTTCTCTGCAACTCAAACCCAGCCGGACTCTGCAATCCAAAGCCCCGACGATCGATGTTTCTAATAAGGAACTTTGGTTTTTTTTTTTACTTGCTTGACCTTTGCCAACCGTTTTGGTATGTTTTTTTTAACTTGTTTTGGTGTGATTAATCACTTTGGTATGTTTGTACAATCTATGACCATGTAAATTAATTACTTTATGTATGTTTGTTTAACTTTGCAAATTTTATTATAAAAATTCGACTTTAAAAAATTTTATGTATGTTTGTACATTTCAGTATTTTATATTTCAAACCGAAATAAGCGTTTCTGACCGATGAACCTGTCAGAAATATCCGACCGATGAACACGTCAAAACTTTCTGACCGTAATTTCCGTCAAAACTTTCCGACCGTTATTTCCGTCAATATTTTCTGACCGAAACACCCGTCAAACATTTCCGACCGCTACTATGGTCAGAAGTTTCTGACGGATATTTCTGACGGAAGTTCCGTCAGAAATTTCCGACTGAAATAATTCGTCGGTTTTCGGTCAGCCATTTTTGACCGTTTCTGACCGCAAAAAAATTTCTGACCATATAGATCTGACGGTCAGATCCGTCGGAAATCCGTCAGAGCAGGCCATTTCCGACCGTTTTTCCAACGGATATGACGGTCAGAAATTACTCATTTTCTTGTAGTGATCAGCTAATTCTCTGTAATATTTTCCCATCTTTTTCATAAGAAATCCAACTAAATTAAAGAAAAAATAAAAACCACATGGGTTCATATGACCACCCTCTCACAAGGGTAGCTCCGCCAGCACTAGCAGCAATGAGCAAACTATCTCATTACATTCGGGGAAAATGATTTATTTCAACGTGAACTTTAGGCATCATGTTTTTTGCTGGACTTTGTAAAAGTGTGTATTCCATACAGGGACGGCCCAACCCAAAACAAGGCCCTATTCAAATCAGAAAATGTGTTTTTTTCCTATATAAATATTTTTAGATTTTGTATAATACTTTCTCTCAAAAGGTACGATTGAAAAGGCGACTGTACTTTTCTGAAACTGCCGCACGTTCTCCTCGTTACCGGCGGCTCCGGCCGTCGGATTTCTTTGTTTTCTTCTTATATTCACTTCTGTTTCCACATCATGATTAGTATGTCGATGATCTTGAAGATTTTGTTATGGCAAATTTGGGGTTTTTACTCTTTAGAATGTTTCAGTCACCATGAGAATGGGGTTTTCCTTTTGATCTCATCTGTGATAAGTCTATGGCGATTTTCTTATTGGTTATCGACATTTGTTCTCGTCTTCGGCGCGGTTTGTCTCTCCTTCAGCGAGAGTATTTGTCACGACCTAACTTCTCCACTCCACCAACTCCACTCATTAACACATCTATTAAACCCACCTTCTCCACTATGTCACCTGCAATCAAAAGAAAAAAAAAATCAGAGAGAAGAGAAGAGTAGAGAAGAGAAGGGAAGAGAAAAGAAGAGAGGGAGAGGTGAGAAGAAGGATTTGGAGAGGTTGAGGTCGTCACCGGAGTTCGTTATAGCCTCTGCACCCCGTGACCGTGTTGAGCTCGCCACCACCATTAATCGCAGGTAACCACCGCGAAAATCCCATGATTTAAGTTCAGTTTCGGTTCTGTTTAGTAAATCGCCTATAACTTCCTAACCGTTGAGAATTTCGTGCCTTCAAGACCATCATCGTGTTCCTCTCGTCAAGACGAAGCCATAGACACCAACCGCGCCGCGATTGGAGCCCGGACGAGCCCTCACGCGCCTCCAGAAGATCGCCCTGCGCGCGCGCGTGAAACGCACGCGCCGCCACCGCCACCGCAGCTCCGCCGTCCTCCGCCGTCGACGCCGGCCAACTTTCCGGTAAGACGCCGCCGCAGCTCCGCAGCCGCCGCCGGTGACCGATACCGGTGACTCGGTCAACTCGGCCGAGTCAACTCAGCGAGTCAACTCGGTTGACTCGGTTAACCAGTTGGTTAGCCGGTTTAAATTGATTTCAATTCGGTTAGGTTAAACCGGTCGGTTAAAATCAATTGGAAATCGATTAGGATAAACCGGATTAATTAATTAATTAAATAATTAATTAAATAATTGATCTTTGACCAGCGGGTTGACTTTCCCGTAAATACCTGTTTTAAACCGTTCAAAAGGCGTTCTGACTCGGAATTTCGATCTGATTTCAGATTTGGAGTCCATTTGAGCAGTTGGAGTTCATAGATACCACTCCTCTTCCTTGCTAAGGTGAGTGTCTATTCCGAACTTCTCGTTCACGGCTTAGGATTCCGAATAAATATAATTTATTTCTAATATGTTCCGTCTGCTTGAATCGAGTCTGTCATTGCTTGTTTAGTTATTAGGTTCTTTGCTTAAACCGGAACTAGGGTGGTAGATGGTTCAACAATGATTGATTCACTTGATATAATTCTTAGTTATGGATATGTTTGGGGCGGCTACAGGAAGGTGTTCCTGTATGTCAGATTGTTTGTAAGGGTACGGCCAGATTCAGTCGACCGTCTGGACCGTATTCTGGAGAGGTCGATAAATCGTCTAAGGGCGGTGTTACCGAGCACTTAGGTCGGCGTGTTTCATTTGGCCTGTTAGTGGGCAGCGAGTGTACACCTCGCTAGGACCATTGTTTGTTGCTTGGGTACTTTAGGTACCGTGTTTGACATGTATTAGATTTAAATTATAATTATTCGAAATGTTATGTCCGTGTTCCCGGACTTCGGGATAGCATCCCATACCTCATTGGGCGATTCCCCTGTCGCTCACCCCTCACTCTTCCCCTTTTCAGGTGAGACAAACAAGTATGTGATATTTGGACGGACTTGGTGCTATTGGACTTTTCTTTTGGATTTTATTTGGGCATGGGTGAGAGTTGTCGGGTTTATGGGCTTTTATATTACGGGATATTGTTGGTGGCCCGTCGTCCTTAGTGTCAGGGAGACGGGTGTCACATTGTTGTATGATGACGCGTCGGGGGTGACACGCTGTCCTCCATATAGAAGGTGACGGGTGTCACAATTTGGTATCAGAGCGGGTTCCATCCCGGTTCCGTCCCGGGATGGCGTTCAGGGGATTCGGTTTTCATTGGTTTTCAACGTACTTTTGTTTTTTTAAAAAAATATATTTATTTATATATTTGGAAATTCTTTTAGCACCATTATGTCCAGTAATTACTAATTCAAATGTCTCTTTCTATGACGATGAGTAAAATCATCGTCATTCGTCCTTCGACTATCAGAGTTCTCGCCAGATGTTCTGCAGTTGCGTGAAGTCCAAGTTCGTCAGTTTTCTCGGGAGTTATCAGTTTCTTCTGTCATGATTTCGAGGCTATCCAGGAGTGGATATGTGACGTTTCTGCCACCAGCCCACTTCAAGCAATCGTTCCACGAGTTTTGTTACTGGAGACTATGTGGTGTGTGGTATGAGCCATTGGTTGGCATGTGTTGTTATGTGTACGAGTATATTGACTATTTTGGAGATATATTTGTTTTGTGAACTCGTGGAGATCGCTTTTGAATTGGGGTGCAGCAGCTTGCGTTGTGTGGGTGTTGGAGTTACACTTTGGTATGTTTACCAATTTTGACAGTGTTGATCGTTTCAGAGATGTGTCAGTTTGGACAACTGACATAGGACATTGGGAGCTATTTATATCCATCGCAGTGTACCAGTTATGCTTGGAGGGCCGATTTGTTCGGATATTCATCAGAGATGGAGCTACGTTTTTACGATGTTATCCTTGGGATGGATTGACTGTCACGGCATCAAGTAGTGTTGGATTGCCTGAGGGCAAGAGTTTTGATTGCTGGAGCAGATGGAAGTTGTTAGTGCATGCATGCTACATACTGAGGAGTTATGGGATACAAGGACATAGAGATTTTTGACTACCATCTCGATGGTTAAGGCTGATGGACAACATGAGCTGCAGGATCTTCCGGTTATTGCAGAGTGTGAGGATATATTTGTGACCTTTGGAACGGTCACCACATGACACATGAGAAACTCTTGCGATTTGTTTGGAGCAAACAACACCAGTTTCACAAGTTTTATACCGATTAGCACCAACAGAGATGACAAAGATGAAAGAGCATGTTGAAGATTCATCAGACAAGGGTTTTATCAGACAGGGTACTTTACCGTGGGGAACATCATCATTGTTGTTGTAAAGAAGAAAGGTGGGAGTTTCAATTTTGTATCGACTACATAGACTTGAACATGGCAACCATCGTATCGACGAGTTGTTAGAAGAGCTTAATGGAGGTTCATCGTTCTCGAAGTTTGACTTGACATCAGGATACCACCAGATTGCAATAGCTGATCGGGATGTGCAGAAGACGGCCTTCCGTACACGTTATGGACATTATGAGTTCGTGGTGATGCTATTTGGTTTAACGAACGCACCGGCAGCATTCATGAAGCTTATGAATGATGCGTTTCGCGAAAATTTGGATAAGTGTGTGATTGTTTTCATAGACGATATCCTTGTTTATTCTCGAAGTAGAGAAGAGCATGCCGAGCACTTACGGATTGTGTTGGGGAAGCTTAGAGAGCATCGGCTGTTTGCTAAGTTGAGTAAGTGCAGCTTCTGGCAGAGGAAGATTGGATTTCTTGGTCATGTGGTTTCAGAAGAAGGAGTTGCTGTGGATTCAGAAAAGATTGCTGCAATTTCCGAATGGCCAGCACCCAAAAGTGCGACTGAGGTTCGCAGTTTTCTTGGTTTGGCAGGGTACTACAGGAAGTACGTCAAAGATTTTTCTAGCATTGTGAAGCCAATGACGAAGCTTACGGGCAAAGATGTTAAGTTTGATTGGTCAGGCGATTGCTCGAGGAGTTTCGCTGAGTTGAAGCGACAGCTGACACAGACGCCCGTTTTGGTACTTCTGAGGCCAGGGATACCATATGAGGTCTACACTGATGCGTCAGGAACCGGATTGGGATGTGTATTGATGCAGGAGGGTAAGGTCATTGCATATGCATCACGCCAGTTGAGGCCTCACGAGGTCAACTATCCTACGCATGATTTGGAGTTAGCAGGAGTCATTTTTGCATTAAAGATCTGGAGGTCATATTTGTATGGAGAGAAGGTGAAGATTTTCACAGACCACCAGAGTCTGAAGTACATATTTACTCAGACGGATTTGAATTTGAGGCAGCGTAGATGGATGGAGTTGTTAGCAGACTACAACTTGGAGATTACTTATCATCCGGGAAAAGCTAATCAGGTGGCAAATGCTTTGAGTAGGCGCAGAAGCGATGTTTCAGGAACCAAAGAGGTTCGTGAGCTTTACTGGGATGCTCTCTAGTCTCAGATTGTGTGCTACTACTGTGGACGAAGACACCGTTTGTCTCGAGGCTGTAGAGCAGGCAGATTTGCTGAGTAAAATACGCAAAGCTCAGGATGCTGATGAGGCTTTGTGTAAGCAGATCGAGATTGAGAGTATTGGATATCATACAGCTTCGAGTGGGATGTTCATGTATCGGAACAGGGTTTGTGTGCCTAATGACGAGTTGTTAAAAAAGGAAATCTTGCAGCAGGCACACCACTCGCGTTTCTCTATCCATCCAGGAAACACCAAGATGTACAAGGATCTCAAGCGTTATTATCATTGGCCTGGCATGAAGAGGGATGTTGCTTCATTTATATCGCAGTGTCAGACGTGTCAGATGGTCAAGGCCGAGCATCAGGTGCCTAGCGGGTTATTGCAGAACCTGCCATTGCCAGAGTGGAAATGGGAAATGGTAACTATGGATTTTGTGACGGGGTTGCCGACCACCTTAGGAGGAAAGAATGCCATATGGGTAATCGTGGATAGACTTACCAAGTCAGCCCATTTTCTAGCTATTAAGAAGACGGACAGAGCTGATCAGTTAGCACAGACTTACATCAGCGAGATTGTGAGATTGCATGGAATTCTTGTCAGCATTGTATCAGATCGAGATACAAAGTTTACGTCCGAATTTTGGATAGCCTTCCAGAAGGCGCTTGGGACGAAAGTGCATATGAGTACGGCTTATCACCCGCAGACAGACGGTCAATCAGAGAGGACTATTCAGACCTTAGAGGATATGCTCAGGGCTTGCGTCTTAGATTGGGAGGGTAGTTGGGTGAAATATCTACCTCTAGCCGAGTTTGCCTACAACAACAGCTATCATTCGAGTATTGGGATGGCACCATATGAGGCTCTATATGGTAGGCCTTGTCGCATACCACTTTGTTGGACAGAAGTGGGGGAGCGGCGTGAGATAGAACCAGCTATGGTTCAAGAGACGGTAGAGCAAGTTGAGATGCTGAAGGTTCGGCTTAAGGAAGCCCATGACCGTCAGAAGAGTTATGCAGATAAGCGGCGTAAGGATTTGGAGTTCCAGGTTGGCGACCTTGTATACCTGAAAATGAGGACATTTCAAGGAGGATCTAAGACTCGGAAGCTGAAGAAGCTTAAACCAAGATATATGGGACCATACCCGATTTTGGAGCGAATTGGAGCAGTTGCTTACCGATTGGATTTATCGGAAGAGTTATCAGACTTCCATGACGTGTTTCATGTTTCGGTTTTAAGGAAAGTCGTGAGAGAACCAGAGCTCATTTTGCAACAGCCGCCCAGTGACCTTGATAGAAATTTGTGTGCGCCGTGTCAGCCAGTGGAGTTATTGGATCGCCAAGTGAGAGCAGATAATGGTATTATGACCATGTTGGTCAAAGTTCGTTGGGAGAGAAACGGGATTCTGGAGGAGACCTGGGAGTCTGAGCCGCACATGAGGATTGATTATCCAGAACTTTTTCGGGATGATGTTGGGCAGTAAGTTCTTGACTCGAATTCGGGACGAATTCCTTATCAGTGGAGGAGAATTGTCACGACCTAACTTCTCCACTCCACCAACTCCACCCATTAACACATCTATTAAACCCACCTTCTCCACTATGTCACCTGCAATCAAAAGAAAAAAAAAATCAGAGAGAAGAGAAGAGTAGAGAAGAGAAGGGAAGAGAAAAGAAGAGAGGGGGAGGTGAGAAGAAGGATTTGGAGAGGTTGAGGTCGTCACCGGAGTTCGTTATAGCCTCTGCACCCCGTGACCGTGTTGAGCTCGCCACCACCGTTAATCGCAGGTAACCACCGCGAAAATCCCATGATTTAAGTTCAGTTTCGGTTCCGTTTAGTAAATCGCCCATAACTTCCTAACCGTTGAGAATTTTGTGCCTTCAAGACCATCATCGTGTTCCTCTCGTCAAGACGAAGCCATAGACACCAACCACGCCGCGATTGGAGCCCGGACGAGTCCTCACGCGCCTCCAGAAGATCGCCCTGCGCGCGCGCGTGAAACGCACGCGCCGCCACCGCCACCGCAGCTCCGCCGTCCTCCGCCGTCGACGCCGGCCAACTTTCCGGTAAGACGCCGCCGCAGCTCCGCCGCCGCCACCGCCACCGCAGCTCCGCCGTCCTCCGCCGTCGACGCCGGCCAACTTTCTGGTAAGACGCCGCCGCAGCTCCGCCGCCGCCGCCGGTGACTCGGTCAACTCAGCGAGTCAACTCGGTTGACTCGGTTAACCGGTTGGTTAGCCGGTTTAAATTGATTTCAATTCGGTTAGGTTAAACCGGTCGGTTAAAATCAATTGGAAATCGGTTAGGATAAACCGGATTAATTAATTAATTAAATAATTAATTAAATAATTGATCTTTGACCAGCGGGTTGACTTTCCCGTAAATACCTGTTTTAAACCGTTCGAAAGGCGTTCTGACTCGGAATTTCGATCTGATTTCAGATTTGGAGTCCATTTGAGCAGTTGGAGTTCATAGATACCACTCCTATTCCTTGCTAAGGTGAGTGTCTATTCCGAACTTCTCGTTCACGGCTTAGGATTCCGAATAAATATAATTTATTTCTAATATGTTCCGTCTGCTTGAATCGAGTCTGTCATTGCTTGTTTAGTTATTAGGTTCTTTGCTTAAACCAGAATTAGGGTGGTAGATGGTTCAACAATGATTGATTCACTTGATATAATTCTTAGTTATGGATATGTTTGGGGCGGCTACAGGAAGGTATTCCTGTATGTCAGATTGTTTGTAAGGGTACGGCCAGATTCAGTCGACCGTCTGGACCGTATTCTGGAGAGGTCGATAAATCGTCTAAGGGCGGTGTTACCGAGCACTTAGGTCGGCGTGTTTCATTTAGCCTGTTAGTGGGCAGCGAGTGTGCTAAGACCATTGTTTGTTGCTTGGGTACTTTAGGTACCGTGTTTGACATGTATTAGATTTAAATTATAATTATTAGAAATGTTATGTCCGTGTTCCCGGACTTCGGGATAGCATCCCATACCTCATTGGGCGATTCCCCTGTCGCTCACCCCTCACTCTTCCCCTTTTCAGGTGAGACAAACAAGTATGTGATATTTGGACGGACTTGGTGCTATTGGACTTTTCTTTCGGATTTTATTTGGGCATGGGTGAGAGTTGTCGGGTTTATGGGCTTTTATATTACGGGATATTGTTGGTGGCCCGTCGTCCTTAGTGTCAGGGAGACGGGTGTCACATTGTTGTATGATGACGCGTCGGGGGTCACACGCTGTCCTCCATATAGGAGGTGACGGGTGTCACAGTATTTGTCCCGCAAAAGATCTTTGATTCGAGTGGATTAGTGACGTTTTTGGTCCGTCAAACTCTTAAGTTTGATGGTTTTGTTCAGGCGGTTGGTGGATGTTCTCATCTCCAGTTTGTTGTTGTTCATTCGTCAGTCATATGGCATGACGTTATGCTTCTTTTCCAACAAGAAAGCTTTCTAAAAGCGCCATGGCCTCCTCCATTGATTATGGTGTCGTTTCGTGTTTGTTTCATTGGGTCGTTGCCTCCGACAACGATTTATTTAAGTAAACCGAGAAGAGTTTGTTACACAAAGGAATTGTGGAGTATGATGTCTTCAGCCACTGCTATAATTAAAATGTATCTCTCAATGGATGAGGATTATATTACAAATGGAGTTGGAGTTTGTGTCGTCTGGCCAGATATTCCATTTACCAATTTGGTAGAATTTATAACGAACATGGAGACGAAGACGAGTAAAGACACATCATCTTTTCTATCTACTAATGGTAAACATGGTACAATATTGTAATCAGGGAAGATAAAGTCAATGCAAAATCCTGTTGGAAGGGCCTGGATACATAGACGTTTGTATCTTGAAGAACATTCAGAATTTCATACGGAAGCTTTGGGTTTTTTTTCATGCTGTGTGTTAACATGGATTTTTCTAGCCAAAAGTTGCTAGTAAATCACACTTGCATCAGAGAAATGTCAAGTAAATAGAAAGGAAATAACGGAATTAATGTTTCGTTACGAGTAAGACTACTCTTCGGAAAGCATCGTCAAATTCACTTTTATGTTGTACTTTCTCAGTAATTGGCGCATATATCTGCTTATGTAATAATTAGTTTTTCGGAAGTTCTGAATATTGATTTTGTAATCTCTAATATTTATTAATAAAATTGTTTGTTTGCCGGAAAAAAAAAATATTTTTAGATTTTGTTTTCTTAGCTTAAAACTCCATAAATTTGTTGGGCCCTAAGCTATTGCTTACTTTGCTTGTGTCATGGCCGGGCCTGATTCTATACTGAACTAAACAAAAATTTAAAAAGTACTATATGAATGTTACGCTTCTGTGTATTTTCATTCATGAACTTTATAGTAGTGCATACTCCATACTAAACTAAACAAAACTTCAAAAATACTACATGAACTCTCAAAATCGTGCTTATATATATTGACCGTCAAAGGTGTTGTTAGTCATCCGTTAATTAATCAAAACGACGTCATTTTAGATAAAATCAGTGTAAACAAAAATTTAAAAATACTACATGAACTCTCAAAATCATATATATATATATATATATATTGCTGACCGTCAAAAATGTTAGTCATCCATTAATTTATCAAAACGACGTCATTTTGAATAAATTATGTAAAATAAAAAAAATTGAAAATGCTACATGAACTCTCAAAATCGTGCTTATATATATTTACTATGAATGGTCTTAGTTATCCGTTAATTTATTCAAACGAAGTCATTTTGGATAAATTCTGTAAAAACTAAAAATTATTTTTTGGGAGGTTCGAACTCTCACACAGGTGGACAAGTAAGAGCATATTAACAGCTAGACCAAAATAACTTTCTTCTATAAATTGTGTAAACATTAACTTATCTTTAAGTTATAGTTTAATCAAATTAATGTTATCAATTTTTTATTGTTCTAGTTTTATCAAATAAATCTATAAGTATTTATGTTTTTAAATTTAAATATTTATTCTATAAAGTAAATTAATTATTATTAATTCAAATATTTACTTTATACTTGTCCACTAGTGTGAGAGTTAAAATCTCCCAAAAAGTAATTTTTAATTTTACAGAATTTATCCTAAATGACGTCGTTTTGATAATTTAATGGATGACTAACACCTTTCACGGTCAATATATAAGCACGATTGTGAGAGTTCATGTAATATTTTTAAATTTATAATTTTGCAGAATTTATCCAAAATGACGTCTTTTTGATAAATTAATGGATGACTAACACTTTTGATAGTCGATATATATAAGCACAATTTTGAGAGTCTGTGTAGTATTTTTAAAAAAAATTAATTATACAGAATTTATCCAAAATGACGCCGTTTTGATAAATTAACGGATAACTAGCACCTTTGACGGTCAATATATATATAAGCACGATTTTGAGAGTTCATATAATATTTTTTTGAATTTTGGTTGAGTTCAATATAGAATATACACTACTATAAATTTTAGAAATGAAAAGGTACTTTCATGTAGTGTTTTTGAATTTTTATTTTGTTCAATATGAAATACACACTAATACAATGTTCGGGAAGAAAAATGCACTACGGGTAAAGTTCAGGTTGAAATAATCTATTTTCCCCTTAGACCAGCAGAAACGTAGATGATAACCATAAAGGAGAAAAAACAAAAAAAAAACTTTTGAGGAAGCTAGAATCCGGAACCTTCCTCACAACGCCGGGACCGCAAAAAAAGACACTGCCACCAAAAAGCTTCGACCCGAAACATTAACGTCGGAGAAAGCAAAGATTGTCACCAAATCTGTTTAGATCCACAGAGAAACAGTGATGAGAAATAAGAGGGGAGAAAAACAAAAAATAAAAAAGGTTTGTCAAAAAAAAAAAAAGGCTAAGCACCTTTTATTACTACTACCAACCATAAAAGTGGAGAATGATGAAAGAAGTTTGGGTGAATTGGTAGGATAACCATTTGAGAAAAATATTAGGCAAATGACCATGTAATAAAGTTGGGGGTTTGATGTGACAATTTGACGCAAAAACAGACCAATTTTCTCCTTTTTTGTGCATGAACGTTTTAGTAAATAAGTTGTATAAATATGCTATACTATACTTGTTAGACATGTGGTATGGGATACTATAATCATACATTTTTGTTATACTTTCATATTTTTCAATGCGTTGCTTTAGAAATTCATTTTCAACACTGGAGCCAACTTTACTCGCCGCGTAAAAGACAAACACGAGCAATTAGAGTTTTAACACCAAAAAAAATATGCACGAGGAATTGGTAGAGTTGCCACCGAAAGAGGAAAAGGAAGAAGATGAGAAAAAAGGGGAGGAAGACGAGGAGAATAATGAGATTATCTATAGAAAAGTTGGTGGAGTTGTCACCAAATTTGCTGGGGAAAAAGAGGAGATGGAGAACATTTCTATTCTATGTTTGCTAAATAGAATAAAACACACTAACATATTAAATTTTAATGTGAACTGTTCATCTTCTTAAAACGTGAAAGACTCATTAGGAGAAGGAGGATATATGATTGGTAGAAAAAATAGTGGAATTGTCACCGGAGTTGATGACATTGATGCCGAAGTTTTTCATTTTTTCAAATTCTAAAACTTAATACATATCACATACTATACTACATTGTCTATCCAAATATAAAAACTATACTATTTGGATAGACAATGTAGTATAGTATGTGATATGGATAGACAAATATAAAAACTATACTATTTGGCCATTGTCGAGTTTCGGTAATATAGTATGTATGTAGTGTTGTTTGTAATTGCTTAGTGTTGGTCAATAAATGTAAGCCAATGATTCAAAAAATGATAGAACAACAAAATTAATACATGTCTCTTACTGTGAAGGTATATTTTTATTCATTGTTTTCTAAATAAAATATAACAAAATAAATATTACACTGCATAAAAAAAATCACGAAATGAAAAAATTGATATAATTAGCAGAGAAGATGGTTGATTTGTCCAAGCTGATGAGAAAGAAAAAGAAAAACTACCACATAAAATGGAAGAGGAGAAGGGAAGGTGGGCAGAGGTAAACAGATGACTAGAGGTGGCGATAGTGGAAGAAAAACGGTGAAAATGATGATGGAAAAAGACGGTGGCGAAAATGGTGGAAGAAAGATGGTGGTGGTGATGATGCTATAAATGAAGTCGATTAAGACGAATCAAGAAATAGATTAGAGATGGAGAAAATGAATAAATAGACAAAGAGAGAGGAATAAATGAAAGGTAAAAAAAAAACAATTAATATATAATATACACTCTGTATTCTAGCCATTAGTTTGTTATGGTCATTTTTTTTATGGTTATTGATGCCAATTTTCTAAGAAGTTTTTACTCGACATAAGAAAAGAAAGATGAGAAAAACGATTGTTCTAATATATTCTATTAAAATAGAAGTCACAGCATCTTTTTATGTGTTTTTAAATGGACCTTTGTATGTTGATAAAAAAAAATCTAACAAAATCTTATTAAATTTTTTAATTTTTTTGTATACACTAATGCATTATTAATTTTGTAATTAATAGTATAATACTATTACAAAATATTGTTAATTGATATTTTATTATAAAATAAAAAAATAAAATGTGTATGCTATTTTCATAAACTTTCTAATTATTCTATATTATATTAAAATAAATGTTAAATATGAAATAAATATAAAATTATATAAAATTTATAAATTAACTTATTTTTTAAAAATCATTTTAATTATCATTCCTATTCTATTAAAATAAAAATCACAACTTCTCTTCATGTGTGATAATTTTTAAATTTAACTTTCCATAGAAAATCGTATTTGATTTATTTCTAACAAACTTTCTAATTAACATTTTCGCATGAAAAAAATCTAACAAATCTTACTAAAACTCAAATATTTTTTTACGAAATAATCCATTAATTTATTTCGTAATCAGTATTATAATATTAGTACAAATTAATGTTAATTAAGATTTATTATAAAACAAAAATAAGAAAATTTGTATGCTATTTTCATAAACTTACTAATTATAGTCTATATTATATTAAACATAAAAATATATTTACTTACAAAATCCTGTTATATACTAAAAATATAGATGTTCAAGTATATTTTTTAAAACACAACAAGGAAATATAAATGATCCTAAACAAATATTTGTTCTATAGTATAACAAAATAAACTTTAAAAATATTTTGTCTGAAAATTATTGAAATTTAAAAATATATTTTGAAGGAATTTATCTATTTTATTATTTCAGATTATGAATTTATTGTAGCGAACTTAAAATTATATTAGTATGTAATAACAATTAATAACAAAATAATATATAAAACAAATCTTTATATATTAATAATGTCAAATAAAAAATCTAAACAATAAGACTATTGAATTACATTATATATTAACTAACAGTGTCAATAATATATTTAAAATGTTTACGATTATATCAAAATTATATATTTATAAAATGTATTAACTATCCGTACGAACATGCAAGTTAAGATCTAGTTTCACAGTTAAAACAAAGATGCAGACTCCATCATGGAGTCACCACTACTGAATGTGCATAAAAGTTCATACAAGAGATTCGATGGTGCATATCAGACTCGCTAGATGACCGTGGGCTCTAGAGTTCTTTTAAGTAATGATATAATTAAGCTAGATCTACATGTAGCAACAGCAGATACTAACTTAATATCTAATATGCAGTGTTTAGTTTAAAAATTTGATAGTTTGTTTTTAATAATATCCGCTATTTTCAATTTCATTTAATTTTGCTTGTTTATTGATTGATTGATTTATATAAAGTACAAGAGTAATAAAAATATAAAGAATAATCACAAAATAATTTTTTTAACAAAATTAAACTATATATATTAACCTCAATATTTCATTATGATTATGATTTTTAGAAAAACTAGTTTAATATATAAAATATCAACTTCTAATAATTTATCCTTTCTCAAAAAAAAAAAACTTCTAATAATTTATTTTATCGAATATCACATTAATATAACACTGTAATATTATGTATATAGAGACAAAAATTAAAATTTCAATGCTATAAATTTATCCAAAATTTTAGTAAAAATTAACAATTATAAAATTTTAACAATTTATAAAAGATAAAACATATAGTTTATACAACCACTCATATAATGTCGAAAGAAAACACATATAAGTAAAATAACATTACATTATTTCGTACTTTAGAACAAAAAATTTATATTGTTTATTGCTGATGACAATATCCAAATATACGATGTTATCTTTGGACGCCTAAATTTAAAACTTTTGAGTTTTAACTATAAAATATATTTTTCCTAAAATGAAAATTCATGACTCTGACCATGTCTAATGAAACATTAATGTTAGTGTTAACAATTATATCACAGAATACTGACTTCTAAATATATCAAATTATTTAGGCTTAAAGTATATATGGGCTTTACCATCTTTATTCCAATGTGGGCCTGACATAATCTAACAAATAAATTATATGGTCGACATGTCTAACTAAATAAAAAATAAGTAATCTATCGAAAGATCGAATTTTAGTAACATATCATTTTAAGCCAGCGCATAGATTCTACACGGAGAAATTAGGAATATAATCTATAGAAAAAAGGAAGTTATAGATTTTTTTTTTGAATTAACTTATCCAAGACGTGGCAGAAAATTAGTGATTAATACGAAGATAATCATGTGTACAAGATATCGTTGCAAGGTTATATAACCACTCATATCTTGTGAAGAAAACATTAAAAACTTAAAATAACATAAATATTTTGTACTTTGAAAGAGAGTTTGTTCCGTGTTCATTGCCGGCCCGAGATCTAACATCTGATATTCGACATCTGACATTGTAAAAATATAAATCTTTTCTTGTTTTGTCGATCTGATTTTTAAATGTTTTGTTTCTCGGATCTTTGTTAATGGTGTTGGTTTCTGAGTTTAGTTTAATTAACAATTACTTTTTCTCGATTTTGATTTACGTAGAATTTTATGTCAGGAACTATGAATTGACTCGGAAAGTTGGTAATGATTTATTTTTTTATATTATTTGATAATTTTTTCTTTTCGTTTTGTAATTTATCGTTGATAGTTTTCATAACTAAAAGTGAATTAAACTATTTTTTTGTTGTTCATATATTATCGAAAATATGTTTAAATTATCTCGGTGTTGACACATAAAATTTTAAACTCTAAAGCATTATATATGTAAAACACACAAATGTAAACAACATAGTATAATGTAAAAAATATATATATCTCTATAGATAGCTAATTTAGCTGTATATGAGACATGACAAATGAATTTGTGTTCTAAATATTCTCTTTTTGAAGGAAACAACATAGCATACAAATAAATAAATAAATGTATTGTATACACATATTAACCCAAGTATGTCATCTATAAAAATGTCAAATTTTAATAATCTATCTTTTCAAACCAAGACATCATAATTCTATTTTTTTTTTAAATTAGTATGATAATTATGATAGATTATTATTGATAATAAAATAAATATATTTTTGATCAATCTAAATTTATTTTAAGAGAATTATTTTTGTTAGTGACTTTAATTTAATTGATGGCTAGATATTCATGATGATTCACTAATTTTTTATTTGACAATTTGCTATTAAATTTATTTATGATTAAAAATACATATGATTTATATTTGTTTGCTGTTCATATAAGTTGTGGACTACATATGAAAAGTGCAAACCATGTTTATATATAACTCTAGAAATCATGACCCAATTCCCCAAATAATAATATAGAAGAAAGTTAGAGAAGCTATATATATCGCTAATTTATAAAATGGATCACACTTTGACCAGAAAAAGTGAGAGGAGTGTGGGAGGGAGGGAGAGAGATGGCCTTCTCTGGCCTTCTTCCCCGAAGAGTAGAGAGAAAAACTCTCTCCCTCTCTCTCCCTCCTGCAACTTGTAATCGTTTCTAGAAAGATAATCCGTTTTCGCAATTCCAAACTTTGGCTAATGGCTTCTCTCTGCTTCGTTGGTTCACAGATTCGCTCGTTTCGTTTAGCTAAAGCGAGCTCACAGCAATGGAGTCGGTGGGAAAAGTCGTTAGGAAGGAGATCGACGGGGTCGGGTTCTGCTTCGGTACGGTGCAGTCTTACGATCCTTCTGGATTTTACGAGATCGTTTACGAGAATGGCGTTACGGAGACTTCGAGTTTGACCGAGTTTGCTGCTCTCCTGGTGGGAGAAGGCCAATTCGAGGAAGCGGAAACGCCGGTTCAAGTGAATGGTTGTAAGAGGAGCAGGAAGCGGCCTCGGGAGAATGTCAAGCGATACAGTAAGACGTTGCCGAACGAGGTCAATGTGATGAGGGATGTCGATTTGAACGAAGAGATTCCGGAGGAGGATGCTGGGGTTAGTGACGGCGGTTTGAGAGGGAATCTTGATTTGAATCGTGCACCTGTGGAGACTCTAGATTTGGATTTGAATACGGCGGTGCCGGAGCCTGATGAAGGTATTGGTTACGAGAAGAATTCTAGTAACAAAAGGAGGAGATTGATTGATCTGAACATGGATGCGAGCTGTGATTTGGAGGATGCTGAGGTCCGTGACTTGAATGCTGACGAGAGGGAGGGATGGTTTGATTTGAACGTGGCGGCTGACGTGGAGAACAGCAATGCTGACGTACTAGTTCAGATGAACGGAGATGGCGAAGTTCAAGAAACCAACGTGCAGGATGAAAACGGTGTCCAGGATGATCTTGAGGCTGGAGGATTTGAAGAAGTCCATGTTGCTGAAGTCTCCAGCGGTCAGATATTGGAGGAGATACAGGAGGAGAACACTGTTTCAGCGCAAGATCTCAAGGCTCCTGATGCTAATGGATCTGAGGGGGATCATGATGTTCCTGAGCATAACAGTGCTTCACTGCCAGATCTCAATGCTCCTGATGCTAATGGAACTGAGGGGGATCATGATCTTCCTGAGCATAACAATGTTTCACCGCAAGATCTCAATGCTCCTGATGCTAATGGAGTTGAGGGGGATCATGATCTTCCTGAGCGTAACAACGTTTCACCGCAAGATCTCAACGCTCCTGATGCTAATGGGACTGAGGGGGATCATGTTCTTCCTGAGCATAACAGTGTTTCACTGCAAGATCTTAATGCTCTTGATGCTAATGGAGCTGAGGGGGATCATGATCTTCTTGAGCGTAACAGTAACAGTTTTTCACCGCAAGATCTCAACGCTCATGGTGCTAATGGGGCTGAGGGGGATCATGTTCTTCCTGAGCATAACAGTGTTTCACTGCAAGATCTTAATTCTCCTGATGCTAATGGAGCTGAGGGGGATCATGATCTTCCTGAGCGTAACAGTGTTTCACCGCAAGATCTCAACGCTCCTGATGCTAATGGAGCTGAGGGGGATCATCATCTTCCTGAGCATAACAGTGCTTCACTGCCAGATCTCAATGCTCTTGATGCTAATGGAGCTGAGGGGGATCATCATCTTCCTGAGCATAACAGTGCTTCACTGCCAGATCTCAACGCTCCTGATGCTAATGGAGCTGAGGGGGATCATCATCTTCCTGAGCGTAACATTGTTTCACTGCAAGATCTCAATGCTTCTGATGCTAATGGAGCTGAGGGGGATCATCATCTTCCTGAGCATAACAATGCTTCACTGCCAGATCTCAATGCCTCTGATGCTAATGGAGCTGAGGGGGATCATCATCTTCCTGAGCATAACAGTGCTTCACTGCCAGATCTCAATGCTTCTGATGCTAATGGAGCTGAGGGGGATCATCATCTTCCTGAGCATAATAGCGCTTCACTGCCAGATCTCAACGCTCACGATGCTAATGGAGCTGAGGGGGATCATCATCTTCCTGAGCGTAACATTGTTTCACTGCAAGATCTCAATGCTCCTGATGCTAATGGAGCTGAGAGGGATCATCATCTTCCTGAGCCTAACAGTGCTTCACTGCCAGATCTCAACGCTCCTGATGCTAATGGAGCTGAGGGGGATCATGTTCTTCCTGAGCATAACAGTGGTTCACTGCAAGATCTCAATGCTCCTGATGCTAATGGAGCTGAGGGGGATCATGTTCTTCCTGATCATAACAGTGTTTCACCACAAGATCTCAACGCTCCTGATGCTAATGGTGCTGAGGGGGAGCATCATCTTCCTGACCATGTTGCTAACTCTGTTGATAAGTTTCTCTCTGATAGGGATCATTATCATCCTGTCAGTAGCACTGTTACAGCTTGCTTAGCTGATGAAGTATCGCCTGCTCTGTCAGTTAATTGTCTGACAGCCGAGAAAAATTGGATCGTTGAGGAGATCTCTTTGCTTCCGCCAAAGCCACAGTTACCTCCATCCTCACCTAATTTGAATTTGGATGGTCTTCCCATTCCGTATGTCTTTGCTACTTACTCTTTTCTGCGGTCCTTCAGTACTGTGCTGTTTTTGAGTCCCTTTGAGTTGAAGGATTTTGTGGAAGCGCTGAGGTTCACGTCTCCTAGTCTACTGTTCGACAGCATCCATGTTTCCCTCTTACAAATGCTAAGAAAAGATTTGGAAAAACTCGCTGGTGAAGATGACCAGTCTGCGACTCTTTGCCTGAGGTATGCTTATTATTTTGGTCTTGTAGTTTTATTGCTGTTTAATGGACATGAAGCTTCTCTTGTTTTGGTGCTCATGCTTTGCTTGTCGTGTATTAAATGCAGGAGTCTTGATTGGGACATGTTGGATGTGGTTAATTATCCCCTTTATGTAGTCGAATACCTGCTATTTTCTGGTTCTAAGGACGGCCCTGGAGTGGATCTAACTCGGTTTAACTTTTTCAGAAATGAGTACTTCAGACTGCCCATGGCTCTGAAAACTGAGATACTTGCCTGTTTGTGTGGTGATATGATGGATGCTGAAGTTGTGATATCAGAGCTTAATAAAAGATCTGCTGGTGGTTCCTTTGACAGGAACGTTGACGAATGTTTTATTTGTAAAATGGTTGGTAACTTAGTGTGCTGTGATGGTTGTCCAGCTGCCTATCATTCTAAGTGTATTGGTGTTGCCTTGGAACTTTTGCCTGAGGGTGTCTGGTACTGCCCTGAATGTTCATTTGACCGGCATGCGCCAGGATTGAAGCCTGCAAAGCAAATTCGAGGATCACAGTTAATAGAGATTGATCCCCATGGCCGAAAGTACTACAGCAGTTGTGGCTACTTATTGGTGTAAGTTACTTTCTTTGTTCTTGTCTTATAAGGGGATAATGCATGATCTGAATGGGATCAATTTTGTGGATTCCTCATGATAGTTTTTTTTCTTAGTAGATACATAATTTTTAAGGACTAATAGCATTTTTTGTTGTCTCACCTCAGTTGTACAACTTTATGATGATGTCTGGCAAAAACCTTAGACATGTGAATAGCCTCTTTTGCTTTTTGTTTAGATGCAATTGTTGACCCTTAGTCTTGATAACATTTTTTACCCGCAATATATGCTGATGTGGAATTTTTCTTATCATCTACTTCTAGGAACTTCTTTCATATGCTGATTTTAGGAGTTAAGATATCTCTTCATAGGTTTGCTGATGTTTTCCACCATGAATTTGCAGGATAGATAGCGACGGTTCAGGCTCAGCGAACTACTACCATGCAAATGGTGTGATGCTTGTGCTGGAGCAGCTCAAGTCATGCGGTAGTTTCTATGTTGACGTAACAACTGCAATTAAAAAGCACTGGAATATCCCTGTTACGGCTCCTCTATCAGCTCCAGAAAAACAGGCAACATCTGGAGTTAAGAACAGGCTGGAGGAAACATCCAGGAATGGAGGTTCACATCTTCGTTGTCATAGGACTCTTCGGGAGATATCAGATTCGGCTACTGAACCAGATATCCTCAATATGAGTTCTGAAGGATCTGCCGAAACTGCAAACAATGGTTTGGATGTCATGGAAGAGCCAAATATGATGAACACAAGGGAAGAAGTTAGACCTAATGCGCAGAGTGAATCGGGCTACAGAAACCAGTACATATTTGCTCAGTTGACTACAGCAATTTCTGAAGAGATGGCACGTAACTCACCTGACCGTGCTAATGATATGAGATTTGATGAAGAGATAGCTTCGACCCAGCTGAAGACTATATTGATGAAAGCCAACAAATTTCAATGGCGAAGCATCCAAGGCCTCTACCTAGATGCATGGAAAGAAAAATGTGGATGGTGTCATTCTTGCAAGTTTGGGGATGCCGGGAGGGAGAAAATTTGTTTTTTTAATATGAGTCTCGGGGCTTTACGGGGTCCTTCGGAAAGTGAGATTGCTAACAGTCAACCCATTGATAACAAAAGTCATTTTATGGCTATCATAACGCAGTTATTATCCATGGAAAGTCGATTGCAAGGTCTTTTGGTGGGTCCATGGTTGAATCCACAGCACTCCAGTATTTGGCGTGAACACATTCTGAAAGCATCAAGCATGTACAGCTTGAGACATTCATTGGTTGAAGTAAGTTTTTCCTCCTTCAAAATATTCATTTTGCAAACGTTAGTTTCGGTTTGCTTTCTTCCTATGATCATTACAAAACGCTTAATCAATTTCTATTCACTTTAATAATGTTGCTAGGGATGTTGAATGTTTTGCTTCTTCTCCATTTGATCAAACTGTCTTCAGAAGTCTTTAAATAGGATTTCATGAGCACTTGATTGTTGTGTAGTACCATTATTGATTAATCTACGTGTGCATCAATTTTTCGTTTCCTAATGAAGATTTTGTGAATTACACTTGCAGTTTGAGGCGAATTTGCACCATCTTGTTCTTTCACCTCAGTGGCTAAACCATGTCGATTCTGCCGTAGAAATGGGCTCGTCTAAACATGTTCTCATTGCTTCCACACGATCATCGTCAAAGACTACCATTGGTAAAAGAAGGGGGACATCGTTGGAGTCTGGGGTTAACCATACTACTGCAAAGAATAATGGGGGATCGCCCATGTGTTGGTGGAGAGGCGGCCGACTTTCACGGCAGTTATTCAACTGGAAGGTTTTACCTCGCTCTTTGGTCTCGAATGCTGCTAGACAAGGTTTACATTTTTCTCTATTTTGTTCTTCTACTGTCTTTAAATATTTCCCTCACTTCCATTTAGCTGCTTCATTCTTCATGCACTCTTAACTATGCAGGTGGAAGTGTGAATATTCCAGGAATAATGTATCCTACTGAGAATTCAGAGCCCGCTAAGAGAAGCCGACGTGTTGCCTGGGAAGCAGCTGTTGAGTCATCTACGACTTCAGAGCAGCTCGGTTTTCAGGTAATATAAACTTGACTGAATGTAATTCTTGTTTCGTTGGTATAGAAAAGAAATACCAATATTGAAGTTACCAAGGGTGTATTGGTACATCCTGACAAGATTTTCCGTTTCCATTTGACCTATGCATGAATATACAGTAGATGGTAATGAGATCCTTTAAGTTTTTTCTACAGATTTATTTATTTTGAATTTGTCACTCACATGGTTATTTTACTAGCATTTGCAGTTTTACATCATTTCCTGTACCGTTGAGTCCTATAACTTTGTCTACTGGTAGGATGCTTTTATAACAATTCAGTGGTTTTCAGGTGAGGACACTCCACTCTCACATAAAGTGGGATGATATTGAGAACAGTCATCTTCTTCTTGCATCGGACAACGAATCCAAAAAATCTGCCAGGCTGTTCAAAAAAGTGATTGTCCGTAGGAAGTGCATAGAGGAAGAGACTGTTAAGTATCTCCTTGACTTTGGTCAAAAGAGATCTATTTCTCAAAGCAGATATATTCCAGATGTTGTATTGAAGAATGGTCGGATGATTGAAGAATCCTCGGGTGAAAGAAGAGAGTACTGGCTGAATGAATCATATGTGCCTTTACATCTGCTGAAAGGATTTGAAGAGAGAAAAGCTGTACGAAAAACTAGTAACCCAGGAGGCTCTTTTAGACACCCTGAGATAGAAAAAGTACGGGAAAGGTCCTCAGAGAGAAAAGGATTCTCGTGCCTTTTTGAAAGGGCAGAAAGATCCGAGTCTTCTTTGTGTGAGCAATGTAAGGAACATGTGCCTTTGAGGTATGTTCTTATCACCACCCTTTTTACCTTCATAATTTTCTAGTCTTGATTAGCATAACAATCATATATTGACTACGCTTAAAAATGATTTTTCACTTGTCTTAATTGCATGACATTCGACCTTCAAAACATATCTTGTAGTTTTTTCTTTGTCTGTCTGTTAAGTAATGATGACCTTTCTTAACTGATTTTTTTGGTATGTTTTTCTTCAATGACAGTGATGCTGCGTGGTGCCACATCTGCAAAAGTGAGTCTCTCTTAATGATTCTTTTTGTTAGATAGTTTTTAGCCAAGCTTGTGTAGGTACTCTAATAAGAACCCAGCCTATACATAACACAAACGGAGCTACCCAAAACCTTCTTGAACTGAATGTGATGTTTAAAATGCATATGAATGAATTAAAAAATTTCAATGAAAAGATAACTTGAGAGTGAGGGTGCCCATAGAATTGTAAGTAGTAGTTAACTTAATCCTAACCAAGAGGTGACTTCTAACATGCTCTTTCATAGAAAATATTATTTTAGTCTGAGCTTTTTATTGATATCAGCTATGATAAATATTTCAGAATCATTTCACAAAGATCATATCAGGAGAGCGGACGAGGAAGGCATGTACATCTGTCTTCCATGCAAAAGAGCAGTGCTAGCAGAAGAACAACCCATCGTACAGAAAAGAAGGCGCCCCGCAGGGAGTCAACGTAATAAAACTGGAGCTCGGACACAAAAGCGTAAAACGGTCATACCTGCTCGCAACTCACTTCGGCTGAAGGCAGGGAGAATATCCTTTAGGGTAAAGAAACATAAAAAGGCTGTTGCAACTAAACCATTGCGACGTTCAGGCAGGCAAACGAAGCAGGTTGTTCGGCTGCAGGATGAAAGTCAAGTTCCTGGAGGGAGTGAGAAACGGAAGCTGGAAACTGAAGGAGACAGAGGCAGTGCTAAGAAAGCAAGACAAGAGAATTCCAAAACCCTTAAGAGAAAAGAAAGGTGCTCGACCTATTGGTTGAATGGACTCCGCTTATCAAGAGAGCCTGGTGATGAACGGATCAATAAGTTCCGGAGAGATGGATGTTCTAAACCTTTGAAGAACTCGGGTTCTGTTCAAGTTCGAGGTGAGTGTCGTTTATGCGGCTCGATGGACTCTGAATCCGGATCAACTCTCATCGCCTGCGAAAAATGTGAAAGTAAACCACTTTCTAACCTTCTTTTTTCATCATGATTAAAATTGCAGGAGCTAGTTTCCTTTTTTTCCGAGTCTTATTATTCTCTTTTTTGCTGTAATGATTGTAGAATGGTACCATGGAGATGCATGTGGGATTAACGAGAAGAATTCAAGTATGGTGATTGAATTCCGGTGCCATATCTGTCGAGAGAAGCCTTCACCCTCATGTCCACCTATGTAATCTTACTACTTCCCTTGCCCCATCCTAAGCTGTGAGTTTGTTATGATAGAATATTCTTAGGGTGGGATCAAGTTGGGAGAATTAGATAGGGGAAGGTGTAACTTGGAGATGTCTTTAGGAGAAGAGTATTGCGTAAGTGAATCAAGGGAAAGGAGTAACAGAAGAGGCAACAGTTTGGAGATAGTATGAAGTTAGTTTGGCTTGTTGGGACTGCTAACTTGGATGAGTAGGTACTAAAGTGAAGTGTTTGACTTAAAAGAGTTAAGTGAACAAATATGAAATTCAAGAACCAGAGATAATTTATCTCATTTGATTTCTTTTTCTTTTTCTTTTTCTTTTTATAATGGAGGAACTTGGTAAACAAGTGAAAGTATGTAATAAAGAATGTTGAATCCATTTTCTATCGAAATACTTTGGTAAATGGTGTTTGTTAGCTTTTTCAAATTTAATTTTGCAACCTTTCTCTCTTCATCTGCATTTTGGTTCTTCTCGCAACTCTTTTGTCTTATTACTGTGCTTGAGATCATGAGGTAACTGCGGAAGTTCTCGCTCAACTTGATTTTTGTCTTCTTGAAATGGAATTACCAAGAGCAGATGAGGTACACAACTCAAATTTAGTTCCTTAAAAACTTATGATTTTGTTTGATTCAACAAAATCAAATCACATTTTTGATGCTAGACAGTCGGAACAGTTTCATCAAAGAAAAATGTTTATTGATCAGACAATGTCGAGGATCTAAAGACAAACTTCATCCATTTTAAAAAAGTGAAAACTAGGAAACTCTGTGACACTACAAGTAAAAACACAAAGCATCTTTAGTCTTTGAGTAAACAAAACATAGCAGAAACATAAAGTTTGCATCACTTGGTCGACGTGAGCTGCCTGAGATTGTACTTAGCCAGCTCCTTGTACTTCTCCACCACTCCAATCAAGCACACTGTCTGTAAATTACAACACAAAAAATCCGATATTGAGTTGATAAAACCAACCAGTCACTTTGTTAATGCAAAAAACTTAGACATCAACATTGTATCCTTGCTCTCACCTTAACAATTTCAACCACGATAGACATCTCCGGGTTGTTCAAATCAACTTTGTGAGGGGCAGGAATTGACTTCGCCACAGTGTTTATTATTTTCATCCTATCAAGGCCTGTGTTCGCACGTGCTCCATACAACACAGCAAACTGCAATAACGGTGAAAGAGAGAGGTAATAAGCATTTTAGAAGCTAAGAAGGGAATACAAAAGAAGTTGCTGATAGTATTTATTACTTTCCGGGGGTTATCAGTCTCAACGGGAAAGTAGTGTTCTACAAGAGGCTTGATGGCTCTTGAAATCTCTTCCTCTGAAGGATAACACGCCACTTCAATTGGTAAAATTCTTAGGATGAACCTAAGCATCGCAAGATAGTATATTAGCAAAAATCCGACAAAGGTATAAGAGTTATAGAGTTCTTAGTATGATGGAGCTTAGTTAGGAAGATCAAACCTTGACATATGTTTTTTGGTTGCAGCAGCAGAAGTCATTGCATGCTGGACAATATCTTTGGGACTTGGGTCACCATCTCTCCTTTTCATTTGGATGAAGACAATACCGTTGCAACCAGGATCTAACTTCATAAATCGTCTCTGTAAGAATGAAGAAAGCAAAACGGTTAATAAGACACTTATGATCCCCAAAGACTTAAAGACATACACTCAAGATAACAGCATACCTTACTCTTGTCACCGAGCTCTTTTAGTTCAGCATCAATCAACTTATCAATAGACTTCTCTGCATTTCCATTTACTTTTGCTGATGCAGTTGCTTCTTCCACACATGGCTTCTTTTTTGGAGGTTCTTCTTCAACAACATTCTCTTGTTTCTCTTCTTCTTTTTCTTCGTCCTTTTCAGTTTGTTTGACTTTACATGAACCTTCGCTTGTTAATTCTTTCTCATCCACCTGTTTATTACCGCCTTCACTCACTTCTTCCTTATCCCCAACCTCTTTGTTCTCCTCTTCCTTGTCATTACTACCCTCATCATCTTCCTCTTCATCCTCATCCTCGCTATAGGAAAATGTGACCTTTTTGTTAATTGGGTTCTCAAGCACCCCAGAAGAATTCATTTTCAAGCCAGTCCCATGCATTAGCTCCTCAAAAAACTGTGACATGAATAGATTTACAATTAAGAAACACTCAAAAGGTTTAAAGAGCTACTCAAGCTCAGAAACATGGAAAAGAAATCAACTTTACGAGGACCGAAACAGTGAAGCTAAGCAAAATATGAACAACTAACTCACTAGTGAGAGATTGAATCAATTTAAGGAATAAAAGAGAGAAACTTTACGGAATCAATGACGTTAATAGCTTCCTGAGAAGCTTGGTATTCGCGTCCGCCATCGCAAGAGATGAAAAAACCTTGAACCCCTGGCTTCAAAGGGTAAGCTCCCTTCTTCTTTGCTGGTCTCTGCAACAACAATCAAGTAAAAAAATTAGGCGCAAATTCATAGACAAGACATAGTGTGGGAACATAAGATAGTGAGAATGAATACGTTCTGAGGGAGGTAACGCTGCTTTCTCTTCTTGCTCTGGTCACCGGTAGCCATCGGTCGGAGACGGAGAAAGGTCTTTTCTGAGTTTTCAGTCGAAACATTACTTAGGTCATGCATGCCTGTGTGGGCCTCTTGGGCTTTTAGTCTTGACCCTTTAGTAAAACATATTTCTTTACGGGCTTCAATACATGAATATATAGATTTATAGAATTTTTTATAAATATTAAAAAGACATTTGTATATGGATTTTTGCATGTACTAGTTGGCCGGCAAAATAATAGTATGGATTTTGCATGTGTAGTACCTGACAACTCAGCAAAAAATATGTTTTTCGTCAAGTTTGACAATGTCGTTAAGAACTTCAAAAACCTTTTAACACTAGCCCATAAACAAGATGAATTTTGGAGGTGATATCAAATGCTCTTTAATATATGATTCAACCTACGTTGCACGGAAGCTTCATCGGACGTCCGCTTCCCGCTTCGGAACCGGAATCAGAATCGGAACCTCGTGGAAGCTTGCGGAATCTCGCTTCCAAAACGTTTCTAAAATATTCTATTTAAAAACCTGTTGGAAGCTTATGATTCCGTTTTGGAATCACGCTTCCGTTTAAAAAAAAATACAATGTATATCAATAAAATATAAAACCATAGTTTTCATCTATATAAAATAAAAAAAATTAATAGTAATGAATATTGAGTTATAAATATACAAATATCAAAAATAATACTATAAATTATCTTTATGCATTGAGATTTTTTATTAAAGATATAGCACATATTGAAACATATTGTGTCAATTATTTATGAAGTATTAAAAATAATTAATATAATATTTTCTGTAAACATAATTTATATGTATTTTTACAGTTTTAATATAAAATCATTTCAAAATTATTATAAATGAATAAATGTTTTATTTCAAATTTAAATCATATAAGTTTTAGTCCTAATTTTTTTAAAATTTTACATATATATATAAATATATAAATATATAAATATATAAATATATAAATATATTTATATATGGATATACGCTTCCAACACGTACCCGCTTCCTAATATTTTAAAAAATCTCGCTTCTGCGCTTCCTTACGCTTCCGCTTCCACGTATCCGCTTCCGTTTCCATGTAACATAGGATTCAACTCAATTTATTCACTATCTGCACAAGTAGATAAATAAAAAAAATAAAGTATAAGAAAATCCTCAACTAATATAACTCGATGCAAAATCAAATCTGTTTTTTTCACAAGTCAATGAATTGAAAGAATCTCTACAATCAAAAGGATTAAACAAGAACTGCAAACGAGAGAGACCGCCTTGTCTTTCTCAAGTCCCCATGACACACCATTTTAAACATCACCAAAGAAGTATAAAAGAAAGCTATAACATGAAATCTGTTATTTGCAAGTCTCTTTCAATCACTCACTTTACGTTTCCCTGTGATCTGTACAACCAACGTTGCTTCAACGTATTAGACAGTGGAGAAGTTAAGTCTACCTCACGAACAAAACGATTATACAGATAGAAAGAGTTCTCCTTTTTCTCCATTACCTGAGCAAAAATTCTCTGCATCACAAGTATTTCCATCTTTATCCTGTTATGTGTATTCTCTCTTCTCCATGAATCTGAGCATCTTCTAATATTTTATCCACTCCGTATTAAGCTGTGTATTTGCATAGGAGGCCACAAAAACTTTTGCTGGTGATGATTTTGGTCAAAGAGATATCTTGGAGATGCTCTACAGTTACAAGGGGTATCTGTTTGATCGGTTTTGTTCAAACCATCTCGGACCTGATGGTTCCCTACGTGAAGAACTCCATCCTTCTCTCCAGTTTCTTCTACTGTTACTGAAAGGATAATTAACATCTGGCTCTGCTCCAGATGTGCTCGCTCCATCACGTCTCCTTTGTGAATTTTGCATCTCTTCTTCAAGATCATACTGAGAACGCTGCAATAAGTAGCACAAGAACATAAATACCAGATATAAATGTCAAACTTAATTCAAAAACTCAAATCACATTTTTTTAATTCCCAGACGAGAAAATGAAAAGAGAGCTGCAACGTGTTTATTTGTTGAGATGTTTTTACCTTTGCAGGGTCTGAAAGCACAGCATACGCTTCTCCAATCATTTTAAATAGTTTATCAGTATCTCTGCGTACTTCTTCTCCTATCTCCTTCCATAATCTCTCATCTTTACTCTCGTTTCTTGTCAAAGACTGACCAGCCTTCAACAAGTTTAAAAAAAATTAAGCACTTATAATAGTCTGCAGCTGTTTGCTTTCCGCAATAGAGCTGAATCCACAAGCTCGCAAAAGTAAACAGTTTCAGCATATGAAATACCTTGTCGGGATGGTGTTTGAGTGCGGCCTTCCTATATGCCTTTCTGATATCTGAAGCAGAGCATGATGGCACTACACCCCTGCCACAAAGTAGGTCCCATTCTAATTAGCAAAGCATTGACATTCAACTCATATACGAACTAGAGCATGTAACGCAGACATTGGCGAAATAAAATCAAATAAGCAGGATAGTCTACTTACAAGACGAGGTACATATCCAACGAAGTTTCTTTCCTTGATTTCTCTTCCAGTTCAGAAAGTCGCATACGAGCTTGTCTAATGTCGTTGGCCAAATTAGTTACTCTGTCGTGAATCCCAGAGGTTTTCTCCTCCATTTGCTTGGTTAGAATATTCACATATCTATGCATGTCACTCGCCGCCTGTCCATAATCCCTCAGCATCTCGAACAACGTGGCCCGTCTAGAAATAGCCTGAGGAAAAAATAGAAAAGGATAAACAAATTAAGTGACATAATGGAGTACTTTTTTAGACAATAGGATTAATTCATAAAAGACTCGCAGCCAAATATTTCTATACAAGTGTTCTACAATGACACTGAGACCTTCCAACTACATGTTGTGGGCAGCAGAAACGCAACAGAACAAACCAAATAAGGAAATTTGCTAAGGAAGAAAACCTTTGAGTAATTTTGGTCGAGAGCAATGGCAAGACTGCAGTCTGCAATGGCGTCAGAGAGTTGACCAAGAGCTTTATATGCCGCAGAACGATTACAGAAACACACAGCTGTAAAAGAACGTGATTCCACGTTGCACGACAAGGCTGCTGTGTAATGTTCAACTGCTTCAGCGTGTCGTCCAGACTTAAATGCTTCATTCCCTGCCGACTGCGATTTGGTAGGAATATCAAAACGGTAACAAAAGTGAGAAAAATGCAGACCTAATGCGATGTCTTTATATATATACAACTAGCTCACAGGTCAAGGTGAAAAGGAGGGGCTTGCTCCGAGGAGGTAGAAAATACCTTAAGGCGCAACAACTCACGTATGGTAGCAGCCAAAGGGATGAAGGATTCAAGAGGTTTGTGTCCATCTCTGTATCGGAGTGCAAAGACGAGACCTGTCAGATTTCATCTCATCTAACAAAAATAAACGTAAAAGGAGTGCATCTGAATCACCTTTTTGTAGCAGATAGTAATTGTTCTTGCTTCTCTAGAGAATTAATCGCCTCCTCAAGCTTTCCCATATGGAAATATGATTTAAGCATGAGACGACACCGCCAGATTCCAAAGTTTATATCCTTGGGAGTGTCATCAGAATCTGGGTATTTATTAGCATCTACGGGAAGAGAATTCTTTCCAGCCAAATCAATTGTCTGCTCACAAAGCTTTATTGATGCTTCATACTTCTCAAGCTGTAGCAAAATATAAAGAAAGCAGGTTTTTTTATATTTTCCTGTATGAATTTCATAGTTTCCTACTCATATTTCTCTGACGTTTTAAAATGAACACTTTCAAGTGATACTCTGACGATGAGTGAAACATACCATCAAAAGCGCCTCTCCTTTCATGATGAGTAAGTTTTCAGAGTATGGACTTATCAGCAGAGCTTCTTCCAATATTTCCAAAGCTTTCTCAGCATCAGTTGATGTTCTGAGCTGCAAACGACAGCCAGCTTCATGCATGCATTCCGAAACTCTCTGCAAGACAAAAACAATATTGACTAGTCAGAAAGAAGAATGTGTAAATGCCAGTCTTCTATTTGAGAATATGCAGAAAATATTTAACTGGATACAGTATAATACTAAAGAAAGAGATTCTGATACAGATATCAAATTCTGCGCAGCAAATAGAAGGATGATCAATCTCCATCATGTAATAAGAAACAACTAAACACCATAGCATAACGTAATTCTATAGCCACGCATCTCAATGAAAAACATCAGCCATACAATTAGTATGGTTCAGTCCAGATCCTGAATCAACTAATATAAATTATAAGATCCAATCTACAAATAAGGCCTTTGGAAAAATAAGTGTCCGACAAGTGTCCTGCTATCATATGCTATTTCATAAACAAGAAAAATTTACAAATAACATTGGGTCCCTTCAAAAGAAGAGAGAACTCTACCTGTGCCTTTTGTAGACCTTCAGAAGCCTCTACACTGATTTTGCGGTCCACGCAGATGTCACTTCCAGTTTGCAAGCATTTTTTAAAGTACCTGGATGCGTCTTCAATCTCCCCAAGTGAAAGATAACAACTACGAAGAAAAATCCCAAATCAGCCAATAAGACATTGTAAGAAAAGTTATAATTGCTAACTGAGGACGAGCATGACTAGCAAGGTAGCCCAGGCAGCTTAAGCTTATTGCACACAAGAGAAAATATCACATCATTCATTTCCCAGTTCAAGCTCTCGTATCAAAATCTTAAAGTTGCCAATAATGTTTATCTTGGCTCGTTATGAAATATAAGAAGGTTTAAGGAAGGTCGATTCTTACTTTCCAGCTCGGACTTGGACTTTAAGGAAGTTGGGGTCTATTGAAGAAGCCATCGTACAATCTGCTATTGCTTCTCTCATTCTTCCAAGGGCCATGCGTGTTGCAGCACGGTTGCTGTAGCAAAGCATCAGTGCCCTGAGACAGTTTCTAGACGTCTCGATTTTAGGCACTGAATCTATCCCTTGACTGTAAGATTCCTCAGCTCTGGAAAGATCTTCATTTTTGTAAGCATTGTTTCCTCTGGAGAAAAGGCATTGAAAAAAGGTCAGATAAACATAAAGATAGAAGTCAAGCAAGCAACGATAACAACTAGACAATCAGAACACTAAAATGGGCACTGAGAAACTTGTAAACAACCTTAATCGCCATTTTTCACATGCTTCTTGCGCTGCATTAGACGCATCTTTTTCGTCTCGTGCTTTGTCCATCACAGAATTATTAATAGGCTTTTGTAGACGAGTAAACGGATCCCTTTCACTGGGTTTCCCCATGGACAGGTGTGACTGAACACCAGTTACCGGCGAGTGTTGTGAAGATTTGAATGATGAAGCATTTGGAATTAAGATATATGGATCCTGCCCAAGTGGAACTGGATACTTCTTCCTGCTGATACGCTTAGACGTTGATTGTTGCCCTTGCACTCCGGAAAACGATGAAGCAGAAAAGGTAAAGCTGGAGCTAGCAGCATTTGAATTAAACAGGGGGTGGTTGTCATTTTCTTGCCTATCAGGCCTATAGCTTGAAGTAACCTCACTTTCTGAAGCTGAGGCGAAAGTATCACTACTAGTTTCCATCTCTTCCGCTGCTGTTTTAAAACTTTCCGTTTCAGCCCCAGATATAGAATCTTCAGCAAGGTCATCACCCTCAGCACATTCGCCAGTATTAAGTCCCTCAGCTTGATTGTTATTAACTTCATCCTCCTCGTTTATGTCCATACGTTCGGTTGCAGCAGCTAGCTCTGCATCAAACGCATCATTTAAAGCAGAAGGAGGTATGTTGTCAGGATTCGCAAACTGATCTGATCCAGCAGAGAAGTCTCTAGAATCTGCAGTCTCCTCATAAGGAGATACATCCATTGGTGAATAAGAATCAGAAACCTCGCTCGTTCCTTGTGGAAACGCACTTTCAGCAAAAGCAAATTCATTTCCAATATTAAGCTGGACTTTCACAGGCTGCTTAACCCCTTTCCTTCTCCCTCTTGAGGCACCAACATTGTCCTTCTTTGCATTGAACCCCAGTTTCTGGTCCAAGCTAGAAAAAGGATTTGGCTTCAAATTGGGGGTCTTGAACTCCATAAAATTGGTCCCCCCACTCTTTCCATTACTCGAAAAACTGAACTCGGGAGGATTTACTGTAGAGGTCGTCGCATCATGAGCGTTTCTAGGCGGTTCTGTACCTACAAAACTATAGTTCATCGGACATGAACTGCTAAAGCCATGAACTTTCTTCTCACTTCCACTTCCCTGAAGTGATTCTGCCGAAACGTTCTGAGCTGATGCATGCCGTATGTTGATCCCATCAGTAGCTATACCTCCTCCAACATAATCCATTGATGCTTTGGCTTTGGCATTATGAATCATCGCCTTCTCTGAGATATTCAACTTCTCCAAACCTTCATGGATCACATGTCCACCTGAACTCCACGAAGAAGAAGAAGAACCAAAGCTATTATCTTTGCTGGGATCAAGATTGAGTTTATTCCTCAAGAGAGATTGAAGCTCATCATCATCCACGTTCCTACCCGCATTGGAACGAGAATCCTTGATATTGAGATTCTGCATATCACCAGGAAGCCTAGAATCAAAATGCACATCATCAACCTCAATCTTCAGCTTCCCCAAATCCTCCAAAACTTGGTCACCAGAGCTCGATCCTCCAAACACAAAACCTTCGCGAACGCTGCGGCCGCCAAATCCGGCGTCGTCGGGAGATCCGCGGTAGAGAAAGGGGTTGAATCCCTGATGAGCAGGCAAGGAATCGGAGGTGACGGAGGAGGGTTTCATCACAGGCTTGACTTGCCTTCTGACCTTGGAGAATCTCGGCTTCGAGAGACGCGAATTGAAAGCCGGGTCAGGGTTATTGGTGCTTCGACCCGACGCTGAGAAGACCGGATTCAAGTCCCCGAAGTTGCTCATTCCCCGTTTATTAGATAGACTCTCTCTTCGATTACAATTTAGGGAGGAGAAGAGGTCAGGTCAGGTCTCTACAGGCGACATGGGAGATCGATCGAATATGCTAATCGGAAAAAAAGGAAAGCGAACATTGAATTTCTTTCAGGATGTGTTTATGGATCCATCCATCTGATGATGATGAAGAAAGACGACGATGAAGTTGTTTTCAAAATTAATTTTTCTGAATTAAGAAAAATAAAATTATTATTTTAACAACAAAATGATTGCTTTGATGTTACCATTTTTCCTCACCACCTTCCAAAGAGTTCTTTTCATTACCCTTACCCACACCATACCACATGGTTCTCAATCTAACCGCACACCTTTTTTTTTTTTTTTTTTTTTTTTGTCTAAACTCAACCTTTTTCAATTGGATCTACCACTTTACACACGAGACATCTATTTCCTACTAGGTTTCTATCAATGTAGCTGCAAAGCTGTGATGTATGTAGATAGATCTTGAATCCAGTGTCCCAAGACGTCTCCAACCAAAAGTTATCATTTATTTGCACTTTGACCTTTTTTTTCTCCAATGCGTAGAGCATTAACTGTCTTTTTGACTTCATTTGCCGCATCTCAATTACGTACTCTCTCAGTATCAAAATAAGTGATTTTGCACCCGCCATTAAAAAATTACAAAAGTTTATTCGATCTTTCTTGTTTGTAACCAATAGAAATAATCAAAAACATAAAATTACATTTATTTTTTTCATGAAAACTTGAAAATATCGAAACAATTTGTTTTTCTTAAAACACCATTTAAAGTGACACAGAAGAAGTATTACTTTAGTTGTCGTTTTACCGTTTTCAAAATTAGTGTTATTTATAATTTTTCAGCAAAATTTATTGACTTTATATTATAATATATTTTTCTATTAGTTTAAATATGGTTAAGTGTAAAAAAATTTCCTAGGATAGTTTTTTTTAAGTTTTTGTCGTAAATATAACCTTTCAATGAAAAAAATGAACAAAATAAGTTTTATTAAAGGGTAAAAACGCATTTTTACTCTAGAGTTAATTTATCTAGATTTAGAGTTTAGAGTTAAGAGACGGAGTTTTGGGGATAGAATTTCAAATTAAAAAAAAAAATTAAAATTAAAATTTTCAAAATAAATATGAGCTATTTTGGTCATTTTCTTTTTTGAAGACTATTTTGTGATAAAAATTTAAAAAATGTCATTTGAGAAAATTGCCATTTAATGTATTGGTAATGATATTTTTATTTAGTAAATATACAAAATTAAATGTTTTAATCCATGTGTCTAATTTTAAAACTATAATATTACCTAATGTGCTTATTGAGTGAACTATGAAAATCACCCAAGAGCTTTGAACAATACCACTAAGCATGGAAGATATGATTCAACTTAGTATATGGTATTATACTAAACAAGTGTCCAAAGTGAATTGAGATTTCTCAACGCTAAAACTCTTATAATTTAGCTGCACATAAGGAACTGTGGTAAATTATATAGTAGTCTAAGAAACGGCTTAATGATAATATATATATAATGTTGCAGAACCTTATATCCTTCTTTGGTACAATCAGAGACTCATGTGGGGTATTACCCCTCCCCCCAACACAAACCGGAACAACCACATGAGAAACCAAAGCAAAGTGAAATTAAAGCACAAAATAAAGTTATCCATATAGATATTTGTCCTTTTTAAAGTATGTCTTACGCAACCGCTTGTTAGTAGTATAGTATCATCTGATTGCGATCTTAATGCGATATTATCATCATCTCTCCTACCTTCTTTCTGTTTCTCCATTTATATATATATATAGCTTACATATACATTATCCTACTTCCTTGTGTATGCCTTTTTTACTGTCTGCCAAACCCAAAACAAAGAAAAAGTTATCAACATCAAACATTAAACACTGTGTATGAACTCATTCCCAACATTCTAGATCAAAGAATGCTTACCTTTATTACATACACTTCTTGTAGCCTCATCTTATCCATTAGAAGAAAAGACCTGAGTCCAAAACAAAAGGGTTTGTTATCCTATATATAAACCTTGAAAGAAAGAGGTTTGAGAGTACACTGACCCTTGGCATTTATGAGGTGAAGAAGCCTACTGCACCAGGTTACTGGTAGTGGCTGGTGGCTCATCTCCATTAGTAGAGGAGACGGAGACTCCAGCATTTGCATTAGTTTCAGCAGAATCATCAGTAGCTGTTGCAGGAGGGAAGAGATTACTAGGAAGAACAAGCTCTATAGGGCTTCCAGTGTCGGTTTCACTCTCGTTGGTCCCTTCTTTTGCACCGTTTGAGTAGTTATTGCTGTTAATACCCTTTGGGTTGGTATCATCAACAACTGCCACAACACAAAAGCAACAACAATAACGAGATTTTGAATCATAGTTAAAACTTTTTCACATTCAAAAGTAAGAGTGTTCACTTCACCAAACCTTTGAAAGCATCTGCGCTAGTGAGATCAGATTGAATATCAGGGCTTTGGTTGATGGCAGGTGAAAAATAACCAGGAGACCCAACAGAGAAGCTACGGTGATGATTAGACACTCCTCCACTATTCTTGAACTCAGGAAGCTGCAAATTAATAACGCGTCTTCTTTCAAGTTCAATAGCCCTATGCAGCTCAGCTTCCTCCATTTTCCTTCTCATCATCTCCCGCCTCTCATAGAACATCTTCGAACCTACCACATAGAAAACCAAACCAAGTTAAGTTAACAACAAATGCAGAAAGTAATCGAAACAAGGATGATACTAACCAAGTTGGGGATCAGGATCAATCCCAGAAGGACTGGAACATGGGGAGTAATTCCCACGCTCCATCTGCTGCTGGAGCAGATACTGATGCTTCCTGCTATCACTTCATTTAACAAATGACACATTGAAACACACACACACACAAAAAAGACTACAAGGAAACTTCAAGGGAATAAAACAAAGGCAACATACTTGTCAAAGGCTTTGCCTTTTTCTTTGTAAGGTTTGACAAGAACACGTGAGTCGCAAATGAAATGAGGATTCCCTCTGGCTAGTACAGCCTTCACAGTCTCAGGCTGCGCAAATGAAACAAAGCCAAACATACGCTTCTGTTGGTATGGTATCCGCACATCTTGCACTGTTCCGAATAGGCTTCACAGACAAAAAACAAATCAATAATGTTTGAAACATGATCTTTATCCAACATTTGTTTGAAAAGAGATTACCTGAAGTAAGTTGCAACGTCCTCATCCTTAAACGTGCTCTCAGCTGGGAATGTCAAGTAGATCTGTCTAGCTGCCGAGTTTGACAGATCACCAAACTGCATTGCCATTAGCTCCATCCTCTCAAGCCTTCCCGGGCTGCTGCTCCAGTATCTTTCATCACCAAAAGGCAGTGCACCATCTCTACATCAAGAAGAAACCACAAAGCTCAAAACTTCAAAACAAAAGCTGCAACCACACAACTAAACCTACTTCAAGCAAATATCTATGAACTAATTGTGAATGAGTAAGTTCTAATGTTACCTAAGAGCATGCTGATGCAAGAGAAACTCCATTCTTTTCTCGTAAGACATCTGAGGAACCCTACCAAGGAGCTGAGAAGCCAGCCTCTGCTGCTGATAAGCCATCTTCAACCTCATCATCTCCTCGTGCTGCCTACCAAAGCTCTCAACTTTCCTGGACGAATCAGCCACAATGCCATTACCATCAGCGTTATCCGGAAACCCTCCGTGGACAAACTTGCAGCTCTCTCCGTTCTTACACAACCCTCTACTGAAATACACACAAGGTTTGAATCCCGCGCCAAACCCATCTTCTCCAGACCCAAAAGACGCATCTGCCGAGAAACTCCTCCTGTGAAGCAGATGGGTCTCTCCATTGTTAACCGAGTAGTCTGTAAGATCTACAGCTTCCTCGGTTTTCGAATCGTCTAGAAACGAGAGGTAATCATTTAGCTGCTGATCTTCCAGTAAATCAGATTCAGCACCAGCAGCATCTCCGTTGCTTTGGTGAGAGCTCAAGGGCTTCAAGATGCTTCCATTAGTAAAGCTCACACTGTTGACTGACCATGGAGAGGTGGGAGAAGGAGAAGAAGACGGAGAGTTTCTTCTGAAATCCATAAACCCATTAGAGAGAGGGCTTCCTCCTCCTCCTCCTCCTCCTCGGCCGTTAATGGGTGGACGAGAGATGGGGTTAAACGGAGAAGGAGACGTCGGGGTAGAAGGCGAGGTGAAAAGACCTAACTGACCCTTCACTTTTAAGATAATGGACTGAAGAACTGTCTCAGGTCCAAGAGCGAGACGCATCAAGTCCTTCTCGCTAAAGTCTTGTAAGAGAAGATACCCTATGATCTTCGGAGCGTAATCTGGCTCCAAGATCCTTATTTTCGTTAAAAGCAAAGTTGTCGGGTCGCCGGAATCCATTGTCTGCTTCACTCCAAAGGAACCAACTTTAGGGTTTCGAAAACAGAGGAGGAAGAAGAACAGAGGAACAAGAGAGAAAGATCAGAGCTTTTTGAAGCAAGATTAAAAAAAAAATCTTCAAGTAGATAAGAAGAAGGGAGGATCCTCCTCTTCCTCTTTACTCGCTTCTTGTTTTGATTTTTCTGATTTTTTTTTTTTTTTTTTTAATTTGAATCTCACTCTTCAGTCACTCCTATCTTTATCGCTCCAGTTGGTGCTCTCTCCTTACTGGTAAGACCACTTGGGGAAATGTTCTTCTTTTTTTAATTTTTATTACAACTTTCTAGGAAACTGTATTTTCCTTTATTTCTTTTAAATGACGGATAAAAATGGTTGATGCTCTTGCTTATTTTATACACACTCTGTTTAGTAATATACGGATTGTTTTTCTTATACGAAGATCTCTCTGTGTATATACAAGGTTTGACGAAAAATAGTATATTTAGGCTGATTAGTTAAACGCAATTAAGGAAGTTAAGATTTCACAAGATTTTTCGGTACTTTGTATTCAATATTTTCATAAATTAATTTTATAATAGCAGCGCTTTATAAGGAAAATTATGTAACCTTTTCTAAACGATGGGAATATATAGTTTTTTAGGAAAAAAAGGGCAAGAATTAAGAAAAGAAACATATATTTTTAGTTTTATGTAAAAAAAATCTACAAGTACTGTTAAATCAGTGTCAGAGAATGGCGCGTGTGGATGCCAACTTTTTATTAGACAGGCTTTTTCCTTTCCACCGGCTGTGTATGCTACGCGCGCGTGGGGTCAATCTCTCTTTTAAGGAATCACGAGGGAGTTTTTTTTTTTTTTCACTGTGCGTCGTGTAACGTTTTTTTTTTTTGTTTGTTGGTATGCATTATTGGTTTTGATCATAATAAAAGTCTTTTGTGATGTGAAATAACTAGACGGTCGTGATTAACGGAACAAGAAAATAATTTCGGTGCGTTTTGTCTCAACGATTGTTCCCATGTGGTGCGGTGTGTGTCCTTTCTTTCTGAGTCAACTCGGTCCTGTTTTAGGTTTTATATAGGTTCTTCCGGCGGGGACCTTTTAAATGGTTTGGCAATAACAATCGTGTCGGAGATTTTTCAACCTTGTCATTGTGTGTTTGAGTCCCTAAACTATACTAGTTTGGATAATAAAAAAGGAGAAAATGTAATAAATGTAAAGAGTTTTATTGATCTGTTGATGAATGTTTAAGCTGATAAAATATGATTAGCTCAACTGATTTGTTGAAATGAAAATCGAGATTCAACAATCACAATGACTAAAATTGCAAACTAGTTAGATTTGTTTAACTATATTGATCACAAATCAAAGATTTACATATGGTTTCGGACTATAATCAAAACCTACTAATGAGACTTCAAATGGTAACAAATAGCAGATTAGTAACAAAAATCTCTAACTAGCATTTATGTTATTATTAGAACCGCATTGCAGTAATTTTACACGTTATCATTCAAAAATTATCATCTTATATTAAAACTCTTCGTCACATTTAAGATCCAAAGACTTTTACATGATTTAATTTAATTGAACTAAGTTAACTAACCATATTTTAGTATCTGTTGATCTTTTGATTTTTTTTACCCATCTTAAATTGTTAATACATTAATGCCAACAAACGCAATTGCTTCTAATACGAAGGGGATTAGTTCCCAACACTGTTAAACTGTTTTCTAGAATGGCATTAGAATCATTCTCTTATCGCATTGAACCACAAAATAAAAAGTAGATAATTATACTATATTATACGTATATAAAATAAATAACTTAGACATACGCACTCACATGGATCCAGGAAGGACATATGCACTAGCATACGACTTCATGGATTAACCAACCACTCACCAATAAAATAATGAATCCACAAAATATGAGACAAAAGAGTCCTTCAAAAGTTTAACCTTTATGCACATGACCTTGAACCAGCTTTTTTAACTCTCTTTTCATTTATATTTACCATTTCCTTCTAACGATAATTTTCAGAAACAAGAATATTCTGTGACTCTTGTCTGTACTCGAATGAAGTTTGTAACCAAGTAAAAAATGATCCTTCAACCACACAGTTTTCTTACCCTTAGAATACAGGATGATTCCAACCTTTAAGAGATATGTTTTCCAAGTTACTACAGCAAATGTGTCACTTCAAGCTAGTTTTCTGCCACTATAAACTAATTAAACTAAAAAACAATTAGATTGTAATTTACCCAAACAATCAACATAGTTTCCCCACCTTGCGTTAACTAATGCCACAATTAGATTCATAATATGAAAGAAATTACCAAAATCATACCATGATAAATCTCATGCGTGTTTGAACAGCTTCATGGTAAGCCAATGAAAGTAGACAGAAACAAGTAATGCTGGTAGAGTCAGTGGGGCTAAGAAGCAGTAGTACCTGGATGTATATGTTTTATAAAGAAATCTGATAATATAACTAGAGGAACCAACCTGATATTACATCTAGAGATCATACAAACCTTACACTAATAACAAGAATGATACACCTGCTATATATATTGAACAACAAGAGTGTGTGTACGTACCTGTCATTCTGGATAGCTTGGATTATGGGATTGCCAGAAAACGGAAACAGTTTGGACACTAGAGCTACAAACACAAACCCAACGAAGGAAATGGAACCAATGGTCACTAAGAAGCATCCCCACAGCTTCATCAGTGTAAAGTGATGACTGAGAGGAATCTGAGGAATAAGATTAAATCAAATCTAGATATGAGTCTAGGGTAAAGATATTTGATCATGGTAATTTCCATTAAAACCTAAAAATATGGAATCTAATAACAAACATTATTTTTCATATTAGCAAGGGTAATGAATATGCAATTGAGGAGTATTCAATCGAACCAGAATCTTAATTGTTGTTGTATGCAAAAGAAAAAAAAAAGATCAACAGAGACTGATCAATTGCATGGTATTGATACGACATCCCTAAAACTACTAGTGAGAAACAAGACGAAGGAACACCAACTTACATCGTCGAGTGATTGTTTCCTCTGGGTCGAAGAAGAGAAGCGTCATTGACGACGTAGCAGAAAACGGACTAAACTAGAAAATTTGGGGATCACCCGAAACATTATTTATTTAGATGACGCAACGCAACTCTCAAACCATATTAGATCATTGGGTAACAAGACAAGGCCCAATAATTATGTTTTTAAATCTTAAATTTAGGTCTTTATATAACTTTCCGAAAATATTATACTCCCTCTTTGCTTTGATATTTTAGATTTTGTTTTATATTTAAAACTAAGGGTTAGGCGGGAGAGTTTACACTAAAATTATTTTATATTAAAATATAATTTAATTTTATAAAACATTTCAAAATTTACGTTATATTGAAAATAATAAATGTAATTTGTTTTTATTCTAAGATTATATTTTAAATTTTATTAAATATTGTGGGTTTGAGTTGAAAAAACCATACACATTTTTTTGCTATTGAACAAAAGTTATTAAATTAGAAAATTATGGAAAATGTAATTATTTATATTTTTCTGTTTGATTCCTATTTAATCTGATATAGTTGAAGAAAATCTAAAATAAGAATAACTAATATTTTTTATTTATTTTTAAGAGTAGCAGATTTTGATATTGTTACAATCACTAATTTCTCACGATTATAAATTAATATACCTGAAAAGTTATTTTTATTGATATTTTTATTGTTTTAAATTTTATTATTGTTTATGTTATATATTTGTATCAGTTGTTTAATATTTATTGATTGAATTATTATAATATATGTAGTTTATTGCGATTGTCCGGAAAATGAAAAACAGTCTATTGTGAATTGTAGTGTTCATATTGTTTGTATCAATGTGTGTGACAATTGGTTGTTAGATAATATTTATTTGAGTGTATTGTGAACTGTCATTTACGTTCAAATTTTGTTTTAGAAGTGGTTTTTGTTTGTTTCTGCAGCACTTTATAATTTTAACTTACAACTTGTGTCCATATTATATTTTCATTTATTGATGCATTTATTTACACAATTTTTAAAAAACTTATGTACTTTATAATGACCGTGAAACTATTTGACATCTATTCTTTATATTTTTGGTATTTTCACAGTTGTTTTCTTATTATCAATTTGTTTTTAATTTTAACTTTTTTAATCTAACCAGTATTTTACCTAAAGGTAAATCTATTACTATTGTAACATTACTTTAGATACAGTTTAATGCATCTTATTTCTTCAGTTGGATTCTTATAAAAACAAAATCACAATCTTAGGTTTCTACGAAGTACATCTATAACAATAAATACCTTTTGGTCCCGCCTCTAAAAAAAAAGATGATAAAGCCAGAGTTAGAAGAAATACACAAACTCTTTAGTTTCTCTCTTCTTTACATATAAAAAAAAATTGTCCAATTTCTCGTACTTAAGCCCAAACATATGTCTAGTTTGTGGACATCTTTCATGTTTCTGAGTTCATGGTAGTTTGATAAAAAAAAGAAGAAAAATAGAGATAAAGAATCGAAGAAGAATAGAGTGAGGTTTTATTCTTTGAGTTTTGTCTCTTTAACTTGAAGTTTTGATAGTGTTACAAATAGTTTTACAAAAAAAAAAAAATGAAGTCTTAATCTCAATGATAGTTGAGTCACCTATTTGGGTTCAACAGGATTGAATTGGCGCACACAGACGGTCATAGAGAAGACCGAGAGACTTCATAGCAAAAGTTTCTGAGCCACCATTTGTTGTGGTTTTGAGTTTAATGGAGCTTGAAGTGTGAAACTTTGTGGGTTGGTCATTCGAGAATGATGATGATGATGGAGCTAATGAGCTGAGCAATGAGGACCCAACAGGGTGAGGCGCAACAGGCATGTCAGTGAGTGACGAAGCGTATATGATGTAGGTTAGTTAAGAATAAGAGCTCATGAGCTCATGGAGTTGTCAAATTTTCAGGCTGGCACAAACTTGCAAATCCCATGTTGAGCACTTCTTTCTGCATTGCGCTGTGCCCTGCAAATGATATTATTATTAGTATCCTCTTTGTTATAACATGCATTATTGTAAACAGAAAGAAAAATTATTTTCAAAAAGCTTTGTCAGAGATCATGAGAGATCTACCCACATAGTTGTTTTTAATGGAAGGAGAAAGAAAAAAAGAAGTTCATTACTGAATCAAATAAATATTCTAACCTAACCATTAATTCTTACCAAAATATTCTACTTTCTAGACATCGGAGCTTCATGGCCGTAAGGTTAAAGCTAATATATGCAGATGCTTGAGCAATGAGACTTACAGGACGAAGTGTGAGTCCAATATAGCTGAAAATAACTCCCTTTGGCGATGCTGCTTTTAGTGGATAATGGTATCTGCAAGAGTGTCCGAGTTAACAATCTCCAGTTCTCATAAAGTATGGACACTGATCTTGTCCAGGTAACTGTGGAGAAAATTGTTCCTTATTTGAACATGGACCGATCTGATAAGCAAGGCGATGAAGAATGTAATGCTATTTATTTATTTTTGGGTACAAATTCAGCTGTAGTAGACGTAAATAGCTGGTAGATTTAGGTAAGGAGTACAAATGGTGATAGAATCCAGACATACCTTGATGGATACCAGCAGCTCTTTTTCCTACTCTGATATGATGGTGAGTTGCCTGGGCAGCCTTTCCCCAAGGCTCTGAAAATGTAACAATTTCAGCTCCTTTGAAATGGCTCTTTACAGGTTGTTCACATATCATTAGAAAGGTACCTTTGTTGGGAGCCATTGCGGTGCAGGGTTGTGGTGTGAGATACTCATGTCTTAACCATGGCCGCCTTTCAAAGTTGTTATGAGCACCTGCATTTGGGTGATAAATCGTAGGGAGATAAGTTGTTACGGTTTTGCATCAGGATCACAGATCTTCTTCCTACTTGGAAGTCGAATGAGAATCACACAGCTTGATCAAATTCTGATCACATCAAACCAACTGAGCTCATACATAGCTCCCTCCCTAAGAAGTACTCTGAACGTGTTAAGGCGATGGACATATACCTAGGCTTGAATGATAGATGTATGTAGGAAGTAGAGACATTAAAATTAGACCACAAACACATGAAAATAGCAAACATGAAACATAATAAGTTCAACTTATACCTTATCATTTAAGAGCAGCATGTCACACCCATAAGTTCACAACCTCTCTTCCATTTGTGACGACGGTTCCGCTACAACAGCCGGGCTTAAATTCGGAAACCCATAGCTGGAAAGCGTCCATTATTCTTGGAGTTATATAGCTGTATGTTGAGTGGAAAAGCAAGATGAGACTCTGAAAATCATGGATCTGGAGATCCCTTTTTATAGGTTAAAGATCGCGAAGAAGCTGAATACGAGAGTGATAGGAAATCAATGAGACGTAGTGGGTTCTAGCTTTAACTGTGAATGAATGAAAAGGTTAATGACGACCTCTTGAAGTGATCAACATCCGTTACAATCTTCGTCGTCTTAGAAATTAGGATTGTGTCGAGACTCGAGAGGATGACTTTCAGCGAAGGAAGTTCGCTGGATCAAATAGTGGGATAATATTGGAAAATAAAAATAATTTGGGTTAAGCCCATGATAGATACAAAAGAGAAGTATGGGCTAAGAAAGTGTATACTGAACTTATGCTGAATGGGCCGGAAACATTTACGGCCCATCGCTTAAATCATCTGTACCCAGTAGTACCAGAAACAATATTGAAGTAGGTGCTGACAGGTGTCACGAAATGCCCCTCCTTCTCTGATGACGTGGACGCAGGAGGAGAGAGACAATCCAACTTTATTGTTATAGATATTGAATTTATAATATAATTAATATTTTTTACCAAAAATTATATAACTAATGCATTTGGCTTTGTTTGCGAATAAAATTATGAACAGTCCCTCTAGCCATGAACTTACAAATCATTTTTTAAAATATTTTATCGACTGATCTAGTCGATTTCGAAATGAAAACATAAAATCCAAATTTGAAATGATTTCCAACTGTTGTTGCGGATAGCCAATACAAATCACTCATATGAAAATCCATAGGTGAGAAATAAATGATTATAATAGAGCAGTAGTACCAGTCTCCTATTCATAATTTATTAATAAGTTACCTGTCACAATGAAGACCGTTGCGGAATGGCAGAGTTATTTAACGGGATCCTATAAGTAGTGTATAATATACTAGTGTCATGATCAATTACAATTCATTTTAAGGCTGTAACATTTATTATGACAGAGATTCACATACAGTTACTCCTGGGACGGATCTGGATATCCGGAAAATTTAGGGTATCCGGATCCGTGGATTTAATATCCGGATCCGGATTCGTGGTTTCCGGATATCCGGGTTTCGGATATCCGTCTCGATATTCTATTATCCGCGGATATCCGGATCCGGACCCGGATCCGTCAAAATAATTAAAAATAATTTTTTTAACAAAAAATACTAATTTTTTAATATAATACATAAATTAAATATTTATAAATATATTTATATACGTTTATAATATTGTAAAAACTAAAATATAATATTATAAGATTAGTTCATGTATAAATATTAATATATCAAATATAAATATTAATAAAATTTAAAAATTTAATGTATTTTAAAAATACGGATCCGGATCCGGATATCCGGACCTAAAAATTAAGATATCCGGATCCGGATTCGGTTTGCACGGATCCAAGATTTTACTATCCGGATTCGGATCCGGGCACTCCGGATATCCTATTTTCGGAGCGGATCCGGAGCGGATCTCGGATCGAATCCGGATCTCGGATAATAAGTCCAATGCCTACATACAGTTTCATTTTAATGGTTGACAAGATTGTTATAGTGGTTGACAAGTAAAGAAGAAAAATTAAAAGTTTCCCGTTAAATCACGTCTCTAATTAACTTAATAAACTTTCTCTTATTTAGATCACCAAGTTTTCTTTGTTCAATCTCGATCTTACTATCTCTGTATCATGCAATGTCGTCTCCAAGCTACCACACAAGCATCTTATGCAAATATTACCTGATCATAAGCTTGGTCGCAACCTTCTTCATGCTTTTCTTCTTCAACTTAACCTACATCAGTTCACAATATGTCGATAGTAACATATTCACTATGAAATGTGAAGAGGCCGGGCCTAAGGAGACAACGGCGAACTTGAGCCACTTGATGTTTGTGTTGGTGGGGAGCTCACGTGCGTGGAAGCATCGAAGAACTTACATAGAATCATGGTGGAGACCAAACGCGACACGAGGCAATATCTTCTTGGATGTGGAGCCATCGGAAGAGTTCAGGCCTTGGTCTCCGACCTTCCCGCCGTTTAAAGTCAACGAAGACCTCAGGAAACTCAGAATTTACCCAAAGCTAGCAAACCGAGTTCACATTCGTATCTATAGATCTATTCTCGAGACTTACAGGCTCAAACAAGACGATGATGTGAGATGGTATGTCAGTTAATCTATCTATATCAGTTAATTATTGTCTTATTAAATCGTATTATATACATATACTAGGTGATTTTCCCGTGTGGCTGTGTTTATGCACGGATATAAATATTCTAAAGTAAATATACTATAATAATTGATTGCTATTTACTTTTAATTTTAAATTAATTTATAATTTGTATGCATCATTTATATTAATAATATTATATTACTTTAATTATACATATGATTTTATTTATGTTATATCTAATCGGTTTTGTTTTTTTAACGGTCGATTTAGTTATTATTTCGGTAAATTTGATTTCATCTCTGAATTCAACTGTAATATTTTTTATTCTAACTATATTAAAATTTTGATTAATTTTTTCTTTGCATTTAGGTGGTTGTTGTCTTAGAAATTTAAATATATTTTATGAATATTATGTATAACTTAAGATATATTATGCTTAGAATGAAAAAAAATAAATAAATTAAAGTGTCTGATTACAAATGACATAAATTAATATAACAATAATATTCTGAAGTCTCATTCATATATATAAATTTTACAAAATAACTAAATTGTAACAGTTGGTTAATATTTTTTTTTCATTTTAATATGTTTTGAGTTGTCTTATGATTTATATTTATATAATAAATTACTATTCTTATAAAATTATATGTTCTTATCATAGTTAAATCTATGATTTTAGATATATGTTGGATTAGTCGAGTCACTCATGTTGTCACTCATGTTGTGAGTATAATTATTTTTATTATAATTAAGTCAACTCATATCAATCTTCTTTATCGTTGAAATGTCCATGTATTTTCATAATATTTATCAAATTATATGTTGATGTTTTTTAAAAAAATTAGAAAAATAAGGCGATGATCAATAGGAAGTTACATGTATAAGTAGCTGATACATTTTTGGAAGCTCATAACACATATCAATATTTACAATAATTAAAATATTTTATAAATTCTAAATTAATAACTTTATGCCTTTGATTTATTGAATGGAAACTGTAATTTATTTTAAATAATCTTAAAAATGAAAACATATTTGCTACGGTATTTTGATTATGGTTCTATTAAGTTCTATAAACATAAAAACATAACATTTAAAAGCAAATTTAATATTAAGAAAATAAATAACTTTAATAACGATAAAATATAATATATCTACCTCATTAAACTATTTTGTAACTATTTAATCAAATGATGATTATTTTAAAATTTATTTTTAGTTTTTTTAATAACTCCTAAAAATAAGCAGTAAACAAAATTATGATTGTATTTGAAAATAATATTATTTGAGTAAAATATAATTTATTGATGTTTTTTTGTTGTAATTGAAAGATATAATAGTCAACTAAATATATGAAAAATAAATAAAACATTTCAATAATACTAATTATAAACTATTTGAGTCAATTAAACATATATAAGTTTATGTTACTTAATTATTTTATGTAATCATCAAAGAAAATGGATAGATATATAAAAATATTTCCGTTACTTTAATTTTTTGTATTGTTTAAAATTATGTTTTCTAATATCAAGATTATATGTGTAAATTGTTTTTTAATAAAATCACAGTATATAAAAATTTATATTTTTCATCTAAAAAATAGATATAAAGTTTTTCATCTAAAAAATAGATATAAAGAAAGTATAACATTATTCTAAGAAAATATCTTTGAAATGTAATATTACTATTTTGTGAACTTTCCTTTTTTTATGAAATCATATTATATATACATATATTTTTCGTTTTTAAATTCACCTTTTTAAGTTTATTAAACATTTTTTTTATTATATGTACTAGCTTAAGACTCGCGCAATTGCGCTGAACGAATGTTATATATAAAACTAATTTTTATCTGTTATTATTTATTTGTATTGATTTACGTATTATGTATATAATTAAATTAGAGTAAAAACATAAATCAAAACAATACATCGTGTTTATTTACGATATTGTTTTGGTAAATAAATAAAAACAATCATTTTATTTATTTTATATGGTATATAACTAAATTTCAATGAAATGTACATAGATATATAGTGTATTTTAATATAAATATTTATTATTGAGAATTCATACTCATATGATAAACACAAAATTTCCAATGTGCGATTTTTAATGCAAATTTCAAAATTAAACTATTAAAGTTTCAATATTTTTTCAATACAAATTTAGAAATTATCATATTTAAGTATTTTTCTATGTTATATAGTTTAATTTTAAAATATATTAATATATAATATGAATGTCTAGTAAATAAGACTTCATATTCATACGATTTATGATCATTTGTATCGATCTTGTTATTACCAAAAAAGTTAAACCATTGATCACAAAATTTTAGTGTGAGACATTTAACGTTTTTAATAATTTATATTTGTTTTAAAAATTCAAATAACATAGAAGAAAAATTTTAATTTTTTATTATATGGTTAATATGGATGTTTAATATCTTTTAATAATATAAAATTAAACAAAAAAGAGCTACGATACAAAAATTATTATCAAATATTTATTATTCATAATCATTAATTGTCATATATACGTTAATCATATTAGGCAATTCCATAGTTTTTATTTAAGGAAAGTGCGAGAATATTCTTTTGTACACTATTTATCAATTTAATAGTTAGTTTAATAAAAAGTATAAGATAAGTTAAGATAGACCAACTTATTTCTCTATGAATTCTGAATTTCATTCTCATAGTGACACGTGACTGCAAAACAATGTTGTAATGTTTCTCAATTAATATATAAGAGATATGTTTTTTGGAAAATTTTAAAAAGGAAACTAAATAAAAAATAAATAATAGTATTTTGCATGTAATATTTTTTAATTCATTAATGTTATCAGTGTAATCAACCATTGTGATAGTTAACGTGAGAGCGACATATATGAAACTAACTTTTCAAATAATATTATAGATTTTTTTTATTGTTTAAAATTATGTTTCAAAAAAAATAATATTTCTTTTTCTAATATCAATATTATATGTGTAAATTTTTTTTAATAAAATCATATTATATACAAATTTATATTTTTCATCTTAGAAAATATAGATATAAAGAAATTATTTTATTACTTCAAAAGTATATTTTATGTTATTTGAAAATATTTTTTAAATGTAATATTACTATTTTGTGAAATTTTCATTTTTATGAAATCATATTATATATACATATATTTTTCGTTTTCAATTCATTTTTTTACTTTATAAAAGTTTCCTTTTTTATTATATTTATATGTTTTTGGAAAATTTTAAAAAGGAAACTAAATAAAAAATTAAATAATAGTATTTTAAATGTAATATTTTTAATTCATTAAGAGTATCCGTGTAATCAAATATCGTGAGTGTTAACGTGAGAGCGACACATAGAAAACTGACTTCTCAAATAATATTATAGAGATTAGTAAATAATATTGTTTTATAAAAATAAATCATTTTAACTGAATTTAAATTAAATGTTACAAATTCAAATAAATTATTATATGAAAAACTAATATTCTAACTCTTTTTTTTTTTGGTTTTACATCTCAATCTTATCAAGTTTCTACCTCTTCTTATTTATCTAATTTTTGTAAAATGATTTTTAAAAACAAAAGATTTTCTTTCGTTACAAACACTCCTGGTCTAACATCAATTTTCTTTAATATAACAAAAAAAGAGAGTAAAATCCAATCTTTTTAATAGAATTAAAATTCAACCTTGTGCAAAAATAAACAGGTATGTAATGGGTGATGATGATAGTCTTTTCTTCGTAGACAACATAGTGGATGTGTTGTCAAAATACGACCACACGGAAAAACGTTACATCGGAATGTTTTCGGAGTCGACAAAATCAAATTTTCGTTTAGCATTTGAAATGGCATACGGAGGAGGAGGATATGCTCTAAGTTATCCTATGGTCGAGGCTTTGGTGGCAAAACTAGATGAATGTATTGAAAAGTATCATTTCATTTGGGCAGGAGATACGTTACAGAGTTATTGCTTGGCTGATCTTGGTGCTGATCTTATCCCAGAGAAAGGATTTCATCAGGTATGTCTCAAAATTTCAAAATGTATCACAAGATAAGCTTTCTTATTTGCCTAAAAGAATAAGTTCTTTATGGAACTGACCAAGAAGATTAGTATGGTTTGCACAAGAAAATGTATCTCATAATAATTAATTATGTGATTATAATATGCAACAGATGGATCTACGAGGTGACTTGTCGGGTTTGCTCTCGTCACACCCAACGGCTCCTCTTCTCAGCCTCCACCACTTCGGGGCCTTAGCACCACTTTTCCCTGGCATGGACCGTCACGGCTCAGTCCTTCAAATTATGAAAGCGGCTAACGTGGACCAATCACGGATGCTACAACAGTCGGTATGTTACGTTAGAGCCAGAAACTGGACCTTCTCGGTCTCGTGGGGATACTCTGCTCATGTCTATGAGAATATATTCCCACGAAGCTACTTGAAGCTTCCCATCGAGACATTCCGTCCCTGGCTCCGAGGATGGTTTCCGTTTTACATGTTTAACACGAGACGGGGTGTCTAGAAATCCATGTGAAGCTCCTCATTGGTTCTTCTTTGATTCGCTTGAACAAGTGGAGAGAGGAGTTGTTACTTCCTACACAAGGAAGTTTATTAGAAACATGACTTCTTGTTCTTTCTCTGGTGATATTTCTGCGGATCCTCTTGCTTCGATCCGAGTCTCCTCTCCCATAACTCCCAAAGAGGTTAGTTCATCCCATGAGTCCTTTAGTTTTACTAGTGGGCAATTTATGGAAATAACATTTACAAGTAAGAGTTATATATCTATACTAACTAGGGTTTTGTATCGATCTAGGAACTAAAAAATTGTAACAAACTAACAATGGATGCATTCTTTAGACAAAAAAAAAAAAATCTGATGACGGGTATTTATTGTATTGTGAAATACCATGATTTTCTTAAACTAGAAACGCTGTTTTAATTCCATCCCGATTGATATTGTTTTATTGTTGGTGCTTAGGGAAGAAAAGTGGAATGTTGTGACGTGGAATATGAGGGTGCCGATGTTGCAAACATAAGACTTCGAGATTGTAGGAGTGACGAAATCATCAGCTAAGATAAATGGAGAAGAGAAAAGAATAGTTATATTGTAATTTCAATTTTGTTATTAATTAAGTTATACGTTGCTTAAAACTCAAGCCTACAATTACTCTGATATCTTAACAAGAGAAGTTTACTGATGTACATATTTTTTAGTCATATATGTGGCAGAATCTCTGTTCTAAAAATCGGCCGCCTAGTCGCCTGAGTGCTACGCGTCACTTTTCAGCTCTGATTTATGTCAAATCGGTTAAAAAAATCGGATATTCGATTTTCTCCGCCTAGACCGCCTAAATGACCACCGCCTAATCTATTTTTCTATTATTTTTTTACTTTATTTTTAATAATATTTTTATTTATTTATCTAATCTAAAATTTTATAAATATCATTTATATTCATAATTTTGATGAAAATTACACTATATTAAGTTTATATATTCTATTTGTGTATTTTACGCAATCTTAAACATGAAAATGTATTAATATTATACACAATTAAAGGTTATTATGTTTTATAACATAGTAAACAATCTAAAAATTTCGCCCCGCATAATTTTCGATTAATCCCCGATTTTTTCTTTAGGCGCTAGGTCGACCCTGACCGTCCGACTAGCGCCTAGGGCGTTCCCGAACAAGGGTAGAATACAGTTGCCGTATCCACCTAGGTTTGTTACTTTGTCCACGATTTTTTTGTTTTTGGAAATTTCTGATTAATCTCTGATTTTTTTTTTAAGCGCTAGGTCTAACCTGACCGCCCGACTAGCACCTAGTGCGTTTCCGAACAGGGGTAGAATACAGTTGCCGTACCCACCTAGGTTATTTTTTTTTTGGAACTTTTACCCATACAGTTCAGGGATGTACATATTAGTGTGAGTTTATTATACATATTATTGTCAGGACTTAGTGATCATACATGTAATAGATTTTTATTACATACTATATTATTTTTCAAGTTTCTGATTTCAATGTCACTCTTCTTTTTTTTTTGCTAAAATTTGGCAATTGTCACTTACAAAATCTGAATTATGGATTAATATGCGTCCAGATGTCTAACTAAGTGTAGAATTGATTACTTGCTTCAACGTGAATTTTATATCATAGATTCATGGCATATGTGGTTTTTTTGCCTATGTCATGGTTAAGCATTTAAAAATAGAAAAGTGAAACTGTTAATTAATATGTGATTTTCTGTATATGAAAATCTGAAATCTGATGATACATTTTATATAGGAGATATTATAATAAATAAAATTATATATATCATGCATGCATTAACTATTCTGTCCAGATATATTTTACGTTTGGAATGTACCCACGGACTATAATTGATGTATGAGTTAGAGTCTGACCGGTTCAAACATAGCGGTTGCGGTTGCGGTTGCGGGAGTTTGCGGATGCGGGTGGTTGCGGGTTTTAGCGGTTTTAAAAGATTTGTACGACTGGATCTTCGGTTAGAAATTGATGCATTTACGTGATACTTATAACTGATTAACTATCAAATGCAGCAGCAGTAATAAATTAACAATATTTACATTTTATATAATTATAAAAAACCAAAAATCATAATATTATAATAAATATAAAAATTATATTTAGAAAGTTATATTTTTAAATTTTTTTTAAAATTACAGAAGATATTTTTGTTTTAAAATTTCTTAATATTAATTAAAATATAATATATATATTTTTATATTTTTATAATTCCAATTAAAAAATTATTTTATTTTTATTTTTGTATTTATATTATTAAAAAAAGAATTTTTTTTAATCCTCCCGCAACAGCGGAACCAACTTTTGAATTATGAAGTTTAGAGCATTTTAAAGCGGTTTAGAACAGTTTAAGTGATTGTTTCGAAACGCTAACCAGTCATACCCTAAAATATTATGGTCTAGTGGTAATATTCCGATAATATTGCAGATGTTTGAAGGACAAAAATCAGAATTTTTGATGAAATGTTATTATTGAGATATATTTCCATATTTTTGATTAAAAAAAGATATATTTCCATATATCTCGATCTATTGAAATAAGAAAAATAAGCTAATAAATAAACATGATCCAAATATATGGAAATAAATCTTAAATACTTGGACTAGTGTTTATTGGGTTAATTAAGAAAAGTATGATATCATTTCTATGGTTTTCAAACTAAATACTCCAAAACCTCCCTTGTTAACCTTCAAACATCATTCATCATCTTTCTCCATGCTACTATCTCTGTATAATCTAATGTCGTCGCCTCCAAGTTACCACACAAAAGTCTTTTGCAAATATCGCGTGATCATAGGCGTGGCCGTGATCTTCTTCGTGCTCTTCTTCTTCAACCAAACATACCTCAAATCACAATATTTCGACAGTAACATTTTCACCATACAATATCAAGAGAGGCTCTTGCAGCCTAAAGAGGCGGCAACAAACTTGAGCCATTTGATGTTCGTTCTGGTCGGGAGCTCACGTACGTGGAGGGATCGAAAAGTTTACTTAGGATCATGGTGGAGACCAAACGTGACGCGTGGTAATATCTTCTTTGACGTGGAACCGTCGGAAGAGTTCCAGCCTTGGTCTCCGGCCTTACCGCCGTTAAAAGTCAACGAAGACCTCAAGAAACTGAAGATTTACCGGAAGCTTACAAACCGAAACCACACTCGGATCTATAGGTCCATTCTTGAGAATTACAGGCTCAAACAAGACGAGGATGTGAGATGGTATATGATATTTACTAAGTTTATTAATCATCTTATCAAATCGATATAATATATATATATATATATATGTATATGTTTCTGTACTTACAATAATTGATTTATAATTTTATAGAATCAAATATTTATATTTACATAAATTATTACGTTTTATAAAATATTAAATAGAACTTATAAAATGAAAGTTGTTTTATGATTTACACAATTATTGAATGTTTACTAAAATAATATAAAAAATTCCAGCAAGTAGTCAAGAAATTTTAAATTTTATTTAACTTTTACATTTCAATTTTATCAATTTTCTCTTCTCGTTATACCTAATTTTTTTTTGTAAAAAAGCTTGGTGCATGATTTTATTGGATGACATTTTGAAATTTTTTTTTGTCTCTAATATTTTGTTTGAAGGAATGCAAATACAGGTTTGTATATAATATTACCTTAATTTGAGATCTAACATAAATCTTGTCCAATATAAATAGGTACGTGACGGGTGATGATGACAGTGTTTTCTTCGTAGACAACATGGTGGATGTGTTATCAAAATACGATCACACGGAAAAACATTACATCGGAATGTTTTCGGAGACCATAAAATCAAATTTTCACTTCTCATTTGACATGGCATTCGGAGGAGGAGGTTATGCTCTAAGTTATCCTCTAGTGGAGGCTTTAGTGGAAGAATTGGATAATTGTATTGAGAGGTACCATTACATTTGGGCAGTGGATCATTTACAGAGTTTGTGTTTGGCTGATTTGGGCGTTGATCTTAGCCTTGAAAAAGGATTTCACCAGGTATGTCTTTCAACTACATATATATTTTTAAAATCAATATTATATATAATAGTTCATTCTACAAAATATAAGGTGAGTTATTTATTTATTGTATTCATTCTGAAAATTACCTACCCGGCCATAACGAAATTACTAACCACGATTGGATGGTTACTCAAATTAAAGATCAGTGTAGCTTAGGATTAGGGATTAGAAGGGGAGTAACTTTGTACCATGCAGGTATCTTGATAAATATTGAATCTTAATGTATCACACAAAAAGTCTCCATACGTATGGGTCCAATAAATTTGGAATGATATAAAGAAGATTAGCATGCACCAGAAATCGTATCACCATATGTTATTTTAATCATTCATAGTATTAAGTCTTATGGGTCCAACATGAGTTTTATACGAATAATTCCAGGGTTTAGAAGAAAATAGTTTGTCCAAAAAACAATTATATAAATGAACTGGTTTACAAGTAAAACTCTCCCAGACACACTTGCCGAGAAAATCCCCGTCTGCTTGTTCGAGGAAGTTACCTCTGGGTAAACCAGTTTATTCTCCTTTTGAGTAAAAAGCATGCTAGCTTTTCAAATATTTTCAAACTTCGTACTACTTTAAGCAATATCTGCTGGTTAATAGCAGGCAGTTGGTAAACTACCACCGGGTTCTTCCCCGACCTGAGGTCGGAGGGACCACCGTGCTCCGGCCTACCCGCCGCCGATGACCTCCTTTCTGGTCCGATGAAGCCAACTACTTTCCGACGATAGTGATACAAGGGTTCCTGTTCTACTACTCTTTCTGAGACGTGTTACAAAATGCATCAAAGAATCTCTACTGCAGAAAAAGGGAAAGGTCTGGTGACCGAACCACACCAAGCTCCAAGAACGGGTAGAGTTAAAGCTCAGGCACCAGAACATCCAGATCTACTTCGCAAGCATTCCTTGAAAGTGATTGGTAGAGTTACCAACCCCTCGATACAACGAGTTATGTCACTCATCCCCTTCTTCACAGAGGTGTGGAAAGGGGACACTAGGCCGGCTGGCTCTGACCTTGGGAACGGGATGTTCCAGTTCCAGTTTGACAACGAAGCTGACCTGATTGCAGTTCTGGAGAAACGCCCATACCACTACGCCCGCTGGATGGTCATAGTCAAGAGATGGGAGCCTACTTACTCGAGCGATTTTCCCTCACTAATCCCATTTTGGATTAGAGTTCAAGGCATACCAGTTCACCTGTGGGCTGAGGAAACTATAAAAAGTATTGGAGACGACTTGAGAATCTATGAGAAGGCAGAGATTACCTCATCCTCGGTACGTATGCGCGTGCAGGTTAACGGCCGACTACCTCTAATGATGAAATATATCATAGACTATTCTAACGGTGAAGAAGTCACTGCATCTCTGAAATATAAGAGATTGGAGAAGCACTGCTCTAAATGCTTCCGACTGGATCACGACATCAAGGACTGCTTGGAAGCAAAAGCACAATTCAGAGCTTTGAAGGAGAAACAAGAGGACTCATCTAAAAGCATAAGAGAAGGAGTTGGACTAACTAAAACGGGAAACTCTTCATTCCGTTTTGAGGCTCAACCCTCTTTGGAAGTTGAGACAAGAAAGTATCACGACAGATACTATCAAAACAAGCAGAAGGAGCACTCCACTAACTCTTATCGCAGTCGCCAACAAAACTTCTTCAGAAGTCGAGATGATAGAAGTCGAGACAGGGAGCTATACCCCACTAGTTCCGCCTATCGACCAAGTCATACCAGAGACAGAGAGAGGCCCCCTAGACCCCCTCTTGAACGAGGACATAATCACCACTCTTCAAATTTCCAGTGGAGGCCACGCATAGAAGCAAATGCGGAGACATCAAGAGAACCCGTACAGGTATCACCCCCTCACCGGTTGGAGGAGGCTAGCTCATCTCCGATACTCCCAAGTCCTCCAGTAAGGGGGGTTCCCCTTCAGAGTAACCAGGCTTTCGATCCGCATGTAGCAATGGAGGAGGCCATAGGAGAAGTTAGAGCAGCCATGAACCAATATACAATGTGTGCTGACCCATCGGAGAGTGCTGCTCGCAAGGAACGACTACGCCAAGCTGAAGAACGTGGAGAAATAGAGGAAACAGCCTCCTTAATGGTACAAACATCACTCCAAACAAGGCCCCCTCCCCCGTGTGAGGAACCTTCCCCTACTAGTGGAGAACGCCTCTCAGCGCTACAGAGACTTGGCCCCCTCATACCAAACTCAGAGACGACAAGAACGTCCAATGCTGAGTCACCTGTGAAGAGGAAACCAGGGCGCCCACCGGGGAGAAGAGTGGTTAGTGCAAGCCCCAAGAAGATACTTGGAACTAATACCACCAAAAGACGAACAACAAACGCAAAGCCACCCACGAGCCGACGTAGACTCGCCGCGGAGACATCCCAGCAAAACAGAGCCACTAAGCTATCGGCTGTGAGAGCAGGAGCTTCAAAAACATCGTCCGGGAAATCGGGGGGAAGTACCAACTCGGACAATCAGCCTATCAGGAACATGATCCCTGCGATGGCGCGGAGAAAGCCGGGTTTTCGTACCCCGGTAGATCCGCTTCCTTAGCGATTGCAAGCTGGAACTGTCAAGGGTTGGGGAACCCCAAGACAGTTCGTCGTCTCCTAGAGATTAAACGTAACGTTGATCCAGATATCCTATTCCTAGTGGAGACAAAAAAAACCCCACTGCTTTTGTGCTGAAGAAACTAGAGCAACTTGGATATGAATCGCACCATATTTTCCCTCATAAAGGGCATGGAGCTGGAGGCTTAGCTCTGTTTTGGAACTCTAAAATCAAGATTGATGTAATGTATTCAAATGCAAATTTGATAGACACCTTCATTGAATACCAAGGGAAATCCTTCTTCGCTTCTTTTATTCATGGAGATTGTGATAGAAAACAGAGGAGAATGCAATGGGAACATCTCCTAAACTTAGCTGCGTCTCGTGAGGCCCCATGGGTTGCTGCAGGAGATTTTAATGACTTACTCAATGAGGACGAGAAACTGGGTGGACCAGCGAGGCCGGAGGGATCTTTCACAGACCTAAGATCCTTCTTTCCGGAAGGAGACCTGTTTGATTTGCGCCACTCTGGTGATCCTCTATCCTGGAGAGGCAAGCGCGGGGACCATCTGGTTCGCTGCCGGCTGGATAGAGCAGTGGCAAATAGCTTGTGGGCGGAAATTTACTCGACTGGCCGCTGCCAATACCTCGACTATGAAGGGTCAGATCACAAACCAGTACTCTCCTTCTTTGAACCTGAGGCTAAACGGCAAAAAGGACTCTTCCGATATGATCGAAGATTAAATGATAATGAAGAGGTGAAAGAGATAATCAAGGAAGCATGGCAGAGCTCTGGACAGGCGATGGTAAAAGATAGAATCGCGATTACTCGGACAGCCATTGCTGAATGGAATAAAACCCAGCATCGTAACAGCAGACTCATCATAGAGGAGAAAAAGGCAGAACTTGAAGAAGCTCTTACCTCACCGGTCAATAATACTTCACTAATCCAGGAGATAAACACAAAGTTGGAGGAGGCTTACAGTGCGGAAGAAGCTTATTGGAGACAGAGGAGCCGTTTGCTATGGCAACGGCTTGGAGATCGCAATACGGGGTTTTTCCATGCTACTACAAAAGGGCGTAAAAGAGCGAACAACTTCTCAGTTATAGAAAATGTTGAGGGGACAATGTGCTATAAAGAGGAGGAAATATCCAAGGTGATAGTGAATTACTTCCATGATATGTTCACCTCCATGGGCGCAGCGAACAATAAGGAGGAGACTGTCCGCAAAGCCCTCAAACCTATGGTCTCGGAGGAGGAAAATGAGAAACTGATAGCAACACCGTCAGAGCAGGAGATCCGCGATGCTCTCTTCTCCATCCATGCCGATAAGGCACCGGGGCCGGATGGCTTCTCAGCTGCCTTCTACCAAACCCACTGGCAGGACATTGGCCCTGATATAGTAGCGGAGGTTCAGCATTTTTTCGAGAGGGATATGCTACCGGATAACATTAATGATACCCATATCAGGCTCATCCCCAAAATAAAGAACCCGCAGAGAGTTGCTGATTACCGACCCATCACGCTGTGCAATGTCTACTACAAAATATACTCAAAAATTCTCACGAGAAGAATACAGCCGATCTTATTGTCCCTTATATCCGAGAACCAATCAGCCTTTGTGCCGGGAAGAGCAATATCAGATAACGTGCTGATAACCCACGAGGTTCTCCACTATTTGAAGATGACAAAGGCTGAACAGAGATGTTCAATGGCGGTCAAAACAGATATGAGCAAAGCCTATGACAGGCTTGAATGGGACTTCATCTCTCCTGTGCTGCAACAGCTAGGTTTTCACCCTCGTTGGATTGAAATGACCATGCAATGCATCTCGACTGTTACATACTCCTTCCTCATCAACGGCTCGCCTAGAGGAATGGTAGTACCGAACAGAGGTATCCGTCAAGGAGATCCTCTCTCACCGTACATTTTTATAATGTGCAGTGAAGTCCTCTCGGGACTTTGTAACAGAGCACAAGAAGAGGGTAGTTTGAAAGGCATTAAGGTTGCGAGGGGGTGTCCCCGGGTAAATCACCTATTGTTTGCGGACGACACAATGTTTTTTGTCCGAGCATCGCCTCAGGCAGAATTACAGCTCAAGGACATCCTAAACAGATATAAAGAGGCGTCAGGGCAGGCTATTAATGTGGACAAATCAGCCATCACTTTTTCAAAAAAGACCCCAACCGAGCTGAAAGTCACAGTGAAGGCAATACTGAATATAGAAAAGGAGGGAAGAGTCGGGAAGTATTTAGGACTCCCGGAGCATTTTGGTAGACGGAAACGCGACCTGTTTACCTCTATTGTTGACAAGATCAAGCAAAAAGCGAGCTCTTGGACAACACGTTTTCTGTCTACAGCTGGGAAGGTGGTTCTGATACAAAGCGTTCTATCAGCGTCACCATCGCACGCAATGACCTGCTTCCTACTCCCGGTCTCGCTCTGCAAACGTATCCAATCTGCGCTTACGCGTTTCTGGTGGGATGACTCTATGAGCAAGAAGAAAATGGCATGGATAGCATGGACATAATTAACAAAACCTAAGGCGTTTGGGGGCTTAGGCTTCCGGGATTTTCAAAAGTACAATGAGGCAGCCCTTGCTAAGCTAAGCTGGAGGATGTTTGAGAACTCGAATTCCCTGCTATGCCGCACACTGAAAGGAAAGTACTACCCAGAGGGAAACATCCTTAGCTGTGACTATAGCGCCGCGATATCACATGGTTGGAGAAGTGTTTTGGCAGGCCGAGACCTCTTAGTCCAAAACTTGGGATGGATAGTGGGCAATGGAAAGGATATTAACATATGGTATCAACCCTGGCTGGATCATACGAAGCAAAAAAGACCTTATGGGCCAGCACCAGAGGCTTTAGTGGACCTTACAGTTGCAGATTTGCGCGTAAGCATGGATGGTGAATGGGACATCGAGAAGATTAGACTAATTCTCCCACAGTATGAACAGGAGATCCTATCTATAAAACCAAGCATATCAAATTCACCAGATAAGCTAGTATGGCTGGGCACGAAGTCAAGCACCTATTCTACTAAATCCGGTTACTACTTCGCATCAGCTCAGGAGGAAAATGCGGAGGCAGTAGGTGTGGGCGGCCACAACAGATGGTATCAAAATGTGTGGAACCTCAAAGTAGCACCAAAGGTCAAGACCTTTGCGTGGAAAACACTCAAGAGAGCACTACCGGTGGGAGAGAGGCTGGTCGAACGACATATTGATGTGGATCCTCAATGCAAAAGATGTGGAACATCTGAATCTATTATTCATCTGCTCTTTCAATGCCCCTTTGCACAGCAGGTATGGCATGATGCCCCCTTAGTTTTAGGAATTGATGTTAGAGGAATAGTAGATTTAGAAAATGCTTGGAATGTACTCTGTCTGAGACCTTGCCTGCCACCAACGGGACTGGTTACAAGCCCTTTAGTTCCATGGATACTCTAGATACTATGGAAAGGACGCAATAGGTTCGTTTTTAATGGAAGCTCGGCGTCGCCGGCGGAAGCCCTATCTACAGCAATCAAAGTGGCCAAAGAATGGGACCAAATGCAAAAGATCGAGAAGGACTCTTCTCCACGAACCCCCCAAGCGCACGAGGATGTCCAGACAACTGATGTAGTGATCCGCTCATATGCGGCATGGCGGCAAGAAGATAGAAAAGCGGGATTGGCATGGACAATGCAGACGACATCGACCATCCTCCGAATGAAGCAATCTATTGGACATGTAGCTTCCCCACTAATGGTAGAAAGCCTTGCCTTACGTGGAGCGGTACTCTTCTGCAGGAACAAAGGTTTCGCATCCATCCGGTTTGAATCGGACTCCGCCCAACTGATCAATGCCATCAAGAAAAATGAGGCAATATCTGATCTGCATGGAGTCCTCTCTGACATAAGGAAGCTAAGCTCCTCAGTTTCTCCATCATGCTCCTTCAATTGGATCCCGAGAACTCAAAATGTTGTTTGTGACTCTTTAGCTAAAGAAGCATTATGTTTGGTTGAGACATTTATGCCAACCACCTAACTTTTATGGTTGGAATTTAATGAGAATGTGTTCAAAAAAAAAAAAAAAAAAAAAATAGTTTTCTTATACCATGCTGTTATCTTGATAAGTATTGAAGCATCGAAATGTATCACACAATAAAGTTTCCGAATGAATCCAATAAATTTTGAATGATTTAAAGAAATTGTATTACACATTAAGTATCTGGTTGACATGCAACAGCTGGATCTGCGCGGTGACTTATCGGCCACATGTTCATGGAACTTAACAATAAGTATTTTGTTTACATGCAACAGATGGATCTATACGGTGACATATCAGGCTTCCTCTCGTCCCAACCAACGGCTCCTCTTGTCAGCCTCCACCACTTCGAAACTGTCACACCACTTTTCCCTGGCATGGACCGTCCAGGTTCAGTCAATCATATCATGAAAGCAGCCAACGTGGACCAATCACGGATGCTACAACAGTCGATATGCCACGTCAGAGCAAGTAACTGGACCTTTTCGGTCTCGTGGGGATACTCTGTTCATATCTATGAGAAGATATTCCCACGGAGCTACTTGAAGCTTCCCATCGAGACATTCCGTCCTTGGTGGCACGGAGGACGGCCTCCTTTTTACATGTTTAACACGAGACCAGTTTCTCGAGATCCATGTGAAGCTCCTCACTGGTTCTTCTTTGTTTCGATTGAACAAGAGAAGGAAGGAGTTGTTACTTCTTACAAAAGGAAGTTTCCTAGAAACATGACTTCTTGCTCCTTCTCTGGTAATACTTCTGCGGATCCTCTTACTACAATCCGTGTCTTCTCTTCCAAAACTCCCAAACCGGTTCGTTTATTTTGCTGTTAATTAACATATTTTTTTTTTCACCATAAGCGGTTTTTAATATTATAAGGATGTTTTCAATGTTCTGTTTATAGGGGAGAAAAGTAGAATGTTGCGACGTGGAATATGAAGGTGCAAATGTTGCATACATGAGACTTCGAGATTGTAGGAGACACGAAATCATCGCCTAATGAAAAACGGAGGGCACAATCTTTTATCTGATCAAATTCTAAGTCAGTTTGCACATTTAGCAACTAAGTTTAAAAAAAAAATACAAATTTAAAGAGTAAAGAAGTAAACATTGTAATAATATTGTATTCTATATTGGAAGATAATTTTTTTTACAAAGGATTGATTATTCATCCACCTTTAAGAACTTGTCTACTTATTTTCAAAGACTTCTTTGTCGCATATCTAGTAAAACATGTAGTTTTCTATATGATCGTTTGTTTGAATTTTGCTAAAGAAGACAAAAGCAAATAAATGAAAAAGAGAAAGAAAAAAAACTTATCTTGCTTATTATGTCAAGAGCTAACGAATTTTGAAACCCTATCTACTTCTCATGTGCTACTAATTCATCAGAGGTGTGTAAAGCTCTGACAAGAGGTCTTATCAACCAAGATATTCGACAAAATGGACAAGATATTATGTTCATAATCTCGGAAAAGAACTGCGGGATAATTAAGTTATATTTAATCCTCTATGTGTTTCAAATAACCATCTATACATTGTATACTAGCCTTGTCTGATTTCTTGCATTATACAGTTCACTGACAAAAACATCAAAAACCCAAACTACATAAATTGTTTTTTATCAAGTTTTACAAAATCTGAATTACGGATTCCTTGTTTCATCGTGAATTTTATACTGTCGCATATGTGAGTTTTGCATATGTCATGGTTAAACGTTTAAAAAAAAATAGCCAAAGTGAATTTAAAAAAAAATTAATATGTGAATTATGAAGATGAAAATTTAAAATGTGATAATAGTGTTTTTATAGAAGATATTATAAATTATACCAGGCCTACATTATTCATATATATATATGTGTGTGTGTGTGTGTGTGTGTTTGGATTGTACCTAGAGACCATAATTTATGTGTAAATAAGTCATTTTCTTAACCAATCAATTTTGTTTGTTCAAGAGTTCTTATATATTTGTAGTAAGTTCCTCTAATATCTCTTTTACAGTTAATCAAGATTGTTTTAAATGATTGACAAATAAAGAAGACTAATTAATTGCTGTCAAAAAAGAGAAGACTAATTAACTACGTCTCTAATACATCGTTACATTGACTTGTGACGGAAACCTGCCAGTCAGAGCATATGGCCAAAAAAACTGTAAATTAAATCATCATTCTAAAGTTACCGGTCCAAATATATAATTAAATGATTGTGGTCTAGTAGTGATATTCCATAATATTGTAGATGTTTTAATGGCAAAAATGTCTGAAATTTTATGAAACATAGGATTAATTAGTTAGTATGGATTTGACCAGTACTGTTTATTGGGTTAAAAAGTATAAATATCATTTCTATGGTTTTCAAACTAAAGACTCCAAAGCCTCCCTTGTTAACCTTCAAATATTATTCATCATCTTTCTCCATCTGAACTCTCCATGTTACTATCTCTGTATAATGTAATGTCGTCGCCTCCAAGTTACCACACAAAAGTCTTACGCAAATATCGCGTGATCGTAGGCGTGGGCGTGGCAGTGGTCTTCTTCGTGCTCGTCCTCTTCAACCAAACTTATATCATCAATTCACAATCTTTCGACAGTAACATTTTCACCATAAAATATCAAGAGTTGCAGCCTAAAGAGACGGCCACAAACTTGAGCCATTTGATGTTCGTTCTGGTCGGGGGCTCACGTACGTGGAGGGATCGAAAAGTTTACGTAGAATCATGGTGGAGACCAAACGTGACACGCGGTAATATCTTCTTTGACGTGGAGCCGTCGAAAGAGTTCCAGCCTTGGTCTCGGGACTTGCCGCCGTTAAAAGTCAACGAAGACCTCAAGAAGCTGAAGATTTACCCGAAGCTTAGAAACCGAATCCACACTCGGATTTATAGGTCCATTCTCGAGAACTACAGGCTTAAACAAGACCAGGATGTGAGATGGTATGATATATACTAGTTCACTAATCATCTTATTAAATCGAGATATATGTTTCTATGTAATTTATTTGTAATTTATAGAATTGAATATATATGTAAATGAGTAATTATACTTTATATGATATTAATACTAACACTTATAAAAATGTTGTTTTCGATTTAAATAAATATTAATCTTGAGATTATTGTATTATAAATGTTACCGAATTAAGATTAAGTTTTCCAACAAGTATTCAGTAAATTTGAAACTTTTTTTAACATCTCACTTTATCATTTACCTCTTCTCAGTATACCTAAATATTTTTTAAATTTGTTGTTTGGATGACTTTTGACAAATTTCTTTAGACTCTTACATTCTTTTTGGTTTCGAAGGAGCAAAAATATATGTTAATGTATGATATTATATCTAAATTTGTGATCTAACCTAATCTTGTCCAATACAAATAGGTATGTGACGGGTGATGATGACAGTGTTTTCTTCGTAGACAACATGGTGGATGTGTTGTCAAAATATGATCACAAGGAAAAACATTACATAGGAATGTTCTCGGAGACGATAAAGTCAAATTTTTACTTCTCGTTTGACATGGCGTTCGGAGGAGGAGGATATGCTCTAAGTTATCCTCTAGTGGAGGCTTTAGTGGAAGAATTGGATAATTGTATTGAGAGATACTATTACATTTGGGGAGTGGATCATTTACAGAGTATGTGTTTGGCTGATTTGGGCGTTGATCTTAGCCTCGATAAAGGATTTCACCAGGTATGTCTTTCAACTATATATATTATCTTTTTCACGAATATTCCTTTTTAACGTCCATATATATTCTATATATATAATAGTTCATTCTACAAAATATTGGATGAATTATTTAACTAATTGTATTCATTCAGAAAATTACCAACCCATAACAAAATACTATTAGCACGATTAGATGGTTACTCAAATTAAAGCCACTGTAATTTGGGATTAGGGTTTAGAAGAAAAGTGCTTTTTTCTACCATGCAATTATCTTGATAAATATTGAAGTTTCGCAAATGTATGGATCCAATAAATTTGGATGATATAAAGAAGAGTACCATGCATTACAAAATTTTATCACATATTGTTTGGTTAACATGCCACAGCTGGATCTACGCGGTGACTTATCAGGCTTCCTCTCGTCCCATCCAACGGCTCCTCTTGTCAGCTTCCACCACTTCGGATCCCTCGAACCAATTTTCCCGAGCATGGACCATCCTGGCTCAGTACGTCACATCATGAAAGCGGCCAACGTTGACCAAACACGGATGGTACAACAGTCGATCTGCCACGTCAGAGCCACTAGCTGGACCTTCTCGGTCTCGTGGGGATACTCTGTTCATATCTATGAGAAGATATTCCCACGCAGCTACTTGAAGCGTCCTATAGAGACATTCCGTCCTTGGCTTGGAGGACGGCCTCCTTTATACATGTTTAACACGAGACCGGTGTCTAGAAATCCATGTGAAGCTCCTCATTGGTTCTTCTTCGATTCGATTGAACAAGGGAACGATGGAGTTGTTTCTTCCTATACAAGGAAGTTTCCTCGAAACATGACTTCTTGCTCCTTCTTTGGTAATACGTCGGCGGATCCTCTTGCTTCTATCCGTGTCTTCTCTCCCAAAACTCCCAAACCGGTTTGTTCATTTTGCTGTTTTTTTTTTTGAAACTGTTCATTTTGCTGTTAATTACAATAATTTTTCACTATAAGCGGTGTTTTGATATTATTAGGATGTTTTCGTTGTTCTGTTTATAGGGGAGAAAAGTGGAATGTTGCGACGTGGGATATGAAGGTGCAGATGTTGCAAACATAAGGCTTCGAGATTGTAGGAGACACGAAATCATCTCCTAATGAAAAACGGAAAGCACGAATAAATATTTGGTTATATTTGTAGTTTTCAATCTTTTATCTGATTACATTTAGTTCCTAAGCTTTTTTTATTATTATTGAAAAGGACACAAATTTAAAAGGTCAAAAAGTAATACTATGTATGTGTCAACATTGTAATGATATATTCTCTCAAAAAAAAAACATTGTAATGATATTATATTCTGTATAGGAAGATACATTTTTACACAGAATTATTTATCCACCTTTTAAAAATGTGTCTACGTACTTTAAAATGTTTTTTTTGGCATATGTAGCTTTTCTATAGGATTATTTGTTTGAATTTTGCTTAAAAAAACAAATGCACATAAATGAAAGGGAAAAAACTTCTCTTGCTTAAAAAAGACCTAACGGAACTTTGATACGATCTCTACTTAATTCTCCTGTACAAACTCATCAGAGGTGTGTACAGCTCTGACAAGAGGTCATCAACCAAGATATTTGACAAAAAGGGGCAAGAGATTATCTTCATAATCTCGGAAGTGAACTGCGTGATAATTAAGTTATATTTAATCCTCTATGTGTTTCAAACAACCATCGACAGATTCTATACTAGCCTTGGTTGATTTCTTGCATCATACAGTTCATTGACAAACACATCAAAAACCCACCGATCTCAATCTGAGCCTTAGAGCATGATTATTAGGAGGTTTTTAGAGTGGAGTTCTTAGCGGAATATAAGAATCCGTCTCTTAATTTTTAAATAAAAAAAACTAAGAACCGCCTCTTAAAACTCTTATTTAAGAGCCGGTTCTTAGCTTTTTTAGTTAAAAGTTAAGAGCCGGTTCTTAGCTTTTTAGTTAAAAGTTAAGAGACGGGTTATTAATGTGGAGTTCTTAGCGGAATATAAAAACTTGTCTCTTAATTTTTAACTAAAAAAAACTAAGAACCGGTTCTTAAATAAAAGTTTTAAGAGACAAGTTCTTATATTTCGCTAAAAACTCCATCTTAAGAACCCTCCAATAATCATGCTCTAACAGAGTTAGGGGACACCAAATATGAGGAAAGCTTTGAGCGCTGGCTTGCAAGTGAGTCGAACTGATTAGTTTAATTCTTTAAGTTCTTCTTCTTTAATCCGATTATTAGAGCATCTTTATCGCTCAAAAGTGAGCGTCTCTTAGGGGGGCCCACGAATGTGGAAAAAACTGTGTGCTATGTGGGCAAAATAAGAGACGTGTGTGTTATGTGTTTTTTGCACTGTTCGCAGGCCCCATCGACAATTGGCAGCCCGCGATTGGTGCGCTTTTTAATTTTTAATTTTTTTAATCAGAAAAAAAAATTAAGAAACCCTTAATGGGGTTTACGGATAAAGATGCTCTTAGTACCTAAAAAAAGAACAAAACTTGGGTTCACCCCTGTGGTGAACTCTTAAATTCACCTCAACTCTCTACACCAATTAAAGTGCATGTAGGATTAGTTAAAAAAAATTAAAAAAAACAAGGAAAATATGTGAAAAAATATAAAAGAAGTTGTTGTCAAAGAAGAGAACGTGATCTCTATTGCCTCTTCCTCTTTCTTCTTCATCCTCACAGAGAAGATATGAAGTTTTATTTGTCAAGTTTAAGTCTCTTATGAGATAGATAAACAATAATCTGCATCAATTTCTCAACCCTAAATCCTAAACCCAAATCGTAAACTCTAAACTTTATTTAGATGTATTAGGTTTGGGTCTAGAGTTTACAATTGAGTTTGGGTTTAGAGTTTACAATTGAGTTTGGGTTTAGGGTTTACAGTTTGACTTTGGATTTAGGGTTTACAGTTTGGGTTTAGGGTATAAGATTTGGATTTAGGGTATAGAATTGTATTTGAAAACACATAATAAGAGACTCAAAGCTTGACAAATGAAGCTTCATATCTTTTATGTGGAGATGAAGAAGAAGAAGCCGACGTCTTTTATGTTTTCAACTGTTTTTTTTTCTAATTTTTTTTTTTACTTAATCTTACATGGTATTTTAATTGGTTTAGAAGGTTGAAGTGAATTAGAGAATTCACTACAGGGGGAACCCAAGTTTTGTCCCTAAAAAATCTCAAACTTGAAGTAGCATTTGATGTAATTTTTTTTTGGAATAATTTTACATTTTTTTCTTTATTTTTAAGGAAAAAAGTAAAGAGATAAAAAGAAAGAGGAGAAGGATATAGACGTTATATGTTATTGATTATTTTTCTTAATGTCTGAGCAACGGTAGAGTCAGTATTAATACAGATTACACATAGAATACTTATATTCCACATACCTGTTGATTATAAATTAATTGATACAGCTACGTAGTTCATGTCTGGATGAAATCACCTACCAGTTGATGTATAAATTGACTGTCTGCTCTAACTAATTTTTTGGTTAATTCACAGATCATAATAAAGTTAAAGCTATAACTTATACGGCTATACATCGTTTAATTGACTAGTGACCGAACACTGATAGTAATCTACACGACAATGCAAACCAAACCAGTTAAGAAAAGTCAAGTAACATCCACTTTACTGATCAAAGTTATAAATATTAAAAGCATTAGCTAAGTCGTACATCTTCTTTATACATAAAAAAGGGTTTGAATCCCTCCTAGAGGGTGTCACTAATTCATGGGCTTCGCAATTAAAAGCCAACGTTTGGTTTTCATATTCCCAATAATAATTAACATGACCCAATAAAACTTAGTACTTCGGGCTCACGAATAATATGTTTTTGACGATCTGAGTTCCGTCTTCTTTCTCTTGGGGGTTTTTCACCTCCTATCAAACAATTGTACTATATATGTCATTGAGTTACTGGATCGAATTCATAAATCTTAACATCGTAGTCATGCAAAAGAACAAGATTTATGAATTCTTCAGAGATTTGCAGACCAGCTTGATACTTTTTTGATACTTAACACGATCAATGTACACTAGAGTGGACTTCTGCAAGAGATTGTGTGGCGTCTCAGTGATCAGAAGGTATCTATCACATCACTATACTTTCTCATTTCTTTCCGAGGCTGTGCCTCTGATTAGCTCTATGTTTTTAGTATTTATAGTGGAGAAAGCATGTAGAACACACTAAGAGATTGCTGCAACGGTATTAAGATTGGTAAAATCTTAATACACATAAAGAATAATGCTGGTGTCAGGTCGGTTTCTCTTCTCTGAGAATACGTTTTCTCACACATCTCAGCTCGATGATTGAATTATCTTTCCATGCATTTGATATATGAGAAGCTACCAAAAGATATCGCAAGCCTGACATGTCTTCCTCCTTGACCCTGTTATAGCTTCAGGTTCGTAGTAACCCACACAAAAGCTATAAACAAAGGTTAACAGCAATGACTAACATTTAAGAATGTTAACAAGAAATTCTGCAGTGAATGCTATATCTAATATCTTTGCTTATTACTTATTAGCAAGGGAGTTCCAGAATCGCATATTATCTTTCTTAACTTCATAGCAGTAAACACCATCCAAACAAAACCTTTGTCTACTTTTCCTCACTCAATTGATCACCATTGTTTTGTACTAACACAAGAATAAAACTGCAGGAACCTCAAGGGATTCACGGGCTCTGCAAGAAACATCCAATGGTAAAGATTATGACTTCAGAAATCGATGCCTCACTCAGTGAGGACTCGCTTGTGATTCCAGGTCTTGGAGAATTCGCAGACCATTACTTTGGTACAGACAACTCAAAAAAGTATCAGGAATAGAATGCCGATTACTTAGTTCCATTTTTCCCAATCAAAGATGGTTGCTGCAAGGAAGCTGTTGTAACACGCCTTCTTCAGTTTTGGGAGGCTAGCAATGTGAAAATGGTGGAGACTGGAGAGCTCATGGCTGTGGACATTGTTAGGTAACTAGTCTATTATTTCTGAGTTTGTCTGGCCTCAATGTCAACTCAGATTATAGATGAGATCAACTTCAACAACATATCACTTCAACCCCATGAAATATTTTTTGTTTGAGCTGGTGAATAGAAAACACCCGACATCCCTTCGTGAAAGAGTCATAACACTCCAAAAACAGCGAAGAATGAAGGTCTCAACGGGGCTTTCACGGTTAGCCAAGACAAGGAAAGGTATTGAAAGACATATTTAATAAACACCTAGCCGATCAGTTTTCCTAATATTCTATACGTCTTCTCCATTTATTAATGTTGCAGAATCTATTACAACATTCAAAAGAAGTGGACAAGTTGCAGGCCATGAATCATGTTCACAATCTCTATAATTTAGTTAAGATGATAAGGTTCCATGATAAAAAAACGTTTGCACCACGTTTTTGGACACAGCTCATCTCGAAAACGCTACAAGACTAGCTAGGAAAAAATATCGAGGGACTCAAAAAAGTTCTCACCTCCTAACCTCGGTAAGTGGTCACTAACCTTCTGGAATCAATTCTTCGTATCTCAGGAAAATTGCCTGCGTACGCTAACACGTGGTTCCATAGTTTCAAACTGCAGGTCACTATCGCCATATCCACCTGCACACGTAGCTCCGCAGAGAAGTGGGGAATCTAGAAGTCTCCAAGATTGTAGTGTTCAAACTTCTCAGAACCAGACAGACTATAAAACTGTTAAATGCAAATAATTTTCCTACAAATCAAGGTGCTACCTCTGAAACAATTATTACCATTTACGTCATTTAACCCAACTTTCTCTTCCACATCCTCTTATTATTCACAGCTAATGCTAAACAAAACAGAGCTTTCAGGATTCAGCTTATAAAATTTAAACGTCAGCAAAGTATGGCAAAAAGTAATATGTTCTCCTCTCCAACCAGATACTCATTATAACACATGCATAAATTATACTTTTTTCCTGCATATATACGGAGCAAATCACAGTGTGTTTTTTGTGTGGCTAATAAATAATGCTATTATTTCTAACAGAGCCAAACACACCGTCCATGAACAGGAGGTTCACATATTCAACCTTATCCTCTATTCAGCTAACATAAAACACTAACTGATCTCTGGCTTCCTTACATGCAACAGGACCACTTCAACCACGTCCAAATAACATAGGTTACACATTTACCTTATTTGTGCCTGCTCGGACCGCCGCATTTAACTAACAGCTAAACCAACTTTCTAAATGTGTACAGGAACCAAGAAAAGCAACAGCTCCAGAAATTGAGATTTGGTAACATGTCCTATATGTAATACCTTAGTGTGGACCGGTGAAGCAGTAAGGATAGTCAACCAGCATGCCAATAGGAGGTTCTACATATGTTGTAACAAGGAAGTTGAGCTCCTACCACTCCGAACTTCCTTCACCTTTAAAAGAGCTCCTTGACACACCAAGGTTCCGAGTTTTAATACGTGTTGCGAATGGAATGATTGCTCTTACTTCAACGGGTGCTCATGTCGATCATACTATCACTGGAAAACCTGGCCATTCATTTACCGAATACATGGTCAAAACCAACACCGTATCGGTTCACTCTTGTATGTTGACGAAGAACCACCACAGTATCTCCAGCTATATATTTTTATACTGTAAATAAAATGGAAAAAGAAGAAAGCCTTATGACAAGGAACATCAACTATAAACTTAGACAACCAAGATTCACATTTTCCTTCTCACCTTCGATTGATGTCAGTTATCCCCATCTTCAGTTTAATTATTTATAAATAAATATTTAAGTAAAATAGAGTTCTAAATACAAAATTGACATAGCATAGCTTAATTTTGTGTGAAATGTTCAGAATTTAAAAATTCACAGTTCTTTAAAAAATATAAAAGATGAAAATATTTTTTAAAAATATCTCAAGTCTTAAGTTTAAAATACATATATAAAAACTAAGAAATAAAAAAAATGAGCCAAAACATTAAAAAAGGTTTGGAAGAGAAAAAACATGAAAGACACGAGTGGATGGCCAATGTCAGCATAGTATTCAATGTATCACATAGATTAACATAACACAAATGATCGAGTAGTCTAAGTTGTATAGATATGAATGGAAAGAGAAAGTTGACGTCCAATAAATAATGGCGTTGTTAAAGACATAAGTGACTAGATTGTTGCACAAAAGAGTTTGGTGTATATAAAAACCAGATGTGATTAAAATGATATATATGATAGATTGTGGATTTTATGGAAGGAACTATTCAAGTTTTCATACTTCAATACAAAATTTCCAGAATAAATAGAAAATATTTTAGAATGAAAGAGAAAAATCTAATTACAATATTGTTTTTGAAGTGATTCTCATGAAATTTCATTTTTTTTGCAATGAGCTCAAGTTAAAGAAATTAACAAAAAGAAAGATGGAAACCATAACGAATGATTAATAAACCATCAAAACAAATATTTTTATAAAAATTATATTAAAATTAAAGTTTAGAAGATATAACAAATAAAAATGAAAAAATATTGAAAATACATAATATAATTGCGAAAATAAGTCAACAAACAATAATTTAGTGAAATGCATATCTAATCTAAAATATATATAAACTTCCAAAATATCTAAAAATTATAAAAACATAAAAAAAGGAAATACATTTGTGATATAATTTTTCACGTATCATCAAACTAAAACCAAAGGAACAAAAATTTATTCACGCAAATATTTCAAACTTTACAAATTGATATGAAATTGATGGAAAAACACAAGCAGTGAATATACATACTCAAGACATTTTATTTTTTTTAAATAAGATTATCTAATAAATAATCATTAAAATATCATAGGACTATCACCAAGTATAGACACACTTTTAAAGAATCAAAATGACATCATAACATCATTTCTTGAACTTTTATATTTAAGCAAATAATTACAAAGTTCTGACTAACCGCGATACACAAAAATCTACAAAAAAAACATATGATAGTAAATGATCTCAAATAAATCAATAAAACAAATTAAATGCATCATCTAAATAAAAATAATTATTATTTTATTCAAAGAATTACAACTATGTAATTATGTAATTTAGTCATCCATACCTACTTCAGCTCTCAATATTGTTTAATAAAAATAGATAACCAATCTTTCAAAATTTAAAATAAATGTACGATTTGAACACTTAATTACGTAAATCCCGCGCGAAGCGCGGATTCGCCGTAGTATATATACCAATGTGCGTTACTATCAATTACAATTTTAATTTTAGCTTTGTAACACTAGATCTACAAACACTTCATTTTAATGGCTGACAATATTGTTTTAGTGTTTGACAAGTAAAGAAGTAAAATTAAAAGTACGTACCAATTAATCACGTCTCTAATAAAGTTACAGCTATACTTAACTTATACGGCTTGCTTTACATCGATCGTCACACTGACTCGTGAGCAATGTCGTCTCCAAGTTACCACACCAACAGCTTATGCAAATATCTCATAATCCTAGGCGCTGTCACAATGTCCTCCATCTTCGTCTTCTTCAACCAAACCTACACAATTTCAGAATCTTTCTACGGTAACATATTCACCATAAAATGTCAAAAGAGGCTCTTGCAGCCTAAGGAGACTGCCACGAACTTGAGCCATTTGATGTTTGTGGTGGTGGGGAGCCCACGTACATGGAAGAAGCGAAGAAATTACGTAGAATCATGGTGGAGACCAGACGTCACACGTGGCAATATCTTCTTTGACGTGAAACCGTCTGAAGAGTTACTGCCTTGGTCTCCGACCTTCCCGCCGTTTAGAGTCAGTGAAAACGTCAAGAAACTAAGATTTTACCGGAAGCTCCGAAAACCAAGTCACACTCGGTTCTATAGAGCCATTCTAGAGACTTACAGGCTCATGGACGAGGGTGTGAGATGGTATATATATGCTATACATATAAATAGTTAGAGGTTTGGTTTAATATATCTTATCGGCTGATCCGGTTTCCGGTAAGAGGACACTTAAGTGTTACAGGGTGGTTTCTCCCCTAAGGACCACCACACTATCTGACCCGAGTCAGAGTAGTAATAAAAAATATATGTTTTGTGTATGATATTAGAAAAGTTCATTTGTGATCTAACTTTGTCCAAAATGATTAGGTATGTGACGGGTGATGATGATTCTCTTTTCTTCGTAGACAACTTAGTGGATGTGTTGTCAAAATACGACCACACGAGACAACATTACATCGGAACGAACTCGGAGACTATAAAATCAAACGTTTACTTCGGTTTTAATATGGGATTTGGAGGAGGAGGATATGCTTTAAGTTATGCTCTGGTGGAGGCTTTGGTGGTAAAACTGGATGAATGTGTGGAAAAGTATCATTTCATTTGGGCAGTAGATCAGATACAAAGTTTTTGTTTGGCTGAATTGAGCGTTGATCTTACCCTCGAGAAAGGATTTCATCAGGTATGTCAAGTACATATTTCTCATTTGTCATATCCAAGGCAGCTCCGGTACGGAGCATAGACAAAAGAACCGGTTGCTTAGGGCATCATAATTTTACGCGACAATTTTAATTATATCTAGTCTATTATGAAAAAGAATTATATAGAAATAAGTGTACAAAATTTTATTTGAACATAACATTATAAAAAAAATCTAAAATATCGACCGGCACTGATCCGAGGATTCACATGTTCATGGAAGTTAACGATAATACACGCAACAGGTGGATCTATTCGGTGACATATCAGGCTTCCTCTCGTCCCACACAACGGCTCCTCTTCTCAGCCTCCACCACTTCGCTACCGTATCACCACTATTCCCTGGCATGGACCGTCCCGGCTCAGTCCTTCATATCATGAAAGCGGCCAATGTGGACCAATCACGGATGCTACAACAGTCGATATGCCACGTCAGAGAAAGTAACTGGACATTTTCGGTCTCGTGGGGATACCCTGTTCATATATATGAGAAGATATTCCCGCGGAGCCACTTGAAGCTTCCCATCGAGACATTCCGTCCTTGGTACAGAGGACGGCCTCCAGTTTTCATGTTTAACACGAGGCCGGTTTCTCGGGATCCATGTGAAGCTCCTCATTGGTTCTTCTTTGATTCGATTGAAAAAGAGAACGATGGAGTTGTTACTTCTTTTACACAAGGAAGTTTATTAGAAACATGACTTCTTGTTCCTTCTCTGGTAATATTTCTGCTGATCCTATTGCTTCGATCCGAGTCTTCTCTCCCAAAACTCCAAGACAGGTTCGTTCACCATATGATTATGCATCTTACTATATCTGTACTAATACCGCTATATTTGAGAATTTATCTTTTTTTTTTTTTGTAACATTTGAGAATTTATCTATTGTGTTATCAGTTATGATAACATTCTTTTATTTATTTCCACCATTAAATCTGAAGTAATATAGGGTTTGCTTGTTTATTCTGTCTGTAGGGAAGAAAAGTGGAATGTTGCGACGTGGAGTATGAAGGTGAGGTTGCAAGTATAAAACTTCGAGACTGTAGGAGAGACGAAATCATCGCCTAATGAGAAAGGAGAGGCTACCCAAATATTCATATGTTTACGCAAATTAACTACTTTGGTTGTTCTTTTTTTTTTTGTCTTTTTTTAAAAAAATCAGTCGATAAATCCATGTAAACCACAAAGCCATTTTCACAAGGCACATGAATACATATATGAAAAACTACCCTTAGGACTCTTCCGGCTAGAAAACAAAGCTAGTCTTTTTTTTCTTGATGGTAATTTAAGAAATATATAGAAGGATTTGATCAATATAGATATAGTATATTTAGTGTGTTTTTCTTACAAAGTGAAAGAAACAAGAAAGTGTCATACCTAAGTAAGAGCATCATTGTCCCTAACACCCCATAATGGGGTGCGCTTTTTTTTTTCATTAAAAAAAAAATTTAATAAATGAACCAATTGCGGGTCGCCACGTGTCAGTGGGGCTCGCAAACAGTGCAAACACCGACGCTTAAATAGGCAGCAGAAGCAATGATGCTTAAATTTTTTGTGGGACCCACCTACTATTATATTAAATTTTTTGCTAAGCTTCCCCATTAATGCTGCTCTAAAAGGTCCAAGATTGGTTGAAAAAGTTTAATTACAACTGTATCTCTTATATAGTAAAGGAGAAGCATTGTAATAAATGGTTCACAATAAACTGGACACATGTCACGTGTAAAAACATTGTAATAAATGCGTTCACACTAAAATGGACACATGTCACATGTAGAGAGCTTCTCAGCCAAACTCAACATAAATATGTTCACACTATGTATTTTATGTTTTTTTAATATAAAACTCACATGCATGGTTCTTCTTTACGTTATTTTTACTGTTTACGAATAGAGCTGGACAAATTATTCATAAATGTTGATTCGATTTGTTATCCGTTTCGATTCGAGCCGAAAAATCCGGATATCCGTTACTCTACGAAGCAAATCAAATACTAAAATGCAATATCCATGAAAAAAAAAACAAATCACAAATATCAATATTTATTGGAACGGATATCCAATTTGATATGTTATATGCATATATATATATATATATATATATATATATATACATATATTTAAAGAATTATATATAAGTTATATATTATAGTTTATATCAATTTTACAATATTTTTTTTTAAAATAATTTTGAATTTTATTTTTCATGTATTATTTTGAAAAAGTCATTTAATATTAATTAACAATATCTTTACATATTTATCAACCATCTTTATATATATTTTACATACACATACATGTGCACATTGACGTGACACCTTATAACTAAGTATTTACCACAACTGAAATATCTAATTTTTTGGAAGTTAAAATATTATTTTTCTTAATGCTTCTTTCACTATCGACCAAATTGTAGTAAAATGATTTGTCTTAATAATTTTTTTTTTCATTTTTTTAACTATTATCCGTTTAGAAACTATACTATGAAACCATTGGTTCGACATCACGACTATCTAAGATTCATAACATGAAAACAAACAAGTAATAGTAATTTTTTATTATCACAGGAAAAAAAAACCAAAAACATCAAACATTTTAACCGAACAAACTAAATAAATATTGATTTAAAATAATAATTATATTTTAGGAGATTAAAAACCAAAAAACAATCTAAAACCGAACTGATATCAAGATTAAACAGATTAATGTCTCCTTAATAAAAAATAACGAAACTAATAATCACATTCCGCGCGAGAGGCAGATTATTACGTAGTGGTAATGTAAATGATATGGTTACATGCAATTATGCATATAGATAAGCAGCGTGAAGATTGTTTCATCACCTTTTTGGCTTCTTTTGTATCCTTTTTTTTTCTTAAAACGTGAAAGTTTCAGTACTTTTTAATATTAATCACCTGCTACAACATCTAAACACATGATTTATGCACATCAGCTCTCATGATCAACATTCCCCTTTTAATTTATCAACTAACTATTCCTATGCTTATATAATTAATGGAAGTAATCATCTACGTTCAGATCTACCAAATTGATATTTTATTGTGCTTATTAGTCTCTCTATGGCATTTGAGAACAACCACAACAATACCAAACTAACTAAACTGAGTCATATCTCTCAGAACCTATCATTATCTACCTTATGGAAGTCCATAGCCATTTCCGGTGCTCTACTTTTCTTGTTACACACATTTGCGTTTAACCATCCTCATAAAATGATAACCCATAAACTCTTTGCCCCTCTTGAATTCACTTTCTCCTCCTCAGAAATATCCACATCTGCGTCCTTGCAAGCATCAAGAGAGCCTCCTACAAACATCAGCCATCTCCTCTTTGTAATCGTTGGTAGTACAAAGACTTGGAGGTTTAGGAGAGGCTACATAGAGCCTTGGTGGAGACCAAACATCACAAGAGGCCATGTCTTTCTAGAAAAACCACCTGGTCGTGATCTCTTGCCTTGGCCTCAACAATCACCTCCTTTCATTGTTAACAAAGACTCATCCATCACAAACGCAAAATTCAAGACTCAGATCCGCCTTTTCCAATCCCTCCATGAGTCGTTTAACAAGGCCTCCAAGGACACGAGATGGTTTGTGATAGCTGATGATGATACTCTCTTCTTCTTGGATAATCTAGTCAAAGCTCTGGAGCAGTACGACCACAAGAAACACTATTACATAGGGATGAACTCAGAGAACGTTTGGTCAAACGCTATTTTCGGTTTTGACATGGGATACGGAGGTGGAGGATATGCATTGAGCTATCCAACGGTAGAAACACTTCTCAATAAAATGGAAGATTGTATTGCAAGGTACCTTGGAGTTTATAGCGATCTTCTCTCGTTTCGTTGCTTGGCTGACTTGGGAATTGATCTTACTATGAACAAAGGTATCCACCAGGTAGGATGTTCAATTCGAATTTCGGTTTATAATTTACTTTTTAGATTTCAAATGTTCCAATAATATATAGTCACCAAAATTAAACATGATGAATAATTTAAATCCATACTTTATCATACTTCATTTTAAAACTAATTGGCAGTAGATGAATTAAACCCGAATCCTTTTTATATTAGTGTCGGTCTCTTTGATGGCTCTTATCTGCTCTTATTCACATACACTAACTCCATCTTACTTGATATATTATGATCAGATTGATCTGCATGGTGACATATCAGGTCTCTTATCAGCTCATCCTCAGTCTCCTCTTATAAGTCTCCACCATTTCGACGTCATAAACCCCATATTCCCAGCCATGAGCCGCCAGGAATCAGTGAACCACCTCATGAAAACCGCGAAAATCGACCAGTCCCGCATCCTCCAACAGACAATATGTTACCAAAGAGGAAACAACTGGTCAGTTTCTGTATCATGGGGCTACTCAGTCCACGTTTACCAATCTGTATTACCAAGAAACTACCTGAAACGCCCTCTAGAAACGTTCCGGCCGTGGAAGAACGTTAGAATACCTGTGTATACATTTAACACGAGACGGGTGACGAATGATCCGTGTGAGATGCCTCGTCAGTTTTTCTTTGAGTCGGTTGTAGAGGACAAGAACCAAAGCTTGGTTACTACTATGTACAAGGTGAAAACGCTTGGTAGTTTACCTCCTTGCTTGCCAAATGTGAATCAATCTGCTGGTAATATTTCACAAGTCCGAGTCATCGCTGCTACTATGCACAAGATGGTAACCAATGCTAATCTTTTTACCAAATCATAACACCTCTATATATATATATATATATATATATATATATATATATATATATACATGATCTAAAGCCTGAAAGCATAAGTACATTGAAATAATTAACAGGGTGAAGGAATCGAGTGCTGCGATGTGGAAAACGTTAGCAGTTCAGAAACTTTGGAAGTGAAGATAAGAGCTTGTCACAAAGATGAAGTTCTTGCTTAGGCCATATGTCTAATGAGCTGTATTGAATCTGTAATTTATTGATGATATGATGTATTACTTCTAGTTGCAGTGAAATAGACAGTGAGAATGTCAATTCAAAACCCACCTCTGCCCAATGAGGAATCAAAGAGGTTTAAAAACCCAAATGCATGTCTTTTATGTGCTTTGTGAAAATAGCCTTGGTTGCATGGCAACATCGACTAGTTTTGTAGTAATAGGATCAAACAATCAAAATCAGCAACAATTGAGAATGAAGACAGAGAGTTTCGTATACATGAGTTGGAATGCAGATCATGTCTGAATCGAGCTCATCATGTTCTGAATCATCAATGAGATTTCTGGATACCTATGAGACGCGCATAATCCACCCATCTGAGACAACATAAAAAAAAAAAACAAAGAACATGTAAATAAAAAATTGATGAGAACAGAAGTTAATAACCATGTTTTGTGTGACAACTTACAATAAGGAACCCAAGAAAGTGTTGCCAGTTCTAACAGCGAAACACATGGCACTGAGTGCAAGTTTGTGTTGGTGTAGCAATGGCTCCAAGAGACGTTGTTCTACCACACCAGCCAATACTTGGTACCTGTTATATTTCAAAACCATACCTCATTACTTTATCCAATCTCTAAAATGCTAAAAGTTGCAGTATATCTACTGCCTGTTGTTTGTTAGCAAGAGACTCAGTACCTTAGGTTGCTAGAAACTGCCATGTAAACACCATATGCAACACTTGTGGAGACTATTGGAACAGTCTCGACTTCACCTTCAGAAGTCTTGTCCACAGCTCCTTTTGCTTTTATAAATGCATTTGTAACAGCAGTACCAACCTTAACCAAATTAAAACACACACATATCCGTCAAGTCAAAACAAGTGTATAAACACAATGTGAAACAACAGTTTTTGTGATCTCTTTTGAGGTAGATATATATGTTTTGACTCACCAGCGATGATGTGGTGCCAACGGCAAACAGCTTTGCCCCATTGCGCTATACAAAACGATATACAGAAACGATCAGAGCCCTTTTAACAAACTATTGCGTGTAACTGAGATCACATAGAAAGAAATTGACAAAAAGAAGAACACCACATACCGCTATAGCACCAAACCTTTGCAAGAGCGAATATGAGGTTCCAGAGAGAGCAATCTGCAGCATACAAACACATTTGATAATTAGAAGAGAAGGAGATTTTTCGAAACTTAACCCACATCTGCCAAACAATCATTTTACAAAAAAAAAAAAAAGAATGATACCTGGAAGGCATTATCAGGGCAGTTGTGGAAAAACTTGGATAAACCACCAGCAGAAAGTGCGAGAGGTGGTCTAAGAGACACAGTAGGTGCAGGTAGATAAACTAACATGAAATCAGCAATGATAGCCATCACCTAATTAAAAAAAAAATGACAGTGAGTCCACTTTGTATTCATGATAAACAAAATAAATAACAAGGCTCCAGATAATAAAATGTTGAAAACAAATGAGACTAGGGGGTGGTGGGTATACAAGTGTACAGTTCAAAATTTGGTTCTTACCACAGAGACAAAGCAAATGTCAACTACTTGGTGATAGACTATTCATGCAAAAACTAATGGTGAGAAATTGCAGACCCCATCACACAAGTCACGAGTCACAACCACAAACTACCCAACCTTTCATCCATCTGAATGGGTCATCTAAAAGATTATTTTTCTAATAGTAAGTTTTAGATCATTACCACATCAGCAAAGACAACTTCAAGTTCATTGAAGAAGTTTTCTCTACGCCGTTCATACTCAGCAGCAGTCTGTAAACACAAAAGAATCAAATACATATTAGCCACAATTACACAACGATTCTAACTGATCACAATGGGACCATTCAAACACTTTCCCGATGAAATTTTCCAGAAATAGTCAAAAAGTTCCAAACTTTCTGACGAAGTGGATTAAGCAAAAAACCACACAAACCTTGGTGAAGACACCAACACCACACTCCATGGCGAGTTTAGCCAAGAAGAGATCGTCAGCCAACAGCCTTTCCCTAAACCCAGCGAACTGCATCAGCCACCTCATCACAGCCGATCTCTGTAGCTCGAGGAACCGGTTGATAACCGATCCAGGAATCCGACCCGACTCGATAGCAGCAGCTAGATCCTTGGGCAGACTCTCCAACTCGGTCCCAGACTCGGCCAACAACATCATCGCCTCGCTCCTGTTCCTGTCCCTATCCTCATCGCCACCGTCTCCGTCTCCGTCGCCGCCGCTTCCTCCGTTGTTATTGTTGTTGTTGTCGGAGCCGCCGGCGGAGAAAACAGGGGAAATAGTGAGGCGGCGGTGGAAAGAGATGGACTTTGCGGAGATAGCGCCGGTGAAGGAGGAGGAGGAGGAAGAGAAGGAGAGGTGAGGCCGTGAGAGGTTCGATTCGGAGATGGATGATGTGTTCGGTGTCGGAACACAGAAGAAGGACGACGTTATTGCCATGGATGCGAGAAAGTCGTCTCCTTGGGCTCTTCAGTCTCTTGTTGAGAGCAGAGGAGAGAATCAGAGAGAGCAAAAAGATAGATTCTTTCTTTCCTTCTTATTTATTATTTGGGATGCTCTGTTTTTTTTTTATTCTCAAGGGTTTTTGCTTCTTTTTAGATTTTGTGTTTGGTGGGTGGGCCTCACGATGGGTTGCAACCGGCGCGTGCTTTCTCACGCGTCTCTTACACATCTCAGAATTCTTTTAATTTCATTACATTCCAAGTACTATGTTTTTGAGAGTTGATGATGTCTTTGACAGATATTGAGATCTGAAACAGTACCTACCACAGCTTTTTAAAAACTCATCTTGGAAACTCAGAAACTTGTCGATATCACATGGCCTATCAATCAACCAATGAACAACTTCCAAACAATTGAAACTCTAAATCTAAGACACGTGAGAATGAAAACAAAAACAAAAAAACCAATACCAATACTTCTGATGCTTCTTCTTCTACACCGTGGCAACTCAAAAGATCCAAACTTTGCATTACTGGTTAAGCCTCACCTGCTAGTTGCAAAGAACCATCTCTCATTAACTTGAGGCTCAAACTGTTGAATCTTTCCCTCGAATACTGCCGTGACGCTTTTCTCCAGTCTGTTCCAGCTTTCATCATCGCTGCAAACTCTTCATAGCTTATTCGCCCGTCCTGATCATATGAATCGAAGATATAATGTAAAGATTTTTCATAAGAATTTACCAAAAAAAATATATATATGTTTACCTTGTCAGTATCAACATCTTGCATGATGGCAGCGATGACTTCCTCACTGCTAGTTTCATCCAATTCATCATTCAAAGCCTCACGAAGCTCTTCGGTCTCTATGTAACCACTCTGGTTCTGATCAAAGAAGTTAAAAGCTTTATGCAAGTGTTCATCGTTCGCCATCTTCTTCAAGTGCACTGATACAGCCACAAACTCTCCATAGTTCAGTGTCCCATCCCCATCAACATCAGTCTGTTGGGAAAATAAAAAGAAAGCAAAGAGTTTCAGTTCTCAGATTTGACACATAGCGCTTGAGAAGTAAGAGATTCATTCATACAGCTTCCATAAGAATCTGAAGATCGGCATCAGCGATCTGCTGTCCAGCTTTCTGAAGTCCGTACTTAAGCTCCTCGAGGTTTATCTTGCCTCTCTTGTTAACGTCCATCATTTCAAATGCTTCCTTTATCCCAGCTGCTTCCTCCACTGACAAGTGTTCAGCTATCACCTACAAGAGGCAAAACAGGTTTACATGTTATTATCTTTTGCTTTTGAATCAGATCAAAGAATCAGTAGCATGGTTTTATCAGAATCAATACTCTTAGAGCTCGTTTCTTGAGCTTGTTCATAACAGAAAACTGCTTCAGCCTTGCTTTCACAGTCTCCCCAAGAGACACATTCGGAGCCTTCTTTGCATTCAGTATCCAAGTATGTTCTGCAAATAGAATCAATCTCTCTTCATAAGTATCCAGAAAGCTTAGGCACTGCTAAAAAAACAGAAGCCTACCGAGTACTTCCGCAGCAGAAAGCCGTTTCTTTGGATCAGGTTCAAGCATCTTTCTCACAAGGTCCTTGGCGCTTTCGGATACTCTTGGCCATGGATCTCTCTTAAAGTCAATTACTGACTTAATGATCGCTTGAGCCACCCCTTGCTCAGTCTCTGTACCAAAAGATTAAGCATATGATACATCTGAGTGAGGTCTAAGATATGGTAAAAGCATTAGACAAACCTGCCCAAAAGGGAGGGACGCCGCAAAGAAGGATATAGAGGATGACTCCTGCGCTCCAGACATCGATCTCAGGTCCATAGTTACGTCGCAGCACCTCTGGTGCCATGTAGTAAGGACTTCCAACAATCTCATTAAACTGCTCACCTGTTACAGTTTAGCAAAAGTTAAAAGTAAAGATACACATAATCAATCTTCCCATTGATACTCATCAAATGTACCTGGTTTAAAGAAGACAGATAATCCAAAATCAATAGCCTTAAGAGGTGAAGTCTCTTTCTTATTAGCAAAAAGAAAGTTCTCTGGCTTAAGATCCCTATGCATCACTCCCTGCTTATGACATATCTGCAAAAGACACACAAAGGATGTGTGAGTGTAAGCATAAAACACAGACAAATGTAAAAGTTGTTAACACACACAGCTAACAGAACCTGAACAACTTCAACAATAGTCTTCATAACCGCAGCAGCAGCCCTCTCAGTGTAATGTCCTCTCGCGACAATCCGATCAAACAGCTCCCCTCCTTCACACAACTCCATGACTATATGAACCGCGTCATCATCCTCAAAGGAATCCTTCAAAGAGACAATGTTTGGATGTTTAGGCATATGTCTCATTATCTCAACCTCCCTCCTCACATCCCCTATATCCACCGCTGTTCTCAGCTTCTTCTTCGATATGGACTTGCAAGCGTACTTTTCGCCCGTTTGGATGTCGGTACACAAGTAAGTCACACCAAACTCACCTCGACCAACCTCGCGTCCAAGATCATACTGAGAAGATATGTCGTGTCCTGTTGGATCTTTCAGCACAGAGAGCTTGAAGCCAGCTCCAGATCCGTTTGCTGTTGTGTACTCGTTGCTTTGAAAGGGGTTGTTTTTGTTCTTGGGTTTGCCATGATTACTCTCTATTGTAGCCGAACTCGGACTGCCACAACAGTTCCCCATCTAATCAAATCTCAGAACTCCTGAAAAAATTTCATCAAACCCAGATAGAAAGTTCAAAACTTTGAGCTATATAGGCTCCAAAGCTGCTATTAGTTTCTTAAGCCTTACAAACTATTACCAATCAACAAAGCAGCAAATTAGGTTTAAATTGGATAAGTAAACCCTAGCTAAGAGTACCAGAGGAAAGATTCTAAAAAAGAAGCAAGGGGAAACACACAGACCTCAAGAGGAATACTTAATGGCTATAATCAGTAGAAGCAAAAGGGATATATGTTTATAAATCAAAGGGAAAAGTCATCATACGGTGTGAATGAAACAGATGTAGTGATAGAGAGAGGGGAAGAAGACGAGTCAAAGTCTTCTTCTTTCTCTCTCTCTTCTCCTAATGAGAAACACACAAATTGACTCTCTTCTTCTTCTTCTTCTTCTTCTTCTCTCTTACAGATTCAAAGAATGACAACGCCTAACTTTAGTTTTTGTGTTTCCTGTTCCTTTCGTGTGGTATTCGTGTCTATATAATAAATTAATAATCAATCTTACCGTTGCAGACTGAAGTAGATCATAGAAACTAATTGTTTTGCTTTATTGTCCTTTTTTTTTAATATGCATTTTTATACTTACCCGTGATCAGTTACATATATAGATTCACAATCTTGATCAAAGCATTAAGGAAGAAAAAACAAAAACGAACAACAATGTCAGCTCTGTAACACTTTCAGATGTGAAAAGCAAAACGATTAAACAAACGTATATTCCAATTTTCCACAAGAAAAAAAAAAGAATAAAAACAAGACCTACTGACTATTCCCCCATCTCTCGTCTCAGAATCTAACACCTAACATCACTCGGTTTACTCTTTGTACATTGTAACTTCCAAAACCCACACAGACAAGAACAAGTAAGCAAAACACAAAAAACCCAAAAGCCAAGAATGATTTGCCGGTTTGAGGCAATGGATATATATATAAGCCAAAGCGTGTCTCCTTTTTTCTCAGAGCTTTTGGCTTGATTATGGTGCACCTGAAGAGTTCAGGGTTTCATTAGAGTCAGTTTCAACTGGTTCAGAGCCAGATGAGTTGGTTGCTGAACCTTTTTCTCTTTCTCTACCAGCTGCTGCTGCTGCATCCTCTGCTGCTGCTTCTGCCTCAGTCTTCTTAGCAAACCGGCCTCCACTAGCCCTTGCCCTTCTCATTGCGTGCTTGTGTCTTGACTCATGAAGATATGGCTGTAACAGAAGACGCCGCAAGTTATAACCGAGATACATAAGAATCTTGTAAATTCTACATACAAGTGACCTTCACTTTTAAATGACTGTCCCATGCTTAGAATCCCAACATGTGCTGCCACATTTTCATTTTTATTGTAATGAAAGTTACCTTTCTGTTGATCACTTTCCTTTCTAGCTCGGCCTTGGCACGAGCTTTTCTTCGCCTTAAAATTCCCTCGTACTGTTTCGCATTCACATAAACAGGTTCTTGTGTGATGTCAAGTGGGAGTGCTGTTCTTTCACGAGGCATTCCAAGATATGGACGAAAACCCTGCGCAAACCATACATTACTCAACAAAAATGCAACAAACAGACTTAGATGATCGAAATCACTCAACTCATAAGACATTGAGAATCGTCAAGACTTGTTAAAGGATCATTAAGGTGTCAGGTGTGAACTCCAAAAACATATCATTACTTCTAACAAACAGAACTAGTGAAGCCAGAATCATTCCAGACAGAAATTAAACCACCACAAAGAGTAATTAGTGGCAAGAGCACTCATACGTCAAACAAACACTACACCATATGAAAACTATTGTAGAGACTGAGAGAGGTTTCGAAAAGATACCAATGGCTGATGTCCATATGCTCCCATCATTCCCGCATAATATGGATCCTGGTACGGATTAGGTGGTACACAAGCCTGTAAACGTAGATTACGTTTATCATACACATTAAGAGCGCTGTACTAGCTACAGCATATTCAGTTTAACCGTTCAAGAACTGAAACATCATATATAATAAAAGACTGAGAGGAAACCAACCACATACCATGTAGTGTCCAACAAGCTCTGGTGGTTGTACAGGTTGCTGATTATGCATGCCGTGCATAGAAGCCGCCACATGTGTCGGATCACTCCCTTCCATTCCATGTTGGTCAACTGAAAAATGATTAGAGACCCATTATGTGACACGCTTCAACAACAGATAATCTCCTTTGACTTAAATGTAAACAATTACAAAGCAACAGACCAGATTGCAAAATAATCATTTGAGAATGATGGCGCTTAGCAACTACTAAACAAGTTATTGTAATCCAATCACGAGCAGAAGAATAAGCATACCAGTGACTAAAGCCAAGAAAATAAAAGACAAAACCTGAAGGGGAGGAAGTCACAGCTTGTGAATCCTTCCAAGCGGCATCGTTTTCGCCATTACCCGCACCACCACCGTCTTCAGAAGCTGAATGAACATCGTTTGATTCAGAACCATTGGGACAATCCAAAGACGAGGAGTTCGACGGAAGCACAGAAGGTCGCTCTTGTGGAATAACGCCAAAAGCGTTGGTCTTCCACCAGGGCTCAGGATACATCATCGGCTGCTGCTGCTGCTGCTGATCAGCATGGTGATGATTGGCTTCCTCTTCGTTCCCTCTCCCCGATTTCGATTGCATCTCTTCATAAATCAGGTCAAACACTCTGTTACTAACCAATCCAAAAACCGAATCAAATAAGAAAATTCAAAACGGTCTTCAGCTACAAAAAGGAGCAACCTTTGGGGCTATAAAGCAATGCCAAGAGACATGCAAAAACATAAAGGTGAGAACTTGATAACTCCCCTCAAGGTCTCGATTTTTTACAATTCAAATATATACCCATAAAGAGAGAGAAGCATACCAGAGGAAATTTTCAGTTTTTTAGCAATCGTGATGAAGATTAGAAGAGCCGTGAAGCTATGTAATCGATCACGACTTAGGCAGAGGAATGAATTAAGAAATTAAGAAAAGCAGAGAATGAGTTGGTGAAGAGACAAGTGATTCGGGATACCCGACAGCCGGCAGTGTTGTTAATCCGAGGAGGAAGGAGAAGAAGGATTAGGATTGGGCAGAAGAAAACCCTAGTTTTTCTTTTTAATTTTGGGAATTTTCTTTCCTTCGTTTTTTTTTCCAGAATTGTAATTTCCTTTTTATGTATTTTTATTATGATTTGATTTTAAATTCGCATAGTTTGATAAGATCACCCCCACGAAAGTAATGAACTTTTCTTACACGTGGCGAGTTCTGAAAGATGCCAGCGCGCACAGATCTGGGTTCTTCTCTGGCTGACGTTATCATTAGTTTTGAATTTTCTTTTTATTTTCTTTTCGGCAAATAAATTAGTTTTACAAGAGAAATTCGGATCCAAGTGACACGCAAGTGATCGGCTTGGAAGAGTGACACGTGGAATTTGTAGGGACCAATATACAATGACAACTTTTCATTTTTGGTAAATAATAAAATCTTTTTGGTTTCACAATGAGGAATTTGATGTTACAACTTTTATTTTAATTTTTAAAAAAATTCTTTGTTACTGCTGCCAGAAAATATTTCGTTGACACACGTGAACAAATGGTTTCGAAGTCTCTGCTCCTATGGTTACGAACTTAAGATGCTTACTAGATTTTGATCCGCGTTTTCAAAGCGCGGATTTATTATTTTTTTTTTTCAATTGATAAATATTTAGTAAATTTCATATTTCATATATTTGTGTTTTATTTTATAAAAGACTTAAATTTTTTATCGTGTTTCATTTTAAATGACTATTTATAATGAATTAAGTTGGTATAACTCTTATAAATTAATTTTATTACGTGGTTAATATTTTTAATAAAAAAAATTATATACTTTTAATAAAGATTTATACTTTTCAATGAAAAAATTCATTTTTTATGAATGCTTAAATTATATTAAGAAAAGAAAAAAAAATAATTAAGAATGGTTGAAAAAAATTATTTGAACTTGGATTCAATGGCCCAAAGGGAAAAAAAATGTGAGAATTGGATCTGATTTCTTAATCGGCCCAAATGGCCCAAGAGAGATCTGATGTGGACAATGGGCTGGATCCGAAAAAAAACCCAATATAGATGTGTTATTAATATTATTTGATTGTCTTTAATGAAACATACAATGTTAGTAAAGAAAGGGCATACTAAGGTGAAAAGGACAATAGGATCTTGTTTTAATAGTATAAATTAGTTAACTTATGGTTATGTTCGTGATGAATTCAAACAAGCTCGGATGATAAACACATGTTGGTTAATAACCTTGTTCTTGTAATAAGTTTTTTTTAAAGATTTTTAACGTTAAAACCCCTTAACTAAGTTTGTTTTGGGTAAAAATTCTCAAACTAAATATTTAATGAAAAAACCCTCAAACTAACGTTATTTAATGAATTAAACCCTAACAGGTCATAATTATTATTACTATCGGTAAATCTTTAATTTAGGGGTTTCTACATTAAGTAAACATAGTTGAGGGGTTTTACCTTTAAAAATTTTAAAAACAAAAAAAAATCAAAATTTTATAATATTATTTAAAAATTAGTAACTTTTTTTTGACAACATAAGCGAGAACTAAGTAACTGGACCGCACTATTCAGAAAGCCAAACCGAAAGTATTGAATCGACATATAACATATCTGAAGGAGAACTCCTCGTACCACTTGCAAGCTTGTCCGCCATAATATTTTGTGCTCTTGGAATATGTCTGATCCAGAAATTAGGAAAGAAAGTCTTACTGCATCTAAATTATTTATATAATTTTTGTTATATTTTCTCGGTTTTTACATTTTTAATTTATATATATATATATATGTTGATGTTAAAAACACATCAAACTCATATATTTACAATTAAAAATTAAAAATGCTAATTTTGAAAATTTAAGTTACTAATTTTTAGATAATATTATAAAATTTTGATTTTTTTGATTTTTAATGGTAAAATCCCTCAACTATATTTACTTAATGTAGAAACCCCCAAACTAAAGATTTACCGGTAGTAGGTAATTATGATTAGGGTTTACATCATTAAATAAAGTTAGTTTGAGAATTTTTACGTTAAATACTTAGTTTAGGGGTTTTTACCCAAAACAAACATAGTTGAGGGGTTTTAACATTAAAAATGTTTTTTTATGGCACATGTTTCAGTTACCTGTTTGTGACATTATAAAAATATGTTATACATGATTACAAATCCAGTTCTATGTTTTTTTTTTAAAAAAAACAGCAGCTAGAGAGGTTATGTTTTTTTTTTAATTGGGTCGAAACAGACAATCGAAGCCTCATGAGCCAAGCTAATGGGTATTAAGAATATATTGATCTTAATTTACCATGTTAAAATGGGCCGAAACACCTGCAAGCTTGACCACCGTCCAAAAGTCAGTCGCAGTACACTCTCCTTCGCATCCAACGGCTCTGATTATAAAGTATCAGATTCTTTTCATACGTGGATTTCAAACCTGTATTCCAATACCCTTAATTTCTCCCCCACGCGCCCGCCACCTTCTACCGCTTTATCCCGTCACATACGCTGCCGACCTCTTTAAACTCCCTACTCTACCTCTCACCAGCTCTTCCGGTCACACCAGTTAACTCTCTCATCCGTTTTTTTTCTTCTGTTCTTTCAAAAAAAAAAAAAAACGCTCTCTCTGTCTCCTTCTCTTAGCGAAGGTGATCGATCTTCTCCTTCTTAATTCTCCATCTAAGATTTGTTCTTTTTTATTGCATTTTATCTAGAAATGTGCTTCTGTCTTTCGGACATTATTAAGGTTTAGATTCAGTTGTGTTGTCTTCCAGATCGTACGATTTGGCCTGTGATCTTCCCACAGGTGTAAGAAGAAAAAAAGGTTGATTAGATTTGGTGACATGCTCTGTTTCTCTGCACCTAGTTATCTTCGCAACTAGCTTGTACTGGTTACTGGGTGATTGAGATTTAAGTCAATTAGTTTGGTTTCGTGGAGCTTTAAAGATTTGGATTGTGGTTGACTGTTCATTGAGTCTTCTTCTTCAGAAAAATAATTAATTTAATTAGATCCGATTGTGAAAGAATTGATCTTTGAGTCTTATTTTTTGGTAAATCTTCTGACTTTTTTAATTGTTGTTTCCATGTCAAATCGTATCCTTTTTCCTCGGTCCAAATTTTTATTTATTACAATTCAATATCATTCCTTATTTGCCAATTTTTGTTGACCAATTCTTTCTTCTACATGTGCAGGCGTATACACTTATTGGTTCATTCACTGGTCCTCCCTTCGTTGATCATTTTCAGATTAAGCAATGTGTGGTCTCTCTAAGAATAATTCTGAGTTGGAACATTCGTTTTCCGCCTTACTCGAGTTTGCTGCTGACAACAATGTGGAAGGCTTTAAGCATCAACTCTCTCTTGTGCCCTGCATCAACCAGATGGGTCTCTGGTACAGACGCCAGAGGTTTGTTAGGAGAATGGTTGTTGAGCAAAGAACACCCTTGATGGTTGCTTCCATATACGGAAGCGTAGACGTTGTGAAGCTCATTCTTTCTTTCCCGGAAGCCGAGTTGAATCTGGCGTCCGGTTCGGATAAAAGCACTGCTCTTCATTGCGCTGCCTCTGGTGCTTCTGCGAACTCCTTGGGTGTTGTCAAGCTTCTTCTGAGCGCAGGAGCTGATCCTAACATCCTTGATGCTCATGGGAACCGTCCTGTTGATGTTCTCGTTGCGTCTCCCCACGCTCCTGGTTTGAGAACCGTACTTGAAGAGATCTTGAAGAAAGATGAGGATCCGTCGTCTAGCTTGGGGTCGAGTCTCCGGTCTCTCTCGTCATCTCCGGAGAACGGCTCCTCTTTGCAATCTTTAGGTTCAGTCTCCTCTCCAACTAAGGTGGATGCATCAGAGAAAAAAGAGTACCCGCTTGATCCATCATTGCCTGACATCAAAAGCGGGATTTACTCAACAGACGAGTTCCGTATGTTCTCGTTTAAGATCCGTCCGTGTTCTCGAGCTTACTCCCACGACTGGACTGAGTGTCCCTTCGCGCACCCTGGCGAGAATGCGAGAAGAAGAGACCCGAGGAAGTTTCACTACACATGTGTCCCATGTCCTGATTTCAAGAAGGGTTCATGTAAGCAAGGTGACGCGTGTGAATACGCTCATGGTGTGTTTGAGTGCTGGCTTCACCCTGCTCAATACAGAACACGTTTGTGCAAAGATGGGACGAGTTGCAACCGAAGGGTTTGCTTCTTTGCTCACTTAAAGGAAGAGTTGCGTCCTTTGTACGCTTCCACAGGCTCTGGATTGCCGTCTCCTTCTTCTGCTGCCGCCACTATGGACATGGCTTCGGTTCTGAACATGTTACCAGGCTCACCATCTGCCGCTCCAATCTCTCCTTCTGCAACAATGGGTTGGCCTCAACAGAACAACATACCTGCGTTGCATCTTCCAGGAAGCAACGTGCAGTTGAGCCGTCTGAGATCTTCTCTGAACGCTAGAGATATTATTCCTTCTGAGCAACTTAGCATGATGCAAGAGTTTGAAATGCAGCGTATGTCCAGCCCACGCTTTATGAATCATCACTCTGCTCGTCCCAAGACGCTCCTGACACCTTCGAATCTAGAGGAGCTTTTCTCAGCCGAGGTTGCATCATCCCCACGCTTCTCTGATCAACTTGGCGTCTCGTCTGTTCTATCGCCTTCCCACAAATCAGCTCTTCTTAACCAGCTGCAGAGTAATAAGCAGCAGAGCATGCTTTCTCCTATCAAGACGAATATAATGTCTTCTCCAAAGAATGTGGAGCACCATTCTCCACGAGCCATGGAGCCTATTTCTCCAATGAACTCTCGGATGAAACAGCAGCTGCATCCACGTAGCCTTAGCTCCCGAGATTTTGGATCCAGTATGATGCCGACAGACTCCGGTTCGCCATTGAGTCCGTGGTCAAGCTGGGACCAGAACCATGGAAACAAGGTGGATTGGTCGGTACAGTCGGATGAGTTAGGCAGGTTAAGAAAATCTCATTCTTTGGCTAATAATAATAACTCAAACAGGGAAGCAGATGTTACATGGGTTCAGCAGCTGGTAAAAGACTCTGCTGCATCACCTAGGAACAACAACGGAGCCATGAACATGAATGGTTCGAGGCCGCTGGTTCATGGTGGTTCTAGTGTGAACCCTCCCCACAGTGAGAGCGACATTCTTGATGCGTGGCTTGAGCAGCTGCAGCTAGATCGCTAAGCTGTGAAACTGATGATGATTTGTTGTATCTTTTTACTTTCATTAAATTGATTCTTGTCTCTGTTGTAGCAAAAGGCAAGGGTTCCACTTTGCCTCTTGTTATTTTTTTTTGTATTCTCGTTTCTCTAATATATCCATTCATATTGTATGAGAAATAATAACATATTGTTTGTTTCAGTTTCAGTTTCAGCTAATAAGATTCATTCATTTCCTCCTTCCGGTTTATTCTCTTCCACTGTCTTCCGGTGTATATTCTAAAGTAGACTTCTCATCAGTATCAATATTCTTTAGGTTGGTGACTAGATTCACGTTTTACATGTGCAAAGTAACTATCAAGTAAAGGTGTGGTTGTCTCACTTAAAAACAAAATTGATGCAAGTTAAGATCTGCTTACACCTCAAAATGAGTGCGATAGAATAAACTATCGCAGAAAATCACCAGCTCAAACTCTTAAGAAAATCCTGATATCAAATCCTTAATCCTTATCAATCTAACCTCGAAGCCATTCTAAGAGATTACACATCAGTAAGGAAAAGAATGGTAACAATGGTGTACAGTTGTCCTCACCACAAGCCAATGAACTTCCACCAAGCACCGCCTACACCAAGCCAGATAAGAATGTTGACTATTGAGATCAAGAATCCATATCCCCACCATTTGGACAGCGGCACGTAGTTAGCCCCGTAGAAGATAGGCGCAGACCCGATACCGTAGTGGGTCAGTCCTCCCATCAGGTTAGAGAGGAATGCAAGAACCAAGGCTGCAAAGTAAGGTGGTGTGCCTAGAGCTGTTGAGACTGACAAAAAGGCGGTGAACATAGCCCCGATGTGAGCAGCTCCACTGGCAAAGAAGTAGTGAGTGTAGAAGTACAAGAGGACGAGGATTCCAAACGATAGTTGCCATGACAAACCCAATCCTCCAACAAACTGCAATCAACCCCAAAATAAAGTGTCAAAACTCCTTAAAGCATTCACTAACATGCAACAATCATTAACAAACCTTGACTACGGTCTGGCTGAACCACTCAATGAGCCCGTATTTGTTAAGATAACCCGCCATTGCAATGAGAGCAGCGAACCAAGTGAGTGTGTCCCATGCAACTGACTCAGCTAAGCACTCTTTCCACGTGACAACACCTGTCACAAGAAGCACTGATAATCCAAGAATGGCTGCAGTCACAGCATCTACACTCAGCTTAGCTCCAAAAATCCAAAGACCAACCTGCATCAAGGAAACAACTTTTTTAGAAAAAAGGAAGAGACTTGCGTCTAATAAAACACCAAAACACACAACTTTTTTTAACTCAAAAGCAACAAATCAAACTTTAAACAGAAGCAGAGCACTTGCTTCATCTAAATGTCTACAATCTATTGATCCACAACAGCTAATATAATCTATCTATTGAACCAAACAGTGTCAAGGAGACAAACTTGTTTAAAAAAAGGAAGATTTTGCGTCTAATAAAACACCAAAAACCAGAACTTTTTCACTCAAAGCAACTTCAAACAGAAGCAGAGACCTTGCTTCATCTAAACTAAGATGAAATGGCTACAATATATTGTATCTAAAGAGAGCTGATGAAGCAGAAAGGGGGAGACTTACAGTGAGAAACAAAGTGGCAGCCATAATCAACTCGTTCTTGGACATAGGCCCCATCTTATCAAGCTTCTCCTGAGCCAGCTTGGGAGCATCAGGGCTGCTCTTCACCGTCGGCGGATAGATAAGATACAAAAGAAACGGAACAACAATCAACGACACAATCCCCGGCACAATCGCAGCTTTCGCCCAATCAGTCCACCCAATCGTCTGCTTAATCGTGTTAAACGCCAAGTTCGCACTCAGCGGATTCGCCGCCATCGCCGTCAAGAACATAGACGAAGAGATCACCGACGTCTGGAAGCAAGTGAGCATCAGCCACGCCCCAAGCCGGTGCTCGGTCCCGTCCCCGACGTTGCTACCGCACGCGACGCAGAGAGACTTCACCAAAGGGAGGAAGATCCCGCCGGCGCGAGCCGAGACGGACGGGATCGCGGGAGCCAGGAGAGCCTCGCTGAAGACGAGGCTGTAGCCTAACCCGAGGGAGGAGCTCCCGAAGAGCCTGACGAACTGGTAGGCGACGCGGTTGCCGAGGCCGGTCTTGATGAAGCCGCGGGCGAAGAAGAAGGCGAGGGCGATGAGCCAGGGGATGGGGTCTCCGAAGGCGGAGAAGGCGGCGGCGAACGTTAGGGTTTTGGTGAGGACGGAGGCTCCGAGTCCCAGGAGAGCCACGGCGCCGAGGGGGAGCGGCTGCGTGATGATGCCGACGATGGTGGCGAGGAAGATCGCGAGGAGCTGCCACGCGCTGCGCGTGACTCCCTCGGGGACGGGGAGGAACCATATGATCACGCCGGTGGCGATCGACGCGAGGAGAGGCTTAATCGCGGCTCCTTGCCACGGCGCCGGAGCGACGGGAGCCGGAGAGGAGGCGGAGGAAGAGGCCTTGACGAGAGTCGATCTCTTGGTGAGAGCGATGTGAAGTGGAGATTTCACTGAGGAGAAGCGTGATTCGGTAGATCGAAGAGGTTTTTTCAGCAGATTGAGAGAGGAGGGAGGACGAGGAAGAAGGAGGGGGCGAGATTTGAGGGGGAAGGCGAGAGAGCAGGAGCCGGAGAGAGCGAGAGACGCCATTGTTTGTAGCGTCGGCGAGACAGTGAGGACGTGTACTTGAAGAAAACAAGTGAAGAACATAAAGGAGGAGGAGACTATCGAATGATGACCGTTGGATGATTATCGGACGGTTAGTGTAGAAAATAGAATCTACGGACAGAGATGAGTGATCTGATGAGAGTATAGTCGTGAGGTGGAAAATAGAGATCTCCGTCTTTGGTGGGTCATCCTCATCATCTATTGGCCAATGTTTTTTTTGTCTAACTCGATTGGCCAAATTTACAAACGAAAAGCCATTTGGTCTTTTCTCTCAACTTAACTTATTTTTTTTTTTTTTACTTTTCTTCTCTAATCTTATAATTTTTTTTTATCTCTAATGTAAAAAGTCTTTGATGTTAACCAAACGACAGTAAACATAGTATTTTAAAGTTTTCCATTTATTTTGTTTACTGAGCTTTGGACCATCTCTATTGTTTTTTTTTTGGTCTAAAGACCATCTCTATTGTTGTTAACTCACTTTTGATACAAATTTTATTTTATGAAACTTCTTACGATATTTTTAAAATATATTGGATGAGAAACTAGAGAGCAATTTTGAAAACATTGATTTTGTAAACATCCTTTATTTGTTTAGGTAAAATTATGTTTAAAATAAGCTTTAACTGGTAAATTATTTACACTGCTTTTTTCACTAAAACCGATACGATAACAAATATTTTCAAAGCATGGTAATAAATCATTTGTATATATCAATATTCATTTGTGTGCAATGGTCGCATATGTTTCATATTTTTCTTTTTTTTTTCTTGTTGAAAATCGGCTTCATCTGACATATTTTTTGTAACTATTCATCTAACATATTTCCAGAAGTGATTTGAAAGCTTTTCTTCTAACTTGTTTTGCACCAAGAGATAAAGACTTTGAAGGTTAGAGCAAGTGCATCAATAGGACTTTTAGAGCGGTCCTTAGAGTATTTAATTAGTTTATGTAATTTAGGACTTTGGTTAAGGACTTTTGTTAAAATGTTGATTATGGGTGGGACTTTTGATAGGTCCTTAGGTTTATAAATTTTGTTTAAACTAGTTTTTAAAATTACAAACATTTTATTAGTGGAAAAAAAATACAAAGTTCAGAAATTAAAACACACTCAATTTATTCATACAGAAGATGTTCAAATTTAGCCCATATATTTTCAATCAAATCATCTTTTAAGTTTTCATGGATTTGTCTATTCCGAAGCCTCGTTCGACGATCCATTGTAGTGCCGACATTTTCACCGATATTCGAAGGCATGTTGACGGTAAATGTATCCGGAACTTCTCTTGGTTGAAACTCAAATTTGTTATACTGAGTGAATGATGCCCATTCATCTTCGACAATCATATTATGGAGTATGATACATGCTCTCATAACATTTCCTATTTTCTCTTTATCCCATAACTTTGACGGATTTTTGACAACGACAAATCTAGCCTGAAGGACTCCGAAGGCACGTTCGACATCTTCTCGAACTGATTCTTGGGTTTGAGCAAATAATGAATGCTTCTGATTTTGTGGTAGTTGGATAGATTGAATAAAAGTCGTCCATTTCGGATAAATACCATCAGTGAGATAATATCCGAAATGGTACCGATTATCATTAACATAGAAGTTTACTTGTGGCGCGATGCCATTAATAATGTCGTCAAAAACAGGTGATCGATCAAGAATATTTAGATCGTTCATAGTACCTGGTGCTCCAAAAAACGCGTGTCATATCCAGAGGTCATACGAAGCTACCGCCTCCAACACAATTGTCGGTTTTCCGGTTCCTCGTGAGTACATTCCTTTCCAAGCCGTGGGGCAATTCTTCCACTCCCAATGCATACAGTCGATGCTTCCAAGCATCCCCAGAAATCCACGCTGTTCTCCGATATGTAGTAGTCTTTGCAGATCCTCATGTGTTGGACGTCGTAGATATTCATCGCCAAACAAGGTTATTATTCCGGCGGCAAATTTGTGCAAACATTATTAGCTTAATGGAATTTTTTTTCAAGAGTTTAAACGTTACGAATCGTCTATGCTTTCTGTTGCGAATCTTTAATTATAACAATGTCTTTGACAGGGTGAGCTGATTTGTATTCTCCTAACAGTTAACAGGGTGAGATGATTTGTATTCTTTCTACAAGTTCTTTAAATGAAAATTGACACTTTCGATTACATGAATCAACACAACCAACTTACCACAAGTTCTTTCGATTACCACAACACCTGATAGATAGATAGGGTTACATAATCCGAGTTGAACAAGATTTAACAAAACACAAGGATAATCATACATTTTCGATAAATACAAGACATATAAACCTACATACGAGCAGCTACTCCGAAGGCTATTATCACTAACACAACAACCAGAACACCTACAACTAGTTCAAACCCATTACCAAATCTAGATTTCTTTCTACCTAAGTCACAGACAATGCTCTCCAACCTAACCAATTTCTGCTCCATATCAAATTGAGGAGGGTCACTTGTGCACCAATGGCTTTGATCTCCTCTGTAGCCGCGACGTCCCACCACTTGTAGACATGGCAGTCTCTGTCCTGTTTGTTCTTGCAGGTGTATCACAATCTATCAACGAAACTATAGCAAGTAAAACAATGCAAAGGAACATTCAACTTAACCCACATTCGATACTTCATATTGACGATTCTTTGTTTCTCAAGAAACTATAGCAACTAAACACACATTCGATACTATATTGACGATTCTTTGTTCACAACACAGATTCAAAGGAGATACAACACGAAAACAAAACCCAATCATCCAAACAACAGACGGTTAGGTTCAGAGGAGGTACTAAACGAAATCAGGACTGATTTAATCTAACATGCAGATTCGATTGTTGGTTTAAACTAAATCCAGATTTCGATTCAGATATAAACTATAAACATATTCGATTTAAGGATTAAACACAACACAGATTCGAATTCGGGATCCTAACGAAGAAGAAACATACCTTCTTCAAATGAATCTACAGAGAATCCGATGATATCGAAGCTGGACAGAGATTGGGGAGAGACTGAGGAGATATTATGGAGAGATTCTGAGAGAAGTCGCCGTGATTGGAGAGAGATGTGCGACGAACCCTATCGCCAAATCAATCGCCGTCGAGAGAGGATCGGGAGAGGAAGAGTTCAGAAGAATGTCGTGTTTTGCCCTGACCGTCTCCGACCCTTCTCAAACCGCGACACGTGGCACTAAGGACGCCCATCGAACAGATCTAAGTTAACCTCCGTTGTTTTGATTTTTGGACTTTTTGATTTATTTTTTAAGCCCAAAACACTAAGAACGTCCACTAAAGACTTCGATGCTGATGCTCTTATAGAGACTTAATCTATAATGCCTTTGACATGGTGGTTATACAGCCTCTTCGTAAGTATTTTGTGCAAGATTGACCAGACCATATGCGCAAACGACAATAATTTATAATACTAATTAATTAATCTTGTATGTGTTTATTGCTTATTTTATTAAGAGATGTATCATATGTATTACATTAATCATTACATATCTCTAATCACGGAAATATTATTCGAAATACAAAAGACTCTCTAACTTTTCATCTATCTACAACAACATCTATATATATTTGCATTTGTGTGGCTAAGAATCTTGAGTATAATTCCGCAGCAGAAAAAGAATAAGATGACGTAGAAATTCATATGTTCTGTTTGAAGTTGAAGTAAAAAGAAGGAACCTCAGTGTTCATCAACTGGTCAACGTCCCAACATTCTTCCATTCTCATACGCTCAGGCACGTTTCCGGCTCCATTAGTGTTCACGTCGTCTAGCTGGTTGATAATATCTGCCTTGTACCAGTCACCTTCTTCACATTCCAAAGGTGGAAAGTAGAGTTCCCCTTGTAGCCCTGTGTTTACTCCACAGAAACCATCTGCATGAGGGGTGAAATCGTCATTAAACGAATGGTTGAACATGTGTGGCGTTGTGAATGGATTGTTGTTGGTTGGTATGTTGGTCAAAGAGGGGTTGATGAATCCCTGTTCTTGAAAGGACATGAAGCTTCCTATAATGTCTTTAAACTCCAAAGAAGAGGACGAATTTGAAGACGAATCGCTTGCGTTGGGTGATGAGGATGAGTTGTTGACGAGGTTGGATGTTTCAGACATCTTCTTTAGCCTTTTCTTTATTGTTGAGTTCCAAAAGTTTTTGATCTCGTTGTCGGTCCGACCAGGCAATCGTGCTGCAATCTGAGACCACCTACGAAATTGAAAAAATAAGAAAGTGAGAAGAGTAGTTAAATGAGACGATCGATGTCATGTTATGTAAAATTTATACAATTGCATGGTTTGCATGGGAATTAGATCGACCTAATTACTAACTGAAAACAAAGCACTACAACTACTAAAAATTACGCTATAACTATAGTTTTGACATTTTTTTTCAAACAAAAATTTCGCTAAATGATTTCACATAAAATTTGTCAATAAATTATGTTATTTATCTGTGTAAAACTTTCGACCAAAAAATAAAATCTGTGTAAAACTAACTATAAAATATTTTCTTAACAGCTATAAAATAAAAGATAACATTTTGAGTCAAAGAGCTAATTAGCTTAGTTAGGCGTGATAAAAACTTGGTTTTAGTTCGTATAAAATGTTTAGGAAAAACAATTTTAAAACGAAAGAAATTATACAATAGTAAAGATACACTTTTTATTTTAGGAAGTCATGTCCAACGTAAAGTATAAACTAAAAAATCTATGTTTCTCGAGAAGGTGACAGGGAAAAACCTTAATTATAAATGTATATAATTAGAAAATGAAAGTTGAAGTAAAACCCTAAAGAAGAGAAAAAAAGGTGCCAAAGAGACAAAAGTCGATTTCAATAAAAACAAGTGTTTTTTATTAGACGCACCCTTAATTAAGTCTTAACACCCACGATTAACGAACTTTGACCACTTACATAGTGACATAATTACATGTGAATGTCAGATGTATTCATTCCTAGTTTGGTTCTTTGCCTCTACTTTCTTATATGTTACTATTATATATTTCAGTTTTCAGTTGAGTCAATTTTTCTTCACAAACAATCATTCATCCCTCTGAATTTTAACAGTTATCGTGCCAGTGATACTCAAACCAAACCGTATCCTTCAACGTGAACTTCGATTATACATTTTACGATGATGTATCATGTATCTTATATAGTTATATTCACAATTGAGCAATACACACAGATTCTTTTTGTTAATTGCTCTGGTAAGATAGCTTTATATTCATACCGGTAGAAGAAAAAAACGTCATTTAAGATCTAATTCAACAATTTGGTTGTTGTATTAGACATAAAAATAAATTGGTTATTTTAAGGTGGACTTTTGTTCTTGATAAGTTGGTTTGGCTTTCTATGCGTTTTACTATATACCATTAACGGAAAAAAACTAAGAATGCTGATTTTCTAAATGACAGTCTATGCAATATAGTTAGCTTATTCTTTCTTTATTTGTTTTTTATTAATTGTCAACATGTAAAGTAACCAAAATGATGGCAAAAATGTTAACCTGTTGCCGAGAATGGAATGAAAACGAATGATGAGATCCTCTTCTTGAGGAGAGAAAGCGCCACGCTTAAGGTCAGGACGAAGATAGTTGATCCAACGAAGACGGCAGCTTTTGCCACATCGCTGAAGGCCTGCATTTTTAGCGACATCACTCCAGCATCCTTGCCCATTGCTTATCATATATTGCATCAGCTTTGAGTCTTCCTCTGGAGACCAAAGTCCCTTCTTCATCTTCTTTACTTGATGAGTGGCTGCAATTGCTACCTCTGGTTTCCTCATTTTTTTCTCTTAATCTTTCTCGAGGCTCGATTAATTGATGTGAACGAGTGAAGTTTGTTATATAATAGAGAGAGAAAAGAGAGAAGACTTGATGAAGGGATAATGATCATGGTGATGAAAGGGAAGGTTGTATAGTTTGCTTACAATTCTGGTAAGAAAACCATTCCTCCTTTTTAATCTCTATGATATAATATATGGTGTGTTGCTTTGTTTTAAAACATACAAAAAAACACCCGGCCCAGGCTCTTTAATTATATATTTGTGCATGTTTAATCGACAAATATTATATTGTTTGTGGTAAATAAAATACACCAACAACTAATGTATCTTTGTATATAACTAACTTAACCAAGTGAAGAAACGTTAGTTGAACGGTCATGGACTAAAACGGTTCTGAGAGAGACCAAAAATGCAAACATCAAGACAAAGGAGAAGTGCTCTTCACTTGTTCTTTTTTTTTTCTTATCTTTTTCGAATATATAAACCGTTTATATTAGTTTCTTCATTCACAAGGTATATATTACAGATATGTCGAATTCGTTAACCTGACGTATATATAGTATATGACATTAATGTATATTCATGAGCATGTCTATTTTCTATTCAAAGATATCTTCATTTTCAAGGTAAGCAAATGTTGTATTATTTCAATAATTTACGTATATATAAGCATAGTTCGATTGTATATTTAATAAGTGAACGAATGTCATAACCCTTTTTGCTTGTTTTATAGTATTACGCTTAGCCGAGCAAGAGTTTTGCTTCGGCTTCACACAACCACCTCTCGCGCACCAACACGTATACTTGAAGAAATCAAATTATTGTCATGGCGAATATATAAAACTACTTTTATACATTATTTTATATTATTACTGATATAAACGTGAGTCATATTTTTAACTTCTCGGTTTACTCTCATGATTTATAGTATTACTATATTGTGCTCACCATTCAGAAATAAGCATAACTTTTTTATACAATCATAAGTAAAATATCCACGGATAAAGTACAAAGGAAGTTTGAATATTGAATCTTGTAAATGATTTGTAATGGAGAAGGCCAAAGATCTTAAGGTAGATTTTCATTTTGTTTAAATCTTTCTGAATTTCAAGGACCTTTGTTTATATACATAAACAAAATAGCTTTTATTTTTAGAACAGCAGTTTGCGACAAGTAGATTAACATGTTAATTCTGTTTTTTGAAAATTTAATACGTTAACTATAATTAATATATTTTCGGTTAAATATGTCATTCTTCAAATCTATGAATTTAACTAAACCCTAAACCGAAGGTTAGTGTAACTCTGAACGCAGAAAAACAAACAAACCAAATTTTAGCAAAAAGAAAAACAAAAAAAAAAAGAAAAACAAACACGAAATAATCACTTAAAAATAACAATATACAGTAGTGTGATTATTGTTATTTTTCGGTTCGGGTTTTTCTTTGTTGCACTGACGTCTTTACCCGATACCCGAAGCCGACCCGAAAAACCCGAACCGAAATCCGAGCCGAAGTACCAAAATATCCGAACGGATATTAAGTTAGAAGAGATTGGATATCCGAACCCGAACAGATAATATCCGAACCCGAATAAATATCCGAAGATAACCGAACATATATATACTTACCCTTATATTTTTAGTTTACATCTTTTTTTTATATTTATATTGATGTTACACATGCTTTAAGATCATAACTACATATATATAATTATGGAGAAAATAATTTGATATTCATTTAAAATGCATGTCAAACTTTTTGTTTCATGTATTAACAAAAGTTACATTCAAAGTTTAAAAACAATACCCAAATTAATATCTATTTATTTTTGAAATATTATCTTGAAACCTATTAATCATTCAATCTATAAAAAAAAACAGTTAAGTGAAATCTATATTTTTAAATACAAGAAACTTAAAAATGAATTTTTTTTTTAAAGTCTAAATATCCGAACCCGATTCAAAATAACCGAACCCGGACTAAAAATACCCGAACCTGATCCGAAGTACAGAAATACCCGAACGAGTTCTCTATCCCTATACCGAAATATCCGAAAATTCGAAATTGTTGATCCAAACCCGAACGGATATCCGAACGCCCATCTCTAAGGTTGATCACTGTGTAGAAGTAGAAGTGTAGGGTAATGTGTATTAAACTCTATCGAGACTGTAACGGAAATCTCAAGTTTATTTATTTGAAAGGTTAATCATGCATATACAATATACATACTACCATTTTATTGAACGAAGACAAAAGTGGTTACTAACTAGGAACGCAATTATCACCCATGAGAACAGAGCCTCAAATAAAGGAAATTAACAAACAACCATTGAATCAAAGCATTAGCTTAAACTTCAATCTTACTTTACAGGGAGATGTATCTTAACCGATAATTTTATATTTGTATTATAATCTGCTTTTTCTTTATTAATATAAAAAAAGACTACGATAAAGTATTACTCACTTCGTGGGGTATCATTTTGGTGACAAAATCTAATTGGTTAATCATTATACATTTACATAAAATTCGTGATTAGATTGTTTTTGAAGAAAGAAGCACGACTTCATACTCGTTCAGTTATTTCACAATCGGACAGTTCCATTACATGATCGCCAATTGTAATCTTTAACCTAACCATCCCGTTCCGTTGGATCGTTATTAGCTGTAACTGATACTAGTTCTTAACCTAACCCCTGCCGTCCCGCTGGATTGCGACATTGTTGTTGATTAAACTCACATAAATAAATAAAAAGACGTCAGTGCAACAAAGAAGAATAACTTTTTAGCTGCTAATAATTTCACACATTTATTAGCTGTTAACAGCTAATAACTTAACAGCTAATAATTCAAAATTATGAAGCTGTTGTTTTGGTTTTATTGGACCTTTTATGTATTTGCTTTGACTTGACGCGGTGTTATATTCTTTCTTGTACCTTCTAATTTAATTAAAAAAAAAAAAAATTTGCATTCTTCATCACCCACAGCTTACAGCTAAACCGCGTCGGCCACGACGGATTCTAATCAATACAGCCACCGAGTTATTTTATTTGTTAATGGGGCACCACTAAGTACTTTGTTAATGAGGCGCTACTGATCGAGTGCTAGACTAATTCTGATACTTGTAAAAAATGGGTATTTTTGTTAAATTGTCACATTAGCCAATCTTATATATTAAAATAGAATTCACAACATTGATTCATATGTGTTTTTTTTAAAAAATGGACTTAAGGACATGATTATCGGATAAACCCCGTTTGGGTTTCTAAATTTTTTTTGTTTTTGTTTTTGTTTTATCTGATTAAAAAAAAAATTTTAAAACGGAACCAATCGCGGGCCGCCACGTGTCGTGGGGCCCGCGAAATAGTGTAACAAACGGACCGAAGCCGTTCCTTATTTCGCGAAATTTGAAGCCCGTTTTTATGAAAAGTGTGGGGTCCACTCTTTAAAAAACGCATAACATACTGCGTTAAAGATGACCTAATGAACCTATTCCTACAAAGTCATGTTACATTTAATATCTAATCTTATCATTTAAATTTTGGACATACCAAAAAAATATATTGGGGGTATCAATAATTGGATTTAAACAATAGATGATCCATTGGATTTATAGATAGTATAAATTAAATAGATATAATTTAATATTGTAATACTATACCTCTATATGCTAAATATTTAAATATTTGTCGATGTTAACTTTTAAAATTATAAAGATTTTTTTTAAACAACAAAAATCATATTATCTAACAATGATTAATCTTTACTATCTTAAACCAAGAAAACAAATTTTAAACTATATAGTTTATTTTAAAAATTAAACAAAAATAAATGTTTAATTGTTTACTCGATAATATAAATCTATGAAGAGAAAAGTTTAATTTTTTAAAAACTTTCTAAATTTGTGAAATTTTACAATATCTTTGAATATGACAATAAAACAATATTTTACTAATCTTTATATATATAGTTAACGATTTTAATAATGAAATAATAATCCGAAAAATATATATATATAAGAAGATACAAATACATGTGAAAGTTTGAAACAATATATTCAATGAAAAAAATATAAAGTAAACTTATTATGTTTTAAAAATCGATAGACACAAATATATTATAATATATACCAATTTAGAATTGAAAACAAAATATTTATATAAAAATAAATGAAAACTAAAATCCGCGCAACCGCAATCTAGACTCACGCTTAGCCAATTCTCAACCTATGTGATTATTTATAAAACCTTTTTGTGTTTAATATTTGCTGATTTTTCAGAAAGTAAAAAGCAAGTTGGAATCATAGTATGATTACTTCACTTTTTCTTAGTTAAATGTTCTTTTATTTGTATTTTGAATGAAATAAAAGGAGTAAAAAACCATATGTAAAACTCTTTCAATAAAGTAAATTACCTTTAAATCACTTTTTGGTAAGTTATTCTACATTCCCAAACATCAAACATGGCTCATAAATAATTAAATATGCATTACAAAGTTGTAATGTAATCAAGTAATTACTTCATTAGTTTCGCATCTACCTGGACTAGTAGACACTACTGCAATAATTCTGATAATTACCAATCTCACATAAGTAAGCAATCGATTTCGTACATACCTTTCTCACGTTACTTTAGAAAACTAGTCATTAATTAATTTAGTTACACATCAAAATCCAAAAGGAAAAGTAAAATAGAATAGCAAACATATGAGAAGGAAGAAAAACCCCAAAAATTGACGTACTACGCTGCGATCATCGAGCATACGCTGCAGAATCTGAATCTGTAACCGGAGGAGGTGGAGGCGGGGAGAAGTAACGGTAAGGAGAATAAGTCGTTGGAGGAAGTGGGGCTTTGTACTTGTAATGAGGAAACTTATGATTTGATGATGAAACAGAGGAGTATCCATAAGCTACGGCAATCATGGCGATGACGACTGTGAGGACCATCAAGAAGGTGAAGCGTGTCGGCCATGAACATCTCATCTTCGAATCCCAAAAGGAGAACTTAAAAAACTTTTTTGGTTTGGAGAAGGTTTTGGTCTCGTGGGTTAGCCTTAATTATATAGATAGAAGAATATTTTTTTAACAAAGTCAAAGGTTTGGTTTTAATCATATTTTAACAGCACCGGCAACCTCTCTTAATTTATTTAATTTTAACTTTAATTCTAGTCCTATTTGTTACGGGAGAAAGAGATATGAAAAGGGTGAAAATTCGTTAGAATGGGTACGGTAAAAGAGACCAACGTAATTTTCAGAAATAAATTTACAGTTAAATCAAGACAGAATGGAAAATCTACGTTGTGATTTAGTTGTTTGTCAGATTAAACCTTATCGGAATTATTCTATAGAATATACTATTTTGGATTTTTTTTTTCAATTCTCTACTTTTTATAAAAAAAGATGTGCCATATTTTATATAATTGGTTTAGGAAAAATGCATATATTCAAAATTATCTTACACGCAGCTATATTTTCTTTATAGACTAGGTGTTAATCCGCGCTACGCGCGGAGCTATTTTGATTTTCAAATGTTAACTATATAGTTTTTTTTACATTGTATTACGAAGAACAACAAAATTCTGAATTGTATTTTTGTGTGAATATATATTTCCTTAGGAAAAAACTGAAAACTATACATTTTTCAGATAGATATTTAATATATTTTTTCATTTCTTATATCGTATATTTACTTATTATTTAGTTTTTCTTATATTGTAGGACATCTCTCTCAATTTTTTTTTTAAAGTTTTTGTCACAAAAATAACATTGAATAAGTAAAATGACCAAAATAGCCACTTTTTATTTTGAAAATTTTAATTTTAATTTTTTTTTTAATTTGAAATCCTATCCTCAAAACCCCACCCTTAACTCTAAACCCTAAATCTAGATTAGTTAACCCTACGGTATAAAAGTATTTTTACTCTTTAATAAAACTTCTTTTGGTCATTTTTCTTATTAATGCTATTTTGGGACAAAAACTTAAACTGACCATCTTAAGGAATTTCTCTGTATTGTATATTTTTTTATTCTAATTTTTTTGCTTTTATATCAAATGGTAAAATTACAATAGATATTTAATGAAATATTTCTATGTCTTATATTGTATATTTGCTTATTATTTATTTAACTATACATTTTCCATTTAACTATACATTTTTGAGATAGATGTATAATTTTTTTTATATGGTATATTTACTTACTATTTATCATTTATTATTTTGTATATTTACTTTTTCTAAATTTCTTGCTTTTATATCAATGATAATATTATGATATAAATTTAATGTAATATTTTTATTTTTTATATATTATATTTACTAATTATTTATTTTTTCTTATATTTTTACTTATTATAATATGTAACATTTGTATCTCTTATATTGCATATTTACGTACTATTTATTTCTTCATATATTGTATATATATGTACTTATAAAAGTATTTGTAAATAATAAAAATGTAAAAATATACATTTTCAGATAGATGCTTGATGTTAGTTTTTATTTCTTATATTGTATATTTACTTATTATTTATTTTTTCTTATATTGTATATTTACTTTTTTTTATTCTAATGTTATGATAGATGCTTAATGTAATATTTTTATTTCTTATACTTAATTATTGTTGTCAAAATAAATATACTTAATTATTATTTATTTTACTATACATTTTTCAGATTGATTTTTAATTTAGTTTTTTCAGTTATAATATTGTATATTTACTTATTGTGTATTTTTCCTTATATTGTATATTTATTAATTCTAATATTACGATTGATGTTTAATATAATATTTCTATTTGTTAAATTGTATATTTATTTATTATTCATTTTACTAAACATTTTTTTCAGAGAGATGTTTAATTTATTTTTTTAATTTCTTAATTGTATTTTACCTATTGTTTATTTTTTATATTGTATATTTATTTATTTTAATTTTCTTCCTTTTATACCAAATAATAGTATTATGATAGGGGTTTAATGTGATATTTATATTTCTTATATTGTACGTTTGTTTTACATATATTGTATACTTGTTTTACTTATGTTGTATATTTACTTATAAAATATTTGGAAATAAAAAAAATGTAAAACTATACATTTTTCAGATAGATGTTTAATGTAGTGTTTTTATTTCTTATATTGTATATTTACTTATCTAATTTTTTTTCTTTTATATCAAATTGTAATATTACGATAGATGTTTAAAGTAATATTTATATTTCTTATATTATATATTTACTTAATATTTATTTTATAATATATTTTTCCGATAGGTGTTTAATGTATTTTTTGTATTTATTATATTGTATATTTACTTATTATTTTTTTATGTTTTATACTTACTTATTGTAATATTATAATAAATTTTTAGTGTAATATTTTTATATTGTATATTCACTTATTATTTATTTAACTATATATTTTCATATATATGTTTAATTTACTTTTTCCATTTTATAAATTGTATATTTACTTATTCTAATTTTCTTGCTTTTATATCAAATGATAATATTATGATATATGTTTAATGCAATATTTTTATTTATTATATTGTATATTTACTTATTATTTATTTTTTCTTATATTGTATATTTAATTATTATTGTTTAATGTAATGTTTCTATTTCTTATATTGTTTATTTACTTATTATTTATTTTTTATTTTTTAAATAATAATGTCTCGTCTCATGTGAGAAGTTTTTTTCGCTGATGTGAATCCTATATGGAACCTCAAAATGTTTCTTTTATTAGTATCTATTTCTACTAATGTATATTTACTTATTGTGTATTGTTTCTTATATTGTATATTTACTTATTCTAATATTATGATAGATGTTTAATAAAATATTTCTATTTCTTAAAATTGTATATTTACTTATTATTTATTTTTTTGAACATTTTTTTTCACACAAATGTTTAATTTAGTTTTTAATTTCTTAATTGTATTTTACCTATTGTTTATTTTTTTTTATATCGTATATTTACTTATTTTGATTTTCTTGCTTTTATATCAAATGATAATATTATGATAGAGGTTTGAAGTAATATTTATATTTCTTATATTGTATGCTTGTTTGACTTATATTTTATATTTACTTACAAAATATCTGGAAATAATAAAAATGTAAAACTATACATTTTTTAGATAGATGTTTAATGTAGTTTTTTCATTTCTTATATTGTATATTTATTTATTTTATTGTATATTTACTTATCTAAATGTTTTGCTTTTATATCAAATTGTAATATTACGATAGATGTTTGATGTAATATTTCTATTACTTATATTGTATATTTACTTATCTAACTTTTTATTGTAATATACTTTTCAGATAGATGTTTAATGTATTTTTTGTATTTTTTATATTGTATATTTACTTATTCTTTATTTTTCTTATGTTTTGTATTTACTTATTGTAATATTATAATTAATGTTTAATGTAATATTTTTATATTGTATATTTACTTATAATTTATTTATCTATACATTTTTCAGATATATGTTTAATTTAGTTTTTTCCATTTTTTATATTGTATATTTACTTACTGTTTATCTTTTCTTATTTTGTATATTTGTTTATTCTAAATTTCTTGCTTTTATATCACTGATAATATTACGATATATATCTAATGTAATATTTTTATTTCTTATATACTATATTTACTTATTATTTATTTTTTCTTATATTTTATATCTATTTATCCTACTATTACGATAAATATTTAATATAATATTTCTATTTCTTATATTGTGTATTTAGTTATTATTTATTCTACTATACATTTTTCATATATATGTTTAATTTAGTTTTTATTTTTTAATTGTATATTTACTTATTAGTTTAATGCAATGTTTCTGTTTATTTATTTAAATATTATTTATTTTTCCTTATATTGCAAATTTACTTATTATTTATTTTCTATTTTCTAAATAATAATGCCACGTGTCATCTTTGTGGAGAATTTTTTTCGCTGATGTGGACACTCTACGGAGCCTCAAAAGGTTTCTTTTATTAGTATAGATTTATATCACTGATAATATTACGATATATATCTAATGTAATATTTTTATTTCTTATATACTATATTTACTTATTATTTATTATTTCTTATATTTTATATTTATTTATTCTAATATTACGATAAATATTTAATATGATATTTCTATTTCTTATATTGTGTATTTAGTTATTATTTATTCTATTATACATTTTTCATATATATGTTTAATTTAGTTTTTTTATTTCTTAATTGTATATTTACTTATAATTTATTTTCCTTATATTGTATATTTACTTATTAGTTTAATGCAATGTTTCTGTTTATTTATTTACATATTATTTATTTTTCCTTCTATTGGAAAGTTACTTATTATTTATTTTCTATTTTTTAAATAATAATGCCACGTGTCATCTTTCGAGAGAATTTTTTTCGCTGATGTAGACACTCTATAGAGCCTCAAAAGGTTACTTTTATTAGTATAGATTTATATCACTGATAATATTACGATATATATCTAATGTAATATTTTTATTTCTTATATACTCTATTTACTTATTATTTTTTTTTTATTTTATATTTATTTATTCTAATATTACGATAAATTTTTAATATAATATTTCTATTTCTTATATTGTGTATTTAATTATTATTTATTCTATTATACATTTTTCATATATATGTTTAATTTAGTTTTTTATTTCTTAATTGTACATTTACTTATAATTTATTTTTCTTATATTGTATATTTACTTATTAGTTTAATGCAATGTTTCTTTTTATTTATTTACATATTATTTATTTTTTCTTCTATTACAAATTTACTTATTATTTATTTTCTATTTTTTAAATAATAATGTCACGTGTCATCTTTCGGGAGAATTTTTTTCGCTGATGTGGACACTCTATGGAGCCTCAAAAGGTTCATTTTATTAGTATAGATTTTTTATTTTTATATCAATGATAATATTACGATATATATTTAATGTAATATTTTTATTTATTATATTGTATATTTACTTATTATTTATTTTTTCTTATATTGTATATTTATTTATTATTGTTTAATGTAATGTTTCTATTTCTTATATTGTTTATTTACTTATTATATATTTTTCCTTATATTGCAAATTTGCTTATTACTTATTTTCTATTTTTTAAATAATAATGCCACATGTCATATTTCGAGAGAATTTTTTTCGCTGATGTGGACGCTCTATGGAGCCTCAAAAGGTCCCTTTTATTAGTATAGATTAGTTGTAATAAAATTACCAATATTTCAATACCTATTAGCAAAGATATAAACATTTAAATTTTTATGCATATTTTAAATTATTATCTTAAACTTATTTTAATAAAATTACAAATATGCACTTTGTAGAATTTATACTTTTGTATAAAACATCTTATTGTGCTATCAAAAAAATTCATGTGACATTAAAGTAAACTAAAATAAGGAGAAAATACATATCTTTTGATTTTCCATAAACTTTTAAAATATATAATATAAGTAAAAATGAGAAACAACCACAAACCATTTAAAAAAAAGTATTCAAAATGAAAAGATATATCATATATCATATATTGTTTTACTGTATATATATCAATATCGGTTTGCAATTATTTTCAAGGTAATTTTTTTTTAATTGTTAGACTACGATAATCGTGCAAGAATTTTATATTTTATTTAAGAAAACTACTGTTTACAAAATATAAATGTTTTTAATCCTCTAACATAGTTTTCTGGTAAGTGTCGTATGGACTATGGAGTATGGACTATTGTGGAAAAGATGTCTTCAAAGTCTCGGTGAGAAAGGACTCTCCCAGGCACGGCTTTCGATGCAAGGAAGTAACGTCCCCAAGATTTGAAACTTCGACAACGACACATCAGTTGAGTACCGTAATTGGAAAGAAACCTCCAGTCCATTACGGTCTCTCCTTTGGAAGCCCTATTTCTTTTCCAGAAGTAGCGTCCTCCAAGATCTCGTTTTCTTTCAAATCTCAAACCACAAGCCCTCATTCCCATCAGAATCTTCAGATTTGGTTCATACTGGACAAGGGTGAGAACTACTAAAGGTGTTTTTGCAACAAATCTTTGCTACTCAGCAAGCGTCAACGACACTCACCTGCAAAAGCCATGGCTAAACGTTTCTCAACTGGGGAAAAAGGAAAGAGTCACCTAGCTGAAGATCAGGAAACTCGCATCAAAAGGATAAAGGCTCCTTATGTTGATAACTCAGCACTGATCAAGGAGAACGCCCTTACCCTCATAGGTAGGGATACAAACCCGCGGGAACAACGGATCTGGGCTTTACTCTCAGATTTACGTCTCAAATGGCATATTCAAGGAAAAGCAACAGGTTCAGATCTAGGAAATGGGTGCTTCCAATTCAGATTTGAGAGGGAAGAAGACTTGCAGAGAATTCTGGACAACAGACCTTACCAGTTTGACTACTGGATGGTTATTATCCAGCGATGGGAACCCATAATATCGGCTTCTTTCCCTTCACAAATCCCTTTTTGGATTCGTATCAAGGGGCTTCCTCTACACTTCTGGCTAGAAGACATGATCTGCAAAATAGGAAAGGATCTAGGAACGCTCCTAAACCATGAACTGACAAAGACAACGACAAGGGTTAAAGTTCTAGTAGATGGTCTCATGCCACTTACCAAAGAAGCCATCATAGAGTTCGATTCGGGGGAAGAAAGCCTGATCTACCTGGAGTATGAGAAGCTCGAGAATCAGTGCTCTGCCTGCTACTCCCTAACCCATCTGAAAAAAGACTGCACTGCTTATACCAGGAGAGACCAGGATGGGGCCCTCAAACAAAAGGAACAAATATTAGCTCAGAGAGAAGGAAGCTACTATACGGAAGAGACTACATTCCGCAGGAACAGACAGCTAACTTTAAACCAAAAGTACATAGAAGATGTACCTCTAACCAGTCGAGATGCACGAACAGAGACCAGAGGCAACCAACAAACTGGTGCTTTCCACGAAAGAGTCGACCGCTACGGCAACAGTTTTGGTGCGCGCGTGGCCACAAAGCAAACCAAGGTCCCCCCCACCAACAAGAATCATAGAGAAGCCAAACGAAGACTCCCACAACTGGAGAAGCAAGGCGCTGGAAAGAGTCCCTGAACCTCAAGTGTATAACTCGCCTCCCTACACTCAGAAAAGAGACTTAGAAAAAGAGAGATTTCTTCAAAGAAAAAACCCCTTCCCTCAGAAAGGTCTCAGTGAATGGAGAAAGAAGCCAACACCTCTACCTCTTGTGTTGAAGCCCATAGACGCTTCAGCTTCTGGTCAACCTCAAGACCCTAGCTACAAGATCACAGAGAACCAATCTCTTCAAGGATCACCAAGAAGGCAGGTGGAGGAACAAATCATTAAAGACCTAAATGAAGCTACTCTCATGTACCTTAGCTGCCCAGACCCCACGGAAGCGGCCGCCAGGAGACAAAGGGTACTAGCAGAAGATGCTAGAGGCCAAACGGAAGAAACGGCGGCAGGGATTTTGAGAATATGTGAGTCCTCTAGGGAGCATAGAGTAGATACCTCTCAGAATTCAAATGTCCAGGTGCCTTTATCTAAAGAACAAGTATTACAAGATCTCCAAGAGGTTACAAAACAATACCTCAGTTGTGTAGACCCGGTGGAAGCTGCTGCAAGAAGACAACGTGTTTTAGCGGGAGATGCAGAAGACTTAATGGAAAGAACGGCGGAGTCCATTTTAGCTGCCTCAGCAGATCAAAGACGTCCCCTATCTCCATGGGAGCGCGGAGTGAGATCAGAAAGCCCTCCTGGCATTGATTTTGATTTGGCTATGCAACCTTCAGATGTAGAAGTTACTCCCCCTCCGGTTACGAGAAGAGGTGAGCCAAACGACATTGGGGGCTTAGGCCTGATGACCCAAACAAACAACACCACAGAGGAGATCCAAGCTGGGAAACTCAAATCAGTCATTGTCAGTCCTAACGGGCTGTTGGAAGAAGGAAATGGTGAGTCAAGAGAAACTCTGGAAGTAGCATAAGATGAAGAAACTCTAAGAAACTTCCAAAAAAAGGCGAAGAACAAGATATCAAAGCAAACTAAAATGCGCTCACCAAGACTACTCTCGAATATTCTCAGAGGAGCAAGCTCTAAGAAGAGGAAGCTATCACAAATCCAACAATCTCCGGTAAATGACAGAAAGCGCATGACTGGAGCTTCTACTCTGAACCAGAAGACATCTGGAGCTGCTAGAGAAGGAGTCCGCTTGGCTAAAGATACTACACTTCCTGCAAGGAACCCTGCTATACAGTTAATCCCAGCTATTACAAAAAAGAAACAGGACAACAGAGCCTCACCAGCAAAGCAACAAGACGCTAATCAGAGGAATGAAAGAGCAGGACCATCAAGAAGGGAAACCACATATGCGACAAGAAAGTCCCCTTCCTCCCCAAGGAAGTCTCAGGATTTTCGGTCTCTTCCACTCCCGGCTCCTTAATCGTTCTGAGCTGGAACTGTTGTGGGCTGGGGAACCCCATAACAGTCCAGCGACTCAAGGAGCTTTGGAAGAAGAAGTCTCCTGATATTGTGTTCCTGATGGAAACAAAGAATCAAGAAGATATGGTTAAAAAAGAGCTCCCCTGGCTAAAAGATGAGAATAATTGCTTTGTTCCCCCCCATAGCCCAGGCGGTGGAGGTTTGGTTCTCAGCTGGAAGAAAGATATTGAACTTACAGTTCTATCTACGTCTAACAATTTCATAGACACGAGAATCACCTCCAAAGGAAAATCCTTTCTAGCAACTTTCACCTACGGAGAACCGGATCATACAAAGAGACAAGCGGTTTGGAATAATCTATCGTCACTTCATTCTAACCCTAAAGGCCCTTAGTTCTTAACCGGTGATTTCAATGAACTTATTGACAACAGTGAGAAAAGAGGAGGGCCAGAAAGGACAGAAGGTACCTTTGGAGCGTTCAGAACGTTTCTATCCGAAAATGACCTCTTTGATCTGAAACATTCTGGAAATGTCTTCTCCTGGAGAGGCAAAAGAGGGACACATCTTGTACGATGCCGCCTTGATAGGGCGCTGAGCAACCCTGAATGGATCGATCTCTTTCCCTCAAGCCGCTGTCAGTACCTAAAGTTCGAGGGATCTGACCACCGCCCCATTATCTCGTACCTCGACACGACGAAAAAGAAGGGTCACAATCTATTCCGCTACGACAGACGCCTAAAAGATAACAAAGAAATTAAAGAGCTAGTAGCGGAAGTCTGGGGTAAATGTGCTTACCTGGGAGTACAAGCAAGGCTGGCCCTTTGTCGCAAAGCCATCTGTAAGTGGTGCAAGTTATTCCACGAGAACAGTAGAAAGGTGATATAGGAGCTGCGAGAGGAGCTGGATGAGCAAATGTCCATGGATGTACCTGATGAAGAGAGAATCCAAAATATTAATAAGCTCCTCCTAAAAGCCTATCTCTCTGAGGAAGCCTACTGGAAACAAAGAAGTCGCCAACTCTGGCTGACCCTTGGAGACTCAAATTCAGGTTATTTTCACGCGGTAACAAAATCCAGGAAAGCAAAAAACAGACTAACGGTCTTGGAGAATGATCATGGTGTACCTTTTTTCGAGGAAGAACAGATCTCAGCCGTAGTTTGCGCCTACTATGACAAGCTCTTCACTGCAAACCAGATAGAAGAAAACAGTGTCACGGTCATACAAGCTCTGAAACCTTGTGTAACAGAGGAGTGGAATGAATCCCTTACCAGGGAACCGTCACCTACAGAAATAAAAGAGGCACTCTTTGCTATTCATGCAGATAAAGCACCAGGTCCTGACGGTTTCTCCGCTAGCTTCTTCCACTCAAACTGGGATACTATTGGCTCCTCAGTAATAAGAGAAATCCAGGACTTCTTCTCCTTCGGAATCTTGTCACCTACGTTGAATGAAACACATGTTAGATTGATTCCCAAGATTCACAGTGCAAAGAAAGTGGATGAGTATCGACCTATCGCTCTGTGTAATGTATATTACAAGATTATATCGAAGCTTCTCTCCCTACGGTTAAAGCTTGTCTTGAGCTCCATCATCTCGGAGAACCAATCTGCCTTTATCCCTAGACGTGCGATAACAGACAATGTGTTAATCACACATGAGGTGCTGCAATACCTAAAGACTTCACAAGCTCAGAAACAATGTGCTATGGCGGTCAAAAGCCTATGATAGAGTTGAATGGAACTTCCTCTCTCAAGTGATGATTCGCCTAGATTTTCATTCTAAATGGATCAACTGGATCATGCAATGTGTAACAACGGTATCGTACTCCTATCTAATAAATGATTCGGTATATGGAGCAGTAAGTCCTCACCGTGGAATTAGGCAAGGAGACCCCATCTCGCCTTATCTCTTCATCCTGTGTGGAGAAGTCTTATCGGGGCTCTGTAGAAAGGCAGAACTAGAAGGAGCTATGAGAGGTGTGCGAGTGGCAAGAGGAAGCCCCCGTGTAAACCATCTGATGTTTGCGGATGACACGATGATCTTCTGTACCTCATCACCGGAGAGTTGCCTCACCCTGATCCAAATTCTGCAAGATTATGAAAAAGTACCGGGTCAGAAAGTTAACATCTCTAAATCATCAATCACCTTTTCCGTAAAGACTCCTGAGGAAACTAAGACAAAATCAAAAGATCTGTTGGGAATTCAGAAGGAAGGAGGAGTAGGTAAATACCTAGGCCTTCCTGAGCACTTTGGGAGAAAGAAAAGAGACCTGTTTACCTCAATTGTAGATAGGATCAGACAGCGAGCCTCAAACTGGTCCACAAGGTTCCTCTCCCGCGCAGGAAAGATCACCATGCTCAAGGCAGTTCTCACAGCTATACCCACATACGCAATGTCTTGCTTCCAACTCCCACAAAGCCTCTGCAATAGAATACAGTCTGCGCTCACGAGGTTTTGGTGGGATAAATCCCCCGACAAGAAAAGTATGTGCTGGTTAGCATGGGAGAAGCTAACAAAACCCAAAGCATCAGGCGGTCTAGGTCTAAGAGATATTCAAATCTTTAACCAAGCTCTTTTGGCAAAGATTGCATGGAGAATATTAATGTCTCCAAGCTGCTTATTAGCTAGGGTACTTACTGGGAAATACTGTCACAAGAGGAGCTTTCTCGATGCTCAAACCCCAGTTGTCTGCTCCCATGGATGGAGAAGTATTCTCTATGGCAGAGACCTCCTCCAAGAGCACCTGGGAAAGACAATTGGCAATGGTCATACTACAAAAATTTGGAAGGACGCATGGATCTCTCTCAACGCTCAGACAAAGCCATTTGGTCCAATCCATGAATCAAATTTGGATCTTCGAGTCTCTGATCTTCTCACAGATAACCTCCAGTGGAACAAAGAGAGAATAGAGAAACTCTTACCAGACTTCAAGGAGCAGATACAATACATAAGACCAAGCAAGGAAGGGGCAGAAGATATTTTTGTCTGGCTCCCCCTTGATTCAGGAATCTATTCAACGAAGTCAGAATATAATTTAAAAGCCCAGACCATGCCATCCCTTAGTCCTCAAGCAACAGCTTCGCAACCCTCCCCTGACCTGGATTTCAATTGGATAAAAGACTTTTGGTCTTCCAAAACAGCACCAAAACTCAAATTATTCTTGTGGTCGTGTGCTCAAGGAGCATTACCGTTAGGGAGTGAACTACAGCGACGAGGTATGAACTCTACAGCTCTATGTCCCCGATGTAAGAAAGTAGAAACAGCAATGCACGTCTTCTTTCAATGCCCTTTTGCCAAAGAAGTATGGCGTTTTATCCCCCTCAAATCACCAATTCGCATTGAGGAGGAGGCAGATTTCAAAACGTTGATGGTGAAAGCCAGAGAGATGATCTGCCTCCCACCTACAGGGATTAGAGCTCCAGTTCTCCCATGGATCTGCTGGTACCTGTGGTTGACAAGAAACATATTAATTTTTGAAGACAAGCCCCCAGACAAAACCACACAATCTGTTGTTTCGTAGATGCAGCTTGGGAGGCGTCATCAAAGCGAGCAGGTACTGCTTGGCGATTCACTAATGAACAATTGGGCTTCTTCTCGTCAGGCACATGCATCATCGACAACGTTAGCTCTCCTCTCATGGCCGAATCACTGGCTCTCCGTAAAGGAATCACAGAAGCAATGAAACTGGAACTCCCCTCGGTCGCGTTCCTCTCCGATTGCGCAACGCTCATCAGAGCAATCTCTATCCCGAATCAGCTTAAGGAAATCTATGGTGTGCTCCAGGACATCAAGAGTCTCTCTCCAGCTTCGATTCTATCACCTTCAATCACATCTCCCGTTCCCAGAACAGCGATGCTGATTTTTTAGCTAAGCAGGCCCTTAAAGTCCATGTTTTATCTCTTTGTTTACCTATGGACAAGCCCATCTGGGTCCTGAACCTTTATGTTTTCTGCTCTTTCGAATTTCTTTATAAAATATCCAGTTGTTCAGAAAAAAAAGAACTATTGTGGAGATGGAGGACATTAAAGACATTCTTCGCCTTATTGAAGAAAAAAAAACATAGCATAAAAATAGAGGATACTATAATTGTGAAACTGCATCTTTACAACGACATTGTCGCCGTTTTAGCAAAACTTTCGCAAACGGCTCACCTTTTTTCCCTCTTCTACTATCTAGTCGTCATACTCCTATGTACTTCATAACAAGACACCTTACTTCTTCAGACATATTATTCGATGTGAAAGATACAAATATAAACTCTTGGGACCATGTGTGTCTAGCTCAACAAACAAAAGAGTATCTAACACTTTATGAAAAGAGTAGTTCCTCTATCACAACACTTGTGTGGTATAACCACCGGTCATAGTTATTCATTTTTCTAATAATGTCATTCCCAATAAGATCCTCTTATACAAACCATGCACCTATTAACTAGTGTCTTAACTCTTCTCGTTCTTGACCGTTGCATGGCTAATAAACTCTTCCAAACCAATAACAGAAGAGCCATTAACTCCATCATCCATCGCTCTCCTCACTAACTCCTTCACCTCTTTAGCCTTTCTCCTAACCTCTCTCCCTACTTCACTCTCCTCCGTCACCAGCTTGATCTTAGAAACAATCTCATCACATTTGATATCACATATCTTCCCACGCGCCAGCTCAACCGATACACCAACATGTTTCTCCATCAATATCGAATTGAAGAACTGCTCCCCCGCCATAGGCCATCCTAGCAATGGCACGCCGTAGCTAAGCGACTCGAGTATCGAGTTCCAACCACAATGACTCAAAAACACACATGTTGCCTTGTGTGACAATATATCAACCTGTGGCGCCCATTTCTTCACAATCACTCCTCTTCTTGATTTCTTGATTCTTTCTTCAAACCCTTCCGGTAAATACTCTTTCACATCAAAGTCTTTATTAGCCTCCACGCCCATTGGTGGTCGCACCACCCATATGAAGTTCTTCTCGCTACTCTCTAACGCCATAGCCAGCTCCAGCATGTGAGTTTGAGAAATAGAGTTCATCGAACCAAAACACACGTAGACAACCGAATGGTCCGGTTTTGAGTCGAGCCATGCCTTCACACCTTCCTCTGTCGACCTCGAGCCAGCATCGGGTAAAACCGGTCCGACCGGCCAAACCGGTTTACCACCGGTTATTTTACGAAAATAAGACAAACCGATGTGATCAATTTCCTCAACCGTATTGAACAAGAATCCATCGAAATCAGACCATCCTGGCAGATTTTTCTTCATGAAAACCGACCAGTCATCGGTTCCGTCAGCTTCTAACATGAAGTAGTTCAACTGAGTCTTCTCAATCTCCCCTGCTTCTTGGAAATCATGTAATAGAAACTGATCTTGTTCGGTTTCTTTGTGCGGCAAGTGAAGCCATATGGATCTATAACAACCTAACCCAAAAGCACCAGAAGCGCTAAAGATAAACGAAGAAACACCGACCTCTTTGCAAACCTCACCGATCCATCCCAAGAAGAAATCACCGATCACCACAACATCATCTCCTTCTTTCAAGATCCTAGTGATCAAGTCTCGAAAGGGCTCACGGAGGGATCTTGAAGCTTCGAGGAGGCTGATGACGAGAGAGTAAGGGAGAGAGTCGAAATTCTCGGCGTCGTGAGGGAGGCCGTGGTCGGAGCTGTTGAAAGGCAACTCGATGAGTTTTATGGAGGAGTCAGGAGGAAGTTTGGAACGTAGTTTGGGCATGTTCAAAGGAGTGTTGACAAGAGAGAGGATGAGGTTGTCTTCTCTGTTCTTGTTCTTGATCATCTTCTCTAAACGAAGGGCTAAAGAAACAAAAGGGATGATATGGCCTTGTGCCATGAAAGGAAACATGACAATATTCAGACTTTTAGGTTTAGCGTCTGCCATCTCCGTGTTGAGGAAAAGCTTTTGAGATTCAGACAAGAAGATGGGCGTTACGGTCTGAACTCTATGAATAGAAAGAGAAAAGAGTCTTAAAGACTTGGGGGAAGTTTAGCCCATTCACTTTTGGTTCTCTTCTCCCATTAGTCTATTTATTTTTTTCACGAATTAATGGTGTAAAAGTGACGTTGGCGTCTTTAGATTTTTCACTAACTTTTTCAGTTATATTTTCCACATTTCAAGGTCAGGATTTTTGTCTTATTTTATTGGAAACGTAATAAATTTTTCAAATGTTAGTGCATTAGATACGGAAAAAAATCACAGAAAGTTGATCCTGATTTGCCATTAGTTTTTTTTTCTTTGAGACAGACTTTTGGTAATAGTTACTGAATGTTTTATTGAAATTTAGAGTTGAAGAACATTGTCTTGACCAGAAAAAAGTTGAACAACATTGTTGACTTAGACCACCCTCGGCCCCAAGATACTGATAATGCGTTTTTTAACCATAAAATAATATTAAGTTGAGAAGTTTTTATGAAATAACTATAACCACTTATTAGAAACTGACAAAAGGCAAGTGGAGTTTTAAAGGGTATCTTGTTTGATATGGTCTCTTTCCACTTTTAACTACTACTGATTTTGATTTTATTTTCAGATACTCTTACTGGAAGGTTCTTAAAATGAGGATTTTAACAAAATATAAGAATCTGTCTCTTAAATTTTAACTAAAAAAACTGAAAACCGGTTCTTAAATAAGAGTTTTAAGAGACGGTTCTTAACTTTTTTAGCTAAAAATTAAAAGACGAGTTCTTATATTCCGCTAAAAACCCTAAGGTAAGAACCTCCCAATAACTCGTAAGACCTGTGCATGGAGGTGCTCTTCTGCCCCAATAACAAGATGCCAACTCATAATGTTTATGGACTTGTACTAGTCTATAGATTACAAGAGCTTCCTAATCATAAATTTAATGGGCCAACACACAAAAACATGGTGTCAACAAAAAGGTTATGGGCCTTCGATCTGGTACTTTTGGCCCATATTGTATGTCTTTTCAACTCCTGTGTCTATCTTTTTCAGCCGCAGCTTTCCCCCCAGTTTCCTCCTAACCTTTTGTTTCCACAACGTTGACTTTTGAAAAATCTGACTCATAAAAGATTAAGAAGAAACGCAATAAATAAAAGCTACATAAAAATTACAGTGTGTGACACTCTTCACCCTAATGACTTGTACCTGCAAAGAACCTTACATCTTAAAACCCTATCTTGTATATAAAACCCTGGCATCACCATAACCTTAACCCGCCCTTGTCCACGTGACGCTGACGATCTCTGTATCCTCTCTCGATCTCCTCCACCCATATCTTCCATATAACTCGACTCAAACACTCTGTTCTCTTCCACCCTCAAGATCCCTAACGCTGGCCTAAACGAGAAGGCAAGCAAATGAAGCAACCACACACATTTCGCAGCTACAAAGAACGCTTGAAGCATTTCTTCAGACCAGGGTCTCGTCCACTTCAACGTTGTAATGATCAAACTCATCTTCTCGTCGCAGAAACTACTAAACTCCTCGCTGTAGTATTTTGTGCCCTTTTTCAAGACCTCGTTCCAGCTCAAGTTTCTCAAGGAAGCAAACGATGAGAATTTAGCTTGACGTTCTTGTTCTGGATCGAGTAGTTTGGGCTTACCGTTCTTCTGGAAGACGCAGTTCTCGAAGTCTTGGTATATTGTTTGGCTTATGATGGATTCCAAGTGGGACTGAATGATCTTGGAGTACTTTGAGGTGAATGATAAGTTGTATGGTTGAAGGAGAGTGTTGATGTTGCTCATTAGAGTCGTGTCTTCTTCGTCTATCTCTGTGACTAATGTTTTCAAGAACTGCTTTATCGATAATCTTGATTCGGATACGATCTGCAAGAACCCTTCAACCATCACCTCTTCACTCATTGGCATCTCTGAGTTCGTCTTCTTCACTGCCTTGTTACTATTCTCTTGTGAGACTACTTCTGTTGCTTGTCTCAAAGCTTTCTTTAAACCGTCACAGTAACTTTCCAAGTACTGAAGCTTCTCGCTGAACTCTCCCAACGAAGATTTCATCTCTTCAACTTGAGTTAACGCAGCGTCTCTGCTTCTGTTTGCTTCCATCAACTCTCTCTTCAGCTTCTCGCCACCAGAAGAACCAGAGTCTTTCAACACCTCATGAGAAACCTCTTCTGATCTCTCGGTTCTACTAGGAGAGTTAAAGATTGAGTTACTACTCTTTTGCTTCCTCTTTAACTTGGGGAACAACCAAGACATCACTCTACCTCCACGGTTCCTTGTCTGAGAAGCAACAACAACGGAGTGAGAATCCGTCAAGGGCACAACAAGATTAGAGCTCTTCAAGCTCTTGGTATCAAAACCTCTTTGTTTGTACTCATTGCAAGAAGAGACCGATCTAAAATCAACCGAGCCACCACAGTTACTTCTACCGGTTGTGTAAAAATGTAACGGTGGGGATCTAAGAGCGTCCGACATGGTGTAAACATGGGAATCTTGCTGAGGGGTTAAAGTCTTTCTTGAAGTTGAGGTTTTGTGAGAATCAGAGTGATACGTGTGTCTCAAGTCTTGTTCTTCATCTCCTTCTACTAAACCAACACCAGATTCATCCCAAGTTTCAGATAGTGTGAGATTCTTGTGATGAAATGCAGATACAGGCTCATCTTCATAGCTCTGTGTCAAAACCAAGGAGATAAGTTGGAAGAGAAAATTGTGTAAAGTGGAAAAAACACAGTAACTTGTGTCCAAACTCAATACAGTGTGACAGCTAAAGGACAAAACAAGAATAACAATGGTTCTATTCTACCAAATCCAAGTCTTTTACTGTTTGTCTTTTAATACTTCACAGTAATTTAAATTATTAAATGTATTATTAACCGAATAATATATGAATAAATTAAGAAATCTAATTCTCTCCTAATTCTTAAAATAAACCAAAATTAGCGAGCCTAAACCGGATTAAATCAATAAATCTCGGGCTCGATGATAATTTTCAAAAAATGTGTTTAAAATGCTAACAAACTCAAATTCCCATACATAATGTCGAAAGCAATCAAGTAAAGAGATGCGAAAAAGTGAAGCAAAAACACATCATGGAACCCGACAAGAAAGATGATGAGAAAAAGATAAGGAGAGAGAGAGTTTACAGGAGTGAAAACAGGATAGTCATGAGCAGAGAGGTTGGGGAGAGGACGAGAAGCTGGAGAAGATGAAGAAGGGATTCTGATACTGTAAGTGGAGGAAGGGCTTGACTTCTGCATAAGACCAGCTTGAAGTGCCCTGATCTTCACACTGTTTGCTATGGCTTCTTCTTTTTCTCTTCCCTTCATTTTTGTTTCAGAAGAAGCCATGGAAGAAGAAGATTAGAGAGAGAGAAAGAAGAAAGAAAGAAGAGAGGCTGTGAATGCGATAGTGCGAGAGGAAAGGGTATGTGTGATGAGGATGATGTCTGCGTGTGAGAGAGAGAGAAGAGAAAGAGAGAGAGAGAGTTAAAATCCAAGGAATGTTCTGTCTCCCTTCTCTAAAAAGGACTTGATAAAAAAAGCGCATGTGAAGGGCAGAGTTAAAATTTTACGAAAATACCCCTTGTTTTCTTTTAAGTTTAACAATTAAAAATCAATATCTTTTTTTCTTTCTTTAGAACCAACTAATTAAAATTTATTTGGTATAAATTACTAAATTTATTCCCTCTCAAGCTTCTGGATAAAAATAATTTTATGATTCATTAAATAAAAATAAATGAATTAGCTATATATTTTTCTTTAATTTTATAAATTATAAATGCAAATATTCTTCTAAAAGCTTTATTTGAGAGCATTCACCATATAACATTTGGAGAGCATTAGTATTTAGTAAATGTTTTTCTAAATCTTTTTATAATAAATGTTAGATTGGATAATGTAAAGCATAATAGTAATGTTAATGTTCTACCAATCAAGGTCTAAGTATTGTAGTGAGAACTTTGATAATATAATACGTATTGTGTCCTAACCTAAGTTCGAACTTGGGAGAGCGTATGTTAGTGACTAATAATTGTCTATGTATCAAATGCGTATGACCAATTAAGATGCTCACAGAAACATCTACGATAATAGATGGGTAGTTTGGTACGTACGCTGATGCTTAGCAACAAGTAACAACAACAACAAAAGGTCTCTTCGAGTCAGTCAACAAAACAAAAGGTCGTAGATACCAAATGGATGCTTTCAAGTCTTTGCCGTGGAGAAGAAAATACTCACAAAAACAGTTGCTCGTTTTGATCCCCAGTCTCAGAAGAATAGGTATCTTAGAAAACATATGAGTCATGTCATATACCTTAGTTAAAAGCTAAAGAAGACTTTATGACAAAACCAGATTTGTTCGTAGAAGATAGATTTTCGTGTGGGATCCATCATTCTCCAGAGTTGTTTTGCAGTAGTGTTGGAAAGTCGAGTTGTTTACATCAGCAAGTAAAGAAGTCAGGCCCTGAGAAAAAAGTAGTATTAAAATTGTTACTAATATAATGATGATAAAATCATTGTTAAGTAATTGTGTTTAACTTTCAAAACCAAACCCACCAAACCCATGTATAAAGTACAAAAGAGCCTAACCTAATAAAGCATTTTGCAAAACCTTCCACATGCGTAAAAGTATGTCTTGTAGCCTTTTTGCATTTTTCTTGCCAATGAACTGGGCATGCTTCACACTTCTTTGCTACAATTTATTTAAGATTTGTTTGTAAACGTATTTCTTACAACAGTTACAAAATATTATAAAACTGGGACTGATTTCTTATCCATAATAATCCTTTTTTGGGCCAACATATCCATAGTAATCTAGATTTAAAAATGATGTTACAATTACACTTTTCAAAAGAATTTTACAGGTTAATAGGTTCTCTGTATCATCAAAATAAATTTGATTAGTGTAAACTGTAAAGTGTATTTAACAAAAATAGTTTTAAAACAAATGATTTGTTAAAACAATTTATTATACTGCGAAATAGATCGGAAATGACAAATCCGGAATCATGCCTAATAATATACTGGTCCATGTTTTATGGAGGACCATCTTTCGGAAACAAAATTGCTATTCAAATATATTGTTAATTCCAAATAATAAAAACCTCATAAGTTCTAAACATGGAATAGTCCATAGTCTTGCATTTATATTTCAATTATACTGGCTCACCACCTACATCACAAAAAAAAAACATAAGAACAAATAAATATTAACTAAAGGCGATCCAATAACAAAAAAAAATTATCCAGAAAACCGTACAAGTATATAACACTAATATAACAAATTAATAAAATTAATATACTTTAAGTCCATCTCTGGTATCGGCTTAAACTAGCTATGGACCATGGTCTCAAAACCAGCACATGTAGAAGAGAACTTGGAGGTTAGAGCAATGGGAGTAGAGAGAGTTACACATAAAGACACATTTTGTCTTTTCTTTACCTGCAAAGACACATTCAGTATTTGACACATTTTTTGTGTACGGATGCCACAGTTGTGGACGAAAAAGTCCTTTGTTAGAGAAACAAGCAAGGATGTTTGGTTTAGAATGAAAGAAAAAAAAACTAAATAGTCATTTATTTGTTTGAGGAAGTAGGTTTATCGGTTAGTGAGTCTATTTTAAGCCCTTGGATGAGATGCTAATAAACCATATCCAATGGATGAGAAAATGACAGTACAAAAACTTAAATTGTTGATAGTGACTCATCAAGATTTGAGTTTTTTTTTTAACATAAGTAATTCTAGCTTTCTTTTCTTCTTCTTCAACGAACTTAAAGTTATTTACGAAAGTGTGTGAATCTTTCAAATGTTTTTTTGAGTTTGTTTTTGGTTTTCTCGATTTTGATTCTAATAGTGCAGGGAAAGCGTTGAGAAGTCAAAGGTGGTCAAGGGATGTGTGGATATGGTTTATGTGGATTGGGGTTTATGATTTGGGGAAGTGTAGATAAGAAAGCATAGATAGGGGAGTGCGTACATGTTGTATAATTGTGGATATAAATCGAAAAATTGTAACATTATATAGAGACACGGAGAGACGTGGACAATGATTGTGTGGTCAGTGACGACATAGACATGGAAATTGCGTATCCACGACTAAGTATCCACCAAATCCTAAAAATATAACCCAACCACAGTTCATGTATCCAACAATACGTATCCACACATCTGTGTCCTTACCCAACATTGCATCCACAACCAACCCCCCCCCCCCCCCCCCACATGCGCTTGTGTATCCACGGATATGTAGCCACGCCCTAATAACCTCAGAAACAACAAACAATGGATATCAGATGGAGGAGACAACGAGATTCGTGTTTGGTCTTGGATGTTAGATAGAAGAGCCAGAGAGATTGAGTTTTGGTGTTGGGAAGATCCAGCAAGAAGACAACTGTGTAGGAAGAACACGCCGACCTCTGATGAACACAACGGTCTCGGAAAAACAGACTGTCTCTGAAAGTGATGGAGAGGACGACGGTGCTCTAGTTCAAATGTAATTGTCAAAGATAATAGATGAATCTGAGACGTGTGTTTGGAATTATGTTAAGAGAAAGGGGATCTGAGAATTTTAAGTTATGGATGCAAAATAAAAAAAAAATGTTTCTATAATTTATTATTTACTCAAACACTGGATGTAGAGTTCAAGGGCAAATTAGACAAAATGATTTGGGAAAGTGTCTTCCAAACTCAATGTGTCTTATTACGTAATTGAAAACTCAAAATGTGTCTTTGAAGGTAAATTTCTCATGGGAATAATGAAGAATTATTATCTATTAGTATCGGGTAGGATTGTTATCAGCAATAAATCCGTTGTGTGATCATTTCAGTTCATGAAACTCAAATAACCATTGAAATTAGCATAATTCATAAATCATCTTGGAGCATGAATCACTATAATGATCTTTCCTATCACTAGGCTTGGTTACTAAATAAGTTCCTCAATGCGCGATTAATGTCTAAACCACGAGGACGGTGTATCATATCCCATGTCGGGCTGCCATGAATAGTATCGAGTGGAATCCCGAATACACTTTACTTGCATATATACAGGGGATGAAGAGTCAAATATTTCCGTTGATGAAAGTACTTATGCTGTATGATACTTCATTGTTAGCAGCCACATACATTCTGAAAATTGGTTTTAGAAAAATAACAATGAATTCAAATTCTTTTATATATATCTTTGCCGGTGTTTTCAGGATATTTGGTTTTGATAGTTCGGATTGTGATGGTGGGTGTAGTGACAATTATTTAGAACGGATTTAACATTGCCTTTTTTTTTAATTATACAAAGGTATCCTGGACCAAGAGAAATGATCCAGACTAGTCACGTGTTACCAAGTGTCGGTTTTCTATCTCTGGCGATGCCGAAATGTTAATTCTCCAGTGGTCTGGATTCGAAATTCGATGACTTCACCGTGTTGAATTTATACCTTCAAGTTAATCATTACCGGGCTAGACCAGGCCACAAACCCTGGTTAACGTTGCCTCTTTTTATGTAATTCTTGGTCATACAACAACTGTGGTTGACCCAGCTTTACTTCCTGGAGGGGTAGAAGTGACGTGTCAATCTCAATGATGGAAGCTGTGCGGTCTATCTTTCCTAGCGATGAACGTCATATCTCTCCAGTACCACCCTGACCTCACATCTCTGATAACAATAACTTCCCTTTCTTTTTATGTATATTTAATAGAAACTCAGTGAAAGACATTTTAGTTACAAATGTATATATTGAAAAGTCAAAAAGAGTAGAACATGTGTAATTTTTGTGTGTATCTGTGTGTGCAGCATTTAGCGATTTCATAGAGCTTATGAAGAGGTCTAAACAGAGCTCCTGATCAATGGGAAGTAAACAACAAATGTTATACTATTTGAATGCTTTGTTCTGTACTATTTAATGTTATAACTTATAACCATATCGCACTTTAGTAAAATACAAATGTTTTTGTTAGTGATAGTAGAGTGAAAATATTGTTTTGGCTGTGACTATGTTAAGGATTCATTTCAATAACATACAACCAAAAATGAATGCTGATAAAAAAAGTTACAAATAATAGTAACTAAAATGTAGGGTCACATGCTGACAAAAAAATGTAGGGTCACATAGCTAAGTTCATTAGAAATAATTTTGTAAATATATTTTAATACCACATCGATGATTTGTTATTTGAGATTTATATAACATAAAGAGTCTCAGTATTTAATGTGAGTTTTGTATTTTGTTGAAAAGATGTTCAAGTCAAGATGATTTTAACATATAAACATTATAAATAGCCCATATATAAAATTTGTCTGTGCTATGAAAATATGGTCAAAACATATTACAAACAAATCATATGTTTCCATATAAAAATTGGTGAATTGCTCAAAAATAAATTAAATTGCTCGTAAAGTAAATCTTAACTTCCAGATCAGGACAGATATTGGGCCCCAAATATAACCCAGTGATTTTTTTCCCAGACGACTTTCTCGAGGCAGTATTAGTAGAGCTGGTTTGACTTTCCCACGGTTTTAAATTTAATCTTTCTGGTTTATTGCCTTTCTAATCATGGTTACTAAACAAACTTTTGTCTGACCCCCTTACCAACCCGGTTACGTTTCCCCTTTTAGAAAGTTTTCAAATCTCAAAACCACCTCTGCTCCATCCTCGGCGAACTTCGGCGGTGGAGGCCGTGTAGGCCTTTCCTCTGGATCTCAAAACACTCGTGAGATGGAAAAGAAGCTTCTGAGATGTAATTTCATAGTTCTATACCACAGGACCTTTTGAAGAAAGGGTAGAGTCGACAGTTACTCCTCTACCAAAAACCTCCACGAGTCATCGTTTCAGGATTCCCCGGTTCGCTCGTCTACAATCAGCATACACAGCACTTACGACTCGGCATATTCAAAGTCACTCTCAGTTTCTACGGTCTAACACAAAAGCTCCACAAGACTTACATAAATACTCTGCTCCTTGAGTATTTCAGCAAGATGACAACAAGATATACGGTAGCATAAAAGGGTAAAGCCCTTGCTAGTAACCCTCCAGCTCTAGGACCGCCACGACTCCGCATGCGAGCTCCTGACTTTGATCCTACAGACCTAATCAAGGAGAACTCTCTGACCTTGGTGGGACGATTGACAAATACATGGGAACAAAGGATGAGTGCGGTTCTACCTTACCTTGCGAGAAAATGGAACTTGGACGCTTCTTCAGGCTCAGACCTAGGCAACGGCTGCTTCCAGTTCCATTTCAACAGAGAGGAAGACTTAAGAGACACCCTCCACAACAGACCCTATCAATATGGCAGGTGGATGATTATAATCCAAAGATGGGAGCCGGTTATCTCGCAAACGTTTCCATCCCAGATCCCTTTCTGGATCTCGCTTAGAGGCATTCCTCTTCACTACTGGCATGAAAAGGTGGTGCGCAACATAGGGCTCGAACTAGGAGAACTGGAGACGTACGAAGTAACCAAAACTTTAGCTCGGGTTCGAGTGATAGTAGATGGCCTCAAACCACTGATAATGGAGGCAGCGATGGATTACGATTCAGGAGAGGAAAGCATTATCTCATTGGAATATGAAAACTTAGGTAACCATTGTACTAACTGCTACCGTCTCTCCCATCTACAATCCCAATGTCCAGAGAGAACCACTACTGTTCCCCCCCCCCCCCCCCCCCGAACAGAGGATTTTGTCTCAGAGCAACTAAAGGACCAAAGATCATCTACACCCCCTCAGCCAAAAGTTAGAGAAACAAGAGAACCAGTTGAGCGTCACACCAAGCCGTTCCAACAACGCTTGGACCGACACGGGCGAGCTTTTGGTAATAGAATCTCCTCTACTACTTTGCACCCCCCGGGACCGCGCAACAAGCTATCACGAAGTTCATTCTACCAGAATAATCCCCGCACTACACAAAGGCAGAAGGATATCAACCCCTATAACTACTCATCCCCTCCATACACGAGGCGTCGACATAACAACCAGGAAGATAGACATGGAGATGGAAGTAGCGGAGAAAGCAAGCGCAGATCCCCTGTTCTCCAGTGGAAAGCTAAATCACCATTACTTGAACAGGAAGTTACCCCCCCAAGTGCCCATTTTCAGCCTCCAAGACAATCAGTTGGGCGTAACTTGGAAGCTGTAGATTTCCCACCTAGTCATGAGCAACCTACAATAGAAGTGGTGATGGAAGATATTAGATAGGCTACTCTCCAATACATAAAATGCCCTGACCCTATGGAAAGTGCAGCAAGAAAGCAACGGGTTCTGCAGAGTGAGATGAATGGAGATGTAGAAGAAGCAGCTACAAGAATCCTTCAAGCTTCAACATCTTCAGGAATGGCTCGATCTGAGACATTACTAATAGCAGATACCTCAATTGCAGTAGCTCAGGTAGACACAACAACTGATAACTCAGCCAGGCCCGCAAGGAAACGCGGGCGCCCTCCTAAGCCTAGTGAAAGGAGAGCTACCGTTAGGGTAAGCCCAAAAACCTACTCCGGCATGGGCTCAAAGAAGAGAAACTTAGCTCGACTCAAGGATCACCGGGGGTAACCTCACGAGCTGGAACCTCACGTGCTGGAACAAGACGGACTACTCAACAAGCCGCATCAGCCGCATCAGCCACTACACCACCAATAGTGTTGATACCGGCAAGCTCGAGGAAAAAGACAGATTTTCCTCGGCTAACTCCCGATCTTCCCTAGCAATGTTGAGCTGGAACTGCCGTGGGTTGGGGAACCCCACGACAGTCCAGCATATTAGGGAGCTGCGACGCCAAGCATCCCAAGATATCATTTTCCTCATGGAGACCAAGAATCCTAATTCATTTGTGCTTAAAGAACTTGAGTTCATGGATACGGATCAACACTTTTTAGTTCCCCCGGAGAGACCTAACAGTGGAGGACTCACCCTTTATTGGAGACATGATATCGACCTTCGTGTTTTATCTTCTTCAAAGAATGTAATAGACACTATTATTACTCATAAAGGAGCTACTGTCTTTGTTACCTTTGTGTATGGAGAACCGGAAGTACCACATAGAAGTATCATATGGGACTATCTGATTGAGCTATCACTCCTACGAAACGAGGCATGGCTTCTAACCGGTGACTTCAACGAAATTGTCGACAATAGCGAGAAATCAGGGGGACCGGAAAGGGCAGAAGGTACTTTTGGAGCCTTCCGAAACATGCTCGCTAGCTGTGATTTGTTCGACCTCAAACACTCGGGTAACAGCTTGTCGTGGAGAGGCAAACAACGAAACTATATGGTTTACTGCAGACTGGATAGATCACTGGTTAACCCGGCCTGGTCTGATAGATTCCCGACTGGACGATGTCAATATCTCAACTTTGAGAGCTCGGATCATAGACCGTTGATCACAGTCTTTGACTCAGCAAAACGACTCAAAGGGCGTCTCTTCCGGTATGATCGGAAACTTCGAGACAACATTGATGTGAGGAACTTAATCACCGAGATTTGGAACTCCAATACAGCAGCCTCGGTGGACACCCGACTGGCTATGTGCCGAAGAGCTATCTCAGATTGGTCTCGCGAACAATGTTTCATTAGCAAGGAGAAGATTAGCAAGCTAAAACAAGAGCTGGAAACAGAATTGACTAACCCGCAAGGTGATGAGAATCTCATTGCTTCCCTCAACGTGAAGCTAAGAATGGCCTACAAAGCAGAGGAAGATTTTTGGCGATAGCGGAGCAGAGTTATGTGGCTATCATTAGGGGACAAGAACTCGGGCTACTTCCACGTTGTAGCTAAAGGACGACAAGCTCGAAACCGTATGATGGTAATAGAATATCAAGATGGTACATCATACTATGAAGAAGATCAAATTGCTAGCCAGATTAGCCTCTACTTCTCTGATATTTACTCATCCGTCATTACAAGCGAAATTTCTACTGAGTCGAGAGCAATTGTTGCATCGGCCATCACTCAATGCATCTCTGCCTCAACTAATGATAGAATCACATCGATACCTGAGGGACCTGAGATCAAAAACGCCCTGTTCCTCATTCATCCGGATAAAGCACCAGGCCCGGATGGCTTCTCAGCCAGCTTCTTCCACTCCAACTGGAGCACAATCGGACCTGCCTTGATTTCGGAGATACAAAGTTTCTTCAGAACCGGATATATGTCGCCTGCTTCAAACTCTACGCATGTTCGGTTGATACCTAAAGTCACAGGGGCTAAATTGGTGTCCGAGTACCGCCCAATAGCCCTGTGTAACGTCTCGTACAAGATCATCACAAAGATTCTCTCTCTCAGACTCAATCCTATACTCCAAGATATCATCTCAGAGACACAGTCGGCATTCGTACCCGGGAGAGCTATATCCGACAATATACTCATCACCCATGAGATCCTCCATACACTTAAGACATTGGAGGCGGAAATTCATTGCTCTATGGCAGTAAAGACTGATATGAGTAAAGCCTACGACAGTCTTGAATGGCACTTCATTGAAACAGTCCTAGAAAGGTTTGGGTTCGCAAGCACCTTTGTGAACTTAATTATGCAGTGTGTGAGTTCCGTCTCGTACTCTTTCCTTGTCAATGATTCAGTACATGGAAAGGTGATACCATCACGTGGAATCCGGCAAGGAGACCCTCTATCTCCATATATATTCGTTTTATGTGGAGAGGTACTGTCCAAACTGTGCAGGCGAGCTCAAGGCAGTGGACACCTCTCGGGTCTGAAAGTGGCCACTTCGGCTCCGCAATTAAACCATCTTTTATTTGCTGACGACACCATGTTTTTCATGGACACGGAAGAGCAGAGCTGCACCTCATTGATGAAGATTCTACAACAGTATAAAACATCCTCCGGTCAGCTAATCAACACTGATAAATCTTCGATCTCCTTCTCAGCAAAGACCCCGCAGGTAATACGGGAACGTGTTAAATCACACCTCGGGATTGCACAAGAAGGCGGAGTAGGAAAATACTTAGGACTCCCGGAACATTTCGGCCGACGAAAGAAAGATCTCTTCACAAGTATAGTGGACCGGATCAAGATCAAAGGCGCGAGTTGGGCATCTAAACACCTCTCGAGTGCGGGTAAACTTGTCATGTTAAAGGCGGTACTCACTGCAATGCCGTCCTTTGCCATGACTTGCTTTCTCCTACCAGTAAGCTTGTGTACTCGAATTCAGTCCGCTCTTACTAGATTCTGGTGGGACTCGTCTCCAGAAAAGAAAAAGATGTGTTGGGTAGCTTGGGATAGAATTACCGCCCCAAAGGCACTGGGAGGTTTAGGGATCAGAGATATCCAAGCCTTTAACAAGGCCCTGCTAGCCAAGCAGGCCTGGAGGATCATCACGAAGCCGGAGTGCTTATTGTCAAGAGTTTTACGAGGCAAATATTGTAGTAAAGCCCCCTTCCTACAAGTAGATGCACCGAAGACTGCCTCACATGGATGGAGAGGGATCCTGGTGGGAAGAGATCTGCTTGTAACCAATCTGAGCATAGCCATTGGAGATGGAGAAATTACACGGGTGTGGAAAGACCCTTGGCTAAGTATGGACAAACCTGTGAGACCAGTTGGCCCTATGTAGGAGCAACACCAAGATCTTTACGTCGCAGATCTCCTTTGCAGAGGAACTTTGGAATGGAATCTACCAAAAGTAATGGACATCCTTCCCCAACACGTACCAGAGATATTGCGCATCAAACCGAGTGTCACAGGGGCGACTGATTCCTACATGTGGTTGGCTTCCAAATCAGGAGTGTTCTCAGCCAAGTCTGGCTATTATGCAGCAACAGCAGCTGAAGCAGATTCAACAGTTGAACACCAGCGGACCTTTAAAGCAATTTGGAATCGAAAGACCTCGCCAAACCTACAGTTGTTCTTATGGAAGTTAGTCCAAGGGGCCTTGGCCCTAGGAGAGAACATGGCAAAGCGCGGCCTTATGGCTAATGTGGAATGCAGGTATTGCTGTGAGTTAGAAACTGCAGAACACATCTTCCTCCACTGCTCCCATACGAGACATATATGGAGTAACACGATTTGGTCCTCAAATTTCAACCCAGTGAACTGTGACTCCTTTAGTGCAGCTCTCTTGGCGTCGGTCTCAGGTATCATGCTACCACCGTGGGGGCTGGCCGGAGACATCTTTCCATGGATCGTTTGGGGCATATGGACAGCAAGAAACCTCTACATCTTCGAGAACAGAGATTCGACGCCTGTGGAGATCCTTACTAAGGCCATTCGAAACGCAAGAGAATGGCACCAAGCTCAAGCATCCATCATACCGCAGCGACATGAACACATGCTCCGATCCAACCCATAGACCCTGCAAGTATTCTCTGTTTTACTAATGCAGCTTGGCATGCTACCTCATCTAGAGCAGGATGTGGCTGGATCTTCATCTCACAGCAGGACGACCAACTGCACCAGGGGACGACGTCTTTTGAGAATACATCTTCAGCGTTAGTAGCGGAGGCGCTAGCTATCAGGTCGGCTCTTCTAAATGCCCTAGAGGCCGGTTTCACAAGAATCTAGATTAAAACAGATTGTCAAGCACTTGTTGCTCTTATCAACTCGAAGAATCACCCGAAGGATCTCTACGGAATCTCCCGGGACATCGAGCATCTATCCCTTTCCTTTGATTGTATTGCGTTTTCTTATGTCTCTAGAAACTTAAACTCCTTAGCTGATTCACTCGCTAAATCAGCATTGTATTTGGCTACCACCAGCTACTCTTAGTTGGGCTGCAAGTTTAATATATGGTATGGGTGTGTTCAAAAAAAAAAACTTCCAAATCAGTTTAAAATTATTAAACTCTCTTCACGCGGACATGTAATTCAGTTTAGAGAAAAGTACTTCCTCAGCTTTTTTCACTTGACGCTTTATAGTTGTAAACACCGATTAAGAAAAAAATTAATTTTCTACATTTGATTGTACTTTATAAATTCTCATTAACACGGACATGAAATTCAGTTTAGAAAAGTACTCTTTTCGTTTTTTCCATTTGACGCTTTGTAGGTGTACAAACCGATTAAGAAAACATTTAATTTTCTACATTTTATTGTACTTTATACATTCTCATTAACACGGACATGAAATTCAGTTTAGAAAAAGTATTCTTTTCATTTTTTTCCATTTGACGATTTGTAGTTGTACACACCGATTAAGAAAATATTTAATTTTCTACATTTGATTGTACTTTATACATTCTCATTAACACGAACATGGAATTCAGTTTAGAAAAAGTACTCCTTTCGTTTTTTCTATTTGATGCTTTATAATTGTACACACCGATTAAGAAAATATTTTTTTTTTTACATTTGATTGTATTTTATACATTCTCATTAATGCGGACACAGAATTCAATTCAGAAAAAAAAATACTTCTTTCGTTTTTTTTTCATTTGACGCTTTGTAGTTGTACAACAGTTTAGGAAACCATTTAGTTTTATACATTTTCTGAACAAAAACTTCATTAATTATCTTGCTGACCATAATCAACAATAGAAAAATAATATGCAGAATAGAAAAAATAAAAACATAATAATTTTACATTGAAAATTGAAAATCATGTAATTTGGAACAAACAATATTCAAAATGTCATTTATTAAAAAAACAAAGGGAATATCATTTTGTTGGTTATTTGTCTTCTTTTTTTTTTTTGCAAACAAGAATATGGTCAATATTGAATTTTTAACAATCCAAAATATGGTCAAAATTTATTAAAAATGATTTCTTTGTAGCGTGGATTAAACCCATAGTTCTCACTAACATGGATATGAAATTCAGTGTAGAAAAGATTATCATTTTTTGGTTCTTTATCTATTTTTTTTTGTTTTTGATTTTGTATTTTGAAACAAAACCATGGTCTTTATTTGTTAAATCATTTTAACGTTGTGAACACTAAGTTCATATTTTCCCTTGACAGTTATTATTTATACTAATATATATTTTTTCAAAACTAATTTAGAAGAAATATTTGATAATTTTCCTATGTTATAAAAATGGGGATAAGCTTTTCTTAAATTTCAGTTTATGTATTTTGATTCTTATTGGTCATCGCAAATCACCACCTATCACAATCTGAAAAGAAAAATATATTGAACGTTGGTTTTAGAGGAAATAAACGATTATTTTTTTATTCTTAAAAAGTAAAAAAATTTCATGGTTTTTGTTGGTCAAATATTTTCAATGGAGATAAGAACCATCTTAAACTTCCTTGAACAAAGATATTTTTCCTAATTTCCATAAATCCTCTGTAAATAAATATATGTCTTCAACCACACACAAATTCTCAAGAAGCATCTTTCACAATCAAATCTAAGTTTTCACATTTCAAAATTTATTTGTTCATAATGGTTCGTTCCAAACAGAAGGCTAGGATGATGTCCACAGGAGCTAGGCTCCCTCCGCGGATTACCAATATGATGAGAGTAACACCCTGTAACCGTAGCATTAAGAAGCCGTATAGGTACAGGCCAGGAACTGTGGCGCTAAGAGAGATCAGAATGTATCAGAAGAACACATATCCACTGATCCCAAAACTTCCATTCCAAAGATTGGTGAAAGAAATAGGCCAAAGTTTGAAGGCAGACTTACGTTTCCAGAGCAGCGCTATTGATGCTCTCCAAGAAGCAGCTGAAGCTTTTCTCGTTGAGTTCTTTCATGACGCCAATTTGTTTGCCATACATGCCAAGCGAGTGACTATCATGCGTAAAGACATCATGCTTGCTAAAAGGCTTCGAGGTGATAAACTTTGAAGTCATGATATGTATTGTTTAAGATTTGGGGATTAATATTCCCGTTTGAATGTACCTTTCTTCTTATTTGAAATAAATAAACTTTGCTTTGGTTGCCAATTTTTTTTTCTTGATTAGATTTGTCTGTTGAATATCTAACAGCTAAAAAGTAATAATTATTATCATATACAAAATGCAAGAGTCATAAACAGAGTTGTTTAGAAACGTGCTATGTCCAAGTCCTTGGGAAATTTCTTCTTTCCTCCCCTGGATACGACCTTCATTTTGAGTCCTAATTTATGTATATATTTCCCATAAATTTCTCATTTTCACGTCAACAAAATATGAAAGTACATTATAACCGGCAAAAGGTAATGATTTTAGATCATTTGATAAACTTGAATAATGATTTTTATCATAAGCCATGTTAGTATTTCAATCACTCGAACTATGCATCATTTTTATGTAATAAAATACTTTTAGACGGCGAACGAACGTCTACTCCTACATGTGGGCATCTAGAGGGGTAAGATTGTTTTCGAGTTAACATTATATATTTTACGTAAATGTAAATGTTGTAAACGTAAAAAGTAGGTGCATGTCTTAATACTACCAGGCGCCAGATATTATTTGCTAGCTGTCGCATAACGTTACAACCCCGACTGTGATGCATTTTTCGAACATATAAACCCTCTTCAAGAGGTATACTAAATTTGAATTTACAATCAGATGATAAACGCATGACTGGTCTAAAAAGTGTTTTGTGCGCTGAGCTTTGATCTTAAAAGTATAGAATGTTACTATCATGCTATTTAAATCAATATTTTGTTTTTAGGTTATTGCACAAGAATTTATTTTGTAAAAAATATGTCCATTTGCACACCCGTTTAAATCAATATTTTGTTTTTAGGTTAGTTGTAATAAAATTACAAATATGTCAATAACCAAATAAGATATACGTCTTATTATCCGTTTAGCTAAGTAATTTAGAAACTTTGAAAACAACTTATCATTTGAAACTAATTAAAAACTAAACACATTCCAATCTTATCATTTAACAAATTAATAAGGTAAATTATAACGATAACTCGAATATTCATGATTTCCGTAAATCATATAAGACGTGTGTGGTCAAAAATATGATTATATGGTAATTTAAGAAATATTATTCCTTGATCAAAAAAAGAGAAAGAAATCTTATTCCTTAACAGATTTTTTTCTCTACATATCAGACATATTCTTATTTTCTTCTTCCTTATTTGTATTTTATAAAGAAAAGTATTTTCAAAGAATTACATATTTACAGATTAAGAAAGAGATTTTGGTATAACAATACACAATTTGAAAGAAATTTATATTGTTTGTCCCTCCCAAGTATCATCACGAAATACATCATGGGCAGAATAGTTTTATGATTTGTTTAAGGTGAATAATATCGGATCAATTATTTCAAAAATAATAAGAATAAGATTTTTTTAAAATTGTATTTAATGCTCCTACTCCAGTTTTTTAATCACGTAGAAAGTAATAAAAACCCATTTTTGTCTATGAATTCATTTTTCCAATAATTATTTTTTTTAACTTTGAATATAAATGACTTTAATAATGGTATTATAGCAAAAATATTGTAGAACTTCAAAATTATAAAAACAAGAGGGTTTTTCTGGACTACGCCCAGATTTTTCCGTATAATATTATTAAATTGAATTAAACTTGTGTTTTATAGTATTGCGATGGTTTTTTTCTGGTAAGGTTGTATTGTTTTATAGTATTGAGATGATTTTGTTCTGGTAAGGTTGTATTGTAACTCTTTTTATATGTACATAGTAATGCATCGCTTTTTAAGAGGATGGTTATGTTTGAAGTTATTGATTCAACTGTTGTTATATTATTTTGGTAAATAGTGCTAGGCGCGGCTTGTATATCTGAATTATTAGTTTTTATCTTATTACTATATAAAATTATTCTGTTGGAACTTGTATTAATTTGCATATTTTTTTTGTGTATTTTAGGAGTTTTATGTTATACCAAATATCCTTCGATATTATAAAATATGTTTACAACTTATGAAATAAAAATTGACAGTGATAACTAATGAAGAACATTAGCATGTCAAAGTAATTTGTTTTAATATTTTTTCATGTCTATTTTAATCTTATATATGGTATGATGTGTTTTTTTTTCATTCACATTTGAAACTTTGAATAATTTATATTTTTATGAATTAGAAGAAATAATTTAATTTCCTATTCTTTAATTTCTTCATAAACTTTATTTGATAAACTGAACATTGTTATTTTTTTTAATTATGAAATCCATGTTGTATTAATTTCATTACTATCCATGTTGTATTATGAATTAGATGAAATAATTTAATTTCCTATTATTTTTAGGACAAAACAGGGAATGGTATAAGAAACATTAAATTGTAGCTATGATAACATATACAGTTACTTGTATTACTCAAAAAAATATTAAAACCATCGGAAAGCAAAAATCAGGTGCAACACAAGTGAGAATCTCATTGTCTGCGCAATTTTACATCTTCAGTCTCTGCTCCAGACTATATAGTACTACCTCTATGACCATAACATTCATATAAGAAGTAACTTACAGTGATTGGGGAAACAGCTAGGCCAGCTCTTTCTCTAGGATCTCTGCGGTAATAGTTCCCGAAGTAAAGAAACGTAGCATAGTACCACAAAGGTGGGAATACAAATCCCAGAAGAAAGCTGTTGATTATAAAAGATAAGAAGAAATCAGCATTGGTCTTTAGACCGATAAGAAACAGAATAAACAAAGAGAGTACATAAACTACTCACAAGAACCATCCGAGTCCACAACCAAAGCAAGAGAGAGGTTTGCGAATTCTCCAGTTTCCATGTCGCCTGCGTATTTGATAGCTGTATATCTCCTATTTCCACAACACATCGCTTCTAGTAAAAACAGAGTCGCATCATCTCTTCTTAGTTCATGGTCAGAATATATTGAAATCTTATAACTATCCTAATTTGTCAAGCACTTGTAAGCAACTGTAACACCTATTATATACTCAAGCATATAAAGAAATATTTTGACTACATCACTGATCCCATTCTTATAAGTATTGTTAGGTGAATCTACTCTGAACTTTTTTTTTGGATTTAGACAATAATACCATACCAAAATATTACTGTCTTTTACACTACAACAGTTTGTTAGAGGATTCAGAGTAATGTGACTTTTCAAAAAGAACATATATTAGTCACATTCGTTAAAGAGTGATGGACCTAACAAAAAATCAGTTGGCTGCTAAACTAATACAGCCTTCTACGTCCTCTTGCTCCAGTTGTGTCATCTGCAAACCCATAGATAGGGAGACCTCTTCCTATAGGTTCTTCATCTCCTGCTAGCAAAGGAACCTCCTTCTGAAGCATCAGGAGTTGGTAGATGAGGTTTGGGAAAATCAGTTTTGTGTCCCAGTCTGTTTTGCGAGTCACCTCGATCACTTGGTCATACACAAGATGACCAAAGTTAATTGGCTTGCGATTGGCTACATCATAAAGAAGACGGAGTCGGTTTTTCATCATTGACTCAGAGTGAGGACCTGGAAGCCAATTCAGTTCACAAACGCGGTATAGAACTTGGAAAGGATTGAGTAAAGAGTTGAGACTGAACCCTGTCCATCCGGAGCATTGGCCTCCAGTGAGGTGTGAGATGGCTTGCTTTAGAACAACTTCTCTCCACCCAAAAGAGTGCTTAGCAGATGTTGTCATCACCAATTGATTGATCACAGAAGGGGTAAAGTGGAACACATGTCCCCGAATGAGAGCACCTTCATCATTGAAGGGTTTGTTTGAGATAAACTCTCTCACAACCCCGGGGCAGAACGGATGCACATGCATCACAGTGTAAGACAATCATATTCTATCAATAACCCTAAACGCATCATCTAAAGAAGGGTCCTTAGGATCTAAAGAGCCTTGAACCGTAAAGCCTCGGAGAGAAAGATAGAGGTACCCGATAGCGGCTTCGTGATTATGATAACGGCGAGAAGAACCTCCGATGGCCGGAACAGTACTGGAGAATAACCGTCGGCTTCTTTGGAGGCGTTCATCGAACGATTTGAACGGGACTTGAGGTCAGTACTGATAGCTTTCTCCGAATGAGTAATCGAGCTTGTTGAACCTCCGACATCTTGATCGATCAGTAGAGGAATGTCTCGGTTCTGTCATGGCGGTGAGATTTGATGAGATCGCAGTCGAGAGAAGGAAGACGAAGGTTCCGACTTTCCCTCGTTAAAGAGGAAGATGAAGCACTCAGTTTTCCAATTGGAATCATTGACATTTGGGCCGTTTTCATATAAAATTACATTTGGGCCTGGCCCGAGATTTAGTTGGGTTTTGAAACTTATGAAAATGAAATTAACTTTGATAATTACAATGTAATTTGTTGTTAGTTTTTTTTTTCTCATGTTATCTATTTTAATCTTATATATGGTATGATGTGATTTTTTTATTATTTCAACTCTTCCATAGAAAAAATCGGGCTTCTATCAAAAACCTGACTTTTCTTTCAAAAAAATCATAATCGGCTAAACTCGATCATGATTTTGATTTTTTTTTTTAAACTATAGAAGCTTTAAATAATGCTAATCGGCTATCAGTATTTAAATTAATCCCACAACCACTTCTTATTCTTGGTTATCAGTAATACAAACATTGAAACAATTAAATTAAGATAACTAAACTAAATTTGAAAGTATGATTATTTTCAAAAATGTATGGATTCAGATTATTTTTTTTTAGCAAATATTTTAATACGTACAACAATTATTATGTTGGAAAATATTATGACAATGACAACTAAAGTATCAAAATTTCACTTTCTTATTTCATTTTTTTCCTTAAATTATTAAGACAAAGATTTGATAACAAAATCTGAGACAGCTTATTTCAAAAAGTAAATAAAGCAAATAACTATGTAGATGAGATAGTGGATCTCATGTACATTAAGCAAGTTTTGCTCTATAGTATGGGATGTTAAGGTTTTTTTTAATCCAGTCCAAGATGCAGTGATGATGATAGGAATGTGTCAAACTCTTCGCAGCAAATTGGGCATATATCATCTTTTTCGCTAGGGGTGGATTCCCTTCGGTTTTCACGAAGCTCGATGATATAGACGTCTAGGTCAATTCTGCAGAAAGCGTCTAGGTTGTGATCAGTTATCTTAACAATTATATCAAGACCTGTAACTGTGGGATCACAAAGGGTCGGAATAGTGCGTGCGACAAAGTCAGAAGTATGCTCGATAATCTCCATTGCCGAATCAAAATCTATTTCATGGTATTCAAGCATGTTCTCCATATCGCCTACCGTATCGTGGATTAGGTGGCCATTGCTTGCTGTCTTCAGGGCGACGGATATCACAATTTTTGTTTGCTGTGTCCTTGGTCTCTTTATCTTCATGGTAATGACTCTTTTTTGAGATGATAAAGATGGCTCCGTTTTGTGGCGTAGAATCCAAAATACCTGACTCATGTTTATATTTTGAAGGAGTTGTTCATAGGTATGGAAGAGTTGTATAATGGAATCAGAATGCGGGGGTTTATATAGGTGGCAAGTTCTAAGAGTTTTTTTAAATACACCATAAGTTACAACATTAATATATGTTGAATAGTAAAGAAGTTACAAATTAATAAACATAACTTGGTCTTAACCTTAATAAATTAATCATTGTTGTAAAATATGTTTCAGTTTCAATATTTGTATAAAAATCAATTTAAAACTATTCACGTAGTCATAAACTACAATAACATAATCTATGTGCTAAAAAAGAAAAAAAAATCTACATACATATCAGTAAGAAAGAATAGTAAAATAATTGAATTCAATTGGTCAAATATAATGAATAAAAAATTTAAAATAATCCAAGAAAAGAAAAATACTAAAGTGTACATGTAAATAATGATAACTGGTTGCATTCTTCTCGTTACTATTTTTACTTTTTAATGTAACTGCCTACATTGGCTTTTTAAAATACGTTAAAAAATTATTATCACTGCATCCTCTTATTCGAAGCTTTAAATTATAAAAACATCAAAACAATTATATTAACATAATTAAATTTAAACTATATAGACCACAAACACAAATATAAAATTATAATCACTTACCAATAAAAAAAACTGTCTATATATAAAAAAATTAATTTTAATGTATATAGAGAATTATTTAAAACTTCCAAAGCTTCACGCTTCTTACTAAACCATTAGTTTATTTTCAAACATAAGAACAAAAATATTGAAATTTCATTTTCATACTGCAAATCCAGCTCAAAAAAAAATCTAAAGAATGTCCATAGTTATGTCAACATCTTAGCACCAGTGAAAACTATCAACCATTTCTAATTTATTACAAATTTAAATCATAATCATAAATCTTGACCACCTTAACCGACAATAATCACACCTATCTATCTTGGCAAGTAGCAATCAAACCTACAACCACTCATTCAGCCTTCAAGCAAGTATAATGATTTCTCATATATATATAGATAGACATTTTTGTTTTTTTAGTCAAACTATATAACATGTAAAGAGATTAATAATAGATATTATTAGCAAAAGAGATTATAACCAAGGTTGTTATAATACTGCAAAGGCAAATCCAGAAAAATGAGAAAACAAAGCTTAGTCTTAAATAAAACAAAACCAGTAAAGGCAACTTCATTAGCCACATTTGGCACGCTTCACACCTTCTGACTCAATCCCATCAACACCCCTTTTCACCGACTCATCTGCATAATCCTCCCTCTCATTATCAGCTTCCTCACCAACGTTCTCTCCTAAGTTGCCTTCGGGTTCTGGGGCTTCAAGAGGGAGCATCTTTGTCACAGTTAAAGTCTGGGGTTTGGCAGTCAGATTGTGATTTGATACCTTCACAATGAACTTCCGTGTCTGTCCAATGGTATCAATCATAGCTTGAGGCACTAGAACTATTATCCTCTCCCACACTATCATTGGCCTACCATACATTAAGACATTCTCAGAATACATATTCAAATTTTTTGTAAGAACACGTTTTTAAATCTCATACATATACAGGTTTCTAATTACCTGGAAATATCTCTCAACCAACTCAGCAGCTTTCTTTCCAGTCAACTCCTCACCAGCGTCACCAAGGACAACAAATACGGCTTGCTCATTATGGTCATAAACAGAGAGCTTCGACATGTACCTGTAACAGAGAGACATTAATAACCATTGCAGTCAAAGAATGAGTATAACTATATCTAAACCACTTACTGCGCCACACCAACAATTTCACTTTTCCCACATTTCTTACACATAAGCGTTGTAGGCCCTTTGGTTGCCTTAGTATGGCACACACCGCAGCCTATATAATACCTTCCAGAACAGTGCACAACATCATCAATAGTTGTTGTGCACTCAAACCATGCAACCTGGAAAAATGTTTGAAAAATTCAATGAGAAACTTATATTATCTTATTGAATGTATCAGAAATTGGGACTATAATACCTTAGCGGATGCCTGATTCATATAGGAGAAGAGTTCCCCCAAGGTTGCTGTCTCAGGCTTGGTGACCACATCTGCATTAACTCCGCTGGCAACATCTAAGTTTGAGTTCAGCCTGAAGAAAATGCCAAACCAGACATTACAATAGCGGAGTAATACAAATGACATTCCAATACATGAAACCTTAAACTTTACCAGCTGAGGTAGAACAATGTTTCTTGTACATCACTATCCAGAAATACCCGTGAAGACACCATAGAAGATAGAGATATGACGCCTACAACAGAATAAATGCCATGATATAACAGCAAAATTATGATATAATCAAAATTAGAAAATAATATCAGATATGACCCCAACCCTATTTAACATCCTAAAACAGCATTGGAAAGTTAGCAATACAAACCTCCAAACCGCTTCGGGTTTAAGGTGATGACTAAGATAACACGTGCAGTGCCTCCATATGCTTTAAACTTTTCACAAAACTCAAAGGCAGCATTGTCCCAGAGGTACAGCTTCAGCACGGGGTCGCTGCAACAACACAAACTCGTGTGGTAAGATAAACAATATGTGAATTTGGAGGAAGATATAGATTAACTTACTCATGTGTTTGAACATGAAGCTCAACTCGGCGGGATGCAACTATCTCTGTTTCATCAAGCAGGAGACTGTCATTGGGAACCTTCCCATTCACAAGTTTGATGTGGCCAATATAATCTGCAAGAGAAGACAATAAAACTCAATGTTTTATATCTTATAAACCCGACAATAAAACCTAAATTTCCGAATCTGTATGAAAATATTATCCTAGGCAAACAATCCAGAGTCAATACAATATCTAATAAGATGATATCATACTATTTAAGATTAGATTAAACTACTATCCAATACAAACAGTGATGGGGTGTAATGAGGCGAGAACTTACCATAAAGATCACCTCTCAAATCGGAGGCAGCTTCAAACTCTCTGAATCCATGGATCCGGAACCGATCCTCAGGGAAACGGATCGAACTGTCCTCGAGAACAGAGAGGACATAGTTCCATGAGAAGCTAATAGTGACACTTGGTTCAGCTACCCGGTAAATAGTCTTGCACTTTGATCCAAAGAACTTGTTGAGTCGATAAGTAGCACCGGCTTTCATGTGAGGCAAATAGGTCTTAATTCTTCCATAGCAAATGAAGCCTTGGATAACACGTTCCTGTTGATAAAAGAGCATCATTTAGAGAAACTAATCAGGATATCTTTAAAGAAAACAAAAGTAATTAAGATATTTAACCCGCAATGAACAACAAAAAAAACCTCATGATTGTGCTAACAACAACTAATTACATGTAATTTAACAGGTGGCATTTACGCTAGAACGGAGTGGCTAACATTAACTATTAGTCATTATCTTACAATACATCTCATTTACGTGTTCTCATCTCCCATTTACGTGTAAACAGTGATTCATTATGTTAATTCTCGAAGTCTATTAAACCTTTATGCGTTTTTTAGGATTAGGAAAATTATTTTTATATGATAAGTATGTTTTCAAATAGAGAAGACAGTTTTTGAAACTGATATAAGTACGGATCTACAAAACTATATATTTATTTTATTCACAATCAATATACAAACCCTAAACGGTTTGGTTCAATACATTTTTGCTTTAAAACAGATATTTGCTGTAAAATGGATATTTGCTTTAATAAAATAATTTAATTTTTAAGATAGAAAGACGTAGTGGTTTGGCACTGTTTTGGAAGCAGTCGCATGAAGTGGAGATCTTGAGTTCAAGTAACAGATTTATAGATACAAAGGTGAAGGCTGGAAACCTTGTATACTACATGACTTTTGTTTATGGTGATCCCGTAAGACAGAGAAGGAATGAGGTATGGACTGTCTTGAAGTCTATTGGAATGAACCGTCATGGAGGATGGGGCTTAGTGGGTGATTTTAATGAAATAATGTGTAGTGATGAAAAGCTTGGTGGACCTGGGCGCAGTGAGAGTTCCTTTTTTCAGTTTCGGTCTATGGCTCGTGTCTGTAAGATAAAGGAGATTCCGAGCTCTGGAGATAAGCTCTCATGGGCAGGAGTACGAGAGGTGATCACCAATGGTGTTAAAGAAAATGTTTGGATTCAGTGTCGGCTTGATAGAGCCTTCGGAAACGCAGAATGGTTTAGTCTCTTCCCCCGCACTCACCTACAATATCTGGAACGCTTGGGGTCTGACCACAGACCTATCTTTCTCAGTATGGTGTCTCGGACTCAGAGGCGAAGAGGAAGATTTATGTTTGATAAGCGATGGTCCACGCAACCGGCAGTGTGTGATATAATAAAAAAACATTGGAGACCGGTGGAACGATCAGATGGTAGAGATGTGACCTCAGTGATCTCATCGTGTCGCAAAGATTTGGCCCAGTGGAAAAGAAGTGATGCAGGAAACTCTAAGAAACAGATCATGCAGCTAAGGCTACAACTCGAGGGGGAGGAGAAAAAATGTGTTCCCAATTTGGCGATGCTTGCTGATCTGAAGGTGAAGTTGGCCCAGTTGTATCAAGAAGAAGAAAGCTTCTGGAAACAGAAGAGTAAAAACACGTGGCTGGTGGCGGGGGATTTAAATACGAAGGTCTTTCATGGGTGGGCAAAATCAAGGAAAATGAAGAACTTGATACCTGCTTTAGTTGACTCGGGAGGTGTTGAACAAACCGAGGAAGATGCGAAGGGAGAGATCGCAGTACAATACTTCACAAACCTTTTCCGTTCATCTTCTCCATCTGATGCTACAGAGCTGTTGCTAGGAATGGAGCCCAAGGTAACAGAGTTGATGAATACGAGATTAACCAAAGACGTGTCAGATGCAGAGATTAAGAGAGCTGTAAAGGCGATTAAGAGTGATAGTGCCCCGGGAGCTGATGGTATGTCGGCACACTTTTTTCAGAAACATTGGTGCCACACTGGTCCTATGATCACAAAAGAAGTGCATCGTTTTTTCCGAGAAGGAATTCTCCCATCTGAATGGAACTATACCCAGCTATTCTTGTTACCAAAGAAGCCAAACCCGAAGCTGATGTCTGATCTCAGGCCTATTAGTTTGTGCTCGGTTATTTACAAGATCATCTCGAAGGTGTTGTGCTCGCGTCTTAAAGGAATCCTTCCACAGATTGTGTCTCCCACCCAAGGAGCCTTTGTTGCAGGAAGGCTTATCTCGGACAACCTGTTGATTGCACATGAGATGGTGAATGGCCTGAAGACAAACCCCAACTGTAAGGAGGACTTCATTGCAATCAAAACAGACATGTCAAAGGCATACGACAGGGTTGAATGGTCGTTTTTGGAAGCACTTTTTGTGAAGATGGGTTTCCATAGGAAGTGGATTGATTGGATCATGCTGTGTGTGAGTTCTGTCACGTATACGGTTCTTCTAAATGGACAGGAGTTTGGTCACATCGTTCCAGAGAGGGGACTGAGGCAAGGGGACCCTCTCTCCCCCTTTCTTTTCATTCTTTGTGCAGAAGCGTTGGTACACGTGATGAACAGAGCTGAGGAAAACGGTCGAATCTCTGGAATGAAGCTTACTCGCCATTGTCCTGCAGTACAACACTTACTCTTTGCTGACGATAGTTTGTTCCTGATAAAAGCTGAATTACAGGAATGTGTTGCTTTTCTGAGATGTTTAGAGCTGTATGGAAAGGCATCGGGGCAGGAAATAAATTTCAACAAATCTTCTATCACCTTTGGAGAAGGTATTGATGAGGTTATGCGGAGACTGATTGCTGAGCTTCTGAATATTGAAAATGTGGGAGGTGTTGGATCATACTTGGGTCTACCTGAGTGTTTTAGCGGTTCGAAGCAGGAATTGTTAGCTTTCATTGGAGAAAAACTTGACAAAAGACTAAATGGATGGTATACCAAAATGCTTTTTCTTGGGGGAAAGGAGGTACTCCTTAAGTCTATTGCAATGGCTCTTCCGGTGTATGCGATGTCATGCTTCAAGCTTACTAAGCACCATTGCCAAAAAATGATGAGTGCGATGTCTGCCTTCTGGTGGAATGAGAGTGGAGATAAGAAGAAGATTCATTGGATAGCTTGGGTTAAACTGTGTGAATCCAAAGAGAATGGAGGCCTTGGGTTTAGAGACATAGAGGATTTTAACCAGGCTTTATTGGCAAAGCAGGCGTGGAAGTTAATGAATGAACCTCAAAGTCTGCTAGCAGAGATTTACAAGGGACGCTACTACGCAAAGACGTCTCTGCTTGAGGCTGGAAAGGGATTTCAACCCTCTTATGCGTGGCGGAGCATCGTCTTTGGTAGAGAGCTACTGAAGAAAGGTTTAATTACGTCTATTGGTAACGGTAAGGATTCCATGGTTTGGCTAGATAAATGGATAATGGATGAGGAACCTCGTCGACCAGTCAACAAGCAGATCCATTTTGACGGGAATCTTCGTGTGGCTGATTTATTGAATCAAAACGGTACATGGAAGTTGGAGGAGCTTAATAATCTCTTTCCTGTGAATGAAGTGAGTCGAATCATGGCGCTTCAGATTGGAGGTAGAGAAGACAAATTAATTTGGGCTTACACAAATCATGGAGCTAATACAGTCAAGAGTGGCTATGGATTGTTAGTAAACGCGGAGGCACGTAGGAATGCTCAGATGACAGTCCAGGAGCAGAGGTTGTTAACACTCAAGCGTAGAGTGTGGAAGATTGTGTGTTTACCAAAAATCAGAATGTTTCTTTGGCGTGCTCTCTCTGGGGCTCTAGCTGTGGCTGATAGGTTGCAATCTAGAGGCTTGAATGTACAAGGAAGATGCCCTTTGTGTCAATCGGAAGCGGAAACAATCAATCATATGTTGTTTCGGTGTAGCAAGGCGTTGGAACTGTGGGATCTAACAGAGTGCCCCAAGCCGGCGCAAGGGTTTTCCAATGGACTCGAGGCCAACATAGCTTTCTTGTTTGATGCTTTGGATGGAAATGGTGTTGGAGACAGCACGGTTAGGTCCATTCCTTGGGTTTTGTGGAATGTGTGGAAGAATAGAAACGCTTTATTGTATGCTGAGACGCAGACTTCTCCAAGTTTCTAGGTGCTTAATGCTGAGGAGGAAGCTACTTTGTGGTTTGAGGCAAACAAACAAGCTCAACACATTGAGGCGCAGAGTCATAGAATAGGTGATATGGAACGGTGGTGCCCTCCTTCAACAGGTACTGTTAAATGTAACATTCATGTCAACTGGAGGAGTGCAGCCTTGATTAGTGGAGGAGCTTGGATAGCAAGGGATCATACGGGGAACGTTTTATTCCATGGTCGTGATGCCTTTACTCCCTCACCAAACAGGATGATCGCAGAGCTGAGGGGTATATTATGGGTGATGCAGAGTGCACGGGATTTACATTTTCATTCAATATGCATCGCCTCAGATCATCGAGATACCGCTGAAGCTTTACTATCCCCTGCATCATGGCCACGGTTTCGATGTCTCTTGGAACAAATCATGGCACTGTGTAATTCTTTCTTTTCAGTCGCCTTTGAAGTGGAGAAAGTAGGGGCGAACTCAATAGTTCGAGATATCGCAAAGAGTGTAATGAGAGACGGTCGTCTGCAATCATATCTTGCTCTAGGCGGACCAGCCTGGCTTCATAGCCGCATCATCCGAGAAGCTACAAGACAAGACTAATTCATCTTTCCTTTAAGATTGTGTGTTTGTCCTTTGCATTTGTTTTGTTTCATGTCTTTGGTGTGGGGTTCACATCCTCTTTTGGTTTCCCAAACACTTTATTATCAGACGATCAAAAAAAAAGATAGAAAGACGTATTATTAGGATAATAAGTTACAAACATTTTTGTAAACTGCATAAGAAGTTACAAACAATTCAGTTCAAAAAAAAGAAAGAAGTTACAAACATTTACTTGGATTTCTATTATTAATAAATAAGATATACGGAAATTGAAATGAAGAGGAGGCTGGGTGCACATGCGTGCACATGAGTTAAGTTTCGAAAACGTCAATTCCATTAATACAACTGCCAAATCTCTGTATCACGTTTACTATCCTTTTTTCAGGACCGACCATGAATTTTGATAAACCGTGATTTACTAAAAGACCATGTTATTAAGGGTATTTATTATTAACTAGGCGTTTTTCTACGCGCAGTAATAAAAAATTTAAATTATATGTAAAATAAAAGTTCATTATTATTTTAAATTTTATTATTTTTACATATATTTTAATCTAAATTTTGATTTAAATTAAATCATATTTAAGAATAAATATGTATATATTTAAAATTAGAAACTTAGATAGATTTTGTTTTATCTGTTTCTTTTGGATAATATATTAAATCAACTTGTATAAATTAACAAAAAAAAATTAATACCAAATTGTATAATTATCAAAAAGTAAAACTGAACAATATTTTTAAAATTTGTAGATATATAAAATAAATAATGATATTACGATTAAAATTTATATTTTTAAAAAAATTTGTAAAAATAATTGAAATCTTTTTTAGTAATAAAATTGTATAATTATAAAAAATAGAAATAAATAATATTTCAAAATTTGTAAAATATGATTATATTATTCGGTGTCATATTTGAATAGATTTACTTTAATGATATTGTATAATTTACTACCATATTCTAACAAAATTACCAAAAATGTAAATAACTATTAAATGTAATTGTCCATGTCACATTTAACCATATCATCATTTATAGTATGATATGTCACATTTATCTAGTGAAATTGAATAGAGGACATGAATCAAAATCACTTTGCAAATAATGTATTGAGACTAATTGTTTTTCTAGACCTTGTGCATTAATAGATTTTTAAATTTAAATTATATTTTAAATTTTTTTACTAATATTTTAATATAAATTTGATTTAATTAAACATAAAATTAAGATAAACATAATTTTCTTAAATTATATTTAAGAATATATCTGTATAATTCAAAATTATAATTTCAGATATTTTTAATCTATTTATTTTGATTAAATATATTAAATCAACTTGTAAACAATTAATAAAAAAAATTGATATATAAATCATATGATTATCAAAAATTAAAACTAAATATTATTTATAAAATTTGTAGATATATAAAAGAAACTAATAATATTACGATTAAAATATATAACTTTTTTAAAAAAATTATAGAAAATTTGAAAGTTTTAGTGATAAAATTTGTATAATTATAAAAATAGAATTAAATAATATTTCAAAATTTGTAATGTTGCATTTGAATATATATATATATATATATATATATATTTAATGATAATGTATGAGTTATTACTACATTCTAGAAGTTTACCAAAAATATAGATAACATTAAATATAATGTATGAGTTATTACTATATTTATTATAAAATTTAACAAAAATATAAATCAACATTAAATGTAATTGTTCATGTCATATTTAGTTATAGACCATGCCATCAACTTTAATAATCATGTCACTTTTTTTTTATATAAAATTGATTGTAGAGAGGTTCTAGCAAATCACTTCTCAAATAATGTCTACTAGCTGTTTTCCTACACCATGTGCAGTAAGAAATTTTTTTAATCTAATTTATATTTAAAAATAAATTTATTATAGATTATATATTTTACTATTTTCTTACTAATAATTAATATAGATTTGATATATATTAAATCAATTTGCATAAAACTAATAAAAATTGTATAATTATCAAAAATTTAGTCTAAACAATATTTATAAAATTTGTAGATATATAAGAAACTAATGTGTTTTTTGAATGCCCTCCAGCACGTCAAGTTTGGGCATTATCTAAAATACCATTGAACCCGACTATTTTCCTTACTTGCTCGTTTTTTGGTAACATGGATCATCTCTTTTGGAGAGTCAACCCAAAAATAGAGGACCACCAATTTGCATGGATATTATGGTATATATGGAAAGGTCGGAATAATAAAGTGTTTAGTAATCTGGATATTGATCCAAGGAAAACTCTTAAACTAGCAGAACTGGAATCAACACTTTGGGCTGAAGCACATGTACTCACTGACCAAAGGTGGGAGCGGCAAGTTCTGACTACACCTTCATTAGGAATTTCAGGACGATGATGTTTTACAGATGGTTCGTGGAAAGAGAATGAACTATTTTTGGGACAATGATGGTATAGTACATTACCCGGCTTTTATGGTTTATTAGGAGCAAAGAACGTAAGGGAATGCTTATCACCTCTTCACTCGGAGGTGGAGGCGTTGATTTGGGCAATGGAATGTATGAAGAACTTACGACAGTTTCATGTTACGTTTGCAACGGATTGTTCTCAATTGGTGAAGATGGTTTCAGAACCAGAAGAATGGCCAGCATTTGAAAGTTATCTAGAAGATATCAAGCTTTTACGTAGAAGCTTTCTCAACTCAGAGATCGTCTATGTACCCCGAACGGAGAACCTACGGGCGGATAGCTTGGCACATAATGCCAGGAAACAACCGTCTTTCGTCGTTCACATAGATGCGGAGTTACCGTTTTGGTTTGCAGAGTCAATATGAGTCTGTGAGTGTCTTGTTGTTAAAAAAAAAAGAAACTAATGATTTTACGATTATATATTTAATTTTTTTTTAAATTGTAAAATTTTTTGAAAGATTTAGTAATACAATTTGTATAATTATACAAAAATAATAACATTTCGAAATTTGAAACGTTATATATGTATATATATTTTTATAGATGATATATGAGCTATTACCATATTTAAAAGAAGTTTACCAAAAAGAAATATCAATATTAAATGTAATATATGAATTATTACATATTCTAATAAGTTTGCCAAAAATATAAATCAACATTAAATGAAATTATTAATGTCATATTTTTTCGGAAGCCATGTCATCAATTTCAATAACCATGTCATATTTGTTTCGTGAAATTGATTGTAGAGATGACATGTGGCAAAATCACTTCGCAAATATAGTCTAATCTATATCTAGAAACTATTAGTACAGCCAAGCAACAGAAACAAGAACATAACCATGTTATTAATTAGTATCATTTGATTATATTGACAATTAAATGAAACTGATCATTACTATGATCAAAGTGTATTATTAATTAATTAATATAAACGAGAAGGTTCAACGAAGCAATATGCACTAACAAAAAGTATTGTTTCGTCGTGTTGCACCTATAAATACAACACCATAGTCGTTAAGTCGTCTCCATGTCAAACCTGTGTAAGCTCATAAACACATCACACCAAGATTCTTTGGATATTATATTTACTTTTACAGTGATGCTTGTAAACGGGAGCCATGGTGGATGCTAAGAATGCGTTAGTGATTGTATTAACCAGCGTCACCGTACTGCTTCTCGCCGGTGCCCCCACGGTGGTCCAAGCTTGTCTCCCCTCCGAACGAGCGGCGCTTCTTGAGTTCCGATCAAAGCTCAACGAGCCTTTCATTGGCGTATTCAAAACATGGAAAGGCCAAGACTGCTGCAACGGGTGGTACGGCGTGAGCTGCGACCCGAAAAGCCGCCGAGTCTCCGGCATCACCCTCCGCGGAGTATCGGAGGAGCCGATTTTCCAAAGGGCGAAACGGAAGGGGTTCATGACCGGCACCATCTCGCCGGCGTTGTGTAAACTCACTCACCTCTCCGGCATTACAATCACCGACTGGGAAGGAATCTCCGGCGTGATTCCGAGCTGCTTCACGAATCTTCTTGCAATGAGACATTTAGATCTCGCCGGGAATAAAATCTCCGGCGATATTCCGGCGAATATCGGGAAGCTGATGAAGCTAAGAGTGCTGAATCTCGCCGATAATAAAATCTCCGGTGTGATTCCTCCGTCGATCACGAGGTTAACGAGCTTATCGCATCTTGATTTGAGGAACAATTATATCTCCGGCGTCATACCGGGAGATATCGGCCGGTTAAAGATGCTGAGCCGTGTGCTCTTAACCGGTAACAGAATCTCGGGTCAGATACCCGAATCTTTGACCCGGATCTACCGGCTCGCGGATCTTGAGCTCGGGATGAACCGAATCACCGGCGCGATCCCGACTTCGCTGGGGAAAATGTCGGTGCTCGCGACGCTCGATCTCCACGGGAACTTGATCTCCGGCGCGATTCCGGGGAGTTTGATGACTTCGTCGATTTCGAATTTGAATTTGCGAGGGAACCGTCTTGCTGGAAGGATACCGAATACGTTCGGACCGAGGTCGTACTTCACGGTGCTGGATCTTTCGAACAACCGTCTACAGGGAGCGATCCCGGCGAGTATTACGACGGCGTCGTTTATAGGACACATAGACGTGAGTCATAACCAACTGTGTGGGAAGATTCCGACGGGATCTCATTTTGGTCATCTTGAAGCGGCGTCGTTTGCTTACAATAGATGCCTCTGTGGGAAGCCTCTTGGGAACTGTCGAAAATAATTAATGAATCATTAAGAAATAATTTGGGAGGGGGAATCAAAAGCTTTTGATTTTTGTTATGTTTATTATATAGTATACTATTTGCATTAATACATTATTATCATTTCATATGTAATTTTCATATCGTGTTTTCTTCGTTATTACTGTTAATCTTCTCTGTCTGCCATGATTCTCATTGATGAGAGGGAACAAGTAGGAAAATAAATATTTTCCGGTTCTAGATTGTAACATGGCTTGCATATATCTCCTGACAGACGAGCCATTACCATGTGTATGTGACGAAACACAAATGTTGATCTCCATTAATCCTGCTAATGGTGGGTTTATTGTGGTTAAATAATGGGCTTCAAATAATGAAATGTTGTATTGTTAGGCGCGGTCCAATAATAAATAAAAATATACAAAAAGTAGTTTAGTGGCCCGTGAGCCCAATCTCGGTGGTGCATGGGTCGTGACCTGGGAGAATGTCTGGGTGCACGTGAATAATACACGACCCAAGCAACATATAGAATTATCGGATTAATCATACACGTAGTAGTCAAGTTCTTACAAAACGAAATACAAAACAGCATATGCGCTGATCAATCTCATGTTATATACCATTCATCTTGACGTAATATATTGACCCATAAATATATTCGTTATACCGTATGTGAGGATCTCTTGCCCAATAAAGATATATCATAATTACTAAGTATAGAGATGAACATGATAACTTTTGTAGAAGAAAAACAAGATACGACGTATTTTTGATGCTTTCAGGTTACTCTCTTATTAACAAGTATACGGTATACTGTTATACCCATACACTGGGTAATAACCCACGCCTTACGCGAGATGTGATTATTAGTTTCGTTATCTTTAATAAAAAGATATTAAATTTGTTTAATCTAGATATTAGTTTGGTTTTAAGTTTTTTTTTTTGGTTTTTAATCTTCTAAAATATAACTATTATTTTAAATTAATATTCATTTTAGTTTATTCGGTTAAAATGTTTAATTTTTTTGTTTTTTCCGGTAAAAACCAAAAATTAATAGTATTTGTTTATTTTCATGTTAATAATTTTAGATAGTCGTCATGTCGAACCAATAGTTTCATATTATAGTTTCTAAACAGATAATAGTTTAAGAAAAAAAAAACTATTAAGACAAATCATTTCACTACAATTTGGTCGGTAGTGAAAGAAGCATTTAGAAAAAATATTTCAAAAAATTAGATACTTCAGTTGTGGTGAATACTTAGTTACAAGGTGCTCACATCAAGCTGCACATGTATGTGTATGTAAAAAGTATATAAAAATAGTTGAAAAATATATAAAGATATTGTTAATTAATATTAAATGACATTTTTGTTCAAAATAATACATGAAAGATAAAATTAAAATTGATTTAAAATAAAAAAGACCTTGACATTAGTCATTTTTCATATAAAGAAAATAAAATTGTACCCGTAAATAGGGATGGACACAGATCGAATACCTGAGTATTTGGAAGCATTTGTGTCGATTCGATCTTTAGCTACCTAGATATTCGGTGACTCGGATATCCGCAATATTTATAATTTTAAAGAATATCCGATTTGATCCGTAAATAAAATAAAATTTTAAAAATAATTGAAAATTTTAATAATAACATTTTATTACATAAATAAAACATTATTTAACTTTTTAAATTCTAGTACCTAATATAATAAATTTAATTCATAAAAATATTGTAAAACTGATATAAAGTATAATATATAACGTATATATAATTCTTTACATATATATATCCCCCTATACATTAAAAGAGAAGTCACTTTAGTGATTTCTGCTGACGTGGCAATCACAGAGAGCTTCTCAGGAGAATTCTTATAATTCTATTGGTTGATTTTTTAAAATTTTTTTTTATTCACTTGCGTACGAGAAGTGGAAAACTCTATCGTATTTTTTCCGAATTTTCTTCTTCTTTTTTTTTATTCAATCGCGTATCAGATGATTTTGAAACCGATGAAGACGGTCCGAGCAGATGAGTTTACTTCTCGACACTCTGAAGACTCAATCAGATCAATGGCGGCAAGAAGCGACGAGCAGATGAGTTTCTTTCTCTCCACCATCGATCAGATCGACGAGGTGAAGTTTGTCGATACTCTCGGAATATACAGAGTTTTTGGTTTCTCTGATTGGATTCGATAGCGATTATCGTCAGCTGAGATTGAATTGAGATTTACTCACCATCCGATTTAATTTGTAAGATAGAAACTACGATCTGCTTATTAACATTTTGATACTTTGTATCTAATTGAGTGATTAATCTGCAGAGATCGTAAGGTTGAAGAAGCTACATACATAATCGTTAAACAACTTCGTTGACCAGGTATTATTAAGGTCTTTTGAAGTTTTTCTACCTATCTGTTTCCTGCTGTTGAGTTATTGATTCTCTTAAACTGGTTTAACATTCAGCTTGAGCATCGAACTAATTGCCACGTGAAGAGAAGTATTTTCGCGGACTGTCTCCTGATGTGAACCTCTGAAGAAGGAATGTAAGATTCTCTTCTCCTTACTAACTCAACAAGCATTTAGACAGTGATAGATTGGTTTGTGATTCAGGCTGTGGAAAATTGCTGAGATTTTCAAGTTTGGTTTTCTGTTTCATTAGCAAGATTAAGAGCTTCACATTACTTATTTAGTCAGTCTGTTGCAAACCTAATTGCAGGTCTTTTTATATTCTTTGCACTGGTTATAAATAGCCAGGCGCTTGAAGATTCTGTATGTAGCTTCAGTTCCCACATTTTCACTAGCTGAGAATGAGGTAATATTTGACTCATATCTTCTTAATTAGCTTTAATTATCTTACGAGAGAAAATATGTCTTTAACCTATTTAGAAAAGCCCAAAATTATTGTCGATTTAGTTAAGCCCATATATATAACTAGGGGGATAATAATTAGATATTTAGTTTAGACTTGCGCAAAATTGTTAACAAATACAAATATTAATAATTTTCCTTATTATTCACACGGTAAACTTGCGCCGGTTGATATCATATTGATTACATTACTTGCGCAAGTTAAAATCATATCATATGCAAATCACTTTTTGACAATACACATTTATATCTTTCTTTAAACGATTTCATTATTTATTAGGAGTCATTAATATGATAAATAAATCGACTTTATATATATAGGAGACACCCAAGGTCTTAAAATACAAACATTCTGCTCTTACAAGAACAATGGCAATGGTGCGAGCCTCCAAAAACATTGTTTCTTATATTAGAGAATTAAAACCCCGTAAAGATACGTCGCGTATTGAAGTTAGGATTGTTCGGTTATGGAGAAACTATAACAAAGAATCAGGAAACACCATTGAAATGGTTTTTGTTGATAAAGAAGTAAGTATAAATCACACAAATGCATTTTTTTGTTGGCATGGTTTATTATTCATTTCGAGATATATACTTATTCTGCGTTTATAAAACTCTTATCATTTATAGAGTACTGACGCATTACTTTTATATGACCAATCAGGGGACAAGAATTCATGCTTCAGTTGGTGAACAACTCATCAAAAAATTCGATGACAAGCTACGCGAGGGAGATGCGATTGTCGTCCAGTTGTTCAAAGTGTACGATGCTATTGGTGAATACCGTACGACGCCACATCCATACAAAATTGGCTTCTTTCAAACAATATTTGTTGGAAAAGCTGATGATTTTCCAAGTGCAGTTCCCAAAAATTATTTCGCGGACTTCTCCGATATTCTTGGTGGAAATCTTGATCCTGTTTGGTTGGTGAGTCAGTTTCTTACACATTTAAAGAGTCTGTCACTTTTGTTATACTTGTTCCGGATTTGACGCTTGTTTTTGTTATGTAGATGTGGTTGGCCAAATAGTTAACTTCGGGTCTCTGGAAAACAAAATAATAAAAGGAAAGGATAACATGAAGCTCTTGATTGAGTTGTGTGACCCAAAGTAAGACTAAGTTCTTAATCGTAGTAATAATTTGTCTAGCTAAACATCTATAATCTGTATTTAACTTAAGTTTATATTATACAGTAATGTGAAGATGATGTGTACTCTGTGGGGCTGTTATGCTAAACATGTATACGATTACAGTAGGAGTAACATGTCCACCATGATTATTTGTGTTATCAGATTCTGTTCTATTAAAGAGTAGAAAGGTATATAATATTGTTTCAATTTGTGGAAAACTATTACTCGCATAACATATTAATAAGATCAAGATACTTTGTAGGTACTTACTCCATATCTAGCGGGTATAATTCAACCCATATTTTGCTCAACCCAACACTTGAATTTATTGAAGAATTCAAAGCAAGGTACGTCTCCTGCGTCTTAAGTGCCAGACCTATTGAGGAGTTCAATACATCTAGATTTTTATTTCAATTTTTGAACGTCATTTTTAAGCAAAACGTTTTTAAATTATGTGTGATTATTTGATTTGGCAGTCTTCCTGATGATTCACTTGCTCTTACAAACAACGATAGTAGCCAATGGTCTGTTGGTACTGCTACATCTATTCGTGCCAGGTTTTTTGTTCTTAATGAGATGCTGACCATAAGAGAGATCATTGATAGTACTCTGGTATATAGACTACACCCTTCACTTTTTAATTTTTTACACATGAGTATGAGAAATAAGTTATCAATGCTTTTAACATATTATCATTGACGAATAGGTTGGCACTTTTGTCACTCTGGGGACTATAGAAACAATTGATACTGAACGTGGTTGGCAATATTTAAGTTGCAAATACCAAAACAAAAAAGTGATGCCTACAACCAAAGTTGATGACAATGACCGGCCCTTGTTCTTCTGCAATACATGTGATAAAGAACACAGTGATGTCATTTCCAGGTATTGTGCGGGTTAGATATACACACATTTTAGTTAGGTAGATACTCATGGAAATAGTCTGTGTAATTTATTTATTTTTGTTTTCATGTTCAAATTAATTGCTCATGTTAAGGACGACAGCGGTGAGGCTAATTTTCTTTTGTTTGATGCTAATGCTCAACAAATTGTGCGTCATTCTGCCGCTGAACTCTATGACGAGGTACTTTTAGTAATTCCTATTTACATCAATTAACACCATAAATTGAAACGTTGTGTTATCTCTATGTAATTGTAGAATGAAGATGAAGACTTCTTACCAGAAGCAGTTAGCGATCTCTTTGGTAAGAGAGTCCTTTGTGAGATTTCAGTTGATGCTGGTAACATCAAAGGAAAGAGCTCTCAGTATGTTGTTCGATTGGCTACTGATGACCGTGAAATGGTTGAGGAATTTGCTGATTTGCCTCCTAAACCGGTATTACACTGCTTATAATTGCGAATAATTGGATTGTTACATTAGCATAATATTGATTTGATTAAATCTGTCTCTTGCAGGTCCTAATGTTGGAGTCCACAGATGATATTTCCTCTGGTTCTGGTGGTTTTACAGCAACTCCTTTGTCCAAAAGAAAAAGCGAACAAGATGAAGACAGTTGCCTTGAGGATCAACACTCTGTTAACAAGAAACTCTCTCAAAAGAAATTTAAGGGCGAGTGATCTGTCCCTTTTTTAAAAAAACTGTTCTTTCTATTGTTATGGCTGTGTTTTTGCATCATTTTTTAATTTGGTCTAAGTACCTTTGTTTTTGGTTTTGTTTAAGATTTGGTTTAAGTACCTTTGTTTTTTGCTTTTGTTTGGATTAAAACTTTAAAAGTTCCAATCTAAACCAGATCTTAATTTCTTTGGTTGGTTCTGACATTTTAAGATTGTATTTATGCCAATCGGTAACGTTTAAGAATCATTACATTCGTAAAATGATTATCGAACCGATACCCCTTTGCTAAGCTTTTATTGGCATAGATACAATCTCAGCCCATTTGAAATACCGAATAACAAAAAAATGAAACCGAAGTTTTACTAATCTTAAAATGATTATCGAACCGATCCCCCTTATTAGACTTTTATTGGTAGTAATACAATCTCAGCCCATTTGTAATACGAAGCTAAAAACCAAATTAGGCCCGAATATTATTTAAGCCCATATATTTGTCTATTATTATTATTTTGACTCTGAAGCTGATTTTCCCCTTAATAACTAATACTATACAGACGATTCTTTGTAATAGCAAGGAATAGACTATTATTTGTAATAATTACTACTTTGTAGACATTTTTTGTGATTTAATCAAATATTAATCTTAAAAAGGTTATGCAATTAGATCATAGATATAAAAACAAACACGCAAACTATGGGCTCTTTGTACTGGAACTGAAAAACGTAAATTATTTAAAACATGTTTTTAATTTATGTATTTCGATAAGTAATGTGAAAAGACACGACGCATCGAAAGTCCGCGATGACGTTATAAAGACAGCACTGAAGAATTGTGACCAAAACCTTTCATCTCTCTTCTTCTCCAATTACGTATCATCAACTTTCGGTAAGTTGATTTTATTTCTCCTTAGTTTTTCCTTTTCGATATATTGCATGTAGATCCATCCGTTTTCTGTATATTTTGTTACCAATTGTATCAAGATTTTTTAGGTTTTCTATCCGTCATGCGTCTTTTTGTTCAAAAACCAGTCCATGATCTTGGTAGGCTTATAATAACTTAGATTCAATGAACTAATCACTTTTACTTCAATTTTTTCGATTGTTATGTGTAAAAATCAATGAGAATTTAGGAGATCTTATGTGTACAAATGCTTATTATTGATCATTCTAAAAATTATTTCCGCTTAGATAATATTAATTTTATAACCAATATTGTTTATAATAACAGTAAGACCAAGATCTCGCGATGGCATTCGACAAGGACCTTAAACGCAAGTCTCCGATGACTGATGATTACGGTACTTCTCTAGAAGAGGCATTCAAAAATGGAATGGAGGGGACGACTGCGCATTACCAAGCCATTCTCTTTATGTACAAGCAATTACATGAAGCCGTCATCAAAAAGCATGCTGAAGAACTTGAAGTCGCTCGCATACAAGGTAAACTGGAACTCTTTCACGAACTCTTCAACATGTCTGCATTGAGCGAAGAGAAAGAGAAGCTAGAGTCGGAACTTTTGCTTGCAGAGGCCAAGGCGTCTGACGTGAAGGTTCCTTACATCGATTGGTACAAGTTGAATGAGCCATAGATGTTTGATTAACCTTGTCAATTTCTTGTTTGCTTCAAGTTTAAAACGTTTAATGTTTTTTGATATTATGGTTATGTCTTTCGGAACATATTTTTTGGTTTTTAAAACCAGTTTTCCTTTAAATTTGGTCGGTTATTAAACTAAACTAATTTTGTTATATTATATTCTGCCTTTTTATTAGCCTATCTCATTTTTTTTCTTATTGTTATAGCTTATAATTGGCTTTCATGTTTTGGTTACACATTCGTTTGATTTAGTTGCTTTAGTTACAAAATATCTATTTCTGTATATTAGACTTTGGCAGAGGAAGTAGGTTATACGTATAGTGGTGGGGTAAGTGGTTTGATAGATTTGGCTAAATCACATTCTTCAAGGTGGCGTCATTATGTGATAGACAATATCGAATCAAGTTTGGATTCTTGAGATCTTACAATATTAGAGGAAAATGATTTAATACATTCAATTTTTGAAATGGCCTGACTAAATAATTATTACGAAGAGTTTGTGTCTATAATTTAACTAAACGTCTTTTCGTATCGGATTGGTTAAGTTAAATATTTTATCGAGGTATGAAAATGATGATCTTTTTTGAAATCTTTATAACTTAATTTATTGACATGAGTGAAAGATTATAAATATATAACCCCATAAATATCTAATAAATCGGCATGATATATCTAATAAATTTTTCTACTAATCGAAAAGGAAGGCAATATTTTAAATTCCTGTTACGATGCAATCCATATAGTAGTTCAATATCTATTACTTTCTGTTTGTTTTCGGACAATATCTATATATAAGGAAATATATATATGTTGGAAACCTTTATAGTTTCAAACATATAAAGGTTTTATAAATATTGTATTCGAATCTAATTGGATGACCATTTATAGGGCAATTGGAAAGACATTTTTCTAGAACACATCTTTCTATATAAACTGTAGGAGGTTGCCTATCTTATCAAACCTAATATCAGTCTTCTTCGCCGACATTGTCTCTACAATTCTCTCCTAATCTTCGCCGACATTGTCTCTATGTAAGCTTTCATTTTATTTTTTTCTTAGCAACACATGTATATCATTACTCAGTTATTTGTTTATCGAATTACGGTTTCTTAATTCATTATTTCGTTATATAATCTGGGTATTGAACAATACATGTCGATCATATTTCTAGAGATATATATAATGTCATTGGAATAGTAAAAACGATTTTGTAAGATCTCTATAGTATCATGTATTGTTTAGTTTTGAGGATCTAACTAAATAGATATATTTCACTGTTAGTCGCTTTGTCTCTATGTTTGATCTGAATTATCAATAGTATAATTATGTTTCTAATTGTGTTTCTTATATAATCGTTGTATATGTTCATCAATATTTTTTTTGTTCACATGCAAGACAAGATCTCGCGATGGCATTCAACAGAGATCTAAAGCAAAAAAAAACGATCGTTGATGATTACGGTTATTCTCTCGAAGAGGCTTTCAACAATGGAAAGAATGCGACTAGCTAGGGACCGCTACCGAGCCATGCTCTTGATGTACCAGAACCAATTGGAAGCCATCACAGCCAAGCATGATGAAGAGCGTGAAGTCTATCGCGTGCTAGGTAAATTAGAGTTACTCAAGGAACTCTTCAAGAAAGACGCAAGGAGGAAGGAGAAGAATAAACTAAAGACTGAACTTGTGCTCGCAAAGGAGAAGATGGATGGGGTCAAGATTCCTTACGTTGATTGGTTCAAGATGGGTGAGCCACAAATGTTTGACTGACGTCTTTGTTTTAACAATCTCGCCAAGTTTGAAATGTTTTAGTTTTTGTGTTGATTCGGCTACCAATATCGGAATTTATCTTCTGGTTTTGTAAACCAGTTTTCAAATATGTTATTTTCAATAGTTTCAACTTATTGTATTCAATTGATGAACTGCTTTTATATTTGCGTGGATCATTGCAATATATGATATTTTGATTTTTGAACAATGCGTTTCAATGATTTATAAACAGTCTTTGCTGATCTTGTGTGTTCAGGCAGTGTAGTTTCGATGTACTTAAAGAGTATTTTGTGATATTAATTAGCACTTATTTGTGGTGTTAGTGAAAAAAAGTTGTGATTTTGTTCTTCATTTGGCCTTCACTTAGCTAATATATCACAAAAACCTTTTAAATATAAAAGCAGATCACTGACTTTAAAAACCTTTTAAACACATCAAATGTTTTTATTGAAAATACTATATTATATTTAGATGACACGTAATTAGAAAATAAAACATACTAAATATTACTTTATAAAAACTATTTTCCAAGCACGTTTTACAGATATTGGGTTTAATTGATTTTTACGCAGGCCCATATGTAAAATTCCCCTATATTCAACCGAAAGTTTTCAAATGTTTCCTTCATGCTAATTTTGTTAAATACTTGGGTTTGGGTTTATTGAATACGGTTTCGGTTTTAAGTCTAAGATTTGGGATTAGAGTTTAGGATTTAGACCAGTATATATACATTTGGATTTAAAATTAACGGTTTCGATTTAGGGTCTAGAATCTGGATTCAAAGTATACGGTTTGGATTTACGGTATAGGACTTGGTTTTAGGGTATATGGTTTTAATTTACGGTTTAGAGTTAAGGGTCTAGGGATATATATTTTGGATTTAAAGTATACGGTTTGGATTTAGGGTATAGGACTTCATTTTTGGGTAAAGGGTTTCATCAGTTAGAATTTTGAAATATTTGAATTTCTTTATTTCCATCATTATTTTGTGAAATAATCTGCCATGAACATAAGAAATGCAAATTAACTATTTCGTATCACTGAGATAGCACCAACATCAAATGTGCAAAACGATAATAAAAATACCATTGATTTATACATGTAATTATACAATATGACATTGAGTCATGACATATATACACCCAAAACCAACTATTATCCAAATGAAACCGAACTTTTGTTAAGAATCATCACATTCTTAAAATCATAATCCAACCGATCCCCCTTATTAGGCTTTTATATGCATTAATACAATCACAGCCCATTTAAGTTATCTATCTGCGAACATAGTTATGCCCAAATATAAAGAAGATGGCCTTCAAAACTCGAAACCTTAAATTGATCTTATTTTTTAGTAGCACTCTATAAATCTGCCACCAAAAATTACAAGCCTAGCATCCTAAAATTCTTGGCTTAAAATGAAGCCGGGCAAATATAGTTGGTCAATTCCTATCCAAGTATTTAAAAATTCGATAACCAAATATTTTTGCAATACCAATTTGTTCATCATAAAAGACTATTTTTTGTGATCCTATAGGAATTATGCACATTTGATCATGATAAAACTTCATTGTCTTCCTATGGCTATGTAAGTTTTTTTATCTTATAAAATATTTAGTTTCTATTATTCGTTTGGAGTACTTACAAGTCATAAACTGTCGTACAATATGTGACAGATTTACGAAAAAGTTGACAATAATATAGAGAATAAAGTCAATCAGAGGCATCAATATCACAATATGATGAGCTTTACACACGGAGACCAACATTCAGCCAATATCCACGATGACCAAGATAAAGCCAAGTTTATGGATTGGATGGAGACTAACAAACAAATACCTCAAGGAGTAAATCTAAAGTCTTCATATTGTTGTGCTGTTCGTAACTTTGTTTGGGATCCATTGACTAAAACATGGACACCTAAATTTGAGATTTGAAGATTACTATATGTTTTTTTTTTTAATTTGGCGTATTTTACTCTTTATTATTAGATTTGGTTTTATTTATTACTTCATTGGGCTTTTTTTAATTTTTATATTAGAGATCTTTATTTGTCTTATATCAGTTTCTCTAATATATTTATCCATTACTGGTACCATGAATGCAGCCGTCGTGATATTATGCTTGAAAAATATAATTTGAAGCGTAATATCTTAAATATTCAAGTGATTAGGTGTCTATAAATCAATATCTTAAAACCAACTTTTCAACGAAAGAAAATATCAGTTTCTCTAATATCATAAATATTACCGGTACCATGCATGCAGCCGTCCTAATATTAAATTTTAAAAGTGTAACTTAGGAACTGTAATTACTTGACCAATACGTAATTCAGATTGATATCTTTCTTAAAACTGTAGAAAATATACTTGGCCAATTAAGAATTAAATGTGTTTGTATTACATCAGATGGCGATCATTGTATTAATTAGAATTGGTAACAAATTTATGATCCCCAGTAAATATGGCTATAGGATATACATAATAATTTTGTAGACCTTTGATATATCATTTTCCTTGACAGACACACCATTTATTAAAAAACATTTATATAACAACACATATTTCAACCTAAACACTTCGTATAACCTAATTTTAAGAGATCATCATAGATATGTCTTCTTTCAAAACTGTAGCCACATTGTCACTTACTCAGAAAAGTTGGTCGTTGCTTTTTGTGCATGCTTATTGATATTACCAATCGAAGTGAAAATTTGACATATTGAAACTGGATCCTTATGCTTTCTTAATAAAAAATTATAAAAGCAAAACATTAACTTGACCAACTTTCATTTCCTTATTAGTATGTATTTGAATAGGATAGTTTCTAAAACAATCAACCACTTAAATTAATGGTAATAATATATCCGATATTTCTTAGTTTAGAAAATGCATTCAAGCATTTCAATAAGTTCATCCGAGATTTCTTTCTTCATAAAAGATAATAAAAGTTCAAAATTTACTTGACCACTACTCATGTCCTTATTCATACGAATAAGAATATTTTCTTGCTCAAACAAGAATAAAAAAATCCAATTTATTTAAGTGGTTGGTTTTTCTGATTTGACGCTAGGTTTTTCATATGCTCTTATAAATAAAACTAAGCTTTACTCGACATTCTATAGATCATATTGAGTACAAAGAGGTTACAATCTTCACTCTCTATCTTCTCTATTATTATGTTGTTACTATGTTATGCAAATCTATCATGAAGTTTGATATATGTCTTTGTCAAAACACAGTATTGTTAAAGCAATGTTGACCATGAGGAGAACAATTTCTGAAATTATTGAAGCAAAAATTGTAAATATTTTGGCAGTTTTCATTTACCCAAACGTTATTTTTTGTTTTAACTAATTCAAATAGGACTTTACTACAAATTTATTGTCATTTAAATGCTTCAAAATAGGCTGGAAATTATATGGTTGTTGCTAAAATTGAGGCCATTGATTTGGACAAACCATGGTACTACACTGCCTGCAATTCTTGCAAAAGAAAAATGGCCAGACAAGGAGATGGTTTTGAGGGAAACGTGCAACATCTTCAACATAACCCTATATACAACTGCAAAACATGCAACAAGGATTTTGAACATGCTATTCACTGGTATGACCGTTTATAAAGATTAATCTTGCTACCTTTGTAATATATCAGTATTATATGTTCATATACTAATTAAAACAGTGGGTTTTTAGTTACTATTTGGTTGTACGTATCTCTGATGACTCAAAGGGAGAAGCCAAGTTTTTGCTTTTCAACAATATTCCGGAGAGGCTCATTAGGAGACCTGTGTTTGAGTTAGTCCAAGAGGCTGCTCAGGTATTTCTTTCATTTTTAATTTAGGGGGAATTAAGAAAATTTCATTTCTATTATTCTATATATTCTTTGAAAGATGTATATTTGTTTTACAGGAAAATCCACATTTTCTACATCAATCTCTAACTGATTTGATTGTGAGAAAACTTCTATTTAAGATCACTATCGGAACTTATGGTCAACAAGAACAGAATTCAGCATATGTTGTTGATTTAGTGATTGATGATCCAGACATAATTCAACACTTTGATCCACATGTAATATTTAAAATAGTGATAACTCAAAATTAATTTTGCCCAGTATAAGTTCTAACAAAATTTTTTTTTGCAGCCGCATTTTGTGATTTTTAATGATTATGAGTCGGAAGAGGACTGATGCTAATCCAAAATTAAGGAACAAAGTTGAAGTCCAATATGCCCGTCAAAGTGCAAGAGTTTAAGAATAAATTTGTTTTTGTTCTCTTCAAATTTCATAATGTTTTCCATTGTCTCTCTTTTAGGTTTTATAGTTATGAGAATGAATTATGAGGTGTTATTTGGTTCGTTATATAGAACACCTCCTTGAATCTATTTTTTTGTCCACATTATAGCAAAATTATTGTTTAAAACTTTAAATTTTTAAACTTATCACTAGAAGATATTATAGACTTATATATCTAAATTGCTAAAATAAGGTTGTTATATATATGTTAAAGTTCAAAAAAATCATAATTAATAAAGGAACAATGTAAAAGAAGGTAATATTGAATTATATTGTCATAAAGTGTTTTCCAATAAATATCATATTCACTTGCGCAAAGAATAGATACATGGTAAGAATTTGATGAGGAAACTTTATTTGGCAACAAAGGATTATACGTATATTTTGAAGATGATATAACCTAATGGTCATGGATCGATTTCTATTATATTTTTCTGAAGAGGTCGGCTTCTGAACTCTATATCTTCGACTTTCTTTCAAAATATATTAGTTTATTCAAGCTTTTATTCTAATTGCATACGATTCAATCTATACGTAGTGTTTTCGTCTTACTGAAAACACAAGCATTCGATTTAGAGTGGGAAGCATGAAGAGAAGTAATCCAGTGTCTAAAGACACGGGGAATAAACCACAGAAGAGAAAAAAAACAGTGTATGTTCTACTGAAAATAAATAAAAACCTTTATAAATTATGAATTTTCGCACTACCGAATACAAAGAATGATACGTAATCGTTCTAATGAAATCAGGGCAAGTGATAGTTGGTTAATTTTTCACAGACTTATTATGTTGACGCAGGTACCAATGACAAAGAGAATACTCCAATGGGGAATATAACACAAAACTCATCTATCACAAACGTTTCACCTCTGCCCAGTATAAATCCTTTTAGGACGCCCTTTCATAATGTTACGAATCAAGTATTTCGACCCATTATTCCACAACCATCAGAGGCTAATCCGTCAAAAATCGTTGAAAATACATCGACACATACTGTCCCATTAAGTTGTGTTTTTCAAAGTTTTAAAGATGGACTAACACATCAAGCTAGAGCTGCGCGAAAGGAAATACTGAATAACAAAAGAACAATAGGACTTACTACCTCAAATAGAGGTTAGTCTCCTAACGCTTTCATTTTCCCCACGTTTATTCTTATAAATCTATTGAAAAAAAAACATTTCTGAAAAATTCATTTTCATTACATTCCACAGTTACCAGGATTTTCAAGCCAACCAAGGCATCAGTTGTACCACATCCAGGTATAAGTTTCTTTTCAAAGCAAGAGTTACAAGGCTTTTTAAAGAATTACTGGAAGAACCCTTTGTGAAAATTAGCTTACTTATTTATCTGTTCATGCTACTTATGTCTGTAGGTTCCTATAATTCAGTGCAAAGTTCACCTACTCTTGCAAATTTGAGTAGTTCTGGAATCAACATGCACCCATCGAGTAATAGCATTTTTTACTAATTACTGCATATTATATAAGTATGAGTAAATAGTATGATCGTATACAAATAGTAAAAAAAATAGTAACTAAAATTTGCAAGGTCAGCACAAGTTTCGTATAATAAAAAAATGTCATCCGTTTAGGTACAATTGGTAATCAAGAAACTATATCCCGGAGTACCAGCATTTCCTTGAGGAAACGAAAGACACTTGGATCACCTCCATCGGTGAATTCAAAGAGAAGACAAAAGGAAGGTAACAACGGGTTTTAAATAATGTTTTTCGTTTGAGGTGTTCTATGCTACTATTTCAAAAGTGTGACTAAACTTAAACAAATTGTAACAGCAAGACAAGGTCCCAACATGACACGACAAACAAATCCGACTCTTCCAGCAGTGTCTGTAGCAGATGCACCTCCTGAAGGTAATTTTTTAGATATTTTTAATCGTACTAATATGATGTCTACTGAAAGGTAAAAATTAATATTATACCTATTTCATGAATTTATTTGTGCTAGACCTTTGTTTATATATGTAAATTAATATTTTTCAGCTACTCAAAGTCCATTCCAACAAACCAAAACTAATGAATTCATTCCTCCACCAAGGTTCATCGTCGAGGACCATCCTGAAGGTAAAATGTCTATTTCATCTATACATAGACAATAAATTATATTCATGGATGATATATTTTGACTTTGTAATACACTTTTTCACGCAGCTTACAATAATCGATATGAAATTGAAAGTGAGTCTGAAAATGAAAATGAAGATGAGGAGAATCAGACTTACACTACCTATCCAGCTGGAGTGTCTTTGATAAACCCATCACCACAACATATCACACAACAAACTAATAATACAGTTACTTCGCCTATTATCATCGGGATACAAAAAAACATGACCTGAAAATTACTACAATGTTTCTTACAAAAAAATAACCACATATTAGTTTGTTTTTTTAATGAAGATATTTTCTTACACAGGTTACTACGACGACGGAGATCCAGGTTGGAATTGTACGTTTTGTCAAGCATATATGTGGTATGGTGAAAGAATTGGAAAACGCCGGCGTAGTTCCAATCATGTCTTCACAATGTGTTGTAAACGTGGTAAATTTGTACTTCCTCGGCTCGCGAATCCTCCAATGGAGTTAATGACTTTGTTATGCAAAGGAGACGAGTTAAGCAAACATTACCGAGAGTTCATACGAGCTTACAATATGATGTTCTCTTTCACATCTCTTGGGGGGGAAGATAGATCATTCAATTAACAATGGTCGTGGACCATTTGTTTTCCGAATGTCCGGTGAGAACTATCATCGTATTGGTGATATAGTTCCCGAGCCTGGACAAGCTCCGAAATTTTCCCAGCTCTATATCATTGATACTTTAAATGAGATCAAAAAATAGACTTGACGCTTATGCCGGGTAATTTTCTTCATTATATGAACTTACTATGATTATATTGTACAGACTGTAGTATGGTCGACATTTTGTTAACTTATATTAAAAATTAAAAAAAACTTTGCAGGTCTGACAGAGCTGCTGCTAAGAAACTAAGAGAACCACTTGTTCTTCTTCTGAAGAATATGTTAGATCAGTGTAACCCTCATGTCAAGGCTTTTAGGTCTGCAAGAGACAGATTCGACGTGGAAGGATCAACAGGTTATAGAATGAGATTGATTGAAACTCGACAATCTGATGGACGGACCCATAATCTGCCGACTGCAAATGAAGTGGTTGCTTTGATACCTGGAGATTTTGTTTTAAATATGGAGACACGAGATATTGTTCTAAAGAGTAAGAGTGGAAAGTTGCAAAGGATAAGTGAATTACATCCGGCGTATTTGCCTCTGCAATATCCACTATTGTTTCCATATGGAGAGGATGGCTTTCGATTAAATATTCCTATTGGTTTTGAAGACAGCACTGCGAGAAAACACAAGAATGTAACTATGCGTGAGTACTTTGCATTTTGGATTTTAGAGAGGAGGTGGGAAGCACTTACAATTACAAGATCAGGCAGATTGTTTCATTAGTTCCTTGTGGACGCTTACACAATGATAGAATCGAGTAGACAGCGTTACTTGTGGCTGAATCAGAAAAAGCTCCGGTCAAGTAGTTACGCTGCAATCCAGAAAGCAGCTACAAGAGCTGGAGCTAAGATGACTGAGCAAGGGAGCCAAATTTTCATTCCAGCAACTTTCACCGGTGGAAAAAGGTATATGAAGCAGCACTACTATGATGCCATGGCTCTGTGCAAATACCATGGATTTCCAGATATTTTCATCACTTTTACGTGCAATCCAAAATGGCCTGAAGTTACAAGGTATCTGAAAAAATATAACCTGACCACCGAAGACAGACCAGAAATATTGTGTAGAGTTTTCAAGATGAAACTCGATAATCTTATCGGCGAGTTGACTAAAAATAACGGCTCCTTATTTGGGCCTGTTGCTGCAGGTAAATCTCCTTTACATGTTGCTTATATTAATTGTTTAAGCAAAACAACTAATGTAGATAGTATTTTGTTTGTAAAAAATTTCTAAATATTTTATTTTTTATGTTGTCAGTAATGTACACGATTGAGTTTCAGAAAAGAGGAATGCCACACGCTCATATTCTTGTCTTCATGGAAAAAGGATCAAAATTTCCAACAGCCGATGATATAGATAAAATTATTTCCGCTGAAATACCAGACAAGACAGTAGATTCAGACCTGTATGTAATCGTTGGGGATAGTATGATGCATGGTCCTTGCGGTGCAGGAAAGAAGGATAATGTATGTATGGTTAACGGTAAATGTTCTAAGATGTTTCTGAAAACTCTCAACATCAGGACATCGATTGACGCAAATGGATTTCCAGCTTACATGCGTCGGATTGATGGTAGGTTCATTGAGAAAAATGGAATCAGATTAGACAATGGATTTGTTGTACCATACAACAGAGACCTCATGCTTCGATATCGCGCGCATATGAATGTCGAGTGGTGCGTCCAAACACGAGCTGTTAAGTATCTTTTCAAATATATCCATAAGGGACCTGATTATGCCTCAGCTGCAATGGATAAAGAAGATGAAGATGGCGTCATTGACGAAATCAAAACATATTACGACTGCAAGGTATTATTATATTTAAACCAATTCGTGTTAGTATCTACAAATTACAAAATTCTATAAATTTATAACAATATATTTAAAATTCAGTAGAAACTCTATAAGCAATTCATCAATCATAGAAGATCAATAAATTAATACTAATTAGAATATTGAACTTTATATATTAACTTCATTTCTCCAATCCAAGTTTGGGGAAATGTAAAATATCATATAATACGAAAAAAATAATAAGATAATAAAGGAAAGACGTCAAGTTAGTTAAATATATGATCACACTCAAGTTCTAAGTCAATAATATCATATATTATATTCGTTGGATGTTATAATATACAATTTTTTCCAGAATTTTTACTATATGTTTTTGTATATATCATTTTTATTATCATTTATAATTTATTAATAATACATATAAAACAAAATTTGTATTCTACCCTATGTCTTTGCAAAGGAAATGAAAATACATCAATAATCTATTACTATTAGTACAAATATATATGTATAAGCTTTAAAAAATATATAATACCATAGATGAAATTTATATAACTCATTTGTTTACAATAAAATAAATACATTATTAACAAATAGAGTTTATCTGTCTTTTACATTTTAAGGTCTATGTTCATCTTTACTAATCTATGTTTTCGTATTTCTTAATTAGATATATTACTGCATGCGAGTCGTCGTGGCGGATTCTTGCTTTTCCTACACATTTTCGTACTACTTCTGTAGAGAAACTTGGCTTTCATCTTCTGGATCAGGAACTGGTATTTTTTTATGAAGACGAACCTATTGAGAGTATTCTCAACAAAAAGACTGTCAACCAATCCAAGTTTTTGGCCTGGTTCATAGCAAACAGAAAATACGCAGAGGCAAGAGAGTTGACATATGCCGAATTTCCAACAAAATTCGTGTGGAAATCAGGTACGAGAGAATGGGTACCACGGAAACGAGGCTTTGCGATAGGGAGGATTGCGCATATTCATCCATCAGGTGATGAGCTATATTTCTTAAGAGTATTGCTAAATTGGGTAAGAGGGCCGACATCATACGAGGATATAAGAACAGTTGATGGTGTTTTATATCCTACATACGAAGATGCTTGCTATGCGTTGGGATTGATGGATGATGACAAGAAATTCATAGAAGCTATCAAAGATGCCAGTGACTGTAGTTCTGCCACGTATGCCAGGAAGCTTTTTGCGAGAATGTTGGTTTCCAAATCTTTGTCTCAGCCTCATGTTGTGTGGGAAGCTACTTGGGAGTATCTTACCGACGATATTCTTTACAAGAAGCGGCGAGAAACTGGACGACCTGGTGAGTTTTGTCTAATTAATTTTTTTTATTGTAAGAAGGTCTATGTTAATTTAATAAAATTATCAAACTTGCAGATATGAACTTGACCATAGAGCAGATCAAAAATATTGCTCTTACTGAGATCGAAAATCATTTGCTCAGCAATGGTCGTAGCCTCAAGAAATGACCCCACATGCCAAAGCCAGAAGATTTTGGCTCTTACAACGGCAATCGCCTTATAGATGATGAGCTTAAATATGTTGTGGAAGATCAGCTAAAGGAAAATGAAAGACTTATGGCGATGATAACAGATGAGCAAAGAGGGGTATACGAACAGATTCTGGATGCAGTTTTAAATGATAGCGGTGGAGTGTTCTTTCTTTATGGTTATGGAGGCACAGGAAAAACCTTCGTATACAGAGCACTCTCATCAGCGATCCGATCTAGAGGTATGATTGTTCTAAATACTTCATCAAGTGGAATTGCAGCATTGTTGTTGGAAGGAGGTAGAACCACACATTCCAGATTTGGTATTCCGATAGATGCAGACGAATTCAGTACTTGCAAGGAAATGGAGTCAGGATCAGATCGTGCAGAATTAGTTAAAGCGGCAAAGTTAATTGTATGGGATGAGGCGCCTATGATGAGCAGACACTGTTTCGAGACGTTGGATCGCACTATGTGTGATATTATAAGATCTTCTGAAGACATACCTTTTGGGGGTAAAGTTGTTGTTTTCGGTGGAGATTTCAGACAGATTTTACCGGTTATACCTGGAGGTGGTAGAGCAGAGACTGTTTTGGCGGCTCTAAATTCGTCATATCTTTGGGAGCACTGCAAAGTTTTGAAGCTAACAAAAAAACATGAGATTGCTGGCTGGTCTAACTGATGATGCAGCAAAAGACCTTCAATCCTTCTCAAACTGGATTTTGGATATTGGAGATGGAAAAATAAATTTGCCTAACGACGGCCAAGTTGAGATTGATATCCCTTCTGATTTGCTGATACAAAATAGTGGAGAAGATCCTATTGAGACTATGGCAAAAGAGGTTTATGGACAAGCTTTTCAAACCTCGACAGAAAAGGATTTGTATAGACATCGAGCCATTCTTACTCCCACAAATGATGAAGTGGATAAAATAAATGATTACATGCTTTCGCAGTTGCTAGGTAACATGTTTTATCATTTATTCTTATGTTCAACTAACTTTTTACATATCACTAAACAAAAGGATTTACATATGCTTTCAGGAGAAGAGAAAGTTTACCTTAGCTCTGACAGTATTATCCCATCCGATGTTGACATAGAAGAAAATGTAGTATATCCTGCAGAGTTTTTGAACAGTGTTAAAGTGGCTGGACTGCCTAGACATTGTTTGAAGCTCAAGGTTGGTGCTCCTATCATGTGTCTTCGTAACATGGATGTTGCAGATGGCTTATGTAATGGTACTAGGCTAATTGTTACTCAGTTACTGCCCCATGTGATAGAAGGTAGAATTATAACCGGAAACAAAATTGCTGGACATCCGGTTTGGATTCCTAGAATGTTTGTCACACCACCTGACACAAAGTTTTCCTTCAGAATGCGTCGAAGACAATTTCGAGTTACTTTGGCTTTCGCGATGACCATCAACAAAAGTCAAGGTCAAACACTCGAAAGTGTTGGGTTGTTTCTGCCTAGGCCAGTGTTCTCTCATGGTCAGCTCTACGTTGCACTTTCAAGAGTTAAGTCAAGATCTGGATTAAAAATTCTAATAACTGATAAAGAAGGGAAAACGCAGACAAAAACATTGAATGTTGTCTACAAACAAGTTTTTCAGAATATTCCGTAGTCACAGTACGTAATTTTAATCTACTTTCTTTTCAAATATAAATTTTTAAGTATATAAACTGTTACAATTATTTATTTTTTGTATTTGCCAGATTGGTAGTGATGAGTTAGGAGACCGATTGTATTCAGGAGCATCCCGTTTTCTGACTACTTCGTGTCATGACGGTATGTCAATTTAATATTATTTCATGTTAATTTTTATTTAGAAACTTATAAATCTATCAAATAATGTTAACCCGTCAAATTGCTTACAAAATTTATTTATTTTTTTCAGGTTTCTAATTGATTTTGCTTTATTTTCGTCAATTGTACTTCATAATTTATATTGTTTATGGATAATATTTTGATTTTTATTTTGATTATATTTTCTTTTAAACATTTCATAGTTTTAGAAGTATCAAATTTACTGAAATTAATTTTTTCAGTTTTCTAATTGATTTTGCTTTATTTTTCTACAATTGTACTTCATAATACGCTTGTTTATGGATAATATTTGATTTTGATTTTTATTATATTTTCTTTTAATATGTCTACATAAATGTTTTTTTTATTATTAATGGAAAAATAATATTATTCACCAACATTAAAGAATTACGACATATATACAATACATTTCTAATTAATGATAATATAAAATCTGATACTTCTAAAACTATACACTATTTATTCTATATTTTGAATGAAAGTTTCTTTGTAAACACACAAATTATTTTGGGACGTTGCAACTATACATACACACAATATCTGCCTCTTCATACTGAAGTTACACAGTTCCCTCTCGTCCATCTCAAATATTGAGTACCAGCTTTTTTTCATGGCTGGTGAATTTTTCCAAAGGCGATGGTATTATATTATAAAATCCGTTACTTCTAAAACTATATAAGATTTAGTCCATATTTTGAATTTTCTTATGCCCGCACAGGGTGCGGGCCGGTCACCTAGTATATGAATATAACAGATCGAATTAGATATATGTTCCTAAAAATATTGGTATTTGTGATTTGCTTCTTTTTTAGATATTGTATTCTAGTATTTGATTTGTTTCGTAGAGTTACGGATATCCAGATTTTTTTTGTTCAAATCAAAACGGATAACGAATCGAATCAAAATTTATGAATATTTTGCTAAACTTTATCCGTAAACAATAAAAATAATATATATATATATATATAGTTTGGTTTTTGATTCGTTATCTATTTTTATTCGGACCCAAAAATATAGAGTTTTATTGGAACCGTGTATGTGAGTTTTATATTAAAAAAAATCGCAAAGTACATAGCATGAAGACATTTATGAATATAGTGTGAACGCGTTAACATACTTATTATTAAATCATTATAAGACTGTCACGTGTCTATTATAGTGTGAATGCATTTATTACAATGCTTCTCTTTTAATATATAAGGGATGAGAAAATCCCATAACAAGCATGCTTGAGATTTGAGACTTACATATATGTTCAGTCTATGTCTATATATTAATAGGACGTTTATAAGAAGTTATTTAAAAAAAAAGTTTTTTTAAAACAAATAGTTTAGTTAATTACTTGTAGAATATATTTCACTTCTGTTTTCAACAGCTCGTATCAATTGGGGTGAGTTTCTTATGCTGCACAGCTAGTAGATATGAACTTATGAAGTGTACAAGTAGGACGACAAAATAAGTCGTGTATCCTTTGCAGTTTATGTGGTAGAAACGTGATATGTCCTAGTCCTTCGGAAATTTTGTCTTTCCTCCCCTGGATACTACCTTCACTTCGAGTACTAATTTATGTATATATTTCCTACAAGTTTCCCACCTTCACGTCAACGGTCAACAAAACATGAAAGTACGTTATAACCGGCGAAAAGTTATAATTTTTAGATCATTTCATAACTTGAATAATGATTATTATCATAAGCCATGTTAGTATTTCAATCAATCGAACTATATATGAATCATTTTTTTGGTTATAAAATACATTAGATGGCGAACGAACGTCTACTCCTACAGGTGGGCGTCTAGAGCGGTAAGATTGTTTTCGATTTAAGATTTATATAGTTTACGTAAACGTAATAACTAGGTGCATGTCTTATTAAACTCCGGAGATTTGTTTTGCCTGACATTTTCTTTACGTTACAACGCCGACTGCATTTCGAACATATAAAACTTCTTAGAGCTAGCAAAATTCTGAATTTACAATCAGATGATAGAAGTCGGAAGAGTATTTACATGCGTTGAGCTTTGAGCTAAATTGTATCGAATGTTACTGTGAGTCTGTGAGCTATATAATATAAGTAAATGGAAATGAAGAAGAACTCAAGCACATAAGTGCACATGAGTTATATTTCGAATAACATCAATTCCATTAATGTCGCTCTTCTGACTGATGATCTCACTTCCTTCAAAATCACCCATTTAACAATTGCCAAATCTCTGTATCACGTTTACTCTAGCTGTCTCCAAATCTCTCACGATGAATTTTCAGAAACCTAGCTCAAACTATACAGGGATTTACAACAAAACCATGTTGTTAGTATCCAATCTATATCTTGGAACTATTTTGATTATTTAGTAAAACCAGGTGACAGAAACAAAAACATAACCATTAGTATATATTAACATAACCATTATTAGTATATATATATTACTTATTAATAATTAGTGATCTACTAATGACCCAACATTAGTTAGATTAGAAAGCATGCAAGAGATGTGACGTGGCAATACATGAGAAGGTTCGTCGAAAGCAAGCAAAAGTAAATTTTCGTCGTCCATCTGAAGACTGTATGACTATAAATACAACATCATAGTAGTTAAGTCGTCCCCATGTCAAAACCCTATGTAAGCTCACAAACACATCACACCAAGATTCTTGGAGATATATCTTTCTTTTTATAGTCACTCTTGTAAATGGGAGCCATGGTGGATGCCAAGAAGGCGTTAGCGATTGTACTGATCAGCGTCCTCGTATCACTCCTCGCCGGTGCCCCCACGGTGGTCCAAGCCTGTCTACCCTCCGATCGCGCCGCGCTTCTCGAGTTCCGATCAAAGCTCAAAGAGCCATACATTGGCGTGTTCAAGACGTGGAAAGGCCAAGACTGCTGCAAAGGCTGGTACGGCGTGAGCTGCGACCCCAAAAGCCGCCGAGTCTCCGGCATCACCCTCCGCGGAGTATCCGAGGAGCCGATTTTCCAGCGGGCGAAACGGAAGGGATTCATGACCGGCACCATCTCGCCGGCGTTATGTAAACTCACTCACCTCTCCGGGATCATCATCGCCGACTGGGAGGGAATCTCCGGCGTAATTCCGAGCTGCATCACAAATATTCTTGCCATGAGACATTTAGATCTCGTCGGGAATAAAATCTCCGGCGTGATTCCGGCGAATATCGGGAAGCTGGTGAAGCTAAGAGTGCTGAATCTCGCCGATAATAAAATATCCGGTGGGATTCCTCCGTCGATCACGAGGTTAACGATGTTATCGCATCTGGATCTCGTGAACAACAATCTCTCCGGAGTTATACCGGGAGACATCGGCCGGTTAAAGATGCTGAGTCGCGTTCTCTTAACCGGTAACAAACTCTCGGGTCAAATACCCGAATCTTTAACCCGAATCTACCGTCTCGCGGATCTTGAGCTCTCCATGAACCGAATCACCGGCTCGATACCGACTTCTATGGGGAAAATGTCGGTGCTCGCGACGCTTAATCTCGACGGGAATTTAATCTCCGGCGCCATTCCGGGGACTCTGATGAACTCGTCGATCTCGAATTTGAATTTGAGCGGGAACCTTCTCGCGGGAAAGATACCGAACACGTTTGGGCCGAGGTCGTACTTCACGGTGCTGGATCTTTCGAACAACCGTCTGCAGGGAGCGATTCCGGGGAGTATCACGACGGCGTCGTTTATAGGCCACCTCGACGTGAGCCATAACCATCTTTGTGGGAAGATTCCGACAGGATCTCCTTTCGATCATCTGGAAGCGACGTCGTTTGCTTACAATAGCTGTCTCTGTGGAAAGCCTCTCGGGAAGTGTCGGAAATAATTTAATCAAATCATTAAGAAGTGATTTGGGGTAATCAAAAGCTTGATTTCGGATATGTTTATTATATACTGTTACGTTAATACATTATATTCATGTTGTAACTAGCCTGTTGGAAGAGGCAAAGCTATATATATATATATATATATTTATATATACACTAGCCCATGTGTTTGATGTTAAGTTTATAAAGAACATAAAAATAATAAATTATTTATCACAGTTTTAGGACTTTTTTTGATGAAATATTACATTTATTGATCATCAGGAAAATAATGTTTATTTACAACAAATAGCTAAAAATAACCCAAATCAAACTACTGAGATCTAATTATGACTCACATACGGGCACTAAACCAATGTTGCATTTTAGGAATTTTTTTTGCGTATATTGTGAGATTTATTTTAGAAATAAAAATTCGTTTCTCCACATAATTTCCAGTTAATATATGTATTTTAATAATCATAGTGCATATGTGAATTGTTATATGTATTTAGGGTTAAATAAAATCTATGACATTCTATATCATATTATTATATCATTTGGAAAATTTATACATCCAACCTCACCCCTATATACTAAATCATAATCAATAATCACTAACTCCTAAATTTAAATGTTAACAATATTTTTTCTTAAAGGGTAATATTAAAAAGTGGTATCGAAGTTACAGTATTTCAAGTAATTTTCCTAGTTTTCTTCATTTTGGATTTGTATTTTTTATATAGGTGTTTTATTGTTATTACAAAAATATAATAAGATGACGATGAAGCTTGATTTTTTTTGACCAAACACATATAAAAATCACACACGATGACAATAATAATAATCTATTTTGTATGACCAAACACGAAAATATATCAAACATGTGTTTTGATTTTCGTATGACCAAACACATATAAAGACCAATCACGACAACATTGTAATTTTTGATTTTTGTTAATTAAACAGTTTTAGTATCATGTTTGTCATCAAATTCTTTTTTAAAAATTACTATTGAACAAGTTTTTAAAATTTTCTTTTTGTTAAGATTTATACAAAAAAGGAAAACATTCTATTTTTATAAATCTATTTTATTTAGAATTAAAATTTTCTTTTTAAAAATCATAAACCAAAATGAACTATAATTATGCACATATATATATGATTAAGTTCTCTCATATTTTGATACCAAACATAAAAAGAGATACAAGAAAAATATTAGGTGAGTTTTTATGCATGTTCTTTTACATTTTGCGTGTTCTTCTTTTTTTTGGATGTCACGTGTTGAAGAAATAGCTAGATACTAGGTGATAACCCGCGTCCTGCGCAGAATGAGTGATTAAAAGAGATTATTACTTTTAATCTATAGATATTATAAAGTAAAAATATATAGTCACAAATATTAGATATAATAAAAAATTGAACGAAATTATGCGGATTTATATACTGTAATTGGTTAGGTGTAGTTGAAGTATATTATATGGAAATAAATCTTTAAGCGTAAGCAAATAATTAAATAAATTTATTATAAATTTAAGATAAAACAACACATAGGAATATAAATATTACTTTCATAATAAAAATTATGATAATATGAAACGAAACATATGTAATAGAATAATAAAATACAAAAGCAACAAATTATAAAGAAACAAATAAAAAAACTGATAAAACCACAACTAATGTGAAAAATGTCTTTAGAACTCTAGGTTTGCAATCCTAGAAAGAGAAATAACAAAGAACTCAAGGCTACGTATTTATATACGTTAAATTAATCTTCTGAACTCAATCTCACCCTAATTATATAAAATATTCACTAATTATTATCACAAAACTTGCACTTTAATCCCCTTTAAAAGCTTGCCTTAATACACGATAATAATAAATCAAAGAAGATCAAATTAGGTAAATACTATCATACACAAATGATGTAATCAATTCACTTTATTTTTAAACACTTGTAACGATATCACCTTCGATTTCGGGATGATATTTAAACAACAAAATCATGTGATATAATTTTTAAAATCTGAATACATAATCTAACTTTCTTTATATACAACTGTAATTGCAGATGAATGCTTAATGATTATAAAAAATCAATCAATTAAAATTAAGAATTGATATGTAATTTAATTTGTCCTAGCAGAATAATCTAACTTTCTTTATATACAACCGTAATTGCCGGTAAATACTTAATGACTTTAAAAAGACAATCAATGAAAATTTTGAATTGATATCTAATTTAATTTGTCCAAGCGGGCTAATGAATTTTTCAAATTCAACATAATAACATACGTAGCTAACCGGTCAATGTTATAGCTTAATACATCTTTTGATATATTCAATATAACTATACCTATAATGAGTTTATATATGTGAGGTTGATATAAAAAAAATTAATATATGACCATTGGACAATAAGGATTTCTGAAATAAAAAAATATTAATACAAACCGTATAGAGCAAGCAGTCATATAGCTCCTTCTACATTTTGAAAATATTGAAATTGCCTTATAGTTGATATCATTTAAGTTAGACGAACATTCTTACTTATACAAAAACAAATTTGTACTTGAGATTTCTATATTCTCAAAGATGATAGGCGTTTCGAGCTATATTCGATTTTTATTTGTACTTATATATCATAAAGATGATAGGCGTCTCGAGATAGATGAGAAATATTTCTTGAACTAAAACCTGTGTTATACTACTTTTACTAAAATATATTTGTATCTACTTGATGAATATAGAAACCTAAGGAGACTACAAAAATCAATAATAAAAGAGACATTCTATCAATACGAAGGAGGCTGCGTGAGAAATGGGTAATGAATGATCAAATGAGTTATCGATTATATAGATAGAAATCATATAATATATTATGTTAAGCTATATTGTAATGAATAATGGCAATATATGTAATTAGTCTAATGAGGAGAAGGCTTTTAATTAAAGGGTGTGAGAGTGATTCTAGTGTTGACACCTAAGAAATGACAATTTGGTTAATAACACATGAGGTCAAGGTTAGTTTAAAATAATGCTCATCAAATAATAAAAAAGATCCTGATTTTCACATTAAACTGATGTTGATTTTAAAAAAAAAAATTGTCATGCTGCCGTAAGTTAGTTATTGCCACAGTTATATTTAGGCGATTGTACATATAGACGTTATGATGTTGTACGTAATTTAATGGGGAAGTTAATGTGACTAGTATGCTTATGTGTGTTTATTCTTATCGACATATAAAATTGGTTATGCTGTTGTAGATAAGTTATTGCCAATATAAATTTATTACCTTATGTGTGATTATGTTAATGTGTGATTGTTCTATTTATTTCTATTTTCTAACTTAAATTGTTATTTAATTTTGTTATCAGGAATCATCAAAAAAACAATGGGGGAGGGTGATTGGTTGGGATGTAGAAGGTGATTTTAACTTTAATTTTTATTACAGTTTTTAAATCTACCGATCATTCTTTATATTGATTTTTAAAGGTACAACCAAAAAAAATAAAGTTAAAGCCAAAAAACAAACAAAATAGCTGTAAAAATCATATTTTCTAAAGTCGCATTTTTTTAACTTTAAGAAATTTTAAAACTACATCCTTTAAATCTAAATAAAAAAAATCATGCAGACTAAATTTTAAAGTAAATTTTATGCGGTTACAACCTAACGATAAATTCAAAAAGTTATTTAACTATAGATCAATTAAAAAAATCTCAACAAGTTTGTATATTTCCTTGCCAACCAAATTACTCTCAACAAATCTCCACGTGATTAAGATCTTTAAACAAAACTTAATTAAAAATGAAAGAAAATAAACACATGCATCTTTTCAATATTCTTTGTAATGCAACAACATCTAAATCAAAAAGTTTAAAAAAAAACATCTAATTCAACACCCAAAAATCAATGGGCTAGCAAAGTTGCAATTTCATTAAAACAAAATCTAAAACAAAAGCAAACTGCAATCCGGTCTTAAGCGGAAGAAGTTTTGGTAGGATCAAAGATTTGACCAACGAACATAACGGTTCTAGTTATGTCTTCTTTTATCAAAAAAAGAAACGGATGATCAGCCACAAAATCTATCAACACGAAATCTATCAACCTCACAGTGCTGTAGCCTCTCCTACCTCTGCGGCCTCCTTTGATAGTAACAGCCGCAGCTTCTGCACCATCTTCATCGATCTCGACCAAAGCCTTCGAAGCCTCAAAACCGAATTCGATCTTAAACTTTGGGATTCTGAATTCACCAACACGAACTTTTTCACTGGGAATGTGACTATCCAAGAATCCAGGAGTAGATGCCATTCTCTTCACCAGATTATCTAGTCCATCCTTGTCGTCCGGGAGATAGAAATACATTGAGAATAGGCGGTTGGTATCACGGCCTTGTTGAAACGAGAGTTTAAGAACCTTGTAATCATCGTACTCCCTTACGTATTGCATCCTAGAGGTTGTGGTCATAAACGGCACAGAGACTGATGTGCCGTCGACATGGTAAAACTCTTCCTCACTTGTCAAAGACTTGGGGAATTTGTTTTTCCAGGCTCCTTTGAAGTAGATTGCGTTTCCATAAATCCAGTCGGTGTCACTTCTAAGTTAGAAGCTCTAACAGATCTATGAGGAAGCATGTTTTGGATGAGAGCATTGGTGTGACGTGAAGCCCACTCATTCACCTCCATACGCACTTGTTCACTCTGTTTCAAATCGCACAAATAGAAAGCCAACTTATCAACTATTCAAAAGCAGGTTCGAAAAGATAACTAGAGAAATCGTTGAAACTAGAAACAAACCTTGAATCTGAAATCAACTTGAGCAAAAGCAGCTTCGAAGAAATTCTGAAAGACATCTTTCTTCGAGGGGCTAACAGATAGGGACTGCTCCATCCACACTCCATTAACCGCCGAGATCTTAGGGCCACCGCTCTCACTTCCATCGACGAGGACGGTGTTTGCTACTTCATGGAAGACAGCGTTGAGCTCATCGATAGAGGATGACCTAAGGATGGAGAAGATGAAAGATCTGAGTGTTTCTTCTTCGGAGGTAACGGCGACCATGGTTAGAACGGCGCTGATTGATGCAGGAGAGAAGACGAAGTTAGAGTTTCTGGCTAGGGCAGAGATTACTTTCTCTGCAAGGAACATAGCGACGTCGTTTTGCTTCTTCATCGCTTCTCCCACATCAACCTTTGAGTCTAAAGAGGGACTTGTGATTGCCACATCCTTCTTTGAGAGAGATTGGCTTTCGAGTTCTGGTGTGCTAAGCTTTTGCCTCTTCTCTTTTGGATCCATCTTTTAGGTTTTCTGTTTTCTTAATTTTCTTCTCAGGGTATACGCATATATATAATATATGATAGAAAATATATGATCAAGTAAAAAGATGTCATATTTCCTTAATTAGTAGTAATAAAAAAATTATTTAATAGTAATTGTTTCTACAAAATGTCCTTTTTAAAACTCCTAAAGAAAAAAAAATCCGTAAAATAATTTATTTAATACTAATTTTCCTTTCATAAAATTCTAAAAAAAAGATAATTGTAAAAAAATTACTTAATAGTATTTTTCTCTACTTTTTCAAAAAAAAAAAAAAATTAAGAAAAGATCTATCAAATAATTTATTTAATACGTATTTCCTGTGGAAACCCCCTTAGTCCAGCGGTTTAACTAAGGGTTCCTTAATGCACCAAGAGGTCTAGGGTTCAAACCAAGAGGTCTAGGGTTCAAGAGGTCTAGGGTTCAAACCCCAGAAAATCCAAATTATGCAGATTATTGAGAAAAAAAGTTACAAGAGATCTTCAGCATGGTGCATGGCGTACTATCGAACATGAATCTCATAGGACGGCTCGGAGTGGCGCAGTAAGACGTGTATTCACATAAGGTGGTAGAATTGTCGGCTGTAGAATCGTCTATGTAATATTTCTCATCGTTGTAATAACATAATTAATCAGACGTTAAAAAAAAAACTTATTTCCTTTTCTAAAATTCTAAAGAAAACATAATTGTTAAAAAAAAATTTGATAGTAATTGTCCTTTTCTAAAATCTCAAAAATAAGAAAATTGTAAAAGAGTGTTTAATAGTAGTTTTTTTTAATTCAAATCCTAATCAAAAAAGATTTGTAGAATAATTATTTCAAATATTTTTTTATGAATAAGAACCAATAAGAACCAAGCTTTACATGTCAACTTTGTTTAATAAGAACTAAACGAATTATAAAGCTTTATTTTTGAAGTTGTTTAACACTAATTTTGAAGCTTTATTTTTGAAGTTATTATACGGTAGAATAACTATAAATTAATACTAGATAAATTAATAATTTTTATAAATTAATAAATTTCATCAGTCTCAACTTGGGTCGATTCAAAATTTGAAATAATTAGATAAAGTAATAAGATAATTTTTTTTTTTTTTTAGAAAATCCTATGTAAATAAATGATTCCATTAAAATTATAAATTAATTTATATGTGTACATATTTTATATAAGTAAGAACTTATTATTATATTGTTTATTTTATATTTACAATAGAATTATTTTTATTTTTTATTAATACTTAATAAATTTTGATGAGATTTAGTAATATTATATCTAAAACAATATTTAAGTTCTAATATTATATACACCAAATAATATAATAAAATTAATATAAATATCAAATTTCAAATAAATAATAATTAATATATGTACACTAAAATCAAATATTTTTCTTATCTTAGAATAAATATATCTGAAAAAAAAAAATAAGGAAACTTTTGTAAATTAATATCTCAGTAAATTAATAAAATTTCAAAGTTCCAACATTATTAATTTATAGAAGTTCTACTGTATAAAGTTCGGTTCTTCAAAGTTATTATATAAAACGATCATGTTAATTGACAACTTTGAAGAACCAAGTTTTATATAATAAGATATATCTAGATCTATTCATATTTGGTGTTTTCGTTATTATTCTTATTCTCTTACAAATGTGTCGATTTTTCGAACCCTGCTAAAAGTATCATTATCCAGGGTTCTTGCGGGAATATAAGAAACTGTTTCTTAACTTTTTAGTTAAAAATTAAGAAACAATTTCTTATATTCCCTCAAGAATCCCGCCCTAAAAAACTATGGATGATGTTCTAATGGCTTTTATTGTTGTTAAATAATGGGTTTTATTGTTGTCATTATAGATCTAAACTAAATTCTAGCTTTTATTGTTGTCAAATAATGGGTTTCTGATAGCTAATATTGGGTCAATAGGCATGGTCCAATTAGGTAGTCTTTTTTACGTAAAAAGGAACAAAAAGTAGTCTGGTGGTTCATGGGGAAAAGTGTCTTTTACAACCCTAACAATCCCGTTCTTGCGTAATCTGAACTATTCTCTCTGTTCCTAAAGATAAGATGTTCTGGGTAATACACGCTTATTAAGAAAATTATTTTTTACCTAGAAAGTATCATTAAAATTATAAACTAAAAACTATTCAACCAATTATAAAATAGAACTATTAAATTTGATTGGCTACACAGTTTTTTATAAACTTAAAGTTACTTAGAAATATGAAAACATCTTATATTGAAACATAAAAATTATTCTAAACATATTACATCTCGGAACAGAGAGTATTAAATAGGGCGGAATACGACTTAACCTGCATATTTATTTAAATTTCCTATCCCATTTCCTCCCTTGAAAAGATCCCGTTAGTCTACTGTTATCTCAAGCCGAGACATGAGCCGTCGTGACCAAAAGAGGATGAAATAGTAATTCCAAAACGACGTAATTTTAACTCTCAACACAAAATGACGTCGTTTCGTAATTGGGGCTAAAATTAAGTTTTACTTCTGTTACATGATGAGTAGCTTGAATAAGTGTGTGAATGGTAACATAACAGAACTTTACTTGACCAGGCAGATGATAAGTGGATTCCACTCTAACACACATATTCCCATTGTTTTCGGGTCTCAACTTCGTTATGAAATCACTGGTGACACACTCCATAAGGTACTGAAGCATAATCTGGAAAAATGTGAGATTTATTACAAAAAAAAAACATTGGATATAGTCAAAGCTTCTCACAGCTATGAAACCGGAGGAACACCAGTCAATGAGTTCTGGTAATAGTACTAACATTAACTGACTTTAGAGCTTGGTTCATTTTAACATAACTCTTAACCATGCTTAACACTAGGACTGGAGAGATTCAAAGAGAACGGCGACTACGTTGCAAACTGAAAACGAGGAATCATGTACTACTTACAACATGCTCAAGGTATATATGATTTTAAACTCTTTATTTTCTCAACGTAACATATCAAAACTTACACATTTTCAGGTGTCTAGGAATCTGTTCAGGTGGACAAAAGAAGCTAGTTATGCAGACTATTACGAGCGTCCTTTGACTAATGGTGTGCTCGGTATTCAAAGAGGAACCGAGCCTGGAGTTATGATTTACATGCTCCCACTGGGTAAAGGTGTTTCTAAGACCGTGACTCATAATGGTTGGGGAAAACCGTATGATTCCTTCTGGTGTTGCTATGGCACTGGTAACTTTTTTTAACCCCACTCATCTGGTTTTGATTTACTTACAAAAACAGATAAACTTTGAGTGGGTTTCTGTCCACAGGGATTGATGTTTCTCAAAACTGGGAGACTCTATATATTTTCAAGAAGATATGGAGTCTCCAGCTCTTCATGTCACACAGTATATATCAAGCTCACTTGAGTGGAGATCTGCTAGTCTTTCTCTATCTCAGAGAGTTAAACCTGTTGTGTCATGGGATCCATACATGCGTGTGACGTTTACTTTCTCTTCTTTTAAAGGAGTAAGTAAACTTTTGGTAGAAACCATATGCAACTTTTGGATTGAAGAGTCTGATAAGCAGATCTGATTTTCTTTGCAGGGAATGGGGAAGGACTCAACTTTGAATCTAAGGATTCCAGTGTGGACTAACTCTGAAGGTGCTAAAGTACCTTTGGATGGCCAATCCCTGAAAGTACCAGCTTCAGGTGATTTGACTGCAGCGCGTTGTGTGTTCTATTGTAGTCTCTAGGTTGTGAAAATGAGAATCACATTGGACCTGCTTGTTTCTTTGCAGATAATTTTCTATCAATGAAACAGAACTGGAAATCAGGTGATCAAGTAACGATGGAGCTAGCGTTGAGTATCAGAACTGAAGCTATAAAAGGTATAGTTCATAGTGTATAAAAGTAGTATACAACTCTGTGCTGGCAACAGAAGCTGATTTCACTAGTTCAGATGGTAGGCCGGAGTACTCATCTCTTAAAGCCATACTCTATGGCCCATCCTTGTTAGCTGGACACACGAGCAAGAACTGGAGCATCACAACTCAGGCTAAAGATGGTATATGGATAAGCTCTATACCTGAAACTCATAACAGTCACACTCTCGCAACAATCTGGAAACGTATCTTACGTGTTGTCAAATAGCAACCAAACCATTAAGATGGAAGTATCACCTAAGTCAGGGACACAAGAAGCTCTTGAGGCAACTTTCAGGCTCGTGACTGCTGATTCTAAAGGGCGGGTCTCGGGTCCAGAGGAGCGAATTGGAAGTAAAGTCATGATCGAACCGTTTGACTTTCCCAACATGCTGATGCAAGCAACTGATAGCTTCCTTGCGGTTCAAGCTTCTTCTTCTCTTGACCAAGAAGCCTCTAGGTTCCGGTTAGTAGCTGGAGTTGATGGGAAGCTAGGGAGCGTTTCTTTAAGGCTAGAGAGCAAAAAGGTTGTTTTGTGTACAGCGATCAAACCCTAAAGGCGGGAATGAAGCTGAAGCTTAAATGTGATTCGGATGCTACTGATGAGAAGTTTAAACAGGCAGCAAGCTTTAGGTTAAGTAAAGGAATGAGTCAATACAACCCCATGAGTTTCGTGATGAGCGGTACACAGAGGAACTTTGTGTTGTCACCATTGTTCAGCTTTAGAGATGAAACATACAATGTGTACTTCATTGTACAAACTTGAAGAAATCAACTCCTCAAGTACACTGGGAGAAAGAAAATAAGAAAAGTCTTATGAAAATATCTAGAAGGATTGTATTTAGATGCTTAGCCTCTTAGGTGGTTTATGTTATGCAACTATAATCTACACATGTATGTTGCACGTTATAATAGATATAGACAAGGATTTTATAAAGTTTAGTGAAAAATTATTGCACATCTTTATGTTTATTGTTCTTGAACGTGAAACAATAAAAAAAATAGAGCCAGACTAGGCTGCGGTGGATTGATCCGCTCTGTGGGGCCCTTCCACCATCCAAAAGCAAAAGAATCTGTGATGTAAATTTGGTGCACATAGATAAAATTTAAAATAATAGTCAGCTAGTACCATTTAATCCAAATTTAATACTACCTCCGTATCTGAAAGTAAGATGTTTTAGATTTTTTCTTTTTTCCACAAAGATAGGTTTTCTATATTGTTAAGGTACTTTTTTATATTTTTGAGGAACATTAATTGAGAATATTTGAAATGATTAAATTTCATTGGTGGAAAGTTATTGGAAAGTGTATAATCAAGTAAAAAATAAATTAAATTATAAACATTTATTAAATTCTTAATAAACGTGCATACTCTATAAAATCTTACTTTCAGTAACAGATCATGTAGTAGTACTAAATAAATTACAGAAATAAAATGTTTGAAAACTCTGTAAAAGTAAAACGTTGAATTCAAAAATAATGTTCGTAGACAGAAAGCATATTTCCGTGCAACGAAACAAGCCGTGGACAAGAAAACAAACAAGTTAGACAAACATTGAATTCATATAAGTTATAACACTCAAATATTAAATGCATTAATAAGAAATAAACTAATAAAGTGAAAAACAAAACTTAAAAATTAAGAAAATTTTAAAAGGTGAAAGAAGAGGTCAAAAGAGCAGAGTAGGTCCACTAAAACCAGCAGATCTTAGCAACCCACATGTCCCCATATATTCTATTTCCCCACTGTACACTCTCTTCTTCATTCACCACCTCTCTAGGAAAGCTCACTCTCAATCTCTGCTTTGCCATCTCATTTTCAACATCTTTTTCTTTTAAACTTTTCATTACAAAAAAAAATGTATATAAAAGTTAATCTCTCTATTCTTCATTAGATCCCTTGAGGTACATTACCTGACCATGTCTTGGTCTTTTTTTTCTTGTAACTAGTTATTATTTGTCTATTTTATATATGTGTAGTTGTAGTGTTTGGTTTGATAAATTGCTCAGGTAACAGCGATAGTGAAGAGTAAAAGACATGAAAACAAAACATTTCTTGTGGGGTTTACTTGTCTCTCAAAGACTAGTTTCTTTTCTTGACTTACATAATGGATCTTCATGTTTACTCTTCCTTGTTTTTAAAAGTAATCGGAATTTTTTTCTTTCTAGTTTTTATACTTTTAAGCTTTGTTTAGATCAGATTTGGAGAAAACTAACACAAAAAGTTAAACACATTTGTTTAGGAATATTTTATTTACAGGGAAATGTATGTCCCTAAATAACATTTTAATTTTTAAATATATAAAAAAAATACTATATCTCCTTTTTTAATTTCAAGAGTATAGATCTCAACTTAGCCATTGTAGGTAAACTGTTAAAATCTCTCTGATTCATTCTTCATGTTTTATGTTGTTGTTTTTACCAGAAGGCTGTCTTAAGGTAACAAAACAAAGCAGTTTCCCCTGAAACTGCTTCTTATTACAAAGTACTAGGATCTCAAAAGAAACAAAGATTCAAGATTCAGACAAGATGCAGAAACCAGGTCAAAACATAGATTTTGCACTGAAGGAAACTTCACCAAAGATCGGTGCAGGAGCTTTGACAGGTGACAAACTCTCATGCACTTATGACTTGGTCGAGCAGATGCACTACCTCTACGTTCAGGTCGTGAAAGCCAAAGAACTCCCAGGGAAAGACGTTACCGGTAGCTGCGATCCTTACGTGGAAGTGAAGCTAGGGAACTACAAAGGCATGACCAAGCATTTCGAGAAGAAATCAAACCCTGAGTGGAAGCAAGTGTTCGCTTTCTCAAAGGAGAGGATCCAAGCATCAATCTTAGAGGTCGTAGTGAAAGATAAAGACGTCATGATGGACGACTTGATCGGTCGGATCATGTTCGACCTCAACGAGATTCCAAAGCGAGTTCCTCCTGATAGTCCGTTAGCTCCTCAGTGGTATCGGCTGGAGGATCGACACGGACGTAAGGTTAAAGGAGAGCTCATGTTAGCCGTTTGGATGGGGACACAAGCCGATGAAGCGTTTTGTGACGCGTGGCACTCTGATGCAGCCACGGTTGGACCTGAAGGTGTTGCTAACATCCGCTCAAAGGTTTATCTCTCACCGAAGCTATGGTACGTGAGAGTCAACGTCATCGAGGCTCAAGATTTAATACCTTACGATAAAACAAAGTTCCCTGAGGTCTACGTGAAGGCAATGATAGGGAACCAGACTCTAAGAACTCGAATCTCTCAGTCCAAAACATTGAATCCTATGTGGAACGAAGATTTGATGTTCGTCGTCGCTGAGCCTTTCGAGGAGCCGTTGATTCTCGCTGTTGAAGACAGGGTCGCACCGAACAAAGATGAGACACTAGGCAAGTGTGCGGTCCCGTTGCAGCATGTACAGAGGAGGTTAGACCACAGGCCTCTCAACTCCAGGTGGTTCAACCTGGAGAAACATATAATGGTGGACGGAGAGAAGAAGGAGATCAAATTCGCGAGCAGGATCCATCTGAGGATCTTTCTAGAAGGGGGATACCATGTTCTTGACGAATCGACTCACTACAGCAGCGACCTGAGACCGACGGCTAAACAGCTCTGGAAACCGAGTATCGGTTTGCTCGAAGTCGGGATCATCAGCGCGCACGGACTGATGCCTATGAAGAGCAAAGAAGGTAAAGGTACAACGGATGCCTATTGTGTAGCCAAGTACGGTCAGAAATGGATCAGAACGAGAACGATCGTTGACAGCTTCGCTCCCAAGTGGAACGAGCAGTACACATGGGAAGTGTTTGACACCTGCACGGTCATAACGTTCGGGGCGTTCGACAACGGACACATACCGGGAGGAAGCGGGAAAGACATGAGGATAGGGAAAGTGAGGATCCGTCTCTCGACGCTCGAAGCTGGCCGTATCTACACGCATTCGTATCCTCTTCTCGTCTTTCACCCTTCGGGGATCAAGAAAACTGGCGAGATACAGTTAGCGGTGAGGTTCACTTGCTTATCCGTCATCAACATGCTACACATGTACTCTCAGCCGCTGCTCCCTAAAATGCATTACCTTCATCCGCTATCGGTTCTCCAGCTGGATAGTTTGAGACACCAGGCGATGAACATTGTTTCCGCGAGGCTGAACCGAGCAGAGCCGCCGCTTCGGAAAGAGGTTGTGGAGTACATGCTGGATGTTGACTCGCATATGTGGAGCATGAGGAGGAGTAAGGCCAACTTCTTCAGGATCATGAATGTTCTGAGCGGTCTTGTAGCTGTTGGGAAGTGGTTTGAGCAGATATGCCACTGGAGAAACCCAATCACCACGATTCTGATTCATGTTCTCTTCATAATCTTGGTTCTCTACCCTGAACTCATCTTACCAACGGTGTTCTTGTACCTTTTCTTGATTGGGATATGGAACTTCCGGTGGAGACCGAGGCACCCGCCGCACATGGACACGCGCTTGTCACACGCGGACGCTGTCCACCCTGACGAGCTCGACGAAGAGTTCGACACTTTCCCTACCTCCCGGTCCCCTGAGATAGTGCGGATGAGATACGACCGGCTCAGGAGCATAGGAGGACGCGTTCAGACAGTGGTGGGCGATCTAGCTACACAGGGAGAGCGGTTTTCGTCCCTGCTGAGCTGGAGAGACCCGAGGGCAACCACATTGTTTGTGTTCTTCTGTCTCGTAGCTGCTGTTGTGTTGTATGTTACACCGTTTCAGGTTGTGGCACTGCTCTATGGGATCTATGTGCTGAGGCATCCAAGGTTCAGGTACAGGCTCCCTTCTGTGCCACTCAATCTCTTCAGGAGGCTACCTGCAAGATCTGACAGTCTATTATAGAGACATCCCTATTATCTACATCTGCACTTTGTTTAAAACTTTCAAAAACTTGTTTGATTCAGTCTTTAAATAATTATTAATTGCAACATTCATAAGGCAGTTTGGTAATCCAAATACATATATATCCAAAACATTTTGGTTTATGAGTTTATAATCCTCATCTGTAAATTCTTAACCCCCTCCCCCTTAACTTTTGGTCCAATGAATAGAAGTTTTTGCCAAGAATATAAAAATCAGGGGTCCGATTTGATTTACAAACAAATGCTAGAGCCCTGGCGGTGGTCTAACCCTGATGTTGTGGTGCATTTGCTGCAGCCACTGCACTGCAGCTGGTTCATCCTGTTTCAAAATAAGCAACCAGATTAGCTAAAACAGTCAAAGTCACAACTTTGTTTAGTAAAAGAAGACATAGCAACTTACATAGAGACAGCTGGTGAAGGTGGTATCGCTTAGAAGATCCGGGAGGTAGTCTCTGAGTGCAAGGCAGGCCCTGAGTTTGATAAAAAAAAAACAACCGGATAGTGTAAGGACAAGTGTGTATATAGATTTTTTTTTTTTTTGAATGAACGTGTAAAGGGATTAATTATTAGCACCTGATGTTATCGGTCAAGCGAAGGTAACAGCGGACGATGTGCTTTAGAAGCCTAGGAGAAGGTGCTTCTGCAAGTGAAGTCACCATATTCCCCAAAACTCGACTCAGAGCAAAGAATCTATCCACACAGACGCACATGTAACGAAGCCCTTCGTTGTCCAGCAAAATTTTCTGAATAATGAAGGTTGCAACCTGACATAAAAAAAACAAAAAAAAATCAATCTAATGAGCTGTTGCATTGCCGAAATCAAATCATAAGAAGCATCTGAAAGTAGAGAAAACTCACAGTTTTTGATAACTCGCTGCCACTTTCCATTGTACGAAGGCACAATGGGATGATTTCAGTTTCAAGAAGGAACTTGATCACTTCTGTATCCTCAACCTACCAAAACAAAAGAACAATGTTGCTAACACCAATATCACAAAAAAAAATAACAATGATTCTGTGATGTCTTTACAGGTTTCATTTAATAGCTAGACATACCTTGACAAGTGCACCAATAACACCCAAGCTAGTCAAACGCAGGTACTCAAAGGGTCTCTCCTTGCTTGACGTCTTCAAGAAAGCATACAGGTACAATGGCATCTGAGCTGTAATTTTGAAAAAGCAATTGCCTTGATCTTTAAGCATAAATTATAACCAAAAAAAAAAAATCAATTAAAAAGAGACCAAAAAAAAAGTGGATATTAAAAACCAGTTTTGGTTAGATTGAAAACATAAGATTTCCAGCAATAAATAAACAAAATATACTAACGTCAGCCATGAAAATCTTGTGAGATTGTCTAAGATTGTAATACCTCTAAGGAACGGCATTTTCGTTTCAGGATGAGCAGCAACACACTGGATGTTATGAAAAATGGAGGGTTAGGGACTTTTAAATTGCACATACGTAGAATAAACGCTTTGTCATGCAACCAAAAAACAAAAGACACACCTGACAAAGCGCAAGGGCATTGCAGACCCTGTTGGACTGAGCAACAGTCAAGGTTGGAGGAGACAGGAAGGGGTAAATTGAGATGATCTCCTGAAAAGAGAAAAAAACGTTGAAAATGATTAGATCTCTTAACCAATACAGAGAAATCATTTCCACTGAAGATAAGATGAACAAGATTTACCTGAAGAAGAGCAGCGGTAGTACCAACAGAGTGCCACAACAGCGGAGCCAACTCATGAAAGATCTCCCTTTTCTGAATAAAAAAAAAATGAAAGACAAAGCAAAAACACGGGACACATATGTTATCTTATTACATAAGTAATCAGTTCATCAAACATCAAAAACGTGCAAAAACACAGGACACATATGTTTTCTTCTTACAAAAGTAACCGGTTCATCAAAACATCAAAAACATGCAGCTTTGTTTAATTGTAATACAGTATTCGACGATTTATCCGACAAAAATCTGAAAGCATGTCCTAGATTCACCGACCAAAACAAACCTTATCTTGTAATTTTTTTAAAAAAAACTCGATCGTAAAAACGAAAACCTAAGACGATCAGAACTTATAATCAACACCAAGCAAAAGCAAGTTTAATTACGTGGAGAGAAAACAATAAACGAGACCTTGGACAGCTGGTGAAGAGCATTCTCCCTGAGTTCAGGGTCACAGATGTCGAGCACCAACTGCTCCACGGGAGAGGGCTTGGGATCGTTGCTGGAAGAAGAAGCCTTGGAGAAAGGGAATGAAGGAGGAAGATTAGCCATAGCTTTCACCCGTTTCCCACGCGCCGCAAGAGAATCACTATTGAGTTGAAAGTGAAATGAGGGGGGGACCACCCTTTATTTATATAAGTCCTGGGGCGTGTTTATCACGTGCCTCTCTTGCCCCGTTACGGTTTTGTGTTGTTTGTCTGTTTTGTTCTATTTGGCGTTACGGCTTTTGCTTTAAATCTAAAACCTTTCACCAACTTGGTTGAGGATGCATATTATGTCGAGACAAATGGTGGTAAGTAACTCTTTGGTTTATATGGCTCAGATGATCACTAGCTACTGGTGTGAGAGAGAAACTATGCATTTGATTTAAGCAAAAGAAGAAGGTTTATTTATGTTTTCGCTCCAAAATAAACTAAATCAATGGTCACTTATAGCGCTCGGCAAGATAAACTACTTCAACGGTTTTAACGGTTTTTCAAAATCTTTTTAACGGCTCATTCAATTAAAATCTTATGCATCTGATTTAAGCAAAAGAAGAAGGTTTATTTATGTTTCGCTCCAAAATAAACTAAATCAATGGTCACTTATAGCGCGGTAATATAAACTACTTCAACGATTTCTAACGGGTTTTAACGGTTTTTCAAAATCTTTTAAACTGTGCATTCAATTAAAATCTTATGCATTTGATTTAAGCAAAATGATAAGGTTTATTTATTTTTTCGCTCCAAAATAAACTAAATCAACGGTCACTTATAGCGCGACAAGATAAACTACTTCAACGGTTTCTAACGGGTTTTAACAGTTTTTCAAAATCTTTTAAACTGTGCAGTCAATTAAAATCTTATGCATTTGATTTAAGCAAAAGAATAAGGTTTATTTATGTTTTCGCTCCAAAATAAACTAAATCAACGGTCACTTATAGCACGACAAGATAAACTACTTCAACGGTTTCTAACGGGTTTTAACGGTTTTTCAAAATCTTTTTAACTGTGCATTCAATTAAAATCTTATGCATTTGATTTAAGCAAAAGAAGAAGGTTTATTTATGTTTTCGCTCCAAAATAAACTAAATTAACGGTCACTTATTGAGCGACAAGATAAACTACTTCAACGGTTTCTAACGATTTTTCAAAAAATAAAAAAAATAACTGTGCATTCAATTAAAATCCACAATTTAGTTCAATCATCTTTATTTATAGCGCGACAAGATAAACTACTTCAATGATTTCTAATAAATTTTAACGGTTTTTCAAAATCTTTTTAACCGTGCATTCAGTTAAAATTTACAAATTAATTCAGTCACCTTTATAAATATAATATTTAAATATAAAATAATGTTTCAGTTTATTTTATGTTCTCATGCCAAAATAAACTAATTCAACGATTACTTGTAACGCACCAAAATAAACTACTTCAGCGGTTTTTAATAAACTACTCTAATAGTTTTTCAAAAAATGTATAATATTGAAAATTTTCAACTGTACATTCAATTAAGATCTACAATATAATTAGATCATCTTGCTATATATCATACTTAAATACACAAGATAATGTTTTAATTTTTAGAGATTTAGATCTATAATCTCTATAATCAGGATTATTTTTGACCAACATACAAGGTAAGCAATTCTAAAAAAAAAAAATTGACCAGGATTTTAGATAAAGTATTTTAAGATTTCCTACCACAAATTCCTTATCTTCTTGTATTTACTTCATAAATAAGAAGATAAGAGACTAATTAATGTTTGTAAATATCAAAATTAAAAATTAAAATATATGGTTTGTTTAAATTAAAGTGATTTATTAATCTCATAAAGAGCTATCATTTTTATAAGTGTTTTTCTCAGCATTAACAAATATTATCTAAACATCCACAAATATATATATATATATATATCTTTTTGAAAGATAACATCCACAAATATTTTGGCGACAATATTTCTAAGAAGATGACAAAAACGTTTGATACGTTCGTCATTGGATGTTACAGACTAACAAATAATCATTTTATAACAGGAAATTTAATTAACATTCGGAAAAACAAAACCAAAATCTGGATTGTAAAACGTGTTACAGTGTGAATTATGGGAAACAAAAGATGTAAAGGCAACTAATCTATGGAGAAGCAAAGGGAATGTGGTGATGATGGAGAGGGTCGGCTCCAGTCGGAACTTTTCTTTCTTCAGCTTCACTGGCTGATCCAACATCAATCTCATGCTCCTGTTGTCACAAATTTTAACTTAATGATATATTTATCCATCAAAATAGAAAAAAAAATACAAAACGAATAACATATCCTCCCTAAGTTGAATACAAATGAATATATGAAATGCAAAGCTAGCCAAAAAAACACAAAAGTTCATTCTTTTTTGGGTGAAAAATAAGAAAGCTAATATTCAATCCCTACACAAAAAGACGTTTATCATTTATGTTTACTACAACTTGGAGACTACAAGAAAAATGATATCATCAGGTATAGAATGGCTTACCTTTTTCATGGCATTCATATCTTCTGTTTCTGCTAACCAGAACACTAAAAAAAAAAGAAATAGATGAGTCATTGAGAAGCAAGGATCGAGAAAAGATTTAAAAGATTCTTGAGACCGACTTACATTTTGTAGAAGAAGAGTGAGCAAGTGGGCACTGAAGAAGGAAGACGGATAAGAAGATGAATGTGATAAAAACGCTTCCTTTGTATCTCATCGCCGCCATTTTCAAAAAATGAAAAACCTCACTTGTGGAAAGCAAAGGAGTGACGAGTGACGAGAGGTGTCGTCTAATAAGGTTAAAGTTACGATTTTAACCCTCCTTTACAGCTTGGAAGCCTTCCGTCATTTCATTTTTTTATAGGACGAGCTTTATAATCTGTACGGACACAGATTACCGTTTACAGGCTGGACCCAATCAGACAAATATCATCCTCGTACAAATGTCCCGGAGCTACTAATAAAGTGCCACCTCGCTGTCTACGTGGAGCTATTTTAGTAATTTAAATAGAAAACCGCATAAAGTTATGATCCTAATGGGCTTTTATTTTGACCCATTTCTGAAAAAGTTGGGCTTCTTACCATAAAAAACAAATAAATAAAGGCTGTGGAACGACGTAGTATCTATCCTTAGGGAAAAGAGACCGACTATCAAACTATTTTAGAACATTGATCAAACATAATGGTCTTGGTAGACAAACTAATCAGTCGTTAAAGAGTAGGTTTTGCTTGGTTAAAAGTTAAAAACATACTACATTGCTCTTGCGCTACGATTCTCTACTTGTACCGACAACAACAACAACTAAAAAGATAAACTAAACATCTCTGCATTACAGTGAAGTAGAGAACAAGTGCTTCACTCCTTGTTTCGAGAAGAACGATCCTTCCTATGCCCTCCAAGGATACGAGAGATCTGAAGACCTCTACTAAACGCCTGATTGAATAGCATACGCGTCTGAAACTCAGACACAAAAGGAAACCAAGCCAAGAACGCCACCGGCGTGAACAGCAGCAGTCCCATCACTATCTCATATCCACGAGCTAGTGTCCTCACTGATCCCCAGAATCCTGCTCTATGCACCACTGGCTTACACGCCTGCGCAATCTGTACAAAACATACACACAACATTTCATTTCATCATCATAAGACTCCCCAACAAGATTTTTATTTTTTTAGTTTCTTTTCCCCTTTGTTTTTACTTACCAAGAGCATACCCCAGCCTGTAGGCATAAACGCAAGGATGCACACAATAATATCTTGAATCGTCATGTGAGCAAGTGTGATTAATATCACAATAATTGCGATAAATGTCATGAATATTAGCCCCTTTATCAACCGGAACATCAGCTGGAAACTCGCACTGAACTTCCTCCTTCCAACCGAAATAGTCTTGAGAAAAACAAACCAACACACAAGCAAACATAAGACGAGTGAATTAAACAAAAGAACGAACGAATATAGTATTGTATCAAGTAAACCAACCAACCTTCATCACAAACAATATCAAGAAAATGACCAGCCACGACACTCCATAAACCTGGAGTCAAGAAAGAGCATAAGTGACTGAACCAAACAAACCAACATTGAGAGAGCTTTAAAGAACGTTACATACCAGAAAGTTTTTAGTCCTCTCAGTGATTGTGAGATGATAAACAAGCCCGTACTGATAGATAAAGAACCGCAGAGACAACAAAATCTCAACAACTATCCCACGCTTTCCCGAATGTCTAAGATGCTCTTGCTCTTCCTCCCACCACGACTCCCAACTCTTCTCCGCCGGTACACCAATCCCACCAATGTTGTTTATCCACTTGTTCCAATCAGTCCAATCATCAACAATCTTCTGCCACTCAAAACCAGACGGATTGAACAGGAACGGCGCAAAAAGCCAAGTGCCGACCATGAACCACATAGATATGGTGATCAGAAGATACGCAAGGACACCTCTATAAGCGCTTCCGAAGATTTGGTACACAACGAGCAGCAGCAGCATCTCAAGCCCTTTCACAAAATGGCTTCTGGAGTAGAGTCTGTAGTTATCAGCGAATTTGGCGTGGAAGACGACGAACCCTCTGCCTGTGGACCTGTACTTGGCGCCTCCGTGAAGTAAGGTTCTTCCGTAGTAGTGAGTCTTAGTGCCAAGAGAGAATGTGAAGAACACCGGCGCCAGCTGAAGCTGCATCAGCACAAACTCACTCAAGGCAGTCCTGAAACCCCTCTCTAGTCCAATCTCCATAAGCATGGGTAAAGCCATGAGGAAACCAATCTGAACAAAGGACTGTGAAGCGAGAGCTATCTGCAAAGGCGTATTGTCTCGGATGCCCTTCTGTGTGCTTAAGCCTTGTTCGAGCCCACTCAAGACAAGATAGAGACGTCCATAAAGGAAGATATAGACAGTGAGAACGGTAATCTGTGAAAAACATTAGGAAAAAAATGAATCAGAAACCAAACTAGTTGTGTGATAACCAAAAACAGAAGTTAAAAACATTACCAGGGTGCTGAAGTAAAAGCCAACGGTGGTGAAGTAACACGACATCATTCGGAAAAAGTCAAAACGGTGTCCAAGCCTGTAAATGTCACGGCTCAATGTTTGCTCTCCGTTTCCGTTAGCAATCTTGGCCTCAAACATTGAGATCTGATTGAGACCGACGTCTCTTCCTTTACCAACTTGTATGTATTCATGATGAGTAACGTTTCCTTCACGTAGCGTAGAGTTGAACCCTGCTCAAATACCAAACACTAGCACTTCATCAGCAAAGGACAGTAGAAAAGCTAATGAAAGAGACAGATAGTTCGTCTTCTGCAAGAGTTAGAATATAACCTGCAAATATATCTTCACTGAGGTTGATTACTTTGGATGCTTTGCTAACACCACCTCTTGTTAGATGAAACAGTCTATCAAACACATCTGGGTGACCATAATGGAAACGGACCCTACACAACACCAACGTTTTGATTTAGGAATGGTGACAAGGAAACTGACGTTCAATAATCAATACAGTACTTACCTCAAAGGATTTGCGAGTAATCTCTGACCAATGGTAACAAAACTAGTCTCTTGATTTGACATGAACCAAGCAAGGGAGGAAACGCTGCAAAGTGTTTAACACCAAATGTTGTTAAAGATAACCAAAGAGCTAACGAGAATTTTTTATTAAATAATAAATGGAAATGCAAAAGTACTCACGATCCAGTAAATATATGTTCCCTGAGTCCAAGAATGGATGGATGCCTCACACCATCATGCTTTGTAAGAAATTCTTGAAGCAGATTCCTCATCTTTAATGCTTCCTCCATGTAATTATCCTGGCATCATAGGGAATTTAATATCGACTTGAAGCGTTGAGATAACTATAAGGCTGAGTATAAAAGAAAAAGTGCATGCATTACCTGATTCATATCGATTGTCTGTAAACCTTCTCCACGAGAGAAAATAATAGCATGGTTTTGGTTTTCTGGCTTTCCCTCTCCAAGAATGGCAGGTCCAGGGAGCTTTATCCTATAGATAACCTACAAGGCAAAGATGTTTTTAATACACACATCCATGAAAGAACCAAGACAACATCAGATAGCATATCTAAGTAAAAGGAAGTGATGTTTTTAATACACAAATGTTGGACTGCTTTTGCATTACCTGGTCCAGATTTTGTGCTAAGCTGGAGTGATCAGTTGACTTAGGCACCTTTACCAACACAGAATAATACACTTTCTGGTTCCCTTTCTTTGACGTGTCTTTCACTGTTTCTTCGACCTCATCAATATATGCAACGCGGAGTGAAGGGTATCTGCCAATTGTAATAAGGAAAGCCATAAGTTTCAAACAAGTTTTTTTAAGGAAAAAAAAAAACAAAATAGGATAATTCTGCACACCTTGTCATAAGCCTCAATATATCCTGTGCACGCTGATCACCGGATCGTTTATGAATACCATACTGTTGGCATGAAACAACATATGTAAACTTCATGTCAGCAACAGCTTGGCACTGTGCCCACAATGATCTTTCCCCTCTTGAAGTGTCCTCTGAGTTTAGTTCTACAGCCTTGTAGCCTTCCATCAAATCTGGAGAAGCAAATTCAGAATGAGTCAACATCAAACAACCAGGTATGCCACTTTGTCGAATGATGTAAAGATTAACGAAAGAACACCTTCGTGCATAGCCATGTCAAGGAATGCCTGGAGCTCCAATGCTTTTCGATAGTACATCATTCCTCTAACTGCAAAAATATTAACAAAAATCTTATTTATCCATCTAATCTTCCACTGGGAAGTAAATTGCCAAAAGAGTATACCAGTTCTAGTCAAAGTCTGCCCCCTATAAGAAGCCCATAAACGAAGTTCTTCCTCTAAATCAACAGACTCTTTAATTTCCTCTTCACTGTAGCACTTCACCCGCTCAAGAAAATTGTTCCATTCATCTAGAGATTAAAAAAGGGCAGGTTGATTCAGGAAAACTGTTCCATTCATCTAATAATACTATAACTTTAACAGTATATATAAAAAAAAATTAACCTGGAAATATCTTTTGTAGGTAAAAGAGGATCGAGACACCATCTTCATTTGGTGTGTCCAGGTCATGCATGGAAAAGAGGACCTCTTCAGTGTAATATGGAGTCAAAACACTGCAATAAGAATAACAAGGAGAAAAAAAATCAGCCAGTTTGGTGATAAAAACCTCAATAAAATATAAATAACAAACAACCCAACCAGTTCACTTATGAAAACAAAAATGTACTTCATCAGAATAATGAAATAACAGCAATACATATATACATCATGGTACTTTCTAATTTCAGTTTTTTTGGTGACAATTTTGAGGAAACTGTCCACTTTCTCCCAAGATGGTGGATTCAGACATTAAAATGATATAAAAGGACCAGAAAAGGCTTACGAAAATGATAGCATGTTGCGAACTTTGGGTGCTGCAGGCATGTCCATGAACAATGAATTTGAGAAGAAAGAGATCCTTCTTCTTGCTTCTAAGTTAGAGGGGACATCCATAGCAGACTCTTTAGTAGTCAGCAAGAGATGCAGCCGTTTGATCTGTACATACATGCATTATATTTTTTTAGCACAAATAATAAGAAGACTGAAGGAATATAACTTATATATAACCCAATTTGGTATAACCTTTTCTTTCCAAGCTTCTGTTACTGGTTCAATTGGAAATCTAATGGCACCTGAAGATGCAAACAGCTGATATTGTTGTTCGAGAGGGACCATTCCCCCATGCCAAGCGCCACCCTGACTCGAATCCACCAAGCTACAGAGGCAACTGGATATAAGATTTTGATGTTCATATAACAAATATAATTGCACAAGAAACTTGCCAACCTCGATATATTGTAATCCTCCATCATAATGTCTCTTGTTACAACTTCCAGCATGTCTTGGAAGAGAATTACAACATGATCTCTATCCTCCACATTATTGTCCAGCTGCATGGGATAAGAAAACAAGGGTATTGGATCAAATGTTAAATAAATGAATATAAAGGACAAACTAAAAAAAATATACAGTACCACAGGAAGAACATTAATTACCAAATATTTGATCAGCTTGACAAAGTGGTCATAGAGGCTAGGAAGAGCACTCATCCTGTACTCTTGAATCAAAGCACCTGTGTCTATATGTTTGTCAACCTCGGAAAAGATAATCTCTATCACCCTGAAACACAGAGACATATGTTAGCCATAAGACTGTGGCTGTTGCTCTTATCAATTCAAATGTCGATATGTAAGAAACAAAAGCAAGAACTCCAACGCTACGATTCCAGCAATTTAACCCAACTTACTCTTTTTCACGGTTTCCCTGAACCAAGAAATTTATGATATTTTTGAATGACGCATAGCACTCACGGACAGCACATTTCATATAAGAGTCACTCTCAATCCTCTTCATGAGCTCTCTGTCCTTCCCATTACTGTCTTTGGCCATATCCAATGCTATTGGAATCTACAGCCAATAAATAAATAAATCAGAGAATCCTAAAGATTAAACTCCAATGTGTTTATGTAAAGAGCAAACCTTGCTAGCCAATAAGAACGGAGGCCACTGAATAAGATCCAAATCACGGTCAGCCCAATATGGAACAAGCAACAGATCCATCTCCCTAAAAAAAGTCCAAAAATGTTGAGTTCCACATAGTTTCTTTAAGAGAGGTATATGTGGCATACAAATTTACCTATCACTTATAAGATCTTCCTCTCTAAAACTACTTATTATAGTGTTCCACAACTGCGCAAATCTTGCAGCCTCTTTCTCTTTGTTAACAGGTACCTGAAGTGAACATTCAGTACACTCAATTAATAAGAAGAAACGTTCATGTTAGCAGTTCACTCGGTTTAAGTTCAACTAACCTTATCCTCTGTAAAGTTATGAGATAAAGTTGCCCTTAATCCCTTCTTCCTTTGCTGGTTTCCATCAGGGATTAAGCGGTCATTGAAAGCTCCAGGCAGTGATTCAAACCGTGATCTAAGCATTCCCAGTGTACGAATCTGTAACAATTGAATAAGGATTAAGGGATCATCAGTGACAATAAAAAGGGAACTTGAGGCTTCAGTATGACTATATTAAAACAGCATACCTCTCCAAGGCGGCGGAATGCACCGTATATGCCTCCAAATATTGTGGAATATATAGCATACCAAATCTGGCTATCCATAAAGTACACCTACAGCACAACAGACCCAGGATCAAAATTAGCAACAGCTCAGAGTATGGAAAGGCGTGTAAACATGCTTGACATGACCAGGTTTACCAGAATAATAGGGGCCCAGAGGGCAATGACGACACCAATATTGTTTTTGGCTGCACAAGTAAAATCGCTAAATGTGAGAACAAGTAGTATATATTTATACCAGTAGCCATGTAGTGCATGTGAAAAGTGCATTACCACGAGGAAAGAACTCATGCCACTGAAAGTTAGTCACACGCGCCCTCATGATGGCTTGTGTTGGAGCAACTAAAGGCTTGATCTGTGAGCGGTTTCAGTTTATCAGACTCCAATAGTTGTCTCAGATTATGCAGTTAATGGTAGAACTAGATATGAGAAACATGTACCTCAATGTAGTAACTGAACGCCAGCTTCGTTGCAATAAGCGACACCCAGAACATGGTATATCTACGAAAGGAAAAGGTAGAAAGACATAAGTAAACTGAGGACTCAGGCTTGCACCAGTAACTATATGGGTCACATTCACAAACATAGTCCTTACTTCAAGAGGGCAAATGCACCCTCATGCATTCCTCTGCCAACATAGAGTCTAGGCTGCAAGGTGAAATAAAATACAGTTATGTAAGGTCACATCAGCTATAATACAAATTACGAGCTGATGATAAAATTTCATTACTTATACAAAAGCACATAATCTAAGTGAATAGGGGAATACCTGAGACCACCACATCATTAGCATAACAATTCTGAAGTTGGCCCTCTCAAGAAACCGACGTAGCATAGGGAACATAAACAGTACGGCTGCAAGCATATTAGGCGCCAGATAGAAAACCACAGCAATTATAAACAGTGAAGGCGAGTGCATGGCACTCCCAAACCAGCTCTTGATAGTTCTGGCAAATGCTGGAGGGTCTTTCCAGCTGTAAGCGTAAGTAACAGGCAGAATAATAACCCATGCTGCAGCAGATATCACCTTCAGGATGTATCTTAGTTTAACATGTAGCGACATGCTTCGATGAGCTTTGAAATTAAGGATCACGTCAAGAGTAGCTGCACAAATGGTTTCAGTAGATGAGGTTTATTCACTTAAAGAAAACTTATGAAAGTATTCAACACTGACATTAACCAACCTTGTCCAAGCTTCATTATTGCAGCTGTGATGAACACACTCAGAACTTTCTTGAATACACCAGCGTCAAAGACCGAACTTGGTTCTCCGCCATCCCAAGCCATAATAATCATCGCCTTCCAAATTTTATCATTGTGAGAATATGCATAAAGAGGGGGCAGTGACAATTAAGGGAGAGTAATAATACCTGAAGGCACAGAATATAGAAGCTCCACATTCGATCGAAACTTCTGAAGACATGCCAGAAGGAACGAATCTCAACAAAATTAACTTTCCCCACCCATCTATCCCTAGCGACAGCAGGCTTGCTGTTATCCTGTGATATATGATAACAGAAACAAGAAATTAGAGTTCCCAGAATCGAACAAGAGGTTTAATATGTGGTAGTCATTATCTGATAGACCAACTTCAGCATCAAAAGTTACACTAATTGGAAACTAAAACTGTGTAGCAAACTCCAGGGGGGGAAAGGTATAGAAGAACAGAGAAGATGTGTAGTTATTTTTTACCCCATCTTTTTCTATATTGGTCTCCTCAACAGGCGGATAAAAGAAATCAGCATCAGCTCGCATTGGCCAACCTAATCGGAAACAATCAACTGACCTGCAATGTAGAAAACCATATGTAACTTATCACTAAAATCCACTAATGAGAACTGCTACAATTGTGTGAAATCAGGTAGATAGATAAATCACCAAAAGTATTCATTCAAATCATCATAGTTCCTCCACTGAGAGTGCTTGGACTTCCCTTTCTTGCTCCTTTGTGCCTCCTGTGAATGGTTAATTACTTGGTAAAAATGTAAACAAGCAAGACAAAAATGAAAATTTAAGCCGTACCATGGCAATCACTTCATAAATAGGTGTCACAACTTTCCTCAAGAATGCATCTTCCTCTCCTCCATAAGCTGGCTTCACATTTTCCCCAGTCATGGGACTAACATTCCCAGCCAGCATACCATAAAGTTCAAACGCCATCTGCAAAACCATGGTATAGCAGGAAGTAAGAATTGTGTGTATTAAAATTAGCACGCATGTTACCCAATCACTCACGGACAAGTACAAAAATATAGGAAGCAGAGAAACATACATGATGATAAATGTAGCACAGACACTCTGGCATGAATCTCAAGTTCGCTGCTTCACCCCAGATTAGAAGATATAGCGCCATATACAATAGCTTGCGCTGTTGCATTTCCTGCTGTATAGTTGGCAACCTACAAGCCGATAATACATTGAAACAGGTTTTTTCAAAAATTCTCAACACCGGAGTTTACATAAACATTTAGCCACAAACACGAAACTTGATTCCCTGCTCATGATGAATATACAGAAACCTTTTGTTGCTTCTGAATATAATATGTCCTTCTACCAGTAACATACCATTTGCACTTTTCTTTTCATTTTCAAAATTTTTAGCTACTCCTACCTAACCATAGAGAATCAATTATAGATGATTAATTTTCTCTTACCAAAGACTACTCTTTCGACCAAGGTATTTGCACCATTTCTTGTAGTTCTTGAAGAGCTTCTTCATCACATCTGTCAGTGCTTGATCATCTAACTGTGGGACGAACAATGAGTTGTCATTACGAGAAGGATATTTTGCAAGTAAATTTACAAAATATTATAACAATTGTAAAATTAAGACACAAACCTTTGGCTGCTGATCAGGCTTAGGAAATTGTCTTATATGCACATTAGCAAGTAACAAGATCAGGTGCTCCCTTTGATTAGCCACATTATCTTTCTGCATAACAATAGAATACAGATGAAATACGCATGCTAACAAGTAACAAGGAGCTCTGAAGATTAGCCGCATTGTCCATCTGACAAACCATTCACTAATTTAAAGATTACTCTCGACTAAACTTGGTTGAGAACTGGCAAAATTACCTGAAATCCAAACATTTCTTGAAGCCAATCAAGCATGTCTTCATCCTTCTTTTTCTTGTGACCTTCTGGCCAAGGAAGACCTCTAGTGTTGCGAAGACCGAGAACAGCAGCTTGGATCTGCAGTAAAGATTATTACATTACCCGCCGATAACATGTTACAGATGTAGAACAGCGCCCACAGTGGAATGACAAGACGACTAACCTCAGGGTATCTCATAATCGCTTGATTAGCACTGTCAGGATCGAGAGGTAGGATATTATAGTGGACATACAACTGTGTCTTTTCTGCAACCTTATCTTGAGCTTCCAAAATCTGAAAACAACAAACTTCATTGCAAGCATTTGCACAGGAGATGGGGAAAAAAAGATAAATGTATCAAAGAGAAAACATTACCTCTCGGTCAACCTCAATAGACTGTGTGAGATTAACAGCCTTCAACACCTCAAACAAAACATTAGCAGTTTGGTATGCCTTCGTCAGCTGAGCACTGAGAATTAACAGACAAGTAAAACCATCAGTTAATGAATTTGATGCTCTCAAACAGTGAGAGAACACTAATTGGCATTTTGAAGTAAGTTTAGACAAACCGGTCGGCCTTATCAGCAGCATTTTGCAAAGCTTGAATATACTTCTTGTAGTAATGTTGATAAAAGCTCTGCATCTCACGGGCATCACTTTTCTTAACCCTACCCATCAGTGTAGGATCATGTTCCTGCACCAAAAATTAAAAGAAAAAGGTAAGAGCACATTGAGTTTAAAACAAAGATATCTTCCTAAATCTGACACAAGCACAAGCTAAGCAGGGGCTATTTTGAAGTAAAGGCTCACTCTTTCAAGACGCTGTAAGAGTGCAGTCTTAAACTGCCGAACACCTCTTCCACTGGAGGTGGGATCCAGCCTGTGAGCTTTCTCAAACGCATAGAACCGACCTAAGCGGAGAGAGCAAGATATAAATCCACAAACCACAAGCGAAAATAACAAAGATGGGAAAGTGCTTACAGAGATAAGCAACTCTAGGGTTGCTAGATTCAACCTCATTAGCAACACGGAGAATAGGGGCAATCTCAACAAGGGATGAGGGAACGACTTCACTATCGAATGATTCGCCGAGGTTACCAACGGTCTGAGTCCGCATGATCCGTCGCTGCTGAGGCTGGGACGGTCCTTGGTCAGGACCACCACCTCTCGAAGCCGACATTGCTCCTAACCCTTTAAACCTCCAGGATAAAGCGGTAATAAAGGTTCCTATTTGAGACAAAAACACCACATTAGTAACGAGAATAAGAAAGAGCAGGGATGCGGACATTGAAAGAAACATACAGAGATAGAGATCCAGAAACCCTAACAATGGAGGAGGAGAGAGGAAGAAAGAGAAGAAGCGCAACTTTCTAAGCTACTTAGCTGCTAAGTACGCAAAGTGAGTGAGAGAGAGGGAGAGAGAAACTATGAATAAATGTGTTTTGTTTTGTTTTTTCATTTTATTTAGCACCGCTTAAATGAATTTGTTTTTTAAATTAAAAATTAGAAAGGTAACTTTGGGAGTTCGTGTCTTAAGGAGGCTCTGTTTGTCATTTAATTACAGTAGAACCACATGTTTGAACCTCGGTCGTGGGGGTATTTTTGTAAGATTACTTGAAATTTCAAAAAAAAACTTAAGAGATTCCGATTACAAGTATATTATAATAATAACCGTTTTCGAAAAACTTGAATGGCTTCTTTGACCTCGTCAATTGCTTTTCAATCTTCTTTTACCGTTTCGCCATTTTCTTAACGTTAACAATATCTTCTCTGTTTTCGTCGACAATATCTTTACCGTCTGGTTAAAAATTGCTGGAACTGATTTAGAGAAAAACTTTGGTTCTTGTCGGAAAATGAAATAAAAAATAGTGGTGAAAGGCCCATAAGTAAGATAATGGGCTTATAAAAAAGTTATTGGCCCATATGCTGAAAGAGGTGTATATATATGTAACATGCCAAGTAATTTTTTTATTCGTTGGGTAATTGCAGATACAAAGCTTCCATTCTTGTGTTTCCAAAAAAAAAAAAGCTTCCTTTCCTTGATGGAAGAGTTGTTTTCATATACCATCTATGCAACATTCTACATTTATATGAAATCTAATGAATTTTACAATGTTTTAAGACCCTAATTTCAAAACCAGTTATGTGGTCACACAAAGATCATTTATAAATCCTCTCCCTAAACAAAATACAGTTTTCCTTATCCATACAAGTGTCTAAATCTCCCTCATCGATTCACATTGCCACCACCATCTACACCTTTCAGCAAGTCCAGTGTCCTGACCCCACCATCTGCGTTCAAGACGGAAAAAAACTGCAGCCACGTTATTACTTCGGTTCTCAACAGACAGCATGAATCTAAGAGCAGTAAGAAAGATGTGAAACCTGAGGAGACTTAGAACGGCCCCTTCTCAAATATTACCGCTTTCCCCGTCTGACATTTCTTCAAGCCTTGCAATTGCATCCACAAGAGCTTGCTCATGATCCTACCATTTTTTCCAAGTTAGATTATATAGTCAGCTTTGCTTTCCATGATACTGTGACCACAAAAACACATGAATGAATATGGTTCTTACTCTTAGCACTCTCTTTGCCTTCTCTACCTCTGCTGGATTTGGGTTAACTGATCCAAAAACTTTTTCTACCTGTGACAAGTATTTATATAAGTTGATACTCAGATCGATAACAACAATTGTCAACATTCATTCTCATAGTTTTTAAAAACTTGGGTGATACCTCTTTTATTAGTGTATCAGTGTGGAGTAATTCGATATCGCCTAAAGCTTTCTTCCCTATGCCATTCTGTGCTTTGTGTTGCTGTGTCTTCATGCTTCCCCTACCTCTACCACTAGGACCACCACGAGGCATGGCCTTTGCACTTCCACGGCCTTGCCCAGGATGTCCTCCTTTACGAGAAACCCCAGCATCCTCACCTTCCCATCTGATATCTCCCGGAGATATCTATGATATTATATACAAAGAACAATCAGAATCCAAGAACCATCAAGATCATAAACAAATAGAATAAGACAACATTCAATGGTAACTCCCAATTTTATGATGCAAAAGCCAAGTTGAAAAACTGTAATTTTTATTACCTCTTTAAGATTTACCCATTCCCAAGTTTCATTCCCAGTGTTCATGTCATACACTAAAGCATGCCGCCCCTAATCAATGTTGAACAAAGGAAAAAAATATAAAATCAGAAAATAGAGATTTGGCACTAAAACGCTATACATATATATGAACGAAAGATAAGATACCTCAACGGCGTTGTAGTCAGTTATAACAGCTTCATAGAAATTGTTGTCCTCAGGCCACTTTGTCCATACCTTCTTTCCAATCAACGGGTCAAGTGATCCTGTTTCACCTGGTTCATGTCCTAATGCCCCAGACTGGGGCCTTCCAGCAATGCTTGTAGCTGGGAACTGCATCGACTTCATCAAGTACCAATAATTAAAAAAAAAAACTGAGAACAGTAGTCATCATAGTAACAAAAAATGACTTACTGTCTTTGGCTTCTTGGTCCTTGGACCTGGTGGAGGACCTCCCCTTCTCAGCGCAGACGAAGACGGTTGCATTGATGGGTGCAGAGCAGGAGGTGGCGCGCCCATTGCTAGCGCGGCGAATGGTTGTGATGTCTTCTGCTTCTTACGTGATCCTGAAACAGCTGGACTCGGAGCTGAATCATGAACCATCTGAGGAACACCAGACTGAAGGCTGTTCCCCTTTCTCCATTCCCTAGCATGATTCAAATTAACCTCATTACCTAGAAAGTCTCTTTTGGAGACTTATTTTAGCGATTCATTATATATAGAACAGACCTTATTCGTCTGATCATTTCATCAGCATTAACCCTAGATAACAGCTCTCTGTGCTCTTCATCAGACACCCGAAGTTCTTTTCTGAGTTCAGTGATCAAACTTTCTTTCTCCTGAATAATTTTTTAAAATCTTAGATGGTTAAGTTACATAAGCGCTTATGGAGTTAGTAATGAAGAAGACAAGTAAAAACAAGTACCCAGGTAATAGCATCAGACTGGGCTTTAAAAGCACGGAGTATAGAGCTATATGCTTCTTGCTCAATGAGATGAATTTGAGTTTCCATGTCATTGTGCATCCTTGATAACGGCGCAGAATTGAGAACTGAAGGCCTGCCATTACCGGCTGGTCTCCCGCTTCTTTGATATCTACTTTGATGTGATGGAGGTAGGTCATCATCCGTGCCTGAGTTCCCACATGAAAACAAATATACAAAACAAAATAAAAAACATAGTAAAAACCAGTTTCGAAAATCCAAATAAAACCCACTTTGAGAATGAATTATTCTAACTGATGAACGCATGGAACACAATTACAGTAAAAAGAACATCCCACTGCTACACTGAACATCTTAGAAGGAACACAAGACACTCACCACTACTATCAGAAGGTCGGTAATCCATTTGTGTCTTTTCCAGATGGTGCTTCACAGGGGAAGCTAAGAAATCAAAACGTGGTACGAGGCCTGTCTAGTTGCACCAAAGACCTGTCTAGCTGCAAAACCAAGAAAAAAGGAAACTTTTAACGGAGGAAGAAACTAAAACACTCACTCTTCAACAGAAGAAACGAAAACCTTCTCTTTTCAGTTCAAAGCTGAGAACCACGAAAAACACTAGCTTTCATTGAAAAAATTAACCTCACAAAAAACGCAGTAACTCGTAGAAAAAACAATCTCACTGTAGGTCAATAAACCGTTCCTCGGCAGATTGATCAATGCTCCCAAAAACCCAAAAAAAAAAAAAAAAAAAGTTGTTTCTAGCAAATCCTAATCATTAAAGAAAACGACTTTCAAGCTAAATCTTCTGAAAAGGATTAAACTTTCGTAAACCCCAATTGCCTACGGAACCGACCACACACAACGCTCTCTCTCTCTCAAGATGAACTCGAATTTCGTAGAAAAAAATGCAAATTCAAAGAGCAAAAATACCTTTTTTCGTGACTGTTCTTTTGGATCTACTCCCGAAAAATCATAGAAATTTGAGCAAAAGCAAACGACAAATCTGTAAAAAATCAGAAGATCGGAACAAAGGGCGGTTCCTGTAAGAAGTTTCCTCACGCCGATTTCAATTTCGTCGAACGATAGATCTCCCGGAAGCTGAAAGTACGCCGCGCAATTCAGAATCACTAGACAAATCGTGAACGATTTTCCGAGAAATCTATGAGCCGCGGACGTGAAACTACAATTATTTTGCCCTAATTCTTTTCCAGTTGATAGGTTGGTTTGAGTCACGCAAACGACGCCGTTTCACTTTCACTCCGTATCTCTTTTGGTTCTGTCTTACACCCGGTTTACGTTGGTACGATGTCATCATACCAACAGGCAACATGGATTATTTTGGCTACATAACGCAGCAAAACAAACGACAAAATCAAGTGAACCGACATTGTGAAGCCGGTCGGAACCAGACAAACCAAGAAAGGCGGTTCGGTCCAAAAATTAAATTCAACAAAACCTGTAATAAAAAAAATGTAAACAAGAAGAAGAAATGTTGTTGCGTGTGTGTAGTCCACCGTCGTCTTTCTTCTACCTCCGACCGCTTCATCTCCTCACTTCCTCTTCGAAACTCCAATTCTCTCCCTCTCTTCGCCGAGAGTCTCGATTAATCCCTTCCCGATCCTCTTCTTCGTTCCGTCGGATGGAGTCTTCCCCGGCTTCGTCTTCGTCTCAGACGCCGGTAACCGCTTCGGAAACCGATTCCTTAGCGAAGGATCTGCAGAATCAAAATCTGGGAGCTTCTGTTGATGAAGGCGGGGCTAAGATCAAACGGAAGCTCGAAGATTTTAACTGGAACCACTCCTTTGTTAAGGAGCTGCCTGGTGATCCCAGAAGCGATGTTACCTCGCGTGAGGTAATTCAAAGGATGAATCTTTTGTTATGTGGTTTAATCTGTAATCATAAAGTTCGTGTTTTTATCTAGTTTGTTGTTGAATGGTGAAGATTTAATTTTTATAGAATTTTCTATGCATTTGTGTTGATAGAACACACGAAAATTCGATCATAACTTTCTTAGTATGTGATATTGGAATTTAATTGGTTATTGTAATTATTGCGTGAGGTTGTGTTTTGATCTAATTATGTGGTTTAATCTGTTAAGGAGGAATCTCTTTTATCATGTGGCTTAATCTAAAATCATCAAGTTGATATTTTCATCTGTTGGTTGATTTCTAAAGATTATATTTTTGTAGATTTTTTCCTATGCTTATAAAGCTCATTTGAAGACCACTAAACTGATCATTGTTACATCTTGTTAAGTTAATTAACTCGGCCGTCTGGATTTTTGATTGTTTATTGTAAAACTGGCAGGTGTTGCATGCTTGCTACTCAAAAGTTTCCCCATCAGTACCAGTAGATGATCCTCAGCTTGTAGCATGGTCTGACTCTGTTGCTGAGCTATTGGAGTTAGATCCTAAAGAGTGAGTTTGATTCTTCTCTGAGTCTTTGATCACATTAGATCATTTCACGGTTTTAATATTCTGTTGAACTTTCAGATTTGAAAGGCCAGACTTCCCTCTCCTACTATCTGGTGCTAAACCTTTACCAGGAGCGTACGTAATCCCAACCCTGATCTGTCTTTAGGTTCAACCTTTCTTAAAATCCAAAGTTTTCTAATTGTATTATTTTGTCTTCAGAATGCCTTATGCACAGTGCTATGGAGGACACCAGTTTGGCATGTGGGCTGGACAACTAGGTGATGGTCGTGCCATTACTCTTGGAGAAGTTTTGAACTCCAAAGGCGAAAGATGGGAGCTTCAGCTTAAAGGTGCGGGCAAGACTCCTTATAGCCGTTTCGCTGATGGGCTTGCAGTGCTGCGTAGTAGCATCAGGGAGTTCCTTTGCAGTGAAGCTATGCATTTTCTTGGTATCCCTACCACTCGTGCCCTTTGTCTTCTCACTACAGGTCAAGATGTCACTCGCGACATGTTCTATGAGTAATGTCTAAAACCTTCCATACCCTGTCTAGCTTCTTGTTATGTTCCTAGGTGGTTTAACTTCTCCTTTTTGTGCGTTTGTAGTGGCAATCCAAAGGAAGAACCTGGCGCAATCGTTTGCAGGGTGTCTCAGTCTTTTCTCCGTTTCGGCTCATACCAAATACATGCTTCTAGAGGCAAAGAGGATCTTGAGATTGTTCGGAAGCTTGCAGACTACGCCATCAAACATCACTTCCCACATATAGAGAGCATGAACAGAAGCGACGACAGCTTATCTTTCATAACCGGCAAAGAAGATGATTCCGTTGTGGATCTAACCTCAAACAAGTATGCAGGTAAAAATCTCCTAACGAATTATTCATCAAAATTTCTGCATTAGACGCCATTTCAAACCACTGATGCGTTTAAAAATTATATTAGCATGGGTTGTTGAGATTGCGGAGCGTACAGCGACCTTAGTTGCAAGATGGCAAGGTGTAGGTTTCACTCATGGTGTGCTCAACACTGACAATATGAGCATTTTGGGTCAGACTATAGACTATGGTCCGTTTGGGTTCTTGGATGCTTTTGATCCGAGTTTCACCCCAAACACCACAGACCTCCCGGGGAGAAGATACTGTTTTGCAAATCAGCCTGACATCGGCTTGTGGAACATTGCTCAGTTTGCTAAGTCTCTTGCTGTTGCTGAGCTGATCAATCAAAAGGAGGCCAATTACGCCATGGAGAGGTATAACCTTTTTTAGCGCTGTTCTTGATTCTCTCAAGTGGTTAATGAACTCGTGATTTTCAGGTACGGTGATAAATTCATGGATGAGTATCAAGCCATAATGTCAAAGAAGCTTGGTCTTTCCAAGTATAACAAGGACATCATTAGTAAACTTCTGAACAATATGGCTGTTGATAAAGTCGATTACACAAACTTCTTCCGGCTTCTTTCAAATGTTAAAGCAGACCCCAACACACCTGAGGATGAGTTGTTGAAGCCCTTGAAAGCTGCTCTCTTGGACATTGGAAAGGAGAGAAAAGAAGCTTGGATCAAATGGGTCCAAGCGTATATACAGGAGGTATCAAATTGTGTATATCTATATCTTTCTGGCTGATGCAACTCCTTGCTTATGTGTTTGTATTTGAAATTTGCAGGTGAGTGGTGGTGACACATCAGATGAAGAAAGAAAAGCAAGGATGGATTCAGTGAATCCAAAGTACATTCTAAGGAACTATCTCTGCCAAAGCGCAATAGATGCAGCTGAACAAGGCGACTTCTCAGAGGTCAACAACTTGATCCGTCTCATGAAGAATCCTTATGAGGATCAGCCAGGGATGCAGAAGTATGCTCGGTTACCTCCAGCTTGGGCTTATAGGCCAGGCGTCTGCATGCTTTCTTGCTCCTCTTAGTTCTCCTTCCTACGTTTGTTTTGCCATTATATAGTAAGGAAGAGGAAAACTAAAACACTCTTATATATGTATTGGTTTTTGTAATGCATTAAATTGACCAGAAAGGTTTGGTATTTCAGTATTTTTGTTTTACGTTTGAATAAAGATTGGAGTACGTATCAGTATCCATGACACAGAGCTCAGAAAGAGGACCTGATCGATGTGACAAACAAGAACTAACTAGCCTCTTTTTTTTCTTAGTTAGTTTCGACTCTGAAGTGTTGAATCCATTGAGCATTGGCTATAGTTTCATATCTCATTATTCAAGAACATTCGAAACGAGTATAGTACAAACATTAACTGGGCAATGTTAGATACAGATGCTGAATTGTCAAAATCCAAAATGCAACATTCAAGCGCCAACAAACAAAGTGATCTGAGCTTCGTCTCCAAACACAAGCTCCTGAGCTCACGTTCTAGGAACGGAGAGAATCACACAATATTAGTCAAAGAAAGATCTCAGGGAAAGCTTAAAACATTGCGAGGGCATGCATACCTCTCGATAGCACGAGGACTAATGGGAAGCACACCAGAAGGTGTCACAAGGGCATCGATCAGAACATCATTTGGTGTTACAGGAATACTTCCGTCGTCAAGAATCTGAGGTGAGTATGACAATGCAACTGCAATAGGAAAAGAACAACAACCACTGGTGATTAATTAGCTTATCTCTCTATTGAAAAACATTCTGTGATATCAATTTGATTTATATACCCTTGAGTGGATTGCTCCATCCCTTCTCCTTTGCACGGTCTTGGTACCTCTTCAAGAAAGTGTCGTAGTAGCTTTTTCCCCAGATTCATTATCCATATAAAGTAAGTTATGTTAGATCATGAAAAACAAACAAAAGCATTCCTAACTGATGAAAAGATTTTGTGTTTTGAGAAAAGGTAAGAGAAGAACTGAAAACTCAGACGTATCTCTTCAGAGTCTTAACATTTTCATGTTATTAGCTTTGAGAAATGGAAATGTGATACACTTATATAAGAAAATATAGCACTATGATGAAAAGAAAACTTGGGGTCAATGGAAACTTACCCACCCCCACGGCCTAAACGTCGCCCACATCTATCAAACGCAAGTCCTGACCACAAGGATTCGGAAGAAAAGTTGATTAGATACAGAGATTAAGGGGAACAAAAACATGGAAACTCTATACCTGGCAAGATGAATAGATCGACCGGTTCCTCTGCTTGTAACACTATCCATAGAAAAAAAAACAAAGTGTCATTTCTAGCCGGTGATATAATACTTATAATGCGAAGCTTATACAGGGTAGTACCATCTTCACGCTCATTCCCTTGAGCATCAACTGGAGCTGGTTCCAAAATGTTCATAGAGTTTGCAATGAGGTCATCCATATGAGATATGTGCAGCATACGCATGTTACTGTTCTTGTCCTCTACCCAAGGGACATATAGCTTTTTCTGTGCCATTGTATTTGGATCTAAATAAGAAAGAAAAAAACTGAGCAACCTAACACCGCAGAAGCCTTAGAAGAAATCCATACAAAACCAAACTCCGATCAAGAAACTGCTTAACAATAATGACAGAAATCAATGTGTTCTTCACAGAACAGATCTCATCCCTAAGGTTACAATTTAACGTTTCTTCAGGTTTGTTCTTGGTTTCTGAAACTTGTCCATGTGAAAGACATAAGAGCAAATTGTATTGAGGAAACTAAAATACTTGATTGAAAGTGGTAACCAATGAATGACATGAGTGATGCAATCTCAACTTTCCTAATAGTAAGGCATGAAACCAATCAGTAATCGCAGATAGTCATTGAAGTATAAAGGGTTTCCCTTTTCAGTTCTGAATGGTACAAACTACAAATTCTAACATTCTTATTAATGTCTGACAATGAAGTCCTAAATATTCCTAAATAAAAGAAAGATTGTTGATGAAAGAGCAGTAGTAGTAGTAGTACCAGGATGTTGCAGAATCTTGGACAAGATTTTAGAAGTGTCGACTTCGTTGAGAGACTTGCAGCTAATGTAAGCACACAATCCCCGACATGATTTGAACCAAGGAGCTTCAAGAACAGTGTTTTGAATGGCATCATCTAAAAACCAATCAAGATAACCGGAGATTAATATATATGTTTTTTTTTTTTGGTAAAATGTTAAGCTAATATAGAAAAAAAAGATCGAACCTTGTTGTGTTCGGAGGGAAGGGTCCATGGCTTTTAGGGATTTGCGGACGGTTGAACGCACAATCCGTTTCTGCTTGAAAATGGAATCGAGCTCCTCTTGACTTTTGCTGGTGGTGGTGCTCATGGCGACGACGGATCTAGTAGCTGCCGGTTGTAATCTGGACACGGGTCGGGTCAAGATCCTGGGGAAGAAGAAGATTGATGTCGTGATAGAAAAGACGCGAGCTCCAATCATTACAATACGTTTTTTCTATTCAAAAGAAACGACACTCATAAAATCTACTATACGCATCATCTTGCTATTGTCTGTCCATTTCCTAAGGTTTATTGATGTCACACAACATACATACTTTACAACTTGTTCAGTAAAATTAAAAAAATCATCTTCCTGCACTCTCGGTAACACAGGAGTATGAATACGTATTAGTACTAATTCCCAATTCACTCTTACACATGCATGCATGTGCAATCTCAACAAGAGCATTTTGGTTAGAAAGATCCTAAAATACATTATTACCCCAATAGCCATTGATACGGATAGAATTAACAAGAGTGATCAGTGTGAATTCTTTGTTAAAGCTCTCTCTCTCTAGTGTTGTTCCTACAATCATACGTTGTGAGGGAATTAAGGCAAGTTAGTGATTTAAAATACAATTTTGTCTAGAGAATAATTTTAAGAAGTTTACACTACATACAATAAAAATTATACTAAAACAAGAATACAATTATTCTTTTTGTTTTAAAGTATAAAATAATATACATAATTTTTTTAATTTCAACAACTCCATAGAAAACTTCTCATAATGTAAAGAGAGAATGAATTCATGATCTACCATCTGCTCATGATCTTGATGATAATTATATTCATTATGCAAATGATTCGGTTCTTCACTATGATGACTATCCTCAAAATTATTATTACTACTACTAGCTTCATTTCTCTCATAACCCTCTCCATGTTGATACCAAATGTAATACTGTGGTGTAAATCCTCTGTTTACTAAATGCTTCCATACAGTTTCACTACGTGCAAATTTTGAATTCTTGCATTTCCGACAGGGGCAGAACATCTTACCGCTTTCCTGTGTGATCGGTGTACAGCCCGCCTGGTGCATGAATGTCTCTAGCCCGCTCAGAAATGCGTTCGTCACCCTCCCGTCGGAATCTTTGTGCAAATACATCCAACTCCGTAACTCGTAAATACTACCGCCACCGGCCATTTTTTCTTAGATTTTTTTTTGAAATCTTTTTTTTCTGATTTTTTTTTTCAGATTTTTTTTCTCCCGTTTGTGTGTTGTGAGGAAGAGAGTTGTGGGAAATGACATATATATAGAGAAATTTTCGAGTTGGGTAGTTGAAATATAACAACGATTTTACAAGGAATATTTTACATGGATTTTACATGGTTTTAACATATTATTTACAACGACTTTACGACGAAATTAGGTAAGTTAAAGCCCATTGAATACACGTTTTCACCTAAATATAACGGTAACATGCTTCGTTGTAATGTCGATGTAATGATTACGACGTATTTCTCATTCCACGTACATTCGTCGTAAACTTACATGGAGTTTACGACGAAATCAGTTCGTCGTAAATTTACATGGTGTTTACGACGAAAGTTAGATTCCTCGTAATTTCGTTGTAAAGACCATGTAAATTTACGACGAAATATTTTCGTCGTAAATGTTCGTTGTTATGGGCACGTTTTCTTGTAGTGGAAGATATGGACACATTGGTGTTATTGTGGGTGGTTATGGATACAAATTATGCACTTGTTGTAAACCATTCAATCTTGTTAATGTTAATGCTCTGATGAGAATTGCCGGCCTAATTTGCAATCACTCGATCCGTTTTCATAATATTTACATGGTCACTCGGTCCGTTTTTTTTTTTTTTTTTTTTTTTAATAAATTCTGGATTGACTATTGACAATAGCATTCCATTTGAGACTGATGGACACCCATCCCACCTTGTTTTGTTATGTGTAACTTAATTGTGAATAACATGAATGATTACGTAACTCATGCATATTTCGATCATGCTATTCTCCATGATGAAGTTCACAATGCTACTTTTGATTAAGCAAATTATAATTTGTTTTATCACAAACGGAAAACTATTATACAAGAGAAAAAATTCAATAATAGAATTATTTATCTCTTTTATGTAATTGTGTTATGATGGACTCCATGATACGCTGTGTCAACTTCAAAAAAATGTACAAAATAGACACTTTTGACAATATACACAAAATGTAGTTGTTCAAAAAAAAAAAAAGACAATATACACAAAATGAAACATTTGAGTTATTATTTAACTTTCTTTACTTACAACACATGTTGTTTCGCCTTGAAACAACAACAGAATCATGATCGAGAACACTATCAGCCATCCAATCCAGCCAACTTAGTATTAAACTGTGGATACGAAGATCCATGTCTAGGCCTGGGTACAAAAACCGGACCTGAGGATCCGACCCGAAACCGACCCGAAAAAACCGGGTTCAGGTGTATTCAGTTCTTGTAAAATACCTGATTGGGTTTTGTCTTTAGCTTGGTTCGGGTAACGGTTCGGGTCGGTTAATGACCGGTATCCGATTGAGTACTCACATTAAACCGAAGCTTTAAATGGTGCCGTGTGTTTTCACATAGTTATTGTTATTTCCGCAACCTTAATTAAAAGCTATAGCCTTTATTATTTCGTCTCTTCTCCTTCGGTACTTGCCGTTTCTCAAGTTCTTCAATGCAAACCAAACCCTAGTTGTGATTCACTATAAATAGAGAACTTTGATGGCTTATTGATTCACAGCAAGAAACTCAAAAGTCATTCTAAGGTTTACAGTCAGAAACCCTAATTTCAGTTTTCTTTTAGTTGCATGTTTTTGTTCTCACATTTGATTTATATTAACAAAGGTTCAATGTTTAATTTCATGTTTCTGGTTCAATTTACTGTTCTTTGTTAGATGATACTTAGCTCACGGTCAACTGTTTGGAAATACTACACAAGACTGAAAAATAACCGAGACAAATGCATATGCCATTATTGCGAGAAGACCTTTCTTTGTACACCTAAACTAGGCACATCCAACCTGCATAAACATCTTCAAACCTGCAAACAGCTCAAAGCGTGGAAAGAGTAAGAAGTGGTAACATATTTGATTATCTATGGTTTTGCTTATAACTTGTTATCTATTTTTGGTATCTACGTTTTTGTTTATAACTTGCTAGCTATTTTTTTATAATTTGTTTCAGATCATGATATCCAAGCAAACACAAGACGAAATTGAATGAAAGTGATGGTTAACTACGAGAGCAATGGGAGTTTTGTTTTTTTTTATTGTTAGTCCAATGTTCTTCGACGTGTTTCTGTTTTTTTAGTCGACAGTTTGTGTTGGAATTGTGTGAGCCCATGTCCAACTCTATATTGTCCGATTAGTACGATATTGTCTATTTTTGGCCTAATTAGCAAGCCCGCATGGATTTACTTTTGGTTTTCTTCCCAAAAGGCCTCGTACTATTAGAGTTGGACAGCTTTTTATATACTAGACTCTCTTTATATAATTCTCCAATGTGAGACTTAGTTTGTTATATCACATTCTCCCATTCAAACTAAGGATCACATTCATCTCCTGTCCCACAACTGACTTCCAAGATCTTTTGACTTGATTTCTACCACACACACCTCCCAATCCTAACTCGATGGGTCCCGTTCCTACTCGAAGGGTATTTTGGTCTTCTTACAGATTTCTCGTCAACCGCTCTGATACCAATTGTTGGAATTTATAAAGCTCATGTCCAACTCTATATTGTTCGATTAGTACGATATTGTCCACTTTGGGCCTAATTAGTAAGCCCGCATGGATTTACTCTTGGTTTCCTTCCCAAAAGGCCTCGTACTATTAGAGCTGGACAGCTCTTTATATATTAGACTCTATTTATCTAATTCTCCAATGTGGGACTTAGTTTGTTACATCACATTCTCCCCTTCAAACTAAGAATCACATTCATCTTCTGTCCCACAACTGACTTCCAGGATCTTTTGACTTGATTTCTGCCACACACACCTCTCAATCCTAACTCGATGGGTCTCGTTCCTACTTGAAGGGTATTTTGGTCTTCTTGCAGATTTCTCGTCAACCGCTCTGATACCAATTGTTGGAATTTATAAAGCCCATGTCCAACTCTATATTGTCCGATTAGTACGATATTGTCCACTTTAGGCCTAATTAGCAAGCCCGCATGGATTTACTTTTGGTTTCCTTCCCAAAAGGCCTCGTACTATTAGAGTTGGACAGCTCTTTATATATTAGACTCTCTTTGTCTAATTCTCCAATGTGAGACTTAGTTTGTTATATCACATTCTCCCCTTCAAACTAAGGATCACATTCATCTCCTGTCCCACAACTGACTTCCAGGATCTTTTGACTTGATTTCTGCCACACACACCTCCCAATCCTAACTCGATGGGTCTCGTTCCTACTCGAAGGGTATTTTGGTCTTCTTGCAGATTTTTCGTCAATCTGACTCTGGTACCAATTGTTGGGATTTATTAAGCTCATGTCCAACTCTATATTATCTGATTAGTATGATATTGTCCACTCTGGGCCTAATTGGCTGGCCCGCATGGATTTACTTTTGGGCTCATTCTCAAAAGGCCTCGTACTATTAGAGTTGGACAGCTCTTTATATATTAGACTCTCTTTGTCTAATTCTCCAATGTGAGACTTAGTTTGTTATATCACAGTTTGTCCCTTTAAAATGGAATTTTTTATGTTTATGTATTGGCTTAAAGTACTTTTTTATTGGTTACATTGGTTACTATTTGGAACCGAACGGTTACTTTGGGTAAATGTAACCAAAATAAGTTTAAGTATATTGAGTATTTGGTTATTTTACGGTTCTTGAAAGTCAGAACCGAACCCGCTTGGACCCAACTCGAACCCGATCCGGAATTTATATATACCAGATCGAGCCTTCACAATTCAAAACCGAAAGACCCAAAACCCGAAAGACCCGACCTGGACCCGAATGGGTACCCAAATGCCCAGGCCTATCCCTGTCGAGAGTACAAAGACATTTGTGCCTATGAGGGATGGACCAAACTGTTTTGTGTTAAACTCGCCACCATTCTGAATTCAACAAGCTATGGCCACTGGTTACGAGGTATCATGTCTTTCATCACATTTGTAGTTGGGTTGGCCAAGGCAAAAGAGATTTACCTTGTAGCTAAAGGAAAATATAGTCTCATCATGGGCAAGCTATCACGAACATGGATGCTCCCATGATTGTGCTTTATTGTGGATGCTGATGGTGGATGTGCGGACCATGTAGCTAAGGCAACATTCGGAAACTTTTGATTCTCAAGTTGTCAACAAGATCAAAAGTTGGAGAGATTGTCGGTTACTTACTCATCAGTTTCGAGCTGTGATCTCAGCTTTGAAGGCGACGAGGAGTTGCTCGCGGAGCTTCTCCGGCGGCTTGGGTGATGATGATGAGAGTCTTAGTATTGTGTTTGTCTCTTGGAACTTTGATTTTTGTGTTTATGACTGTTAAATTTTGTCTGTTATGTATGCACTTGTTTGCTTGTGAAAACATTATTGATAGTAAAAAAAAAAAACTTAAAACAGAAACAAATATCATGAAAAAATGTTAGAAAACCCGATATTTTTGATTTCTTCAACTTCAACCTGCGATTTCCAGAAAAATATTCCGTCGCATAGAGCGACAAAGATTAACAATCAAATCAGCGTTTAAGCTAACTGTAGTATATGAGAACATGTGAAAATTAGTCTCGAAAAAATATTGGTGAGTTGGTTTTACAAAGAAGCTCTTCTATTTTTATTTACACTTTCTCTTTTATTTATTTTTCCATTAATTTATTGGTTGAGAAACTATTGAGAGATTATTACTAAACATGCTTATATTAGCACAATATTTAATATCTCATAAATATATATAAAATTAATAATACATCTAAACTAACTAATTTTTAACGTAAAATTTTCCATAAAAACAGTTTAGTAAAATAAATAATATAGCATACAAAAGCTAAAGAATCAATTAAAATAAAAAGTAAAATATATTTACTATTTGATTTCATATTTTATCAAATCAAGACCAACAAAAAAGTAAATTCATTCGGTCATCGAAATCAGAGAAATTAATAAAAAAAAGTTTGTTGAAAATTATGCTCAAAGATTAATATATAATAATAACAGATATTTAAAACAAATATTTTAAAACAAATAAATGAATCAGTTTATAAAATAAAAATGAATAAAGTACAAAACTAAACTATAAATCCAAAGAAAAATCTACTAAATAATATATTTAAGAGAAATTAGGATAGATATACATTTTCAAGACCAATATTAGGAAACTACCACACCCTTGTATTTTGTACTGTATAATTTTAATTAATACTATTCTATCCCTATTACTCAGGACCCTACCAAATCCTGTAGAAAGATTACATATGATTCGATTTATCTCAACCACTCGATATACCAAAGAGAGAGAAAAGATTAAACATAGATATATGAAAAGGGAAATATGAGAGAAGAAAGAAGAAACAAAGAAGCATATAAGAAGAAGACGGTAGACGCGGAAACGAAAACGATGGTAAACGGTTCATACGGCTGGGCGATATGCTTCCAACGGCGATTCCATCACCACGTTCTTCGCTTCCGGATGAATTCTTCTTCAAAGGTAAACTATTCCCTCGCCATCTCCTTATACGTTGTGATCTTCCTCCCGTTCATCTTAAGTACTATAGAAACATTGATTCATAGCTCTGTCGTAGTCTTGATTCATGTCTGTTGAGTGATTCACTGTCTCGGATGATTTTGTATATCATGACTCATATGTTTTTTATGTGAGTTTTGGTAACATATCATTATTTGGAATTCATGAATGATAACATATAAGTTAAACGTTTCGGACATACTTGTTACATTTTAATTGTCTTATTAAAAACTACAAAATATGTGATGTTAACTGATATATGTTCGTTTAGCGTCTACAAAATAGATTACCGTTAACTAATAAATATATGCCTCGATACTACTAATATGTACCATATTTGGTTAGCTGCTACCAAAAAATGTGCCGCTAATTGATATATGGTTGGAAATATGTTACATAATAGTCGTCGTTTTGCTAGCTGTTAGAAAAGACACTGTCATTACTTGATGCATGTTAAGTTAGATGTTACAAAAGTTTTTTCCCCAATGGGTTAAAGGTTTGTTAAGATGTTATAAAATAATTGTTATTAGTTGATGTATTAATTGTTAGCTTCTCCAAAATAGGTTGCAGTTAACTAATAATTGGTTGGTTAGATGCTACATGTTAGATGATTACATGTTTGGTTAGCGGCTTCAAAGTAGGATGCATGTAAAAAGAATACGAAATGGACGGAGACTTTACAAGGTTAGTTCAAGTCTTTGTTTCTCAATTGTGATGATTCACACTTTCTCCTCCATCACTAACTTAATTTCAGCCACCATCCATTTTTCAGTTTCTGTGCTTAGAGGAAAGTGTGAGCCACACCACATATCATACTGATGAAGGGGAACATCAGACACATCGTTTCACTTTAGCTTGTTCGGACAGTAGTGGTTAACATAATATTTATGTTAGCTGGCATTTGTTTAGTTACCCGCTTTTATTTATGTTATAGAACACATATTCATGTTTGTCTAAAATGATAAATTCATGTACTTTTAACTCACGGATTAACTTACACCAAAGTTACACATTTAACAATACTTTTACCCGATAAAAGAAAATCTTAGACCAATTCTTACACTTCTCTCTCATCTCAAATCTCATCAGCATATATATACTAAAGATTGTAGCAACAAATTACTGAATTAACAGTTAAAATTATGCCTTACTTTCATGTTACCAATATAGCATAAACTTTACTTTTTTCTCTCAACAGTTAACTGAAATTATATATATACTCTGCTAAATTGGCTATGACATTTTTAAAAGACTTTATTTGTTGACAAAAAAAAAGAATCGATTTATGTTACATTGTTAGCATATAATACGTATACTTAACAACTAACAATTACAGTTAATAATACATTAAGAATTACACTAAATGTTTTGTATACAACCACTACTTCGTACATCTCTCTCTCTTCTGTCTAGTTTTCCTAACATCTAACACTACTAAAAGCCGAATACGCAGAGCATACAGCGTGCCACGTCAGATTTTTTATTCAGGCCAATGAAAAAGCTTTTATTTGCCACATATACATTCCTTTACGCAGCATAAAATTTACACGGGCTATGGCCTGTTAATATTTTGTTGTAGCCATAAGCCCAACTCTCTTTCTTCACCCAATGACCGTCGATATCGTTTTGCCTCTTCCACTTCTCCATGGTATTGCCGATTGATTTCTGCAACTCTCTGTTTCGTTGAAGTTATAACTATTAAGTATTTACTCTCAATCATCCAATCCTTTATTTATTCATATCTTAATTTCAGCTTAACCCACCTTCTTCATCCCTTATTCAAGTTCGTACAGCCTCTAGAATACCTCTTCAAATTCCTATTGCTATCTTCGTCTTTAAAAATTCGTGCAAATACTATTGTAAAGCCCTACTTATAAAACTTATTCGTTGGGTAGTTCAGATCTTTAATTAACCGAATACAAACTAAATCTGTCTCTTTTATGTTTTTAAATTAACAGGGATCGACTGTGATATCAAAAGTAAGCCAAAAGACATGGCAAGTTGCATACAGTCTCAATCAATCTGTGGTATGCGTTTTTATTTGTTTCCATTACTCTTAGTACAAAATATTGCTTCACTTCTTCTAACATTCTCTTAGTAAAGATTAAAGCTGACTTTTTTTTTGATGAATTTGCTGCCTTCGTGACGCGTACGTGGTTCGTCAGCTGAAATGCTCTGTGGATGTCTTTTACAACATGGTTTGCGTAACACTGAGAATGTACTTGATGTGTTCCAGCTTGCGCTGCTATGTGGTTTCCCTCGGCTTAGCGTCATATCTCACCATATGATCATGAAACACTTCAAGCAGCTTTGTGCTACAGAAGCATGGATATTTATGCAGAGCCGTCCCTTTCTCGAGGAAAAAAAAACTTAAAAGGCTCTGTCATCATCGAAGAAAGTGTAAGTAGTACATTCACAAACACTTTCTTGCTCTTTATGCAACTCTTTTTCTCTGACTTTTGTTTGGATTGGTTGGCTCAATAGCTTTTCTCAATACAAATTAACAGGGTGCTCGCGGGGTTCTTCAAAAGTGGAACAAGATTGAGGCAAGGCTAAAAGCCACATCTCATTTTTGAGAACGAAGGTTTTAGCTTCCTGTCCAAAACACGTTTTGCTTATTCTATCAAAATTGTAGAAAAAATGACTCTCAATTTGTTTGTGTAGTATTATAATCCTGATAATGAGAAGGTGGAACCCACTGTTGCTACGATTCTCAAAGGAAGTGATAATTTTTTTTGTTTATGTTCATTAGTAAGTATCTGATAGTATATATTATATCCATAAGATGTAAAATGATTAGCCCACTGATCGACCTAGACTGTTTTGTTTCTTATATTCTTAAGGGTCTTCCATTTGAGCTATAATAACATGCTTCTAAATCAGTTGTGGAGTGAAAATGGTAATATTAAGAATCTTCTCAGCAATTCTTTCTTTCAGCTTCAAGCTAATCGTGCTATTACTGATATACAGGTGCAGTTGCATGAGTAAATATCATTTTTAATAATTATGTAATAATCACTTTATGTATATGATGTGACTGTGGTCTGGTCTCTGCAGAATCAAGTAAAACCCTTGAAAGAAGTGAGAGAAGTTATGGTCAAAGCTTACCAGAAGGTTAGCTCCTGAGAGTTTCTAAAATATATTGTCAGAAATCTACTCTAAACAGCCATTCTTCCATCATATACGTGAACAATTCTTCCTGATAGTAGAAGACAAGAGGATGCAAACTTCAACGTAGATTTACCGACTGATGTTAATGGTGCTGATAAAAAAAAATTAAGGCATGTGCCACTTAAGGAACTTGGTGAGCCCGTTGTCGTCTATGTTCCTTTATCTCAGGTCACATGGGTGCTGTGTTTATATGGTCTACACAATCTTATGCTGCTTATACTCCTTCGATTCTACTCTTGATGATCTTATTCTTATAATCATGTGCAAATTAAGAGTTTAAGTACAATTGGAAGCTCGAGAGTTTAATGTTAGCTACTCTGCTCGATAATAATCCCAATATAGAAAAGGGATTGAGCTATAGCATCTAGAGTGTCCACGTCCACATCTTTGGAACTCTCAAAAGTTTAGGACACTAAACCAAATTTGGAACTCTCAAAAGTTTAGGACACTAAACCAAATTTGTTATAACCAATGGATCAAGAATTTTGCAATTTGAAATCAAAAGCATAGTCCTTCTAAACATCAGTAGCAGCAGTCATATATTAAGATTATGGAACTGTAAACAATATGCTAATAATAATATCCTGTAACAAAAACAATTAGTGTTCAAATTATTCAATATTTATAGAACATATTTTATTTAAACAGTAATTTTTTTGGGGAAAAAGATGCAATTTAATTTTATTCAATAATTAGTATATGTTACTCATATTAAATGTGATTATAAAATATTATATCATAAGATTACATATACAAAAAAAATATTTACATAATGTGTATTACATATGAAAAGTACATTTAAAACACAATTTATGTGTATTTATATCCAAAAATAGAAAATGGTAGTTAATTATAAGGTTACAATTTTAAAAACGATCTTCTATTTTGATAATTTTAAAATTATTATAAACAAATTATTAATATAAACATGTGTAGCCTGGATAATAACTTAGAATGTGTATAACTAAAGTAAAATTTAATATTGAGTTTGTACACAATACTATCAAAGCATCATAGACAAAGGTCATGGAACCTAAAAAAAAGGTCATGACACACAAAAGAAGAAGTGAGGCAAATACGAGAATAAAAATAATGCAGTTTGTAGGTTTGCAACTCAGATTGTAGGGCATGATCAAACCGTAGGAGTTAGAATTCTTAAACCGTTTTTGTATATAAATTATTTTCAGAAACACACAAAATGTCTTGCAATGTGTTAAATCAAATTTAAGTTAAGAGTTCTTTAGAATTTTTGATTTAAAACCTAATTCCAGACCTCAGACAGTGGTAATTTTTGTATATATCTACCATTTATAAATTTCAGAAAGCTTTTAAGTTAGGTTTGAAGTCCTCACTCATACCTGTTTTCGAAAGGTCATTCAAGACCATGTTTGAGCAAGTATCTCAGCCTTGCATAAAGGGATGACCGAGCACACAAACACTACCCAGCAAACAGAAAAATAATAGTATTAATATTCAAAATTTTTTCCAAAAAATCTGATTAATTAAATAATTAAAACAAGAAACTGTTAAATTAATATTACATCAACAACGGTAAGAAAGTAAACCTTCTATAAATTTACAACTAAAAATATTTCAAATCATGAAGCAAAATTTTCTTTCTATCACAAACAAACTTTAAAAAAAAACAAAGAAATTAAATAGCAACAATAAATGTTAATTTAAATTTTGGTTAAGAAGGTTGACAAAATTGTTTTGGTTAAAACGATAAATTGAAGACAACAAATAAAGAAACGGTATACAAATCGGTGGTACTTTCTTTTAAAGACAAGTACAAAAATGAAACTTAATAATTTTAAAACCAATCAAAATTTATACAGTACTAATTATAAGCTGTACAATTGTTTTACATAAAAAGAAATAACCAAGATAAAGAATATATATATATATATATCTTAACTTATAATTTAGTTAAACTTTTTAATAATCTTACTAATATCCAACATAAAACACCAATAAAACACAATAAATTATTTCAAATAGTTTTAAATTTGTATTTATGTTTATAATTCTATAACAAGTTTCAGTGTATATCATATTTGTTCGTTTTTAAATATAAATATAAAAATTAAACTAATATTATAGGAAAAATCCGGGCGTAGCCCGGAAAACCCCTAGTATACAATAATGATTAATCACTAATGTTGGAAATAATGGCTAATAATTTTTTTAGCAAACTATATCCCAGTGGTAAATTCGTTTCATCTAACATTGTATGTTATCAACACAGATACGTAAGAATTTAGCCACTAAAGATCCAATTAACAAATATTTTACGTGATAAATATGAATTAAGTTGATGATCATTTATAGCGTAACAAAAAAATGTTACATTATACACCCAAGATATTACAATTGCTTACTTTGCAGTTATCATGTATTGACTACATCCATATATACTAAAAATCTCTTGAGCTCCGATGAAATCTCGAAATATAATAGATTGTTTTTTTTGTTTACCACAACTTCACTGCTATTCAGTCTCTGCGGCGAGCGTAAGTCGGACATGGAGAAATCCAAATATGATTTCTTGTTAAATTTCTGCAAAAATAGTAAAATAAGAAGATGATTATTTGAAAATAATTGAGAATAAATCTGTTAATGAAAAGTTAAGAAAGAGAAAAGTGATGGTGAACATCGAAGACAATGGAGGAGAGAGTATGAGAGAGATGATGAAGAATAAACTATTAAAAATAAAAAAAATTGTGGTCGAGAATCACCTATGTTCAGACAATGAACAGAGCTACATTTACCTATTTAGCAACGTGGCCTAAAACGAAGGGCAAAATAGGAAAAAAAAGACACAATTGCTACAGTCATACGGAGTTTTAAGCGTGTTAGGATATTTAGCAAATATTAACTCTGGATGTGTATATTCAAAGAGACATTAGATAAGAGTGTTTTTAATTTAAACTACTCAATAAAAATTGCCAGAGTCTGAAAAAACTTATTTCCCTCTCGCGGGAGTATTTTTTTTGGCTCCAAACACTTTTTTCCCAAAAGACCGCCTCCTCCAAGCTCTCGGGTGCTATAAACCCAAACGGATCTCCAAATGAAATTCCTTCAAACTCCACAGCTCAAATCCACCGTCGAATCTTCTACTCAGTCGTCTTCCCCCCAGAGATGGAGAGCCAACAGAAGCGCCAGCGAACAACACGCCTCCCCGGAAGGAACTTGAAGCGAAAGCTGTCCCGGGATACAGACGCGGCGTCGTCGATAGTCATGCAGATTACGGAGGTCGAAGACGAAGAAGCAGATTTCGTCGCCTCGATCCGCCGCCACGTGGAGGTTTTGAACTCCGGCTTCTCAGATCGCGAAGCCGTTAAAGAAGCTGCTGCTGCTATCTCCTCTCTCGCTAAAATCGGTACACTAGTCCTTCGTTTTTAATCCTCGACTCCGCGATTATGTTGAAATGGCTTCTCCTTAGTTTCGGAGCGGCTTTGGATTGCTCAATCTATTGCTAGATCTGATTGAATCTATACAGATTTTGAATTCTACTTGTCAATTGGGATTAGTTTTATATTCTGTATCTGTTTGTATAGATGAAAACGTGGAGATGATGGTGGAGAATGGAGTCATCCCTGCTTTGGTTAGATATCTAGAATCGCCGTGGTCTTTGGCGATCAATCCAAACGTTCCTAAATCGTGCGAGCATAAGCTGGAGAAAGATTGTGCTGTTTCCCTTGGACTTATCGCTGCTATTCAGGTTAACTCAAACTTTTAAAATGTGGATGAGGAGTTGTGAATCTCTCAGTTTCTGTTTATTAATGTTAGATTTATTTGTTGAATAGCCTGGTTACCAGCAGCTCATTGTGGATGCTGGGGCCATAGTTCCCACTGTGAAGTTGTTGAAGAGACGCGGGATTTGTCTTGGGTGCATGGAAGCTAACGCTGTTATTAGGAGAGCTGCTGATATCATCACTAATATCGCTCATGACAATCCAAGGATTAAAACAAATATAAGGTATGGTTTGTTGTTTGATAATCCTAATGGTTTTGGTCATGCCTATGCTTACACCTTTTGTATTTTCAGGGTTGAAGGTGGCATTCCACCACTTGTTGAGCTTTTAAATTTTCCGGATGTCAAAGTCCAGAGGGCTGCTGCAGGGGCCTTGCGAACAGTTTCATTTAGAAATGATGAGAACAAGAACCAAGTATGTTTTGACGTGATGATGCTTTCTTTTGTTTGAGCTTATGAGAGGCTTGATTCTTACATTAAAAGCAACTGTGTAGATTGTGGAGTTGAATGCTTTGCCAACGCTTGTGTTGATGCTTCAGTCAGAAGATCCTTCTATGCATGGCGAAGCGGTATGTTCTTACCTTGCTTTAAGTAGTTGCAATTGGTTTGCTTTGTTCCTACTAATATATTATGGAATTTTTCAGATTGGGGCGATTGGAAATCTTGTCCACTCATCTCCTGACATCAAGAAAGAGGTTATCCGTGCTGGTGCCTTACAACCAGTGATCAGTTTACTTAGGTATGCTATTTATTGTTTTTCTACTTAGATATTTGCTTCTGAAATTTTGTAATATGTTTAGTAACTTATTGCTATCTGCTACAGCTCCACTTGCTTAGAGACACAGAGAGAAGCAGCATTACTAATAGGTCAATTTGCTTCGCCTGATTCAGATTGCAAGGTATGAGCTAGTCTCTGTTATCACATGATTCTTGACATATGCTCAGTCAAATTCAGTTTCTTTTGACAATATTAAAAGATGGATGCAAACTAGAGAGAACTTATTAAACATAGCTGGCAAAATGATAATGCAGGTGCACATTGCTCAGAGAGGTGCCATTACACCATTGATTAAGATGCTTGAGTCATCGGATGAGCAGGTCATGGAAATGTCAGCTTTTGCTCTTGGTCGTTTGGCTCAGGTACTTTTTTTTTTTGAATTAGCATGTGAATGTCTTTGTTGGTTCTGGAGTCTGATTGTTAAAACAGACCTTTTATGTGATAAGAACAATTGCAATTTTATTTTTGCTTGGTACATATCTTAATACCTTGGCATATCCTCAATGTTTTAAATGTTGCAGGACACACACAATCAAGCTGGCATAGGACAAAGAGGAGGCATCATCTCACTACTAAATCTTCTTGATGTGAATACTGGATCTGTGCAACACAATGCTGCCTTTGCTTTATATGGCCTTGCAGATAACGAGGTAAACTAAGCTCATGATTAATAATTTTCGATACATCTATACTTTTTGTTAACTATACATAATACCATGAGTACCTAAATAAATTTTCCATAATTAGGAAAATATAGCAGATTTCATCAAGGCTGGAGGTATTCAAAGGCTTCAAGATGATAACTTCACAGTTCAAGTATGCATTTGACTGCTTACGTTTGCAAAACCAATCTATAACATTTCCAAAATCTGATTTATATTCTTCTATTTGCAGCCGACTAGGGATTGTGTGGTGAGGACATTGAAGAGGCTAGAGAACAAGGTTCAAGGACCGGTGAGTACCTATTTCTGTTAGACCTACTGGTTCTTAGTTAAAGTATGACATTGGTTTTAGACCCCTGATGTCAAACCCTTCTTTCAGGTACTGAACCAATTATTATATGTGATGAGAACCACTGAGAACCCTATACAAATGCGAATTGCTTTGGCACTTGCACATCTCTGTGACCCTAAAGATGGAAAATTAATTTTCATTGATAACAATGGTGATAATCTCATTTTTCAGAATTTATATATTTTTGTTGGGTTTTACTGTTTCTGATCAATATACGTATTACTAATGCAGGAGTAGAGTTTCTGCTGGAGCTTCTATACTTGTCAGGCATGAAACAGCAGAAATATAGTTCAAGAGCTTTATTTGAATTAGCTAGAAAAGCTACTTCCTTTGCGCCAGAGGACTCAGCTCCTTCCTCACCCACCCAACGGGTAAGAAAACTTCATTTTTTTTTCAAGTTTAAAAACTACTTGTGATTCGTGGTCTTGACTTGTGATTAATTGCATTACTGAAGGTGTTTTTGGGTGCGGAGTTCGTGAACAACCCTACTTTGTCTGATGTCACATTCCTAGTCGATGGTACAACATTTAATCCCATTCTATGTTTCTGTTAATTCTACCTGTGGATAACACTTTCTAATTGAGTGTTTCCATGGCATATTATCAGGTAAACAATTCTATGCTCACAAGATTTGCTTGGTAGCTTCCTCTGATATATTCCGTGCAATGTTTGACGGGCTTTACAAGGTAAGCTTCTGAATAAATGATTTGCATCATATATAGATAGAAATCACTCAACTAACTTGAGAATTGGTTTTAGGAACGGAACGCCCAAAACGTGGAGATTCCAAATATAACATGGGAAGTGTTTGAGCTTATGATGAGGTAAAGTTCTATAAAATCAAACATTTAAATATTACCAAACTTGAGATAAAGAATCTTAGCATGAAACACAAAATGTGCAGATTCATATACACAGGAAGAATTGACATCACCAAACATTTGGCTCAAGATCTGCTTGTTGCAGCTGATCAGTACCTTATCGAAGGCCTCAAGCGCCTTTGTGAGTACACAATCGCACAGGTATGTATACGCAAAAACCTAGGTGGTCTTATTCTTTTGCAAGTTAGAGCGACTACTAAATGGAGTTTACCAAATGTTGGTGCAGGACATCTGTGTGGATAACATACCGTTAATGTATGACTTAGCTGATACATTCAACGCTTCAGCCGTAAGACGAGCATGCACTCTCTACGTTCTTGAACATTACACTAAGCTCAGCTCTGAAACATGGTACGCCATCAAATTCATTATAATTTTGTTTTGGAAATTCTAGCTTTGGTCCCTTTTTATAACTCAAATAATGTTTTATTTTATTCTTCAGGTTTCCCATGTTTATCAAGAAAATTATTCCTGAAATCCGGACATACATCACAGATATTCTCACACGGCCAGTCCAAGCTAGCTCAACCGTTGTATAAAACATTTATAACTAGATTCCTTTTATTTTGGTTAGATAACCAGATTGTATCCTTGTTACTGCGATTTGCTCAACTCAGTAATATCAAGAGGCCCTCGAAGTTAGATTTTCTGTAATTGCCAAGTATAAGTTGCTTCCACAAATGGCACAGAAAATTAGACCAACTCAACAAGTTTAGTGTCAACTGATTCAGTTCTAGCAAGAGTATTGTAAGCTTCTGAATGTCTTTGTAAGCATCGTTTTTGAGAATCTTTTTGTTACTAAAGAAAGGTATTCTAGTCTTGTGAAATAATTTGTTCCGAAAACAAAACACTAACGCACATTAGACATCCATGCTTTGTTTGCATAATCTTTCTTTTGCTCAACAGTCAACACTATCAAAAGTCAAAGCCCATCATCGGAGTTTTTGGACAGGCTTTTTTAAAGGCCCATTACCGCTGACGAGAGAAAACCATTGTGGTTTGTAAAAACACACACAAGCCGCAAGTCTCTCGATCACCGCCATTGCTTTGTTTCCTTTCCTCTCGTCACGTTCTCCATTTTTGGGAAATATTCCAAGATCTTGAATTGCCTACCTCTGTCTCTCTGGATATTTCTTCTCTTCCCAATTTTACAATCTCACTATCTGCGAAATCAATGTTTTAAAAATTCTCCAATTCCTTCATCTTTGCTCGCTGAAAGCTTATTTAAGCTAAAAAAATCAATCTTTGATGATCCAAATTGTGTTTGGTTTGATCTAGGTGGAAGCTACTATAATAAAGTGAAAACCTTTTTTATTTCTTTTAATATAAAAGAATCTCTCCCCCACGATTCGTTGTATTCAGATTCGGATCTTCGTTCTGTTTATATCAGCTAGATCATCTTTCCTACGTTACATCTCTTGTTTGAAACTTGTATGTTGTATGCAAAAACATTCATGATTTTCGGTTTGATTTGGTTTTGGTTAATCATGTCACATTCCTCTGCGTATTCATACTTTTAACTTATGTACTGTTTTTTTTTTTGTTGTTGTAGATTCTTGATGGTAAAAGCATATAGACAAGAGCATGTCTACAAGCACCCGTGGGAGCGGGTGAGTGCCGCCTCGTGGAGGAAGTTTGCAGACCCTGAGAACAAACGGATCCTTTCTCATATCCTCGAAGTCGACACCTTGAACCGCAAGCTTGACACTGACACTGGGAAACTCCACACCACTCGTGCCCTCACCATCCACGCTCCTGGACCTTGGTTCCTTCACCGGATCGTGGGCCAGGACATCTGCCACTGCGTTGAGTCAACTGTTGTGGATGGCAAATCACGTTCTATGCAGGTAACCCATCAGCTTCTTCCACAAAGTTTTGTAATTTTTTGTAGGTGAGGAGGAAAGCTTGATTGGGATGAAGCATTTATTAGTAGTTTACAACCATAGAGGAGTATTTTAGGTTAGCTTACCATGGCATTTGACATGGTAAACGTCTAACTATTTCGTAACGAATTCTAATTCAGCTCATAACAAAGAACATTAGTCTCCAGAAGTTCGTTGAAGTGGAGGAGAGGATAAGCTATGATCCTCATCCAGAGAATCCATCGGCATGGACGGTTTGTAGCCAGGAGACAAGCATTCGGATCAAACCCTTGTCGGCTCTGGCCTCAATGGCTGAGAAAGTTGAGCAGAAGTGCGCGGAGAAGTTCATGCAGAATAGCGCGAAAGGGCGAGAGGTTATGGAGAGGATTTGTAGGTATATGGAAGCAGAATCAGCTCGTGTCTAAAAGATCCAAACAAGAAGGAAACACTAAACAGATTTACTACAGTATCTTGTTTTTGAATGTTTTGTGGTAATTCAAGACTACGTGTTGGTGTCATGGTAATAATAAATCCATGAGACAGTTAAGATCAAGCTTCTGTTTTTTGTTTTTCTCCAGCTACTTCTCTTGTTTGTGTTAGCAACTCGATGTTTAGCAGAGAAGCTTTCTGACCAATTTTGAATTCAACTCCAAACCGGTGCACTAGAATTCTAGTGATTCTACCTGATCCGGTCCGGTCTGACCGGCTTTGATGTTACTAACAAAAAACATGTATCATGAGATGAAGGGAATTGAGGTAAGGCTAGCGAGTATGTTTTACTAGGGTTATCATATTTTCACATTCATCCAACAAATTCAAAATTTCACATTGTATGTAGATTGCTTACAAGGTATTTGGAGACGATGAAATGTCTAGGGACTTAGAGCATGATTATTGAGGGGTTCTTATGATGAGATTCTTAACCGAATATAAGAACTCGTATCTTAACTTTTAACAAAAAAACTAAAAATCGGTTCTTGAATAAGAGTTTTAAGAACTGATTCTTAGTTTTTTTAATTAAAAGTTAAGAGACGGATTCTTATATTCTGATAAAAACTTCATCCTAATAACCCCCAATAATTATGTTCTTAGTATTATTTATAAGTCAATAAGTTTGTTAAAATTATTGGGATACAATCTCCAAATTGACCATTGTTTTTTTTCCAACATACATAAAATTGTAATAGTATACTTTTTATTTGTATAATTTACAACATGGGCTCTCAGAAGGATACACGCTCCAAAGTTATAAAAGGTATTAAAAAGAAGAGTAGATTTGCATTTGGGTGAGAATATGTTCGAAATTTTCTGTAGATTTTTCGATGGGATGCGAGTGTACTCCTTCGTAGGTCGTGACTACAACTTCTTGGTCCGATGTTAATCTTTGCACTTGCTTCTTTACATTGCATCCTCCATATGTGCACCTATAGTAACTCCTGCACATTTATATTTAAGCCATTGTTAAAAAGAAAAAAATATTGTTCCCATTTCCACTTTTAAGATCATTTTCACCAAAAGACACTTAATTACATTTTTAGGCATGGTTTTTAGATGGACTAGAACATAACAATTCAATCTATATGCAGATTAGTTAGCATCAATCCAGACTCGATGTGAATGAAATGTACATATATTGATCACTGAGTTATTTACAAGAGCAAGTGGTCATCAAACTTGTTACCAAATGCACATTTTAGTCCTATGATTTTCACCAAAAGACATCTTAATCATTGATTTTCACAGGAAAATATAAAAGAAAAAAATAGATCATTGATCTAGCTCTAGAACTAAGCAAATCATATGTGCAAACTTGTTACAATCAATCTAGACTCGATCTTGGTTCGAGATTGGCCAGAGCATATGCTGTACAGTATTAGAGACAAGGTCGCATCTAACTTAACAAACAGCACTACAGTGTAACTCTTGTCTCTTTCTATATCTAATATAATATAAGAAAAAGAGAGGAATAACAAAGCTAGTAAAGGGAGGAATGAATAAGAACCTAGGGAACTTGTTGTTCTTGACAGCTTTTTGGCCATATTTTCTCCAACGATAGCCATCATCAAGAATATCAACTTGGCTCCTTGTCTGAAACGCAAACTTTTGTTTCTTCCCCTTCTTCTTTTTCAAATCCCTGCTTCTCGAGGAACCTTCGCTAACTTTTGAGGCTTCTTCTCTGCCTTGTTCTAACTCCGACTTAGAAAGGCTTTGATGTGGTTTCAGCGACAGGAACGGAGCATACAACGATCCATCATTATATCCTTCCATGTTCCCAATTAACTCTGGAATCTTATAAAAATACAAAGAGCGATCGACCTGACTTTTTTTAAGAAGAAGATTCTTTTGATTTGTTTGTGTGTTTGTTATTATAGGTGTAAGATATTTTGTGAAGGAAAATATAGTTTAGTCTTTTATTTTATAGACATTTATTCCTCGTGTTAGAGCAGACTGCGAAGTCAAAGACGAAGAGGCGGCCCGATGCTAATAGTAAAAGCATAACTATAAGAGGCAGTGTCGTAGACGACACGTAGGAATTAAGCATTTACATACATTTATTAATCATTAACCCATTAATCCAAAGATATTCTTCTTATACATCTAAAGACAATTAAATCAAGAAATAAGAAGACTATTCTTTCCAAGGATTGTACTTAACTGAAATATAGCTCAAGAGTATATATGCATGCATAACCTAAATACAAGAACAACATTTATAGTATTAGAGAGTGCCTTTAATAAAAATCCATCTCACTAGTTATTGCATAAGGTAGGAAAGGCTTGTTAGTAGTATCCGACGTAAGAATCAATCTAATGCTTTTCAAGATTTTGTAAAGTAGATTAAAAATGATGCATGCACGTACGAACATGGAATTCTCACTAATGTATTGTGGAAGACCATTACTGACGAACGAGACTCGTCAAATTTATCTCTAGTGACGTGATATTTCAAGTTTTTCTTTTCTTAAACGTCATATGGGTTTAAGTTTTTCTACATCTCGAAAGTCAGTACGTCATGTTACTTATTATCCGTATAAATAATAAACATGTACTATGATCAGTGAATTGATAAGTTTCCTAGCTGTGACTATCCAGATGGCGCAATAGAGCTCTCTTCTGCGACTTGTGGTCTCTTGCTTCGGGTGCTTGTCTCCTGCTACCGGTGGTAGCTATGGGGTTTGAGCTTTCGTAGGCCCGAATCTCGCACAGCTGCGTGAGAATGGTGTCAATCTATTGGAGTAGCGCCTTGGGCTAGCTGCATTCTGCCGGGCATGGTCTCATGTTTTATCAGAGATTCACTTTCCATTTGGCAATGCACCTGTCGGCCAATCTGTTTCTTCAGTTTATCTAGTTAGTTTGTGTTTTCGGAGCTGTTTTTTCTTCTCATTTCTTTTTTGTTCAATGAAATTATGCATTAACGAGATAAAGAAAATAGTTTAGCCCGTAGGCCGGCCCATTACATTGTTTGGGTTTCTGAAAATGAATTTGGCTAAGGCATCAGCCTGTCCATTTTCAGCCCGTGAAAGATAGAAGAAAGACAATTTGACAAACCGAGAAGACGATGATTCAATATATTTCAAGATACCGTAGATCTCCTTCTCGAAGAACTTGTCGTTGATGGCCCTGATCAGGGTTTGGTTGTCGGAGAACATCCGAAGGTGGGTAACGTTCAAGAAGGATTCTGTCTGGAAAGCTGTTCTTATCGCTAGAGCTTCAGCTGCAAGAGCAGAAGTAACATTGTGGTGAACTAGTGCTCCCCGCGAGTCCAAAGAGCGAGAGATATCCTCGATGATCCATGCAATTCCGGCGGAGTGAGATACCTTGTCCCAGGCCGCATCTGTTTTGCAGACGGTGGTGGCGAAAGAAGATCGATGTGCTTGTTCGAAGCGGGGATTTATGGTATTCTCCTTTCTTATCGTTTAGAGTTTTGGTCTTTTCCACTACTAGTTATCTTGGTAATTTATGTCAAAAAAAAAAAAATTTGATAAAACATTTAATATTTACGCCCAAAAAAATCTGACAAGTTTCCTAAGTTTGGATTCATATAGAAGAACCTTGCCAATAATAATTGCTAAACTGTTTTTTTTTCTTCTGAATTTTGAATAGATGAAACGAATGGACAATGGATATAATATAACTTGTGACGTGTGTTATTACGTTTTTTGGTTTAGTTGGCAAGATGAAGAGAGTCAATAAAGAATCCATGGTTTTTTTTTCTTGACGTCAGTAAATATTCAAACTTAAATTATTATTTTTTGTAGGAGAAGAGCAAATACATTTTTACTTTGGCGCAGACGTGGTTGATAATCCTTATCCGAGGTTGAACTTTGAGACCATTTTAGCACCTAATTATTAATTCATTTGACATAAGAAAAAAGCCAAAGTAGCTCACCGTCTGCTGTTGCTAGTCCATGATTGCTTGACCATTCAAAGTGTATAGGAAAAAGAGGGATACTTATTAAGAGCGGTCGATGTTGAATATTATAGAAGTAACAAGAAAATTCTTGGAAGACGCACGTGTTCCTTTTACCGTTTCATTTTCCTAAAAGAATATCTCAAACGATTACTGTTGAGATTGTTAAACCCATCTCCAACTCTATATTATCTGATTAGTACGATATTGTCCACTTTGATCCTTAGAAGCAAGCCCGCATGGATAAACTTTTGGTTTCCTTCTCAAAAGGCCTCGTACTATTAGAGTTGGACAGCTCTTTATATATTAGACTCTATTTGTCTAATTCTCCAATGTGGGATTTAATTTGTTATATCACATTCTCTCCTTCAAACTAAGGATCACATTCATTTTGTGTCCCACAACTTACTTCGAGGATCTTTTGACTTGATCTCTGCCACACACACCTCCCAATTCTAACTCGATGGGTCTCGTTCCTACTCGAAGGGTATTTTGGTCTTCTTGCAGATTTCTCGTCAACCGCTTTGATACCAATTAAAGTTGCACAAACACAAAGATTATAAGAACTTCTCTTCTTATTAGATTTAGAAACTCTCTCAAAACTAAACCTTTCAATGTGTTTCTTTTTGATGGAACATCTCTCCATGAGAACTCTTTATATAGGAAGAAGCTACATCTTTTCCTAAGGGCGAAACTACATCTTTTCCTAATAATAATATGGAAACATTCCTAAGCTCGATATGTTTTCCTTTTTCCTTAACCCATCAAACTTCACTTTAATGAGTTAATTTGCTCCTCAAGTTAATTGGAATTATCCAACATTCTCCCCCTTAATTCCAACTTGAATCTTAGGTATGTTGATCTTCTTAACTCCGATGAACTTGCGCATTGCTTCGAACTTGATCCTTGCCAATGGCTTAGTGAGTATGTATGCCTTCTGTTCCACTCCAGGTACGTGCTTCACTTCGATAAAGTCGAACTCCACACATTCTCGAATGAAATGGTACTTCGAGAGTATGTGTTTGCTTCTACCGTGAAACACCGGGTTCTTGGTGAGGGCTATTGCTGACTTGTTGTCAATCTTCAACAGGACCTTCTTGTCTTGTTTGTTCATGATCTCGACCATCAACTCCTTTAACCATATTGCTTGTTTTGCAGCTTCCGTAGCTGCCATGAACTCCGCCTCACATGAAGAGAGTGCCATTGTGGGTTGCTTGCACGATGTCCACGTGATCGGCGATGTTCCTAGGTAGAACATAAACCCTGTAGTGCTTCTTCCATCATCAACGTCTATGTTATGGCTGCTGTCACTGTAACCTGTAATCTCCATTGTTCCATCCCGTTTGAAGAAGAGACCATACTCTGTAGTGCCCTTTATGTATCGTATTAGATGCTTCACTGCTTCTCCATGACTCTCTCTTGGACTCTGCATATATATGCTTAGTACACCAACCGAAAATGCCAAGTCCGGTCGTGTATGAAGAAGATACCTTAAGCATCCTATGATGCTTCGATACGATGTTGCATCAATCTCAGGCTCCTCCTCTGCCTTTGATACTTTCAAACTCGTGTGCATCGGAACATGAGTATAGTTACATGACTCCATCTTCGTCTTGACAAGTATACCTTGCGCGTATCCTTCTTGTTTGATGTGAATGTCATCAGCTTCTTGCGTTACTTCTATACCAAGATAGTATGTAAGCTTCCCGAGGCCTGACATCTCAAATCTTCTTGACATATCATCTTTGAATTGCTTGATAACGTTGAGTGAAGTCCCTGTTACAAACAAGTCATCAACGTATATAGCTATGATCAGAAGCTCCCCCTTCTGTTTCCTTTGATATACCGCAGGTTCCTTGGTGCACTTCGTGAACTCCATCTCCTTGAGAACACGGTCGAGTTTGATGTTCCAAGCTCTCGGAGCTTGACGCAAACCGTATAGTGCTTTGCTAAGTTTGTACACATGATCCTCCTTTCCTTTCTCCACAAAGCCTTCTGGTTGAGTAACGTATACATCCTCATTTAAGTCTCCATTCAGGAACGCAGTTTTCACATCTAAGTGATGGATCTCCCATCCATTAGTTGCTGCTAACGCCAAGAGTAGTCGTATGGTTTCTATCCGAGCAACTGGTGCAAATACTTCGTTGAAGTCTATGCCTTGTTGTTGCATGTAACCTTTTGCAACTAGCCTTGCTTTGTATTTGATCACCGTTCCATCTGCATTCCTCTTGATCTTATAGATCCATTTCAAACCTATCGGTTTCACACCTGCCGGCTTCTTGACGAGCTTCCAAGTCTTGTTTTTGATGATAGATTCAATCTCTGCCTTCATTGCATCGATCCAAGCTTGTATTACTGCAGCTTCGATGTAACTTTCTGGTTCACCATCGATGGTGAGCAAGAGTCTGCCACTTTCAACTTCAGCGAGTAGGATGTAATCATCGAACCGCTTTGGTTTTCTGATGTTACGACCATATCTTGATGTTACATGCGGGTCTTGGTTTGCATCGTTGTTCTCTACTACTTGCTCTTGTTCATCTGCGTCTACAGCTTCTTCTTCTTCATTATTGTTTTGCTCTTCGTGATGTTGGTGATCTTGATGCTCATCACCATCTCCTTCTTCTGTAACATCAATATGAGGAAGCTTGAATGATCCTGGTTCTTCGTCTACATTTGTTGATAGTGTGGACCAATCCCAACTTTTCTTCTCGTCAAAGATTACATCTCTACTAACAACTATCTTCTTCGCGACCGGATCATAGAGTCTGTAAGCTTTTGAGCCGGGCTCTGTGCTTAGGTTGATCACCATCCTTGACCGATCATCCAGCTTCTTAAGATGAGGATTGTTGATTTTTGCAAAAGCTACACATCCAAAGACCCTTAGATGCTCAATGTTCGGTTTCTTAACATACAAGTCTTCGTATGGAGTCTTGTTTTCCAAAGCCTTTGTAGCAATGCGGTTTATGAGATACGTTGAATGACGTACTGCTTCTCCCCATAGCTGATTAGATATCTTCATAGCTTTCATCAAACTTCTAGTCATCTCCATTAGTGTTATATTTCTTCTCTCAACCACACCATTTTTTTGCGGTGTATACGGTGCGGTGAGATGTATAGTTACACCGTTTTCTTCACAAAAATGAATGAACTCAGAAGATGTGAACTCTCCTCCTCTATCGGTGCGGAAAGTCTTGAGTTGTAGCTTCGTTTGATTCTCCACGTACTCCTTGAACTTTTTGAACCGATCGAACGCTTCACTCTTCTCTCTTAGCAGCATCGTCCACATATATCTTGAGTAATCATCAATTAAGACAAATACATATCTATTGTTTATTGGTGTTGATGGTGATATCGGATCGCACAAGTCACCATGTACCAACTCCAATGCGTGTGATGCTCGATACTTTGCTTTAGGCGGGAAAGACTTCCGAGTTTGCTTCCCAACTAAGCAGGCGCTGCATACATCTTTCTCGTGTAACACCTGAGGCATCCCTACTACCATCTCTTTGTCTACCATATTCTTCATGACTCCAAAGTTCATATGTCCTAGCCGTGCATGCCACGTCCATGTAACATCAATTTCTTGTATTTGAAGACACTTCGGATATTCAACCTCTATTGGCGTTTTGTACAATCGGTTGGGTTGCCTTGCGACTTGTACTAATAACCTTCCACGGGGATCTTTCAGCATCAGTAAGTCTTCTTTCATATTAACCTCACAACCCATCTCGGTTGCTTGTCCAAGACTTATGATATTGTGTTTAAGACTTGGGATGTAGTAGATATCTTTGAGTGCTCTTCTCTCCCCTGTTTTTCCGATGAACGTGATCGAACCTTTCCCAACAATCTCGACGTTTGATCCATCACCGAATTTGACTTTGCCTTTGATGCTCTCATCTAGGTTAGAGAAGAACTCTTTCTTGCATGTCATATGGTTACTTGCACCATTGTCAAGGTACCATATACTCGTATTTCCATCGCATTCATCAAACCTCTTAGGAAACACTCTCTCTTCATTGAGGAATACTACTTCATGCATATATAATGCATCTGCTTCTTGTGTTTCCGTTAGGTTAGCTTCTTCTCTTGGTCGTGTAGGACAATGTGACACGAAGTGCCCCATCTTGTCGCATCGCCAACATCTAACCTTAGAGTAGTCCTTCTTGGTCTTGTCTGAAGCTTCTCCTCCTTTGTTATGACCATCAGAAATATTAGACCTTCCTTGTCCTCTTCCTCTTCCACCATAACCTCTACCTATGCCTCTTCCTCGCGAGTTGTTATAGCTTCCACTACCTTGCATATCATTCTTTCCAAACATGAGATTCGATTGACCTTCATCTTGGGTTTCTTCTTTGATGCGTTCTTCGAAAGCCTTCAATCTCCCAACAATGTCTTCGAATCCCGTTGAATTTAGATCTAGCACTTGTTCTAACGAAGCTACGATGTGAATGAACTTCGTTTTTGGAAGTCCCTTCAGAAGCTTCTTTACCAGCTTTGATGCTTCCATTATCTCTCCTAACGCGGCTGCTCTCGATGTTAAGCCTGAAAGTTTTCCTGCGTAGTCATCCACCGTGTCTGTGTCTGTCATCTTCAGTTTGTCGAACTCAGACATCAAAGTTTGTAACCTTGCTTCTCTCACACGATCAGCACCTAGGTTACGGGATTTGATAGCTTCCAAAATCTTCTTCGATGTATCATATTCTCCAATCTGAAGTATTAGCGCCTCCGGGACTGATTGAAAGATTAGAGCAATCGCCATATTGTTCTTCTTTGCATTGTTACTCCCTGGATCAATCGTATCCCAAACTTCGTATAAACGAAGCATCACTTTCATTCGCATCGACCATACGGTGTAGTTGGTCGATGTTAGCATCGGACATCGTATGTCCTTCTTCATCTCAAGACCTTTATCATGTGCTTGAGAATCGTCTCCCATGTTTTGATCGAAGTTACAACTCCTCTTGTAAACGACCTTCGAAACCTGAAGCTCTGATACCAATTGTTGGGATTGTTAAACTCATGTCCAACTCTATATTATTTGATTAGTACGATATTGTCCACTTTGGGCCTTAGAGGCAAGCCCGCAGTGATTTACCTTTGGTTTCCTTCCCAAAAGGCCTCGTACTATTAGAGTTGGACAGCTCTTTATATATTAGACTCTATTTGTCTAATTCTCCAATGTGAGACTTAGTTTGTTATATCACAATTACACCAAATTTCGTTAAATTACATAAAATTTAGTTTTTTTAGTATCAAAATAATTTTGTCATCTCCAACAAAACTTTACACCAAAAATAATATTATAAATTATTTGATGTTTTTAATTTCAATTTTTATTATTTATAATTGATAAACAATTATTTTATCATATCTAGATTATTATTTATACTTGTATTATTTGTAAGTGATAAGTGATAATAGTCATTTAATAATTTATCTTGAAAATAAAAAATAAAAATTAATTTTTAAAATATGTGAAAATAAATTTAAAATACAAAAATACAATATACTTATGTTTAATTACAAATTTGATAATAATTGGATTATATTATTAAATAAAACATAATAAAATATGTGTTTATAGTTTGATATGATTGAATAATGTATCACCAAATTTAGATGTCTGGTTGGATATGGCCTAACCATCCCTAGCAGCCTCCATATGTTTCTGGAAATAGCACAATAGTATATATTTTTTTTTATTAAAACAGCATGATAGGCCTGTTATGTGGGCTAACAGGATGTTGTTGGGTTTAAGAGGTAGAAAAATAAAGTTTAGGTTTGGGTTAGTGGATTGTATTCTAAAGTAGTTGGTGAAAATCAAAAAGAGAGTGAGGGGAAGTGGTGTTAGAAAGAAAGATGTCAAGGTGTGACAACTGACAAATAAAACATTAAAATTGGTAAAATAGTATGGTACATATGGTGTGGGAGCTGCATAGACTTCATTGGAGCAGAATATATGTTTTTTTTAACACTGGTTGATAATATTGATAAACTTTCTGAGAATACTACAACGGAAGCCAATATATGACTTCACAATAAGAAAGGATGAAAGGGAAACTCTGAAAAACCATAAGGAAACAGAGAAAGACTGAAATAATAAGAGAAGAAGATAGATGAGATCCTAAAGCTGTCCTATTTCATCAGCTTGTAAGATTGAAAAGAGCCAGGACGGGCCATGATGGGCAACGTACGACTGGGTACGGTTATCTCTTGTTACAGAAAGAGCTATTGCAGTAGAAGCTCTGTTTTCTATAGGGGAGACAAGTCATAGGCACCAAGAGTCAATGAGCAGGAGATTGTTTTGAAGATCCGTGAAGAGGCTGTCATATTGCTGATAAGCGTCGGGGAAGGATAGAACATCACGCAAGACTGGAGAGGAGATTTCAAGGATGACTCGTTTCTTGTGGAGGTTCACCATACTTTCAGTGGCCCAAAGGAGGCTAAGGAGCCCGGCTTGAACTTCTGAGTCAGGTTTGGAATACGCCCTCCTACTGTGCAGTAGCACATTACCAGAATGGTTACGCAGTATCCAAGCAATCCCTCCATTAGACTGCCAGTTAATCCATGAGAAACCTACGTTGCATTTGAGGTCTTCTAGATTTGGTTTCTGCCATATAGCGGGGGGGGGGGGGGGGGAGCAACGGTCGTCACATTCACTGGGTCAGAGGTCTGTGTCACTGGATAGTTAACGTGAAACCAAAGGCCTGCCTCCTCTTGAGCTCTGCTTAGGATTTCCAGGCCAGAGGTTTGGGTTTTCTCGAAGAGGAGGAGGTTTCTAGCTTTCCAAGTGTGCCATAGGATCCAAGGGAAGATTCTTCTGATATTGGGATTGATGTTTCTGTTTCTGCTGCTCTGAATCAAATAATGGAGGTTGAGGAACACTGAGTTGGTGGAGAAACCAGCTGGAGGAAGCGGAAGACCCAAAGCATCCCAAACCTCCAAAGCTAGGGGACAAGAGAACAACACATGACATATAGTTTCTAAATGATGAACACAAGCATTGCAGGTAGTCTCCACATTTATGCAACGTGAGCGTAATCTCTCCTTAACAGCCAAGGCACTAGAGAGGGCTCTCCACAAGAAATGACGCAGCTTTGGAGATGTCTTAGTCTTCCAGAGGTTACTCCAAAGTCGAGTTTCCAGAGGAGAAAGAGTTGTAGTACTTGGCCCTTGGAGATCCCTGATATCTTCTAGCAACCTATAACCACTTTGTGAAGTGTAAGAGCCAAAGGAAGTAAAACCCCATCGTTTTTATCAGTACAATAGGGTTTTGCTTGGATAGATAGGATACGATGTACATCATGCTCCTCAAAAGTTCGCCTCAACAGTGGAGTGTTCTAGAGACCAGTGTGCTCTATGAAGAGATCCGAGACTTTGAGTGAGAAATCAATGGGGTTTGTTGGATGATAATGTGGTGGCCTAGGAAGTGAATCCATTACCCAATTTTTAGACCAAACGTTAGTGCTCTGCCCGTTACCAATGACTATGATTAATCCTTTTTCAGAAGGTCTCTACCATGCAATATGCTCCGCCACGCATATGATGGTCTCGAACCGACACTACAGTCTAGGAAAGTAGAGTTCCGGAAGTACCTCTCTCTCAAGATTCTTGATAATAAGAGGTCTGGCTGGTTCCAAATTCTCCAGGCTTGTTTCCCAAGGAGAGCTTGGTTATGAAGCTCAATATCACGGAAGCCAAGGCCTCCCATCTCCTTCTTTTTACCGAGTTTTTTCCAAGCAACCCAAGGGATCTTGTGTCTGTTGTTGCCACTGCTCCACCAGAATTCAATCATGTCACTGGTGAGCTTTGAGCATAGATCTTTGGAGAGGCGAAAACAGGACATGGCGTAGATTGGTAAGGCAAGAGCGACAGACTTGAGTAAGATTTCCTTACCTCCTTGGGGTAGAGACTTAGCAAACCATCCGTTAAGTCTGCCCTGTAGTTTTTCCTTTATGAAGTTGAGGAGTTTCACCTTAGAGCCACTGAAACTCTCAGGCAGTCCAAGATACGTACCATCACCTCGTTCAGCATCAATCCCTAACATTCGTTTAACTGCATCTTTACTTTCTTCCTCTACTTTTGATCCAAAGATGATCGAGGATTTAGAGAAATTTATCGTTTGGCCTAATGCAGCCTCATAATTCGATAATACTGTTTTGAGTTTTGAGCTTTATTCAGCAGAGGCTCGGCACATCAAGAGGTTGTCGTCAGCAAATAGCAAGTGGTGAACCGCAAGGCCATTTGAAGACAAACGGATGCCATGTAAACGACCAGAAGCTTCAGCCATGTTCAATGAATGAACTAAGGATTCATCACATAGGATAAAGAGGAATGGAGATAAAGGATCTCCCTGTCTGATACCTCGTTCAGGACGTATGAATCCATGTGATCGACCATTGAGCAAAACCGAGTAGGAGACGGAAGATATACACGACATGATCCAGCTAATCCAGCGCCTATCAAAGCCCATCTTCTCCATCAAAGTCTCCAGAAAGCTCCATTCCACTATGTCGAAAGCTTTCGACATATCTGTTTTCACAGCCATGAACTCATCAGAGATATAGTCATTTGTCCGCAAACCATGTATCATCTCGTGGGCGATGATGATGTTATTAGTTATCGAGCGTCCCGCCACAAAGGCGCCTTGAGTCTCAGAGACTATTTGCGGTAGGATTACCTTCAATCTTTCACACAAAATTTTAGAGACAATTTTGTATTGAACGGAACACAGGCTGATAGGTCTCATATCCTTCATATTTGTGGGATTGGTGATCTTAGGAATGAGACACAGCTGAGTGTGGTTCCAACTAGCCAGTGAGGTTGAGGAGGAGAAGAAACAACGCACATCATGGGTAACTGAGGGTCCAACGATATGCCAAAACTTCTGGTAAAAGGTGCCAGAAAACCCATCCTCACCAGGTGCGCTACTCCCCTTAACTCCAAAGGCTGCCCTTTTAATTTCATCCTCTGAGACCTCACGTATGAGAGCTTCATTCATTTCTGGTGTGATTCTTGAAAGAAACCCCTCAAAGATAGTCTCCAAATCGAAAGGGTTTGTGCTCAAGAAGAGGTTTCTGAAATACTCTGCAGCTATGTGACCTTTTGCACCTTCAGAGAAGTGTTCCTGACCAAAGTCGTCTAGCAGCATTAGTATGCGATTTAAGTTCTTCCGACCTTTCATACTGTTATGGAAGTACTGAGTGTTTTTGTCTCCTGAGTTTAGCCAAAGCTGTATGCTTCTCTGACGCCAAAACCTTTCCTCAGCTTTGTGTGCGGTAGCTAACTCATATTTTAGTTGTTTCATAATACCAAAGTTCGGGTACCGCTTCGAGATCTCCTTTTCCAGCGCCAACTGGAGCTTCTCAATCACATTCCTAGAGTTCAGATTACTGGCTCTTTTCCATTTTGCTAGCTCTTTGCGGCAATGGATGATTATGTCTGCTAATGTTGCTCTTGCATCCTTGCCTCCACACGACCAACCTCTCATTACAGCTTCCTCGATGCCTGCCTTCCCCAGCATCCTTTTGTCAAAATAGAACCTTCCACGGTTCTCCTCACAAGCTTCGTAAGAGAAGCTAATTCTTAGAGGCCTATGATCAGAAATTCTCATACAGAGGTACTCTGTTTCACTTCTTGGGAAAAGGTTGAACCATTCATCATTCCCAAAACTTCGACCAAGCCGACATTGGATCCACATTTGATCTCTGAGTCCTGCCCATGACAAAGAATTTCCTTTGCTTCGCATCTCCTTGATCTTGCAATTTGTAGCCATGTTACGAAAATCCCAGAAAGTTGAAGTGTGCCTCTCTGGTCCTCCAAGTTTTTTGGAGCCCTCCATGAGCTCGTTAAAATCGCCTACTAGTACCCAAGAATCGTCTCTCGATGCCCCAATGGTAGACAACTGATTCCAAACAAAATTTCTACGAGCCCTTATCGGGTCGCCGTACATACATGACACGTAGAAACTTAAAGATCCAATTTTTACTTTGAGATCAATTATTCTCTTGTTCGCAGAGAGAATATCAACATCCAAACTCGTCTTCCAAAATAGAGCTAACCTACCACTCAAACCAACGGGCTCTACAGTGAAGACTTTATCGTAACCTAAAATATCTTTCAAACCAATAATGTAAGCAGACTTTTGTTTCGTTTCCATGAGGAAGAGAAGATCCGGGAAATACTTTCTTCGCAATTCCCGGAGACGTTGAATTGTTTCGGTGTTCCCCGCACCTTGACAGTTCCAGCTCAATATGCTCATTGGAGAGGCATCGGCTTCAAACTGGAAGCCCCTGTAATGTCTTGGTTGAGGTTGGATCTTTTTGTAGAGTCGTATCCAGTAGACTATGCTTTCCTTTTGCTGCTATTATCAGTCTCTCCTTCATTGTTAGGGGAAGCACCTGGTGTAGAGAGAGGCTTGAGGGAGGACCTGAGTTTCCTTTTCCATGAGGTTGGTCTGTTTCTGGGCTTTTTCTGGGAGCTAAGAGCACCGGCAGTGGGGTTCCTGCTAGAGGTTCCAACACTGAAACCCGTAGTGCTTGTAGCAATCATAGCCGACGAGAAACTTTGGTCTGATGTTTCAGGGACCTCCAATGGAGAAGAAGCTCTACGTGGAGTACCACCAAGACTGATGCTTTTGAGTTTGTCTCTTCCTTCCTCGTATTCGAAGACCATCCCTCTGTTTTTTTTCAAATCATGTGTGAAGATTGGAATAGAGTTCGCTTCTTCAACCTGTTTTTCTGTGATTGAGAGCTGGACTCTTTTGATTCTGCCTAGGCGCTCCCTCTCATTAGGATGAGAGATGTACATGAGAGCTTGTTGATGGTCTGAAGGAGAGAGTTACGGGAACATAGGTGGAAAACCAGGTGGTCCGTCCAAGAAGTTCTTAGCCGCAGGAGTAGGATTAACCACTTTCTCCGATGGGATCCGAGGCTCAGTAGTGGCGTGTCCTCTCCAGTCAGTCCTCTTGTTAGACTTTTTAAGCAGAGGGCATTGCGGCTTCTCATGAGTGAGTCTGAAACAGTGGAAGCACTTCCTCCTAATGCGTTCATACTCATACTTAATGATGACCGGTTTCTCGTCAGGGATGTTTAGAACCTTATCATCTCTCGCAGGTTTTGAGATATCAAAAAGGACTTTAGCTCTGATGAAGTCTGATCTCTGTGAAACTTTGGGGTCATAGGCAATCACCTCTACCTTTCCAATGGCTTTAGCCAGTTCCTCCATGGTTTCAAGCATGTAGAATTGGTATGGGATGTTCATGATTCTGATCCAGACTTCAAACTTCGTGAGAAAGTCGTCACGAGGGTTGGCTGTCCATCTCTCCAGGAGCATGGTCCAATGGTTGAAAGAACAAGGACGATCGTTGATGACTGTTTGTAGATCTTCTTCTTTGTCAAATATGAACTGGAACTTATCCCTTGATAGGGCGATCCCACGGACCCGATCATACACTCTCCAGTGTTTTGGCATATCGGTTATCATTCTGGACATAGATTGGCAGTCAGGGTTGAGGAGGCGCCCAAGTAGGCTGATGGAGTTTTTCTCAAAAACTCTGAAGCGAGGATCAGCCGAGAGGTTGATAGGCTCATCATCATCAATCGTCATCGAGTTCATAGCTTCGTGGAGAGAACCTGCCATGGAAAACGCTCTAGTTGAGGTGCCGGAAAATCTTAGACGTCGTGGTTTGACGTTTTTTTGGGAAATCATTTGATTAACGCTGCTAAGAAGGAAAGTCTCAAAGATATGATCAAGGAAAAAGGAAAGTCGTATGATAAGAGAATGGAAAGTATGAACTAATTTCCAAAAATAAAAAAATGAGACCAAAACAATTATGCCGATAATGAAGCTCTACTCAAAAAGAGAGAGGAGAGAAAGATTTAAAAAAGGAAGTTTCCCACCACCCAAAAAAGGAGGAAGCGAGAATATCCTAGAGAGGTTTTTATGCTTTATATTCTAAACAAACATGTTTCCAATGTGAGCAGAATAGATGTTTATTCAAGTTTTTTGTTTCATACTTCGACGAAATCAAACTATTGTTTGGTTTTTATTGCAACATAGTAGAGGAAACAGAGCTATAATCTAATCTTCTTAGTTTAGGAAGACATGTATAATATGATGTGATCTAATGAGTTGTGAGAAGACAATTTGTAACAACCATTGATAGACACTCGAACTCCATTAATAGTAAGCTACAAAGACAATCAAGGATGCTACTGCGACTGCTTACTTTTTTTTAACTTCAGCCTTTTCTCTTAGTTGATGTTTATTGGTTGGTGAAAGACCCAAATGAGCAAGCGCATTAGATAGCTTTACTAATACCTTTCCAGCACATTGGTTGCATTTCCCAAACTAGTAATATTACAGAAAAGTAAACCAAACCATTGGTACCTAACTAGAGTGAGTAAACATATTTTGTTCTTGAATATTTGTTCCTGAGTAGATCACAGCACTAAATGAAGTACTTCTAGGGTTATTTACACGCATTGATGATGTCAGGCATTAAAGACTGCAAACCTAAGCCAACTTGTTATAATAAGGATAAGGGTAAGAACATAAACATCGACGATGCTACCTAAATATTTTTCATGTAAAAGAATGAGACACACACTCACATTATGAGGATACCATCAGATATTTGTTGGCCCACCCTCAGAAACAGTCTACCTAATCCACAAACTTTGTTCCTAAGCAAATACAGTGACTAGAGAGACTAGAGTCTCACCACCTAACCAAAGAAAACTACAGACCTTGTTTGAAATTGACCACATTTGCCCAAACATTTAATGTATTTTCCAATTTTTGACTATAGTCACAAGACTTTGAAGCTATTTTTCAACATATTCTTGAGAACTTCATGAACATGAGAAATGAACAAAAAGAGAGAGCTAAAGACTGCATTTTAATAAACCAATTACACATAGCCAAGTAGTGATTGATAGAACATAAGCATGAAGATTTGATTATTTCCTTTTTTTTATCAGAAAACAGCAACAGAGAAAAACAGAAAAGCATAAAACTTTTTGATCGATGATGCTTTTTTACGCGTTCGGATTCCAAAGCCTCCAAAAACTGGAATTGAACAGACCCAACACGTCCGGTAGTACCTTCCTCGCCAATCCCTTGTGTCCACTCGCAGCCGCCGCCGGTAAAACCACCGCTGACTCTTCCTCTTCTCCATTAACAACCTCCTCCTCCACATCCTCCCCCGTCACCTCAGCTTCACTCAATCTCCCCGGCGAGTTATCAGGAGACGACACGTGGCTCTCTAAAACAGCAGTTTCAATCACCGGCTCCACCTCGACGACAGGCTTCTTCTCATCGTTATCACCACCACCTCGACGACCCGGTTTCTCTTTCTTCTTACCTCTCTTGGATTTGTTCCTCGAAGCAGCCGAATCTTCGCCGCCGGTAGCGAGATGGTGGTTCTCGAACGCCTCGATGATGTCGTGGATGAGCTCGCGGTTCGGAGAGGAGTCCCATCGGAGCCAGTAGCTAGTGTAGCAATCGAAACACTCGCAGTCGAACACGGGAGGCTTGTGGTTTCTGCTAGATTTGTTCTTCTTCTTCGTCGCCTTCTTCTTGTTGGAGTCGACGGAGATGGTGGCGGTTCCTCTTGTGATCAAGTAAGCGAGAACTTCTCTGTCTTCAGCTGAGAGAACCGTGACCAGGACCAAAATCGTCGCTGGGAGAAGCCTCAGGACGGAGAGAGAGTGGTCTTCGTCGAGGTAGTGAGATGAAGAAGACGATGATGGTTGTGGTGGTTGAGTAGGAGGAGGAGGAGAGGGGTAAACTTTTCCTTTCTTCTTCATTTTCATTGTTTGTCTTGGGGGGGGGGGGGAGACGACGATGATGAACAGTCTTTTCTCTCCCTGCCTTCACCAATGTCAGTGGAGAGAGAGGTTTTCTTTCTTTCTTTTTTTACTTTCAAAGATAAGGAGGAGACAGAAAAAAGGTATTGTAGCGTTTTAACTTTGTTTTTTGAGGTTTGTTTTAGTAAAATTATAAGGCCCACGCGCGGCCCACATCACCCATCTTTTTTCCAATAACCATGCAAGTTTTGTTTTTGTTGCTTTTTTATTCTTTCGATACTTTTTTCGTGTTTTGTCGTATTCTTTGTTTGGGATACAGTTGAGAAAAGAAAACACTTGCTTGGATTGATGACTGTTTTCTGTAGCATGCTACTGTTCTAATGGCTTAAATGTCAGTAAATTTGCTACTTTTATAATTTTATTCTTCATACTACAGCTTCTCTTCATTTGCAGAAAACATAGACGATTGAAAGTACATTTCTAATATATCCGAATTGGTAAAACAATTTCAGCGTTATGTTTCCTATACACTTTTTTTTTTTTTTTTTGCTAACCGAGTATCCTGGCCCTACCGAGGTGGTCCAGACTAGAGACCGAATTGAGCATGGACGCTGCCAGAGCGTCACCATGTGGCTCATCGTGTAACGGTCTTCGGTCTCGGGTGCTGCAGCCCACATGTAAATTTCCGCAGTGGTCAAGGCTCGAATCCAGGGGCGGACACTCCAGCTGGAGCTCCAGTACCACTAGACTAGACCAAGTTGTTTCCTATACACTTTAATGCATTAAAGTTTCCTATACACTTTAATGCAAATATGTATGTATAACAAATTGTCCACAACGGTCCAACCTCATTTTCTTATCATTTTATTGAAAAAAATGCCTTACATTCTTTGTCAAAAAATGCCTTAAAGGATGAGGAACATGTTTATCGTTAACATAAGTTATTCCAGATGCGAATTGCAATTAATTACTACTTTAAAGATATTTCCGAAGTATAACGTGTTAAATACTTAAACAGTTGAGTAGTTGATTAATGATTGAATACTACAATCAATTAAATAGAACGACTGCTGTTTAATAATATAGGTTAATCATTGAGTATGTATATATATGTGATAGTATGAACATTGAACAAAGGAGTTGAATAAGTTGATTAGAAGTTCTTTGTTTCTTACTAAGAAATCGATCTGTAAAATATCTTTGCTTTACTTTACTAGGATTCTGAATAATTCATAGCTACTGACTCCTAATGATTAGCTTTTCTCAAAGATGCTCTTTGGTCTTCAGATGCACTTTCCACTTTTTAAGTTTCGGGCGGATTTGAGTTGCGCTGTATCTATTATCTACATGGGCAATCAGGGCATGAAGGCCCATTTATATTCACGCTTTCAAAACGAACACATCATATTGTAAATTTCCAAACAATTACCCAATATTCAGTTCAATAGGCCCATTAAAATCGATGGACCGATAAGATGATGTGTGTTGTGCCAAAACGTGGCACAACTTTCAGCTTGGTCGTGGGATATTGGACGAAGGATCTTACACACGGCACAAAATGCCAAAATTTATTTTTATTAAATTAATATCATAACGTTTGACACAGTGACATGTTGAAAAAAACAGTATAAGTACTCTACGTAAAAGGCAAGGAGACAGGCGGTAAATAAATATAATCCTGTTACAACATTAAATCAAGGTTGGTTAATGGTTAGTACACAAATTAACGTGGGATTTCATTTGACGTTAATCACGCCGCTCAAGGCGAGTCCACACGTGTGGTGCAGTGCAGTCATTTGATATAGCCCGATCACTGACACATTTCATACGTGTGAGAAAACTCCTTAATTGGTTTAAATCCCTAAATAATCTGACTGAGTGACTGTAAATGGTAACCTTCCAAAAAAGAATAACCATGTGCACGTTAGGATGCGCCAGCTATTAACGACAGCTGTATGAGGATAAAAAATGGAAAATAAATACTATTTTATTTTCCGCGGCGTGGTACAGCGTCGTCGTATGGTCAAAGCCTCGTTTAGTCGTCAAAGAGATCTTAACGAAACCATTAGGATAACGACACGTGTATTACTTTCCTCTCCCGCGTTATAGTCTTCACAGATCTGACCGTTAGTTCCAACAGTCGTGTTCTCTCTCTCACATCCCATATAGCCGTTGAGCCAAAACACTGTTTCTCTCTCTCTCTCTCTCGTTCTTTCTTTATTTCTCTCTCTTCTTGAAGTTTCGTTTGAAGGAGAAAGAAAGAAAGAAAGAATAATCTTTAATAATAATGGGAAAGCTTCTGTGCGATTCAACGGCGACAATCCAATCCCCTTCACCAACCGTTCCTTGGAGGGAGCCCTCCACAGCCGCCGCCGCCATCGATGGCGTGGATCTAGTCAACCAATCCTCGGCCGCCGCGGCGGTCGAAGCGGCGGAGAAGACGATGGCCGCGACCGCGTGGGACGACGTCTCCGGTCTCGAGGAGCAGCAAAGACGCCACCTTCGGCGTCTTCACGCGAAGGGCGTCCTCTGGAAGCACCCGGGGAGAGAAGAATCCTCCTCGCCGCCCGTCGTTTTCCGCCTCTCGCACGGCGGAGAGGTCTCCTCCGACGGGAACTGCCTCTTCACCGCGTCTCAGAAGGCAATGGAGGCGCGTGGGGTCGACGCTCGCGACCTACGGCGGCGCGCGGTGAGGAGGTTCCTCGAGGATTTCGGATCCGCGGGGGAGGAGGAGAAGGAGGCTGTCAGGGAGGCGATAAGGCACATGTACTCGCCGGATCTGAAGACTGGGTGGGGGATTCATATCGTCCAGGAGGAGAAGCTGCTCGCCAAGAAGGAGGAGCGTGAGAGTCTTGATTCCGCCATTGATGAGCTTGTGCAAATCGGAATGCAAAGGTGCGTCCTTTTTTCTTTCAAATTCAGATCTGGTCTCTTGTTTCAGAACATTGAAGCTAATGTTTGTTCCTCAATTGCAGAGAAACGGCTGCGGAGTCGATTTATAGAGAGAGGTGTGTTCCGGTGAACGATGGGCCTAGCTGGGCTAAGTACATGTCTGTTTCAGGGTCATCAGAAGATGAGCATGACATCATCAGCTTGCAGTATACGGAAGATGGTTTGTTATCTGTTGACGAGAACAGACAAGGGCATGCCGCTGCTTTTGGTGATGACATTGCGATCGAGTGTCTTGCCACAGAGTTCAAACGAGAGATCTATGTGGTGAGTTAATGTATATACTTGTCTTATCAAGATTTGTGTTCTTTAAAATCATTATCTAAAGTAAAGTTATTGTCATCTATAAAGGTGCAAGCGCATGGGTCTGATGGGATGGTGGAGGAAGAGAACTGTGTGTTCTTCCTTCCACACAAGCCGAGAAGCGAGGTCATTGAGTCTCCAGTGTTTCTATTCATGAAAGGCACGGGTTGGTGCGGTGGTGGAGCAGATCATTACGAGCCATTGATAGCGAGCCCATCTCAGATTATATCGCAAGAGAAAGTGGCATTCGTTCTATGATTTTTTTGGGCTGCTTCTTCAAACAGTTTTGTTGAGTGTTGGTAGAAGAGTTATCACATTGTTAGGGAGAGTTGATTGTTTTGTATTAGTGTCTGAGAGAGCATTTGATTGTTTTGTTTCGTTATTGTGTAAACTTGCACAAGTTTTCCTAAAGAAAGCAATTTTGTTTTGACTTCTTTGTGCTAAAATAATCTTCAGCTTTCCAACTGTATTTGGGCGTATCAACCACATGAGTCTTGATAATTGTAAACTCGAGTTCACGATAGAGAAAAAAAGCATATTTTTTTTAACGTAGGTATATTCGGACATCGCTTGATCTGAAACAAACAAAAGTATTAAAAGGGAAGAAGACAGCAAAAGTCCACTTTGGTTGAATTGAATATTATTTTCTGTGTGCAGAGACACCCTTCACGTAGCCAGCCATATACCATCACAGTAGTTTTGGTTGGTGTGAACGTTTGGGAGATCTAAAAAGTTTCTTATTTGCAGAAATGCCCTTTTAATTTCCTTTCGATGTTTCTTATGTTCTGTCTTTTAAATCAAAACCTACTCTTTCTTATCGCTCCCTATCTAGTAGTACGTTTGAATTTGACGATGGCGTCTCTGTCTTCGTCAGTCACTTCACGTTCATATCGTTCTGGTTATTTGGGTTCTTTCTCACCGCTTAAGGGTAGTAACAGACAACGACCACTCTCGTTCCTGTCTGCTTCTCCTCGAGGATTGAGTTCTCATGAGCTCTGTGTTAGATTCCAGAGGAACTCCACTCGTAGTTCTGTCTTTATGCAAGATGGTTAGTTTGGATTCGCTTCCTTGGATTTGAAAGGTTGAATTTTTAAATGCTCATGGGACTTGCTCTTGACATTTACATTGTTTTTTTTAGGTGCAATAGTCACCAATTCGAATTCAACAGAGAGTGCATCTTCTCTCAAGGGATTCAAAGAGGAGGTGTTATCAGTTTTATCTCAAGAAGCAGCCAAGGTTGGAGAAGGTTCTGATGGTCAGAGCCAGTCAACGGTTAGTATCACGGTGGTTGGAGCCTCTGGTGATCTTGCCAAGAAGAAGATTTTCCCTGCCCTTTTCGCACTTTACTATGAAGACTGTCTTCCTGAGGTATAGTGTTTACCTTCTTATGTTTGAGTTCTCTGTGTTTGTTTTGGACACCAAACGCCTAATCTTTTGTTGTTTTCTCAGCATTTTACGATATTCGGCTATTCTAGGAGTAAGATGACAGATGCTGAACTTAGGAACATGGTCAGCAAAACCCTCACCTGTAGGATTGATAAGAGGTTAGCAGTTAAAGCTCCTGAGGTTTCAGTCTTTATGCTTCTTACTTGGAGATGGTTTGGTGGAGATGATTATTGACTCTGATCACTGTGTCATTGTTCCATCTGGATTTCAGGGCAAACTGTGGTGAGAAGATGGAAGAATTTCTCAAGAGATGTTTTTACCATTCTGGTCAGTATGATTCTCAGGAACATTTTACTGAACTGGACAAGAAGCTCAAGGAACATGAGGTATTGATGTGTCTCCCACTGGCAACTGCTTCCTTTATATCTGTTCTCTTACAAATTAGTAAGACTAGAAGATAAGAGCTTTGTTTCCTTCTGTAGGCTGGAAGAATGTCAAACCGCCTCTTCTATTTGTCTATCCCTCCAAATATATTTGTAGACGCTGTGAAATGTGCAAGCTCTTCGGCTTCATCTGTCAATGGATGGACTAGAGTCATTGTTGAGAAGCCTTTCGGTCGAGATTCTGAGACCTCCGCTGCTTTAACCAATTCCCTCAAGCAGTACTTGGAGGAAGATCAAATTTTCAGGTGAGAGTTATTACACTTACAGCTTCATTCTTGTAATGTTTCTTGTTGATGCTTGACTGATATGATATGTTTTAATTTGTGTGCTTACAGGATAGACCATTACCTAGGAAAGGAGCTAGTCGAAAACTTATCCGTTCTCAGATTCTCTAACCTTATATTTGAACCTCTATGGTCAAGACAGTACATAAGGAACGTCCAATTCATATTCTCTGAGGACTTTGGCACTGAAGGACGTGGAGGGTAATAAAACACATCTGATCTACTAACATCTCTTCTGTATTGAACTGAAAAGCTTAATGTTTTCTTTCTCTTTTTGTTATTTGATTCCAGGTACTTTGACCACTACGGAATAATAAGAGATATAATGCAGAATCATCTCCTTCAGATCTTAGCACTCTTTGCCATGGAAACACCTGTTAGTCTAGATGCAGAGGATATCAGAAACGAAAAGGTCAAGGTTCTACGTTCGATGAGGCCAATTCAAGTAGAAGATGTGGTGATAGGACAGTACAAGAGCCACACAAAGGGAGGAGTTACATATCCAGGCTACACCGATGATAAAACTGTACCGAAAGGTAGTCTGACTCCAACGTTTGCAGCTGCTGCTCTTTTCATAGACAATGCAAGATGGGATGGTGTGCCTTTTCTAATGAAAGCTGGCAAAGCACTACACACCAGGAGGTTGGTGCATTATAACTTGCAAGTTGTGTCTTGACAGTTAATCGGTAAGTAAGTCTGATTACAAGTGTTTTAATTTATTACAGGGCAGAGATAAGGGTGCAGTTCAGGCATGTTCCGGGGAACTTGTATAACAGGAATAATACTGGTTGTGATCTTGATAAAGCTACAAACGAGCTTGTGATCCGTGTCCAGCCTGATGAAGCAATATATCTGAAAGTAAACAACAAGGTCCCTGGTTTGGGGATGAGACTAGATCGCAGTAACTTGAATCTTCTATATTCAGCAAGGTAAGTAAGTGAGGTGAGTTAATGAAAACTTGCTCAAGCAACAAGTGATGTTAAACTTTTGAACTCCCCCACAGGTATTCGAAGGAGATACCAGATGCGTATGAGAGGCTTCTGCTGGATGCAATAGAAGGAGAAAGAAGGTTGTTCATAAGAAGTGACGAGCTTGATGCAGCTTGGTCACTGTTCACCCCGTTGCTTAAAGAGATTGAAGAGAAGAAGAGAATCCCTGAGTACTATCCTTATGGCAGTCGTGGTCCAGTTGGTGCTCATTATTTGGCTGCTAAGCATAAGGTCCAATGGGGTGACATCAGCCTTGACCAGTGAAAGAGTACCCTTGATATAGATTTTATGTTGTAGGAGGAATCAAGCTTTTTATACGTCTCTTTGTGTTTTCAACTGCTATTCCTTTGAATAAAATTGTGCATTTGGTTATGAGATCAATGTCAAACTTGGATTCCTGCTTAAAGAAAGAATCACAAAGAAGAAACTTGTTAGATCTAGAACTAGACATAAATATAGATCAAAGGGTCATATATCAAAATAACATAATATAACATAATAAATCATAAAGATATGATTATAGAAGAATAATATAAAAAGTTGTTCAAGTCCATTGATCTAATAGTTTGATTCAAGATTTAGCAATATTTTTACACTAGAAAGTCTGAGTTTAAAGTTTAAAAGTTTCATAAAAAGAAAAATTATTCAAATTAATTAAAAGGCTTATTAAGAAAATTTTAGCATGTCAAAAGTAGTATCGTCAAGCGGCTCATCGATTCAGGGTGGTGGTGCAATATCGACCGTAGAATCGTCTATAATATTTATCATATGTTGTCCAACATTACAAATAATAATATAGAGCGGTTTCTATATATATTTAAAAAAAAAAAATTCGACAACTAATAATATCATTCTTGATTGAATTATATTTAATTTTCTTATTATTTTTTTGGTATTCATATTCATATTTTAATCTTTATCTTTTCCTTGGTTAATAATATGTAATTATAGATTTATTATTTAAGCCTTAAATTAATTTATTTTAATTCATAATTTTTTATATTTGTCTTTACTTTTTACAAACTTATATTTTTTAATAAAATTATATAATTTTTAGTTTTAAGAAACTTTAAAAGCAAAGTTAAAAGTTTTTGGATCCCTTGTTTTGAGAATCTTGTCTTTAGTTCTAAATTAACCTTAAAAAGGCTTTAACTGAATACTTAAATAGGTCCATGAGTCTATGACGGCGCGGAAATAAGTCCGGGAAGGTGGACGGTTATTTAAAGTCGCACTACTCTGTTAACCCCTATTAATATTCGGTCGCTCCCCCATAACGAATCGTGTCCACGTCTCGTCTCTCCATCTTCCACTTGAAACTTGCTTCCAAACCCTAGTCTAGCTTTGATTCTTGTAACCATGGATTCTTCTCCTAAAATCAATCCTAAGAAACCAATGCTAGTTGTCGGAAGCACGACCAACCCTAAACCCTACGGTGTCACCGGTCCGCCTCCCGGTTTCTCCTCCAAGCCGGGACTCAAGAGATATTCAGATGACCGTGATTCTAATAACTTGTCTATCAAGAAATCTAGGACAGTGGTTAGCGCTCAAGATGGTAAAAAGATTGTTGCTTTGGATGTTAAACCGTTGGCGATCGTGGAAGCGGACACTCCGAGGCTTTCTAGACAGTTTTGGAAAGCAGGAGATGATAATGAAGATGAGCCTGTACCTCGCTATTGTAATTTTACACTTCTTCCGTCAATATGTAGATTTGAGATCTTGCATGCAATTTGAAACCCTAATTTTGTGTGTTTTTTTGTTCTGTTTCGATAGGTAGCAATGATGCGGCGGTTAGGGTTCATCCTCAGTTTCTTCATGCCAACGCCACTAGTCACAAGTGGGCACTTGGAGCTTTGGCCGAACTTTTAGACAATTCTCTAGACGAGGTATTGTATATGTCTTTTTATGTTTTTAGCATAGATGCTTCATCATTAGGGTGCATTAGTCACGGACGGTGTGTTATTTATATATATGATATTAATGTAAACTCGGATGTCAAGATGTATTGAGTTTGGTTGATTATTCGTCTGGTTATGTATAACACAACTTATGTTTGATAAATCTGTTGTGTAATAGGTATGTAATGGGGCTACATATGTTCATGTTAACTCAGCAACAAATGAAAAAGATGGGAAGAGCAGCATTCTCATAGTTGAAGGTTAACTTCTGCTAACTACCTTTTCTCCTCTCTTTAGAACTTGATTATGAGAGATCTCTTATTGATCCGGCGGGTTTAACATTGCAGACAATGGAGGTGGGATGGATCCGGGTAGGTTTAGAGAGTGTCTTTCTTTGGGGTATTCAAGAAAACGCAATATGGCTAATAAAGTTGGTCAATGTAAGCCTTCTCAAAATCTTTTTTTTATTTATATATAGTTTTGGATTCTGCTCTTGGCATTGATTAATGTTGATTACAATATTTAAATATGTAAAACAAACAATGAAGATGGGAATGGATTCAAGACTAGTACAATGAGGCTTGGTGCTGATGCAATAGTCTTCTCACGCTGTAGAGGAGCCAATGGAAACAAGTAAGTCACTTCACACCATCATTAGCTACTTCTTTGTTCCACATCTAATAACCGTTTCTTTATCATTGTTTCAGAACAACACAGAGCATTGGTATGTTATCATATACGTTTCTTTACGAGACAAGGAAATGTGAAGCCATTGTCCCCACGGTACATAAAATATCATTCAAATTGATGTCTTATGTTTAGATTACTCTTCTTCTCAAAACATTCAAACATGTCTTTCTTGGTGTTAGGTTGATTTTGAGTTGGTAGATAACTCCTGGAAGGAGATAACATACAACTCCACAGATGAGTGGTTTGATAATCTAGAGACTATAGTGAAGTGGTCTCCTTATTCAACCCAAGACCAATTATTCGACCAGGTTATTTTTGTTATATTATTTTCTTTCTTCATAAACCCATATTTTTTTATTGTATCTTATTCTTTTCAAATGATGCAGTTTGATCACCTAGAAGAGCAAGGTACTAGGATCGTGATTTATAATCTATGGGATGATGATGAAGGGAAGCTGGAACTTGATTTTGATACAGATCCTCATGTAATATATCACTAGCAACATTTTGGACTACATAAGTATATATATATATATATATATATATATATATATATATATATATATAATAACTGACGTGTGGTTTTATCTACAGGATATTCAACTAAGAGGAGTAAACAGAGATGAGAAGAACATAGAAATGGCGAAAACGTATCCTAACTCGAGGCACTTCCTAACGTATCGCCACTCTTTACGTGTATGTGGTTTCATGTTTCTTAACACCGTTCCGATTTTTGAATTGTTCTTCAAGTGTGTTCATTGACTAGTTTATGTTTTTTTTTTGCTATATGCAGAGTTATGTATCGATTCTGTATCTTAGACTTCCTCCAAATTTCAAAATCATTCTTCGTGGCAAAGAGGTGGAACATCACAGCTTATTAGACGACATGATGATGACCGAAGACAAAACATACAGACCTGTGCGTTCTGCAGAATGTTCATCAAACGAAGAAGTAAGTCTTAGTTACTTTTCATAGTATTATCGTCTCTCTTGAACAGCCATTAATATTTCTTTTTAAATATCTTTTTCAGATGGTAGCTGATCTAAAGCTTGGCTTTGTGAAAGATGCTCATCATCACATTGACATTCAAGGTTTCAATGTTTACCACAAGAACCGTCTTATTAAGGTGACCATAATCAACAACTTTATGTAATGGTCATTTATCTTCACTGCATTGTATAACCTATAGTATGCGTTTCTGCTTGTTATCTTCAGCCGTTTTGGAGGGTATGGAACGCTGCTGGAAGTGATGGACGTGGTGTTATTGGTTTAGTGGAAGCTAATTTCATACAACCAGCTCATAATAAGCAAGGGTTTGAGCGAACTGCTGTTCTTGCTAAACTTGAAAACCGATTGCTCTCATATCAAAAGACCTATTGGTAATAATATTAAATAATACTATTCACATACTAGTATTAGACCTCTTACATATCTATCTGAGTTTTAAGACTTTCTTCTTACGTTATCTTTTTTTGTTGGATAGGTCTTCAAGGTGCCACGAGATTGGTTATGCGCCAAGGCGGAAGCAAGCTAATCATGTAAGCTCCTCAACAGAGACTACTCGACAGGGGGAAAAGAAATCAGAAGCACCTTTCAACAACGTCAAGCATGATAAGGGACCTTCTTCTAATGCAGCACCAGCTCGATTCATGCAAAATGGCCAACCATCTGGTGGAAACCACCTAAACTCTCAGGTAAAATTTTTGTAACTAAGTAGTATTCATCATTAATTTGTTCTAGTATTTGATCTTCTGATAAATCTCTCTACAACATAGGGTGGTACACAACCAAGAGTTGTTGGTGACAGAATGATACCTGACAACAGGATCAAGACCGAGAAACATGGGCATGGGATAAGGTTTACCATTTTCCTTTGAATTTAATATAATATTAAAATAGAATGTTTTTATCCATATTTTGAAAATTTCTCTTCGACCGTAGCTTCAATGAAGCAAGGTCAGTTAATCAAGCAGCCGAGTTGCAGAAGGTGAAAGACGAATCAGCAAAACATGTGGCTGAGTTGCAGAGACAGAGAGGACAGCTTGAGTCGCAAGTAATATTCTTTTCCATTTTTTTTTACATTTTTTCTCTTCTTTTGTTATTGGTGTTTGTTTTGGCTAAATATATTTATTGTTCGATATGAACCAGAACAAACAGCTAAAGGCTAAGATTCAAGATTTGGAGAAGTCAAAAGATGACTCACAAAAACTTGTGTCTAGGCTATTGAACCAGCTAAAACAGTCTGCAGCTAAGATTCAAGACATGGAGAAGACGCAGAAGGTAGCAAATGACTCGGAAAAACTGGTGGTTGAATTTTCTAACCAACTCAAGCAGTCAAATGCTAAGATTCAAGACTTGGAGAAGACACAGAAGGTTAAAGAGGATGAATCAGCAAAATTGGTGAATGAGTTGAAGATACAGAAAGCACTGCTGGAAGAGGCCTTGAAGAAGGTGAGAGATGGATCAACAAAACTGGTAGAGCTGCAGAGAGAGAAAGCAATGCTTGAGGAAGAATCACATAAGGTAAAAGATGAATCAACAAAAATTGTGGCTGAGCTAGAGTCAGAAAACTCTTTAAACTCTTTTATTCTTAGAAAGCTTGTCTTTCTTTAATGAAGTTACATTGTTTGACATAAAGCAGCTCAAACAGTCAGAAGCTAAGATTCAAGACTTGGAGAAGTCGCAGATTGAAGTGACTGCGATCTTTCAAGAAGAAAGAGCACGTAGAGATGTGATTGAACATGACTTGAGGAAGATGCTACGGGTTAGTCCTTTATTACCTAAACAAATATATGGTACTTTTAATTATCTCCATGCATACTCATTTCATTTTGGTAAACGCTATAGGGATCTTCTGATACCATCCGTGCGCTAACCATGAAAGTGAATAGCCTCGAAGCTCAAAAAGCTAAACCATAAGAAGATACACATGCATATGCATTAAGCATAGCTCTTCTAAAACTCGTTATAGGTTTTAAATAGTGTACCACAGTTGCTACGGTTTAGCACTCATGTAAGTACATTAGGCTTTCTCTTGAAACCAAATCTTTTCTTTGTAAGACAATTTTGATTAAATCTTTAAGCATTTGGAAGACAGAAGGAGAGTGATAGATTTAGAGCAAGTTTATAACAAAACCACAGACTTGAGAAAGTAGGCCCGAGCGTTCAGGGATCCCTTTAGATTTTGTAAAATGGTCACATTTGGATATTACAAAAAACTGCATTGGTGGGTGTGAGTTGGGTCTTCCTGGATTCGGGTTTTAACCGAAGTAAGCAAACTACTCGATTTGATTCAGATAGTTTATATGTAAACTACTCAAACTTATCTAAAAAATAACTAAACCAAAAAATACTCAATATATATGGTTTGAATTAGTTATTTTATTGTTTAAAAGTAACCATGGATACAATGTTATTTAGGTATTTTGAATCTAAAACATCCATTTCTATCTATAAATACCCAAAATAATTAACAAACTAGGTGGTAACCCGCGCCCTACGCAGGGTAAATGGACTAAAATATATTATAAATTTTAGTCTATAATTATTAAAAAGATAAAATCATAGTCACAAATTTTAAATGTTACATAATGAAAGATTGAAAGAAATTGTGCATGTTGAATAAGCAAAAACTTATATAAAATTAGTTATGAATTTAAGATAAAATGATACATAGGCAATAGAATTATTGTTTTCAGAATATAAATTATGAGTATAAAATAAAACGAAACATAGACTATAGAATAATATAATATGAAAGAAACAAATTATAAGGAAACAAATTATAGGCCACAAGGATTTAGTCAATCCAATATAATCCATCGCAAGATTAATGGCAAAAAAAATCCTAAAATTTTGTGTACAATTTTTAGTTGGTCATGAAAGTTGTGTATAAATTAGTAGTAACTTTTCTATATTAACTGAAACCAGATTGCGTTATGTTGATTGCTTATATGAGTTTCTCATATTTTGTTTATTGCATAAATTACGGTCGTAAAATTAGTAAAAAGAACCAAATAAATATAGGAAACCAATATTGTTGGATTTAATATTAAAAGACACCATCAAACCTCTCATTTATTTAAATTTTAGGGTTGATTCTCCATTTATTTACTTGAAATATGTTTATTATATATTCCTTCCGTTTCAAAATAATGTATTATAGAGTTTTCACACTTATTAAGAAAACACGTAAAATTTTGAAAATAAATTCATTGTTTTCCGTGAATTCAAAATAACTATTTCTTATGATTTTTAACCAGTCAAAGTTCAGTAAATACAATTAATATCTTTGAAATTTACAATTGCCCTTATTACATACATTGAAAAGGTAAAATATTTATTTAAAAAAAAAAAAAATTCTAAAATATTGATCATTCTGAAACGGATGGAGTATATGTTTAGATAAATGATATATGTTTATACAATATTGTCCTAAACATAGAATTAGTTCAAAAAAGAAAATATTGTCCTGAATAAGAATCTTAGATGAGAAGATGAGAATAAGTCAGAGGCTTTGATAACATTATCTTCATGCACATCCGAGAAATATAGCTACGTCTAGGATATTAAAAAATGTTATAATGTTCTTTTTATATGAATATGCGTACAAAGGAAAAAAAAACTGCAAACACATATATATAAGAACTAAAAATCCCTAGATATCAAACATTTAATGTAAAAAACATATAATATAATCACTATCTAGTTTTGGTGTTCAATGACATTACATGTAATTTATCTAGGCAATAGATGTATTTTAAAAAAAAGAGTGTGAGGAGAACTCTCATATGATGACAAAGAAGCAATGACAATTGTGTTAATCACACATGAAGATAAGTTTAATAAATAAAAATACTTAAGTTTAATAAATAAAAATACTCCTCAAATAATAAAAAGGGGATATGATTTATAATTTTAACTTTAGGTATTAAATTAATATAAGTATAATTATAAATAATATTATATATATACTTATATGTTTGGATATGTTCGGATACTAATTTGGTTCTCGGTACGGATAGGATTTAGTTTCGGTTTTTCGGGTTTTGAAAAGGAACTCTTTCAGGCAAGATCTCACCGGGTTCGGTACAGTAATTTTGAGTCGGTTCCAGATCAATACTTCGGGTATGGGTATTTTGCCCAGCTAATTGAGAAATAGTCACTTTGGATCGTTAACACCCAACCTGCACTTCAAAATATTGTCTAGACAAAATTTGTTGCATCTTAGGACTTAGACAAACTCCTTTACTTAGGTAGGCGTTTCTCATAGAGGAGGTCCACTATGATACAATTCGCTCCTCAAAAGAGAAAAATGATTACAATAATCATGAATTCATGATGAAGAACTTGATGAATCCACCGGTAACTGAAGGATTACTGAACTTTAACGAAAAAGAGGAATACGATATTGTGTAGCTGTGTGCACACGTGTTTTAGTAAAAAAGTTGGTGAACCCACCAATAATTTTTACCAGGCAAGTAAAAAATACTTCCACATAAAAATGGGTTATGAAACTGTTGTTGAAAGATGAACTCTTTAAAGTGTCCCTCCAAGGGACCACAAACAGCCACCCACTGCTTCAACTGAAAGAAGCAAATAGATAACCCACCTTTTTTTTCTCTCAAACAAAATCCTTATTTTGTGTATTTGAACGATAATTAATTACACATTAATAAGTAAATCAAATCACACATAAAAAAAACACACAAACAAAAAAAAAACAGAGGAAACAGAGAAGGTAAAGGGAAGAGAATCTGAACCCTAAGGATTGTTATCAGTTGGAGGAAAACGTGGGAGATAAGGTATCCAAGTTGTAGGATCTCTCCAATCAAACGCCGGCAATGCTGGATTAGGGTTTCCTAAAGGAAGAAAAGGGAAAGGGAAAGGGAAAGACGGAAGCGGAGGCAGAGTAGGCAACGGTGGCAGAGTTGAGTACGGCCAAGGGAACCAGTACGGTGGCATGTAAGGCCAGAAGAGCTTCGAATCTCTCAACTTCTTCTCCATCTTCTCATCCTCCTCTCGCTGGCGACGTCTCTTTTCACAGAGTGTGGTGTTTTTGTGAGAAGGTTTGTAGCTGAGTGCGCTTAAGCTGTAGATACAGACACGATCTTGCTTTGACTTGATGGATACTTCGTTGGCTGCTGTCTGAAAAACGGGGATGTTGCAGCCGACGTTGTTGTCGGAGGAGGGTTTGAGTAGCTTGGCGCTGCACTGAGACGCTATGGCGATTCCGTCGACGCAATCGATCCCGTCGACGTGAGGGATCTCGAGCTTGTAAACGCCGTTTGTGTTTGTTGTTCTGTTTACTGATATGTTCACTTCCTCTGTTGTTTTTGGTGAACTCGCTTTGAATCTACAGCTCACATGAACTTCCACTCCTGAGAGAGACAGAGAGAGAGATAGACTGGTTTTAACGGTCGGAATTAAACCGAAACTGTACCAAGAAAACCAATTCAAGATCGGATCAAAGAGGAAATTAAACCGAAACATATTTAAAATTGGCAACCCGAATTTTATATAACCGGATTGACAAATTCTAAATAGCTAGATAACTTCAAGTCTAAGGACAATTCATGTAATGGCACAATCATGAGAAATTGTTGATAGAAACCGACTCAAAAATACAAAATTGCATAAAGAGCACCAAGTAAAATGGTTATGGAATGAAAACTAGATTGGCCAATCTAAAGTTTTTTTTTCCCAATCCAAAGTTACCAGATATAAGTTCATGTAATGTTAAGCAAAGATCTCTGACCTTGTAAGAAATAACTTTGTCTTGAGAAAGTATTGATTGAACAAGTGTCACAGTAGACAACTCCGACGACTGTGATGCGAGAAGAAGGGTCCGAGCTTCCTTCCGGTGGAGACCGGCCATGACCACGACCACGGCCAAAAGCTTGATGTGTCAAGCTAGAAGATAGAAGGAGAAGACAGAGAAGAGGAAGATGCATTGTGGCTAATCTCTTTTCACTGTCTCCCTATTGTCCTTGATGATAATGTATGCAAGTGTGTGTGTGTGTGTGTGATTGCAATATATTCAGTCCGTGATCTATAATTTTTTGATACCAACCACTGTTTAACTAAAATTCTTGTTTCTTTCCACTACCAAACAAAGACATGTGAAGAGAGGCCTTTTTGGCTCATTCTGGTGTTACAATGTGAAAGCACTCATGAAGACGAGATTTATTTTGTGTCCTTTACCTAAAAAACTCCCAAGAGTTTGTTATTCTTTTTACTTATACAGATCTAAACCAAAAGATTAAGATCCAAAACGTCAATTATTTCTTTACATGTGGTTTGTTTTCTGTACTTCTTTCAAATAAAGCCAGCTATCAATAATACATCCTTGTCTTCATTGATAAAAGGGTTGTATTGCTTTCTTGTGATCCAAGTTAGCAAATCATGCATTAGGTTACTGATAAAGCTAGGTTTGCATACATATTTTGCTTCTACTAACGTCTGAAGCTTGTGGGTTGTATGGCGTCAATAAAGCCAAGTTTGTATAACATCAATAAAAAAATCGTTATATATAATTGCTATAAAGAAACCTCTTTAACACATCTTCAAATTAGTATTACCACAAGATCAACTTATCACGAATCAAATCATCTTTTAAACACACACAAATATTCAAATGTATTTTGAAGACAGTTTCGTGTCTTAACACCTGCAACTCAAGTTAAATAACTCTCAAATATTTTAACAGAGAATTCTTGAGTACTCTTTTTATTGAGTTCTAAACAAGTTTCAGTCACAACCTGTTAGGACAGGAAGTTGAAACATAACAACATATAAAAGAAAAAAGAAAGCAAAAAAAAAATCATGGTAGTCTCAGATCGAGAATGATTCTATTAACATGAACTTAAGGAAAAATAATCATAGAAGGATGGATGAAAAACAAGAGTAAGAAGCAGAAGTAACCATAAGTTTGTCATATTTTCATTGTTTTCAAGTCCTCTTCCTTCCCATAGAAGCTGGATTCCCATCAAACAAGTCATCAATAACAGACTCGATATCTTCAGGCTGATACTTAACATACTTATCCGTATGCCTCCCGGAATCAATATGCTGCTTATACCTCCCAAAGAAAGACCTATAAGCCGGAATCACCAACGCCGCGATCGAAACCCTTAGCTCCGATTGCATCTGTTCATCACTCACAATCCACGTACTCTGCGTCTTGTGAATCTCATCGAACATGTTATTAAAAATCTTGAACCTCTCTTTCAAAGCCGTCTTCGATATTTTCCCGTTCACCTGCAACCCTTCTTGATTCATACATTGCAATACCTTCCCCCAAGTCTCTCTCTGGTAGCTCTTATGGTACTGTCTAAGCTCAGTCGATCTTTTCCTCGTCCATGCTTGTCCCATCAAGTCTCTTATCTCCGTAGAGCCTTTGATCTTCTGGAGAATGTATCTCCCGTTGTTCATTAGGAAGATAGATCGTAGCGATGGGTCTCTGTACAGTCCGGACTTAACTTCTAGGTTCGCGTCGAGTAGTTCCATCACTCTGATCATCTGTCTAGCGAAAGCTGACGTTTTGTACTCCTCGTCGTCTTCTCGTTGGTTTCTTTCTGGTTCGGGTTCTGTTTCGTCTGTCTCAGCCTTCTCGTAGTGTTGGAACACTTGGTCTAGCGTGTCTTTGTACTCGCATGCGTACTTGAGGTAGTTCATCGTGTAACGTGTTAGTGGATGAACGGCTCCGCTTGGAACAGGTGTTCTTCCTATATCGGTCTTGATAGAGTTCTCTAGCTCTCCGAATATAGTCACTGCCGCTTCTCCTAGCCTCGTCTGAGAAAGTTTAATCTCTTGGATCAGATCTGAATCAGATTCTTCAACGGCTGGGATCAAGTCTCTTAACGTTTCGTACATGTCAAGGAACTTGAAAAGCTTCTCTGAGGATCGTTTCGTGAGGACCACGGCACCTGAGAAATCTAGGAACCGGATTGTTACTGCGGAGACCAAGCCTGTGAAGAGGCGTTTGCGGATCGGGGAGTGGTCTTGTTCCGGGAAGACGGTGCTGCAGAGAGAAATCTCTCCGGGGAAAAACACGGAGGAGCAGCGGCGGACGATTGAGATCCACGAAGCGATTTCTCCTTGGAGAGACTCCCAGGGGATTCTCTGCACGTCTTCCACGTTGATCCCGTCGGACCCGATCTCGCTCAGCTCCTCCTTGAACGCGTGGCGTCTCGACGTTTCGTACGACATGCAGCACTCAGATTCGTAGCCGGCGGAGATCATGGCTCCGGCGATTTTCTTCAGCGTGGCTATCGATTCCGGTGGGAAAGTTTCTTTCGGTTCATTTTCATGTAAACCGGTTTGGTCCGGTTCATGCGTTGAATTGGAAGAATGATCGTGATTGTAACCGTCACCGTTCTTCTTCTTATTTTCTCGGGAGCGATCGAGAAGATGGCGGAACTCTTCGTCGAGAAGAGATACGGCACGGTGTTGAACCGAACTCGCCCGGTTTAACCACGAAGAAACCGGGGTTGAATCTAGATTAAGCTCTCTCAGTCTGATAACCGAAATCGAAATACGGTTAACGGCGTCTATGAATGCAGAGTCCTCTGATTCGTCCCGCCCAAGGCCTGAGGATTCCATCTTCGACACCAACGAATCGACCGTCTCCGGGAATGGCTCCACGGCTGGAGGAATCTCTTGTAACGGATCGGTGGAGGAGGAAAGTGATTGGATGAAATCGTCCACAGCTTCCATCACCTGGGGAAGGCTGAGCTGGGAAGATTCCGATTCCGGCGTTGTCGCCGTCTCCGTCTGGTCGTTGTTATGTGATTGGTGTTCCGATTCATCGGGATGATTTGTGTTCTCGAGATCGTTGGATTTGTGAGGAATAGTTTCCGATGATTCTGTTGCGTGATCTCCAGGTTTCTCCATTTCACCGGGAAAAATTTAAACCCTATCTAACTGAATTTTTTTCTTTTTTCTGTTTTTTTTTTTTTTGTCTTTTTGGGGGAAATTAAGAGGGAGGAAAATGGGAAGAGTGTGAGGATTAGCCTTTCTTAATCCATTATTAGAGTTTTTTTTTATTCTCTTCAATGATACTAATTATGATTTTTCCTCTGTGTTTTAATTTTATCTTCTTCTTTTTTTGGGTAATATTTATTCTACCATTTTTCTGAGGTCCTTTTGTGGGTATCCTTTGTATGTTGACCAGAGGTTGAAAGGTTATGCGTCTCACGATCTCTTTCTCGTTTCTTTTTCATGTTTGTACTTAAATAATTGTATAAATCAGACTCAACCTGATTAAACTAAACATGATGATTAATGTTGGAAAAAAAAGGTTCGCAAATTTAGTGTACATTTATGACCATTTGGTCTTGAATAGAGGAAAAAAGATTCAGCTTGCCAAAACCACAGTATTGCTAGATATACATTTGTTTATTATCAAAAAAAAATTTAGTGTACATTTGGGCCTTGTCTTCACTGATTAACATATAGCAATTCAGGGCCTTACTCCTGGAATACTCCTGGACAGCCTTTTTTTTCTTTTTGTTCAACATTCCTGGAAAGCCTAAAACAAGAGAATGAGGCATTTGTTCTGCAATTTAGCCAATATTTATGAACTTCCAACTACACAGGGTCTAAGCCCGCAGTCCGACCCCGCTTAGTCCTAGAAATTACCGGGCTTGGGCTTAATTTTATAAGGCAAAAAAATTGGGCCTTTCGGGCTAAGCCCATTTGGACTTTGGGTATTTTGGGTCTAAGCCCGTTTGGGCTAGGACCGGCCTGAAAGTCTGAAATTTTATACTTTAACTTAAATGTTATCGTTCTTGCAATCAAAACCATTATTTGTATTGATATATTATTTTAATATTTTTATCCAAACTCTAATAAAGCAAATATTAAAGTTGTTAATACACTTTATTGTTTGATCAGTACAAGTATCACATTTTAAATTTTGCAAATGTATCTTCATTTTTTATGTACAACATGTTTTTTTAATTTCAAAATACAAAATATGAAACGTTTGACCATGTTTATCATAAATTTTGTTCTTTTATATTTGGTTTTAATTTATATTTGATTATTTAAATTTTATTAAATTTGGTTTGTTTATAATATTTTTTAAAGCATACAAAATAGTAAAACATTTTTGATAAAGAAGAAAAGTTTAAATTCACTTTATATTTTAAAACAAAAAAATGAAACTTTATTTTTTTATGAAAGTTCAAATGTATTATTTTTCGAAAACGATGGAAGTGACAATGACAAATTATTTTTCGAAAAGCCAAAAAAAACCCGAAAAGCCCTGTAGCCCTATAAGGGCCGGGCCGGGCTTTGAATTCTAGACCCAAAATATTTTCGGGCCGGGCCAGACCGGGCTCAAATATTTACGGGCCTAGCGGGTTTGGACCGGGCCGAGCCGGACCAGCCCGAATTGACACCCCTACTTCCAACTCCGCCCATTGCCAGGTGTACTCAAACACTTTATGTAGGCATGGGCATTCGGGGTCTCATTCGGGATCCTAATCGGGTTTCGGTTTTGTCCAATCGGGTCTCGGTTTTTCGGGTTTATCAAACTCGGCCCCATTCGGATTATATGAAAGTTCGATTCGGGACAGGTTCGGGTTCTATCGGGTTCGGATCGGAATCAGTAAATCTTCAAAGAACCGGTACAACCCAGTGTACTTTTGGGTTCAGGTCTCAATCGGTTCTTCAGTTTTAAAATAGTTGACTTATACCTATTTTGTAACCAAAACATAAGTAAAATCGGTTCTTCGGTTTTAAAGTAATTGATTGGTACATATTTCGTAACCAAAATATAAGTAAAATCGATTCAAAAATAAGAAAAAAACATCAAACGTGATCATTCAAAATCAAATGAAAGGTAAACATAGTTATTAATAGAAAGAAAACCAAATAAATGAAAGCATATAACGAAAAACCAAGTTCTCATGAAATTAAAAAAATTATTCAATGAAAACAAATCAAAAACTAAAATTTTCAAACCTCAACCGCCACTTTCAACCATCAACCTTCATGTAATAAATAATTATTTAGATGTTTAATGATATCTTAGTGTATTTTGGATACATATTAGGAATTGAGATCATGTTTGGTACAAGTTATTTTGAATGTTTCGGGTTTTATCGGATATCCATTTAAGTTCGGGCTCGGTTCGGATAATATTCATAACCCGAAATACCATAAAACAAGATTCATTCGATATTTATGTCGGGTTCGGATCGGTTCGGATTTCTTTTTATCGGATCGGGTTCGATTCAGATTTTCGGGTTCGGTTTATTTGCCCATGCCTAACTTTATGAGGCTTAAAAAGGCCATACTTATCATCGATAACTTTTGTATTGCCAAAGATAACAAAAAGACACCTAGTCCATAACTAGTTAGTTCTTATGCAATGGTTGTAAACTTTTGCAATTTGGCCATTTGAGGACAATCGTGCATATAAATTTAAGCCAGATTAATTGTGCATTTGGCATTTGGCATTTGACGGACATGAGACGGTCATTGATTGCGACAGAGGATCACAGATCAACAAACATCAATTCAGTCATAGACGTATCGTGTGACGCCAAGTTTTAATATCGCAGCTAAAAGGTTGTTATCCTGCTCTTTTTATCACTTTGGTTAAGAAGAAACAATTCCGAGAGTGAAAGCAATATTCCAATTGACCCCCATCCATTAAAGCAATATTTAAATATACTTTGTTGGACTAAAAAAAAAGAAAGTTTAATTTGATTGAATAATAAACAAAAGGAGAAGGGGTTTGCTTGCTTAAATGGAAGATAATCGCCGTCAACGAGAAAAAAAAAAAAAAAGATGAGCAAGGAGGAGGATTTTACTGTGTTCAGACAACGCGTCAATGTTAATTTTATTACAAATGGTAAAACAGTGTGTGAACACTCGTGGACGAGACAAAAACAAGCTGCTTCATCTCTCTCTCTCTCTCTCTGTAAACACACATTCGTTTTTTTTTTTTTTTTAATTTTACAGTTCGAATCTGAACAAAAAAAGTCGATACTTTGGAATCTCAATTCCCCTCCTTTCTTTCCGGGTACAGCTAAAGTTTCTCGATTTTTTCGGTTTCCTTCTCCTGTTCATTGATTTCTCTCAATAGGATTCAAAAGGGTATTTTTTTTTTTGCAAGTTTTTGATTACTATTCCTTTTCCTGAATTGAGTGGAGGAGGGAGATGGGTTGTTTCTCGTGTTTCGATTCGAGTGACGATGAGAAGCTGAATCCAGTGGACGAATCCAAGTCTCAGAAACAATCACAACCGACACTATCCAATAACAACATCTCTGGACTACCTTCAGGTCTTTTTTCATTAAATCTCTTACGGTTACATATGCTCCCAAGATCTGTTCATCTGTTCCTGTTTAGGCTAACGTCACTTGATCTCATCACCTGTGTATTATTATAACAACTTGGCCAGAGATGAAGGAGAGTAATGATGCTTTGCTTCAGTTTCACCTAGTTTTGATCTGATATTGATTAGTCCTCAGTGAAAATTTTATGCCTTGGCAATGAATAGGATTAAAGATCATATGATTTGTTTACTTGTGGTGGTTTTTGTTCTTGGGATTAGTAAGTTTGATGTGGTGTTGGTGATGTTGCAGGTGGGGAGAAGCTTGGCTCAAAGAGCAATGGAGGATCAAGAAGGGAGCTGCTTCTTCCGAGGGATGGGCTTAGTCAAATTTCTGCTCATACATTTTCTTTCCACGAGGTCGCTGCTGCAACTATGAACTTTCATCCCGACACTTTCTTAGGCGAAGGTGGTTTCGGACGTGTCTATAAAGGAAGGCTTGACAGCACCGGTCAGGTAGCTATACTTGAGTGTGAAAAGATGTCTGGCTTGTTATATATGTTGTTATGAATCTTGCATACTTGGTCAAAAGTTCTATATTTATGTTTAGTGTTACTAATCATTTGGTTAGGTTGATGAGTTTGCATACATTAATCGTATTGTACCCCTGATTCATCTTTGTCAGGTTGTTGCTGTTAAGCAACTGGACAGGAATGGTCTACAAGGTAACAGAGAGTTTCTGGTAGAGGTTCTCATGCTCAGCCTTCTTCATCATCCCAACTTAGTCAACCTTATTGGCTATTGTGCTGATGGTGATCAAAGACTCTTGGTTTACGAGTTTATGCCCTTAGGCTCATTAGAAGATCACCTCCACGGTAAATCTCCAGAAATTATTTTTGATCTTAGTCAAATATCAACTTAATGACTCCTCATGATCCCAGTCAATGTCAACTCTATATTTAGCTGATTTTTTTCATTCATTAGTTTATTTATAATTACCTTTAAATTATACATGTAGACTCAAGTTGTGAAGTAGTAGTTGCTGGTCTTTTGGCAGCCTCTAACAAATAAACTTAATTATATTTTAACCTTTCGATTTTTTTGTCCTCTACCCCAGACCTTCCACCGGATAAGGAAGCCTTAGATTGGAACATGAGAATGAAGATAGCCGCTGGTGCGGCCAAAGGTCTGGAGTTTCTACACGACAAGGCAAACCCTCCGGTTATCTATAGAGATTTCAAGTCATCAAACATATTACTGGACGAAGGTTTCCACCCAAAGCTTTCTGATTTTGGACTTGCTAAACTCGGACCAACAGGAGACAAATCTCATGTCTCCACCAGAGTCATGGGCACTTACGGATACTGTGCTCCCGAGTACGCGATGACCGGACAGTTAACAGTCAAATCAGATGTCTACAGCTTTGGTGTGGTTTTCCTCGAGCTCATCACTGGTCGAAAGGCGATAGATACTGACATGCCTCATGGAGAGCAGAATCTAGTGGCATGGGTAAATAATAGTTTTTACTTATTCAGTTTCTCATTTGCTTATGTAACAAGTTTTGAGACTTTTTTTTTTGTTTGGTTTTGATGCAACAGGCTCGTCCGTTGTTCAATGATAGGAGGAAGTTTATAAAACTGGCTGATCCTAGGTTAAAAGGGAGGTTTCCAACTCGTGCATTGTACCAAGCATTAGCTGTGGCTTCGATGTGTATCCAAGAGCAGGCGGCTACGCGTCCGCTTATAGCAGATGTGGTGACTGCGCTCTCGTATCTTGCGAACCAAGCTTATGATCCAAACAAGGATGATAGTAGGAGAAACCGAGATGAAAAGGGAGGGAGGTTGATAACAAGGAATGATGAAGGAGGTGGGTCTGGAAGTAAATTTGATTTAGAGGGTTCGGAGAAGGAAGATTCTCCGAGAGAGACGACTCGGATCTTGAACAGAGACATTAACAGGGAGCGTGCGGTTGCAGAGGCTAAAATGTGGGGAGAGAGTTTGAGGGAGAAACGAAGACAGAGTGAGCAAGGGACTTCAGAGAGCAACAGTACCGGTTAGAACCGGTTTGGGTCTGTCTTGACCCCTTTTTGTTTCTTATATTTACTCATTTATTCTGAAAACATAGAAGAAAAAAAAGGAGGACATTGTGACAAAGAGTTGATGTACATTATATATGTGATGTTACAATATTGGCCAAACTGGGACTCTTTTTTTGTTTTTAATAAACCAAACTCTAATTGACGATTCTGGTGAGTTTGATGATGATGTTCATGTAAGTTTCTGTTAGTTTTTTCTTATTCTTGATTTTTGACAGATTGTCTTGTGATGTGTCACACGTGGCGGGTTTTGACATTTGATCGATGATTGAATTGCAAAGATCCAAGAATCAAGATTAGTGTGTTTCTATAGACTCTCTTCTTCTGTGGTCTGGGCAATGTCCACACTAGCGTAGTTTCGGACAACGTGGGTCACATGCCCTCGCAATCTGACAATTATTTTATGGATAGTTATCGTGATTGTAAGAGTATGGTTGGTCTTATCAAGTTTCTGTCGGGGACATTTTTTAACTTTTTGACAGTGAACCACTCTCTTGAAATAGATTTCTTGTGTTCCACATTGTGTTTTTTTTTTCTATGAATCTATGATCTCTAAATATTCGGAGGATCAATCCTTGACTCCAAAATTCTTGTGTTCAGATTCTTTAAGCAAGATCATAAATAAAGAAAAAACCAGTCAGCTAATTATTAATTATATGAAATTACTTAACATAATTTAATCATATAATACTATATTAGGTGTTCGTTACAACAAAAGAATATTTTTTTTTTGAACATTATACAACAAAAGAATTTTGCATAGCGCCTCTATAATCCTACTTTTAAGTGAGAGTACGGAGACTGATCGTCACTTGTTGATTTATTGATGATGTAATTCAGCTTGGCATTGTACAAAACGTTACATGAATTACATATTAGCTAGCAGACAACCTTTATTGAAATACTGGAGCGTAAATATAAATATTAATATAAATAGTTAAACACTAGAGCTTCTTAAATCTTTTTGATTCTTTTTAAAATAGTTATACATAAAGTGATAAAACCAACTGAGGCTCATATTTAAACTTGAAATCATCTTAATATTTAGTTGGATTGTTTTATATCTATATATATTGAACTGAGCTTAGCTAATAAATATGCAGTTCATGTAAGAGCACTATACTGTAGTTTTTTTCTTTTCTGTAACACATAATAGCACTATAGTTATAACTTACAAAGATAATATATTCACTTTAGAAGATAAACTTTATAGCATAGAACTTAATGCAAGTACATTGATGATACTAAATAAGATAGGAAACAAAAATGGAACCAAACCACCGATCGATACAGTTTCTTCCTTCGGCCGGCCGAGAGCCAAGGCCCACGAGAAAGAGAAAGGGTGAGAGAGAAATATTTTGCTTCTTGTTGAAAATACATTTGACACATCAGACAGATTCATGACGAGCAGTTTCCACGTGGCACTTTCCGTCATCAGTTGCCGGCTCCTTCTCTTTAGTAACTTTGGATGGATCTTTATGTTGAACGGCGTCAGAGAATGGGTCCACTGGTTCAGTCACACAGACGTCAATTGGGTGCACTTCTGACACACTCAATGGACTCATCACGACAACACTCTTAAGTTGTTGTTCTGATGGATTCATCTTTTTCTCGGTATCTAATTTCTCCCCCGAGTTTCTGTAAATTCCGTACAAAACCATTTGTATCATACCTAGTATGAATCCCACCACGTTTGGAATCTACAAAATCAGTAAAAACAAATCTCGGTAACTTTTTTTACCTTTTATTTTACCAAAATATTGAAATATAGACGCTTACAGCTATGCATATGTCATGAAGGAATAAGCCATAAGCAAACCACATAACGGCGCTTATGGTGAGGAAGAAAGAAAGCGTGAAGGGCATGAATTCCACACTCTTTGTCTTTATGACACGCGCCTTTTACAACCGAAAAAGGTTTTAAACATTACTTTAGCTCAAAATTTACTGAAGTGTATATGTGTATTTAATTGAGAAAACGTTTAGTTACCACGATCATTAGAGGGGCAGCGAAAACAGAAACGGAAATGGCAACGCAAATCCAGCCAAGGACAGAGACTTGGAGGCTAGGTCTTTTAACCGCGAAATGTGTAACCATTAGAATCAACGAAAAGAAAGCAACGTTTATCGTTAAGAACAATTTCATGGCCGCGACCTACAACGCATAAGAGAGAAAAAATTTAGAACCATCGTTTTAAAATTTTAAAGAGAAGATCGGGAAGATTAAGTAAGTTACCCTTTTGTCTTTGGTAGCGTAAGTGAAGAACATGGCGATGTAGATAGTCTCCACAACGCAGCCAAAGGAGTTGATGGTAATTAAGAGAAAAGCGTCTTGCTTAATCAATGCGTAACAGAGCCATAGCATGCAGCTAAATAGCGACACTTGGTACGGTAGAGACTGAAAACTTTCCGTAGATTTTTTCTTGTAAATTCTATAAAACGTTGGCCTGCAAAATTTTCATAAATAATTTTATTAGCTAATTAATCATCATCAAATAATTATTTTTATAGATGACCATTTAAATCCTCATTAAATAACAAAAAAAATCGTATGTACTTACACTGGAGCGAGGAATACGAGGAAGGATATTGCGTTTCCTGAAATTTCGTGAAAAAATAAACAATTACAAATGAGTTTGTTGTAGAATTAAAAGGCATCTTTCTGCGGAGACACAAGTAAATGAATCAACCCGACATCTTTAACCAAACTCAACGAGGAATAAATTGCTGCATCAACCGCACTACACGTACATAGTGTCTGGACAACAATACGTGACGATTTCAATTTGCAAAGCTTTCGTACTGGTTTATTTTTTGGTAGTTTGGGATTCTAGTTTTTATAAATGAAGAAAATTCTAGAAACAAAGTGAGAAATATATTGCATGTACATATTGGTAGGTGGGTCATCATGAACCTCCCATAATTTAAATCTCGTTTCTTAGTAATTTATTTGTCTAGTTTACGTCTTACTAATACAATGGAAAATATAGTTTACAGTATATTTGAAAATAGAACTTTAGATACGGAGCTGGAATATGATTTGATTGTTGTTGCAAAATCTTTATTATATATAATATCGCCGTTCTTATAACTGATACAACTAGTTAAAAGTTAAAACATATATCAACAAGTTGAAAACATAAGTGAACGACAAGAGAACAGCTAGCTGAGGAACAACCTAGCTACGATTGAGCTTTGTGGATATATTAATAAAGCATTACCTAAGATGCCAAAGACGATAGCGAGCAAATGGTGATTGATCATGACGCCCATTTTCTGAAGATATCGAGAAGAAGCTTTTCCCGTACAGAGACTTTCTAGAGGGTCTCAGTTTTTTTTGAAAACCTAAAGCTTTCAATCTCTCTCGCTCTATTCTCTTTCTCTAAGATGCTTCTTGTTATTTCATGGAGGAAACTGATGAGCCTCAGGTGGTTTATATATAGCTCCAAAATAACCATTATAGTCAAAATGAGTTATGTGAAGTATGTAACGTGTTGGTGTAATAAAAAACAAAACAAAAATAACAATCGAAAGGGGGGAAACGAACTCAGCCTGGTTGCATGACAAGTGGAGAAACTAGCAGGTAGCGTTGCATTTTTTCATTCACTAAACTCTACTTCTTGTTTTGCCCACTCGCATCTCCCACGAGCGTGGCTTACGTTACATTCCACAATTTCATTTTCTTTTCTTCACGCCTTCTTCTTAAACTAGCTTTCAAAAAGCAGATTAATACCATAGCAAGCTTCTACTTTATAGACTAGATGAATTACATGGTGACCAAAAGTCTACCCAACATCAACCTACATAGTGGAGAACATCACTAGATTTCAATTTGCATATATTCTTTTCTTATTATTGTTTTCCTTCACAGGGCATATGATTTGGACGATCCAAAATATCCCACCTATTTATTTGATGAACGCAATAAATATAGACTTAGAGCATGTTTATTGCAATAACCCTTAAGTGGGTTCTTAGTCAATTTTTTAGTATTAAAATTAAGTTAAGAGTTTATGTTAAGAAACACCTAATTTTAGTCTTCCAATGGCAGTTTCTTAAGTTAAGGGTTCTTAAAAAAAAAGTTTACAGGCAACTAACTTCAACATATCAAAACAGCAGTGTCTGGAATATACATACAATACTACTTAGGAAGCGTGGATAAGATTCATTCTTACATCAAAGTTCCTCATTCTTGTTAATTGTTATCACGCTGTGCTTTCTCCCTTCGAGTTGGTAACAGAAACTCACAGAAATCTACCATCTCTGACAACATCAAGATCCAAAAGAGAGAAGCTTTCAAGACCAAAATCAACAAAAACCTCAACATTGAAAGGTTCCGACATTACCTTTATGTAACTGAAGCATTGGCATCTTGGAATAGTTGTTCTCATTAAACAATTTAGTCTCTAACCTTGGTTCTTCCTTCCCCAGTTTTAGGTACCTAAAGAAACCATATAAGAGTATAAGAGGACTGATATCTAACATATTTGTTGTGTTCAAACAAATATAATTTGAGTCAATAACAAAGCATTCTGTTCAAGTTTGAATATTAAGTTATACAAGATGCTAACAAAAGAGAAGAAGAAGATAGTATTTAATACAAGGAACAAGAAGTACCTTGATACTGAACCAAGAGCTTGTGTTGCATAGTCACTTGAGGAATTGAAGGCAACGATAGAAACTTTGTAATCTCCACCACCAGCATAGAACACAGAGCACCAGGTCCAAAGAAAGTGCATTGATTTCTGAAGGAAAGATTATATTTTTCAACAATTTCCAGTGTGACAGGCTCCAAACCAATGGATTGGGAACAAAGATAGAACATGGACCATGTTACAACAACCATCACAACTTAAAAAGATGTAGCTTACGAGGCAATAAGCATAAAAGAAACTCCCAAAAGCTGAAGCTTTTGCCTATTAATAGTCTGAAGAGATAAGAATCTGTCGATGTAGGAGACAGTTAGGTAAAGAGTGTCGGAGAGAAGTTTGTACTCTTCAGTAACTTCAACTAACCAATCAACCAAAACTCCTCTCATATTAGGCGTTACATCTTTCTGCACCCTGTCTATATAATCAATCAAAGACCTTGACTTTTCCTTCACTTGATTCAAAATTTTCAAACCAAAATCAATTTTTTTACATAAGACCATATCGAATTTCGAAATCGAGATTGTAAATTGAGGAAGCTAACCTCTAATTGACGGAGATAGACGAAGATTCCGGTGACATAGGGAGCACACATCTGGGGATCGTCAGATCTAGTGTCGATGTCGGACTTTGATTCCTTTGGGACATTTTGATTTCTTCTTGCACAAGTTGAGAAGCTCACCGAGTACGACTCTCTTCTTCTTCACCGTAAAAGCCGTCCCTTGGCTCTCTTAATTAAGAGAGGCGTCTTGTGTTTATTTTATTTTTAATTTTATTTTAATTGTAATTAGTCTAAGAAATCTAGTTAAAAGTCAGCAATAAACATGCTCTTAGTTCACAATAATATTCTCCATGATAAATCATAGGATAATTAATGTCAATTTTGCTTACAATGACATTAACTATTTTGTTTGTATCTATATTATTAAAAAAGAAGTACCCATTTGAAAATGTTCTTACTTCATTAATTAAACTCTTTTTTTTTTTTGCTTGTCTTTTTCAGTTGCATTTATGAAATATCCTAAAACGAATAAAACTACCTAATTTATTACTTGTCTTTTCAGTTACATTAATGAAATATGCTTAAATGAATTTAAATTTCCTATTTTATTGTTTGTCTTTTTCAGTTACCTTAATGAAATATCCTTAAATAAATTTGGACATAATGTCATTTAATCAACCAAAAAAACTCATGAGTTATCCTTACGTGCATAATTTTAATAATGAAGATTTTTAAAAACGTGAATCATTAAAATGTTACCTAAAACATGCAGCACTAATATATAACATGCAACAATAAAACTAGAATTTGACTCACACAATTGTACGATATTATTTTCAGTTGATTAAATTTAAAAATAATTATTTATTCAAAAAATATTTAAGAATGGCTATGTTTTTAAAAATTATATGGTATTATTTGCTCATAACTCATTTGTCATTTGATAAATTGTTAGAAAGAAAATTTTAGCATAATATAACTCAGTTGTCATTTGCTAAATTTATGGTTTTTATTTATATTTTTTATTATTTAATTATAATATTTTCATTTTATATTTGAAAGATAAATGAATTTTCTTCCAAACAATATTTTTGTAAATGTATTTTTTAAAAATAATCAATTAAAATTGTTATTATCATTGAATATCATTATTTTTGACATAATTTGAGTTTTCGTTTACATCAAAACTTATCATATTTTAGGATAATTTTAATTTAAAATGTAATTTTCATATTTTTCAAACAAATTCTAAAAATATTTTTTAAATATTTTGTTATAATTGTTAATAAATATTAAGTTGCATTTCAAATAAAAAGGTAAAGATATTAAAAATATTATAATTAAAATATGTAAAATTTAATATAGTTTTAAGGAAATGGTCAAAAAAAATACACATAAAATAATCATGATTTTTGTTAACTGGGCGGATCATTATTTATATGATATCGCACATGAAAGAAAAATTTCTGTTTTTAAAATTATCTAATTAACTCTATACTCATTTTTTTATATTTTTTATATGATATCACACATTCGTAAAAAAATAGATAGTTTAAGATGCAAAAAAAAAATATTTACTTAATGAATATAATATGAACGAATATTACAAATACATCATTTAATAAAATAAATAATTAAAAACTGAAAATTTATATCCGCGCTGGTGCGCGGGTCAGGATCTAGTTATCTTTATGTAAGAAGATGACGTATATAGGTTTAGTGTGAATTGGTATTTGTAAAGGAAACTAGGTGAAAATGAACATTAAGAATATGTAACAGCTTGAAATTTGTAGGTGAAGACTAGGTTTAGACCAACGCAAATTAAAGATTTTAAAGTTAAAAAGCATCTATACGAAAAAAACTGGACGCCGTTTTCTTTCAACTTATAATGTTTTCAATCATTCACATCTCTCTTTTTTGGAACTGAGGCTCAATCATTCACATCTCAGATTCCTCTTCGTTTAGAAGTACACGTTTATTTGCCTTGCGGTAAAAGAAAACGATAAATCATGCATGTTTTAGGCAAAACTCCACGCGTCAAAAGGGAACGTTGCGCGTGAGAATAATTAGTTGATTGAGGTAATGACAGAGATCGATGCGTTACGGGAGAGGCGTAACTAACAATATAGCATGGTAAGAAAAATCTTGTGCAAATCACGTGACCTCTGGAAACTCTTCTACTGATAGCTGTTTCTTTAGAGTTTGTAGAGACACTCAGACACACAAGAGCTATAATGAATGCTGAGTAGGCACACTCTTTCTCTTCTCTATGCTTTCGTGTCTTTGTTATATTTTCTGTTTCTGCTCTTCTTCTCCTGTTTTAATCCCCATTTTCAGGAACCCCATCGTTTTTATATTTAATTTATTTCAGTTTAAGGTAACAATAATTCTTTTTGTTGATTTCTATTTTTGTATAAATTCCCTAACGTTTATAGTATATTTTTTAATACTGGTTAATGTCTACTGTAGTAGTATCCACAAGTATCCAGAGACTGGTTGAGTACATATTTTATTCGTTCGTTTGTTTCAATATCGATGATGAAAGGAATCAGAATAATTTGGAAAAGTTTGAGAAAATACGAAAGAATTCTAAGCCCTTTGTCAAAAAAAAAAAAATACGAAAGAATTCTCCATTTTTCGAGGGCAAGTTAAAACAGATATTAAAAGTAGGAAGAAATGGACAAAAGAGTTGTGACGTGGTAGGCGAATGATAACAACGATCATGGTTTGTTAAATCCTTCTTGTTTTTATGCGTTACTTGTTTCTATTTTCTCTCTATTTATTTTTATTTGGCCCCAATTTTTTTTTAAAAGATGAGAGGTGCCACTTTTGTGGTTTTCCTCAACCTTGATTTTTGCATCTCTATTTATTATTAATTTTTTTAAAAGAAATTCTTTTATTGTTTGTTGCCTAATATGTTCTTGGTTCACGTACGTTCTCACGCTGTTCTTTTCATATTAAGTAAACACAATTCCTACTATCTCATTCCCCTAACTTCTTTGTACTGATTATTTTCAAATATACGACACACAAACTTGAAGGTTAAATGACATATAATGATTATTTATTTCATTCCAATAAAATAGGTTTCTCCCAAATGCGATTATGTTTGTTTTCCTTCTTATATACGTGATTTTTTTTGGTATAATATATACTATAGAAAACTATACGTGTTCGCCCACAGAATAACACATGACATAAATACAAATAACATTATTTACGATGAAGGCTCAACTAGTTTGATTAGAGTTTGCAATGCAGTGCCGGTCCAACATTTTTAGATGTCCTAAACAAATTTTTAACAACCTATTTTTATATATATTTTTCCTAATATCATATATATATATATAATATAATATAAAATATGACACAGTTTTTTTAACTAATTCGATTAAATTTAATAATTATTAAAGATAATTTTATGAAGTTAACTGTACAGAAATATTTGTTAATATTATCACTAATATTTTGACTATAATCAATCATAATATACTAAAATCATTTGGTAATACAAAATTTCACATTTAAAATAATATTTTACTTCTATTTTATAAAAGTTTTACTTATATTTTTATTAATTTTTACTTATTTTATATAATTTTTTAAAGTTTATATGTAAACATAATTTGTGGTTCCATAAAAAAAACACATAATTTGTGTTTATTTGATAATAATAATATTACTCGTAAAAAATAGTATTGTTTTTATAACTTTTATTATAAATATATTATGTCTTTTTATACTTTATGTCCTAAACAATTGTTTGTGTAGCTTGTCTTCTGGGCCGGCTTTGAATTTGTATGTGTCAAGTAACAAACAAAATTCATCTATATAAAAGCTCTAGTTTTTAAATTTGCATTTCGTTGTTAATTTTTCACGCTATATCCATCGATTTTTTTTTTTTTTTTGAAAAGAGCATATCCATCGATTTATTAATTGAAAATCAGAAATAGAAACAAACCAATAGAAATTTCTAGAATAAATTTTTGCTCACTTGGCAGAACTAACCCAAAAAATAACAAAAAGCAGTACAACAGAAATGGTCGACTGATCAAACCTCAATAATTCAAGAACATAGGTGACCCACAGATTGATAAATGATATATGCAAATTAATCTGTATATGTTGCTACCACATAAAGGAAAAATGACAAGCATGTGGGTGGAATTAGACCTCCCCTATCCAATCGTTATCTGATTTCAATCGGTTCCTACGAATATTCACACTAGGATAAGACCTGCGCAAGCTTTGCGCATGATAAATTTATATGAAAATTATTTAAAAAATATCGTATGAAAAAAAAATTTATATTATTGATCGAATTAATATACTTGGCCATAAACAATTTTTTAAAAACTTTTTTTTAATTACATAATTTGTTTACTAATGAACTCATCTCATTTTTAAAAATATTTTAGGTCAAAAAATTATTTATCGCATAAAAGCTAACGTTTAGGTCAAAGAATCTCATGCCTACTATTTGGTTACAATGAAACTATATCAGCTCAGTTTTATATCATGATTTAGCAATTTAAAAGTTAATTATGGTTATGAGAAGTTTACGTTCGCGTGTCAATCCTATCTATCTTCGATATTTTTTCTTCTTTTGTGTCATTTTGGTTATTGCTCGATATAAATATTGATTTTTGAGTTTATTCTCATTTTTTTCTTTTGTTTTGGCCTGAAATTTAGAAAATGTTTAAGATTCAAAATTATTAAAGAGATACATACTTAGGTTAAGATCTGCGCCTTGTGCAGAATAAATACTTATTTTATATTTTTCTGCATAATATGAAATACTAAAATAATAATTATATATTAAATAACTAAGAAATCAGTTACTATTATGTAATAAATTGGCTTGCACATATAAATCAAATGACTGCTCTTGTTTATTCGCAACCATTTTAGAATAAATAAATCAAAACAATCAATCTTATCTATCGTATATGATATATAATTAAATTTAAACGATATGAAATATATATATATATATATTAACATAAACACCTATTAAAATAAAATTATTTATTTATATGATTTTATTATTATTGTATCTTATTATAGAAAAAATTTTAAACATTGATCACAAAAGTTTATGTGAGACTTTTAACAGTTTTAGTAATTTATACTCGTTTTGAAAAATTCAAAATACAACATATACAAAAAAAAAATCAAAATTTTTAATATATGATTAATGTAATTGTGTAATTTATTTTAATAGTAAAGAATTAAACAAAAATAATAGAAAGCATATAGATTATTAGCAAATCTTCATTATTTAAAATCATTAATTACTATATATATCATAATCACATTAGGTAATTTTGTAGGTTTTATTTAAGGAAATAATATATAATAAATAGTCACCTTGCTTTAGTTAATATCATATGATATCATATAGTTGGTATTAAATGTTTCTAGTGGAATATAAAAATTGAATTGGACCAACATGTTTTTCAATTTCAATGTGAAGCTGACACGTATGATTAATTAATTACCTAATTGATTGACACATAAGCAAGGGGTCTTTTTTAATTATTACAAAATTGAAGTTACATCTTTTCAAATGTTCCTCAATTAATATATAAGGGATATTTTTATATAGCTTTTAACGACTGATACCTATTTTTGATTAATTTGTTAGTGAACTAAATGTTTACCAAACATATATTACTATGTTAGTATGATCACTCTATTGAACATATATTAATCAGAATAGCAGAAGCTTATATGTATTAGTAGTAATCATGAATATATGCTTCATGGAGATAAGCCAATAGTACTCATTGCTTCAATGAGTACTTTTTTTTGTGCAACAGGATACTTCATTAAAATCAAAAGGGCCAAAAGCTCAAAGTTTACATGGCAGATAAAGGTAAATGAGCCTTGGCGAGTTCATCGGCTAATCCGTTGGCAGATCGTGAAATGAAATCAAAACGAAAAAAAGTGAAAGGCAATGAAGAAAAAAAGTAAGAGAGTCAATATCCGACAAGATCCCGAAGAGCTCGATCGTCCAAATCCTCTTGTTGATTGCTCGAATGAGCACTTGTGAGTCTGATCGAAGACATATTTTTGTGTGTTTGAGTGAAGCCGCATGTAGAAGAGCTCCTGGCTAAAGCTTCGGCCATGCAAGGCGATGAAACGCAGTTCAGAGATAAGGCTTTACGGCCAAGTTCCGATTCTGATTGGTCAGAGAAAATCCACGCTAGACCGGCCGAATTTGCTTTCCAAGTGTACTATGTAAAAGCCACTGAGTACAAAAGTACTGTATATACCTCTGTAGATAGTCTATGTCTCAGAGTACTATCTACCGAGGCATTAACTAGTTGCATACGCAGGAGTCTAAATCGCACTTTTATCATACGTTAACTAAAGTAAAAAACAAAGATAATGCATCCATAGAATTTTTTTCTTTTTAAAGAATGGGGTTATATCAACTATATTATTCAAACATATGGAGTATATATGAAGCCAGTTTGGACTAAAGTCCATAAAACAAAGTTTTTAAGCGTCAAATTTCATAACAATTTTAAGAACGTTAACTCAAACAAAAAAGAAAACTAAATTGGTACAGTGTTTTTTTTACCTTATATACATGTGTGTCTTAGAATGGAGGGATCATTTAAATACTAATTTTAGGCAATATTTTATAAATTTGCTAAAAGATTCAAATTACTTTGGGCCGACACTTTACATATATAACCAAAGTACTATACTGTTTACGACAGAAAAAAACGAATCCACATATTACTTACGTGTATTAATTAAGAAAGGTGTTTTCTAGTGAAATTCCAATCATCCATATAAGTAAACAAATACGTTCGAGAAAGAGAATTCTGAATTGTTAAAAACTCGTGTAGTGCGAGTCACATAATTTTTAGTACGCATTGTAAGACAAATTTTCATGTAAGAAGCATGTACAGTTGCCGTTTACGTTATTAGTTTCTCAGTAACCAAACAATATATGTTGATGAAAATTGACAAACTTGGCCGATGATGTTACTGGAACGTATGTCTATAGATGATATTAGTACAGTTAAACGGAAGTCCCTTGTTCCTGGAGAATGGGGCAGCTCAAAGATACTCGTAATCAATAAATTATGGTCCAGTGAATTAATTAAGGGGGAATGAAAGTAAATCTATATTATTAAAAGAGAAGTACAAAATAGAAATACCCTTTAGTTTTACCACTTATTTACATTAAAATGCCATTGAGATATTTATTGAACCTATATTTAAGCATGCTTGTCTTTTCCTAATTTAAATAATAGATTTAAGCATTTAATGTCTTTCCAAAATTTAAATAATAGATTTCTTTTATCAAATCATAACCAAAATAAAATTTTCTAATGTATTTCGTATTAACATATTCAATATTTTTAATATTTATAAGTAATAAATAAAAAATAAAAAAATAAAAAAATCACACATCATAATCAATTTATATAACATATAAATAAAATATAAAATAGTTTATTCATATATTAGTATAATGCTTTCACAATATAAGTCCAATTAGTTATAAATATTAGATTTGTTTATATTATACATTGTGATATAATAGATGATTAAAATCACAAAATATAATTATTCAAAGTAATAAATGAAATTGTTATGTTTAAAAATGTTATATTAACAAATGTGTAGTAAATATTCATACGGTCACGGGTCAAGCTCTAGAAATAAATAACAACATCAAGATTATTTTTCTTTATCAAATTTATTTTAATAGAAATTATAGTTCCAAATATGTTTATATATTTTATGTACTTATAAATTTATTTTCTTTGTCTTTAAGGAAACTTAGATTTTGAAACTGGAAAAAATATGACCACCTCTATATTATTTTAATTAGGAAATTTAAAATTTATATCAAAATATTTTATTAAAATTTTAATTTTAATTTTTATTATAGCTGCAAAGATTAATTTTCAATATAAATTTATGTTTCAATATTACAAATGCATCATTTAATATAAACAAAAAAAACTAAAAACATAAAAGAAATACCCGACCGGTCGGGCGGGTCAAGATCTAGTGACTAATTAAGGGGGGAGACAAAAAAATAGCAGAAGGGGAATATATATAATGGAAAGTTGTTTTATATTTTTGAAACTAAATCTAGCGGAAAGTTGGTAATGACTGTAAGATCGATTCGATCTCCGAGAACTCCTTTTTGTCGTTTTCAACGTTTTCATCAATTAATCATCACTTCTCAGTAATAGACCCATTCTCAACAGGTATTTGATAACGACCTTTAATGGAAATCATCCTTTTTATAGATTTATTATATGCATATAAGAAAATAACTACAAATTATACTTACCATACTTGAATTAAAAAAATATGTGAATGCAAAATTTTGGCTGTCGAAAACAAATAAACCAGTACGTGATAGTTATAACCGGATTGAGCTTTAAATAAAATAATGAAAAATTGTAACCGAATTAATTGGCCGGATACCATTTTTCAAAAATATTTTATTCAAAAGTATTGTAATATTTGAGTGTACAATTTAACGATTATTTTTTAGAGTTTAGTATTAGGATAGAATTAAGTTTATAAACTTTTATAAATAATTTAAATAATTATAAATGATGTAGAAGGATTAGTATAGTCTTTTCACAAATTTAGAATATTTATTAAAATAATCATTAATTCTTTCGAAGTAAATTTGAAAATTAGTATCAGATTTTTGGTAAAATTATAATTTCCCAATATTAATCATATATACTCTCTGGTTTATTAAAGAATCGATTTTTTGGAGAAGTAAATCCAATGGTAAAAATCCAAGTTAGGCTGCAAAACAATTTGGGATTATATAATAGTTTATTTCTAACTAAGAATGTTTTGTGTAAATCTTAATATATACCGATCGATCTACATTGAACATATTTGAGGTATCTAGCTAGAGTTATTCTTTTCACAGATAATGGTGACTTTAAACGCGTTTTCTCTTATAAGTTTGCATGAAAAAAAAAACTGAATATTTCTGAAAGTATGAATTCATAGTCCAATCATATGGCATTGCTTTTGATGTATTCATTCAGCCTTTGGCACGTCTCTTTTATGTCATATATTGGGTTTCGGCGATATTGTCCATGCCTGCACGCATGCACCAGATCTTTTGATTCCTATTGGATATCTCCGCTACTTTTAGAGAGTGTATCGGTAAACACTTTTGAGGATTTTTTTTATGCAGCTATTAATTTTGTGGACAGTGGAGACAGTGGAGTTTCTGGTAATCATTTTGTAAGATCCCATTTTGAATAGAAATCATATCGACCAAGTAAAAATATATGACCGGGAGCTTGTGGTCAAGTGGTAAGGGGAAGGGTCTGAGATGTCACCACATTTCAAGTTCGATCCACTTACCATGCGAAACTAAGTCATATTTTCCTGGTTACCTACACGGATATGGGTTATTGCATTTCGGTCCATTTGAATACCCGGGAGAGGGTCTATCTGTGGGCTGCACCTCCCACCCGGGGTTAGGTATGTGTCTTTAATAGACCCGGGTTTAACTCTTTTTTTTAAGTAAAAATATATACTCCATCTGTTCCTCCAAAAGTAAGATTTTATAGAGTATCCACGCTTATTAAAAATTTAATAAATGTTTATAATTTAATTTATTTTTTACTTTATTATACTCTTTTTAATAACTTTTCACTAATGAAATATAATCAATTCAAATATTTTCAATTAATGTTTTTCAAAATATTTAAAAAATACGTTAATAATATAAAAATCTATTTTTATGAAACAAGAAAAAATCTAAAAAATCTTATTCGGGAACAAAGGGAGTAGTTAAATATTAAACGGAGATGGCGGTGTTTCATGTTCGAGTTAAATATTGATTTGACTATACAATAACAAAAATAATGACTCATCGTTTGAAGGGCTCAATACACAACGAAATGTTGTCAAGTGGTCAGAAGCTTTCACACGTACCCATATAATTATTGATTATTGTCTTCTGGATACACCTAAAACTAGAAACATCTCATTCCAGTTACCCCATCACTATGCATATCTTTGTTGTTACAATAAATTTTACTTCTTCGCTTTGTATATATTTAAATTAATTATAGAAGAAAAACGTGTTTACTTTCTGTAAACGGTACTTCCTGTTAAGTATTACAAATTTCCATGAACAATTATGAACTTGTGAAAACTATGGTATTACAAAAAGGTTACGTTGCTAGTTGATATTAAAGGATTTATAGTTGTGAACGGTCATATGCTTAAGGAATACGTATGGTATGGTGGAGATGTGGAAGAAAGCACCCGAAAATACAATTTGAAGATTGATGCATTGAACGTGTTTACACATTTCATGTTTTCCTTTTCAAGTAAAAGCAAAGTGAGATTTGGCATTTTATACTTTTATGTTACGTGGCGATATTTATTCTTTTTTTGTTTGTTTTTATTGGACAACATGTTTGTTTTCTTCGCTTGCATACTAATTAATTGATGTGTTCAATTCAATCCCGCATACGAACTAATGAGCTGCATCATCATATATTTTTGTAATCATCAGTTACCAATGCGTACTGAATTAGTCATATCTTTATAATCATAGAAATTCCTAGCTAACATCCTTTTTCACTTAATATCCTAATTGAGTGTTGAAGTCTACCTAAATCTTAAACCAAAACGAATGTCTGCAACGGAAGATTGGTTCCATTTTTCTGCAATTTTATAATTGTCATTAATATTGACTTTCCTGTCAGAATTAATCGACCTTTTATTCAACTAATGAGAACTAGTCTTAACGTATGATTTTCCATTAACTTATACATTCACATGTTTTTCTTTATTCCAAAGTGTCATTAATTAACTTTAACGTATCACAAAACAAATTTTAGTTAGCCATGCAAGAATGATAATGTATAATATCATCTTCGACTTGCTCAATTACAAATTTATGAGCGTACAAATTAAATGAATGATTGGCGTGTCGATAAGGCAAAGATTATAGGACAAAACCTAACCCCGGAGGATATGGACCACATAAAACTTTATATTTATCAATTCAAATTGTTAAGAAATGATGAGGTGGCTGCTGCCTGCAGTGTTTCGCGCAATCAGGTGTTATCTCATTTTATTTTTGAGATAGAATGTGTTTTACGATCGAATTGAGAAAACTTTTTTCACCCAAACACCTCAAAAGCAAGAAACATTTGTTCTTAACATTATAGTTATTGTGTGGAAAAAATGTAATACTTATTGCTTAACTTAGGAGTTAGTTACACACAAACGGAATTGTATTAATTAAATACAGCTTGGGCAAGTCGCAGTTAATGGACATGAATATAATTAAAGCTTCTGCCCGTTTGTAACTTAGGTTAAAAGCGAAAAAGAAATCAGAAGATATCAAACTGCCAAACAAATAAGTCATAGCTAAGGTTATGTATTATCTGTTTTAAATTACGTATTGTTCTTTTTCACGCAAATTAAAAAAATAGTTAAATGTTTGATTTTACCCTTATATGACTACGAAATTTTATAGTGTTTATTTTTTATCTAATTTATTTATGAGTAAAATAAATTAATAAAAAATTTCATTAAAATCATAAAACAACATTTACTTTGTAAACAGAATTTTATTCAATAACGATAGTTAAATTGAAAGGGATGGAATAATGTTTGTTTTTATATAAAACTGCTGACATATCTCCATACGAATTAAATCTAAATTTTGGGAATACATATATATGATCAATTTCGAATCAATATTCACGTGACATTTAGTTTCCATTTTTCTTCATAAAGCATAAATAAAATATCAAACCTACCTAACAATACGCCATGTATAATTCGTAAATAGAATATCAAACCTACCCAAAATACGTGAGGAGCTATTTTCCTGATCCGTTTCGTCTATTTAATTCATCTTTCCAATGTCGTTTCTTGAAATCAAGTATATATGATCGTGTGTATTTTTCAATGCATAACCGAATAAATATACGTCAATATTTCCTAATATGATAAAGATAGCATCTAAACCACATCTTGATATCATCAACATATGTATCTTAAACCCCGATATTTCTAGTTGTTCTTCGGTTTGGACTGCTGAATTTGCCAGTTGGTAAGGAAGTTGCTATTCTTTGTTTGTAGTTTAGTACACAATTTCTCTAAAAATAACAATAACTAGACTCTGATCAGCGCAGATATGATTTGTTTATTTATTTAACTAAATGATGTATTTGTAATATTTGATGTATTATATTCACCAAGTAAATAATTTTTTTGGCATCTTAAACCATCCATTTATGACGAATATTCGATATCATATAAAAAATTGAACAAATAGACGTAATTAGAGAATTGTAGACGATATATAAAAACAATGATTATTAATGTAAAATATGAAGAAATATTATATTATGACTTAGTATGGCATAAAAGTGATATTAGGAGTTTTCAAGGCTCCTAAGACAAATGTTGTAGTATAAATGATTGTCGAACCAATTCCAAGGGATTTCAAGCACTGAGAATGCAAGTACTTACTTAATCTAAGTGCAACCGATGATTTTAAAGGTTTTCTAAACTAATGATTATTACTAATGCAGTTTCAGAATAATAAAAACGGTTAATGAGTTGACTTTCTTAACTAAGGAAATGAGAACTCATGGGCATAGGAATTAGACCTTGGATGATCAAGTTTCGAACTAAGGATGGCAAACGAACAATCAAACTATCAACCTTAAGCTTAGACACGATTCTAAACAAACTCTATGTCTAGATGAATGTTCATTTACTAACACATTTCAAACAACAAATGTCTTCGGTTGAATAATATGGAAGCAATCATTACTAACAAGTCTAAGGCTATCTTAGCATTTCTAACAACAAATGTCTTTGGCAAAATATGCTAAAAGCTTAGAAGAGTTGTTTCAAGCATTTCATCGAACACCTTTTGGATGGGAATGCCTAAAGATCAACTTTTGAGAAGCTAACTCAGAAGATGCATTATGATTACTCTACTAGCAAGGTTTTGGAATGATCTACTCTAAAACATCCTAGCTCTAACCTAATCACCCTTAATCTTCCTAACCCATGAATTCAAATGGTGATTACTCACTACTCTTCATGATTCCTCTTAAACCCATTTTGGATTTCAGATTAATCATACAGAGGGATACAACAACGATTGAAAACACAAGATTGCAATAACTAGATGAACAAAGATGATTCGAGAGATGAACTTTCCAAAAGTTTTTTCTTAGAACAAAGATAATATGTCTGGTGGCTGCCAAGAGTACTTAAAATGTAGGTTTTCAGAAGTAAAAACGTGCATAATAAAATGACCAAAAGGCCCTTGAGTAGAAATGAATTCGAGTAATCAGACGTCGCGCAGCGACCTCCAGTAGTCGCTCCGAGAGGTCGCTCCAGGCTTCGGGAGCGACCTGGAGGGGTCGCTGCGAGACGTCGCTCTGGGTCGCTCTTCGCGAGCGACCTCGCTGCGTCGCTCCGGTCACGTCGCTCCGAGAGATGGAGACGCGAGCGACTTCGCTGCGTCGCTCCGGTCAAGTCGCTCTGAAAGGGTGTCACAGCGACTTCACGGTGTCGCTCCGGTGAGGTCGCTCCCATGCACTGCTCGTCCAATGATCACCTTTTTCACCTCTTTTGAGCTCCAAATGCACCCAAATGTCTCCACGAACTCCATGTGGTACTCCAATACCTGATAAGGACTCATGTATGCAAAATGCAACCTAAACATGGCTAAATCCTAGTCTATATGATCAAAATGCACATGGGTGAACGGATAAGACAATGAAAATATGCAAGATATCAACTCCCCCAAACTTGTTCTTTTACTTGTCCACAAGTGAACTTTTTAGAACTCATAGGGAGAGAGGTTTGAAGGTGGGAGCTCATAGCCAAAAGAAACACAACTAGCTCTCTTATTACACTCTAGCTTCTCTAGGCCTATCTCAACTCTTTTTGCCCTTATACTCATCATCAAGCATCCACACATTCAAATCAACCAACTCTCACATTCATTAAGCATAAAACATCAAGTGAATTCTTGCAAATGGTCAATTGGTCCAAATCATTTGGTTGAGTAAGGGAAGGCTTTTATTCAAGTGGGTCAAGAGGTTCGAAATCCATGATCTTTTAAAGTGGTTTACTCTCAAAACGAGTAGCCTTGACATTGCACATAATTTATCTAAGAAAGAGACCAACTCATGCATACAATGCTTAATCTCCATTGTTCTACCCTTTTCCCAAATATACAAGTTACACAATCACTTCATAATGTCGAACCCAACTCACATCTCTCACCAAAATCTCTCACCAAAAGACCCCAAGAACACTTTGCACATAAAACTCTTTTCTTTGAAATCTATAAAGGATTTTCTTAACTTCTAAACAAATCTTAGCTCTAAACAACTTTCTTAGCCCACTTTTCTTTCTTTTTCTTTTTTTTCATTCTTTTCTTCTTTCTTTTTTTTTTTCTATTTTTTCTTTTTTTATTTTGTTTTTGTTTGGGGGCCAAGACTTTTCACAAATCGAGCTAGAAGTTTCTCTACTTATCCCATAAAGACTAGTCAATTAAACACAAGAGTTCACTCTTTTCCTTCAACTTTCTCATACTACCAAATCGAACTTCACAATACTCACCCCCATCATATGGCTAGAAAATAATGTGCCTAATCTAGCAAGAATGAAGATCAAGCATTGTCGTTCCCGATACTCTCAACATTATGTGCATGTAAAACTTTCCGAAAAATACCTCACTCATCAATCAATGAAGGCTTAAACAGAGGAATGGATTTTGGGGAGAGGTCTACCACTAGAGGTTGTCAAAAAAGATTGACATAAAGGATGTGACAACTCAAGTGTGTATATCTATGATTCAGTACACAAGGGACCATGAGCAAGATGCATTAAGTTCGTTCAGTTCAAATAAGGTTGTAGTTGGCTTTAAAGACTGAGTTTCAGCAATCAACAAGTTTCAGGAAGAATTTTCAAGGCTCAAAGCATACAAGTCCTTTTGAGAGGTGCATAAGCTACTCAGGTGTAAAGTAGTGTTCTTTATAAGGCATTTAAAATCATTGCTCCTAATGCAAGTGAATGCAACCTATATGTTCTAGACTCTCCTAGAAATGCAAATGATGCAAACTAAATGATTTTTTTTTATATGCAAATAGATATGCAATGCATGACTCAATGAAACAACATCAAAGCAAACATGATCAAATACTTGGTACCTCCCCCAAACTTAAATGACACAGTCTCTGTGTTGTCAAGGAGAGAGAGATACCCAAAAAGAGAAAACTAATATGCAAAAACGAAATGGTATATACAGGGGAAAGTAGAGAAATACCTTCAAGGATAGTAAGTGGGGGCAGATGCCCCAGCATCATCGTCGTCCGGTGGAAACGTGGCGTAGTAACCTCTATGTCCTGAGCTGTAGTCTCCATACCATTGTTGGCTCTGAACTTCTTCAATCTCAGCTTCACTTTCTGAAGAGGCTAGGGATGGAGACTTGTTTCTAGAGGCGGAAGGCTGAGTGGGTGGGTTCCTCCGTTGTCGCTGGAGCTGTCTATCAGTGAGTGGGAAACCAAGATCAGTGGGGTGAGGTGGGGGCTGGGGGACTGATGTGTTCGCGAAGGCGAAGTCCGCTGAGCTACATCCAGCTATTCCTCCTCTGGTCAAGACATCGACCACTTTCTTCATGAACTTGGCTGAAGTCTTTGCTTGCTTCTTCACCATCTTGCTCAGTGCCTTGCACTTGTCCTTCAGCTTTTCGATCGTTATGTCTTGTGCCTTGTTCCATCGCTGAAGTCAGCTAATGTGGTCATGAGCATCACGAAGCGCACCAGGGGGAAGGACTCCATCATGCGGCTTGAAGTAGTAGCGTGGAGGTCCATAGATGGGTACAGATTCTTCCCTACGAGGTTCTGTGAAGTTGTGTCTCGTCGGAACACTACTTTTCCTTGGTGTAGCAATGGGACCGAGAGACCCGTGTTCTCCAAGAAAGTCTTCTTGGGATAAGTTGAAGCTGATAGCTCCAGGTCTCTCTAAGCTCGTCAGCCTCTGGTTTGGAAGAGCCACTTCGACCGGCTTGCCCTGCAAGTAGTAGTGGTAGACGTAGTCCTTCCCATACATCCCACTGAAATAGGTGGCAATCCTCAAGTAAGTGCCATCGATGAACTTAGGCCCTGCTGCGTCCTTTCCCAAAGGAACATTCAGAAATTGGAGCAGTGGCGTGATCATACCGCCTATCCCGACCTTTGGTTGCGAATCAGTTGTGTACCATGCCCAGTCTCTGTAGTGCTCGAGACGATTCACGAAGAAACTGACCATCCCGAAGGAAGCATAGATGTCGTTGCTTGGAAGGGGCAACGTTCCAGGTGGGGCATAGGGGCGGATAGCCAGACAGAGCAGGCGCATGTCTTCCTCGGTGACACTACCAGCTTGCTTCCGTGGGTAGAATGCATGGACGAGCATCCTATGGAGGTATCGTACAGACGGGTGCCGTATATGTGAGTTCTTGTCAGCCCCGGTAGAGTGTTTGTTTCCAGTGATTAGCTTCCAAAGCTGAGCGGGGAGGTTTTCACACTTGGGAAGGGAGTACTCTGCCAAGTCTTGGAAACCCATGACTCTCCCAATGTCTTTGAAATTCATGTTGTACTCTCTCCCATTGACCCTGAACTTTATTTTGCCCCATCCCTGCCTCACGTGCGGATCGTCATGGTAAGTGACCTCAAGGGAAGACAAGAACTGACAGGAGACATCCCGGTAGGTGGGGTAGGCCATGGTGAGGAGTTTGGGCGTCTTCAGGTGCCCCAGCATTGCCTCAATATCAGAATAGAGACCCACCTCTTTCAGCAAATCAAGGTCAGCGAATCTGGTCGGAGTCCAAGTTACCCCATTCAACAAATGGTGATACAGCTCTTCCTCAGATGGAGTTTTCGCCCTGTCTATATCCTCAACAACCTCTTTCCCTTTGGACATCTTGGCCCTCTTTGTAGGAGCCTGCTCATACGCACTTTCATCGTCACTCTCTTCATCTGTGGCAACTGCTATACTCTTTCCTGCCCTCTTCTCTTGCTCCTTTGCCTTCTTTGCAGCCACGGTTTTCTGTCGAGAAGTCTTTTGTGTCCCAGAACCAGCTCGTTCCGAAGCTAAAGCCTTTCCTCTCAACGAAGACTCTTGACTTTCAGGTTCCTGCCTCTCAGCATCCGACTTTTCCTTTGTTTTCTTAACCATTGTACCTGAGAAATACAAAACCTGGAAAGGGATAAGTCGATTGACTTTGCAAATGTAGACTTCAAGAAGGAACGTAAAAAAAAAAAACCACAATTCTCAATATTTTCATCATGTGAAAATTACAAGACAAGTAAAATTCAATAATCAAAGTTATTCTAGAATGAGAGGGTTCTCTAATCAAACCTTTCAACACCTTAACATACTAACTCACCCACTAACACACTCAAATAGGATCAATTTCGAAAAGCCCCAAATCCATGAACCCTAATTTTGCCAAAGTTCAAATTAAGCTCAGTTCCACCTTCAATTCAATAACACAACTTGATATATAAGCTTTCCCTAGTCTATTTCACTACAATCAAGCAAGAAAATGACTAAATTTTGATTTTCAAATTCTAGGGTTCATGGACCTACGAATTTGAATTTAAAAACACAATATCTTGCTTTGGATGGAAGGAAATGGAGAATGGGTGGTGAGGAATAGACTGTTGGGGCGAAAGCTTAGATTTAGAAACAAGAACTAGGAGATTTGGGTGAGAATTGAGAAAGTTAGGAGATTTTTGGTGTGGGTTTGTTTGAGAGAGTATGAGTGTTTGTGAGAGGAAAGGAGATTGAAAGAGATGAAGGTCGTGGGTATGGGTAGTTCTAGGGTCGTCCGGTTAGGTTTAGGGCTGGTTAACTCGAATTAAACCGGACAAAATCGAAAAGGGACGTACCTGGACCGGCTCGGGAGCGACCTGGAGTGGTCGCTCTTATGGGTCGCTCCGTGTCGCAGTAAACGCGAGTGACCTCACGTGGTCGCTGCGTCACGTCGCTCCCAGCGACAGAAAACGCGAGCGACCTCACGTGGTAGCTGCGGGACATCGCTCCGAGGGCGATTCTGGAGCCTCGGAGACATAAAACGCGAGTGACTTAGCCGAGTCGCTCTGATCACGTCGCTCCCAGCGACAGAAACGCGTGCAACCTCACGTGGTCGCTGCGGGACGTCGCTCCCAGAGCGACTCTCGAGCTCCGGACACCGAATGTGCGAGCGACTTAGCCGAGTCGCTCTTATCACGTCGCTCCCATCTGGAGCGACCTCGTGGCGTCGCTGCGGAACCTCACCCCCACGCTCGAGTCCTTGCCTTGACCGGATCGATGAACCACCTGAACAATACTTCAACACTTTCCCTTTTTTTTTATGAAATATGAAGAAAATGAAAATAGCAATGCAATATGTACAAGGATACGCATGTGACTTCCTCCCAAGTGAGCTTGTTTTAAGTCTCTAGCTTGACTTTGCTTCCTTTTGGACTAGGCTGGGGTAGGATCAGATAGTGGAGTTGAAACTCCATCTTCCTCAGGTGCATCAGCCATGTAGAGCTTAACCCTTTGCCCATTGACAGTGAAGTCTCTTCCATCTGTACTCCACAAAACTATTGCTCCATATGGCCTAACCTCTTTGACCTTGAAAGGGCCGGACCACCTTGACTTAAGCTTTCCTGGAAACAACTTCAGTCTTGAGTTATGGAGAAGAACTTGATCTCCTTCTTTAAACTCTCTCTTTAGTATATTCTTGTCATGGAAAGATTTAGTCTTCTCTTTGTAGATACTTGAGTTTTCGAAGGTATCCATTCTTATCTCATCAAGCTCATGTAACTGAAAAAGCATTTTCTCCTTGGCACTCTTGATGTCAAAGTTCAGCAACTTTACTGCCCAAAGCGCCTTGTACTCAAGCTCCACTGGTAGATTGCAAGCTTTCCCGTACAATAGGTTGAAAGGTGTGGTCCCCAGAGGTGTCTTGTAAGCTGTCATGTAAGCCCAAAGCGCATCATCAAGCTTAACTGACCAATCATTCCTTATAATCCCCACAATCTTCTCCAGAATGGACTTGATCTCTCTGTTAGAAATTTCAACTTGACCGCTTGTTTGAGGATGGTAAGGAGTTGCAACCTTGTGCTTAACACCGTTCTTTCTGAGAAGTCCCTCAAGCAGTTTGTTGATGATATGAGACCCTCCATCACTGATTACAACTCTTGGAACTCCGAACCTTGGAAAGATGGTGCTCTTGAACAACTTGATTACCAGTCTTGCATCATTGGTGGGACTTGCAATAGCTTCCACCCATTTTGAGACATAATCACAGCTACCAGGATGTACTTGTTGCCATGTGATGATGGAAATGGCCCCATGAAGTCAATACCCCACACATCAAACACTTCAACTTCAAGGATTGGATTCTGAGGCATCTCATTTCTCTTGGTGATGTTTCCCCTCCTTTGGCATGAATCACACCTTGAAACAAAGTCTTGTGTGTCCTTGAACATGTGTGGCCACCAGAATCCAGCTTATAACACCTTAGCAACAGTCTTGAAGGTGGCAAAATGGCCTCCATAAGATGATCCATGACACTGTGTAAGGATCCCATCAATCTCCTCATTAGCAACTACTCTCCTATAAAGTTGATCTTTGTAGAGAATGTAGAGATAGGGCTCATCCTAGTAGTATCTCTTCACATCCTTGTAGAACTTCTTCTTGGTATAACCCACAAGATTCAAAGGCTCTTTTCCTGTGGCTAGGTAATTCACCAAATCAGCATACCAAGGTTCTTTCTCTTCTGTTGCCTTGACTTCTTCAAGCTTCCTTCCAGTCTCACAAACTGCTATCACTGCTCCAATAGCCATGATCTGTTCCTCAGGGAGTCCTTCGTCAATGGGAATGCCACATTCCACTCTCAGCCTGGACAAGTGATCAGCTACACCATTCTCAACTCCTGGCTTGTCCTTGATCTCTAAATCAAACTCTTGCAGCAAAAGAATCCATCTCAAGAGCATGGGCTTTGCATCCTTCTTCGCCAAAAGGTGTCTCAACGCAGCATGATCTGTGTAGACAATGACTTTAGATCCCACCAAATAGCTTCTGAACTTCTCAAAGGCAAAGACAATGGCTAGCATCTCCTTCTCTGTTGTGGCATATCTCATCTGAGCATCATTCAGGGTTTGGCTCGCGTAGTAGATCACATGGGTCTTGCTATCTTTCTTCTGCCCCAAAACAGCTCCCACAGCATAATCACTTGCATCACACATGATCTCAAAGGGGAGATCCCAATTAGGTGGCTGGACAATTGGAGCACTGATGAGTTCACCTTTCAGCTTCTTGAAGGCTTCTAGACACTCCACATCAAAGCTAAAGGTGGCTTCTTTGCACAGCAGCCTGGTCAATGGTCTAGTGATCATGGAGAAGTCCTTTATGAATCTCCTGTAAAACCCAGCATGACCAAAAAAACTTCAGATGTCTTTCACTATCTTTGGTGGGGGCAAACCAACCATAACATCGATTTTGGCCTTATCCACCTCAATCCCCTTCTCTGAAATCTCGTGCCCCAGCACAATCCCTTCTTTGACCATGGAGTGACACTTCTCCCAGTTCAGCACAAGGTTGGTGTCTTCACATCTCTGTAGGACCCTGCATAAATTTGACAAACAAGCAGAAAACGAAGATCCATAGACAGAGAAATCATCCATGAACACCTCCACAACATCCTCAATCAGGTCCAAGAGCACAAGGCAATGTGAAGCATCCTGGATCTTCTAGCTTCTTTGGAACAACAAGCCTTTGGATGATGGCACTGCACTCATGAGTGAGAATCACCATGCCCTCCATCTCCTTCTTCTTTGCAGCTACAACATCTTTCAGGAACTTACTATATTGAGGAATTAGCATGAAAGCATCAATGATGGGCATTGTGACTTGAACTTCACTCATTTGCTTCTCAAATAGAGTTTTGTACTTCTCTAGCAGCTGCCTCTTAAATCTACCAGGGAATGGTAGTTTGGGTTCATAAAGAGGAGGAACAAAATAATTTTCACTTGCTGGAGCAACAACTTCACCATCTTTCACTGTTTTCTTCTCTTCCCCAACCTTTCCTTTACCTTTCACTTCCACAATCTTCTCCAAGATTTCATCATTGATTTTCTCATCAACAATCACCACTTCATCATCTATGTTGATGGCAACCCCCTCACCTTGTTTCTCAGCATCCTTGGTGAGAGCTTTCTGAGGTAACTCCTTACCACTCCTGAGGGTGATAGCTTTCATGGTCTCCTTGGGGTTTTGCTCAGATTTTCCAGGTAAAGAACCTTGTTGGCAATTTTGTTGAGTGTTCATGGCAGCAAACTGGTTCTCCAAGGTTCTGAACTTGTTGTTGAGCTCATTGTAGCTTCCATCAATCTTTGCGTGAAGGTTTTTCAACTCATAGCCAACATGCTTCTCACTTCTTGTCTGAGACTCCAAGATTTGTTTTAGTAGGGCATCAGTGCTGCTGACTGGAGGAGTAGAGGTAGAAGTAGTAGGTTGTTGTTGGGCAGGTTGTTGTCCTTTGTTGTTGAAACCGGGAGGAGGGTTTTGTTGAGGCTGATAGCTGCTTTGCTGGTTGTTCCGAGGCTGATAACCACTCTGTTGGTTGTTGGGGTAAGATCTCTGTTGGTAGTTGTTGTACTGAAAGTTTGGCTCTTTCTTGTACCAGCTACCATTGTTGTTGATGAATCACAGCTCTTCTTGCCCTTCCAAACCATCAACTTCCTGGACAACAGGTGTGGCGTCTTTGTTTGGGTTACCAACAAAGTGCAGCTGTTCTTGGGTGGCCTTATCAGCAATGAGAATGTCAATCTTATCCTGGAGAGCCTTTAACTCCCTCCTCGTTTGCTTGTCATCTGTTCGACTGCCTCTGTCGTGGTCTCCACTGTAGACAGCATCACTCTTTACCATATTGTCAACCAGCTCTTCTGCATCTTCCTCAGTTCTCCCCAAGAAAAACCCATTGCTAGTTGTATCCAGTCTGGTCATGTAATTAGGAAGAGCACCACGGTAGAATGTGCTCAGCAAGCTCTCCTTAGAGAAGCCATGGTGTGGGCATTGAGCTTGGTAGCCCTTGAATCTCTCCCAGGCTTCACTGAAACCTTCCAAGCCTTTCTGTTGAAAACTGGAGATCTCATTTCTCAGCTTAGCAGTTCTTGAAGTAGAGAAGAACTTCTCCAAGAAAGCTTTCTTGCAGTCATCCCAAGTGGTGATTGAGTCACTTGGCAGAGACTTCTCCCACTGTCGTGCCTTATCCCCCAGAGAGAAAGGGAATAACTTCAGCTTTAAGGCATCCTCAGACACACCATTGATTTTTCACAACCCACAGTAGCTGTCGAACCTGTCCAAGTGATCAAATGGGTCCTCTAGAGCCAAGCCATGATACTTGTTGTTCTCGATCACGTTGAGGAGTCCTGATTTGATCTAAATGACTAAATCTCAATGTTTAAATCTACTTAGAATTTGGCAACGGCGCCAATTTGATATTAGGAGTTTTCAAGGCTCCTAAGACAAATGTTGTAGTATAAATGATTGTAACCAATTCCAAGGGATTTCAAGCACTGAGAATGCAAGTACTTACTTAATCTAAGTGCAACCGATGATTTTAAAGGTTTTCTAAACTAATGATTATTACTAATACAGTTTCAGAATAATAAAAACGATTAATGAGTTGACTTTCTTAACTAAGGAAATGAGAACTCATGGGCATAGGAATTAGACTTTGGGTGATCAAGTTTCGAACTAAGGATGGCAAACGAACAATCAAACTATCAACCTTAAGCTTAGACACGATTCTAAACAAACTCTATGTCTAGATGAATGTTCATTTACTAACACATTTCAAACAACAAATGTCTTCGGTTGAATAATATGGAAGCAATCATTACTAACAGGTCTAAGGCTATCTTAGCATTTCTAACAACAAATGTTTTTGGCAAAATATGCTAAAAGCTTAGAATAGTTGTTTCAGGCATTTCATCGAACACCTTTTGGGTGGGAAATGCCTAAAGATCAACTTTTGAGAAGCTAACTCAGAAGATGCATTATGATTACTCTACTAGCAGGGTTTTGGAATGATCTACTCTAAAACATCCTAGCTCTAACCTAATCACCCTTAATCTTCGTAACCCATGAATTCAAATGGTGATTACTCACTACTCTTCATGATTCCTCTTAAACCCATTTTGGATTTCAGATTAATCATACAGAGGGATACAACAACGAATTGGAAACACAGAATTGCAATAACTAGATGAACAAAGATGATTCGAGAGATGAACTTTCCAAAGGTTTTTTCTTAGAACAAAGATAATATGTCTGGTGGCTGCCAAGAGTATTTAAAACATAGGTTTTCAGAAGTAAAAACGTGCATAATAAAATGACCAAAAGGCTCTTGAGTAGAAATGAATTCGAGTAATCAGACGTCGCGCAGCGACCTCCAGTAGTCGCTCCAAGAGGTCGCTCCAGGCTTCGGGAGCGACCTGGAGGGGTCGCTGCGAGACGTCGCTCTTCGCGAGCGACCTCGCTGCATCGCTCCGGTCACGTCGCTCCGAGTGATGGAGACGCGAGCGACCTCGCTGCATCGCTCCGGTCAAGTCGCTATGAAAGGGTGTCACAGCGACTTCACGGTGTCGCTCCGGTGAGGTCGCTCCCATGCACTGCTCGTCCAATGATCACCTTTTTCACCTCTTTTGAGCTCCAAATGCACCCAAATGTCTCCAAGAACTCCATGTGGTACTCCAATACATTATAAGGACTCATGTATGTAAAATGCAACCTAAACATGGCTAAATCATAGTCTATATGATCAAAATGCACATGGGTGAATGGATAAGATAATGAAAATATGCAAGATATCAAAAAGATTATAAATTAGTTATACAAGTTTAAATAAAATAAAATGATTTTTAAACTTCTATGAAAAATTGAACATATAAAAAAGGACGATGAATTAGTCATCAAATTGTAAATAATTTCATAATTTTATTAATAATAAAGTATTTATAGTCTTTGTTTTTCGTCAAGATAATTATTAAATATCCATAACATCTCTATTATTAAAAGAGAAGTACCCATTAAAAAATATCTCTAAGTTTTCTAACTTATTTACACTTCCATGTCACTGAGAATTAAATTAAACTACCTATTTTAATGCTTGTCTTTTCCAGTTAAATTAATGAGTTTTCCTTAATCAAATTTAAACTTAATGTCATTAAATAAACCTACATATTTTAATGAATTTTATTTTTACAAAAACGTGAATCACTTGACTTATGTAATATTTAAAATATATTAACTACAATATAACAAATGCATATAATCTACCTATACTTTAGTTTGAAATGATCATGTTCAAGTTTTATATAGTCAACTTACATCATGCATCAATCGATGTACAATATTCAAACCACCTATAGTTTTCGTTTTCTTTATAGGATGTATCAACCAACCAATCATCCCATTGATTTTCTAAGCTTTATAAAAAAACAAATCAATAAATACAAACTCAAAATCCAGTATCTTTTATTAATCAAAACAGAATATCTTCAATGTCGTATCTTTAATGTACCTATTAAATATAGAAAATCTAACCATAATTACACTAATTATAAGAATAGATTTGATTCCAACCAATTGATCTATTACTTCGGTAATTAATTTGCTTGCAGAAGAGGAAACAATAAATTTAAAAATTTATAAGAATATAAAGATATAGAGATTCCAACCTATTGCCTATATTTGCGTATGATTTTCGCATAATAAGCTTCAAATTGAACATTGAAAAAGATAGAGATTTTTTTTTTAATCTTTTACCGACACAAACTTAAACAAAACGAAGAATTAAATGTAATTTTTTTTTGTTACACTTCCCGGAAAAAACGGTTACAACATGGGCTTTCATAATATGGCATTTTAACATATTAATGTTATGGACATTTAATAATTATCTTGAAGAAAACAAAGACTATAAATAATTTATTATTAATAAAATTATGAAATTATTTACAATTTGATGACTAATTCATCGCCTTTTTTTATATGTTAAATCTTTCATAGAAGTTTAAAAATTATTTTATTTTCTTTAAACATGTATAACTAATTTATAATCTTTTATGTCATACTAAGTCATAATATAATATTTCTTCGTATTTTACATTAATAACCATTGTTTTTATATATCGTCTACAATTCTCTAATTACGTCTATTTCTTCAATTTTTTATATGATATCGAATATTCATCGTAAATAGATGGTTTAAGATGTCAAAAAAATTATTTACTTGGTAAATATAATACATCAAATATTACAAATACATTATTTAGTTAAATAAATAACCAAAAATTGAAAATTCAAACCCGCGCTGGCGCGCGGGTCAGGGTCTAGTTAATATGTTAAAAGACCATAATATGAAAACCCATGTTGTAACCATTTTTTTCCGGGAAGTGTAACAAAAAAAATTACATTTAACTCTTCGTTTTGTTTAAGTTCTGTGTTGGTAAGAGATTTAAAAAATCTTTCTATCTTTTTCAATGTTCAATTTGAAGCTTATTATGCGAAAATCAACGCAAATATAGGCAATTGGTTGGAATCTCTATATCTTTATATTCTTATAAATTTTAAATTTATTGTTTCATCTTCTACAAGCAAATCAATTAATAAAGTAATAGATCAATTGGTTGGAATCAAATCTATTCTTATAATTAGTGTAATTATGGTTATAGTTTCTATATTTAATAGGTACATTAAAGATACGACATTGAAGATATTTTGTTTTGATTAATAGAAGATATTGGATTTTGAGTTTGTATTTATTGATTTGTTTTTTTATAAAGCTTAGAAAATCAATGAGATGATTGGTTTGTTGATACATCCTATAAAGAAAACGAAAGCTATAGGTGGTTTGAATATTGTACATCGATCGATGCATGATTTCCAGTTAACTATATAAAACTTGAGCATGATCATTTCAAACTAAAGCATAGGTAGGTTATATGAATTTGTTATATTGTAGTTAATATATTTTAAATATTACATAAGTCAAGTGATTCACGTTTTCGTAAAAATAAAATTCAAGTTCATTATTGGGCCGTACTCGTCCGAGCTACGTTAAATATGATGTATTTTTATGTTCATTTAATGACATTAAGTTTAAATTTGATTAAGAAAAACTTATTAATTTAGCCGGAAAAGACAAGCATTAAAATAGGTAGGTTCATTTAATGAGATTAAGTTTAAATTTGATTAAGAAAAACTCATTAATTTAACTAGAAAAGACAAGCATTAAAATACGTAGTTTAATTTAATTTTCAATGGCATGGAAATGTAAATAAGTTAGAAAACTTAGGTGTATTTTTTAATGGGTATTTATCTTTTAATAATATAGATACGTGTACAATAAAGAGCTGTAATAATTTGCAGTCTCATAGAGAGCCCAACAAGTCATAATTGGCCTACATCACTTGACCTAATGTGTTTTCCATTCCATCAATAACATTATAACCCCAGCCTCCACAACAACCCTCAAATATTGAATCATAGACTTCACAGAAGTCCTCACACAGGCCCAGGCTAAACCACACTTGCACAATTTTATTTTCTCGTTAAAGCTTACACATTGTTACGGCCTATGAACTTAGAAAAAAAAAACATAATTTAAAACCCAAACTATATGGGCCAAACAGAGATGTTTGATTTTTAGTACAGAGTTAATCAAATATAAATATAACAAACTAAAAAAGTAATCCAAAATGAGAAAACGCATACCAAACCAAACGAAATAATATTATGTAGGTTTTCATTAAGTTGAACTAGACCAAACCGAAACAAAATCATATCAAACTCGATTTTAAACTATAATGTTAAATCTCTAGTGAGAACAAAATTCATCTCTAGTGTAATTTTTCTTTCTGCTTTTTGAGATTTGAGCGGAAAAAAAAAGTAAAAAGAGGGGAAGATTAAAGAATAACCTTTAATAGGGTGGAATTTGTGTATTTCAAGTTTGGAATAAGCATCAACGAAACAACTTCTTTTTCTTCTCAAAAGCACAACTATTTTTCTCTTTCCCAAAAAAAAGAAGAGAAAGTTGTCACACGGATTGGTAGCAACACACGTGAGAGAATAAATAAAAACATCTTTTGATAAGTTTTGAAGTTGTTCAGTCACATGCCATAAAAAGCCATACAATGTTCAAGTCCACACCTAAAGTTATGAAAGTAATCAACTAAAACATATTTCAAAAGTAGTTTCAATCTTCAGGTTGCTTCACCTAAAAGGATTGTAGTATTTCTTTTAGTGGGTTTTTCTTCAACTTCCAAGATCACTTATATGACGTACGCAGCTGCAGTACCTTGCTGTGTATACTTAGGTTTCGTATTGAGATTAATATACGTTAAGTAATTTGATTTTTTTTTGTTTAGTGCCCAAGTCTCTTAGCAAAAAGAACAGTAACAGTAATATTTTGTGTAAGCATATAGTGACATTATCCTAAATAGTATTTATGCTTAAGTCCATAATCATAGATTTGTACCAGTACAAACAAAGTCAAATAAAACTCGGACAATTAAAATATTTCGGTCTAGAAGCTTATGTGTTACATTATAATATGTAGTAATCACACGTTCTCAAATTATGATATACTTATATGAACACATTTATACTATAATTTTGGTCTATCAAAATTTATTTGAAGGCATCAAATCCAGAGTAATTAAAGAGATATTTGGAATCATTTAAGGACTTTTCCTTCTTCTTTTTTTGCTATAAAGCATTTGACATTAACTTATGAAAGTTTCTTTATGAAAAGAGGAATGCAACTTTGAGGTTGACAAAGTGTAGCTTCAAAACGAAGAAACTGAGATCATTTAGTTAGAATAAAAGCAAAACCTATCTCCGTTAAATATATTAATTACTATAGAAAAATTATATATAGTCAACTTCGATATCGATTGTAAGTAATGACTTTAAAATTTTAGTATAGTTATCCGATTCTGGAGAAATCAAATATATGTACCTTATTTGTTTCTAGAAGCTAAAATGTTTTAATCCAAACAGTTTTTTTTTAAACAGTGTATATTATGTATTTATTCAATTAATTTATTTTCAAACTAAGGGGTATCAATATATATATGTGGAATTTTTCAACAGGGACATAACATAATAATATCAGAATACACACATTTCATAAACATTTCTAAACATTTGAATCAAAAGAACGAGTTCTTTTATTAATCTTGTGAATAAATATTTTCTAGAAAAAAATCAATAAATAATAAATTAATCATCAAAATCGAATATATTGAATTTCCTTATATAATTCATGTAGAAAGGTGCACTGATTCAAACATTCACATGGATGTTACCTGCCTACTTAGACAGACGTTATACTACTATTTTGGATCGGTCATAGATGCCATATGATTTGATTGTACGTGCATTGTATGCAGGATTAAGAAATCATTGCATATTTATTATTGTATGTTGGTTTTCTGAACCAGACAGGAAAATCATTCAACTAGGCCGGCAATTTATTTTATACCAACATCATCGCGCGTATGAAAAGTACTAATATTATTAATATAGCTTTGTGAAACAATTTTTTTCCTTGAGACGTAGTATTTCTTATAACTATGGAAGGTCTAGTGGGTCGATACCAATTGATAAGAGTTTATATAAAACGTATATTTTAAATTCAACTATTATAAAAAAGAGAGATCGAACTCTCAACTATTAGAACATGGAACCTCAAAAAAAACGTAACCATTAAGCATATAGGGTTTCAAAATCATTTGGTTATAGTTGCACCCCTTTGACGTTCTCACTTGCTTTCCAACATCTCCACGCAAACTCCGTTGACGCTCTCACACACATTCATACGGTACGCCTGAGCTACAGATGGAAATTTGAATATTACAAATAAGAAAAAAAAATCGGAGCCGCAAAATTACTTACGAAATCATAATTTGATATTTCTCGATGTAGACCATTTGTGACCAAGTCGCAAGTGGGGTGCGTGTGCGTACTTTTTTTTTTTCCTTTTGCTTGTGGGGATCTCTTATCTATATTTCCTAATTTCCAACTTTTTTACTATAAATAAATAAACGTAATAATACAGAGGGGGAAGAAATGTACTTTTACTTATTTCATATTTTATAGACCCCTTGTTTTTGTTCTTCCAAAATTAACCATAGATTCCATGCAAGTTAGTAAATCCTATATAAAAAGCATGTAACTCTATAAATGTTTACAGGATGATTTTTGTGGGAAAACGAAAATGGTTCAATTGTTATATACTTTCTCTCTTTAAAATTTATAATTTTTGTTTGTTGTATTTTCTTCTAAATCTATGTATTATTTGAATATATTAAAGTACTATTGGTGTATGGTTATGAGATAAAGTAATATGATATTTTCGTATAAATTGTCTTCTTGGAATACAAAAGCAATAGTAATCAGGTTGAGTCGTAGATTCAATCACCCTTTTTAGACATTATTTATAAAAAAAATTCTAAATCAATCATTTCGAAAAAAATTAAGAATAAAATATGTCGTTGAAAATACTAGAGGGCATTTTTGACAATTTTGAAAGGGACCATTCATTGAATGTTATTAGAAAATTTGAGACAAAGAAGATTTGGGAAATCGGGAGAGAGGGAGTGATGAGAGATTGTTTTGTTGCATTGCATTTTCACATTTTGCATCTCCGGGATTTCAATCCGTTGTGCGAGGCTGTCGTTTTGGAATCACGTAGGATTTAGGAAATCTCTTTTATTCCCCTTCATCAAGCAATGTTTCTTCGCCTCCGAGGACTACAGTCCGTTGTGTGAGAGTATTAATAATGGTTAAGTACTTTATGTTAATGCATTACATATATGTATGTACAAAACCATACGTACGTAAATAGGGTTGTCACTAGATTACTGACTACCACAACATTTACCACTCATCTTTAAATCTATATAATGCATGTTATTTGCAAAGAACAAGAATACCAAAAAAAACTAAATTTATTTCATTACTGATAAACTCAGTCACGTCGATTAAGAAAAAATCTAAATGGTGGGTACATGAGATCTACATCCTTGTAACATGTATAAATTAAATTTATATCGGTAACTCTTAAAACAATGGTGATAACTGATTGGATTGTAGATGTAGAAGTTCTGTTGTAGGATTTAGTTTGTAGTTTTTATTGTTGTAGTTAACTGTATTTTTTTCTGTATAAAAATACTACAACTTTTAAAATAATTTAAATAATACTTTAAAAATAAAATATAACATGAATAAAAAGGATATAGATGTTGTAGCTTTTGTAGACTAATTAAATTATTTAAAGACTGGTTAGAAAACAAATGATGTAAAAAGATTAACTGTAGATTTTAAATTTTAAAATAAAACTAAATCATGTTTGGTTAAGATTAGTGATTTCAAAATAAATAAATCTAAAGAACTAATTTTTAAGTCCAACCAATCATCACCAATATTTAACATATTTAATAAAAAAAGTTAACCACTAAAACCAAATATAATAACTAATTTCCAAGTTATTTGATAATGTACTTTGTATGATAAAATAACCTAAAAGGTAAGCACATATATAATTGAGCATATTAACATTTCTTTTACAAGAACAGCTTTCGTAAATGTATACCATTATTAAGAATTGTTTGTATCGATCGTAATATTAATATGAATTACTAACCAAACCGCACTAATCGCCTCAGATCAACTTATTAAGAGCGCAGCTGTAAAATTAAAATATGATGAAAACCAATCGTAAAATGAGGCAATATAATGCCCTTTTTAAAAAAAAAAAAAAAAAAAAAAATGAGGCAATATATATGTTGATGAACAAGGAAATAAAGTTTCAAAAAAAAAAACAGGGAAAAAATAACAATAACATATAAATACAAGTAGAACTTCTTGTGTATAAATACGTTATTCTCGTGAATCTCATATTGTATTGAAACATCGAAAATGACGGGTTGTATCGTAGAAGACTATATATGTTATTTCTATTCAAGTAAAACTAAAAGTGTGGAAGTTATCGTTTTAACTTTTAATAAAAAGCGACGAACATATCCTTAATAACCATGATATATAAAATATTTTAATTGTATATATTTTGTTAATCCTTGGTCTTAATAGAGAGGTAACTTGTAGTGTCGATAGTGAATATTATTATGCCGACAATAACGTCACGCCTTTGTTAAATTTTAAAGATAACATATATTTAAATTCATGTGATCTAATACAAACAGGAAGGCTGACACCGGGATTGGAGGAACTTACAGCACACTGTCAGTTTCACGGACACCTTGACATCGATTTCATTTTAGTTTATCTATTTTTTTTTCCGTCTAATGATATTATTATTAAAACGACTAAAGTCCAAACAAAACAACATAAAACCTAAAGGAACATACAAAAGGGTAAACCGTCCACCCAATATGGGCCACAACTACTACAACCAAGCCCAAAAGCTAAAACCCCAAACCCACGTAAAACGCAATCCACGTGTAGAAACAAAGAAAAAGCAAGACCACGTGTTGAACCTCAACTGCGAGAGACACGCGTTGCCCTATCCTTCACCCGTCATCGACGCTTCGAGAACCTACCGCCGGTTACGCTCACCGGCGTTTTCACCACAACTGAAATTATGCTATCGGTTGATGATGAAAAATCGCTCACACAAGGCCATCTTTTCAACGAGCCAAATCGCATACCAGATCAACGCTTCAAAACTGGAATCAGTCATCTTCAATCCAACCTACGGCCTCTGATTTACCCTAATCAAGGGAAAAAGAATCGATCGTAGGGGAAGAGAGGAGAAACGGTTGAGCGAAGAAGCTGAGAGAAGCGCTGATCAAATAAACTGGGAGAACTCCGGTGAAGGGCCGCCGTCGACACCAAGAAGGGTGACGCGGAGACAAAGCCGGACGTCCCTCACCGGAAGAGAAGACGAGGACGCTGGAGGCAAAGCTGGCAGACCACGAAGAGAAGACGCGTCTCCGGAAACATGGACCGGTTGAAGAACCCGAAACCGGTTGAAAGGCGCCAGAAAACAAACCGGCGAAAAGGAAAGGCTTCATCACATCTCTATCTCCGTGTGAGGGAACGAAGAAGAGAGAGAAATCTTCATTTTCGTCCTTCACCTAATCATAAGTCACAACTTCATTTTAGTTTATCTATATCTACATGAATTAGTTTTAATCATTAAACTAAAATTTATAAGTAATTTTGTAAATATAGATCAAGCATAACAAATATAGATAAAATGTATTATGCAGAACAAATGTAGATCAAATTGGTTGAACTAATTTATCGAATAAACTTAATTGATCAGTTGTTAAAAAATAAATTTGCAAAATAAATATCCAAAAATATAATTTCTTAAATATAAACAATATACTACAAAAATACAAAAAGATTAAACATTATATTAAAAAAAATACATTTATAACATACAATGAAACTGATAAATAAATATTATGGAGCATTTTTGTTTGTCCATCTCTGTATATATCACCGTATTAGTAAATTGTTCATCAGAAAATTTTGAAATTTTAATAAAATTGTGTAATTTCATTGTCGCTGTTACCACTCCTTTTGAATATACATATTTAAAAAATTTTGTTAAGGATATAAATTATTATTTTATGTTATTTTTACATTTAAAACTTTTAATATTTTTTATTAGAGAATTTTTAAAAATTGAATTATATTTTGGTATTTTAAACAAAATTACTATTCTATTTTTATTTAAAAAATTAGAAAGTTTTTTTATTTAGTTTGGTTAATTTTAAAAAACTCCTCACGAATTCTTAACATAAATGTTAATGAAATTCCCAAAAACAATTCCAATAAAAAGGGTTGTTGGGAATCAGTCAAATTTTTTTGATCAATCTAATTTGCTAAATCGGATCGAATATTAAAAATTTAAAAATAAAATTGATATAAAATATTTTTATTTGACTATATAGTTACAATCATTCCTCTAATGTTAGTCATAAAAGAGATGTATTTGATTTTTTTTTTTCAAACCATTTTCCTCAGCCATAAAACTAATATTAATTTATTTATGCTAATTATTATCAATTATAAAAAACAAACTATAACATATATGTTTCCTTAACTAAACATTATATAATTTTTTAGTATAAGCATGTATTCTTAGATTATATAAAATTGTGAATATGTAATCTACATATACATAATTTTCTATTAAAATATTTATAGAATATATAAAATATGCTTATAAAATTCGTTTAAAATAAACTACTAATAAAATGAAAAGTTGGAACAATATATTAAATGTACTTTTGAAATGCAATATCATTTGATTTAAAAGTGAAAGAAACAAATTCACTGGCCGGCCCTCAGCATGTTTTTGGTGTCTTTTCTTTCTCTCAAGCAGATCATTAAATCAATGACCAAATTTATTATGCATACAGATTATTTTTTATTTTATGATTTTCTTTTGTTCTGCATTTTAAAAGTTGAATGGGAAAAAAATTGCAGTTCAATCTGCATTGGGTTTGCATATGTACTTCATTTGGAATGTGTTATATTCATAGCCACTATGTGCATATATGTTACACACGGATATTGTTGTCTCATATACTATGTGCATATATGTTACACACGGGTATATTGTTGTCTCGCTAGTCTGTTTATTGACAGTGTGCATTTTATCCGTTAAATTTGATTCGATTCGTTATTCGTTTAGATTCAATTTGAAAATCTGGATATCCGTAAACTTTCGAAGCAAAGCAAATACTATTAAAATCGAAGTAAACCACAAATATTAAAATTTTGGGAGGCGGATATCCGCTATAATCCGGCAATATATAAATACATGTATATCTTGATTATATTTACAATTTTAAAAGTATAAATTTATATAACTATTATTCTAACATATTTAACAGATTCTATTCACATTATTATTTATATTAAAGTGTTACATAAAAAAAGAGAAAAAACTTATGACAATTATAACTTTTTCTTAAGTTTGTCTTATTATAATTGTTAATTAAGTTTTAAATTTACAAATTATTTAGTTTCACTATTTCTTTAATTTTTATTTTATATATCATGCGAAAAAAATATTATAAAAAAAATTGTATGAAATTTTCAAGATTATTTGTATTAATCAAAACAAATGTGATATCCGTAAGTATTCCTAAATATCTGCAAATATCTATTTATTTTTCGGATATTCGATTTTCCTAATGTCCGTATTTTTCTGAAGCAAAGCAAATAAAAAAATGGAATAATCATCACCTCTTATTAATTAGGTTGGTTAATGTGTGTAGTAAAAAACGGAATATCATCACCTCTCACGTTAATTTGTTGGAGTGTATGATTACGCTATAATTTTAAAACAAATAAAAAAAGGAGTTGTTGTTTTAAATAAAGGAGTCCTTTTCAAATTACATGTACAATTATTTATAGTAAAAAAAGTTAATGTTTGAAGAGTTTACACTTTACAGAGGAAAGATACAAAAAGGAGAGGAGGTAGATACCGACTAGAAATAATAATAATTGAGAAGACAAAAAAATATAGTATGAATATTAGAAAAATGAAAAAGATAGATTTATGCAAATGGCGTCAAAAGGAAGAAGATTGAGTATGGTTTACGCAAAACAATTTTTTAAAAAAATAAGGAAATTAATAAAGAAAAGGAGTTGTTCATTTCATATCCTATCGTCTACTACCTTATATAAACATACCATCCATGTTTCCCTCTTCCTACACCGCACACTGTCTTCCTCCTCCACCTCCTTCTGTGATTTATCTCTCCACTTTGTTTGGAACTATGGATAAGGTTAAACTTGTAAAGAATGGTGTTATAAGATTACCACCTGGATTCAGATTTCATCCCACTGATGAGGAACTTGTGGTTCAGTATCTCAAGAGAAAAGTCTTGTCTTCTCCATTACCAGCTTCCATCATTCCTGACTTTGATGTTTGCAGAGCTGATCCTTGGGACTTGCCTGGTTGGTTTTCTTGAATTCTTGCTATTTTGTACTATTTAGTTTCGAACCAGCGACCTTTCAGGCTTATTAAACTCTCTCTACTTGTGCCAGGCAATATAGAAAAGGAGAGGTACTTCTTCAGCACAAGGGAAGCCAAGTACCCAAATGGGAACCGGTCTAACCGAGCAACCGGTTCGGGTTATTGGAAAGCTACCGGTATTGATAAACGGGTTGTTACCTCTAGAGGAAATCAAATCGTTGGTTTGAAGAAAACACTCGTTTTCTACAAAGGCAAACCACCCCATGGCTTAAGAACCGATTGGATCATGCACGAATATCGTCTCTCTTCCTCTCCTCTGGTACAATTTTCTCGCTTTCTCAATTCCCGGTTTAATCTTCGGTTTTCTCCACCATTCAATTTCACTAAAATTTTAGATTCCATGTTCTCTCTGCAGAGTTCAATGGGTCCTACTCAGAACTGGGTTCTTTGTCGTATCTTCCTTAAAAAGAGAGCCGGTAACAAGAGCGACGAGGACGACGGAGATAACCGGAATATTAGATATGATAATGACCAAATTGAAATAGTTACAACAAACCAAACCGAAGATAAAACTAAACCAATCTTCTTCGATTTCATGAGAAAAGAAAGGACCACGGACTTGAACCTTTTGCCAAGCTCTTCTTCTTCCGACCACGCTTCAAGTGGTCTCACGACGGAGATATTCTCTTCTGATGAAGAGACCAGTAGTTGCAATAGTTTCAGAAGAAATCTTTAATTTAAATTTAATGTTGACTATCTTTAATAACTCTTTTAGTAATTTTATATTAATACCATTCTGCTTCTTCTTTTTTCCCCTTTTACTTGAAAACGAGTCTTTGTCCTTTGTTTCAAATCATTTTTTTTTTAAACATATATTTCATGAACTAGTTGAATTTCATGAAAAAATGTATCAACTTTATTACAATTCTTGTCCCAGACGATCTACCAATTGCAATAAATATGCGTTAGTCATTGTACGTTTTTTCACGTGTATGTTCTTTACTTGGAGATACTATACCACAAACCGAAAATAAACATTTGAAATAAAGATGAAGAAGCAATAGCTTACTATACGTTGTTTAGGTTCATGTAGTGCTGGGTTCGCGGGTCAACCCGCCCCGACCCGCCCCGCTCCGCCGCGGGTCGAATCATTTTTTCGATTCAAAAACTCGACCCGCATAACCCGCAAACAAAAACTTTTATATCCGCACCCGCCCCGCCAGAACCCGCGGGTAACCCGCCAAACCCGCGGATAATATTAATTATATTAAAAATAGTTATTTTAATTAAAAATGATTATTTTCTAATTATATAATAATTATTTTAATTAAAAATAATTATTTTTTATTTATATAATAGTTATTTTTAAAAAATACTATTAAAAAAATATATTTATAATTAAAATTATACAAATATTTATTGTTTTTTATATATTTTACGAAAAATGTTTTTTTTTTCAAATTTTGTTTTTTTTTTAATTTGCGGGTTGGCGGGTACCCGCGATTCAAATTCGGCTGACCCGCACCCGCCCCGCTCAAAATAATCTCGACCCGCACCCGCACCCGCACCCGCGATTTAAAAATTTCAAATGGTTCGACCCGCACCCGCCCCGCGGCGGATCAAACGGGGCGGGGCCCGCGGGCAATGATTAAAATTTCCAGCTCTAGGTTCATGACATAATACCACGGAGAGACTGTCAAAGAGAGCCTTTTTATCAAAACGAAGAAAACGTAATAAGAGTGAGATGAGTAGTTATCTCTTTTAATGTCAAAAAGGTCATAATTATTCGGTGGAAACTACACAATTATAAAATTACTCATTTCAAACTGAGATCCTAAGAAAAAAAAACTATTGGTTGTTTACAATAGCCCTGTTCGTTTACAAAACGCGGCGGCAAGCGGTGGCGACTCGAAATTGCACTATAAACTCCGCGAATACAACACATGTTAGTCAACACCGAATTGTTTATTCAGTCGCTGCGGTAAGTTGAAGCCAACAAATCTGACGCGGAAAATTTCTGCGGCAGTTACATCTCTATTTTCTTAACTCCGATAGTCCAGCGGCGATTGCTTTTAGTTTCAGCACCATTAAATTTGTTTTCGTTGTAGCTTTATTGTTTGCCGCTGCCGCTGATCTCAGCGTTTATCAAACGAACATGAATAATGATGTGAACTGATTTCACATAAGGTCCCCACATATAAAAATGCTTTATGTTAGGTTTTATATTTCTCTAACTTGGGTAAGTTAATTTTCTTTTTCAAAAAAAAATGTGGTAAGTTAAATTTTTTTTTTTTTTTGGGGGGGGGTGGATAATTTCTGTTACGTGCTGTGTTTAAATTTGAACTAAATTATATGTATATAGCTCTGAATTTAAAGGATAGTGAGGCAAGTAGCTTAGTACTAAACAACTACGGTACATAACCTTTTATAATAATCCAATTAAAAGATAACATCGTCTTGTGGGATCAAATGTTTTTAGCTATGATGTTCATGAGTTCACCGTGTAACAATTTGGCAATTTCAGTCTTAAATCAAAGACGATTAAAAGTAAGAAGAAAATACATGTGGTAATAACATATAGACAAGAAACATGTTATAATGCTTCACTGTGAACATAAAAGCTACCCCACCTTCTACCGATCGAATGCGTATTTTACTATGATTGAAAAAAACAAACTGAGAGTTGAAAATTTTCACTTTTTGTTGTTCTACAGCGACAGTCCGATTATGTCTTGTAGTCCGATTATTTGTATTGCTAGGAGAAAATAGAACAATGATAGAAACTCACAGATTTTATCACCTTTGACGATTCTTTCTTACGAATATGGAGAAACAATCTCTGTCGTCATAGGATTCTTTACATGGAAGGACTAGAAAGAAAGATTTATGCAAGAATCGATTCAAATATTAAAGTAGATGGAAATTTATAACTTATTTTATGAGAGCATAACTAAGAGCTTCAAAAATCCCTATTAAGAACCAAGTTTTTTTTTTTTGCTAAAATATTAAGAACCAAGTTCCGTAAGGATAATATATTCGAGAAGGATCAAATCTCTCTCTCTCTCTCTCTATCTATAGATTCCATTCCAATCTTCAAACCTACTCCAGTTGAAAAAAAAAAATTCTATGTGAGTTACTGAGTTATGTTTCAACAGCATCTGTTACTTCGGTCTCCATCGAATTACTATGCCTTACGTAACTGAATTGAAAAGTTAGGTGACGGTCTGATGAGTGTTCGACCTAGCGAGACACAAAACCTACCAAAGAAAAATTACGCAACTAAATATTCGAATTAACGGAACAACTCTGTTAAAAACAAGATAATATTAATAACTCGTTCATTCATCTCCACTAATTTTTATGCCTCGGAAAGCCTAACCCATAGGCAATTTCCACAAAAAGTGAGATATTATAATTACAAAATTATTCTGTTTTTTATATAATTCGTATAAATCAATATTATTTTTAAGGAAAAATCTTTGAAAGAATGTATTGAGAAAAAAACCGTCGGTATAGGCATTTTGATTAGTTGAAGTCAACAGCAAAGACTAAGTTACCTGATACGTAACCTATATATGCTAATTCTTACTAGTCCACACATATTCGACATTAGTGGTGCTAAGCATATAGTTGCGATTTCTTGTACTTGCAAGCAATCCCAATCATCTTAGTTTCCAATTTTTTATATATGTATAAGGATTGTTTTCATGTTCCGTATGCCACAAGGAAAGGTGAAGAATATGTTTCCGACGCAAAGAAGAAAATTTATTCTTGGATGCTTCGTACGGCATTATTGCTATTAGATAGTGGACAGTGGATTTGTTCAAATGTTTTGTTCTGTTTTCCCCGCAAGTTACTTCTTTGACTCCGATTATACGTTTAGGGACAATATGTTAGAATATGGCCCACATAGTACACCGATTTTTGCATAGATAATAGTATAATACTCTTCCATAACAACTGATTCAATGTATTGTAAACAAAAAGATAATAATTTCTATAGGAAACTAAAAAATAACAAGAGAATAAACATGGTGTTGTGTATATATAAAAGTGATTTGAAACATATCCAACGTTACTTTTATATTTAAATCATAGGGTATACATAGTAACGACGAATATGGCAAAACATAATTGAAATTCTCTTAAAATAAAACGTTTTGTTAATAAATTTATTAGCAGATACATGTGCTATTCACGAAATTTTTATTAAAGAAAAGAGGAGAAAATGAAGAAGAAGAGGTGGTGGGAAAAGTCGTATAAGGCTGACTTGTTTTATGAAATTCAAATTTGTATAAAATTCCAAGTGGGTTGCGACTTAAGACCCACACATCTTCACAAATCAGCAATTACCCACACGCCGTTTCTTACTCACATTGCATAGTTATGTGTCACTTCCACCAACCACATTCAATATGTATATATATATTCGCCTTAGATTTACTTAAATTTTGTCTTAATGTTAAACTATAAAATGACAACATCTCTACCCTAGTAGTGAATTGTAAAACTAATAACAAATCAAAGCTGCACGCAAACAAAAACTACAAATGCAAACGTAGAGAAGTAAATGTTAAATTGCTAATCCAGAATGTTATAGCAACTGAAGTTGAGAGACAACTAAAGACAAGATATATTTAATAAGATGAGATTTATTATTAATTTCACAAGAAACACTACGAAGGTGGGGAAAATGCATCATCATTCATCAGAAAAAGATATATAGATCTCTTGTACCCAATCCTTTTCCTTTCGTATTTTGTTCACTCCCAACTAACAAACCATAATTAAACTACATAAGACAAGAAGGAACCTAGTTGGGTAAGCAAACTCAAATAAACCCAAGAGTTTTTATAATTTATTTCATCATTTTTTTTTCTTTATTTGGGTTTAGTGCCAGAATCTCTTTACGGCTCTTGCCTGATCCCATAAGCCCCTATTACAAAGCATTTACAGAAGAGAATGAGGTCAGCTCCCAAAGACATGTTGCCTAGACTTTTAAGCAAAACTAGAGATGTGACTCTTCCCATATTCATTTCTTGATGACAACACAAACCTAATTAATACCCTAATTAATTACTTAAGGTTTATATCATCATCAACCGCACCGCATCGTGATGTTTATTTATCACCCTGTCGGATACTATAGTTCAAGAAATAAACAAACTCCATTTAACCAACTGAATCTAGCATGGGAGCTCGACCAGGCCCTGACTTCGACTCTGATTAATGAAGAGGAAAGTAAACTACATGATCCATAGTCCGAAAGATCTGGAAGTTTTGGTCTATATATATTATAATATAGGTAAAAAATACCCAAAAAGATAGTGTTTGATATTTTGTGTAGAGGTAGCGTGTGAAGAAGCAAAACCCCTTGTGAGGGAGTGACTTGAGGATCAGCTTCAGCTTTCTGAGACATAATGACAAATAACAAATGGGTATGATATATGAGCAGTTTTACTTACATCACATGTTTAACTTTCTTCCCTGTGGTCCTCTTTTTTTTCCCAATCTTCAAGCAATTTCTACAAATATCTTGAGAAAATTGTGAACCATGGACCGCATTAAAGATTCAGTTGTATCTTCCTTAGTAGACCCTTTTCTGAGGCATGATTAGACATTTATAGCTAAGAACTAATCCCAGAACTTCGTCAAAACATTAAAATTCCTGTTATAGATAGACATCTAAAATGGTCCCAAAGAACCTAACAAGTTAAGCCACTTCAAACGCTGAAGAGGCGACTCTTTATAGTTCCCAGATTCCAACAAAATAGAAGAGATATATAAGCTTTAAACGCTGTAACCAGCAGACAATGCCATATGCTTGGTGACAACTACAGTTGCACATCTGTACTGCACTAAAAATCTATCTGCCTTTTCACCTTTGCACGCAACTCCCTATTTATTAGTCTATCAAAATCCATTTTCAAAAAGAAAATTCAAACTTTATTCAAGTTGCTAAAGGATTCTTTGCATGACTTGATGTTGCCCTTATCAAAGACTCATATAAGAAGGGTTATACTTTTGTAAAACCCAAAATGAACAGATAAAGAGTAAACTTATATGCCAACAGGGAATGGAGGAGAAAGAAAACAAAAAAAACAGTAAAATATATTGTAGATGATAAGTAGTTTTCATGCTTCATCCTAACATAAGAGAAGTTGCTATTATCTACATGACCTCGATTGACAGGGAAGTATAACAAGAATACTTATTGTCTAGGGCTTTAACGCACAACCAATAATACAGTGTTGACATGAGAAGTTGCTATCGTCTACACTTTGATTGGACTCAGTTTTGTTTAGTTGGTCTATCTTTAGATACAAAAAATCTCATAAAAATACATAAATCGTTATGTTCATCTTTTTTTTTTATCAGAGTAAAATCTACAAACTTCGAACAGATTCAAAAAAAATGTAGAAAAAGAGAAGATTTAGGTTTTGTTAGTTATAATTTGAACTTGTATACCCAAAACCAGAGTAAGCTTGAAAAAAACATTAAACAGAGCAATAACAAGCCTGGTTCGAAAAGACTAAGGGATCGGACCGGCCCAGCCCATTACACTATCCTTACCTGTGGGTTTCTCGAGAGGAAAAGAATCTCTAAGTGTTTCATATCCAAAGAAGGGACAAGAGTCAAAACACTAGACGGTTCAATTCACGAATCACTGGACGATACAGACAATTGTATATACAGTATTCCTTTTCTCACACATTTTACAGGGTTTATTCTGAATATTCAATTTTTTGTAGGTACATGCAACACAAGGTCTCGACTTCACATGTAATATTAACAAGAAGAAGAAAAGAATGCAATCTTATCAAGCAGGGAGTGCAAAGCTCGATTGCGTCCACTGTGGCGGATCCATCACCAGGCAGGGATCTGATTTCTCAAAGTCAGCAACCTGCAGACACATCAATCATATGAATCAGAACGTTCCTTAACACAGAGGGAGAAAAAACGAGAGATCACGAGAGCTGCAGGGAATAGGAAAACATATTAAAATAACCACCTTATTCCCACACTGAGGGCAGTGATGCTGTTTGTTCCAGAGGCAATCCATTGAAGGGCAGAGAAAACAGAATCCAAGCATAAAGGGAGTCATGCAAGCCACAACAGCAGCTAAACCCGGTTTTGATCTGTGTCAAATCCAAACATTATAAGCTATCTCACAAAGAAAGACAAGATAAATGCACACAGAAGCTCTAAAAGGTACTTTCTAGTATCTACAGTCAACAGATATCCGAACAAATGTAGCCCCTATACATGAATGCTTAGACTGCATTAAGAAGATCAACTGCACGGGACCATGATTTAACTGGGGTTCTTAGATTCGGCTAAGAGACGGTTCTTAGTTTCAACTAAGAGACGGTTCTTATCTTTTCGGCTAAGAGACGGTTCTTAGCTTTTCGGCTCTTAAATAAGTCGTCTCTTAACCAAAAAGTGTATAAAAAAAACAAAAAAAAAAAAAAAAATGTCAAATGATGAGTTAAGAACCAGAGCTAAAAGACCGGGGTTAATCATGACCTGAGTTGCTTATAACGTAAATCAATAACCCATTCACCTAGGTGTTATAAAAACAGAAGAGATCCTCAAGTATATAAACTCGATTAATGTAACAATAAACGCAAGCACAACAAGAAGTGGTGTGGATCAAATCTTTTTTTTGTTTCAGATTGTTCAAAGACAAGCGTACATTTCTACAAGCTGGAATCAATCAAACATTGCGTAGCTGATGAAAGAGACGCAGCCAAGGTCAAACAATCGAAATTCAACATCTCCTACTCAAAACCACTGGCAAAGTTATTGATATTGCAGATTCACATAGAGATGATTCATACTTGAGTCGTAGAACGATTACAAACCCTAAACTCTAAGAATCGTGTAAAGGGGTATATAGATAATGTTTACCTGATATGGGTGAGACCAGTATTGCCGCAATAGAGGCAATTGAAAGGAGCAGGAGTGTCCCGATAAAACGTTTGCTGGATCGGAGCTCCCATCGGATCTCCATAGATAGCGTTCGGCGGCACCATCCCCGCCTGGTACGGGTTCTGCCCCGCGTAATACGGTACTCCGATCACCGGTTCTCCCTCTTTCGGCATTTTCAACGATTGAGATGAAGCAAATGCACAGCAGCGAGAGGATAAGTATAAAAAGAAAGGATGAAGCTGATTCCACGAAAATTTGATTTTTCCAGGGCAATTACGCGCAAGGGAAAAGTCCAAATTTGATTTTTCCAGGACCTATCACTTCAAGAAGATGACTCACTCTTAATGGGCCATAACAACCCAAGGCATCCCTTCTAGAATATGATTCACACTTAATGGGCCTCATCATTGGGCTCGGAATTGTTTTTGAGGTTGAAGCCTTTTTTATAAACGTCGGTTTATATGCGCCTCCACTCCACGGAAAATACGGATCAAGAACTTGATCCCCAAGTCTTTGAATTTTATAAATAAGACCAACAAGAAGACTCACGACTTTCATCATCACCTTCTCTTCTAACAAAATCTTTTTTTTTTCTCTCTCTAAAGTAATCATGGCTTCACCTTTGCTTGGTCCACCGGAGCTTCAAGACTCCAACTCTCCCCTCCCAGCCTCTGGTCCCAGCGATCCATTCATGGACCTCATGGTCTCTAACTTCAACAAGTCAACCAAAGTCAAAGTCTCCCCTTCTCCTCCCATGGGCCTGACCGAGAACGGAGCCGCGACCTACCTATCCGCAGGTAACCCTTGCCTCGACTTCTTCTTCCACGTCGTTCCCAGCACTCCCAAGGAATCGATAGAGCAGAGACTCTCCACGGCTTGGAGCCACGACGCTTTGACCACTCTCAAGCTTATCTGCAACCTTCGCGGAGTCCGCGGTACCGGAAAGTCAGACAAGGAAGGGTTTTACACGGCGGCGCTGTGGCTACACGGTTGCCACCCCAAAACCCTAGCGTGCAACCTCGACTCTTTATCAAAATTTGGATACTTTAAAGACTTTCCGGAGATTCTTTATAGGATCCTGCAAGGGTTTGAGATCCGTAGGGTCCAGAAGTCGGAATGGCAACAGAGGAAAGGTCGTCGTTCTGGGCCCCGATCTGGAGGTGGTAGAGGTAGAGCAAGAGCTCCTTTCTATATTGATTTGTCGAGATCCTCTCATAAGGGTCGTGGACGTAAGAAGCCGGCGGCGACGAGGGAGATGAGGATAGCTAATGCTGAGAAGAGGAACCAAGAAAAGAAGGAGAAAGCTAGCTTGGACCGCAAGCTTGAGAAGATATCAATGGGGAAGAAAGCTTTCACCAGATACTCTCAAGATCCGGACTACCGTTTCCTCCACGAACGCGTCTCCGATCTATTCGCTGATTACTTGAAGAAAGATCTCGAGTTCTTGACGTCAGGGGAAACGAACAAGATCTCTTTAGCTGCTAAGTGGTGTCCTTCCCTCGACTCTTCCTTCGACAAAGCGACTCTTCTCTGCGAGAGCATCGCTAGAAGAATATTCCCTCGCGAATCTTTCCCGGAGTACGAAGGCGTGGAGGAAGCTCACTACGCTTACAGAGTGCGTGATCGCTTAAGGAAGCAAGTCCTCGTCCCTTTACGAAAGACTCTGCAGCTCCCAGAGGTTTACATGGGAGCTAAAGAATGGGGCTCTCTCCCTTACAACAGAGTAGCATCCGTGGCGATGAAGTCTTACAAGGAGATATTCTTAAACCACGACGCGGAGAGGTTTCAGAAGTATCTCCAAGACGCGAGAGAAGGGAAGACAAAGATCGCCGCCGGCGCCGTGTTACCTCACGAGATCATCGGCGAGCTGGAAGGAGGAGACGGCGGACAAGTCGCCGAGCTGCAGTGGAAACGAATGGTGGACGATCTGAAGAAGAAAGGCTCGCTGACGAGGTGCATCGCGATCTCCGACGTCTCGGGGTCCATGGCCGGCGATCCGATGGAGGTTTCCGTCGCGCTGGGGCTTCTCATCTCGGAGCTGACGGAGGAGCCGTGGAGAGGGAAGATGATAACGTTCAGCGGCGATCCTGAACTTCAGGTTGTTGAAGGAGACGATCTGAGATCGAAGACGAAGTTCGTGAGGAGGATGAAGTGGGGGATGAACACTGATTTTCAGAAGGTGTTTGATTTGATTCTGAAAGTTGCCGTCGATGGGAGGTTGAAGCCGGAGGAGATGATCAAGAGAGTGTTCGTGTTCAGCGACATGGAGTTCGACCAAGCCGCGTCCTCGTCTTCGGTGTCTTATTATGGTACGAGGCAAACGTATGATACAAGAGATGCGAACACGTGGGAGACTGACTACGAGGCGATTGCTAGAAAGTATAGGGAGGCAGGGTACGGGGACGTTGTACCGGAGATAGTGTTTTGGTACCTGAGGGACTCGAGTTCGACCCCGGTGAATGGGAGCAAGAAGGGAGTGGCGTTGGTGAGTGGGTTTTCGAAGAATCTGATCAAGATGTTTTTGGATAATGATGGAGGTATCGATCCCATGGCTATTATGGAGGATGCTATATCAAAGGAAGAGTATAGCAAGCTTGTCGTTGTTGATTGAATAGATTCATGCTTTTGGGTTTTTGATGTTTGCTGAATAAAATTGTTGATTTTTAACGTCATAAATAAATGTATAACGTTCGGCGGCACAATCCCGGCGTGAAATTAAACTCCGACTATACTCTTTCGATATAACTTGGTTGTGAAACGGAATAAGACTCTTTAATGGCAAGTCCGATTCTATCTTTGACGATTACGCGTGTACCTAAATGAGATTTTTAACTGCAGTTGAATGTTCCCGTGTTGAATGTATCTCCTTGCGAATTTCCTCGAAAACAGGCTCGAAATATATATCCCATTTTACGAGCTTTCCTACCCCACCCAACATTGGGCTTGAAAGGCCTGATAATTTGATCATTCCTCGAGAATTTTGATAGAACCTGTCCCTTTAGACTTTTTAAGCAAACCGGAGGGTAAACACTTGGGCCATAGCCTAAGAAGCTAAATTGCCTAGAGAAAAAATCATTTAATTCCTATGAGAAACTGAACTCAGGCGAATTTTAATCATTTAGGGTATTGACCGGTTCAAATACAACAGTCGCGGTTGCGGAAGTTTGCGGATGGTTGCGGTTTTAAGAGATTTGTACAAGTAGTTATGCGGTTAGAAATTAGTGCGTTAGCGGGATACTTATGACTGATTAACTACCAAATACAACAGCAGTTAAATAATAAATTAACAATATTTACATTTTAAATAATTATTAAATATCAAAAATTATAATATTATAATATTAACTAAATATAATAGATATATTTTAGTATTTTTACTTTAAAAATTTATAATCTTAATTAAATATAATAGTTATATTTAGTATTTTAATAATTCCAATTTATTTTTTTTATTGAATACTTTTATTTTTGTATTTTTATTGTTTAAAAAAAAAAATTTATCCTCATGCAAGCGTAAACGCTAACTGAAACCAACTTTTAAATTTATGAGGTTTTGAGCGGTTTGAAGCGGTTTTGAACGGCTTGAGTGATTGTTGCAAAACGCCAACAACCGCTACAAACTGCAAAAACTGCATTTGCGGGTGGTAGCTAATAAACTAGTCATACCTTTAGTTCCTTACATTTTTGTAACTATGAACACGCAAAATGAAAGCTTAATATGAATTTAGTTGATCTAGATTGTATTAGCAAATATAGGTTGTAACACGTTTAAGGGCGTGGATTTTGACACCCAAACCCAAAAAATCAATATATAGTTACTTAGATTTTTCATTAACCTTATTTAACTTTTAAAAGTGGTAGTATACATTATGAACTGAGATAAAAGAAGGTAAATTGTGACCAATGACCGAAAAGTAACGCTGAATTCCTTATCATTACCAAAAAAATCATAATTCATAAGAAATAGTTTTTCTTTCTTGTTCTTTCCCGTTCTTTTTTTTTTAGAGAAATATAGAACAAAAGTATTACTTGTTATTGTTAAATTTGATAAGGAACAATCATTTTTTTTCATTCCTGCAATTTTATTCCTATATGTTCATTTTCTATTCGTTCTTCGTGTTCTCGAAAAGGCCACCAGTCGGAGTAAGTAAAAAGGTCTTTTTATACAGTAATTAAATAATTTGTGTAGATAAGATTAAAGAAAAAGAATGGCAAGTTGGTATATGGAAGGTAGGGGCAAGTTGGTCGGCTTGAAAAATATATCGTCATCAAACCGCCAGCACAGAGAAAACGTGAAGTGAATGAAATAACTAATCAAAATCAAGAAGGCGTTTTAACTGAATCGAGAGAGAGAGAGAGAGAGAGAGAGAGACTGAGTCAATCAGAGAGAGAGGGAAGAGGCTGAGTCAAATCAGGATGTGAGGAAAAGAGAGAAAGCGCCAAAAGCCAAAAGCACTAAAGACTTATGGAGAAGAGTGCACCATGCCTAGTGATGTCTTGACATTAACTACATCTCTCTAACACGTGAAAGACATGCATCTGACTATTTCTCTTTCGTTTTTCTTACTGTATTCATTTATACTTATACGCACGACTCTCCAGAGCTAACACGACTCACGAGATTATATCATCTTTCTTTTAACAAACGACGTTAACGAAGTTATACATTGTAAAATCATTTCCAACTCAACTCAGAAACTTTATTTTAGTCTGATTTCCAACTCAATCTCGATAATTTAAATATTGGACTGGAGAGGTATTGTGTGAAAATTCCACTACAATAAAATTATAGAACCAGATAGAAAATTAAATTTTTTAATGAAATAATGTGAGTTTGACGTTAAAATAATATTATAGATTAGAAATATCCTAAATAGATGTTCCAAGTAATTAATTGAAGCCGAAATTGAAAGGGAAGCACAGAAAAACAGTCGGAAATTTATAACGCTGAGTTCTAAAGGGATGCATGTATAGCATCCATCTACTATCTAATCTTTGACTCCAAATGGAAAAAACGGATCAAGCGGATCGAACGGAACAAGAATTGATCGGACGGATCTAGTAGTACAAGTATGGATCAACGATCTAAAACATATATTTGAATGGTGAAAGTGGATAAAAAATGGTTCAAAATATTGTACAAATTTTAAATAAAATATATATTACTAATTACTTTTATAATTAAAAGTAGTTGTCACTAAATATATTTCATAAATAAATTAAATATGTTGTCACAACTAATTTAATATATCTAATTTTAATTAGAATAGTATTTTATATTAACTTTTAAATTTATTTAATTAGTTTTTATTTATGTAAGTTAAACTGAATTGCCATATAGAAATTAGTTAAATAAATTATATATATTAGTTAAAGTTGAATTGGAAATAAATTTTATATATATTAAAGATAAATGGAGCATAGAAAGTTTAAATCAAAAAAGTAGTAATCTCTTTTATTCAGATTAGAAAAGACACATTTGATGTAACAAAGATAATTTTTATTTTTGAGTTAAATTTAACATTCAATTAAAAAAACTGAATTAGTTAGTTCAAAACAAAATATTTAAATAGTTAGTGTATTTCAAAATGAACTCTAAAATATAATTAACAATTATATTATATAAAATAAATAAAATAAAATAAAAAAAATAAGGGAACCGCTAAAAACAATTAGATTATGGTTCATTGCTTTTATTTACAAATTTTGAATTGCATGCAGTCTATTAATATTTTATTATCAATTTTTTTTTATAAGTTCCATAAACTGATTCGGTCTAGTTTCGGGAAGAAACCACTTAGTGGTAGAAAGTTGATTTAACAAAATATTGAATGGAAGAGTAGACGGTGGATCCATCTCCCATTCAAAAAATTTGTAATCCCTTAAAATAACGAAATTATTTTATTAAATAAAATAATGGATAACTTTTTGGAAATGTATTTCGATTAGCTAAGTCAACTGTTGATAAAAAAAGAAGATAAGTCAACTAATCTGTATCTTCAATAGTAACGATGAAAGTTCGTTTTGAAATTTATCAAAAAAAAAAAAAGTTCATTTTGAAATTTCAGCAAGACTGACTTTAGTTATGCGTCGTGGAATACTATTTTCCGATGGACACTTTTAATTGAAGTACATGCAAGACATTTAATTACGGCATGGACACTTCACAGAAAAAGCTAAAGATAGTTGTGACCCTGGTTATTAGTATAAAACTCATCAAATAAGAAAAAGTATAATATTGCAGCAGATCACGTACAGTGACAGGCTGACAGCGGAGGAACACAAAGCCAACATTATAAGAAAATACATTTTCGGATGCTCACGAAGCTGTATTGTTCTATTTGCTGGCCTTTTTGTAATGAAAATTCTAAATAGTACATGCAAATGCAATACATTACAAATTCGGAAAAACACTGCAACAAATTTTTCTTTCAGTTCGATAAATATGTCATAAGAAAAAAGAAAAGGAAGTTAATATATTTTATCAAAACACGTGCCTGGAAATTGATACAGATCTCCAAATTACATAACGTCAAAACGTACGATGTCAGAAGAACCAAAGGTGACAATGTTTATATAACACACAAATTATTTGGATCCAATAGGAGGATTTGAAGATATTTTATACGATCACAATGAGTACTATTGGACATCCGTTATTTCCGGGAAAATCATATAAATATCTTATTTATGAATAGTAGTATTAGGTTCTCATAAACATGTGTGTTAATCATTAAAATATTAGTTAGGAACAGACTAGGAGCCTAACCAAGAAAATTTCGAATAAAGAAAATGAAAACAAATACACTAAAAAGAAAGTGGATGAGTTAGACTTGCCCAACTGTGCCATAAATAATGACACGGCATGAACCTCGTGCGTTATATTAGACAGGTACACTTTATTAAATTCTTTTTAAACTCACATGAAAAATCCTTTTTTATCATTACTTCTTCTCGCGCGTCTTCATCTTAAAAAAACATAATCCCCTTCATATCTCTCTCCTCTCTCTCTCTTTCTTAATCTCTCCGCTTCAACGTGAAATCAGAACCAAACATGCCTAAGGTTACCACAGAGCTTGACTTCTTCGGTCTTGAGAAGAAACAGACCAACAACGCTCCTAATAAGCCTAAGTTCAAGAAACTTCTTGACCGCCGTCGTAGTTTCCGAGGTTCGGCCGTTGTACTTTCTTTTCTCTTCTTTAACTTTTTTTTTGTGTGGTCCTAAACGATCTTTATATGGGGATATTTTTCATGCAGAAATTCAAGGTGCGATTTCTAAGATGGATCCGGAGATTATCAAATCGCTGTTAGCTACTGGTGCTAACCCTTCCGAAACCTCGACCAGATCTCTATCGGTTCCATCTACTCCAAAGGAAGATCATCAACGGATCCTGAATTCTCCGGTCCATGCCCCTCTCACCAGGTTCTTTTTTTTGTTAAGTATTATTTTATTTTTTTCCCATTTGGGGCAACAAGAAGCAAACTAACTATATTTGAATTTTTGTATTAAAACATCTCCTCAGGCCCAGTACAGAACTTGTCTCTGGAACTGTACCTATGACAATTTTCTACAATGGTACCGTCTCAGTTTTCCAAGTGTCTCCTAACAAAGCTGAGGATATTATGAAGGTGGCCATGGAAACATCACCAAAGAAAGACAAATCTATGGAGAAAGATCTCTCGGTAATTCCTCCGACCACCTTAAGAACAAAGCTCTTTGGCCAGAATATAGATGGAGGTTAGTAGAAACATTAACAATGATCAGTCACCCAGTGCTTTGATTCTTGTAGAATATTACTAGATATTAGTTGCATGTAGAAGTGTAACCGTGTGATGTCAAAAGAGTTTACCAACATTTAACCAAGTTAGTAAGAATCGACAGAAATCATGGACCGGACCGATTCACTATTTGTTTACTGTATTTATATTTGACACCTAACTTAAAATGGGTTTGTGTGTGTGTGTGTTCAGATCTTCCCATCGCAAGGAGGAAGTCACTGCAAAGGTTTCTTGAGAAGCGCAAGGAGAGGTAATTGTTCTCCTACCATCCAAGATATTAACCCAAAAACAAAATAAAAGTTTTTTTTCGTTCTCTGCGTCGACCTTTCTCATTTATTTTTAAAATATTCCATTTAAACCCATGAAAAGTAATTAGGTCTCATTTGGCAAAAAATAAAGTAGTTAGGTCTCGTGCCTAATGCAACTTTTAGACATTTTTTTTTGCTAAATGCAACTTTTAGACATGCTTCTGGTAGTTCAACAAATCACATGTTTCTGATAGTTCAACAAATCACATGCTTCTTGTAGTTCACAAAGCACATGCTTCTGGTTCTACGTAGATATTGTAGAGTTCTACGTAAATTAAAATGAAAGCGTAGATTATTATGGAGCTGCAAAAACGTGTTGACTTTAAGTCTCTTCTTCTTTGTTTACTTCTGACAAGGTGATCTCTGACTAAATGATTCGATTTATTATCAATGATGAGAAAAGTCAAAAGAAAATTAAACTTTTGTTTTCCTTGTTTGTTTGACGTGTTCTCTGTAACTTACTGTTACTCTGAAACGCGTTTTCACTTCTTTTTTTATCTTTTTTTCTTTTGTGTTTTGCAGAGTAGTATCATCATCTCCTTACTTTCCGACATCGGCCTAAACAAAGCCCTTATCTCCTTTTTTGATTGGGACACGAAACCAAATGGTCATGTAACCATCCAAGACATAATGTTCGTTTCGCATTTGGCTTCCCTCAATCTTTTGGAATCCCCTATCTTTCGCAGATTAGTATGTAATATAAGAGCATATGTTGCTATTTTGTTGAATGTTTATTGTTTTTAATGCTCACTGACGCTATGCGCTATGGTTGCGCGCTCCCCGGGTAGCTATGGTATAAGTATATTTCTTATATATTTCCCACTACTTTTGTTGGAATTTAAGTATTTGGAAAAGAAAATGACCACGTCTCTTGGCTTCTCATGAAGCTTCGTTTACGTATTAAAAAGAAATGTGACTATCGCCCATCTTAAACTTTACGTATCCCTGAATATATATTGGATAATATATATTGTTAGTTTTGTCGTGTATTCTAATGGAAATTAGTTCAAGAAACACGTGAGCATTAGTTCATTTTAGTATTATGGCCAAGTCTTGCCGACTAACGTGACTTTTTAATGTTAAAAGTCATAGTCTTAGCATGAGTTTGGTGGAACTGTTTAACTGGGAAGAAAAATAAATAGAAGGATAAAGTTAGCGTACTTTTTTTTTGAGAAAGGGCTTGCTTATAAAGTTAGCGTACTTTGCGTGCCATTTTAACTAATACCACTTCCATTGAATAGTATCCATCACTAGCATTAACAAAGCATGGCGTGTCCGGATTAAAGAAACAATAGCAATTAGTATACGGCGCACCACCAACTTAGTGTTGCCATGTTACAATTGAAACTAAAAAATCTTACGTCTAGGTTATTTATGATTAGACAGATTCATCGCTATAACCCTATTTAAATATTTGAAACTTAAAATCATGATCATCTATTGTCATTACATGTATGGTAGTTTGCATATTCTTTTAGTGTAATTGGTTAAGGACTCTGGAATGTCCGGTTTATTATAACTTAATTATGATGTAAACCAGTTGGTTATTCTTGGTTTAGTTGGTTACATTTGTATATAAACTGATTGTAACAAACTTTATCCTTTAATGATAAATCTGAGTTTACATCAAGAACACTAAAATGGTATCAAAGCTTTTCCGCGAAAATTTCTTCGATTGAGCTCAGATTTTTTGATTCTCTTCCCTTTTCTTGACGATTTCATCATCAGATTATTTATCGGAAGCTGATTCTGTTGCTGATTTGATCTCGGAAGCATCCACATCACCTTTGCGAGCTTCTTCGTGATCTCATATCATCTTCGAGCTCTGATTCTCTACAATGGTGAAGCAAGGAAGGAAAGAGAGAGGACATACACCTATTTCACCGAATCAATTTCTGATCTCAACTCCTCTAGCTGCAAATGAGATTGCGATGACTCCACATCATGAGATGACGAACATACGCGATCGATCTTCGACTTTCCCGATCTTCGACGTTCACAGTCCGTTCTTTCTTCACTCAGCTGATCATCTAGGTCTATCGATTGTTACTCATGTTTTAGATGGAACGAATTATAATAACTGGTCTATTGCGATGCGAATGAGTTTGGATGCGAAGAACAAATTGAGTTTTGTTGATGGATCGCTTCATAGGCCAGATATTGCTGATAATTTGTTCAAGATTTGGAGTCGATGTAACAGTATGGTGAAGGCGTGGTTGTTGAATGTAGTGAATAAGGAGATATATGATAGTATTATGTACTATGAGGATGCAGTTGAGATGTGGAATGATTTGTATTTGAGGTTTCGAGTGAGTAATCTTCCGAGGAAGTATCAACTCGAACAATCTACCATGACCTTGAAGCAGGAGAACCTTGATCTGTCAACATATTACACGAAGAAGAAGACGTTGTGGGTGCAGTTAGCGAACACAAGAACTACTATTGTGAAGCGTTGTAGTTGTGATCATGTCAAGGAGATGGTAGAAGAAGTTGAGACGAGTAGGATTATTCAGTTTCTTATGGGGCTTAATGAGAGCTTTGCCAACATTCGTGGACAAATCTTGAACATGAAACCAAGACCAGGATTAACAGAGATATACAACATGCTTGATCAAGATGAGAGTCAGCGATCTGTTGGTCACTCCTTGAAGAGCATAGCTAATCCGTCTGCATTTCAGATTCGGTCTTCTAATCTTGCTCATCAACCTCACACTCTCTTGGCTCAGGCTGGCTACCAGAAACCTAAGTGTTCTCACTGTCACAAGATGGGTCATATAGCTGACAAATGCTACAAGTTACATGGTTACCCTCCGGGTTCTGGTCCTTCAAAGTGGAAGAAACCTCACACTATTGGTTCCACCAATCTAGCTACTCTACCAGTTCAAGTTGCCTCAAAACAACAAACAGAGAAGTCAGATCAATTGAAGGAAGATATGTCTGGAGATCAGATTCAAACAATAATTTCTTATCTTAGTTCCAAACTTCACGGATCACATATTGAGTCCTTACCTGACAAATCATTTGCTTCGACTTCACATTTTGTGCTTGTTATCTCACAAGTTTCAGGTACTTTCCTTGATCTATATTCCAAATCTTATTATGACATGCTCATTTCTTTAGTATCTACAGAACCGGTTGTGTCTCTTAGAGCTTGGGTATTAGATTTAAGGGCTACTCACCACGTCTCCCACACTAAAGACCTTTATGTAGAATATAGATTATTAGAGAATACTTATGTCACTCTTCCTAATGGATACACAATTCATATAGAAGGCATAGGATTCATTCAACTAACTGATGATATATCTCTGCATAATGTTCTGTATATTCCTGAGTTTAAATTCAACTTGATCAGTGTTAGTGTTTTAACTAAAACTTTGAATTCTAAAGTGAGCTTTACTTTTGATCAATGGTTTATTCAGGAACTTACACGGGGATGTATGATTGGTCAAGGTAGTCAAGTTGGGAACTTACACGTCATGGATTTCAATAAAAATACTCAGTCAGTTTGTTTACAAGATGTGTCTACCACTTGTTCCTTTCCGCTGGTATGTTCTAGCTTTACTATTGATTCATCTACTTGGCATAATAGATTGGGTCACCCATCTAGATCAAAAATTGATGTTCTTTCTGATTTGTTGTGTTTAAAAGGATTAAAGAATGAAAAACAGAGTTCACATGTTTGTCATATTTGTCATCTTGCGAAACAGAAACATTTACCTTTCAAATCTAGAAATAATATTTGTTCTAAACCATTTGAACTAGTTCACATTGATACATGGGGACCATTCTCTACACCCACAGTGGATGATCATAGATATTTTCTGACAATTGTAGATGATCATAGTCGAGCTACTTGGATATATTTGATGAAAAATAAATCTGATGTATTGCATATTTTTCCTGGGTTTATAGCCATGGTAGAAACTCAATACAAACTTAAAGTTCAAGCAATTAGATCTGATAATGCTCATGAATCGAAATTTACTGATTTGTTTCTTGAGAAAGACATTGTTGCATATCACTCTTGTCCTGAAACACCTCAACAAAACTCAGTAGTAGAGAGAAAGCATCAGCATATCTTGAATGTAGCTAGATCTCTTTTGTTTCAATCAAATATTCCTCTAGAGTTTTGGGGTGATTGTGTGTTAACGTTGTCTTTCTTATCAATAGACTTCCCACTCCTGTCCTAGAAAACAAGTCACTGTGTGAGAAATTAACTAACAAAACCCCTGACTATCATTCTTTGAAAAGCTTTGGGTGTTTATGTTATTGTTCCACTTCTCCTAAGGGTAGACATAAGTTCGAACCATGGTCTAGAGCTTGCATTTTATTAGGATATCCCACTGGGTTTAAAGGGTATAAGCTGTTAGATATAGAGACACATGCTGTTTCTGTCTCGAGACATGTTCTTTTTCATGAGGATATTTTCCCTTTGGCATCGTCTAACATCAAAGACATGACCAAAGATTTCTTTCCTCATTTTCATTCCCCTGCAACCCCTGATGTTGTTCCCTCTGGAACAACATCGTCTGATGTACATCCAAATCCTGATGTATCATCTTCCGAGACTGTGGTTCCTTTCGAATCAAACTCTCACAGACCAAAGAAACCCCCTAAACACTTGCAGGATTTTTATTGCTCTAATACGACTTCCAATATTCCATTTCCTATGTCAAACTATATTTCTTATTCATTACTATCTGAGATTTTCTGTGCCTTCATTAATAATATCACCAAAGACTTCATAGCACAAACATATTCAGAAGCAAAGGGTCATAAGGTTTGGATTGATTTGATGGGAGTGGACATTGGAGCTATAACAAGAACAGTGACATGGAGCATTACTACTCTACCTTCGGATAAGAAAGAAATTGGTTGTAAATGGGTGAATATAATCAAATACAATGCTGATGGTACGATTGAGAGACCTAAGTCAAGACTAGTCGCAAAAGAGTATACTCAACAGGAAGGGTTAGACTATGAAGAAACCTTCTCCCATGTTGCCAAACATACCTCAGTTCGCATGCTTTTGCTTCTAGCGGCTAAGATGAACTGGTCAGTCCATCAATTAGACATTTCAAATGCTTTCTTGAATGGTGATCTTACTGAAGAGATATACATGAAGATTCCACGGGGTTATGAAGAGATAACAGGAGAAGTTCTTCCCAAGAATGTTGTATGTAAGCTACATAAGTCAATATATGGGTTGAAACAGGCTTCGAGACAGTGGTTTCTCAAGCTCTCTTCTACTTTAACTGGAATGGGATTCTCTAAATCACATTCAGATCATACTCTGTTCATGCGATAGAAGGATGGTGTTATAATGGAAGTTTTGGTTTATGTGGATGATATACTAGTCGTTAGCAATGATGATAGTATGATCAAGAAGTTCATTGGAGGGTTACAATCTCATTTCAAGCTGAGAGATCTTGGTCCAGCTAAATATTTTCTTGGTCTGGAGATAGCGAGATCATCTAAAGGGATATCAGTGTGTCAAAGAAAGTACATTTTGGAGTTATTGTCTACAACATGACTTCTTGGATGCAAACCTTGTACTATACCAATGGATCCGAGTATCAAGTTCTCTTTTGAAGAAGGTGTTCCATTATTAGACTCTTCTTCTTATAGAAAGTTGATGTATCTACATACAACAAGACCTGACATCTATTATGCGGTGAACACTTTGTGCCAATTCTCTCATGCTCCTACAAATATTCATCTCAACGCAGCATATAAGGTTTTGAGGTATCTAAAGGGCACAGTTCGCCAAGGACTGTTCTATCCAGCTGATAACAAATTTGATCTCTGTGGGTTTTCGGATTCTGATTGGGCAGCATGTAAAGATACAAGAAGATCAGTAAGTGGTATATGCATGTTCACAGGTGATTCCTTAGTGTCTTGGAGATCCAAGAAGCAAGACACGGTCTCTTGTAGTACTGCTGAAGCAGAGTTTCGAGCTATGGCGCTAGCAACGAAGGAGATGATCTGGTTAGCTCGTTTACTTCTTGAGTTTCGAGTTCCGTTTCAACCTCCAGCTTATCTCTATTGTGATAACACTTCGGCTTTACACATTGCTAACAATTTTGTGTTCCATGAAAGAACTAAGTGGATTGAGTTGGATTGTTACAAAACTAGAGAGGCTATTGAATGTGGGTTTCTCAAAATCATGTTTGTCAAGACTGGAAATCAGCTAACTGATACATTGACGAAGGTGTTGCACCTTGCACCGTTCCAAGACCTCATTAGCAAGATGGGAATGACTAACATCTTCATATCTCCATCTTGAGGGGGGCTTTTAGTGTAGTTGGTTAAGGGCTCTGGAATGTTTATTATCAACTTAATTATGATGTAAACCAGTTGGTTATTCTTTGATTAGTTGGTTACACTTGTATATAAACTGATTGTAACAAACTTTATACTTTAATGAGAAATCTGAGTTTACATCAAGAACACTAAAATATTCGAAATAATGGGTTTCACGAGAACACATTGGCATAGTTGTTAAAGAAGAGGATGGGTTTTATAGGTTTTATCCCTACGACGTTAATGAGTGTTAGACATCTTCCAAACACCAGCTTAAAAGCCAAACTAATCAGTCTAATATGCAGCTACCGATTATGGTTTTGATTTGTTTGTCATTTGAATACAGAAAATCGACGTAATTTATCTCTTACACTGAACAGCAAATACATCTTAATTATAATTTGAATCTGACTGATAATTTACAATTTATTTCTATTGATACAATCAGCTGAACGTACACCAGCACTAAAATTGGTTTATTGCTTAAAAATTTAGAAGGCTATTATTGATTTAGGTCAACACTACTTAAAAATTGATGATGACATCTCTTGGCAAATTAAGCTAGTAAACTTATTAATAGTTACATCGTTAATATCATAACAAGTCTTTGAAGCTTTTTTTTTTGGTAAGCTGCAAGAGACATTAGTCCCCTACTTTTTATTTAAAATATAAAAAATTACATGCAAAACTGCCGGGGTCTCGATACCTCATTAATATCCTCCAAAGAAATAGCACCAATGCTATCAGGAACAAACTCGAAAACATGCAAACCAAATGATAAAGAAAGAGCATAAGTAGCTAATCCATCGGCTAGATGATTAGCTTCCCTATACACATGCCATAGCACAGACGTACTAGGAATGACAGGGGATGAGAATCATTAATCCATGTCCGAAGAAAATCCACCACACTCTCTGAATCCACTTCCAGCTCTACCCGACGAAAACCACGCTCCCATGCTATGCACAGCCCATAGTATACTCCCCACAACTCTGCCATAGGGGCGGAGCGAATCCCAATAGTAAGCGCAAAGCCTCCATGCCACATTCCATACTCATCTCGCAGAACTCCTCCTGCCGTGGCAAGACCCGGATTACCTTTAGCTGCTCCATCAGTATTGATTTTGATCAATCCGGACGGTGGTTTCTGCCAAGATATCTGCCTCTCCACACGTTCCCTCCCCCGACTGCGTCCACTAAGCTTATCATTCGCTACCACCACTTCCCGACCTTTTTCTCTAAGAAATTGAACCCTGTCGCGACACTTCCCTTCATCTCCAAACACGTAACCACACCTCCATTTCCAACACCACCAAATTGTTAAAGCAAAGAGCGTGGGCCATGAGTCTCCCCAGATCGGTTCTCTCTTTGCAAGGTTCTCAAATAGCCATTCTAGAAGGGGCAGAGTAAAAAAGCGTTGTTGTTTACTGCTAGGGACAAGTCGTATCCACAACCCTTCAGCCGCCGGACATTCCCGAAGCACGTGGAGTATCGTCTCATCTCCACCTTTGCACAACGGGCATACACTATTTTCACTCAAGTGTCGGCGTTTACGTTCCATGTTCGTCATGATCACCTGATGGGTTACCAACCACAAGAACACCCGGACCCTCTCTGGGTTTATAACACTCCACACCCGCCTATACAAAGCTTCCATATTAGGCCTCGGTACCGTGTTACTTGTGAGGAAAGTATAAGCTGACTTCACAGTGAATAGGCCATCTTTACTCTCTCCCCACGACATTCTATCTCTAGCGCCAGTTACCTCGTCAAGCACTACTGAAGCCAACCTAAGACGGTTCATTTCTGACATATATGGTTCGATTCTCTCCTGTATCCAACCTGTTCCCGTCTGCCATAAATCACAAACCCGTTCCTCTAATCTCTCTTCAGGTACCTCGACCGTACTTAACTCAGACAAAGATTCCTTCAACAACCATCTATCCCTCCAGAAACGAATCCGACTACCATCACCAGTCACCCAAGCCATTCACGGAATAACAACCTCACGTAACCCCATCATCAAACTCCTCCATGTCGGCGACCACGTCCCCCGTGTTTGTAGCCACAATGTATTGTCTATTTCTCCCACATGGAACTTCTTCCTCAGTATCTTCACCCATAATCCGTCTTGCGTATTAAGCAGCCTCCAGCCCAATTTTGCTAATAAGGCAATATTCATTTCTTTTGCCAAGCGTATTCCCAATCCACCTTCACACTTTGGTCTGCAGATCTTTTCCCAAGAGAGCAGATGTTGTTTCCTGCTACCCTCATTGCTTCCCCAAATAAAAGACCTAGCAATTTTGTCCAACTGATCCAGTGTAGCTACCGGAAGAGCTATAGTACTCATTGTATGCACCGGAATGGACGCAAGAACAGATTTAGTAAGTGTTATCCTCCCTGCCAAGCTCAAAAACCTCCTCTTCCAACCAGCCAGCTTTGAAAACACTTTCTCAACTACATCGCCAAACGTCTCCTTGTTTATTCTTTTTTGTAGAACATGCATTCCCAAATATTTTCCTAACTCTTTGGTTCCCTTTATACCGATTTTCCTGGTTATGGAGTCCGCTAAATACCGGTGCACATTCTCAGAGAAAAAGATTAGAGATTTCTCTAGACTTACTTTTTGTCCTGAAGCTCCACAAAATCTCTCCAGCACCAGTCTTTGAAGCTAAATTAGAAGATTCAATTCTTAATATTTATTTTCCCTATACACCAAAGTCAGTCCACAACATTCGCTTTTCAGTTACAAAAAAAAAAGCATCCGTAAAGACAGATTTATTCCAAACCAATTGTCATTACTACCAATACAAAGATTATTGAGTAACCATTCAGAATCTGCATTAAATCAGACTAACAGTTGGGAAAACATGTCATTTATTGCAGAAGCGTACTTTTGATTCACATTAGTTTCAGACAAAGATTTAAAACAGAGAAAGATTCTTGTAGTACTATGACAAGCGTGACTTTTGTACGCAAAATCAGAACATGTTGATAAAAACCGTTCATTCCATACTGACAACGCTAGAAAACAATTCAACCTACTAAACCGCGTGATAAAATCTCCACAACAAACAGATTGAAGAATGGGAGCATCAGTTTTAAAAAGCTCGATTTATATAATCCGCATGGTTTATCGGAAGCACCGTTGTAGTGCAAAAAAAAAATCATCATATGCTCCCATTCCTTCAATAGATTTTCAAATCAAAATAAAAAGTATTACATTCTGAAAATCAGAAGTTAAGCAAATCAAAAAAATACGTAGCCTACAACAAAGCACTTGGAGATCGCTGTCTCCAAGCTAACCAGCTAAATCTTTATTTTCTAGGCAACGACTCCCTGAAGCCCTAGTTTGAGTTTGGTTATCGAATAACTCGGTTCATATGGGCCACAGTAAGATTTTAATTGGGCCGGGCCATATATCATGGGCTAATGCTTATCCTCATTACAAACACGTGTTAACAAGTATACTTTTCACCTTTTCACCTGCGGTTCGACTAGTTCGATTCACTAACCCGGTGATCGGAATCAAAGATCCGGTCGGAAGTTCGAAGCTCGAAATTCACATGATCGGGTTCCGTAGAACAATTACTTTGTCGGAGATTCGCAGGTTTAAACGCTTTGGACAATGTTACTTTTCCGTTCGAACCGCTGCGTCTGCATTGGAATGGTCGGAATCGATTATCCCGAGCTTAGACTCTCACACTTACGGCAAATTACTCCGCCGCTGCATTGGTCAAAACGACCCGATCTCAACGAAGGCTATCCACTGCGGCGTCGTCAAGCGAGGCATCTGCTTAGACCTCTTCGCTTCAAACATTCTCCTCGATGCCTACGTCAAAGCAGGTTTCGCGAAAGATGCCTTGAACCTGTTCGACGAAATGCCTGAGAGAAACCACGTCTCGTACGTCACTCTCAGTCGAGCCAACGCGTGCGAAGATCCCGTTGGTCTTTACACCAGGCTGCATCGAGAAGGTCACGAGCTTAATCCGCACGTGTTCACTTCCTTCTTGAAATGGTTCGTCGGTGTAGACAAAGCTGAGATCGGTTGGTGGTTGCATTCTTTTATAGTTAAGCTCGGTTTCACCTCCAATGCTTTCGTCGGAGCTGCTCTTATCAATGCCTACGCCGTCTGTGGCGATGTTGATAGCGCGAGAAGTGTCTTTGAGGGGATTTTGAGGAAGGACGTTGTTGCTTGGGCTGGGATTGTCTCTTGCTATGTGGAGAATGGGTTCTTGGAGGATTCTCTTAAACTGCTTTCTCGCATGGGGATGGAGGGTCTCATGCCCAACAACTACACTTTTGCTTGTGCTTTAAAGGCTAGCATTGGGCTAGGCGAGTTTGATTACGCCAAGAGCGTTCATGGGAGAATCTTGAAAACGTGTTACGAGTTAGACCCTCGTGTAGGTATTGGTTTGCTTCAGTTGTATACGCAGCTTGGAGATATGTCTGATGCTCTCAAAGTATTCAGCGAGGTGCCGAAGAGTGATGTGGTGCCTTGGAGTCTTATGATTGCTCGTTTTGGTCAGAACGCGTATTGTGACGAGGCGGTTGATCTGTTTATCCGAATGAGGCAAGCTTTCGTTGTTCCCAACGAGTTTACTTTCACCAGTATCTTGAACGCGTGTGCCATCGGAAAGTGTTACGCCTTAGGAAAGCAAATTCATGGTCTTGTGGTGAAAGGTGGGTTCGATTTGGATGTCTATGTCTCGAATGCTCTTATTGATGTGTACGCCAAATGTGAGAAAATGGATACCGCTGTGAAGTTATTTGCTGAGTTGTCAAATAGGAATGAGGTGAGCTGGAACACGATCATTGTCGGGTATGCAAATCTAGACGAGGCAGAAGAAGCTTTAAGCTTGTTTCGTGAAGCCCTGAGAAATCAGGTGTCGGTAACTGAAGTGACTTGCTCAAGTGCTATTGGAGTTTGTGCTTCTTTGGCAAGCATGGAGCTAGGTGCCCACGTTCATGGGCTGGCGATAAAAACTAACAATGCCGAGAGAGTTGCAGTGAGCAACTCATTGATAGATATGTATGCAAAATGTGGTGACATCAAACACGCACAATCTGCGTTCGAAGAGATAGAAACCAAAGACGTACCTTCTTGGAACGCGTTGATCTCAGGGTATTCCACACATGGGCTGAGCAGAGAGGCATTGAGAATCTTCGACGTTATGAAGGAGAGTGATTGCAAGCCAAACGCGTTAACGTTTCTTGGCGTTCTTTCCGGATGCAGCAATGCAGGATTAATAGATGAAGGTGTGGAATGTTTTGAGTCGATGATTCGAGATCACGGCATTGAACCACGTTTGGAGCATTACACGTGCATGGTCAGGCTTTTGGGAAGATCAGGGCAGCTCGAGAGGGCTATGAAGCTGATCGAAGGGATCCCATATGAGCCTAGCGTTATGATCTGGCGGGCAATGCTCAGCGCCTCGATCGATCAGAACAATGTGGAGCGGGCAATGCTCAGCGCCTCGATCGATCAGAACAATGTGGATTTTGCAAGGAGAGCAGCAGAGGAAATACTAAAGATCGATCCAATGGATGAGGCGACGTATGTTCTGTTATCAAACATGTACGCAGGTGCAAAGGAATGGGCAAACGTTGCCTCCGTTAGGAGAAGCATGAAGGAGAGAGGTGTAAAGAAGGAACCTGGCTTAAGTTGGGTAGAACATCAAGGAGGCGTGCATTACTTCAGTGTGGGAAGGTTATCGCATCATCCGGATATGAAGCTTATAAATGGGATGCTGGAGTGGCTTAACATGAAAGCAAAACGAGCTGGCTATGTTCCTGATAGGAAGGCCGTCCTGCACGATATGGATGGTGAAGAGAAGGATAAGAGATTGTGGTTTCACAGCGAGAGGTTGGCTCTTGCGTTTGGGCTCGTTCGAATGCCGTTATCAAGAAATCGCATATTGATCATCAAGAATCTAAGGATATGCTCTGATTGCCACAGTGCTATGAAAGTGATATCGAGTATAGTTCAGCGAGATCTTGTCATCCGAGATATGAACCGGTTCCATCATTTTCATGATGGAGTTTGCTCTTGCGGTGACTACTGGTGAATGGAAGGAGACAGAGAATATAGACACAAATTTCAACATTTTTTTTTTTTTTTTTGATCAAACACAAATTTCAACATTTTTTGTCTCATTATTTAGGGATATTACAACAAAGTCTGATAAGCTTATTGGACATGACAAGGTACAGCGTATACTTAAGAGGTTAACTACACGGATAAAGGAAAGCGAAGAGCTTAACCTTGGGACTTGGATTCACAAGCCTAGAGACTAGAGAGCATAACATCTAACAACGATGATATACAGAATTTCTACAGACTGTGCAGCTCAACTTGAAGATAGAGAGAGATCACATATCCATGTCGGCAAAGATGTCTTCATCCTCTCCATATGGAGGTGTGTCGGCGAGAAACGCATCACTTGCCAGGTTACTGCAACAAGCATTTTTAGAATTGGTAAGACTTTTTAAGGAGAGTAAAAGAGACGGACAACTAGATAATCACTCTCACCTTATGCAGCAGAAACGAAACCCTGCAACACGCTTCAGTTTTCGGTTGTAGAATAAGAAACAGAAAGACCATCTGGATTTGACCCACCAGGAGAAAAAGGACAAGGAAACAGCCTCTGTTAGTTAGGCTATAATCTGTGGTTAGAGAAAAAAAGGAAAGTTGTTGTAACTCACATTGCTCCTTCTTCGAGGAAAGGATCAGCATTGGGATTCGGGTTGTAAACATACATCTCACATTCAGCTAGTTTCACAACCTGTATCATATTTGTATGCTTTAGCTTTTCTCCATTACGCGTGCTTAGCTTCTAATATGTTTCTTAATACAACAGTGAACTTACCTCATCAAGAGCCTCGTAGATTGCCTCAAGCAGGGAACCATCCTCATTCCTCGCAGTCCATTCCTAATAAAACAGATTAGAGAATCCATATGATACAATTGATAAAAAATCTCCATCTAACAGACTTAGAATACCTTAGAAGCTTCAAACATATAGTTGTTGAAGATCTGAGTAAACGTGTCCCAGCTCTCCTCCGAGAAAAACTGATGTGCTTTCACAGCGCTGAAAACAAAAATAGAAAAACAACAATGCAGTAGTGATAGAGTTATACACATAGATGGACTCTTCCATGTTCAATCAGACACTTGATCGAACTTTTTCACACAACCGGTTTTAGCTTAGCATTTTTGGGGAAATGGAGAGAATTGAACTCTCAACTAGCAACAGTTCAATGAACCGTTGGTCAAACCTTCTGACAACACTCCCAGACTGATTTTAAAAGGGGGATTATATATAGCGGGTTGCCATGTCGCTCAATAAGCTGACAATGAACATTACCCATATAATCCCCCCTCCCTTAAAAGATTTACAAACATGTAGTTACCTGAAATCGTAGTCCGGATACATCTGATACAGTGTAAGAACCAAGTAGATCAAAGCCTTTCGACTGTGGATTAAGCAATACAATATAATATATAAAGAAGATATACATTTTATATATATATAAAAGAAAGGTAAAAAAAGCTATATAACATTGATTCCTTACCTTGATCTGCTTAACAAGAGATCAACAGGTGAAGATGAGTCAGTGTCAGAAGATTTCCCAAGATAATCCAGCATCTGAATTCAAGAAACAATAAAAAAATAAGGTCAACAAGCAGCAGCTGTACACACATTCAATGATTAAGACCAAAGCACATGCTTGATTGTAATAATTAGATGCAAGTCATATACCTCATTCTCCAAACTAAGAGACAATCTTTTATCAGTTCCAGCATGTTTACCTATCAAAATAAATAAATAAATATTATTTTCTATTGTAGCCCAGAAGATATATCTTCTGACACAAAAGAACAAGAACATGTCCTCACAAGAATAAGCTTCAAGGCAGCCTTTGATACTCCTTTCTCCGAGATTTAGATGACCCATGAACACATTCAATCTGTAATCAAAACCCTTTTAGAGGAAGAAGCTGATATTCTCATAATTCACCAAAAAAAAGACACTCAAATTAACCTGTCAAGGTTGGTGTACTCCAGAAACTTCATGGTGAAGATACGATAAACAAAAGACAACCTAACAATTTTAAAGAGAGCAGGTTAGATTAAGCAAATTTCATCACGCAATTCTCAGATCTAAGGGTTTGAAAAATTAAACATTTATACTATCCGAAAATAGAATCACAATTCATATAATCAGACCGTAGAACCTGAAAAAAATGAGCGGCAAGGAGAATTGAATTTTCGCAAAAGAAAAAAAAAAATCGAGAGGAGAAACGAACCTGAACCGAACCTCTTTCAACGGTTTTTGCGGAAATGAAGACGAACTTGTGTGTCTATTGGAATCTATACATCTCGCTAGGAATCCTCGCACGTGCAGATGCGGATATGCTTTGGTCTGTGATTGGACAACGTAGCGTCTGAGTTTCAAAGAACTGGACTGCGTGCCGTTTTATGATGTTTCATGGGCCGTTCAACTTTGGGTTTTTTATATATTTAATAGCCTTTTTGGTTGTAATATTAAAATTAAATAGGTGCCACGATATCATGTTTACTTTGCGTCTAAATGATTCTTAGAGCACCTTCGTTGCAGAGTTGTTATGGGGTTCTAATAATTAAAGGAAAATCAAAAAACAAAAGAAAATAGGAAAGAGAACAAGAAAAGTTCTAATTTAAAAACGGGAACCGTATCTGAACACTTTATGCCACTTGTCAACATATAAATAGCTTTTGTATTTACTTCACATTTACATTTAATTAATTAAGCAAAATTAATTAAAATAACAATATTTTTTAATTAAGAACCTCTTTTTTAGAGCCCAACCGATGAGGCTGCTCTTATTTGTTTTATCCAAACAAGGACACCTTTCTTGACAATGATGGCCTTAATCGAGATAGACCAGTTTAACATATTGCTAAACCTTAATTATATTTTTAATGTGAGTGAACACCTCCAAAGGAAATGAGCAAACTCGTACCAAACTGCAAGCTAAGTAGGGGTTATTGGTTGTTGAATTTTAATGGATTTGAAAATCCTAACTAAATCTAGTGTTATTGGTTTTATGATTTTCAAATTTGTATTAAAATCATGTGTTATTGGTTTAATGATTCATAAATTCTATATCAAATCATGTGTTATTCAATCGTACGGATTTACTAATATATTTGATTTTATAATGGATTTGTTTGGATTTTTTAGTTAAAAATACAAAGACTCAAATCTGAGGGAAAACCTCTGGATTTGCATATTTTACTTGGATTTATAAATATTATATGGATTTCTAAATCAATCAAAATATACAAACCAATAACACCCCCTAAACCATGAGTACTACATTAAGGCCAGTGGCGGATCTACTTAAGGTAAGTAGGGGGCAGCTGCCCCCCATAAATTTTTAAACTTCCTTTTAAATGTTAAAGCAAAATTTAGTTGCCCCCGTTGAAAAATAGTTCCTGCCCCTAGGCCTGGGACGGATCGGGTATCCGGGGAATTTTAAGGTATCCGGATCCGGATCCTTATCCGGCGGATCCATAATTTTACTATCCTTATCCGGATCCGGGGTTCTCGGATATCCGGGTGTCGGATATCCTTCTAAAAATTATAATATCCGGCGGATATACGGATCCGGATTTGGATCCTTAAAATAAATAAATAAATAATATTAATATATATAAAATATTAACAATAATTTAAAACAAAAAATATATAATGTTTTGAATTATTTCTATGTATAAAATTACAAAACTTACATAAAATTTACATATACTATTATAAAAATAAAAATATAATAAATAAAATTAGTTTTTATATATACATAATACTATTTTTGAAATAGTTATTAATAAAACTTACGGATCCGGATATCCGGACTAAAAAATCGAGATATCCGGATCCAGATCCGGCTTTGGCGGATCCAGCATTTTACTATCCGGATCCGGATTCGGCCCCTCCGGATATCCGGATTTTCGGATCGGATCCGGATCGAATCTCGGATCGAATCCGGATCTCGGATAAAAATCCCAGGCCTACCTGCCCCCCTTCCCTAACTTAATTTGTTCTCAAATCTTTGTGTAAAATACTATTTCCCTTTTCTCAAATGCCATTTATTTTATTTGGTATAGCATTACCACGTTTTCTTATTTAATCTGAAAACATTTAACCATTGTTGCTTAAATAATAACTTGTTGATGGCTGTAAATATTAAATAAACATCAATTTATCTAATAAATAAGAATAAACATTTTTAGTTTATCATAATATACTCAATGGTGATGAAATTGTTTTTAAATAGTTATCCACTCATAGTGAAAAATAAAATACTTGTTTTGAGATTTTTTTTTTTATCTGAATATATATGTATTTATATTTGTCACACCAAGAAAAACATGAAAATTTTGTTTTTATATTTTTTTATTTACATTTATAAACAAAAAGAAATAGGAGGTTTACATCCCTATTAAACTATAGGAAAAATTTGGAGAAATACACTTAGATAAGATATTAATTTGAAAACTACACCATTTTTTAAGTTTTTAGAAAAAAACACTTTGGTATATATAAATTTACTAAATTGTCCAATCTTAATATTTCTTAATTATTTATCATCATAATTATTTTATACTCAAAGTAATGGTTTTAACAAAAATAAGATGTTTTTCAAAAAGAAATCTTTAGAATATTCACATAGTATCCTTTTTAATATTTTATAAACTTTTTATGCTTCTGAAAGAAAAACCTTCGAGACAACGTCTCGTTTTCTTCTTCTCCTTATTCTTCATTTCTGAAATTTTTTTTTCTTCCTTTGATCTCATTCAGAGGTTTGTTAATTTATGAACCAGATTTCAGTTTCTATTTTAATTTAAGTGATTTTTCTTTTAGCATGTTGCATATAACTGAAGTTTTTGGAGAGCGAAAGGTGAATAAAGAATCATGGAAATTCATGGTGAATACAAAAAGGAGGTAAATTATTTACCATTAAAGAAGGTTTGAAGTTTAAAGATATGGTTCAGATGGTTTCCGAAAGATTTTTGTATAGATAGGTTGGGTAATGAGTTAGAACGTTTCAACTATGGTACAATGTCTTAGTGATTACAACGCTAACGCTAGTCTATACAAAACCGTGTAAAACGTCTCGAACTGTAAGCTTAGGTCGACTCTTTCTGGTCACACCCTATACGTCAACACTGTGACTATTTCACCTGATCCTTCTCTCCGCGCGAGTAGAAGCAAAGACGGTTGTGGTTTTGCTGTGTGATTTGGCTGAGTGGAGGCAAGTACTGTCTGGAAACTTCTGTTTTTTTTTCTCTGAACTTCCGAAAGAGAATTCAAAGTAAAACATGAGAATCCATAAGAGATAAGAGAAAAGAAAGGTGCTCCAGCTATTGGCAGAACACAGTGGCAAAACTAGCACAAAACCAGGGTGGTCATTTGACCCATGTGAAAAGAAAAATTCCCTCTATTTCATAAAGAAAAATCTGAAATAATTAGCTTACTGACCCATATAAAACACATTTGTTATCAAACTGATCCATGTAAAAGAATTTACTGCCTCTGCCACTGGCTGAACAGGTCCATAAGTTCTGGAGAGATGGATGTTTTATACCTTTGAAGAACTCCGAATCTGTTCAAGTTCGACGTAAGTGTCATTTATGCGGCTTGATGGACTCTGAATTGCAGGAGTTGGTTTCTTTTTTCTCTCAGCTTTATTTATCCTTTTTTGCTTTAATGTTTGTAGAATGGTACCATGAAGATGCATATCAAGCGTATATGCAGGAAACTTTCCAAACATCCTTCAAACATGATGTTGCTTCCTCCACAAGACACTGCTTATTTCCTCCCAATTCAAATTAATAACAGCAACAGAAACGACTACAAATATGTTACTTTCATATGTTGCTATGAAAATTGCTCTCTCTCTCTCTCTCTCTCTCTCTCTCTCTCTCTCTCTCTCTCTCTCTCTCTCTCTCTCTCTCTCTCTCTCTCTCTCTCTCTCTCTCTCTCTCTCTCTCTCTCTCTCTCTCTCTCTCTCTCTCTCTGTCCTCTCTGTTCATGAGCAACAAGTGATGATTTTTTTTCCATGATTAAAGTTTCACTATAATCCTAAGTTCGGTTATAATATCTTTGTTATTGTAAACTTTTAAATGGTAATATAAGATATTTATCTCAACACAAAAATTTATCTTAAACATAAATAATTATAATAATATTATTCTTATTAATTTCGAATTTATATTTCAATTATTGAAATCTAATCTGGATAAACATGTCAATTCACATTTAGGAAAGTGTAGTTTTCAAAAAATAAAATAGATGCTGTAATTTTCAAATTTCAAACTATTAATGGAGTAATTTACAAATTATCCCCTAAACTATATTGTAAAATTCACTTAAATTGAAAAATGCATATGTAAAATAATTGTTAATTAATAATTTTTGTTTAAATTATTATGTACCCCGGATGAAATTTTTTTCTAGATGCGCCACTGATTAAGGCTGATGAACTTGAATGGTGACATACGATAGGAGGCTTTAATTGTAGTGGTCCTTCTTAGAAGCAAGAAAACAACTTAAAGGCTAGCATTTATAAACTCGTGTTCCGGTTTAAAATGGGCTTATAATTTCAGTTGAGCTCATGTTTCAGCCCAAACCTATTTACCAACACCAAGGCTTACTACATACACATGCCTTTTAACATTTTTTGGGAGGAGAGTGTAAAATAATGTGTACCGTTAAAGCAAGAGAATGTAGCACATTTTAAAATGAGTTCTTTTAAAATAGGATGGCTGTGGCAGATGATCATGATTGCAATCCTGGAAGGACAGTCTCTGTGATAGGCTCAATGCGATACAGCAATCCACGAATTGTAAATTTAGCTTATGGTTTTGTGTTTTTAGTTCGTTTCTTGTCTTTTTATGTCTTCCGAATATTCTCTCGACTTGTATATGTACACACTATTTGTATGTAAAAGTATGTATGTACAAAAGACAATTCAATTTAGAAAGAAACAAAGCTATATATGTCGCATGCCCCCCAAAACATTTGGAAGACATGACAGTGTATATATATATTATATCAATGTTGTTACTATTAAGTGCCATCTTATTAATTAGCACAAAATATGTATGCATGCTTTCAGTTTTTATTTTATTTTAATATCGCGTCAGTGTTTTTTAATCCATTTTCATGACTTCCACCTTGTTTATTGAAAGTTTGTAATTATTATTTTTATCTAATTTGATTCTTACCTTATTTGGGCTAATAGTCACTATTCATAAACGTATATATATATATATATATATATATATACTAGTGTTGCCCGTGCATATGCACGGAAATATTTTTTCTACAAATAAAATTAGTTACATACATATAATTAACGTGTAAAAAGTTAGCTAGCATAAAAGCATTAACACATTTATCACTGATTAACTAAAGACATAAAAATTAAGTTAGATCTGCTAAAAAGTTAAGAATGTAAAATAATTTGAGTAATCAAAATTACTTTATACGTAAGTTTGAAAATATGTGGTTTTTAAATCTAAATGATACATTATACATCAGATATGACTGAAACATCAAACATCTGTTAATTACTCTAATCAAAATGGCATTGTGAAAGAAATATGTTCTTAAGTTTCAAAAAAAAGTTCTTAATTGACATATCTGGTAAATTTTACCAGATTTATGGACACTTACATAATCACAAAGGCATATTATTAACTCAAGAAACCTGGTCTTGGAAGTAGCGACTCCATTCAAAGGTGGTTTTGCAGCTCCATCTTAGAAGAATTACATGGGTCTTTGATAGCTCATTTACTGTTTTCTTGTAACATCCTCATCTGCTGTTCTATTAATGCATGAACAATATGTTAGAAACGTTTTGCGTACAAAAAAAATCTATCTTAACCACATCATGAATATGAATACACTGGAATAATAATGACTCTGGAGGATTAAGCACAAACAAAACATATAGTTGGGAAACGCGAATATAATCCAGTGACATCTTCAATTTGTTTCCTGCAAAAAAAGGTGAAATAGTTGAAGATATGTATAGTGATAATTTGTGGGATTATGAGAGCTTCTAAGTGTTTTAACCGTGATGAAGCACACGAACAAAGTAAAAAAAGGAGTGAAGTAACCGTAAGTATTTGAGAGAAAAGAGAAATTTGAGAATTTAAGAGAATGAGAGAATTTGTGAGATTGAGAGAATGAAAGAAATGTTTGTATTGAATTGTGTGTTTAATTGTGTAACATACATGGTGTATTTAAAAGAAACAAAAGCAATAAGCACTCAATGGTGGAAGAATAAATAACTAGTAGTGGACTAGTCACTCCTCCCCATTTGGTAAGTGATATGGCCACTCCTCCCACTTCCTCCACTAACTAGTAGTGGACTAGCCACTCCTCCCCATTTGGTAAGTGATATGGCCACTTCTCCCACTTCCTCCACTACTTCCCTTTGTTTAATTCTTCATGTCAACACTCCCCCTCAAGCTTGACAGTAGTGAGTGTCAAGCTTGGAAAGCCATGAAGTATTCCCTCATTAAAACCTTTTCTTGGAAAAACCACTTGGGATAAAAACCAAGCAAAGGAAAAAGAGTAGAATACTCCACGGTGAGGAGATCATTGACATGGAAGGTTTATGAGTCCAAGTCTTGGAAGAATGGACTCACAAACTTTGCTACTGGCCGCCTTGGTGAAGATGTCAGCCAGCTGATCCGCACTTCTTGTATAACATGGGAGAATCACTTGCTGCTCCACTGCTTGTCTGACCTTGTGGCAGTCTACTTCTATGTGCTTTGTCCTTTCATGAAAGACTGAGTTGGATGCAATGTGTATTGCGGCTTGGTTGTCACAGTGCATGGTCATGGGAGAGGTGATCTCAATTCCCAAGTCGCCTAAAAGCCCCTTTATCCAGATAAGCTCACTGGTTAGCTTCCTCATTGATCTGTACTCTGCTTCTGCGCTTGAACAAGATACTACTTTCTGTTTCTTGCTCTTCCAAGTGACAAGATTCCCTCCAATGAATGTACAATAACCGGTGGTTGACCTTCTGTCTACTCTATCTCCAGCCCAATCTGCATCACAGTATCCTATCACCTCAGTGTTCTTGTTGCAAGCCATCCATACACCTTGTCCTGGCGCTTCTCTTAAGTATCTTAGAATCCTCTCCACCATGTTCCAGTGATGAACCTTGGGAGTTTGCATGTGCTGGCTCACTTGATTAACTGCGAAACACACATCTGGCCGAGTGATGGTTAGATAGATCAGCTTCCCAACCATCCGTCTATACTGCTTGACATCTTCAAATGGAGTGTCTTCATACTCCCCTCTCGCAATACCTTGTAACCTTCTTCAAGTGGTGTCTTGGCATGTCTTCCTCCAAGATCTCCTGCCTCCTTTAATATGTCTAGGGTATACTTTCTTTGGGACATGAATAATCCTTCCTTTGATCTGCACATCTCAATGCCAAGGAAGTACTTCAGTTCTCCCAGGTCTTTGATGTCAAATGCGGCCTTGAGAAATGTCTTGGTTAAACTGATCCCCTCCTTGTCACTACCCGTGATGATGATGTCATCCACATAGACTAGAATTACCGTAATTCCTTGCTTGCTGGTGAGAGTGAAGAGTGTGTGATCCGCTTGAGACTTCACAAATCCCCTTCCATTCAATGTAGTGCTTAGCTTGTGGTACCAAGCTCTTGGTGATTGCTTCAAGCCATAGATTGCCTTTCTGAGTCTAAGGACATTCCCTGGTTTCACCATTTCTTCCATCCCCGGAGGTGGTTTCATATACACTTCATCTTCTAGTTCTCCTTGCAGGAAAGCATTCTTCACATCCATTTGCCAAAGGTCCCATTCTAGGTTCACTGCTAATGAGAGTAGAATCCGGATTGTATGAAGCTTGGCCACTGGTGCAAAGGTGTCTAGATAGTCCTCTCCATACACTTGTGTGTATCCTCTTGCCACCAGTCTGGTCTTCTTTCTTTCTGGCTTCCCATTTGCAAGATACTTAATGGTATGTATGAGTCTGCTGGTCACGGCTTTCTTCCCTTTTGGAAGTTCTGTCTCATACCAGGTGTTGTTCTTCTCCATGGCCCTCATTTCATCATCCACCGATTTCCTCCATTCATCATCTTCCATAGCTTCTGCATATGTTCTTGGTATCCATTCCAGGTCCAATGAACTCATAAAGACTTGATGTTCTTCTGGATAGTGAGCTAGGGAGCATAATCCACTTTCTGGATGTGCCACAGCTTGAGCATTGTAGTAAACAAAATCATTTTTAACCCAATCTGAGGCTGGTCTTCTGATCCTTGTACTTCTCCTTAGGACTTGTGTCTGCTCAGGTTCATTACTGCTGCTTGGTTCTCCTTCTTGAGCTTCAGTGTCTGGTTGTCCCATCTCATCTTGATCATGAGATAATACTGGGTTTTCTTCAGGTTGAGCTTGCGCCGGTTGATCTTCATTCCCCCCTTCATGGTCAGGATGAGAGTCTTCAGTGTTATGAACCATGGTCTCTTTATAAGGAGTAGTGTCCCGGCCTTTCTCTGGTTCCTTTTCTAGGTTAATGCCGAGTCTTTCCATAAGAATCTTCAGGTTGTTAGCTCTGTCCGAGGCAGAATGAGATAGATCTTTGAGTTCCTCCCAACTCTTCTCATCATAATAGGCCTTGGATTCCATGAACTTAACATCTCTGGATACTAGGACTCTCCTTGTCTCTGGTACATAGCATTTGTACCCCTTTTGGTGCGTAGAGTATCCAATGAACATTGCCTTTGTGCTCTTTGCCTCCAGTTTGTTTCTTAGTTCTCCTGGAATCAAAACAAAGCACACACACCCAAACACACGCAAATGATCAATTGATGGTCTAGATTTGTTTAGTACCTCATATGGGGTGGCATCAAAGAGGACTCTTGTAGGTGTGCGGTTGATTAGGTAGGTGGCTGTGACTACTGCATCCCCCCAAAACCGCTTGGGTACATTTGTATGGAACATCATACTCCTTGCCACTTCCATCAAGTGTCTATTCTTTCTTTCAGCCACACCATTTTGTTGGGGTGTGTAAGGACAGCTGGTTTGTTGAATGATTCCATGTGAGGCTAGATGTTGTTTGAAGGTTGTGCTAGTATATTCACCACCATTATCTGATCTAAGAATTTTAATCTTAACATTGAAATGGTTAGTAATATAGTTCTGAAAATTTTTAAATGCTTCTAGCACCCTATCCTTAGATTGCAACAAAGTGATCCATGTGTATTTAGATTTTTCATCAATGAATGTCACAAAATATTTATGTTGTTCTCTAGATACACATGGAGCAGTCCACACATCAGAGTGAATCAAATCAAAGCAGTTTTCATATTGGGTTTTTGATTTAGGAAACACAGTTCTGCAATGTTTTCCTAATATACACGCTTCACACTCATTTTTAAAAGAAATACTAGGCAACAGGATGTTCAAGGCACGAGAATGGGGATGTCCTAGTCTAGCATGCCAGATTTCATCTTTAGGGAATTCAGAAACAGAATGAAACACACACGATAATTGAGATACAGGTCTTGTGTCCTCAAGTAAGTACAAGTCTCCCTTGGTAACACCTTTGCCAAGCAACTTACTAGAATCAATATCCTGAAAGTATACACTGTTAGGCGTGAAAGTAACTTGACAATTGAGATCATTAGTTACTTTTTTAACAGACAGTAGGTTTGAGGCAAATGTAGGCATATAGAAAGCTTTAGATTCTTTATCAAACAATCTAAGTTCACCTACACCTTTTATTGGAATTTTATCTCCATTTGCTATCATCACATTTCCTAAAGCCGGTTCTATGTTCTTAATCAGTTCTAAATCACTTATCATGTGATGAGAAGCACCAGAGTCTATAACTAAGGGCTTAGCCGATTTAAAATTATTCATAGAACCATTTGCATTGTGAGAAGCATTAAGGGAGATACCAAGAGTTTTAGATATACCAGATTCCTTGAGAGCCTTGATGAGAGCGGTTAAGTCAGACTTCTTGATGGTCTCATCTAGATTGGCTCTTGGCGTGGCATAGCCTGATGTGGAGGCAGTAGCTCTTCCCACACCTAGGTTGCTTATACCCATGGTGATTGGTGTTGTTGGCTCAGCACCATCAGTTGAGAAGTTGGCTCTTGCATCTTGGTATTGAGGGCGGTTGTCCCTAAATTTGTTGGGCTTGAGGTGCGGATGTAGTATCCAGCATTTGTCCTTCATGTGGCCCTTCTTCTTGCAGTGATCGCAGGTCAAGTTTTTCTTCTCATCTAGCTTGTAAGCTGCCTTGTTTGACACGGCTCGTTCAGCTTGATGTGCCATGTTTAAGTCTCCCTTGCCTCCAAATAAGCCCACAGAGCCTTCTTCCTTCTGAATTTGAGCGCATACTTCATCCAGGTCAGGTAACTTGTCAGCTCTCAGGATGTGCTTGATTAAGCTCCCATAAGATGGATTAAGCGTGAGCAGTAGTCCAAACACTCTGTCCTCTTCACGCCTGGTTAAGAGAGTGGCGGGGTCGGTAGTATGTGGTCTGAGTAGTTCCATCTCTGCCCAAAGAGACCGGAACTTGCCAAAGTGAGGCTGGAACTCCATATCTCCTTGGTTGAGGGTATTGATAGCTCTTTTTACTTCAAAGACCCTTGTAAGGTTGGAGGTATTTCCATACACTTTGTATAGTGTATCCCACAGCTGCTTGGTAGTTTCACAGTAGGAGTAAGACTCCATGATGGCGGGTTCTAGGGAGCTAAGGAGCACTGTGAGAACCATGAGATCTTCCTGAGCCCATTTGTCTTCATCAGTAGCTACCACAATCTCCTGTCCATCTTCTCCTTGGGTGGTTTGTTTTGTAGCTGCTTCTGCTGAGACATGACTCCACAAACCCTTCCTCCAAGGGCAATCTTCACCATCCTGGCCCACAAGAGGTAGTTAATCCCCTTCAGGGTCACAGGTATGCTGATGCGGTTGTTGTTATTGTTGTTGTTGTTCTCCATCTTGGGGATTTACTTGGTCAGAGGTAGAGTTTAAGAACTAGAAACAGAGTTTTGATTTTGCGGAATTTAGAAAGGTTTCAAGATTGTTGCTGCTCTGATACCATGATAATTTTTGGGATTATGAGAGCTTCTAAGTGTTTTAACCGTGATGAAGCACACGAACAAAGTAAAAAAAGGAGTGAAGTAACCGTAAGTATTTGAGAGAGAAGAGAAATTTGAGAATTTAAGAGAATGAGAGAATTTGTGAGATTGAGAGAATGAAAGAAATGTTTGTATTGAATTGTGTGTTTAATTGTGTAACATACATGGTGTATTTAAAGGAAACAAAAGCAATAAACACTCAATGGTGGAAGAATAAATAACTAGTAGTGGACTAGCCACTCCTCCCCATTTGGTAAGTGATATGACCACTCCTCCCACTTCCTCCACTAACTAGTAGTGGACTAGCCACTCCTCCCCATTCCTCCCCATTTGGTAAGTGATATGGCTACTTCTCCCACTTCCTCCACTACTTCCCTTTGTTTAATTCTTCATGTCAACATATAGACGATGGAAGAGATGTGTCTAAACCTTTACCAAATGCAACTACTTAATTAAAATCTATGAATCAGATAAACAGCTTTAATAAATGACCCAAGAGAGGCTAGGGAGAGCTAGGAAAGGTGAAGTTCATCGTGAGTTTAAGCCGAAACGGTTTAGAGATCGTGAGATCGAGGTGGTTTTGGATGACAAACTGAGGATTTTAGAAAGAAAGATTTGTGTTATTTTGAATTAGGGTTTTTAAATTGAAGGAGTATAGACCACACTCATATTCTGTTTTCGATGGGGAGTTTTATTATTTGTTTGTCTATAGGAGTATGGAAAATAAATCATGGATGAAGAAAACATATGGTGGGTAGTTACATTTTTTTCTCAACATTATTTTGTTTTAAATGATTTTTTCTTAATTTTGATAAACAGTAATTAAGTGGCATAATCTGATGATTTAATTGGTCATGTGACTTGTGCTTTATTATATAGAGGATGTGTTTGTATGTCAGGCTCAGCATATATGTAATAACAAGATAGAAATAGAAAATAGTGCAATTAGCTAGCTTTGAACAAAAAAGAAAAAGAAAATAGTGCAATTAGCTATAGTTTATGCCAGAAATTGAATACTTGGTTTAGTAGAGTTTGTTTATGTCTACATGAATAGAAAAACGAGAATCCCGCGTGGGCCGCAACTCAAAAGAACAAGAAAATACTTGGAATCAAGAGAAAGAGAAGGTGATGCAGAAATTTGATTTGACCATTGAACGAGAGAGATGATGATAATATTCTATATATATGCACATGAATCAGTGTATCAATGTATAAAATTTGTAAAGGAGAATATTCGTTAAGACGTGAAGAGGAAGAGGTGGTTGTAGATAAAGGGGACATGCAATGCAGAAAGAGAGAGAAAGTTATGTTTCTTTTACAACATCGGAATGATAACTCTTCCCACTCACTTCACTATATGCCTCAGTATTTACTTGTCCCGATAGGCCTGCCTAAAGGCACCTTTCTTCCAATATGCATGCCCATATTTATACATTAAACAACAAAATATTCGCATTAGAAAAAAATAGAGCAATATCTTTTACGTTCGAAAGTTATTGTTTACGAACTCACCCCAAGCAATTTATAAACAAACCATACAAAAGTTAGATTGAAGCAAATGTTATTGTTTATGTACTCAATATAATTTATGTACTCACCCTAGCTCAAAAAAAATTACATAATTCTACTTTTGGTATTGTAAGAAACAAAAAAATTGGTATCAGGTATAAGTTTTTTTCTGAAAGACAAAAGGGATAGAACTTTTTGCGGTTGATTCAAAGCCTAAGTCATTTCATGCCCTATGCAATGTCACTAGCTATAGGCCACGCCTCTGAATCTTTTCACTTCCTCTTTTCCACCCAAAGCTGACTATCTCCCCCTGTGCATGTATGTATGTGTTCTTGATGTAGTACACTCTTGTTTATTGACCATGCACAGATTACTGTTGACATTTAAATGTATCTTTAAGAAAGAAAAAAACTATTCGTAAGACTCATGGTAACGTAACTGTGTGACATGACTTCAGCAAAATAGAATGATTGAAAGTGCAAACTTGCAAGAACGGAAATATTCAAAGCAAAAAAAAAAAAAAAAAAAAAAAACTTGCAAGAACGGAAATATTCAAAGTAAACTGGGGTGTAAAAGACTGTTAAGTCTTTATGTGAAAATATAAACTCCACATCGGAAATTAAACTGAGACATAAATAATATTCTCTCCGTTTCATTAAAATAGACTTTTTAGAAAAAAAGTTTGTTTCATAAAGATGTACTTTTTGTGTGTTTCTATGATAAAATTGTAAACTTCAAAAAAATTAATTGATTTTATTAAATTATTATTAGTTAAAAGTATTGAAAATTGAAAATTACAGAAAATAATATATTTATTATAGTCATTTAATGTGTTTTTTAATGTGTGAAAATATTAAAAAGTCTATCTTTGTGAAACGGTGAGAATATATAAAAAGTTAGGGTCAATTATTTTATCAAATTGGAAATCCATAATAAATTTGAACCTAACATGGTATCAGAATCCAATTAATGTATTACTTATACCCATCTGAATGTAATATATATGGGTCTCCGGCCGGACCAGTTGTCTTAGTTAGTCAGCGTGACAACGATACATTTTCAATCAATTTTGTTTTCGTTTTCCTAGCTTCATGCTTTCTTCTCTTGTAAACACTTTCATTTGTTTTTATTACGAGTCGTGAGTAATTACCGTATTTATATGGGTTAGTGACCTTAATTTGGGTTTAACTTTAGCTATGATTCCTGTTGGTTTTGATATATTTATGAATAGTAAAAAACATAATCCATCTTCAGAATAACCTGAAGTCTTTCTTCACTTTTGTACCGACATCGATATATTAGTGACTTCTCTTCTGAAACAATATCCCGAACACTGAGCATTTTCTAGCCACTTAAGTTCAACAATGTTGCAGTATATATCAACAAGAAATAACTCTGAGTAGATTGCGATCAACTAATTTTTCCTATTCTAATAGAAACGTACTAACATAAAATTGTTGGGGAGCACATGGTTCTTAGTAGAAGTACAATTTGATGAGAAACAAGCATCACAGGGTCTGTGGGTTTTGCTGTATGATCTGGGGAAATGAGCTTTTAACCGAAACATCATCATTTTCGGTGCATGCCAAATTTCCTTCAAGCGTTTTTGGGGTATTTTTTAATCTCTGACTTAAATATTCCTAGTTTCGTTTAGGAACAATTAACTACCATTCTTGGGATTATTAAAACACTTCATATCTTAATAATTGAACTTTGACAGGTCTAATGTCATCATGCCTCGCACTCCACTCTTCTCGTTTTCTGGCTTTACTGAAAATCCCAGTTTTTATTTAACCCCACATATATACCAAAAACATTTTTTAAAAGGCCAACTTTCTTTGTCTATTTAAAGAGTAAAGACAACACACATAAACAAAAAAAAAACAAATTTTTTTTTTTACTTATAATATGCTAATTATAACTTTACTCGGTCAACTCGTAGAATATTTTCCTAGTTAGAATATTTGTCACACCACCTTTTATATTCCTAAGGTACAATAGACAATATTGATTGGCATTTCTTTAGTTTGTTTTTTATAAAGGATTGATCTTTCTTTAGTTATACGTTGTGAATTGTGATTGTGAATGTTCAAGCTGTGGTTTTGTAACTTGTGTAGTAGTTGTACTTCTTATTTTAATGTTTAAGAAATACTCCATCCGTTCCTTAAAATTACATATTCTAGAGAAAAAATTTGTTTCAAAAAGATCTATATTTTATATTTTTAATGTATATTTTATTAACTAATTGCAAACTTCAAAAAATTTAATTGTACTAGTTAAATTTTATTGGCTTAAAATTATGGAAAAAAGATAAACACAAAAAACTATGCAAATTTAATGTGTTTTATTAAGATGTGTGAAAAATCTAGAATATATAACTTTAAGGAACATAAGGAGTATTTTAGAATAGAACTACATATGTAAATTTTTAAGAGTAATATTATATACTAGTAATTTTGGTAAAAAGATATAATAAGAGGTATTTGATATGGGTTGTTTAATCTGAATAAGCGACGATAGAACTACTGAATTAGTGTGAGTACATATTATCATGCGAGATCGAGAAAGGTTTTGCATCTGCTGAATCATGTATGACGAATACGACAAGTTTGGACTAATAATAAATTTTTTTTTTCTTTTGGGACAGCCAATAATATGTAAGAAATTCGAAGTTATAAAATGGTGTCGAGTAAGTATATGCATGAGTAAACATATGAAGTCTGTTGTATATACGTGATATAATCTGTATTTTGTGTCTCGCATGATATATGCTCGTTAAAAGGTTATTAGTTGTAATGATAATATACATTAATTGAGGAATATACCACTATAATTCTTCTCTTGTAGTATTAATATCTTTTGTACGTTGAATAGGTGTGAGAAATATCTCAAAACGTTGGTTGGCCTGATGACGCAGGTAATATGCTGGTTTTAGTTGATTAGATTGTTTTATATTATCGTGGATTGAGTCCTCCATGCAGCTAGCTAGGTTCAATATACCAATATCCCCATTTTTCTATGTGTATGTTTGTAAGTCATTGTGAAGAAGTAATATGGAAAACTGTGAACCAATCTATCATGTTCTTGGAATAATTATAAGCAATTGGGAGCGACTGTAAATAGAAATATCTTCAAAACAATATTCATATTATGAATTGACAAAGTTATGGGTAAAAGAGTTAGAAAATATCTTCATAAAATTCTTGTCTATATATAACTTGATTATTTTAATATTGCCTTTAAAATAAGACAAATAGTTTATATAAATTTTTAATCTATTCTTAACTCACTAAAAACTTTATAAATATTTTTGTTTGAAACTAAAAACTTTATAAATATTAACCAAAAGAGTTGTTGAAAATTCGAACGCATTATTCAAATCGTTGAATTACGATTTTATCTCTAAGTATTCCGTACTTTACACGTTTGAAAAGACAAAAAGAAACTGAATTCTGATAATCATCGTTCATTTTTTTTGTTTAATGCTTATGTATATGTGGTGAAGGAAAAAAAGAAAATACGTGTGTATTAGAGTAAATGACACCAAAATAATGTATATGTACTGAGATTGACCGCATAAGAAGCTTTCCATATAACTAGTGCCCATTAGATCATGATTAAGCAGAGCTCTTAATTTGAGATTCTTGAGATTCTTAATTTATGATTTGATATTATTTTTGTTTTTTTGTTTCCTTTTTACATTTTTCGACTAAGAACCGACTCTTATATCTTTTATTTAAGAGCCGATTCTTAGCTTTTCTTAGTTAAAAGCTAAGAAGTGGTTCTTAACCGAAGCTCCACCCTAAGAACCCGGGTTAATCATGGTCTTACTCTGTATAATTACAAGATTAGCATCTCTCTCTCTCTCTCTTCTCTGCATCAATTTCATTCACACAAGATTCCAAACAACGAGAATTGATAGAAAGTGAGATTTTCAGAATTTATTGTTTCTCTAGTCCTCTCTCATCATTAAAACACATATAGTCTCTCTCTCTCTCTCCAGAGAGCTCCATAGCTTCTCCGGTCCTGACCATTCCTCGAGTTCTTGATCTTCCGTCTCCATCTAAGAACCCTAATTTATTATATATTCTCTCCTCCGTCTCCCCTCATGTTGAGATCATCAGTAACTCTTTGTCTCGCTCCTCTCCGACTCACAGGACTCTGCCATGGTTGTTGATGCTGAATCATCCTTCTCAACAAGGCTTCTTCATTCATGTGGGGTTTCCAATAGTTTTGCTTTTATGAGGTTATTACAAAAAGCTCATCACTTCTCTTCTTTCTCTGAGGACGACAACAACAACAGCAAGAAAGACATTCGCTTAGGATCTGATCATTACCAAGTTTGTAGGAGAGATTTTAGTTTCATGGCCGATCAAGAAGAACCGAGAAGTACTACTTCTAGGTTAAGTTCCAAGGACGACCACGACAACAACAACAACAACAAGAGCAATAACAATAATAATAATAATACCAAGAATGAAGCCGAAGATCATGAGATGAGACAAGAAGGATGGCTCCGGTTAAGCACAGGCCACGAGGATGATGTTAAACCGGATCTTGACAATAAACATCAAACCAATCAAACGGCTGGGAGAGACTCTTTTCTAGAGCTTAACCTTTACTCTGGCGGTTCAAATAGAGAAGAAAGAGTTGGTGTTCCATTAATGTCATCTATCTTTCATCATCAGCATGAACCAGGAGGGATGATGATTAATCCATTAATGTTCCCTACCAGGGCTGATCAGGAGACGATTGGTTCTTGGGCGGCTGCTGCGTTTAGAACGCCTTTTGTCCCACAAAACCTAACGCAACCACCATCGTCATCTACCTCTTTGATGATGCCATTCATAGGACCTTACTTTGGTCGCTCCAGTTTTCAGCACCAGTTAATAGGGAACAGCAATAATAATAATAATAATCCGGATGTGGTGGCTGGTCCAAGCTCGAGTTTTCGAGTCATTGATCCTCCCAGGCGACCCCATTCCGGCATTTGGTTCCTCCTTCAAGCTTCTCAAAACCAGTAAGTGCTAAATATTAACTTCCTAGAGACTTTGTTCTATAAGGTCCATAATTTCTTGATTACAATTATTTGTTAAAGTACTAATTAGCGGCTTTGTTTTGGTGAACGTCTTAGGACAAGAGAACCATTCTTGCCTCAGATACCCAAGAGCTGCTTGAGAATCAAGTAAGTGTATATAAAGATTCTACCATTCTCTGAGTATTTACTACCATAAGAATGACAGATAAAACGACGTCAATTTTATCAAAAGTTTATGGCTAATTAATTTTGGTGTTCTTGGATTTTGTAGGGACGGGAAGATGACTGTTCGAATATTGATGAAATATTTGGTGAACAAGTTGAGATTGGAGCACGAAACCCAGGTTTTTTACTAATCTCATTAACTCTTTAATTTCACTTTCTTTATCTTTATTGTTCTAGATTCCATGTACACGTTGCTTGCCGTAATTACAATCTCCTTAGTTGCTTTCAAAAAATAAAACAAAAATCTAAAACCTTACATACTTTTAAAGCATATTAAGATGATGAGAAATAGTACGATAAAACAGAAACATATTACTAAAAGAAAAAGAAAAAAAAAGAAAATCGTGGAGAGGGTACATTCATGGGAGTTGGTGTGAGAAACATGACAACAACGTCGGAACTATATTGCCACAAAAGTGTCTCCATGTTAATTAGGTCACAGGTAGATGTCGTTGCTAGGTATAAGCGCTGTTTTGTTATTTCTTTGTTTTTATATGCTTACTATCCATAAATTGATTCTCAACCTTTTCGAGTTTGTCTTACTTGCTCCTTTTTATAGTTTAGGGGTAATTGATTAACGGAGCCATTAGTTAATTAGTGCCTACTGTGTTCGACGTACAAAATTCTCATTAGAGATGAGTGCACCCTTTATTTCTTTATACATTATATGACAATCCATCCATCTACCAACCTACTTAATTATACAAATTTTTTTTTAGAAACCGATTCCTTTGTAAAAATATTCTGTGTTAAGTGTTTCGAGTACATTTCAAAACTACATATCAAGCTTTTCTACCTACCTTTTGGAAACTAGAAACCCAAACATCCGAAAACAAAACGTGTTATCGGTATAAAATTAAGTTTCTCCTTTTACTATATATGAATTACTTTTCTATAGCTAATTGTATGGTTCCTAAAAACTCTAGGATAGTGTAGTCTTAAATCAAATCTACAAAACATTTATATAAGTTCTGGTTTACCGTTTTTAGATGCAGCGGAAAACATCGTTTTTAGATGCAGCGGAAAACATTTATTGACGTATGTTATTATCTAGTTTGAGAGATAGTAACCAAAATAATACTAATTTATAGCCACTAGAGATAGTAACCAAAACATTTAGTTTAGTTTTATCTAGTTTGGATAGGTACTGATATGACATCATACCGCATCGTTTAGAAATACTCGGGTTATAATCAAGTTATGCATGTCACATACGTACATATATATATACATACGCATATATACTTGGCAAAAAAATACACGTATAACTGCGACTATAGCTATATCGCACGCTTCTTCCATAGCTAGTTATTATCTCGAATGATGGATACAGTAAAGTAAGTTCCTATCAATTATCATATGCATGCTGACTTTGAAACCTTACGAGTCGAATTCATGAAACAAAAAGTGTCCTTTCCGTTTATTTTTTGGTGAAAAATAGAATCAATCCCTACTAGTATTACGTACGATGCTTCTCGTGCAAATTTAATCATTGATTGTGTGCATTTATGCGCTCGCTTACCCATGATCCGCTATAACTTTTATGATTCCTGATTAATAATTACATTTTTCTTGTCAACGCATAATTACAAAGATGGACACTTCTTTTCCGTGCGAGGTGATATAATTCAATGTTTTTTTTTTGCTAAATGATAAATCAATGTTTAAAAACTTAATGTGCATGGAACGTCATTAATGGTCTTTTGATAATTAGCAAAAGATGAATTATTGCTTTTGATACGTGAGCCCTTTTTGGGTGCAAATGCTAAGTAACGTGAGCTCTTTTTCTCTTTTTATCTATTTTCCCTACAACAAATTTGAAAGTCACACACAGATGAATCTTTTTTTTTTCTTTTGGACGCCGTACGAGTCTACGAGATTGCATGAGACGTTTAGATAAACATACATATATCCAACCGTATACGTAGGTTTATCTTAATTTTAAGAAGAATTTGTTAGCCTGCGTTGATCCATGCACTTATATATCGAACATTGCATAGGAAAGTACTTATAAATGCACACAGCTTGTTTGGAATAAAAAATCTTTAAAACAGGAAAAGACAATTTAATTGAGATGACGACCTTTGATTGTTTGGAATATAAAATACATCGGGTTGTTGTAAGCATGTTTTCCTGAAACATTCTTTAGAAGCTATAATTAATCTGGACGGAGATGAAATAAACTATAATATTTAGGTCAACTCAATGTTTTTTTTTGATCAAATCACTAGTTTTTCTGTCTTATTGCATTAAGCCATGACATGATTCTTGAAGTATGACAAAGAGGACGAGAGAATCAATATAAAATTATATTTGTTGTGTCCATATCTTGATCAAATAATTAAGTTTTCATTGACAATCTGTTTATTTCTTGCCCATTTCTCCTAAATTATAGAAAACGATAACAACATAAAAGTCAATATTTGTTCAAATGATTTATGTTAATTAAAAATAGTTTATACGGCAGATGGAAACTGTTATTTGATGATAAAATAACATTTTTGTGCGCATATATACAAATAGCAAAAGGAGAACATTAGTCTTTTTTTTTTTTCTAACGGGAGAACATTAGTCGTCATATCAGTTTGGTAATATAGATCTAAAGAAATATATAGTTTAGTTCAGTGGCTTGTGTACTTTCAGAAAAAATATATATATAAATCTAAAGACTACTCATTCCCTTCTATAAAAAGTAGATGTTTTGAAAAAAAAATTAATTTTTTTTGTGTGTATGTATTTATAAATTATAATAATTTAATAATAATATATCATATTTTAAAAATGATTAAAGATATATATATATATATATTTTTTTTGATTGATCTGGGGTATCTCAGGCTAATGGAGAGGCCCAGACTAATCCACAAGGGGAGGTGCAGCTCACGGATAGACTCTCTCTCCGGGTATTCTCCTAAAGTATAGGCTCATATCCGTATTATGATTAAAGATATTTACGACATAAGTTTAATATGTGTAAGAATATGAAAATATAATATGTAAAACATAAATATAGATATTATTTTTAAATTTTAGTCAAATTTTTTTAAATATTTTTCACCCAAAAATAGGGCTGCGTCCAGATGTCATCAATAGTTAGAGATTTTGTTTTGATAGAATCATTCATTGAAATTGCAATTATGTGCATTCATATATGTTTGTGAAATATTTACATAATAGAGTTGGGTAGGGCATGGTATCAAGAGTGTATAATAAATCTGCCTGTAATGATTAGGCAGCCATAATCTGACTTCGTGGTGGCATTGTTCTTCCATTTTTTCCCTCTTTTAAGTCTCCTTTGACTTTTTCGACGTAATAAGAAAACAAAAAGATTTGATCCAAAAAAAAAAAAAAGTTTTGAAAGCGAAAAGTATACCAAAAATTTCAAATTTCCGTTGCTCCACATGATTCTTTTCTCAACTCGGTCTCATTCCATAAAATAAATATTCTCAAATGACAATTACTTATTTTTTTATTTATTCTAATATGTACTAAAAGTAATCTAAAGGTTATTTCAGCCTTTTTTTGGGTAAGACACTAGTTTGTCATTTTTGTTTTCTGAATTGTTAGATAACCAGAATATACAATGGCATTTGTATTTTATACGAAAACAACAAATACAAATTATCTTCAGAAACTAGATCATATTTGTTTTCTTGGTGAGCCTTGATAGAAGCTTTTTGGTTAGAATGTCGGTTACATTCAGTTTATATATCATGAAATTTAATTTGTACGTAGACTATAGAACCTCTATAAATTAATACTCGATAAATTAATAATCTCTATAAATTAATAAATTTTGTCAGTTCCAATTTGGGCTGGTTTAAAATTTAACACAAATCGATAAAATAATAATATAATATTTTTTTAGAAAATTTTATGTAAATATACGGTCCCACTAAAATTATAAATTATTTCCACTAAAATTATAAATTAATAATTTATATTTATACATATTTTATATAAGTAAGAACCTATTATAATATTGTTTGTTTTATATTTACAATGAAATTATTTTTATATTTTCTTAACACTTAATATATTTTTGGATGAGTTTTAGTAATATTATATCCAAAACCATATTTAAGTTCTATGAAATATATATTATATACACCAAATAATATAATAAAGTTAATATAAATGTCAAATTTCAAAAAATAAAAATTAATGTCTATACACTAAAATCAAATATTTTCCTTATCTTAAAATAAATATATCTTAAAATAAGAAATCTAAATAAGGAAACTTTTGTAAATTAATATCTCTATAAATTAATAAAATTTCAAAGTTCCAACATTATTAATTTATAGAGGTTTTACTGTAGTTCGCCTCTTCTATCTTTCATATAGGTTAAAACATCGTGAAAAGAAAAAAAAACTTTTGATGATCTTTCAAAATGTTAGAGCAGATGCCTAGAAATACGGCTTTCAAAAATACTTGTTTCCATATACAAGCAAAATAAAAACATAGAATAAACTGAGGCTTAGACAAACCGTCATGCTTATGTTAGAAGTGGCTCAGCAACACCAGCGATATATTTCTCTTCCCTTGGTTTAGCTATCCTTGTTAGTGTCTCGTGTAGGACCCTTTCTTCACAAAACCCCTAATAAATTTGGTGTTTAAAAGACCTTTTTCTCCATCAATCATACTCATAAGTGCTGCACTTTCTTATTATATATTGGAGGATCATATATATACACAATCCTAATTTATCTTACATTTCGTTATAAATAGCATAATCTAGCACAATGTAGTCTCTGTCGAGATGTTATCAGTTTTAACTATAAGCAGACTTCAAAGAGTGTAAATATAAGCTCACGAGAGACTGACAATACAAACTTGAACATGTAAATCTAAAAGGCACGTCTCACAAATAATCGCTTTGACTCCAAAATCTAGGTACAATATATTGTAGAATATATAGATGCCAATGCGATTTTGCAGGCTAGTAAATGTTTTTAACTTGACAAGCTGGTAAGCAATTTATATATAAGCATATATTGATAAATAATGTATTTTACGTGGGGGAAAAGCAATGCATGAAGTCGCCCTCAACAACAGAATCATTGCAATTTGCTGAAAGAAAATTGCATTTAAAAAAAAAGGAACAAAATGGCACTAAAGGGTAGATAAGGAGCCATGAACATGATGTCCTTTTAAGTTAGTGATGCGATGCATGCAGAACATTTTAGTATATATGCATATATCCGACTACGACTTCTATGGTCCCTATTTTTATATTCAATTTTGCATTAGTATTATTAGGTATGTGAGATAGAACACTATTTTCATATGCTAACCAGATACTATAGTAATTTATCCCAACCGTTCCATTTGGTATCTTATTAGTTATCTAATTGAACGTATCAGCGTCAACTATATTACAATGAAATTAGTGTCTATTCCCACTAAAAACATAAACTTGTGACTTAGATGCTTCTGGGTTGCAAACTTGACATCAAAACGTAAACAGAAGACGTGCATGAGATGATGGTAATTCTCTCGTGGGGTATCGTGTCTTCAATTTAGAAAACTCTGATACTTCTCAGCATATAAAAGAATTCATCAGTTATTCAGTTTATCTACTCCTACTTTATCCTTTTAGAACGTAATTTCAGTTAGATACCAAAATATTGTAAAAAAATAAAGCTATTAAGTATAAGAAGAGCAGGGGAATGGGTTAGGATGGTTTACACGTTTGAAAACATATGTTGAATCTAGAGATAGATTAATAGTTTCTATAACGTTTAATTTGCTTTTGTGTACACGTGGATATTCAATTGGAACACAAACTTCTAGAATTTAACCTGAAATGGACTCATAAAATATTATTTACCATGAGTTGAATACTCATCACTACGGCATAACATTAAAGTCTATTTCGAAAAGTCATTGAAAAATGCATTACGATTTACGGGTAGAAAAAGGGTAGGGACACGAAATGATTGAGATTTTGGACATCGTGGGTACCATTCAAATTTCAAATCTATAATCAAGTTAATTCATTATATCGTGAATATATGTTGCACAGTTTTCTTTTTACTTATTATATGTGAAATAAGTGGTGGAGTCATTGTTGGTGTTGCTCTTCTTTAAAAGCAATCGTGTTAGAAAAAACAGGAATCTCTTAGAAGTAAAGTAGAGATGACATAATTACGGCATTGCGTAGCCACTTTGACACGTCGCATTTTCCATCACTCTCCCTCCGTCACCTCTACGATGCAATGATCTCATTACATCAAATAGTAACATACTCATATATACCTAGAAACTGTAGATGCTTCAGTGTTAATTGTTTTTAGCTTTGGTCCATGTTTTTGTGTGAATAACTCTAAACCACCTAGTTAATTTTTACTGTGTTTAATAGGACTAATAATATTATGATTTTATATTTTGTAAAATGAAAAGCAGGTAGAGATAAGATGCAGAGGGCAAGAACTGGAGCCAGTGTTGACACTACAACACGTGAGAGATACAATCTGGAGAGGAAGCAGAGACAATTCTTCTGTTTCACAAAACCTTATTACTTTGCTTCCAAACTCATCTACCTCTGATCATCTCATGGTCCTTCATTATGGTAGGACTCTTTCTTAATTATCATATATATATTCCTATAATATTTTCTCCATTTTATTTATTTTTAACACCATATATTATTCTCAATAAAAACAACTGCCCACCCTTTCTTCTTTTAACTCAACACCTTCAATTGTCTTCTTCCCTCTTTTTTTTGGTGGGTGGTTTTGATTATTTATATCTCCTTAAGGCCTTTTTTGTGCGATTTGTCGAATGATCTATCAAGAACAAATGAGTATCTAATTCAGTAGGAGTATGCATGCCCCTGATTGATGTTTTTATTGATGTATCTTCTGGGGCTGCGAGTAACATTAACGCATGAGAAAGATGTGTTCCATATATTTATAAGCATTATTTTTCATCCTATTATTACTTGCTATATATTGCCAGGTGACTTGTTTTTTTTGACGTAGCTATGTTGCTTCTTTGTATGTTTTGGCTAAGAAAATGGGCCTGTTTAAGGCCTAACACCGTACCAACTCAATACCAAACTGGCCATTATATAAATTGCAGGCCTTGTGGGAAAGGTTCGATACTCTTAGCATCCAACTAACCCAATATCTAATTTTCAAGCAGCAAGATAGGATATGGCCGTGGCCCATGGATTTAGTCCAAGCAATGTTCTAAATTTCTAATACGCTATGCCTTGACATGGTTTGCGTATCAAGATTACGAACAATCTGCAAAACACCAACTAAATCCTTTACTGAAATTTCGTTGTAGAAAAACCTTCTTGCCAATATAAAATCGAAATCATTAAAATTTCAGTGGGAGAAATACTCAAAATAGTAATTTTTCTTTGCTGTTTTCTCTGTCAACTTTTTTTTTTAACCCACGTGCCTTGAAGACAATTAAGTTATCCCACTGTTAACTTTAGTTTTACTCCTCGGGTAAGTAACTAATCAGAATTAGACTTAACTAAACTCTCTTTGTTCTGTTCAAGCTTTGCTTAGCAAAAAAAAAAAAAAAAAACAAAGTTGTCTTTTGTCCGACTCCATAAACACAACCACCATCACCAACAAGATCTAGGTCTCTGCATCTCGTGCTTCCATATGGAACGGGCACGCACCGAAAGCCCCAGCTACTTCCGCCAATGGAACGGCGACTCCATCACCCCCAATGCCGCCGCCGCTCCTTCCTCTCCGGCGCGTCACCACCACGCTCGATCGTCTTCCGTCACGGGAATGTCAAACGTCAAGCGAGCTCAGAACGTGGCGGCCAAAGCCGCGGCTCAGAGGCTCGCGAAGGTCATGGCTTCGCAGACCACCGACGACGACGAAGACGAAGACGATGTCGGTGGCGATGACCTAGATTTCCGCTACGGCGCTCCTCCTCTCTCCTTCACGAGAAACAATGCTTCTACTAAACCTAGACCTGCTGCTTCTGCTGTTCTTCCTCCTCCCAAGATCGGCAGATCTTCCTCCCCTGCGGTAAATCTGTTGACTTGACCACAAGTTTGCTCATTTTTCAAAGTTTCTATTTTTGGAATGTGAGATATTGATTGAGACCTCGATTATTACCATTTTAGGAATGTTCGTGGTAAAGGAAACTAATAAAGATGATCACTTTTGTTTTGTAATCGGAGATTTGATTGTTTGTGGTAATCAGTTTTCTCGGAACTCTCCAGCCGTGTCTGTTCGAGCATCACAGCAACCACCTGTTCCGCCTAGCAAACTGTCTCAAAGGAACCAAGCTACCGTTCCATTACCTGTTGTAACTCCTAGGAATCAACAGACTGAAAAGCGGTGAAGATCCAATCCTCAACCTATCTTCATTGCAATTTTTGCAACTAGTTGAGTTTGTGTGCATGATTGAGAGATCTGTTTGTCATTGGCAGGGCTTTACCTGAGATTGGGCATCTTAGTGCAAAAGATTCGAAAGATCAGCATGAAGCATCCGCACTTCAAGATGAAGTATGTTTTTTTTTTTCTTTTGATGTGTAGATATTATATGGTGAATATGGAAACTGAGAGTTTATTTTGCATTACAGCTCGATATGCTGCAAGAGGAGAATGAGAGTATTCTTGAAAAGGTAAAAAGTCCTTCTCCTGCTTGGTTTCTATCTATCTCCAACAGTAGATCTGTTTTTTACGTTTGAGTGTATTTAACAGCTTAGGCTTGAGGATGAGAGATGCAAGGAAGCAGAAGCCAGGGTGAGAGAGCTTGAGAAACAGGTAACTGGAAAGCAAAGATAAACGTGTCCGTATGCTTTTTAAAAAAAAATTATTTTTAAATACTGTTCTCACACTTGAGACAAACTTTAGGTGACTTCTTTGGGAGAAGGCGTATCTCTGGAAGCTAAACTTCTGAGCAGGTAGTCAATTTCATTACCATTTTTTTTGCCAGTTTCTTAGTTTTTTTTTTGGTTGAATTTAAAATGCTTACTTGATTGTACATTGTCTTAATGCTGCAGAAAAGAAGCTGCTTTGCGTCAAAGAGAGGTACTCCAAAGTCACTCTGTGACAGGTTTTGTTTTCAAGTATAAATATGTTGTTGTGGCTTTTAGATTTACTAGCACTCACTCTGTGACAGGCTGCCCTTAAAGATGCAAGGCAGAATAGAGAAGGGGCTAATAAGGAGACTACTGCTCTTCGGGCTCAAGTAGAGGTAAGCCATTTTTTTCCATCAGTGTGTCACATTTATTGTGAGGTACTAGTTAATGAAAATGTTGGCATCTTATATGTTTTTTTGTTTCATTTTTGATTCAGAGTGCAAAACAAGAGGCTGCTGGTGTAGTAGCACAACTTCAAGTAGCAGAATCTGAAGTCAACGCTCTACGAACAATGACACACAGAATGATATTGACCCCAAAAGAGATGGTCCGTTTTCATGTTTTTCTATGGTTTACAATATAAGCTTTGTCCGCTTTAAGTAACAGACCCTTGTATGCTTTTCAGGAGGAAGTTGTTCTTAAGCGGTGCTGGCTAGCTCGGTACTGGGGCTTAGCTGCCAGATATGGTAAGGGCTAGATGTGTATATAACAAACATACATCTTAGTAACACACCTAGAACATTGGTTCCATCATTTGTCTTTGCATTTCAGGCATATGTTCGGACATCGCTACATCTAAGTACGAATACTGGTCATCTCTGGCACCTCTTCCTTTCGAAATTGTGCTATCAGCTGGGCAGAAGGCTAAGGAAGAAAGTTGGGAAAAAGGTAACAATCACTCAGTCATTGTTACCTTCTCTTCTAAGATTTGATCACTTCTCATCACTGTAAGCATATCTCTTGGCTATGGAATACTCTTGACCAGATTCTGAGGAGAGCGAGAAGAGGAGCCAGCTCGTTCAGGATATAAATGATCTAACAGGAGAGGGGAATATTGAAAGTATGCTCTCTGTGGAAATGGGTCTGAAGGAGCTAGCTTCTTTAAAGGTTTATTCTCATGCTCTCTCTCGTTTTGGTTCATGCATTCCCTCTTTCATTTTTCTCATTGACTTTACTCGTTCTTTTGAAGGTTGAAGTTTCCATAACTCTTACACTAGCCCAGCTAAGGTTGGCCAATACTTTTCGACTATCTGATCCGGGTAGGTTTCTGTAGAAGCTCTTCTTGAACTAAGTTTTTGCCAATAACTGTATGTTGCTCATTCATTAGCCAGAGAAAGCGATTTTTTTTGCCAGCATTCATTTCACCATTAAAATTGTTAAAATGATAGTGAACATCTTCTTTTGTGGCATCTTACATGTATATGCTTCTTTGATATGCAATTGATGTATTTTCTGGTTGATTCCTTTCAGAGTTAAAATCACCAGGTGGTCCTAAGTTACTGGAGGCACTTGGTAAGTTTATTAAGCTTATGTCACTGAATTTATAGGTCAACATCTTGGTGTTATGAAATTCATATATTGATAAAATGCACAATCAACAACGTTACAATAACAAATTCTTGATAAAATTAGGACAATAAATACATAATTAAATGTCAATGTTCTTTGTTGACATTTCATATGTACTACTTCCACAAAGAGTGCATACACGTTATTCTTGAGGATAACTCTGACCTCGGCCTGCCTGTTATTTGCAGAACTGAGTCCAGAAGAGTCTGAAGATGTTCTCTTCAAGGAGGTACAGAACCAAAAACCCTTTCTCGCTTTCTCTGCTCCCTGCTATATCTTCTCTTTAATATAATTTTCTGGTCATCTATGTAACTTTTGGATCTATTGAAGTTAATTTCGTTAGCACAACTTGGTATCTCTCTAATCCCAACGCTACGAATCCTTTGGAACATTTTGCAGGCTTGGCTCACATACTTTTGGAGAAGAGCCCTGTCCCTTGGCATAGATGTGGACATTGCGAGAGAACGTCTTCAATTCTGGATCAGCAGGAGTGCACACTCTCCATCTTCACATGACGCCATGGAAGGTACAATCTGACATACCAAATTACTTAATAGCCAAAAGCGGATATAAGGGCTAAATTGGTTAGTTCTAATTTTCAGTTGAGCAAGGGCTAACAGAGCTAAGAAAGCGCCGGATAGAACGCAGATTGTGGGAAGCCTCCAGGTCCAACCAGTAGGTCATGAGCATGGACCCCAGGATTCCGGAACAGTCATGTTACCACATCTTTGACAGTATTGTATATCTTTCTTCTTGTGTGGTTCGAGTACTTTTGCAGTCAAGAAAATGTTAATCCAGTTTTGTATACTGAAGAATTGCATTTGCACTACTTAACTTGTAATGTATCCACGTTTGCACTCTCTTTTTAATTTGCAGACTCATTCTACATATACGAATACAGACACTAAAGATCACCAGTCACCAGTAATCGTTGCAAGAGCACTTCCCCTCCTTGAAATGGTGAAACCTTCGAGAATCTCGGATGATGATTTCATGTCCTGTAACCAAAGACACATGCTTTGCAAACTCATGGCAATCTGGGCACGCCCGGAGATTCTTGAATACCTTGATAGGTCCACGGGCATGGCCATTCACCGATATCAACCCATATGCAATGGCAAGTCTCTCGCTGTGATCAAGAAGCTGTTCTCTTCTCTCTGTCATACTACACTGAAACACATCACCTTCCATAAAATCATCAAACTCCTTGAGCTTCTCATAGATATCCTGAGTTTGTGGATGGTGTTTATCACCCACTATAAACCGATGAATCTTGCCCTTTTCTCTGATCCAGCTGCAGCTCAGTTCCTTCTTTAGCATCTTGTCGTTCATTAGTTTCATCATCTCAGCAGCTTCTTCCCATCTTCCAGCCTGCGTATACAGATTAAACGGGAGAACATATCCAGCTGTATCTTCTGGATCGAGCTGGCGAAGCTCCTCACCAGCAATCTCCCCCAGTTCGAGATACTTGTGCGTCCAACACCCACTTAGAAAGCATTTCCAACTCATTGCATCAGGCTCAAAAGGCATACTCTTCATAAACTTGAGTGCTTCCTCTAATAGTCCCGCACGGGAATAAATGTCTATCATACAATCATAATGGTCAATAGTTGGAGCCACGTTGTACTTTGGAAGCATCGTGTCCAAGTAATACTTGCTCTGTTCAATCAGACCAGCGTGGCTGCATGCGGTTAAAACGGCAATAAAAGTCACTGAGTTCGGCTTCATGCCACACCTCACCATTTCCTCAAACAATCTCAGAGCTTCAGAGGCGTTTCCATAGTACGCATGACCTGATATAAAAGCCGTCCAAGCAACAACGTCGGGGTTGTCCATTGAATCAAAGACTGCACGTGCGTCATCTAAGCATCCACATTTAGAATACATCGCAATGAGAGCGCTTTCTCCATACTGAGAACCAACCAGGCTTCTTTTTATAGCGTCTCCATGGACTTGGCCACCAATGTTGCAATCTGCAAGTACGGAACACGCTTGGAACACGCTAGTATAAGTGAACGAGTTTAGAATCGCTGCACTTTTGGTTCTCAAAGACTTGAAAGTTTTAATAGCCTCTTCGAACTGACTCATCTGACAGTATCCAGAGATGATTGCGCTCCAGGAAACATCGTTTGGTTCACTGATTTTTTCGAATGCAAGAAGAGCAGACTCGAAGCTGGAACATTTGATGTAACAATCAACGAGAGGAGTTCCAACAGAGACATCAGACTCCAGTCCAAGCTTAGCGACACAGGCATGAATCTGCTTGCCGAGATTAACCTCTTCAAGAGAAGCACATGCTTTAAGAACAACTGAAAACACAAAACTGTCCCATTCAACACCTCCCGTCACCAAATCCACAAACAGTTTCAAAGCATCTCTTGCTCTTCCGGCTTTAGTATAACCTATCATCAACCCCGTCCAAGCCACCGGTTTCTTCACTACCATTTGATCAAACACTAGCTTAGCACCCACTAACCAACCACATTTCACATACATGTTCAAGACCCCAGCCTCTATAGACGCATTCCCCAATAACCCAGAACGTATAACATGACCATGAACCTGTCTACCAACATTTAAATCCCTAGGATTCACCAAAGATTTCAAGAGTGTAGTATAAACAGAAGAAGTTGGCTTCTCTCCTGATTCTAACATCCCCGAGAACAAACCAACAGCTTTATCCAAAAGACCTCGTCCTGCGTAAGCAGACATCATCGTAACTCTAGAAACTACGTTTAACTCAGGCATTTCGTCGAACACTTTATCTGCATCCTCCAAACTCCCGCACTCACAGTACATTTGCAACACACAGTTCTGAAGAGTCACGGAAGGACTCTCACAGTCGTTTCGCATTCGATCGTGGAGGACTCTCCCGTGAGATAAAGACCTTAGCTCTCTGCAAGCTTCGAAGAGACACTGGTAAGAGTACGGAGCGACGGAGACGCCAGCCTTATCCATTTCTTGGAAAAACTCAAACGCCTCGTTGAGCTTGCCGTGTTTAGACAAGGAGACCAGATGAAGATTCTCGACTTGCCCTTGCTTGTGCTCGAGTTTTACAGATGAAGTGCTCGATTTCAGAGAAACCCACGACGGAATCTGATTGAAATTCGCGTGCTTTGTAACCGGAGCTCGTGAAGGGGTTAGCGAGGATTGTAAAGTGAGGATCGTCGTCATTGTTGGTTGATTGAAAGAATGAAAATTTCTACCAAAAAAAAAAAGTTTAAAGCTTTTTTTTTCCGACCAAATGAAAGAGCAAAGCTCTGTTTTATTACAGGTAACAGACAACAACTAACTTGGTCAAGACTCGAAACCAATCATCGTTGGTAATAAAAACGACAGCGTTTTCAGGTATAAAACTGAAAAGGAGGGTTTAAAGTTTTCATCTTTGGCGTCTAATAACCCGTACGATTTCTCTCCACTTCTATCAATACACATTCTCGGTCTTCTTCTTCTCCGATGGCGGCTGCTAGGGTTCGGTGTCATTGCAATGCTCTTTTCACCAGCCACCGGAACTCGTCGACGCTACCGATCTCTCCGACTCGTGTCGGTTTCACAGCTTTGAAAAGCCCGAGGAAGTTCTTGTTGTCCATTGGAGATGGCTCCTCCTCCTGCACAAGGAATGTTTCGGGTTCATGTCTCAAAGGCACTGTGCGAGCTGTTATGGAAGAGGAGAAGACAGGCGCGATAAAGGAGAGGGAGGTGGAAGAGAAGAGATTCACGTGCGTGATGAAGTTTGGTGGATCCTCGGTGGCAACGGCGGAGAGGATGAGAGAAGTGGCGGATTTGATATTGGCGTTTCCGGAAGAGAGTCCGGTCGTTGTTCTTTCCGCTATGGGGAAGACAACCAACAATCTCTTGCTTGTAATGTCTGAAAGCTCTCTCCTTTGTACTTTGTTATTGATGTTTAAAGTTTTGAGTTTGAGCTTCTGAGTTGTTGGTTAGTTTAGGCGGGAGAGAAGGCTGTGAGCTGTGGTGTCTCTAATGCATCTGAGATTGAGGAATTGAGCGTTATAAAGGAATTGCATCTCAGGTTTTGATTCACTCTACATTAAAGTATCACTTTCTCTGCTCGATGTTGGTTTTGGTAAAGAATGTGTTTTGTTGTTGTTGTTTCAGGACAGTGAAAGAGCTCAAGATCGACCCCTCTGTTGTTACATGTAAGAATAGTATTGTTTGCTCATGTAACTTTGTACACTTGGAGCTTTGTTCTTGCTATTTTAAGTAGGCTCATTAATGTTTCATTTGTGATGAGTTTGGTAATAATCCAAGAGCCTTACTACATTTATTGCTTTTTTTTTTTTTTGTTAATTTGGGAAAACATTTTGCAGCGTTTTTGGAAGAACTAGAGCAACTCCTGAAAGGTATAGCGATGATGAAGGAGCTGACACTTCGAACCAGAGACTACTTAGTCTCTTTTGGAGAGTGCTTGTCCACAAGGATTTTCGCAGCGTATCTTAATAAAATCGGTGTCAAGGCACGCCAAGTATGTCCTCCATCATATTTTAGTATTTGTTTAGTTCTCTCTGGAAGTAGTATATATATTTTGTTTTGTTGACTAATATGAGAACCAGGCTGAAAGTGTATATACTTTGAATTGGTCATTAAACTTTTGTTTGAGCTTTCTTGTGCACAATCAAATTCATACATTTTTTTCTAGTAGCTAACTAGAGTATCAACTTTGCAGTATGATGCATTTGAAATTGGTTTCATTACCACGGATGATTTCACAAATGGGGATATATTGGAAGCAACTTATCCAGCTGTTGCCAAGAGATTATATGATGATTGGATGCATGATCCTGCTGTTCCTATCATAACGGGTTTCCTTGGGAAGGTATTTTGCTAAAAGTTTGATATCTTCAGAATTTGCATTTCAAGTTGTTGTGTGGTTTGCCTAATTAGTTAAAAATCAATAATAGGGATGGAAAACTGGTGCGGTCACTACCTTGGGTAGAGGTGGCAGTGATTTGACGGCAACCACAATTGGCAAAGCGTTAGGTTTGCAAGAGATTCAGGTTCTTTTACAGCCTTAAAGCTCAATGGTTTTTTTTCTAAACATCTCTGTTAAGTTTGGATGTTTGTTTGGAGTAGGTGTGGAAAGATGTTGATGGTGTTCTAACATGTGACCCTACTATTTACAAAAGAGCTACACCAGTACCCTTTCTAACATTCGATGAAGCAGCCGAGCTTGCTTATTTTGGTGCACAGGTCCCACTCTACTTGGCAGTTATTAGCGGCAACACAGAAAATTTGTACAGTGATTCAAGTAAAAAATTATAATTGTTGCTGCAGGTCTTGCACCCACAATCAATGAGGCCAGCAAGAGAGGGTGAGATTCCTGTTAGGGTTAAAAATTCTTATAACCCTAAAGCTCCTGGAACTATCATCACTAAAACAAGAGACATGACCAAGGTTTAGAGTCTCTAAATTTGTTATCTCTTATGCAGCTCATGTCCTTCACAGAGAACTAAAACTTATGCTTCTTCATATGACAGACTGTTTTAACGAGCATTGTTCTGAAACGCAATGTGACCATGCTGGATATAGCAAGCACCCGAATGCTTGGGCAAGTTGGCTTTCTTGCAAAGGTAAGCATGTACATTTATGTGGTATTCTCCAGTCTATAATTATAGTGTTAATAATTAACATTACCTACAAAACCTCACTATATTGGCCAGGTATTTTCGATATTTGAGGACCTTGAAATATCCGTAGATGTTGTTGCCACTAGTGAAGTCAGCTTATCTCTGACATTGGACCCGTCTAAACTTTGGAGCAGGGAACTGATTCAACAGGCGAGTTCTTGTTCAATCCCAAACACTTTATTTTCCAATCCATATAAAGTATGCTTTTCTCAAAGATCTTTCCCTGTAACAGGAACTTGATCATGTAGTAGAGGAACTTGAGAAAATTGCAGTTGTGAATCTTTCTAAAGGAAGAGCTATAATCTCTTTAATTGGGAATGTTCAACACTCCTCCCTGATTTTAGAGAGGGTTAGTAGATCTCTTCCCTCCTTGAATGTTCTCATCAAGAAAGACATTTCTTACCTAATTGTTTTTTTTTGAATTCATGCAGGCGTTTCATGTTCTTTGGACAAAAGGTATCAATGTCCAGATGATATCACAAGGAGCATCCAAGGTAACAATAATACACTGCTTATCACAAAACTCTCTTTTAAGTACACGCCTAACAAAAATTTCTTTCTTGCAGGTAAACATTTCGCTTATAGTAAATGATGACGAAGCTGAAGGATGCGTTGAGGCTCTTCACAAATCCTTCTTTGAGAGCGGTGACCTCTCGGAGTTACTGATACAACCCAGACTTGGCAATGGGTCACCTGTTAGGACAATGCAAGTAGACAATTGACTTTGACCAGCTCATTGCTTGATCTGCATTTTTCATTGTATTGCTTCTGAGTTCTACGTACGTTCATTAAGAACTTCCTTGTTGTCTACTACTTGTTTTACACTTTTCATTTGTTATGAGAACAATTTCTTGGACCATTTGTGTGATCTATTTTAATCAATAAGAGAAGAAATATATTGAGATGCAACTACATATGTTACACAGATATGTTTGGTACAAGAACATTGGGCTAAAAGCTGTGTAGTTGTGTAAGCATGTGTACAAGCTCATCACTTGAAGGCCGATCTGCTGGAAAGTCAGAAAGACAGATAATGGTGATCCGTAACGCCATTAACATCTCGTCTTCCTCCACTTCCTCCCCAAGAATACTCTTATCTAAACCTTCCCTTACTTCTCCCGTTTGCTGCAAATGCTTCAGCCACTGTCCTAAGCTCCCTCCGGTTGCACCTTCTATACAGAAAGGATGTGTAGGGTCTCTCCCGGTTAAAAGAACACCCAGTATCATCCCAAAGCTGAAGACGTCACTTTTATCTGTATATCTGTGTCACAATGATTAGCAAACCAACGTTAGTAAAAGAGAGTTTAACTCAAGAGGTGACAGCGTTGATTCTAAGCAAGCACCTGTTAGTTTGAGAAGACTCAGGAGCTGAGTAGCAAGACACTGATGTATGTGAAGTAGGAATGATCTTAGCCAATCCACAATCAGCAAGCCGAGGCTCAAACTCAGAATCCAACATCACATTCGTAGGTTTCAAGTTGTAATGAAGAATCTGCTGCTCACAGCTGAAATGGAGATACTGAAGCCCTTTGACAATTCCAACAGCAACTCTCAGCCTTATCTCCCATCCTAGCTCTAGTTCTTGAGCTCTAACCTTAGTCATCACATCGTCAAGACTACCGTTCGGCATGTAATCATACACCAGCGAGAACTCATCTGATTCACGGACATAAGCTCTTAAACTCATCAGGTTCCTGTCCCTTAACCCAGCAAGAAGCTCAAGCTCCTTCTGCAGCCTTCTCTTAACCGACTTAGTTGCTGCTTCTGGTGAGCCGCCGTTTCCTTCAAGCGAGCCTAGTCTCTTAACCGCAACCACTAGACCATTATCAAGCACCATCTTGTAGTATTTACCGTTAGGGTCTGAGCCGAGCAACTGGATACCATTAGCAAGAGCTGCGTGGAGAGACTTAGGTGTGATCTTAGGGGAAAACACCACAGGGCCTTTGAGAATTGGCGTTTGTTTCAGGTACTTGACAGTGCAACGAACCAAGAAAGCTAATGCTAAGGCCGAGAAGAATCCTGTTAAAACCCCTGAGACGATGCTAACAATGATAACCTTGGTAGTGATTCTTGATTCGAGTGGTGTAGATGAAGGTGGAGCTGTGGATAAGTGTTTCACAGCTCTTCGCCGACAACTTGCGCTTGAGGTTGTTCTTGAAGAGAAGACTAAGAAGATGAACAAGAGGAGATAGACAGTGTTGCAATATCTCTTTCTTCCTCTTTGCTCCATTGAAGGGAAAGAAAAAAGCATATAAGTTTTTCAAGATTCGGACACAAAAGCTGAAGCTGTGTTCAAAGCTAAAAGAAGCAGAAAAAAGTGAAATCTTTTTAATTCTACAGTGAAGCTCTCTCTCTTCCTATCCTCTTCTTCTCCCAAACCCACACCAATATATTCTCGAGAAAACCAATGAGAAAGAGAAAGAAAAAAGAGAAAAGGGAATCTTCAATTCAAAATCTTTACAAAGAAGATGAATGGAACCATTGGCTCAAAGATTCTTATCTAAAATTCTCCCTCTTTTCCTCCACAATTGAAAAAAAAAAAACTGAAATTTTCCAAGAAGCTACAAACAGAAACTCAAACTATGTCTCAAAATAATCAAAAGGAACAAACTTCAATGATGTTTTTTTTTTCTCCCTTGGTTTCTACATATCTTGTGGTTGAAACGATGAACCAAACAAACAAAACTATCTAGCAACCAGACAGAGACACACAAACGAAACAACACACACACTCTAGACCTCTTTTCAAGAAACAGTATCTGCGAGACCGTGAACTCTCTCTCTCTCTCTCTCCTCAAAAAAAGCATGACCATCCTTACACTTACACCCAAAAGAATACAAGAAAAGAGGAAAAATGGGTTCCCGCCTTAGAGTGGGACCTCATATGTCAGATGGTCATACTAAACATGGGTCCCGTCGCCACGTACGCGTACGAAAGGCAGCTCTCGTTGCTTGGTCATGAGTGGCCGAAAGCAAAGACATCGAGTTCCGTGAAGAGGGGAGAATGCGAGAAGGAGATCTCCACCGTTGAATTAGATAAGCTAAAAGAGATGCAGAACCGTTGGATGGGAGGGAGGCTTGGGAATGTGTGCAACTTTGTCTTAGCGTATGAGATTATTACACAAAAGATGTTCCCTTTGTTTGTCTGAGAATAATTTGCTTTTCTCCTTTTACTGTCCTTTCAATAATTATAATTTTAAGTTCATTTTTTTTGGCTAAAGTAAAAACTTTTGCTTTTATTCAAAGTGATTTTGTTTTCAGATTTGAACACGTTTTTGAAGACTGTTTTGTTCTTGTACAAGTCTATCATCTCTCAGCTCAGATGTTGTTTTGGTATATGATCTTACTAGCTTTGAATCGGTTCTTATGTGGGCAGAGATTCAAAACCAATACCATAGATTATATATATAGCTAATGAATCGTTTTATGGTCAACACTTCTGCAAGAAATGAACAAGCCGCAAGTTGCTTACACAAACTGAGGATGCTATAGTCGTACACATCAAATACACACAACGACACAACACAATATAACTTCCCATTAAGCAGCCTATATCCATCACAAAACATACAATACTATGGAGGCTAAGCATGCTCGAGACAAGTGTAGGATGAGGACAATTAGAGGCCCTGAAAGTAATGACTGAAACATATCTCCCAAGACTTCCATGCCCTTAAGCTTCTTTCTGTGTCTTTTTATCAGCACTGTCTGTGATTGTAACCGTTTGCAGCTTCTGAGAGGAGAGACAGGACTTCTGAATCAGTAAATTTCGACTCTGCAGCAATGTCGAGAGCCGTTTTTCCTTCTCCATTGACGGCTTCCGTGTCAGCTCCCCTGCAACATTAACTCAATCTGTGTTACTACCAATAGGATCTACCAAGAGAATACGTTGGGAGATTACCTCGTGAGAAGCAGTCTTGCAACTACCGCTTTGCCTCTGAGGATACAATAATGCAACGGCGTTTGCCCACTTGAATCCGTAGCGTTCACATTCGCACCGTATTGCAGCAAAAGCTCCACCATCCCAATGTCTGCTTTCTCGCAAGCACAGTGAAGCAGAGAGCAACCTCCAGTCTCCTCTGGTGGAATACTTGAAGAGAATCCTGAGGAAGTTCTATCGAGCAACTCGTTTCTTAACTTGAGTAGCACGTCCTCGCGCGTTGGTGGCCTCTCAGGTATTAACATTACTCTGGAAAGCGTTAACGAAGAGCTGGAAGATGGTTGGTCATACACAGCATTCACATCGGCTTCACCGTTGACGATAAGACGGTAAACAGACTTTTTATCATTGGCAGAAACTGCATCCCACATTTGTTGTGCAACTGATTGTGGGAAGTCACAGTCTCTTGATCTCCGAACAAATAGCTTCTCAGCATACTGTGGAATGACCAAAAAGAATGTTCTAAATAAACTCTGACATAAGGAATCAAACAAAGGGTAAGAAGCTTACAAACCTTAGCTTGTATATACTTCTCCTTGACAGATATCATATCAGCATAGCTAGGTTTTCCAGTGACCAGCACTCTTGATTTATCAGACCTGCACATTCTTGTGATTAAGGTTCTTATAGCTTTGGATGAGAGGGTCAACATTTGAATTATAAACGGAGGTTTTTTACCCTGTTAAGCCTGGATCGACATGGAAGGCGCTCCTTGAATGAAGCAGCTCCTCCCAGACCGTGTTTGCAAAATTATTCCCAAGAGCTTGGAACAAAGTTATAACAGATGGCTCCCATACTTTCACATCCAGAGTGAGTGACCTAACCTGTAACCAACAGCCAAATTTTTCAAATTGCTCTAAACTGATTTCAAACTAAAGGTCCATCCATGTTCAGATTCTTCTATCACATACCTTTGATATATGCACACCAAGGTTACGGTGAACACCAGAACACTCGATACAGACAAGAACACCTAGGTTTAAAGAAGCCCAGTCTGGCTCTGGAGCTCCACAATCCGCACACTTGTCATTCCCAAAGACTTTTCTCAGGACATCAATGGGCTTCTCACCCTTTCTAATGGACCGTTGCGGCTGGAAATTTCTAGATGGCCTTTCATGGTACCCCATAAAGCTCCTCTCACATACAAACTCATCAGTAGTGGGGTGATCATATTCAGAGCTTTCATATGAGCTACTTTCACTAGCGGACCGGTGGTGGCCACTCTCCATGGGGCTACCAGGGACCTGAGAACTAAGCAGTGATGCAATAACCCCAGTGATCTTTTCTATCCAATCCATTTGATCCAGTGCGCTCTCAGCCTGCACTAACAAACAATAAGTTAACACTGAGTGAAAACTATTGAAGGTCTAAAGGCAGCAACAAAGAAACAAACACTCTCTGAATCAAACCTGCAATGTGTAGTTTTTTGAAGGTGAAATGATCCTAAAGCAAAACCTCAGATCTGACTGATCAGCGTCTACTTTAATAGTTGAGGTAAGCAAGTTCACTGTATGCCGAGCTACAGACTTCTCATCATGCACTCCTCCACCATGATTATTCGAAGAAAGCCACCTGCTTAGAAGTCCAGACCCAAGCTCTGAGCTGTTTCTCTGTCCAGAGAGCTGGCTCCCAGACCCCTAAACATCAAATGAACATATTTAATCTGCACTATTCTGCTTTTTTTTTTACAAATAAAAGATTATATAAATACAAAACTCACAGATGGTTTGCTACATTGTTTCCGGTAATAGTACAACATCCCTCGGCTGTCAAGAACAAAGAACCGTCTTTTCCAGTCTCCTCTCAGGTTTGAAGAGCGTTTAGAGAGATAACCTTGCCGTATTGTTTGCACCTGAAAGTAGCATGAAACGTTAATAGCATTCTTGTGAAGGTGTCTCATTCATATATAAGAAGGATTTATTAATTAAACCTTTCCCCTTGCGGCAGATTGCATTACGGCGTCTATCATTTTGTGAGAGCTTCTACCAATCGCTTGTATGCCATCTCCATTTGGGGATCCATTAGCACTATTTGAACCATACCTGCTCTCTCGATCAACCTGTCTTTTGTACTCCTGCATCTTCTCGTCAAGTGCTGCTTGTTCATAATTTGATCTCTCTCTGGACTGTTGTGCATAGGTCAACACCTGCAAAAAGAATTAAAGAGTTGAAGTATAAATATTTTCCTAAATGCTACTATCTAAGCGTTCTCAGCACATTAATAACATGTTAAAACTCATAAATGATCTTAGAAAAGTTCATAGAACTAAACGGACCTGGTTGATATATGGTTCCATCTGATGCAGTAACTCGTAACCCTGAAAGTAACCACATTCAGATTTTACACAAATCTTCTCAGACTATTTTAGTGTTCAGAAAATTGTGAAGAAGCTGATAAACTTACCTGTTTGAAGTAGCGAAGATGTGCATCCATCGTTCCGCTGACTGCTTCCAAAAATTCAAATCTTTTCTTAGCTTCAACATTTGAGAGAGTAGTCACCTGAGCATGAATAAGGGAAACCAAAGAAAACAAAAGATTATTCCAACATTAGCATTAATGTGACAAGAGGGTATATTGATTTGAAATTAATAACCAAGATCAAACAAAAGAATATTACAAGGTTGAATCGAGCTTTCTCAAACATAGACCTCGAAGTGTGAAGTTCCTGACAGTGTCAAAATATGTTAGTGACACATAGACAAAAGAAAAACTAAATACTTGATATTCAAATGTTAGGAACAACTAAAGTTATGCATCATACCTGTTCTAAAGCAGCAGCAACGTCACTTTTTGTACCTTTCCTCAACGATAGAAACTTCTCACGGGCCTAAAGCACAATAGAAACTTAATCAGTTCACTTCGAAACTAGAAACAGAAACCAACAGAGTCGAGAACACGAAGACGAAAACTTTTCCTGACCATAGGGATACCTGATCATACGTAAGGCTAGCTTTGTCAAAGCGCTTCCGAGCTTCCTGTTGGGGAAAAGAAAAATGATCTCTCAGGATTACATATCCAAATGGGAAAAAGAAATATCTGGACTATCCAAAGCAGGACCAAGAAGAAAGAAAGAAGCTTTGTACCTTAACCTCATGCAAGTCCATATTGGCAAATTGAAGCAATCTGTCATTCAGTATATGTTCCACCTGACAATGAGAACTCATCAAAACATATACAGCAAGATTGATAGGACTTTATCTAATTTGGAAATCTATACAATGTCTAAAGGTGAAGCAATTTCTATGTAAAGACCATTTCCAGTTAAATAAGACAAAACTATTAGCATACCTGTGACCGAAGAACTTCCTTATACGTCCCAATTTCCCTCAACGCAATTGTAAATTTCGTCATTACAGGTCCTGTCACGGCAAGTTAGAGTCTATTTATCACCTTCGATGAAACTAGTTTTATTTTCCAACTTTCAACAGATATATGCTACTGAAGTCAGAGGCATACCTCCAAAAGCCACACTAATGGGATCATTATGGCCACCACCAAATGTTTCAAGTGCACTAGCGAAAGCAATGTCTCCATCATATGCCTCGCCTAACCCTTCACTGACAAATCAAGGACAATCTTTGTGTTAGAAGACATGTTCTCATGTCTGTTTGAGCCAGAAGTACATCTACAATCCTACATATTTGCGAAAATGTAGAGCATACGTGTATTTGCGGCATCCTTTGTAAAACTTTAGACTTCTTTCCCGTAATATTTCTGCACTCTCCTCCATGCTTTGTAACTGTTTCAGAAAAGAAAAGAAAAAAAAAAAAAAAGATATGTAACACAGTAAGAACAGCACATAACTAGAAGGCGAAGTACATCACACAGAGCAGGTTTTGGACAGAACTTGAGCTACGCTAGTTACTCTCTTTACATCAAAGTTGTAATCTTTTCTGCTCATCTAGAGTATATAGCAAGAACTCCAATTAAAACAGTGAGCATGAGAATACAAGTAAGAAGATAACACAGAAGTTCCATTATAGTAGTTTAGGGGTATAAATGTCGGTGAAACCCCAAAATTCCAGACATTACCACATCCTAAGGGCTCCAAAGTTTGTATCTTTTCACAACCTAAAGGATAAATCTTGCTTGATATGACACCAAACTCTAACCTGAGACGCTAAAAGACTCGAGAGATGAGGACAAAGGTGAAAGAGACCAAGATATGTAGAAACAAACCTGTTTGCGGAACATGGGAGAGTCATCAAGCTTGGTGAAATGCATTTTGGGTAAATGATTACTTCCCTTTCTTCTTCAACACAAACACCAGTTAACATCACACGGAAGAAACCAAACAAAAACAAAAAAAAACCTAAAAGCTAAAGACAACTATGTCTCCCCAAAAGAGAAAAAAACTGAGATCCTCTTTCCCTCCGACCTAAACTTGCCGAACTGACAAAGAAACCAAAGTCGATGATCTTCCCAAGTCTCGAGCTTTAGCGTAATTCGAGCTGTTTTTCTTTTGTCTAGACGAAACCTTCAGTGAAATCGAGAGAGAGAAAAAAAAACAGGTGTGGTTTTATTTAGATGTAAGTGTCTCGGGAGTAGAGAAGAGAGACAAAAGAGAGAAAAGAACTTCACCGTCTTCGTGATATTCTTTTTACCGAAAAGGCGGCGAAACTGTGTCGTACAATTACCGCCGGAGGTGGAGAAGGTTGGTAAGAGACGGCGTCGTTTCGAGGCTGTAAAATTAAAAGAAGAGGGAAAGGGAGTAGAGAGAGAGGACTGACTGTGGTCGTCATCTGAGAAAACAAGGACTCCTGTTTCTCACGCGTTTTAATACGCGTGTGATGTTATGAAGTGCGAGTTAACGATGCGCGTGTAGTGAACGCAATCCTGATCTGTGGAGTAATGATAATAGCTAAGGGGGTGTGGGACCCGCGCTCTGGTTGCTTCTCCATTACCTTTTGTTCCGGAGAGACAGAGAGAGTGGTCCGTGGGGTATAAATAATTAAAGATATTTTTAAATTTCTTTACAAAAATAAATAAAACACTTATTATAGGGTGGAAAAAAATGGTAAAGCAAAAAGAAAAGGGAGTTAATTTGGAAAAAAATGGACACCAACACATCTTTTACTTTTTGTTGTTGGCAGACTTTACAGTCGAATATGAGATTCAAATTCACATTGTTTAATCATAAATTATGATAAATTGTACAGCTGCTAGAAAATTGTTTAATCATTACCGATCATATACACCTTTTAGCCCAAAGATCGTGTTAAACATAGTTTTGCAATCAATCTTTGTTCAAACCAATCGGTATTCGCTTATCCTTGGATGAAAGTTTCTCCTTCATAATATTCATGTATCCGGTCTAGTGTGGACATGTAAGTTTAGATACTTAGGTAAAAGAAATATATAACAAATATCATTCCTTTTTTGGTCAACATTATCATCATCAAAGTAACCAACTTGTTAATATTTTTCAACTTGACCTAATCTATTCTATCTGATGACTCTGGTCTTTCTAGTCAGATTCTCGCATCATATCATATAGTAAATCTTATGTTTCTCTCTCCTATTATTTCCGACCTACTAATCTAATACTAGTACTACTATGTAATCCCTTTTTCCTTTCTAGCTGTCCCCTCTTTCATTTCATTAGACTTGAAACAGGCCCACGAGTCGTAAAATCTTTTTGTTTTATCTTAGTTTATTACAAACCCAAAAATATTCCGCCCGAGGATATCCAAAACGAAAGATCAGAGAAAAAAACACTGACGGACTTCAAAACTAAACAAGGCCGATAATGGGCCCAATAGAAAGATTAAAAAGCCCATGTAGAAGTTCAAATTCTTTTTACTTCATCTTCTCAAATAAATATAATCAAAACGGATCACAAGGCGGTTTTACTTTCTTCCCCAAATCGATCTGTGATGGCCGACGAAGATTTTCGGTCTCGCGTCGAGAGGATCTTCGGATCTCTCGCCTTCTCTCGCTCCACGTCTCCTACTACTACCTCCACGTCTTCTGCGCGGCAAACGCAATCGGGCTCGGTGTGGTCTCTCTCCGGCGCAGAAGTGGAGAAGCGGGAGTGGAAGCGAGAGCAGCTCGCGTCGTACGATAGGGAAGAGATGCCTTGTGCATCATCGTTCGACGAGGTTCTGAGGCAGCAGAGGCTCTCGAGCACTGATCGGAAGGAGGGTGAGGAAGGCGGTAACGAGGATTTTGATGTTGATGATGATGATTGGAGCATCAGAGCTTCCATGGGCCTTGACCGTACTCTCGATGACGAGGTATAATCAATTCTTTTCTTTAAAGTGTTTTTGTTAGGTGACGATTGTGGAAGTAAGGAAACGCTTAAGTAAAACTAGGGAACAATTGTATTCAATTGTATTCTTGATATGAACCTTTGTTCACACATGGAGAATTAAAAGATATAGACTAAGGTGTATATCAATTTGGACTAACCTTAGTCTACAAGAGAGCTTAGGGTTAAGAGGACGGTTAGCCTAAAGTTTCTAGTTCCTTCGCAAATTAATAAGTTCATATCAGTTTCCAATTAGAAGATTCTTGAATTTTTCAGTTTTTCTTGTTAACAGTCTTTAGGCCTAGTAGGAGAACATCTCGCTTTCTTTGATACTGAGAATCGTTTTTTTGCCTTTAGTTTTTGTAAATGGCAATGAACTATTGAAACAGTTCCTCGAGGCTTAATTTTTTTTTTTTTGCTTTTTGACGCAGGACGAAGAAGATGAGTATGATAAGGTCGCACTAGGGAAAGAGGATGGTGGTAAAGGCTTGTCTATGGAAGATGCCATTTCCAGACCTTGTGGTGTGCGGATTCGGGACCCTCGTGCTAACCATGCTGCTGCAAAAATGAGGTTGAAGGAAGATGAACTCGAGGCTAACAAGATTAGCCCTTCTGGCGTTATCCCCTCGAAGAGTAAAGAGCCAACACTGCACCCAGAAGAATCTTCTAAATCTGTGCCACCGAAACCTATACTCAAAAGGAAAGAGAGTTGTTCAGATTCAGAAGCAAGGACAAGTAAGCGGGTCAGGTTTGATGTTGTCACTGAAGAAACATCAAAGAAGCCTGAAGATAATTATTCAGTTTCTGCCTCCTTAAAAAGCGCATTGCCTCGGGGTAAAAGTGGTGCTCAGGTACCGGATTACTTGGTAAATCCTTCGAAGTACACCTGTTACAGCTTTGACCCATCTTCGGAATTGAATGAGAAGTCCCAAACACAAGAGTTCACGGACATTCCCAAGGATTCCAAAGGATTAGAAACTTCAGAGTCAGAATCATTCAAGAAAGTCTCCTTTGTTCCGCAGAAGAAGACCGAGGACGTCAGAGAAGACGGTAGCAACTGTAGTGAGACAAAGCCTGTTGAAACTGATGGCTAGATTATTCGGTTTGGTTTGGGGTCCATGAGTTGCAAAACATTTAGCGTCTTCTAGCAGTCTTATGTAAGATAACATAGTAAGAAAAAGAAACTCAAAGCAGTTTTGAGACTGGCTATGATTCCTTGCTTTCTAAAAAGTCATTTTATTATAAGTTTCTTTCGATTCATTTCAACAAGTTCTGATCTTTGACTGCTATAAACCAAATCATGGGTTCCATTTAATTGCTTCAAAGATTTTGCTTATATACCCAACTAAAAGACTCCTGTTGGGCATTAAAAGGCTTTAACAAGCTGTCTTCATTCGGTACTGAAGTCTGGTGACTTTGTTCAGGTTTGTGTATTATTAAACTAAATTAGAGACTTAGAGCATAATTATCGGGACATCTTAGCAAAAGTCCCCAACCAATATAAGCCAAAAAGAAAATGAAAAATATCAAAAAATAGCGGAAACGTTTTCAGAATTAGAAGTTTTTAACGAAGTCTTTGGGCTACGTGGCAGCAAGGGAGAGGCAAACCGAAGGGGAGAGAGAGAGTCGAGTTTTGTCTGAATTCATTTCACTTCGTCTCCTTCTTCTCTCTCTCTCCACAGGCGATATCGGTGGCGAAAGAGATCGTCGCAATCCACACCGTTTTCTCGTATAATCGAGTACGAAATCCGTCGAATCGAACACCCAGAAGGTTCGTGTTCCTTCCCGTCCCTTAATTTCGTGATTTTCGAGTTTAATATACGATATAATTGATCTGGGTTTGTGTTCATATTATCGGAAATTCATCTGAGTATTTGTGTTTGATTCGTTTCTGCATGTTTGTTTATAGGGGAAACAAGAGTTCCGGCGCCGTTTCTCATCTTCACCGATCACTCCACACCGATCTCTCCACACCGATCTCTCCTCAATCACTCCACACCGATTTCTCCCGATCACTCCACACCGATCTCTCCTCAATCACTCCACACCGATTTCTCCCGATCACTCCACACCGATCTCTCCTCGAAACGAATCCAGGTTTGTCCAAATCTCTTGATAGGGTTAGTTGTTTTTGGTTAGGGAATTAAGAACATAACCAATGGGTTACGAACTGAATTTTGATTACTAGTTCTCATTGAATTGACTACTTGATAATCACTTGATATGGGTTTCGTATAGTTGATTAGTAGTAAGAAAGACTTGATATGTTGTTATAATTACTTGTATATTTCTGACGTAAGAAGGTGATAGAGTGGTAGTTTACATAGAGAGAATTACTACTGTCTTCTTTGTGACTTGAAGTAGTTTGTGACATTTAAGATAGCGTATTGCCTTCTTGTTGACATTGATTACTACTGTCTCTGTTGACATTGAAGTAGTTTACATAGACTTGAAGTAGTTTACAATTGCCTCTGTTGACATTGAAGTAGTTTACATAGACTTGATTACTACTGTCTTCTTTATTGTTTAGGTAAGTAGCTTTTACGTTTAAGTTTTCATAGTTGCGTACTGTCTGTGTGGACATTTAAGTTTGGTTCAACTATAATAAGCTCGTTTGCGTGAAGAGATGTTATTAGTTTGGTCACATAAACCTTTGTTGTTGTTTGATGAGTTAATGGGAACGAGTTAGGAATCACTTCTTTATAGTTTCGTTGTTTCTGCTTTGTTCTCTTTTGTTGTTGTGACTGTAATAAGTTTGATTAGACCCCGGTAGTTTATGGTTAGGACTTTAAGAAGGTAACTTATTATTCCAAACTTCTCACAACTCTTTCTCACCTATTTAAACACACAACTTCTCACCTTTGTTTTACACACATCTCTTTCTCTCATCCTCTCTTCCTCTCTTCTATCTGTTCTAATCGTAATGGATTCAAGGGATCCATTGAATCCTTATAGTCAGTCTCCTTGTTCTAGTTTCGTCGGCTTTCTTAATAGCCAGACCTTTCCTTATGAAAGTTATGGTTCTCCTCATCACTTTGGAGCATCAGAGATCCATGCTTTTAGTGAACAGCCACCAAATCCTCCAGTTGCACCTGAAAACCCACCTGTTGCCTCTAGGGAGCGAAGGAACTGGACTCCAGCCGATGACGAGGTGTTAATAAGTGGATGGCTAAACACATCTAAGGATGCTGTTGTTGGCGTTGATCAAAATAAAGGGACATTCTGGAAACGAGTTGGTGAGTTCTATGCGTCAAGTCCTCATGCTAAAGCTAGTGGTGATAATCGTGAGCATCTCAACTGTAAGCAGAGGTGGCACAAGATCAATGACTACACGAACAAATTATGTGCTGCATACGCTGCAGCTGAGAGACAGAAGAGTTCTGGTCAGAATGACAATGATCTGCTCAAGCTGGCCAAAGACATCTACTTTGCGGATCACGGGAAAAAATTCACTCTTGACCATGCTTGGTGTGTGTTGAGTTATGAGCAGAAATGGCTCAGCCTTAACACTCCTAAGCCTGCTGGGAATTCAAAGCGAAAAGAGACATGTTCTCAAGCTTCAAGCAGCTCCGTTGGTGATCCTGAGGTCCGTCCTGAAGGAATCAAGGCGGCGAAGGCTAAAAAGAAGAATTCCGCACCATTGAGGTCTCTGTCGGAGTGTCAGACCGTTTGGGAGATGAAGAAGGAGGATCTCTTGATGAGGAAGGAGGATCTCTTGATCAAGGAGAGACTAACAAAGCTTGCGATTCTTGACACACTTCTAGCCAAGAAAGATCCTCTTACTGAGCCTGAAGAAGCAACTAAGAATAAGCTGCTGGCTTTGATCTAAGTCTCCATGTTTCTTTGTTTCAACCTTTTCCATGTTTCTCTGTTAGAAATAAGTTTAAATGTTCATGTAAGCTCTATGTGTGTACGTTGTATGCTGTTAACTATGAATGAAAGTTGTTTGCTGTTTTAAGTTATGCATTGTTTTTAGTTATTGTACGCTGTTAACATTTAATTTTTCTTCTCTTTGTTCGCTGTTAACATTTTTATTTTCTTGTGTCTATTTCAGGAAACTTTATAATGGGACGCTTTAGCTACACCCAGCCATCTATGTCAGAGGATTATTATGAGGATTCTTCAGAGTGTGGCTACAACTCTACAGAAGAGCTCTTCGTCAGGACCAAGAAGAGCTCAGCCGTCGGGAGCAAGAAGAACTCAACCGTAGGGAACAAGAAGAGCTCAACCGTAGTGAGCCGCCTCAATACCCACCTCAATACCCACCTCAACCAGAAGTTGAGTTCGGCTTCCCGCAGATATGCTACTGTGGTGGCGTACCAAAACTAGCAATGGCGAAGACTCTTAACAATGGGGGAAGACTTTACTACACTTGTGACCAAGCTGACGATGGAGAATGCCATGTATGGAAGTGGTGGGACGTTGCCGTGATGGAGAAGATGAGGGCAAGGGATAGACACATTCTTCAACTCAGTGAAAAGGTAGACAATCTAACCTTGTTTAGTGACTTTGAGACTGAGCAGAAATTGGTTAGGCTTGAGAACCTTGTCTGTGAGTTAGGAAATAAGAGATCAAGTTACTTCAATGGTTTTGAACTGCTTGTTGGGCTACTGATCATTGTATTAGTTTTCTTAGGTGTGGTAATCTGCTTTAAGTGATTCGAGAGCTTTGTATTAGCTTCACTCTTCGGATGTAATGACTTTTGTAATAACTCCTACATAAGATGCTACTACTCACGACAGCCTTTAGTCACAAGAGGCTAGTATCACGAGATGCTACTAGTCACGACAGCCTTTAGTCACAAGAGGCTACTATTAGTTTTTGGAAACAACAGTCTAGAATCACAAGATACACTTCTCGTGACTAATAAATCCTAAAAACATTCATTCACTTTGACATTATCACACGAGAGTTTGAATCACGTCTGCTCCTCTATAAATATAAGCCATAATGCATCAAATTTTTTATACCACAATTTCCCATTCATTCACTTCTCCTCTCGTTGTATCACAAATTCTTCTTATTTTTCTTTAAAATTCTAATGCCATCATCTTCACATTATCATTATCAATGCAACAATGATAGTGGTGATGATGAATTTGCGTCGATAACTGATGAGTTTTTAGGATTTAATGATCCTATTCCAGAACCAAAAGAGAGAAAAAAAAGAATTTTTATAGAGAGAGATAGGGAAGAAGGGCACAGAAGGCTTTGGAATGATTATTTTAGCGAGACTCCGACCTACTCTACCCGTTTATTCCGGCGCCGGTTTCGAATGAACAAATCTTTGTTCGTTCGTATTGTGCATCGTCTCTCCACAGAAATACCGTATTTTCAACAATCAGAAGATGCAACCGGACGGGACAGTCTTTCTCCCCTGCAAAAATGTACTGCAGCTATTCGCCTATTGGCATACGGTGGTGCGGCCGATGCCCAAGACGAATATATCCGTCTTGCTGAAACAACGGCCCGAGCTAGTTTGCACAATTTTACCGCCGGTATTATCGCCTTGTTTGGCGATGAATACCTACGACATCCCACAGCGGAGGATCTGCAAAGACAACTATATATCAACGAAGAACGTGGATTCCCGGGGATGATTGGAAGCATCGACTGTATGCATTGGGAGTGGAAGAATTGTTCCACCGCTTGGAAAGGAATGTATTCACGGGGAACGGGAAAACCAACGATTGTGTTGGAGGCAGTTGCTTCAAAAGACCTCTGGATTTGGCACGCTTTTTTTGGAGCTCCAGGTACTATGAACGATCTTAATATTCTTGATCGTTCTCCTGTTTTTGATGACATTATTAACGGGATCGCCCCAGCAGTAAACTATTATGTCAACCAAATGGAGTACCATCTGGCATATTACCTAACAGATGGTATATATCCGAAATGGGCGACTTTTATTCAGTCTATAAAACTACCACAAACCGAAAAACAGTCATTGTTTGCTAATACCCAAGAAAGAGTTCGAAAAGATGTTGAACGTGCCTTTGGAGTCCTCCAAGGAAGATTTCCCGTTGTAAAAAATCCATCAAAAATATGGGATAAAGCAAAAATGGGAAATATTATGAAGGCATGTATCATCCTCCATAATATGATAGTCGAAAATGAACGCGATGCAAACACCATTGAGGAATTTCAAGATGAAGAGTTTTCATTCACCGTAAGAAGGCCTAAAAAGGCCGGAAATGTACTTGGCCGTCGGAAAGAAGTTCGAGATTCACATACCCATCAACAATTAAAAAGGGATTTGGTTGAACATATATGGGATAAGTTTGGACATCTCCGAAATAATAATATATAATATTTTAATTTCTTTAAAATGAATAAAATTTGTGTTTGTTTTTATTTAATTCTGTATTTTTTTCTCTGAAATAATAATATGTAATAATATGTTTTTCTTATAAATGAATAATTTTATCCTATTTAAACAAGTTAATATGTTTTATCTTATATTTTATAATTTTATTTATTTATATTAAAAAATTAACTTAAGAACCAACCTAAAGTCTTACCAATAATCCAACAATTTACCAAAGTCCCACAAATAAGTCCCCATTCACAAATATTAATAAAAAAACTTGGGGACATGAGAAAAAGTCCCATGGATAATTATGCTCTTACAGCAGAAGATGGAGAAGGCCTTACCTAACCCACGTGACCACGTCAGACCAGACTAAACTGAAAGTCAAGAAATAGAACTTAAAATCTTGTTGCTAAATGCTAATTAAATAGTGACTTTCAACGCTGAAATTTACTTGGAACCTGGATTACTTTTTCCAGAGTGTTTCTCAGCAATATCCCTCAAGGTCCCAACTTGATAGAGTCCACTATTTTAAGGCTTTAGTTTGAAGGTCAAAATCATTTCTATTAAATATTTTGACTTCTAAGTTCTAACAGATCGATTAAATGTTGGGAACATGATCAAACATCAGTTTCTAAATCATTTGTTACTAAATTTAACTTATTCTGAATAAATAAATAATATATAAATATCACTATTAGTATTTTATAATTCTATATTTAAATTTAAATTATTCTGAATAAATCATTTTATAATTGTCAACAAAAAAAGTTAAAACTTAGGTTTAAGAAAAATGGAATAGAGTTAGTGGAATGGGAAAGTATATTTCATAGCCATGAATATAAAAAATAGAAATGAATAGATATTAATATGAGAAAAGGACAATAATTAATTTTGTTTTTCCTCTCTTGGACTAAAAACGCATTAGTACCAGTTTAAGATAATTTAACAATATTTCGTTTTTTTGTTTAAACCAAAAAAACATAGTACCGTTAGGTTGGATAAGACTGCGATTGGAGCTATCCTGAGAACCATATAATATCACTCTTTCGTACTGCGCTATTGTGTTTCTTGATATTTTTTATTTTTACATTTGTTTTGATTTAATTCATTTTCACAATTTTCTGTTCCATTGTGTGTGAATCAACATGGAGAAGAGAGAATAGTCGTGAGTTTGAAGTTCTGCGTAAGTTTCGTTTTCTTTTCTGATTATCTTTACTTGTTTCAAAAAAAAAAAAAAAATCACAGAAACAACAAGGTTTCCGATTGAATATTCTTGTATTGAAACTTCGTTTGCAATTTCTAGACCTTCGTCACGACGCACACGAGTCCCAGCTAAATAGTTTTGTATTGGTTGACCAACAAAAAAAATATATATAGTGAACTATCAATGGGGTCTTTGTGTCTGTATATTATTTTCTTCGACAGAAGTTTCAACTTAATTTGGAAGAACAATGCATAAAGAAATTTCTTGTCGATTTTCCCTTAATTTCTCCACGTTTTCCTGTCTCAGTTGATCCTTATATTTTATTCCACAAGTCGCAGAACGTTGACTGTCGAATACTTGGCTACATGATAAATGGCTACCAAAAACTTATCTCAAATATTTTAAATAAATATTACAAGCGTGGATATGTCAAACCAAAACATATATAACTGAAAAAATCAAAATTTATTGATTTTTTTTATAAAAAATATCAACTAAACATATGTATATAACAAAACAACATATGTGAAACACCTTCTAACGATTGATCTTAAGAATTGTCGCTGACCACGAATTCTCAGATGCCTGAGATTCGTATCATTAACGTTCATTCCACATTGTTAAGTCTATACAATGGTCCTTAATTAGAACCAGTGGCGGAGGGAGGTAGGGAGTAAGGGAGGCAGCTGCCCCCTATGAAATACTGAAATAATTACTTTTCCATTGTTTATTTGAGAATTATATGATTTTAGTTGTGATTTTTTTTCTACTACCCCTATAAATTGAAGATAAATTTTAACTGCCTCTGGTAAAACTTTCGTTTGGCTCCGCCATTGATTAGAACCCCCAGGAATTAGTTAAGCTGTATTTTTCCACGTAACTTCAGCTATATTTTCTTTGACAAAATCAGTTTCTTGTCATATTCCTGAAGTTTCTATATCATTACTCTTCTCATATACACTACACGTACGTATATAATATGGCATGGAATCGTTCACACGGTAAGGTCTAAGTCGTCTAATCAATTAAACATATCGATCAAGTTGTGTTCCACACCTACGACTTTTCTATAGTTAAAGTAATCATCTAAACAACCACCGAGACTCCCAAATTCCAAGTCGATGGTTTTCCTTTTCCTATATATATGACTTAAGCATTCACTTTCTATCATATCATCAACAAAAAATCATTCACTCTCTTTTCTTCATATCAATCAGAGAGAACCAAACATGAATCCAAACTCCGACAACAACCAAAGATGGGAGGCGAAGCTGAAGGACTTAACTTCCAACGTCCAGCAGATACAAGACAACTTGTTGAAGGAGATCCTCACACCAAACCTGAACACAGAATACCTCCAACGTTTTCGCGTCGAGAGGTTTGATAAAGAGCTCTTCAAGAAGAACGTACCGGTCGTGTCCTATGAAGATATTAAGCCTTATATCGACCGTGTCGTTAATGGAGAGTCGTCAGATGTCATATCGACTCGTCCTATTACCGGTTTCTTGCTAAGGTACACAAGAAAGAAGAAACTCTCTCTACTAATTATTTTCTTCCGTGTAAATAAAATCTAAATTCTTGAATTGTATTTGTAGTTCGGGAACTTCGGGAGGAGCACAGAAGATGATGCCATGGAACAACAAGTACTTGGACAATTTAACATTCGCATACGATCTTCGTATGCATGTTATAACCAAGTAAGTCAAATACTTCTTCCGTATTTGAAAAATTTAAACATTGTTGTTTTAAAATTTTCAAGTATATTAAAAATAATTAAAAACTATAATAAATATTCCACCGTTCAAAATTTTACATTATAATTTATATTTAAACTTGAAAATAAAGTGTATTAATTAAAATCTAAAACATCAATTTTCAAACTTAAACAAAATTCAAAAACATCATTCTTTTAAATACTAGTTTTTTTTTCTTGTTTTGTTTTAACCATTATCTATAATCAGACCACTAATGATGATTTTTTTTGGTTCTGTCTAGGCATGTGAAAGGCTTGGAGGTTGGAAAAGGGATGATGTTTCTCTTCACTAAACAAGAAGCCAAGACTCCTTCTGGCTTACTTGCTCGAGTCGCAACCAGCAGCTACTTCAAGAGCGACTATTTCAAGAACCGTCCATCTAACTGGTACTACTCGTACACAAGCCCTGATGAAGTCATCTTATGTTCCAACAACACACAAAGTCTCTACTGCCATTTGCTATGCGGCTTGCTCCAACGCGACGAGGTTGTGAGAATGGGTTCCATCTTCGCATCAGTCATGGTCCGAGCAATCAAGTTCCTCGAAACTTACTGGGAAGAGTTGTGTTCAAACATCCGAACAGGCCGTCTCAGCGAGTGGATCACCGACCTCGGTTGTCGTAGTTCTGTGTCTTTGGTCCTTGGAGGACCACGTCCTGACTTGGCAGACACGATTGAGACTATCTGCAACCAGAGTTCTTGGAAAGGTATAGTCACAAGAATCTGGCCCAACACTAAGTATATTGAGACCGTTGTTACGGGCTCAATGGGACAGTATGTTCCCACGTTGAACTACTATTGCAGCGACTTGCCTCTCGTTTCAACGACTTACGGCTCTTCGGAGACTACGTTCGGGATCAATGTAGATCCTCTGTGCAAACCTGAAGATGTTTCTTACGCGTTCATGCCTAACATGTCTTACTTTGAGTTCATAACGATGGATGGAGACAAGCGTGATGTGGTCGACCTTCATGATGTGAAAGTTGGGTGCACTTATGAACCTGTCGTCACAAACTTCGCCGGTGAGTTTAAAAACCATAATGACTTAGAAATATATTGATCAGAAAAAAAAATGACTTAAAAATATATTTAAATCTTTTTTTTCTTATGGTTTGTTTTATTTTATTTTACAGGATTGTATAGAATGAGAGTGGGAGATGTTCTCTTGGTGACTGGTTTTTACAACAATGCACCTCAGTTTAGGTTTGTAAGAAGAGAGAACGTTGTCTTGAGCATCGATTCAGACAAAACCAACGAGGAAGATCTATTTAAGGCAGTGAGTCAAGCCAAGCTTGTTCTTGACTCGTCAGATCTCTTTCTTGAAGACTTCACTAGCTATGCTGACACCTCAACATTTCCTGGTCATTACGTGCTTTATGTGGAAGTAAGGGCCAAAGAGGGGAAGAAGTATTTGGAACTCAACAAAGAGGCCTTGGACCTCAACAAAGAGGCCTTTTCCAAGTGTTGTTCAGTGATGGAGGATTCGCTTGACAATGTTTACAAGAGATGTAGGTTCAAAGATGGATCAGTCGGGCCTTTGGAGATAAGAGTGGTGGGTAAAGGGACGTTTGATTCTCTCATGAACTTTTTTATCAACCAAGGTGCTTCCATTGGTCAATACAAGGCTCCTAGATGCATTAAATCAGGAAAGGCTTTAGAGTTCATGGAGGATCGTGTGGTTGCCAAATTCTCTAGTGCTTGAATTAGTTATTCCTTGAATTTGTAAGTCCAAGTGACTTGTAGAAATAAACATACATGTGCATGTGTTGTGTAGTAATTTTTCAGAATATTTTTATTAATGCCTTATTTGAAATTCATCTGTAAAATTTGGAACACAACAATGTAAACATTGACAATTTCCAAGTCTATTTTACTTGATAAACAGAGCATTCTATGAAACAGAGTATTGGAAACGGATTTATATAGTAATGGACTTATAAAAGCTCAATAAAAGTTTAAAGAGGTTTGAAGTGAAACCTAAGCTCTTTACTTCTTTAGAAAAGCATAACAAAATGACATGCATCAACTGGGCTCTTTAGAGGGAACGAAAACAAAAAAGGTTTATAAGAAGAACGCAAAAACTTGATATCATTTTCGGGAATTCGGCAAAAAAAAACACGAATTTCGTAGGAATTGCCAAAAGAAACCTGTACTCGAGCCTGGCCAATAAAACCCTGAACTTTTGTTGACTTTTTTAGTTTATTAAAAAACTTACGATTGACTGACCAGATTAACACACCGTTAACCGACAGTTACGACAGTGTTAACTCACCGTTAAATATTGTCGTTTAGTGAAACGACGTCGTTTCATCCAGTTGTTTTGTTTAAGACAAAATCTCAAGACGCCGTCGTTTTGTTTAATAAAAATTGTTTTTGGTTGGACTCGAACTCCTGCACTCGTGGTCCTTAGGGGGGGGGGGGTTTGCCACTGAGCTAGTGGACTTTTCGGAAGAATACCATACATATTTAGTTTTATTGATCAAAAGATGTGGATGATCGATTTGGGGATTAATCAAAACGTAACCCTAATTTCTCAGAAACTCAAATCGATTTGGGGATTTTTCTTTGTCTCTGTAGATGGTAAAGACGAAGTTCACAAAGAATGAAAGGGAGGTGATGATTTGGGGAGCGATGAGAAATTTCGATTACGGGAGTGAAGAAGCGGTTCAAGAGTCGAAGAAGGGTGGAAAAGAGGTGGTGATGAAAGTGTGTCTGAACCAAAGGGAGCGGCGAAGAAGGGTGGAAAAGGTGGTGATGGGAGTGTGTCTGAACCAAAGGGATCGGCGAAGAAGGGTGGAAAACGCGGTGCTTCTGTGAGTTTGCCATCGCCGGAGAGATCGAGGAAGAGTAAAAGAGTTGAAGGGATATCGATGTTGGCATCTACAGAGGCGTCGAAGACAACGCGTGGAACACAATATGGGTCGCCTGTGTCATCTCCGGAGAAGGTTACGAGGCGTGGGGCACCATATGGTGGTTCAACTCCGTCTCCTAGACAATCGAAGAAGCAAAAGGTTACTGGTGTTTTAACTGTGTCTCCTCCTCCTGGAAACTCGAAGAAGAAGCAGGTAGATGGTGATGACAGAGAAGAATGTCCCCAGAGGGAGACAAATGAAGAAGAGGAATTTGGAAATATAGAGGGGACAAATGAAGAAGAGGAATTTGGAAATATAGAAGATGATGGTAGGCGAGAATTAGAAGAAACCGAGAGGCAGACCAAGGAAAAATCAGGTTATGTTCTTAGTTTTTTAGCTATTGGTAATGTGTCTGCGTTTTTTGAGGTTATTGACAATTCATTTATATGGTACAGGGAATACATTTTAAAGAGTCGCAAGCTGAATCCTCACAAGCTCACTCTTCACAAGCTCAAGCTCACTCTTCACAAGCTCAAGCATCACCATGGGAAGTTCCACAATCTTCACAAGCTTCACAAGGTCAAGCATCACAGACAGGAGCGTGGGGAAGATGGTTTTAGATCAATTTAAATGCTTTTGGAACTAGAACTACTCTTTTGTTTATCTATGTTTAAATGCTTTTATTTATCTATGTTTACTCTTGTGCTTTTGGAACAAGATGGTGTCTCTCTCGGAATGCTTTTGTATGATGGTTTACTCTATGCTTTTGTAACAAGATGGTGTCTTTTGGTGTGTTCAATGGTGTCATGTTTAAATGTTTTTGTTTATCTATGTTTACTCTTGTGTTCAATGTGTTCATGATGGTTTCTTTTTGGTGTGTTCATGATGTTGTTTTAACTACTATCGATTTACATAAACCATAAGTCGAAATCTTTAGAATAACATAAACAGTCTTACAACATTAGACTCACATAAACCATGAGTTCAAATCACTGAAACCATTACAATTACATAAACAGAGTCTCCTAGTAGCTATTCAAAGACAACCCATTTGCTCTATCAAACATGATCAACACAAGACATGTGACAATGCCTAAGAAAACCATCACAAAACCCACTTTCATGATCACATTCAGCTTCTTAAGTTCATTGCTCGCTTTCCTAACATCTTCTTTTAACTCTTCCTCTGCAGTTTTGAAGCTTTCGATCTCCATTTTAATTTTCATGAGATCCGATGCAAAGCACTCAATTTTTGGCAATGCATCCTGAACCTCTTCGTAGACAGCTTCATCTACCCATTTATACAAGTGATCCTGGACAAATAGAATCATGACTGACTATTACATCTCACTACCTAGCCATTGAAGCTTTTATGTTCAAACAATTTCTTAAACACAATCAATTGCACCCATAATCAAATAAAACACTTACATTTCAAAACGTTGGGCATCTAAAGAAGGTTCTTCCTGGATTCTGCTTCGATTTTGATGTGTATATCGCAATGCTTCGACCACAGTCGCATTTCTCCGGAATACCACGAATACCCATCGCATTGACAGACAAATCCTCACAACACGAACTCATCATGCGATACTCGAAGAAGGAAAGGTGAGAATCGAGCTTGAAGAGGAAACATGATTTGAGATTTTGGGAATTTAGGGTTCGTGTTCGTTAAAAGATTGAAGACGAAGGGGAAAACGTCGTCGTTTCTTTTTGATTCAGTTAATCATATTTCAGAGTTTAAAAATAACTATGTTCGTCAATCCCTTGAAAAGTTCACTAGCTCAATGGCACAACCCCTACCATTGATCACGAGTGCACGAGTTCGACCCGCGGGAAGCACATATTTTTAATAACAAAGCTACCTAAAACGACGTCGTTTCATTCATTTGTCTTTAATCAGACAAAGAGATTAAATGAGGTCGTTTTAATTAACGCCCACAATTAACGTCGATTAATGCCGTCTAAAATATCTGTTAACTCTGCTAACGGTGTGTTAATCTGGTCAGTCAATCCTAAGTTGCTTAATAAACTGAAAATGTCAACAAAAGTATGGTGGTTTTTTGGCCAGCCAATATGTCCAGGTTTCTTTTGGCAATTCCTGCAAAGTTCGTGTTTTTTTTTGCCGAATTCCCTATCATTTTCCAACTGTTGTTATCTCTTTTCTGTCATCTGATATTTTATTCATGGGTCATGGCCCAACAAGACCAAGCCCAACAGAAAAAGAATACAAAGGCCCAACAAACGGGCTGGAACTTTACACTACGACTTGGACCGTAAGCCAAAGGTGAAACCCGTTGAGAAAGATGCTTACTCATCCCACCACGTGTACGACGCCTGGCATACTGAGACACACGTCAAGGAGAGGACTAACCACCTTCCACCGGCGAAAGAGGGAAGACTCGACGGAACTCTGCCGTCAAGCAGAGCCATTCTGATGAAAAACAGTTCACCATGGAATCATCTTCACGGTTGATCAAGTCGCACACCGGATCTACGTTTCCAGAAAGACGAATCGCCTACAATCAATCCCATCACCGACGATCTTCTTGCTTGAGAAAGCGGTCATCTTTAATGATTAGAAGAAGTCCGAAGATGAAATGACTCGGGGTGACGAAAAGAGGAAACGATAAAATCGAGGCTAAGGAAAGGGAGACAATTGGGCAGAGAAAAATCGGAATCGTAGATCAACGCTGCCGCATACGAGAAGAAACGCGACGCAGAGACAAAAACTGGATTAGTTCCATCGAAGAGAACGCGAGCTACCAGAAACAAAAGCGAGATATACTCGTCGAACAGACCACAATATACCGAAGATAAAGTCACTGAAAAAAACCGGCGACGGGAATCAAAACTTCATCTCATCATTTTCTTAGTGAAAGATACGAGAGAGAGAACGAGGAAGATAGAGAAGTTTTTTTTTTCCGACTGTCGTTATCCAATTTTACCAAATCTTGATAACAATGAATATTTAAAAATCAGTATCACATAACAAGTCATATATGAGTATTCTTGTGTACACTTATATGATGTTTTTCTTTCGAGAAAAGGCATTCTGTGACTTGTATGATGTTAATTTGTAACATGTTAAAGCTTTCATAGTTCTTAGATCTATTAATCGTATAAATTTTATATAAAACAATAATAATAATAATACCAACTAGTATTCGCACTCATTCCTAATCTGTGCGTGGCACTGCTGCCAAAACATGCGAAGTAAGATCACAAAATAACGATCGCAAAATGGAGAATTATGAACTCAACGAACGGTCCCACCCCGCACCATTCCAAACTTGTTATTATCATGTATATTATATTATATCATATTTTCTTGTAAATCCTTCTATATATAAACAGTTTTCTCAACTCTACTTTCCTCATAACATCAATATAGCTATATACAGAAAACCCTTAATTTTCCTCCCAACTTCCTCATCACCAAGGCAAGCTCCATGCTCTATTAATCATTCCTTTGACTCACATATAGGTGCTGTGCTGTTCTTACCGTGCGTGTGTGAACACATAGTTTGTTGTAAAACTGGATCGGAGGTATGGAAAGGAATCGGTTCCACTGGAAACGTCGGCGGCGGAGAATCCGTCTTGGAATGAGTCTGATGTCACCGCCATGATATCATCTCTCAACCGTGCCATCGAGTATCCGGCAGCCGACGGGCAAGAAAGGTCAGACTCTCCGATCAAACAAGAGCTTAGTAAGTCGGATCAACTACAACAAGACCAAGGTAGTAACTAGTTTCATATTTAAATACCATAATTATCTTGACCATATGTCTCTAAAAATTAACAGCTTAATTAATCGTTTTAGCAAGCTGATGTTATTAATGATACGTTAAACCGTTTTTTAGTTTTTTTAGTTAAAAATTAAGAAACAGTTTGTTATATTCAGAACCTTGTTATATTCAGAACCTCACCATAAGAACCCCATTAATCATGCTCTAATTGTTTAAAGACTTGCTATTAATTGAATTAGGAGGTAAATGGACTTTGTATATATAGGTTAGGTTTAAGTTCAATTCATATGTCATTTAATTTACGTAAAAAACTTTCCTTCTGTCTTGAATTGAACCACCGATCAGTTTACTACTAGTACGTGTCTATTCTTTAATACATCTAGATTTTGTTTCTATTCAAAGTACAAGTTAGGTAATATTTTATTAATGCAGGTTTTAACTCGTCAAACACGCACGTTCCTTTGTTCATTTCAAACTAATTGTCTTCAATTGTTCTTTATCAACTTTATGCGTGTCATTTTATCAATATTTTGAAGTATTCCAACATGACTAACTTGTTTTTCAGGTGCGTTAAAAGCCAAAATGTCATATTCATAAGTAGTAATCAAAAATTGAAGTCTTAGTTTATACTTTATTGAGTGGGTTGTCACAACATCACATTTTCTTCTTTGATTGTTGAGTTACGTTTGCATGTGTCATCCTGTATGCACAAAAATACAACCGAAAATAATCATATACATAGAAACAAATAAACCCGTATTTCTTTCTAGAGCGAAATTCAGTTGATTGACATTTTGTTTTGTTTTTTGAATAAATCTTAAATTGATTACTAATAACTCCTTGCTCAATTTTATTAATTTTCTGCCAATTTTTTATGTCATTATGCATGTAGAGGTTTGAATCTTCGAATTTTTTGGTTTGTCTGTGACAAGATGTGAGAAGAGTATTTTGCTGGTTTGTATAACTGAGAAAGTAATTAAATCGAATTTTGGGTATATCTAGCTGTACTTAATCTGTTGATAGAGTTCCATCTTGAAGATGGTTAAATATATAAGTAAGACGATTCAAGTTTTGATCTCGGTCCACTCAAATATATCTAGTTATACATTAAGCAAATATATAACCCTGGTATTTTGGCTTCTTTCAATAACAACTGGTCCAGTTCTGATTATAATGAAACCAGACGCTTATAACCAGACGCTTATATTTCTAGTTTCAAAAAAAAAAAAATAATAATATATATATATATATATATATAACCCGATATATACTTACATTTCAAGTTGAGTCAGTTATAACAAATTACGGCCTCAATATATTGCAGTCCAAATGTAAAAAAAATATTTAAAATGTAATTTTGTGAGAAGAAAAGTATATAGTATATGTGCAAAGTTCAATAATCTACATGGTTGATGATGCATCCAGTTGTAGTATTTTATGCATCATCTTTCCTTAATTAGACCATACCATCATTTTTGTTCCTGTCAGGTAATAAACATTTACACTAATTTTCTCTTAATTTTTTCTTGCCTTACGTAATAGATGAATTCATATATATCTTCTCAAGCATGTAGAATTGCGTATGCATACATTCTTTTTGTTTCTTTGTGTTACATGCAATAACTTTTTGTTTGTGACATATTCTTCAAGATCAACCAAGAAGAAAAAACTATAGAGGGGTCAGGCAGCGACCATGGGGAAAATGGGCGGCCGAGATCCGTGACCCGAAGAAAGCAGCCCGTGTCTGGCTCGGGACTTTTGAGACAGCTGAGGAAGCTGCTTTCGCCTACGACCGAGCCGCCCTCAAATTCAAAGGCACCAAGGCTAAGCTAAACTTCCCAGAACACCTACAAGGCCCCTCAACCACAACCTATGTCGCATCTCAATCAGGAATTGATCATGTTCCAAGAGGAGGTAGTGAATTAATGAACTCACCTCCTCCTCCTCCTCCTCCTCCTCCTACTACTACTACGTGGCCAACGAATTATAACCAGGACATACTTCAATACGCTCAGTTGCTTACGAGTAACAATGACGTTGATTTATCGTACTACACGTCAAGTCTCTTAAGTCAGCAGCAACAGCCTTTCTCAACGTCTTCGTCTTCTTCTTCCTCGTTGAGTTCGCAACAGCAGCAACAACTTCACCAGCAGCGTGAAGAGGAGAAGAACTATGGTTACCACTATTATAACTACCCAAGAGAATAATCTTAATTATTGTTGTCGGTCGAATCAGTCTCATAAATTATAATCATTACCATATTTTCGTTTGGATTGTTATTTTGGTTATTTCTGCTAATGGCGGCAAGGAGGTGGCACCGAAAATTTGAATGTCCTTTGTTGCGTAACATCCTGTTTTTTTAAATCTTAGTTGTTATATCTATTTTTGGATAAACCATCTGACGAAAAGCTCTATATGCATTGAGCAGATACGCCCAAACAAATTATTTTGGTTTAGGAGTGCTCAAAACAATCACAGATGATCACTGCGAATATCGCAATCACTAATCACTTAAAGAAAAAAAAACGTGTTCAACTGTACATGCGAGCCTTATCTTTCCATACTCATGTGTCTCCTTGTGTGCATGCATCTATCTATACACGAATCGTTCGGTTACTTTTATTTGAAATTTTATGTTTTTATATTTATTGATACATGTTAGAGTAGGACAAGCAAATTTGGTGTTAAGACTAAGATCGAGCTTGGCCCACCATAGATTGTACTTTAAACACCGTGTATCTTACATTATTCTGCCTCGAGTTTGATTGGCCTTCCTCGTGATCCGTCTCAGAATATTTTCTGCATATGTTCCTTATTACTTTATCACTTGCACTATTTCGTTTCATAAAATAATACTATTAGAAAACTAAACGTACTGCATACTCTTTTCTATAAATCAAATAAACATTGTTTTCTAAATAAAATATTTCGGTCGCTTAGAGCAGCATTAACCGGGGATCTTAACCCCCGTTTTTAGTGTTTTTTTATTTAATTAAAAAAAAAATTACCTAATTAAACAAGGGACGTCGCTTGTTTTGGAGATATAGCATACGTATTTTGTGGGACGCGTGTCAAAACCTAGCGTTTCTTTCTCTCTCTCGAAACGGTTCGTCTCTCTTCTCCCGTGACTCCTCGACGACTCCGTCTTCCATCGATGATCTCTCGTGGACCATGGCTTCTCCTCGACGATTCGATCGGTGAGATCTCTTCGAGGCAATCATCCGGCGTCCGTGTCGGTTTAATCGTCGTCTCTGTCTCTCTCCTCGACATGCAAGAGTCTCTCTCTGTCTCCTCGACGACTCCGCGGCTCTCTTATTCTCCTCCGCGACTCTGTGACTCCGACGCTCTCCTCGATGGCTCACCTCGTCGAAGAATCTCTCTTCGAGGCAATCATCCGGCGTCCGTGTCGGTTTAATCGCCGTCTCTGTCTCTCTCCTCGACATGCAAGAGTCTCTCTGTCTCCTCGACGACTCCGCGGCTCACTTATTCTCCTCGGCGACTCCGCGACTCTGTGACTCCGTCGCTCTCCTCGATGGCTCACCTCGTCAAAGAATCTCTCTTCGAGGCAATCATCCGGCGTCTGTGTCGGTGGAATCGCAGTCTCCGTCTCTCTCCTCGACGACTCTGAGTCTCCTCTGTCTCCTCGACGACTCCGCCTCCCTCTTATTCTCCTCGGCGACACCGCGACTCTGTGACTCTCTCGCTCTCCTCTCCAGCCCATAGCTCTCCTCGAGGAAATCAAATCTCACAGTAAAGCTTTAGGCCTTTTAGATGTTGAGTTAACAAATGTTTTATGTGTCATGTCTGAGATGAAGTTTGATGCCTTTTGATAGTGATCAGATTAGTTCCGATGAGGTGCTTAGTTGGGTGATGTTATCTCTGGTATGTCCTCGGTAGAGTTCGATGATTTTGATACTGATCAGATTAGTTTAGATGTTGAGGTGAGTGATGTTTTATCTTTTATATCTGCGGTAAAGCTTGATGCTTGTTCTCTGCCAATGTCTAGTGTAAACCTTTATGCTTTTGATGGTGATCTGATTAGATTAGAGGGAAATGCTTGAATCTATAGTGATAACCTTGATGCTCTTGATGTATAGTGTTTGTTTATGTCACTGTCTTTGTTTATTAATCTTGCTCGCGTCTGAATCTTTCCTGTGCTGATTTTGTCTCTTGTATTTTCTTGTGAGATGAACGGATCAAGAGAGATGTGAAGGTCTCTTTATATGGACGGTTCAAGTCATATGAAGCTTGTTCAAAGGAGAGGACTACAACTGCAATACAGGTACAGCTTCTACCTTCGATCTTCTAGATGTTGATTGTCTGAATTGATTGTGAAACTAAGCCGGTTTAGAAATAAATTGATTCTGATTTAATGAGGTAGCTAAATGAATTGATTGTGCATCTGATATGGTTAGATAGGATAAGTTTATTTTTAAAAAAGTTAATGAGTTAGCTAAATGTCAACTCGAATTGGTTGTGGGTTGTGATGAATGTGTTCCTTTAATCTATCTCTCTGTTCTAGCTTCCTTTAATCCATCTCTCTTCTGTCACCTCTTCTCTTCCATCTATTAAAGACATCTTCCTCTTCTCTAGTTTTTCATCTTTCTTTCGATTCATTCTTCTTCTTGCCTTTTCCTCGGTATGGATTATGATCCATATAAAACACAGACATCAAATTTTGTTGACCTTCTCAATAGTCAACAGGACGTTGTGTTTGGTTTAGGGAAAGATAGTGTCCGTGTTTCTTCATCACAGATTCCTGTAGAGCGTAAAGAAAGAAGAACATGGACGCCTACAGACGATCAAGTGCTCATATCCTCTTGGTTAAACACAAGTAAAGATCCGGTGGTAGGGAACGAGCAACGATCCAGAGCTTTTTGGCAGAGAATTGCCGCGTACTTCGCAGCATCACCAAAGATTATAGTTAGTGAAAGAAGGGAGGCCGGTCACTGCAAGCAACGTTGGCACAAGATCAATGATCTTGTTGGGAAGTTCTGTGGCGCGTTCAAAGCTGCAAGCAGAGAGAGAACCAGTGGGCAAAACGATAACGACGTTCTCAAGCTAGCGCATGAGATCTTCTTCAACAACCGAAACAAGAAGTTCACTCTAGAACATGCGTGGAAGGAGCTTCGGAACGATCAGAAATGGTGTGACCTGTCAACTTCTAAAACGGAGAGTGGCTGTAAAAAGAGGAAGCTTGACGACAGCGCACAATCAGCAACCTCTCACGCCTCTGAATCCATGACCGATCGTCCCCTGGGTGTTAAGTCAGCTAAGGCCAATGGTAAGAAGAGAAAGGCAGAGGAAAGGTTGTCTGAGTTTGCGGGTATGTGGAGCATCAAGAAGGAGGATATGGCTATCAAGGAAAGGTTGTCGAAGATGAAGCTCCTTGATAGGCTACTTGCAAAAGTTGAGCCGCTTGATGAGTATGAAGAAACCTTGAAACATAAACTCATCAATGAGTTGGTCTCTAATTAGGTGAAGATAGTGTTGTAATTTAGTTCAAATCTAATTAGTCTAAGTCTTATTAGTCTAAATCTAAGTTGTTTGAGCACTCTGTTGATTGTCATGGTCTTACAGGTTGTATGCATAAATGCTTAATGTTCTTGTCTTGGTTTTACAGGTTGTATGCATGAAGGAGTCAGTCTTCTGAAGGAGTGGAGTCACGGGATGTGGAGTGGAGTCACGGGAAGTGAAAGAGTGGAGTCACGGGAGTGTGTTTTACCCTCTTGTAGTAGGTCTGTCTTGCATCGCCTATGTCTTGTAGTAGTCACGGGAGTGTGTTTTTACGTTTGATTTTTATATTGTAGTACTCACGGGATTGTAGTAATTACAAGACTGTATTGTAGTAGTCACAAGTCTGTATGTCACTAAATTTTAAAAGTCACCTTCTCTATATAATTGTCATCACTTTCTCTTTGTTATCTCATCATCTCTTCTTCCCTTCTCTAGTTGTCTTCTTCACTTCTCAAGCTCCCGTAAACAATATTGATCACTGCCTCTTGGTGATCCTATATAATTGTGATCACAAGTCTTTCTTATAACTACTCTCATCTTCTCTCCTTCTCTTTATTTTTTTCACCTTTTTTAAACACAAAATTTCTACATAAAATTTTACGTTTCATACAAGTCAATGGCATCTGGTTCTCATAACCCTTTTGAGGGATCAGATGATGATACTTGTGATGAATATTTTGATCAAACTTTCGATCAAACTTTCGAGAATTTTACCATTGATTATGTTAATCAAGAAGAAGAAAGGAAAAAAAGGAAGAAACGCGTCTATATCGAAAGAAATCGTGAAGAAGGCGATTTACAGTTATGGAAAGATTATTTCTGTGACACTCCTACATATCCTCAAAATCTATTCCGACGACGTTTTAGAATGAACAAGCCATTGTTCATGCACATTGTTGACCAACTCTCCAACGAAGTTAACTTCTTTCGCCAAAAGAAAGATAGTCTTGGAAGGCTTAGTCTCTCACCACTCCAAAAGTGTTCAGCAGCCATTCGTCTCTTGGCATACGGTAGTGCGGCTGATACGGTCGACGAATACCTCCGGCTCGGTGAAACTACAGCTCGGTCTTGTTTGGAGCATTTTGTGGAAGGAATAATTAATTTGTTCGGCGATGAGTACCTAAGAAGACCAACACCGGCTGATCTTCAACGTCTACTTGATATTGGACAGCATCGTGGATTTCCCGGGAAGATAGGAAGCATCGATTGTATGCATTGGGAGTGGAAGAATTGTTCCACCGCTTGGAAATGGCAATATTCTCGTGGTTCGGGTAAACCAACAATCGTTTTAGAGGCGGTTGCTTTGTATGATCTATGGATATGACATGCGTTTTTTGGACCTTCAGGTACTTTAAATGATATCAATGTTCTTGATCGCTCACCCGTTTTTGATGACATAATAAATGGTCAAGTTCCGCAAGTCACTTACTATGTCAATGGAAGAGAGTATAATTTGGCTTATTATCTCACCGATGGTATTTATCCGAAATGGGCAACTTTTATCCAGTCTATTCCGATGCCACAAGGACCAAAAGCGGTTTTATTTGCTCAACGTCAAGAAGCTGTCCGCAAAGATGTCGAGCGCGCTTTTGGAGTCTTGCAAGCTCGCTTCGCTATAGTTAAAAATTCGGCACTTTTTTGGGATAAAGTCAAAATTGGAAAGATTATGAGAGCTTGTATCATACTCCAGTAGAAGACGAAGGAGATGGCTATACTATATTTGATGTTTCAGAGTTCCAACAAGGAGAAGACACCGAAAGTTCACATGTCGATCTCACGTATTCTACAGATATCCCTACAAATATCGGCAATATGATGGGTGTTCGAACTAGAATTCGGGATAGACAAATGCATCAGCAACTGAAAGCGGATTTGGTTGAACACATATGGCATAAATTTTGACGTGATGAAGACAACAACTGAGCTTCAATTTTTTTTTTTATATTCTCGTTTAATTTAGTAATCTTTGTTTGTATGTTGTTTTTTTTTAAGTTCTATGTTTAAAATGTAATTTAATTAATAAAAAAAAATTCATTTATATAACTTTTTATTTTTTTAAGAAATAAGAACCTCTAAATAAGAGACTCCCATTGGAGGCCTAAAATTTTAAGCGTTTCTTAATGAGTTTCTTATTTGCTTTTAATTAGTTAAATAATGATTAAGAAACTCATATGAGTATATGGGTTAATCATGCTCTTATAATATAGATTCCGGAAAGCATTTAGGCTGCAACTGAAATATTTTTTTTTTTTGGAATTAAAACTTCATGAATACTTAGTTCATGTGCATTCCAAAAATAGTTCACCAATTACAATTAAAAAATGGAATGTGTATTCCATTTCATTCCATAACATTACATACCATTCTAGAAAAAAAAACTATTATTTGAAAAATTATTCCAAATCAAAAAGGTTTTGGAACAAGTGGAATGATGATTTCATTCCATTAAATTCCAGAAATATTGATTTCTGTCATTCCATATATTCCTTTTATTTGTCACGAGTTACACCCTTAATAAATATAATACATATCGGTTCACGTCACATTCCCTGTTTAGAAATTCAAAAGTTACTCTTTTTCATATAAAAAGTTAAGAAAGTCAATACAATCTATGGAGTTATTTTTTTAACTGTCATTTAAATCGGCGTACTAGCTAGCTACTTCAGAAAAATGAGTTCAGGTTCGAACATGAACGATGGGAAAATTAAAAACAATTATTTTCTTTGGACGAATTAAGAAGACAGTTAATTATGTTTTGGTTTCTAATCAAACGAGATACGCATGCCTAGACTAGTTACTTCCTTTTCTTGCAGTTCTTTTCTGGGTGGTCTATTTTAAAATATTTTGAGTGGGTTTATAAATGATACTCCTATATGAGATTAGAGAAGATGATGTAGAAAGATCACTAAAGAGCTTACTGAGAGTTACGCATGCGCAAAGCGCAAAGGGAAAATGGACCCATCCAACTTGGCTACGTCAAGTGTATTATTTTGGGGGCCATCTTCCAGATCCCATGACCCCGTCTAATCATCTGTCAATACCAAAATAAAATTCACTTTTTTTTTTGTCAACCGATAAATTCTTTACTGTACGACGCAAAATTTTCACACATTTTTTTACTAATCTAGAATATCTACGAACTATAGAAAAACTCAGACTAATCTCATAAAAATGTGCAATCTGTTATGAAAGCAGCAGCCACCGCAATTGTTAAAAATATAAAGATGTGGAGTCCGCTACACTATTTACACAGTGAATTTCTTTTCTATATAAACGATCGATTTCGATCGTTTAGAACACACCATCCCTTCTCCTTCTAATAACATATCCTCTCTTGTTATCAGTGTTATCTTCTTCGTACGGGTATAAAATTTTGCCCTTATTTAAATTCCTGCGATACAATAAAATACCAGTTTTTTTTATAACACGTTATCAGCACGATCACTCTGCGATTCGGTAAAATTTATTTGTATCATTTATACCCTGTTATAATGGTCGGTATACCGTCTCTACTATTATTTATATCATGTTATAATGGCCGGAATACCGCCTATATTATTTACTAGTAATTTAATTTATTTATTGGTCGGCCGAGCTGCCTTATATCCTGTTTATTATTTATTGGTCGGCCGAGCCGCCTTATATTCTGTTTATTATTAATTGGTCGGCCGAGCCGCCGTATAATTTATTTATTACTCTGCATTGATCGGCTGAGCCGTCGCATGATTTGTTGTCATAACATAAATATTTCATTGCCATAATTTTTTACTTTTATGAAATTTATAGATTTGATTGACTATTTAATACGATATTTTCAGACTGATTTTTGGTGCACTCGATTTAACACTAACGGTCACTAAGAAAATTTTTCAAAAATTTCCCCTTTCTCCAACGGTCATGAACAGTGATTTTCATCTATAAATACAACTCATTTTCACTCCATTTCATCATCCAAAACATTTCATCTTCTCTAAAAAATTTCAAATCGCTCTCCTCCGATTTTTTATTTCAAGAAAGATGTTTCGCGCACTTTTGTTTTTATGTGCCATTTTTATTTGTGTTTCTATTTATGGTTTATTCGTTAGAGAATTTACTCCGAGTGAATTTAAGATGAATATCGGTTTAATTTTTTTTACATCGCTTCTCATTGTAATTGCTTGCATGATTAATGTAAACGGTTTCTTTTAATATTAATAATATTCTAATAATTTTTATTTATGTGCTTTAGAAATACAAATGGCAAAAATCGAGAAACTTCAGTTTTCGGCATTGGAAGTAACTGGGACAAACTACACGGCATGGGTTACAAACATGGAGCTTCATCTAGATTCCGAGGAAATACTCGGAACAATAAAAGACGGCAATATATCAACCTCTCATGAAAAGGCTAAGGCCGTGATATTTCTGAGAAGGCATCTAGATGAAAATCTTACGCATGATTATGCGAGAACCAAAGATCCCTTAGATCTTTGGAAAGCTCTGAAGGAGAGGTTTGATAACCAAAGAAAAATTACTCTCCCCCATGCGCTTGATGAGTGGAAAAATCTACGATTTCAAGATTTTGAAAAAGTGGAAACGTACAATTCCTATCGTGGGCGTGGCCGTGGTCACAATCGTGGTTTTGGTCGTGGTCGTGGTTATCGATTTAACCGCAACCATGAAAGGAGTAACAACCCAAGAGGAATGGGATCCAACACATGGAATCGATCTGATCGGGTAAAAGGGAAAGAAACCCAAGAAAACCCTACTCATAAAAATGAGAACGTCTGTTACAGATGTGGATCGAAGGGACACTGGTCTCAAGTATGTCGAACTCCTCGGCATCTATGCCAATTGTACCAAGAATCTATTAAAGGCAAGGCAAAGGAAGTAAATCTCAATGAACACCTTGTGGGTACAACATCGACATACCTCGAATCCTCTGACTTTATGGGAGATTTCGACGAGGCCACTCATCAAAATAATTGAAGTGCTTGTACTGATCAAGCTTAATAATGCCCAGTGATGCCATAAAATATTATGTATTTCACTTTCAAAATAATAGTGTATTTCAAAATATCTAATGTATAATTATTGTGTACTTGTTATTGATGCATAATATGTTTACTTATGAAATTTTATCTCTTTATTAATATTAACTGTGTGTTACAGAAATGGATAAGAAAGCAAATGGAACAACAACTAAACAAATTGGTAGAGAAGTTTGCATACCAGATAGTGGCACAACGCACACTATACTGAAGGATAAGAGATATTTCTCTACTTTAAAGTCAGTAAAAATGACTGTAAACACAATATCAGGTCCTACAGACCTGATCGAAGGAATTGGCAAGGCAAACTTTATGTTGCCTAATGGAACAAAGTTTTCCATAGATAATGCCTTATATTCTCCAAATTCTAAAAGAAATTTGTTGAGTTTCAAAGATATATACCGTCAAGGGTATAACACTCAGTCTGCAACTGAGAATGGAAAGAAGTATTTGTATATAACTTCTGAAAAATCAGGCAAAAGCCTTGTACTGGAAAAATTTCCAGAACTACCTTCTGGATTGCATCACACTTATATTGATGCTATAGAATCACATCTTGTGATCAAAAGAAATCCAGAAGATGTTACATTATGGCATGACCGTCTTGGTCACCCAGGCACTACAATGATGCAAAAAATCATTGAAAGCTCACATGGTCATTCAATAAAAACCCAAGATATATACCAAAGTAATAAAATGACATGTGATGCGTGTGCTCTTGGGAAATTAATCATAAGACCATCACCAACCAAAATTGACAAAGAATCACCAAAGTTTTTGGAAAGAATCCAAGGTGATATTTGTGGACCAATACATCCACCGTGTGGACCATTCTACTACACTATGGTATTAATCGATGCATCGAGTAGATGGTCACATGTTTGTTTGTTATCATCTCGAAATATGGCATTTGCGAGATTTCTAACTCAGATAATCAAATTAAGAGCACAGTTCTCAGATTATCCAATTAAAAGAGTTAGATTAGATAACGCTGGTGAATTCACATCCCAAGCTTTTAATGATTATTGTATGGTATCAGGGATTGAAGTAGAGCATTCTGTCACTCATGTTCATACACAAAATGGTTTGGCAGAATCATTAATTAAACGGCTGCAACTAATTGCAAGGCCATTGATCATGAGATCAAAACTCCCAACATCTGTATGGGGACATGCTATTTTGCATGCAAAAGCACTAATTCGGATAAGACCAAGTGCATACCAAAGATATTCCCCATTACAGTTAGCATTTGGAAAAGAACCAAATATCTCTCATCTAAAAATCTTTGGTTGTGCGGTTTATATTCCAATAGCACCACCGCAACGTACAAAGATGGGACCGCAAAGACAGTTGGGAATATATATTGGCTATGATTCTCCATCAATAATAAGATACCTAGAACCACAAACTGGTGATGTGTTTACGGCACGATTTGCCGATTGTCATTTCAATGAGAAAGAATTCCCAACTCTAGGGAGAGACAATAAACAAGTAGGAAAAGAGATCAAATGGAGTGTACCATCGTTATTACACCTTGATCCTCCTACGAAACAGTCAGAACTAGAAGTTCGACGTATCATGCATTTACAAAATATAGCAAATCAGCTACCTGATGCATTTGCTGATACCAAAATGGTAACTAAATCACATATACCCGCTGCAAATACTCCTGCTCGTATTGAAATACCACAAAATGGTGGAACGGCAGTTGATACACGTGAATCAGGAACACGTTTAAAGCGCGGTAGACCTATTGGTTCAAAGGATAAACTTCCTAGAAAACGTAAGGAATGTGAAAAGCATGATACTCCCAAAATAACAGAAAATATTTTGGACGAAGAAAATTGTGAATCTAACGACAATATAAAGCATCTTGAATCTGAAGGAAATCATGAGATTTCTATCAATTACATCCATAATGGAAAGATATGGAAACTAAATGAGATGGATGATATTGATGACGTTTTCTCATACCTTTTAGCAAAGGAAATAAATGAAGAAAACGAAGATCCAGAACCAAAGTCTGTATATGAATGTCAAAAGAGACATGACTGGATAAAATGGAAAGATGCGATTCAAGTCGAACTAGATTCGCTTAACAAACGAAACGTATTCGGACCTATTGTGCTCACACCCAAAGATATAAAACCTGTTGGGTACAAATGGGTGTTTGTCCGAAAAAGAAATGAGAAAAACGAGATTACAAGATACAAAGCTCGTCTCGTAGCCCAAAGTTTTTCTCAAAGGCCAGGAATTGATTATGAGGAAACTTATTCTCTTGTCATGGACGCAATCACATTTAGATTCCTGATGAGCCTAACGGCCAATGAAAAATTAGAAATGCGTCTCATGGATGTCGTTACGACATATTTATATGGATCATTAGATACTGATATCTATATGAGAATCCCAGATGGATTTAAAATGCCAGAAACGTTAAGTTCCAAACCTAAAGAGTTATGTGCAATAAAATTGCAAAGATCATTATATGGGTTAAAACAATCTGGACGAATGTGGTATAATCGTCTCAGCGAACACTTAACAAAAGAAGGATACACGAATGATCCTATATGCCCTTGTGTTTTCATAAAGAAAACAACATCCGGATTTGTGATAATCGCGGTGTACGTTGATGATCTTAATATTATTGGAACTCAAAACAAAATCCAAAAGGCATCAAACTATCTGAAAGGAGAATTTGAGATGAAAGATCTCGGGCAGACAAAATATTGTCTAGGATTACAAATTGAGCATTCTCGAAAGGGTATATTTGTACACCAGTCTACATATACCAAACGAGTATTGAAACGCTTTAACATGGATAAAGCAACTCCTTTTAGCACCCCGATGGTCGTTAGATCACTTAATGTTGAAAATGATCCGTTTCGACCATCTGAGGAAAATGAAGAAATACTTGGTCCCGAAACTCCATATTTAAGTGCAATTGGAGCTCTTATGTATCTTGCAAATTGTACTCGACCTGTCATATCTTTTGCCATTAATCTTTTAGCGAGATTCAGTTCGTCTCCTACACGAAGACATTGGAATGGAATTAAACATGTCTTTCGTTACCTTCAAGGAACAACTGGTTTAGGCTTGTTTTATCCTAAAAGTTCAAAAGGTCAAATGATTGGTTTTGCAGATGCAGGTTATTTGTCAGATCCACACAAAGCTCGATCCCAGACAGGATATGTTTCTACAATTGGAGGCACCGCCATATCTTGGCGTTCTCAGAAGCAGACACTTGTTGCTACTTCTTCAAATCACGCTGAGATCATTGCACTCCATGAAGCAAGTAGAGAATGTGTATGGCTAAGATCAATAAGCCGACACATCTGTTCAAGCAGTGGGATTGACGAAAATACGGAGCCAACTATTCTATATGAAGATAACGCGGCATGTGTTGCTCAAACGAAGGAAGGATATATCAAAAGCGATAGAACCAAACATATACCTCCGAAGTTGTTCTCATACACTCAAGAGCTTGAGAAGAATAAAGAGATTGAAGTAAGATATGTTCGATCATGCGACAATGCAGCCGACCTCTTCACAAAATCACTCCCTACCTCGGTATTCAGAAAACACATCCATAACATTGGGATGCGCCATCAGAAGGATCTATGACTGTTCATTCGAGGGGGAGCTTACGTAGTTGTACTCTTTTTACCTTACTATGGTTTTTCCCATTGGGTTTTCCTGAAAAGGTTTTTAACGAGGCAACAAAGACGTTAAGCAAAAATGGATAGTGACACCGGTCCCCAAGGGGGAGTGTTATGAAAGCAGCAGCCACCGCAATTATTGAAAATATAAAGATGTGGGGCCCGCTGCACTATTTGCACAGTGAATTTCTTCTCTATATAAACGATCGATTTCGATCGTTTAGAACATACCATCCCTTCTCCTTCTAATAACATATCCTCTCTTGTTATCAGTGTTATCTTTTTCGTACGGGTATAAAATTTTGCCCTTATTTAAATTCTTGCGATACAATAAGATACCAGTTCTTTTTATAACACAATCCACAAATTGACACTTTTTACGGGTTTGAATATATGTCTTTTTGAAATCTGCCTACCACTAGACCATTCTTATGTAGTTTTCATACACAATCTTTAAAGAATGTTAGTGGCATTCAAGATAATGTATTTACGCATCTGCACTAAAATAAAATTGTACCAAATGTTATCTATATCAAAACAAAGTTCTACTTTTTTGGACCAAAATGTACCTAATAGTTTTTGAACTTGTCGCTATAAGAATACATTTGTTTATTACTTTATATCAAATATATTTTAACCGCTCTAATTAATCGTCTTGTTTCATCCCCTAAATAGTCGCAAAATTGCGATCACCTTACTCTTGTTTCTTTTAGTTGCAATTTAATGGGTTGACATATTTGTATTACTTTCAGAAAAGTGATATATATGCCATTTTTTAAAGCCATAACACACCTAAGAAATAATTCAACAACGAGAGAAGTTGAAAATGAGATATATGAAGTTTCGAATCTTTCTTTCTATATTCTATCTTACTTTTTCAAGAGCTATATCATTTTATGATTTTGACTTGGACGTACGGTATATCTATGACAATATACTTTTACCAGACTTTCGGCTTCAGAAATTTCAATATTTGCGGCTACTTTCCGTTGATTCAGTATAGATGGAACTTCCCCAGATACAGTAGTGATGATCTTGACATGCACACATGAAGATTGCAACTCTCCTGTGTGGATTGATAGATCATCACTCATGCATGTACGTGTATTTTACTGCCTTGTATATTTTATCTCAATAATATATACCCCATTTATTTATTAATTTTTTTCCTGAAAAACTAGTCATTTAACTTTCATTTTTAGTTGCTAAGATCATCTCCAAAACTAAACTCTATTTTGAAGTTTCCAATACTCTATATTTGAAGTTTAATGGTGTTCTTCTCCAAAAACAAAACTTCAAACTCAACTTTAAAAATATATGTATTTTATAATATGGTCCTTATATTTGCCATAACTAATTTGAATTCATAAAACTTTTGTAAATAACTATCACAGATATAAATATATTACAAAAATATTAAATTAATAAAATATTATATTAAAATATAAAAAATTTAAATAAAATATCTTAATTAATATTAAACTTCAAAAAAATACATATTATTCCATAAAATGATTTTCGTAATGCATATATGATCTACTAGTGCATTTCGAAGTAAAAAAGACTCTCCTCCTTTTTTCTTTGTAGATTACAAGGTAAAAGTTGTTGAAATCGGGTGATATTAATACTTGTAAATACATTAAATCAGAACAAGAAAGTAAAGGAAAAACATAAAATATTGCTAAAAGACTAATTTTTATCGATGCTATTAATACTCGTGAATATATTCGACATGAACAAGAAAGAAGTGTACGAAAAAGACATCAAAAACAACAACAACCATCTTCAATTAAACAAACAAAAATTTGGACAATATGTGAAAATTTTGAAGGATCCGGATCAAAGTTACCTAACTATTAGTGTTGTTGTAATATTTAAATTTGTGTAATAGTTATGTCTTCATGTAATTTTTTAAAGTTTGTTTGTTAAGTTTTTTTGTATATTATTGTTGTCTAAATCTAGTTTCAAATATTTTAAATCTTATTTTAAAGTTTTATTTAATTTTATGTGTAAAAGTTAAATTCTGTAAACAAAAATTAAAATATTTATGATATATGGATTAAAAAATAAACGAAAAAATATTTATGAGTCCTAAATGTGTGTGTAATTGTAAGAACCAAAATGCAAATAAAAATATGAAATTTCAAATTTGAAGTTTTGAGTAGTGAAACTTCAAATATAGAGTTTCACTTCTTAAAACTTCAAATTTGAAGTTTTGAAATTCTTTTTTGGAAAGAAAAAAACTTCATATTTGAAGTTATAGAGTGTCTTTTGGAGATGCTCTAAGACCATCTCCAATGGCTTACTCTATTTTAGAGTAGTTTTCACTCTAAAATAGTGTTACTCTAAAATAGAGTAGAGTTTCTCTCTAGTGGTTTACTCTATATTTGACTCTAAAAATGAATATTCTTAAATATGTTTTTTTCAATTTTATAACTAATATCTTTTACTTACAAAATTTACAAATTGACTCTTTATATTTTAGTTTTCACAAAATTTTCATAAATTATATATTTATATCGAACATTTATTATATTAAAACTTACATTACATTTTACTAATAACATAATACATTTTAACTTAAACATCTCCATTAGTAAATCTTTCCCACAAGTGATCAATTAACGAAATTCAGATTTTGAAATGAATTTTTTTATCTTTGATTTTTTTCTAAAATCGACCAAAAAAACTCTTCAAATCGAATATTATCATTCTTTCGTGTCTGAATCTGTGGAAGTGGAACTTCTCTTCCCACTTTAGTTGGTGCGCTAAAATCACATTCATCCTCATATCATGTTGTATAGAATTATACATGTAGTCCATATGCATTGGTCACCAATACATTTTTATATATTTTAATTACATACATGCATCAACAAATATTTAGTTTGTGACTTGAGTTCAGTGCAAGATCCAGATGTTCGTGAATATTTTCAAGAGGAACAAACATGAATTTTACAAACAAAAAAAGACGTGGTCAACAACATGAACAAGAAGCTACTCATTCGTTTACCTCATTTGAACAATATTTTAACAATCTTGCTTCCAGATCTGGAAGCAATTTACCAAAAAAATAAGTCATTATTATCTATGGTTTTAATTTTATTTTGAGTTACTTATTTTTAATTTTAGTATTTGTTTCTTTTTCTAATCTTAAAAAAAATAATTTTAGTGCTTGTTTTCTTTGGCTAATGATAATAAATTTTAAATGTTTATATATATTGTGTTAAACATAAATTATGTGTTGTTTGCATAATTAAATTAAATAAAATAAATAGTTACAAAAGAAAAAGATTGAAAAATAAAAGGAGTAAAGTATAAATAAAAAAGTTACATTCTATAATAGAGTAAGAAATAGAGTTACTCCAAATATAGAGTAAGAAATAGAATTACACTATTTTAGTGGAATATAGAGTGGAGTTGGAGAAAGTTTTATAGTTTTACTGTATAATAGAGTTTAGTGTAGAAAATAGAGCGAGATTGGAGATGCCCTAAGTAGACAAACCATAACTAACTCCACGAACAATAGGCAAGCTTTTATGGTTTTACAAAGAGATAACCTATAAAGCCGTTCAAGATTATTAAAATTGTGTTAGCAAAAAAAATGATTTTTTCAAAAAAGAAAATGTATGGTTGGGAATAACATAGTTATTATATATGTACAACAAGCTAAGCTAACCCATACCTACTGGTGCTGTTCGAAAGATATTCCGAGATGAACCCAAATCAACATCGATCCGTTTCCACACTGACCCGATTAAAGCGTCTATATCAGGATATTATCGATATGAATGTCATCTCGAAAAACCAAGTTACAATTTTCACAATTAAATTTATATAAATTTCAAAATTAAAATATAAAATATTTAAATTAACTCATTTATTACCAATTTCAAAACTCATTTTCGTTACATTGATGCAAATAACCTCAATTTATTTGAAAGTTTTGTAACATTAAAGACGAGTTTTGGTGTCGTTTACCTTGTGTGTGGGGTCTGTTTCGTAGCCTCGTAGCACTCAAAACATAAGATAATTGCTGAGTGAGTTCTATACTTTATAGAATGGTCCCAACTCCCAATTGCCTATTTTTAAAAAAAATATTATTTGGGACTTTTAATTGCACAATTTTGAAAAATATAGCTCTATACGCATAGAATTATTTCATGGTAATATTTTGTCTAGTTGGTATATACCTACGTATTCTTTTCTTTGCCGAGTCTTGTACATGAGGTCTGGAAGTTTGTGGTCAAGTGGTAAGGGGAAGGGTTTGGGACGCCAACACATTTCAATTTCAATCCAGCTACTATGCGAAACTAAGTCACATTCATCATAGACATCTAATATGGATATGAGTTATTGCTTTCGGCCCATTTGAATATCCGGAGAGAGAGTCTATCCATGGGCTCCACTTCTCTTTGGAGATTAGTCATGGACCCTTCCATAGGTCCGGGATACCCTCGGGTTGATAAAAAAAAAACAAAGTCTTGTACAGAAGCGAAATTTGCTGGATACATGCATGCAAGAAAGGGGAATGAATAGCCAATACAATCTCCACCAAAGTCCTTTACGCAAAAAGCCTTAAGTCACTTTACATAAAAGCCTTTTTACTTACGGAAGTCCAAGATGAGTTTATTTTAAGCCTTTAAATACGTCCAAGATGAGTTTATCTTAGGCTTTACATAAGCACAAAATGAGTTTACATCTGGAAAACAGTACAAACGAAGCAAACGATTTATTGCAGGGTGCTAAACTGAACTCATATCTAATTATCTATATTGAATTTTCCACAGTACACATAATAGTGAAACAACAAACTCTAAGAAAGGGTCGGCTAGATACTGTTGATTTGAACATACTTGGCTGGGATCAGTAAACTGTAACTTCATAAACTCTAAATACAAAAAGCAAAACGCTTCTTCAGATTTTATGTCTCTTAATTATAGACCCATGCCGAAATGCAACTTTGATCGCGATCTGCTTCCATTTGATAACTTGCTCGAGTTTCTAATCTCTTCTTCTTCTTCCAGTTTTTTTCTCCTTGCAGCCTCTTCCTTCTGTCTCTGTATCAGCTCCAATTCTCTATACCTTTCCTCTTCTTTCCGTTGAAGTTCCAATGCTTCTCTCCTCTGAGACTCTTCAACCCTCCTGCTATTCTCTTCTAGCATCTTATCAAGCTCTTCTCTTTCTCTCCTAGCTTGTTCCTTCAAAATTAATTTCTTACTTTCAGTAAGCAGCAACTAGATTCAAAACCCAAAAAAAGTTGAACAACAAAGCAATTAGACTTACTTCCTTTCTTCTTGCCTCGTTTAGAGCAGACTCCTTCTCATTCTTCAGCTGTATTTCCACGTCAAGAAGCATCTTTTCATAGGCTTCCTTTGTCCTCCTCTCTATTTCTGCTTTAGCTTCCTCGGTGTTCATCCTTTCCTCCACATTTTTCCTCACTGCTTCCTCGATCCGCCGTGCTGTCTCTTCTTCTAGTCGTTTCAGCTCAGCTTCATGCTGCAATCTTTGATTTAGCATGCATGAAAAACAAAGAGTTAAAGGATATAAGACTGTCAACACTAGCCTAAGCAAGATTTATATAATTAACTAGCAAAATGAACTCTTTACAAAAAAGAAAAAAATGCATGCGGTCGTTCATTAAAGATTACAATTTTCCATAATTAATCCATAGAAGCTACTGTAAGCTTCATTCAAATACTATTATACGGCTGTCACAAAGCTGGGAAAGTATACAAGAACGTGAAAAGACAAAACAGCACTTGAACATTTACCTTGCCTTGGCTTCCTTGGCAATTTTATGGTCTGAAGAAGATGAGGGAGACAAGGAACTACTTCTATCCCTTTGGTGTTGCCTCAGCGTAGGAGATGTGCTTTTCCTGTGCCTATAAAATGATGGGAGAGCTTTCTTCTAATTAACACCTAGTAGCTATCTTTGCAAATACATAACAAGGATCTAGCATGAACTTTGTTAAAGCTCTGTAAAGCCCTAAACCTAATTCCCCATACGACCATGAGATACGAGATTGGATTCTCGAGATATTGAAAAGTTGTTAAGCAAGTAAGATCGTTGCAGACCTTGATGAATAGAGATCGCGGCTGCGCTCGCGCCTGGTACGACGGCTGCTACGGAGAGGCGAACGAGAGTAGCGTCGGCGGTGAGACGGCGACCTAGATCGCGAGTCGTTTCGTGCCATACCCAAACCGGAAATTGATTGACTGGGTCAGCATTATAATGGAATTTAGAGCTTTTGTCCTATACAATTAACCCGGTTCAGTTTTATTGCAGAAAAGGAACCGACTTTTTCCGGTTCAATTCCAACATTTTAATTGGGAGTGAGTTTTCAATTTAAAAAAAAACATTTTACTAAAAAAATTGTTATGATTAAAAGAATATATTCTATTCTGTGCTACCATTCATAGAATCCTTTACCATTTATAGAATCCTTCTAAAAATGGAATATATATTTGTACCACAAGATTTTTTGAATGGTCGTCCGTACTACATGGTTTATAGTTTAAACCTATTTGTTTGTGTAACCACAAGGTGAGGGTAATGCATTGCTTAAAAATTAAGGAATGAGACAAAAGGTTACACTCACGGACCAAGTACTTTGAATGTGTCACTGATTTTCAATATCTCCGTTTGGTACGTGTTAGGAACATCAAATCATGTTACCAAAGTTCGATCCGGCAAACCATAAAGCGTGCCTGTCTGTTCTTGAAGATGTGACCACCAACGCAAAGCAGATTCAAGATTCCGTGTTGGAAGCTATTCTTTCGCGTAATGCTAAAACCGAGTATCTTAGAGGTTTCCTCAAAGGTAAATTCGATAAGCAAACCTTCAAGAAGAACCTACCAGTAATTACTTACGAAGATTATCGGTCTTATATTGATCGTATCGCCAATGGAGAGCCCTCTGATATCATCTGTGATCGACCAGTCACTGTTCTCTTAGTCAGGTACCTTTTATGAGTTTGCTATATTCAACATGCACAATAGATTGAAGTATATAATATGTGTAGAGAGTCAAGGAAGCAATTTTTTTTCTTTTCTTTGCAGCTCAGGTACTTCAGGAGGAGTTCCAAAGTTGATACCTTTGACAGCAGAGGATATGGAACAGAGGAATTTGTTTGTATCTCTCTACAGACCTCTACCCTTCAAGTAATGAGTTTCTAACTCCATGTTGTGTCTTGTTTTTTTTTACCGAAAAAAGTTGTGTCTTGTTTTGTTAGTAAAACAAAAGAGTAAAGTTAAAATAATCCAAACCCGTTCTTTATATTGTTTGCAGGCACATCAAAGGGCTTAGTGAAGGAAAATCCCTATTGTTTTATTTTTTGACCAGAGAAAGTGAGACAGCCTCTAGAATACCTGTCAGGACTATGATCACTTGTGTTTTGAAAAGCGTGACCCCAGCCAACAAATTTATCTGGTAATTAAACCGTTCCTCCCGGTGAACAGTCTCCTTACTGCTACCAGTGTTTCTTTATTGTGTTTGTTACATGATTTTACAGGGAGCGAATACAGATAAGCCCGATTGAGATTGCGACATGTCCAGACACTACCCAGAGCATGTACTGCCAACTGCTTTGTGGGCTTATACAACGAGGAAACGTATCTCGCCTTGGTGCACCATTTGCATCTTCCTTCCTTAAAGTAATCAACTTCTTGGGAGATCACTGGAGTGAGTTATGCTCCAACATAAGGACAGGCCGTGTCAGCCCCTGGATCAAAGACGCTCATTGTCTTTCCGGGATCAGTACGTTCCTCTCAGCTCCAAATCCAGAACTAGCGAGCATTATCGAGCAAGAATGCAGTAAAAAATCATGGGAGGCTATAGTGAGGAGACTATGGCCAAACGCAAAATGCATTGAAGCTGTAGTTACCGGGTCCATGTCACAGTATATACCAATGATAGAGTTCTATGGTGGTGGTCTTCCTGTGATTTCACTATTTTATGGTAGCTCTGAATGTTTATTTGGTCTCAATATAAATCCTCTGAGCAAGCCTTGTGATGTGTCTTACACCACCGTTCCAAGTATGGCATACTTCGAGTTCTTAGAGGTCAAGAAAGATCAAGAAGCTGGTCATGATCCCTTAGTGAACCCTGTGGTTGTTGATCTTGTCGATGTTAAAGTTGGCCATGATTATGAACCTGTTGTCACAACTTTCTCTGGTAAGAACAGCACCAACCCATTGTTATTTTCTCTCTCTGATAATAACAGTTAGAATCAAAATTGTTCTAACATTTTTTTAAAATAGAATTTTTTATTTTTACCTTTACATTAGGTGAATAAATAATAATTTATAGTTCTTATTCTATGTTTAAAAAAAAAATATTTTAGAAAAATTACGTTGAAGTGAATTTCATCTATTAAGATAGACTTTTTTTATTTTAGAGAAAAAAGGTAAAATATGTTAGAGATGGTAAATAAATGTTGTTTTGAACATTTATTATAGTCTATATTTGTGGAAAAAGAAAAGACAAAATAGACATTTAAATTGTTTACTTAGCATGTGTCACAAGTTTGGATTGTTTCTCACAAGATGTATATATAATCTACAGGTCTGTATAGGTACCGTTTGGGAGATGTTTTACGAGTAACAGGTTTCTACAACAACGCGCCACAATTTCACTTCGTGGGAAGAAATAAGGTTGTTCTGAGCATCGACATGGACAAGACCTACGAAGAAGATCTCCTCAATGCGGTTACAAACGCTAAGCTCCTCCTGGAGCCACATGACTTTGTGCTCATCGATTTCACTAGCCGCGTGGACTTCTCCTCGTATCCAGGACGCTACGTGCTCTACTGGGAACTCGGTAGCAAAGTCAAGGACAAGAAGCTCGAGCCCAAGAGGGAGGTTATGGAGGAATGCTGCTTCACCGTTGAGGAGTCTCTAGACTCGGTGTACAGAAAAGGACGAAAGAATGATAAGAACATTGGACCACTTGAGATTAAAGTTGTTAGGAGAGGAGCGTTTGACGAGCTCATGAACTTCTTCGTGTCTCGAGGCACTTCAGTGAGCCAGTACAAGACGCCGAGATCAGTGAAGAATGAAGAAGCCTTGAAGATATTGGAGGCGACTGTTGTTTCCAAGTCTTTTAGCCAGAAAGTTCCGTCTTGGGAACTACATGAGTTGCATTCCAGTCGATAAAACCACCGTTAATTCATGTGTGGAGGAATAATAAATAACAAATATGTAATCAAATACAATAAGTCCATCACAGTCGTCGAGTTATGTAATACTAGTATTTTTGATCCATGCTATGCATAGTTGTAATGTTGAATTATTATTTTTTGTAACTTATTGTTTGAAATTGTTTCAATAAAAATTTTAGCAGAACACAAAATACTTGTATGAATCTGAATCAAATATTGACTGTAATCTATACTATATAAAAGTTGAGGCTATAAGCTATTAAAAGCGTCCACATAGGATTTTAAACCACGAATCGTAGTATGACAAATCATTATTTAAGTTTACTATTTTTAAAAATGTTGATATTACCAAAAAAATATTTATTTCAAACTAAAATATAATTCAATAGCAAATAAGATACATTTACAAAAATATAAATACTATATTAAGTTAACATAATGTTTATTATTTTTTCGAAAAATTAAAAAATAAATAATGAAAAGAATAATTAATTTTAAAATACAAGATCAATAGGAATATGACAAATCATCATTTTAGTTTGCTATTTCTAAAAATGTAAATATTACTTAAAATCGTTCATTTCAAAATAAAATATAAATCAATTTAAATATGGTAAACTTACAAAAGGCAAAGAATCATATATGATTCAACTTAATATATAATATGTTTTCGAAAATTAAAATAAAATATCATAGAAAAATAATAATGAAATTTAAACAATTAAAACCATATAAATTTAAAACATGTGATTTTTGAAGTTTAGGTTATATGCTATTAGAAATATTCAATAATATAACTTAAAACACATAGGATTTAAAACAACTAATCATAAAATGACAAAATCATTATTTTAGTTCAATATTTTCAAAAATGTCAATATTTCCAAAAAATTGTTTATTTCAAAATAAAACAGAAATCAATATAAATAAGAAAAGCTAACAAAAGTCAAAAGATTATAAATAAAAGTTAACTGAATATATATAAATTTTCAAAAATTTAACATAAAAATAAAAATAAAAAATGTAAGGCTTTCAAACAGTTATATCTATAAAAAAAAAAAACAAGCAATATTAATTGTTTAATAAATTAACAAAAATTATAACTAATATCAAACAGAGTAATTTAATTTAGAAAATGCAAGAATTTCAAAACATAAATAAATTGTACTCATGATTTTCATATTTTCGGCTATATGCTAATGAAAATATTCACAAATAACATATAATATGTATTACTTGAAGGTATAAATAATTAAAAATATTGACATAATATTATTAAAACACCAAAAATATGCTAAACATCATTTTATTTACTATATAAAATTGAGGTTATAAGTCATTAAGAGTATACACATAAGATTATAAATAACCAATCTCTTTTTTTTTTGACAGTTTTTTTTTTGACAGTATTATAAATAACCAATCAAAATATTAAAAATCATAATTACAAATTTACTATTTTTAAAATGTTAAAATTACCAAAACTGATTATTTCAATACACAATAGAATTTAACATCAAATAAGGAAAACTAATAAATAAATCATTAAAATGGAAATGACTCATATATATACTAAATATTTGGAAATTTAACAACAGAAAATTAACTAAAATAAAATAAAATAAAAAGAATATATGATTTTTAACTTGCATGAACACAAAATAAAATATACTACTCAAAATAAAAATTTTAATAGTATATTTTGAATAGTATTCATATTAATTTTGAATAGTATTCATATTAATTTAAAAATACAAGACTTTCAAACAAGTATAACTACATAAATCTAAATTTAAACTCATGATTTTCAAAGTTTAGGTTATATACTATTGAAAATATTCAAACTAACATATACTATATATAAGTTGATATTATAAATCATTGAGAATGTTCACATATTATTTTAAAGCACTAAAAATATACCAAATCGTTTTTCAATTTGGTATTTCTAAAAATGTTAATATAACAAAATTTTTTATTTCAAAATAAAATATAAATAATTATCAAATAAGTTAAACTTACAAAGTTAAAAACATCATGTACAAATCTATACTATATAAAATAAAGTTTCGAAAATTAACATAAAAATAACAAACAAATATAATAGTTAATTTAAAAATGCAATACTTTCAAACAATTATAACTATATAAATCTAAAACACATGATTTACAAAATTTATGTTATATACTGCTGAAAATATTCAACAAAAATATGTACTATATGTAATTTTATGCAATAAATCATTGAGAATATCCACATATTATTTTAAAGCACCAAAATATATCAAATTACCATTTTAATTATTATTTTAAAAATTTCAAGATTTTTAAAAAAATGTTTATTTCAAAATGAAAAGGAAGCTACTATTCAATTTAGTGAAAATGCAAAATTATTAAAGGAATCAATTTGATATATAAAGTAAACCTTTGAAAGACCAACATAAAATCAACTAACAAAAAAAATTTTAAAGAATACAAGATTTTAAAATAATAAAAACAATATGAATCTAAAGCACTTTTCATTACATATGAATCTAACAAAATATGATTTCAAAATGGAAGCTATTTCTTTCAAAAAAATATCAATAATAAATTTTGTAAGCAAAATTGCCAAATAACTAAAAGAATCAGTTTATTATAAGAAATAAATGTTTGGAAGATCAACATCAAATTAAGTAACAAAAATAATCTTAAAAATATAAGGATTTCAAATAATAAAGACAATGTAAATCTAAATCACTTTTTCATTACATATGAATCTAAATAACATATGATTTCAAAATTGAGGATATATATTATTTACGTGTTCACATAGAATTTAAAAAATATCATTATAATAATATAAAAGTCAGCATCTTAATTTGATAAAGTAAATAAAAATATTATTAAAGATAATTAACTTGATATATAAAATAATTATATATTTGAAATTAAACAAAAAATTAACAAAAATAAAAATATTCAAAAAGAAACAAAGTTTTAAAAAACATATTTATAAATAATCACGTATGTAAAAATAAATAAAAATCAGCACAAAACTATAAAAAGATAAATTAAAATTTGTAAAACTTATCTTTAAAGTTAGATTGATATTTGTAGCTAATTATTGAAAACTTAATATAATAAAAGATTGTTCACGTACCTTATAGGAATTGGTATTGATCGCATATTATTACTAAAAATATAATTATGTATGTAACCTTTAATATGATATGGACTATATGCTTTAAAAAACAGAAATAACTGAAAATATTAACAAATAACATATACTATATATAATTTGATGCCGTAAATTATTGAGAATATCCATATATTATCTTGAAGCACCAAGAAAAATATGTTAATCATCATTTTATATATTACTTATAGAACTTTCAAAAATTGTTTCTTTCATAATAATTGTAAAATTTAGAAAAAGCCAAAATCATTAAAAGAATCATATTGATATATAAACTAAATATTTGGAAGAATAACATAAAGTTTACGTACAAAATATAATATTAAAAAATAAAAGAATTTGAAATAATAAAGAAAATATGAATCTAAAGCACATATGATTTTAAAATTGAGGTTATATGTTATTTAAAGTGGTCACATAGAAGCTAAAATTATTATTAATAATATGTATTCTCAAAATTTTAATTTGATATTTTTAAATATAAAATTTCAGATATTTTATTTCTCTCAAAATAAAATTAAATAAGTTTAAATTTTTTTGCCAGAAATAATTAACTTTATTTTTAAACTAAATATTTGAAAATTAAAAATAAAATTTTATCGAACAAAAATAACATTTTAAAAAAGAAATCAACATAAAAAAAATGTTCTAATGATCATGTATGTGAAAGTAAAATAAAAATAAATACAAAATTACAAAAATGATAGATTAATTAATGTATTAATTATCTTAAAAATTAAATTGGTATTTATACTAAATTCTTGAAAACTTAACATAAAAAGAGTTTAATAAGAAAAAAACAAATTATGTCCACAGTCAATATTACGATAAGGGCTATATACTATTAAAAATATTCATATATAAATAAAAATACGAAAAATATTCCAAATCAGTATCATTGTTTAATATTTTTATAAATCTTAGTAGTTCTAAAGTAAATCTTTAAATTAATTTCAAAATATGAACTAAAATTAACTAACTTGATATATATGCTAACTATCTTAAAACATAACACTAAAATTTATTTAAAAAATTCATAAAGTATGTCAAAACATAAAATAGCATATACATAAAAATAAAATATATAATTAATATTAAAATAATTAACCTGATCAAATAAGTAAAAAATAAAATTTTAGTATTTTTATATTGGTGTTGGCTACAAAATCATCTAATTTTATAATAGATTATAAAAGGTTCTTAAAAACATTGGTCAATTTTCGTTTCTTTCTTACCGGACCAATTCAGTTTTGGCTTATAATAAACTTACAAAGTTCTATTAAATATAAAATGTGGTAAGAATAATCCACAATTAATACACATATTGTTGATTAAACAGTTTGTTTATATGCTTTTGAATTACCTTTTATTAATTAAATAAATTAACATAGTTATTTACTCACCAACAATTAGATTTTAATAAATTTTGAGACAATTGTTTTTAAAAAGTCATAATCCAAATATTCATTTAACTAACCAAACATGTGTTTATGAAACATACCTAAATTTTTTTATTATCTAAAATATTTTTTTTAAATTAGGTCACTAATAATAATAAATCGAAGTACATGGTAACCCTTTTCCAAGAAAAGTAACTTCTCAATCGGGGAAAACATTTTGTGAACCGCTAAAACATCATAATCCCACCACTAATGTATATTTGTAACTATATCAAGTAGGAGATATATTTAATTTTTTAGATTTTTATTTTTTATTTTAATAAATAAAATATTACTTAATATTAGCATAAATTATATATATATATATATATATTTTTTTTCTCCTTTTCTTATATCTAACAAACAGATAGTCACTATTATTTAAATTTCATCAAAATATTTATTATGATTTAGACCTAAATATACATATAAAACTATTAGATATGCATTTAAAAGAAGGGGTTTTTGCCAAAACTAACCCACAACTTGATTTTAACCCCAAACTTATACCCAAACTTGAATCAAATGCAAAACTAACCTAAAAGCGTAGTGAAATTACAGCTCAGCCCCTTGTGACCAAACAAAAAAACAGAAGCCATTTTTACGAATATAGCCCTAGTAAATCGTCTTAGTCGTCTGAGATGTTGGAAGTCGTCTGGACGACTGAAGTGTAAGTCGTCTGGTACCGGTTTATTTTAAAAATAATTTATAAATCTTGTAAAAAAATATTTCGATGCGTGAAAAATAAAAATCAAGTAATTATAAACAGTTTTAAGTGATATAAATTAAGATATGATAAAATTGATTTGTTTTGAAGATAGATGAGTGGAAGTAGTGAATCATGAAATACTTTGGTTTAGGAGTTTGGCAAACATATGTTGTAGTATTGTATGTATTGTTAGGGTTAGATTTTGGAAAACTAAAATGTTTTTTTCAAAAATTAGTTTTCACCTATATGTGTTTATTTATGTGTATAGTAAACACTTTTCAAGTTTGATTTGATTTTATGAAGTCTTTAATTAGATAATTAAGTTTAGGAGTTATGTTTAGGGTGTGGACGACTTATATTTCAGTCGTCTGTTGAATAATTTACTCGGACGACGTATATTTTAGTCGTCTGTTGAATAATTTACTCGGACGACTTACATTTCAGTCGTTTGGTGAAGAAATTAAAACAGATGACTTACATGTAAGTCGTCCAAATATTCCCGCCTAAAATTTTTTAAAAATATTATTTTCCCGCTTAAATAATTTAAACCAGACGACTTACTTGTAAGTCGTCTGGAAAGTCTTCTATTTTAGTTTCCCGCTAAAAATATTTAATTTCCCGCTAAAAATATTAAACTCTTCTGGACGACTTACATGTAAGTCGTCTGTTTTAATTTCTTCACCAGACGACTGAAATGTAAGTCGTCCAGGAAGTCTTCTGAGTAAAAAAATATTTAATCTAATTGGATTTTTTGTCTCCCTATATAAAGAAAAATTTACACATTCTCTCTCCTCCTCTCAAATGGCTGCAACAAAAATGTAATGTTCATCATTCTAAAACTCTCCAACCTCTCTTTAATCTCTTTGACTTGAAAACACCAAACTTTATATAAATTTTTCAGTTTTGTCTCATGTATTTCTTACTAATCTATCTCTTTTACAGGTTTTTAATCAAATGGTACTCATCTTCCATTAATTTAAAGGTAAATCTATTAATTTTAGATATGTATTTTTGTGTGTTCTATAAATGTAGATTTATCTAATCTTCCACTCATTTTCTCTATTTTTAAGTCATTTGAACGTTTTTGGATATGCAGGTTTTTCAGATCTGGATTTGATATGCAGGTTTTTCAGATCTGGAAGACTTCTTGGACGACTTACCTGTTAGTCGTCTGGAAGTCGTCTGGACTTCTTGGAAGTTTTCTGACAAAGTCGTCTGGACTTCCAGGAAGTCGTCTGGACTTCCAGGAAGTCGTCTGGACTTCAGGGAAGTCGTCTGGACTTCAGGGAAGTCGTCTGGACTTCCAGGAAGTCGTCTGAACTTCATGGAAGTCTTCTGACAAAGTCTCCCTTTCATAATAGATCTGAGCGTTTTGGTAAGTTCTTATGTCTGATTTTTCTTCATTTGGGAACTTCTTGTTGTATAAAGTTCTTACTTTTTTCCCAAACTAAAACTCTCCAAACCCACTCTAATCTCTTTGACTTGAAAACACCAAACTTTATATGAATTTTCCAGTTTTGTTTCATGTCTTTCTTACTAATCTATCTTTTTTGCAGGTTTTTAATTAGATGATACTCATCTTCCACTAATTTAAAGGTAGATCTATTATTTTTAGATATGTATTTTTGTGTGTTCTGTAAAGGTAGATTTATCTAATTTTTCACTCATTTTTTTCTGTTTTTAAGCCATTTGAACGTTTTTGGATATGCAGGTTTTTCAGATCTGGATTTAATATGCAGGTTTTTCAGATCTGGAAGACTTCTGGGATGACTTACCTGTTAGTCGTCTGGAAGTCGTCTGGACTTCTTGGAAGTCTTCTGACAAAGTCGTCTGGACATCCTGTAAAGTCGTCTGGACTTCCTGTAAAGTCGTCTGGACTTCCTGTAAAGTCGTCTGGAAGTTGTCTGAACTTCCTAAAAGTCTTCTGACAAAGTCGTCTGAACTTCTTGGAAGTCGTCTGGACTTCTTAAAAGTCGTGTGGTCCTGTCTACTCAAGTGGAATCCAAGCTTGTCTTTGTAGAGGAATGATCTATAATAGTTTTGTTTGTGGTCTGTTTTGTGAATTGCATGTCTACTATTTTAGTTGTGATTTTTTTGTAAAATCAGTAATAATGTTTTCCAAGATGTATTAAATGTGCTAACAATGTGTTTACACATTTACAAATCAATGAAATAATAGACTTCAGTAGCCTTTTTCTTATCTTTGGATCTCTCATATGCAATAATAAACTCCAATGGCCTTTTTCTCATCTTAATAAACAAGAATGTTGGTAGCTTTATATTGATACAACATTTTAAGAAGTATTTTAACCCTTCTTCCAACTCATAACAATAGTCATCATTATTGTCTATAACAATAATACTTAAGAGATGGAAACAAACAATAGTAACTAGTCAAAGCATATCATATTTATTATAAGTTTGCGTTGAAAAACTTAGTCAAATTTAGTAAAACTAAGGGAGAAAACATATTTTGTAAATATGAGTTTTACATATCTTGAAGTTACTTATCACTCTTAAAAATACAAGTTATTCAAAAACTAACGTAGAAGACTTAAAAACTAGCGGAGAAGACGCGGGCGACTTCAATCTAAGTTGTCCACACGACTAAACTATACGTCGTCTGGTCAACACAGAGGTTATTTTTGCAATTGACTTTGAAATCTGTTATTTCGGACGACTGAAAAATAAGTCGTCTACTATTGTTTGGCTAAAAAAAAACCCTCCAAAAAAGCTAGACGACTTACATTTCAGTCGTCATAGGTTAGTTTTGCATTTGACTGGATAATTTCAGAAGTTTGACTTCCCCAGACGACTTACATTTCAGTCGTCTGGCGAAAATTAAAATAATAATATTTTTTTAAAAGTAGACGACTTACAGTTAAGTCGTCATAGGTTAATTTTGCAATTGAAAAAAAAACTTCAAAATTTAATTATACACAGACGACTTATACTTCAGTCGTCCACGAGACGACTTACTTGTAAGTCGTCCATGATTTTTTTCTGAGATTCTGGTCAAACCTCGTAAATCCTGGACGACTTACATTTCAGTCGTCTCGTGGACGACTGAATTATAAGTCGTCTGTATATAATTAAATCTTGAAGTTTTTTTTTCAATTGCAAAACTAACCTATGACGACTTAACTGTAAGTCGTCTACGTTTAAAAAAATATTATTATTTTAATTTTCACTAGACGACTGAAATGTAAGTCGTCCAGAAAAGTCAAACTTCTGAAATTATCCAGTCAAATGCAAAACTAACCTATGACGACTGAAATGTAAGTCGTCTAGGTTCTTTGGAAATTTTTTTGAAACCAAACAAAAACAGACGACTTAACTTTCAGTCATCTCAGGTTACAGATTTCAAAGTCAATTGCAAAAATAACCTCTGCGTTGACCAGACGACTTCCAGGTAAGTTGTCTACAGCCAGACGACTTCCCAAGTAAGTCGTCTGACGAACAGATCTGGAAAAAAACTCGATGTCATACCTTAAATTGGTGAGATAAGTTCCTTAGCATACATAAGGCTTCTCCAAGCACACAGAATCACAAACGAAAGTAACCCACCCAGAATCGTTAGCTTCTATGACTCTATGAACCATAAAAAATTTAGAATCAAAATCTTGGGTTTTTTTAGCTCATTGTGGAGAGAAAGTGAGAGATATGTTGTGTTTAGTTTACAAGAATGAAAAAGAAGAAGGGTAAATCGATTTTGGGAGCATTAAGAGCTTCAAATTGGTTGTTCATGGTGGTTGTGGTATTGATGACAATGACAATCTTGTAATTACTTGAAGATGATGAGGTTGAGAGAGTAAAAATGTCATTTTCGAAAAAAAAAAGAAAAAAAAAATTGATGGCATTTTCGTAAATTATATGAACTTGTGGGGTGAATAGGGCAAAACCAATTTTCAAAAAAAAAGGAAGTTAGTTTTGTGTTTGACTTTAAGTTATAGGTCAATTCTGCAAAAAGCCCTTAAAAGAATTAAATAAGAGTATTTTAAATAGAAATATGCATAAAATAAGTATATAATAATACATTCATTCTAAAAATTTGGTAAATACAAAAAAGTTAGATATATTGCATAAGGATTAATCTTTTATATCATTCAAATAGAAATACATATAAAATTATAATAAAATATTTATAACAGTGTTGTATTAGTTAATAAGCATGGAATAATCTATATGACGATTTTAATTTTTTTATTAAGAAACAATATACACATATTTATAAATACATTTATACATTTACGTATACAAACAAACTGATATCTAAATATTAGTTATTTAAATGGTAAAATTGTATAAAAACTTAACTATGAAAAATAATAAAGCACACTTTAAATAAATTTCATAGAAAAATGTATATAAAACAATTTTCTATTATATTATCTTAATATTATTAAAAAATAAAACTAATTATTAATAAAGTATTCATAGTAGTGTATAGCATAGTATAGTAGTGTATATGTACTGAGAAATCTATGTGATATTAAAATTATGTACTTATAAGAAACTATAAATACTTTAGTAACAATAATTTTACTTTTATAATACAAACAAATAAATAGCTAAATTCAAAAATAAAAAATTTATAAAATAGGAAATAAAATAATATTTTAATAATATTAATAAAAATATTTTTTACGATATTCATCTTTTTATTAAAAAATATTGCAAAATTAAATTAAATTATTAAAGCAGACTCGCGCGTAGCAGGTAAGTGGATCTCAATTTTAAAAAATATGAAAAAATGTCTAGTATGTGGCTCGAACCCGAGTTACTATGATATAAACACCAACATTTATACCAATAAACTAAAAGATACTTTGTACATTGATTACCAAAACTAATATATATTTATGAAGAATTTCTTATAGTGGATCCCACACATAACTGTAATGTTTCAATACTCACGTGTAACTTTGATCATCGAAACCTATCTAGTAAAATCCGCATTCTGGCCCAATAAAACTTATAAGTGGGCTAAATCTATTTTGTATTTATCTAGGATATTTATAGTACTCTGTCTCCACCAATAAACCGAAGTGTTACCCTTTTAGCTTATCAAAAAAAATCCTGAAACTTTTCATCTTCACCTCTCTATATCTCCAACTATCAGTTATGGTACCGTTTCACCTCTGAAACGATCCGTCTCAGTATATATAATTCCTCAAACAAACATTGAGACCCATATCTCTTATTAAATTATTCCTAAATTGAATTGTCGCAGTTTTTAGCCAACCTTCGAAGATGTCAGCGCCTCCAGTGTTGTTGTTGCTTAATCGGTCGTTGTCCCCGCCATCATTCTCCGCCTAGAACATAGTACCCAGGAAAGGTATTGACAATTTGACTTTCTATGGAATACTATATACCATATTTGTTTAATCAATATTCAAGCTATCAGTTTTAATACTTTAAGCGTATGTTTCTCTGGCCAGAATTTCGAGATCCACGGTTCTATCCCAGTTCATGTGAATCACTACCATCCATCGCTACGATAGGGGGTCGATCGTGAAAGTTGATTGATCGCTTTGAAGTTGTCCGATTAACTAATATGATGTAAACTCTGTTCTGATGGGCTATAACGGAAAGTTATTTGGTTGCTAGGACTAACAGAGGCTGCAAGGCTGGGTACGTCTCAGGCGGAGCTGAAGGACGGTACAACTAGAGCGCCTATTGTCCGGTTTTTGTCGTGCCAACGTGCTATGGAACTTAAGCCTTCCTAGGAGAATCCAGATCACTTCGAAACGTCAGCTGTCATTTTCAACAGGTATCACCAAGATGTAAAATTTTTTATGCTTGTGGTGTGGTTCGACTCAAGATTGAAACTTTTGCTGATGAAATAATGATTTTGTGGATGCATGTCAATTAGATTTACGAGGCTACAAACTGTTCACTGTACATTGGCAGGGAAAAAATGGCTATGTATGGTTCAGTTGTAACACCGGTGTGGTGCAATGGAGATGGACATGGTAACCAAAGGTGTGCATAATGTTATTGAGTTCCTCAGCGATGATTCCCCTGATATGGATGTGATCGGAATCTCTGGTGAGTTTCTTTTGTATGTTATTAGTTTGATTTTAAAACAATGTCTTTTAGCTTAGTGTCATCTTGAGACTTAAAAACTTGAAATTTACTTGTCTGATAACTTCTTCTCCGACATTAACAAACCTGCTGCGGTGAACTGCATCGAGGGACATGGCAGTAATTAGAAGAGAGATAGAGAACAAGGTGTTGAAAACGAGTGGCTTGGTGGAGCTCAATATACTCAAGAACCTCACCGTCTATGTTGTTGCAGGCTCTCTAGGTTGATTCAAATCTCATGCCAGCAACATAGTATTTGATGTATTCATAGCTACTTGCCAAGATCCAGCCCAAAACACAGAGAGCTCTCAAATTGATGGAAGCCATTAATAGCAATCACCGTACCATCACTATCTCCACCATCACTGAAGATACCATCATAGAGAACCATGACAAGGTTGTCTAATTTTACTTGTCATCACGTTCATGTATTTCAGGAGCACAGTGAGAACATTCTTCCAAGCAGTGAAGGTGACGTAGGATTGTCAGCATCATCGGGCCCGTCTGTTTTGGGAGACAAGGTCGATGAGAAATGTGCTGCAGCAGATCCTCCAGAGATTTCAGACGCTCAGAACAACCGCAAGCGCTGCCGTGAGTGATTGAAAATATCTATTATATTCCTATCAGCCCGTCAACGTCTTTTCTATGCATTTTTAAAAATTGCTATTATCTTTATTTTCCATCATAAACTTTGGATATTTTTTTCCTTGCATGTTTTCTCTGTTCGGATATTTTATTTCTGTTTTGGATTATTAATGAAACGTCGACGGGTTCTAACTCATACAAGATTTGTCAGTGGTGTATTTTTTTGGTTTACCTATTTCTGACATTTTTTTTGTCCACCATAAACTATTTTTAACAAAGTCGAGTAAAACTCTAAAAATAAATAATTTTGCAACCGTATAATTTTATAAATTTTTCGAGTTATTAATTTTTTTTAAAAATATTTTATTACAGTTCTATTATTTTGAAATTAATTTAGGTAAAATAAGAAAATAATTTAATTTATTGTTCGATAAATTTTTTAATTTTTTGAATTCAAATTTTATATTTTGTTCCTTACACTATTTGTTTTATATACTAACAACTACCTAAGTAAATACTAAACAACTTCATAAACTTTATCTTTTGAACATGAAAGCCCTAATAACGCTAATGGTCGATCAAATCATTACAAAAATAATGCATATGAATTCGCCGGTCATTCTTATATCAATTTAATCAAACTGTGTGACTTCCAAATGTTATTTTCATCACCATTATATACAACACGGAAAAACAAAAGTGGAAAAAAAACAAACGACAAAATCCCGTACACAAAACTACACAACGATCAATAACTTATCCGGCTCCGCGCTTGCACGGGGGCTATACCCCTAGTATTATTAATTACGAACAAAAACATTGATAGAATTAAAATGATTATGAATGAAAGTGTGAAAATAATAAATTTTGAATAATAAAATTATGTTACTGCACAAATTGTAATATACCACGAAAAAGAAAACCAACATGTTTATTAAGTATAACAAATTCATAAAAATATGATTTCTAAGTAAAGTAAAACAAATAAAAAATCATTTAAAATACGTTTGGGAAAACAACAAATAAAAAAAAAATCCAAAAAGACACATGCCATTCACACAATTACTAACTGACTTATGTTTTATAGTAACACAATTACTGACTGACTTATGTTTTATAGTATGAAAGATGTTTTATAAATCATCTTTTTTCTATTGTAAATGATAATTTTTATAAGAGTAACTAGGTGTTTTCCTGCACCATGTGCAGCAAAAAAATTTAAAATATTTTTCTAACAGATAAATATAAATTATATTTAAAAATAAAAATTTATTAATTTTATTAATTTTGCTTTCTTATCAATATTTTAATATAAATTTAATTTAAGTAAACATAAAAATTAAGGTAAAAATATTTTTTTTTTTAAATTATATTTACGAATATGCATGATTTATTTAAAATTATAATCTTAGATAGATTTTTCTATCTATTTATTTTAATTAAATATATTAAATAAATTTGTAAAAAATTGCATAATTATAAACAATTAAAATTAAACAATATTTATAAGTTTTGTAGATATATAAGAAACTAATGATTTTACGATTAAATTTTATAATTTTCTAAAAAAATTGTATACATTTTTGAAGGTTTTAGTAATAAAATTGTATAATTTAAAAATATATAATTAAGTGATATTTCGAAATTTGTAATGCCATATTGAATATATTTATTTTAGTGATGATTTATGAGTTATTACCATTTTATAAAATAAATTCCAAAAATATAAATCGACATTAAATGTAATATATGAGTTATTACTATATTTTTAAAAGTTTACCAAAAATATAAATTAACATTAAATGTAATTGTCCATGTCATATTAAGCTATAAGTTATTTGATGTTATTTTTGTGAAAATGAATGCAAAGCGGATTCCATTGCTAAGAACCCTAATGACTACCTCACCAACCATATTTTATGAAAGAAAAAAATATGTGATTAGTTTTCTTTCTCGGAAGTGTAACCCAAGAAAAAAAAAAGTTAGAAATTGCCAAATTGACATGAAAAACGACGTCGGTTAATATTTAGCCAACGTGGAAAAAGAACCGGTTTGGTTTATATTGGAAGAATTCAGGACCGGTTCGATTACAAAATACACCGACTCAAAATTAAAATATAACCGTTAGGAGAAACGCGTGTTTATCAAAGCACTTCTTTCTTTCTTTCCTTTTTTTTCCCCCAAGAATGTGCTCGATCGAAGTCGACTCTATATAACCAACCATTAGGAGACGACGCGAGTTCTCGAACGAAACCCTTTTTCGTATTTGGTCTCTCCTTTCAGTCGTCTCTTCCAGAAACAAACAGAGAGTCGTTTACTTTCTCAGATATGTAAGTGTTTCGATCGCTGTATTTGTATCAAGATTTCTAAGTTGCCCGTGAAATTTTTGATATGCGATTTGGCTTCTAGGGCTTCAAAGTTTGTCTAATCGGTTAATTTGATCTATTGATCTTGATCAGAGTTTCTTTTTTTTTTTCTCGTTAGTCGTCTCAATCTATTTTAGGGTTACTAAGTTTCGTGTAAATACGTTCGCGATTTGCTTTTAATCTGTCTTCCTTGGCTTAGAGTTTAAGTTGGATTCTTTGTCTGGGCTAAGAGTTTCCCGTTTTGTTTTGAAGCTTTATTATATGGTTTTCGTTTTGAGATTCTTTGTTTCATGTCTTGGGGATTTTGAAATCAAACTTTGTTTTGTTTTGTTTTGTTTTGAAGGTTTTGTTTTTTCACTCGAAACCCAAAAAAGATCATAGGCAGACACTAATCTAATAGTGTTGTGTCAGATTCTTATTTGGGAACATTGTCCCGTTGCTGCCTCTATAAGACCATCCCCTAGCAAGATTGTTTATTGGACCGATACTATGGGTTTGGTAGTGCATTGTATTAAGGAAGGATGTTAGGGGATGGCAAATAAGACCCACTCGGCTCTATAATAGTCTTTAAGGCAAAAGACTTTTACTTACCCACGGCTTGGTTCAAATCTGTTTTCAGTTCTTTGAATGTGACGGTTTGAGAAAGTCTTTAGACAAAGACTTAAGAACTGAAAACAGATTCTTGACTGTATTACCCACGGCTTATAAAAGTTGACAATGGATCGGCTCTATAGTCTTTTAAGACAAATACTTACCCACGGCTTGGTTCGAATCTGTTTTCAGTTCTTTGAATGAGATGGATTCTATGAGAAAGTCTTTAAGACAAAAGACTTTACTACCCACGGCTTGGTTCAAATCTGTTTTCAGTTCTTTGAATGAGATGGATTTTAACGACCAACAGTTTGAGAAAGTCTTAAGACAAAGACTAAGAACTGAAAACAGATTCTTGACTGTATTACCCACGGCTTATAAAAGTAGACTTTTTGGATGGAAACATTATTATAGGAAATACAATGACAGTGGGGGCAGTTTTAAGACTGGATGAATATTAACGACCAGCGGCTTAGAACATGTCATTACGTGTTGGCAAATAATACCACACGACTCTATGGTCTTAAAGACAAAAAGACTTTACTTACCCACGGCTTGACTCAAAATCTGTTATCTTAAATGAGATGGAGTTTAAAGACAACGGTTTGAGAAAGTCTTAAGACAGAGACTAAGAGACTGAAAACAGATTGTGCTTACCTTACACACACACCCACGGCTTTACAAAAGTAGACGATTGATCGGTTAAAAGACTTGTTGGTGGATGGAAACATGATAGGGGCTCAGGACTGGATGAATAAAAATTAACGACCAGCTTCTTGGAACAAGTCATTAGGGGATGGCAAGGAGAACACCACACGACCCTTATGGTCTTTAAGACAAGACTTTAACTTACCCACGGCTTGACTCAAATATGTTTTCAGTTGCTTGAATGAGATGGAGTTTAACGACAGTCGGTTTAAGAAAGTCTCAAGACAAAGACTAAGAACTGAAAACAAATTCCTTACCTTACTACTACACCCACGTCTTTAAAAGACAATGACAATGGGGCAGAATCAAAGACTTGTTGGATGGAAATTAACGACCATCTGATTAGAATATAAGTCATTTGAGGATGGTAGATGACAGACACCACACGGACTCTTATGGTCTTAAAAACAAAAGACTTTACTTACCCACGGCTTGAGTCAAATCTGTTTTCAGATATTAAAAGGGAAGAGAAATGGATCAATGGTTTGATAAAGTCTTGAGACAAAGACTTTAAACTGAAAACAGATTCTTGAAAGTAAGTACTTACTTTACCCACGTCTTATAAGAGTCTATAGACAAAGACACCTATCGGTTAAGATTCTTTAGACAGATTCAGTGACAATGGAGCAGTTTGGAAGCTTGTTCGGTGGGAACAAACGAATAGCTTCTTAGAACAAGTCATTGAAGGATGGCAAATAAGACAAAAGACTTTAATTACCCACGGCTTGACTCGACTCAAATCTGTTTTTCAGTTACTTGAATGATATGGAGTTTAACGACAGGAAAGTCTTAAGACAAAGACTAAGAACTTAAAACAGATTCCTTACCTTACACCCACGCCTTACAAAAGTAGACAATGGATCGATTAAAAGACTTGTTGGATGGAAAAATAATAGGTGAGACGATGAAAAATAACACCACACGACTCTTTATGGTCTTAAAGACAAAAGGCTTTACTTACCCACGGCTTGACTCAAATCTGTTTTTCAGTTACTTGAATGAGATGGAGTTTAACGACAAAAAGTCTTAAAACATAGACTACAAACTGAAAACAGATTCTTGACTGAACTACCCACGGCTTATAAAATCTCTAGACATGGACAATATTGGTTAAAAATCTTTAGACAGATTCAATGACATTGGGACCGTTTGGAGTCATTTGAGGATGGCAAATAAGACCCAGACGGCTCTCTCTAGTCTTTAAGACAGAAGACTTTACCATACCCACGGCTTGACTCAAATCTGTTTTCAGTTATTTAAAGATCAATGGTTTGAGAAAGTCTTAAGACAAAGGCTTCAAACTGGAAACAGATTCTTGAATGTAAGTACTTACCCACGGCTTATATAGAGCCTTATAGTTGTTCAGCTTTCAGCTTGTTGGAAGGAACAAACAACCAAGGACAAAGACACAATCGTTTCTCTACCACAAGGCTTATAAAAGACTAATTCATGATCTGGGAAGTAACAGAGGTAAGCAAGGGGCATGCTACTTGATCTAAAGACTAATTACTTTTTTTTTATTTCTTCAGGTTTGTGCTTCAGAAGGTGTTCAAATCGTTAGAGATTCTGAGGACATTCCAAGTGTATCAGACTTCTGCGACAGGTATATGCTTTTCAAACCTCTTTGTAATTAGTTGAGTCTCATGTAGTTTGTGGTTTTTATTTGCTTAACTCCATAAACTCTCTAAGTTATCAATTTAACCCTTTGATTTCCTCTTGGCAGTTTTATAGTTAAATTTTGGTTGTTGTATGAGAGCGTCTTACATTTTACATTATGCATTAATTTTGATTGTACCTCTTATACACTTCTGCATTTTGCATTTTACATTTTACATTGCATTTTGCATTTTGCATTTTACATTTTACAATACATTTTGCATCATGCATCATGTTCTTGCAATCTTATAGTTAAGTTTGGATGTTTGAGAAATTATGACATTTGTGTTGTTTTATAAATTATTTTTCTTCTTGTATGAGCATCTTACATTTTACATCATGCATAAACTTCAGTTGGTGTATGCACATTCTGCATTTTGCATTTACAATACATTCTGCATTATGCATCATGTTCTTGCAATTTTATTGTTAAATTTTGATGTGTGAGCAATTATATGACATTATGCATCATGATTCATATATGATTTATGTATCATACTCTGTAAATATGTTATCTCGATGATCAAAAATGTATTTGGTATGATCAGTGTTTTGAAAAACCGGACCGGACATTGACTCGGCATTGTAACTGGGTCAATGGTCGCACCGGTCTAACCGGTTCAACCGGGTTTTAAATTATAATCAAATTTAAATAATTATATATATATACAATTATTTTTATAAAAATTTATATCATTTCTAGAATCTAACTAAAATTGATACATAAATAAATAAAAACTTAAATATATATAAAAATATAACGAAAACTAATTTATTTGGAAATATACTTTTAAAAATATGATTTTAAATTAAATATTTATAAATTTGCAATTTTTTTTAATTTTTTAATTTTAATTGAGAAAATCGGATTTTAATATTGAACTGGGTCACCGGTTCTTTACCGGGTTTGTCGGTTTAACTCAAATCCAGTTTTTAGTACAATTAGGAATCGGTTAGAAGACTGAGTTACGGTCCGACCGGTTCGACCGGCCGGTCCGATCCAGTTTTCAAAACACTGGGTATGATACTAGTATGTCATTGCTTCTATGATATTTATTTAATAGCATTATTTGAATTTCAGTTTCTACATTTCCTTTGTTTAATGTCTTTCTGAATAGTTGCATTACTTGTTTAATGATTTCTGAATAGTAGTTCTCTGCTTATTGCGCCTTTTAAACCCTGTCTCGATTGTATGTTTGTTGTGTGGTTTTTGGTTTGAACTCATGGGTGGTTTAGCTATCGGTTAGAGCATGTTCAATTCTGCTTTCAAACTATCATATAAATAATTTACTATATCTTAAAACCTTAAAGTTATAAACCCTAAGGCTAAAATTTATTTAAAAAGAATTGGTAATATTTTCCATCTGAATATTAAAATTCTTAGACTCATTGTTAACCACTCATAATCGGAGTTGCTCGTGAAATGTGAACCATCTATATTATTAAAACAGAAACATTGGATTGGACTTAACATTTATTTTGTAAGTTTTTAAATTAAATACATCTTTCTACTTTATAGTTAAACCTACATTAAATCACTAATTTAATTTCTTTATACTACTATCAATGCTTCCAAACAATATTTTTTTCTCTTAATACTATTAGTCATGTTTCCAAACAACGTTAAAACTAATCATGTATCCAAACTAAATAAAACATTAGAACTCATCTTTTTAAGAATTTCTAACAATTTTCTTTCAAATCATTTAGATAAATTAAATAACTGAAAATTTCAAATAATTTATAAAACAATGAAAATAAATTGAACTTATTTTAACATGTTTAAATACTACAAAAACATTTTAATCAATAATAAATTAATTAAATTAACAGATTATCTTATTTATATTACTAAATAATAGTTATATCATTTATTTAGGTAACTTAATAATTCAATAATAGCCATTACATGTATATATATATATATAAACGTTATACATTGCACAATAAATATAATAACAAAAGTAATTATGAAAAATGTTCAAAATATATGTTATCTAAATAAAAATGCTCAACAAGAAATTTAAACCAATTATAATATAAATTATTAACAAGGTAAATTACACAACATAATTATAATAAATTAATTATACAATAGAAAAGGGAGTAACATGATCAAGACATATTTATAGTTGTTAATTATCTTATATCTATCATTTTCTCTATCAAAATTTTGTAGAAACGTTATAATTTCATAAAATTGCAAAACAATGAGCTATAAAATTTAGATTAAAAGGTGAAAATTATGAAACTATAATGATATAAATCACATTGGATTTAGGGTTAGTCTCGGGTTTTAATGATTTTTCAAATATGAATATTTTTAAAAACCTAAATCAAATTATCGGATGACCGGATTAACCGATTTGACCACATGTTCGGATTAAATTTTAAAATACTGATTTAAATGCAAAAATATTTTAAATACATAAAATTCTTACAAATTTACGAGCTATTTGTTAAATTATTAGTGCTTTAAATAATCCGCCCTTTGTGAGAATCTAGTCTTAATTACATGACTTGCTTTAGGAAAATTTGTGTAAAGACGTCGTGTTTCGTTGACTTATCACTCTCACATGACGAAACGACAGTGTTTTGCTTGGATTGAGATGCTATTCTCTGGATGCGGACCTACGAAAGCTAGAGGATTGAGAAGCCCCACTTTTAAGATCCAACGGCTGCTACTCTTCCTAACACGTCACCGTTTCCGCGAAAAAAATCAACCCACAGATCAATTCACCATCAGTGAACGGAGAGAGATTTCGCCATCAATCTGTATTCAAAGAAAAACTCCGGCGAAGATGCTGCCACCGGAGCTGCAGCCGCGGCTATTCCGGCCGCACATATCCTCCACCTCCTCCTCAAGTGAACAAGCCTCGTCTTCTCCCAACTACTCTCCCCACATGAGCCCCGCCTCAACCCGAAGCTTCATCGATCGTCGAACTAGCGGTGCTACTTCGAGATCCAGCAATTCTCGCTTCTCTCCTTCCTCCTTCGCCTACAACGGACGCATCGCTCTCGCTCTCGTCCCCTGCGCCGCCTTCCTCCTCGACCTCGGCGGCGCTCCGGTGATCGCCACCCTCACCGTCGGCCTCCTCATCTCCTACATCGTCGATTCCCTCGACGTCAAGTTCGGAGCCTTCCTCGGGATATGGATGTCGCTCATCACGGCCCAGATCGCCTTCTTCTTCTCCTCCTCCCTCCTCTCCTCCTTCAATTCCCTCCCCCTCGGCCTCCTCGCGGCGTTTCTCTGCGCTGAGACCACGTTCCTCATCGGATGCTGGACGTCGCTCCAGTTCAAGTGGCTCCAGCTCGAGAATCCTTCGATCGTCGTCGCTCTCGAGCGTCTCTTGTTCGCCTGCGCTCCTTTCACCGCCTCTTCGCTTTTCGCCTGGGCTACGATCTCCGCCGTCGGGATGAGCAGCTCGTCTTACTACTTCCTCGTGTTCGCTTGCGTGTTCTACTGGCTTTTCGCGATTCCTAGGGTTTCGTCGTTCAAGACCAAGCAGGAGGCTAAGTACCTCGGAGGAGAGATCCCTGAGGATAACTACATCCTTGGATCTCTCGAGAGCTCTTTCCTTTCGCTGAATTTGATGTTCATGCCGCTTCTCTTCCACGTGGCGTCGCATTACTCTGTGATGTTCTCGTCAGCTGCTTCGGTCTCCGATCTGCTGCTCCTGTTCTTCGTCCCTTTCCTGTTTCAGCTCTACGCCTCGACGAGAGGTGGTCTTTGGTGGGTTACCAAGGACTCCCGTCAGCTGCAGAGCATTCGGATTGTGAATGGGGCTGTTGCTTTGGTTGTGATTGTGATTTGTTTGGAGATTAGAGTTGTTTTTCGCTCCTTTGGGAAGTATATCCAAGTTCCCCCTCCGTTGAACTACCTTCTGGTGACGACGACGATGCTTGGAGGTGCTGCTGGCGCTGGTGCTTCGGTTCTTGGAATGATCTCGAGTGGTCTTAGCTCTGCCTTTTTCACAGCTTTAGCTGTGATTGTGAGTTCTGCTGGAGCTATTGTTGTAGGATTTCCACTTCTGGTAAGTATTTTACTTCCAATTGCATAGCTTATGTTGCTATTGTTATCAATAACTAGTTCCTTGAGTTTTCATTGTAATAGCTACTTCTGAAAGTTGACACCTTGGAGTTTGTTAATTGCCTCATTTGTAATGCCCTGTGCTTGATTTATGACCACCTCTATAGTAATAAATGAATTTCACTCGGTTTTTCTTGCAGTTTACTCCTCTTCCTGCAGTCGCTGGGCTTTATTTTGCTCGTTTTTTCACAAAGAAAAGTGTGCCCTCTTACTTTGCATTTGTTGCGCTTGGAAGCTTAATGGTTATATGGTTCGTAATGCACAACTACTGGGATTTAAACATATGGCTAGCCGGCATGTTCCTCAAATCATTCTGTAAGCTTATAGTGGCCAACATTATCATAGCCATGGTCATCCCTGGTCTTGTTCTTCTCCCATCAAAATTTCACTTCCTGGCCGAAGCTGGTATGGTGGCCCACGCATTATTGCTGTGCTACATTGAGGACCGCTTTTTTAATTACTCAACCATATACCATTATGGAATGGAAGACGATGTGATGTACCCTAGTTACATGGTTATCTCGACGACGCTAATTGGATTGGCTGTGGTGAGGAGACTGTTTGCTGATCACCGAATTGGATCAAAGGCGGTCTGGATCTTGACTTGTCTGTATTCATCAAAGTTGGCTATGCTGTTCCTTTCATCAAAATCAGTTGTATGGGTGTCTGCAGCTCTACTGCTGGCTGTTTCCCCTCCCTTGCTGCTATACAAGTACGTAATAGGGATTTTGACTTTTACAGACATCATCTCACCTTGAATTTTAACATTGATTCTATTTGACTCTGTTGGTGGAATGTGCAGGGAGAAGTCGAAATCTGCCTCTAAAATGAAACCATGGCAAGGTTATGCTCATGCCTTAGTGGTTGCTATCTCTGTTTGGTTTTGCCGAGAAACGATATTTGATGCTCTACAGTGGTGGAATGGAAGACCACCGTCTGATGGCTTGCTTCTTGGTTTCTGCATCGTTTTAATTGGTCTGGCCTGTATACCAATTGTTGCACTCCACTTTTCGCATGTCCTGGTATGTCTGTTTACTATTTGCATCATTGCATGTTTCGTTTGTTTTATCTTCCATCTGATTATATAAAAGGAACCATCTTCCATATATGATTCAAACCAGTTATCACTGCTACCTATGAAAGTGTTCTGTAAGATTCTTAGGTGACCTAAAGATAGCAGCATTTCTTTAGCAAGCCTCTAGTTCTCGGTTCTTATGGGGTCATTTAACATGTTATGAGTTTGTCTATTACGGTCAGAGGTTACATCATGGAGTTAAATAAAAAGCATGAGAAGAAGAATATTTTAAATTAATTTATTTACATCTATTCTTGAAAGCACTCGTTTTATAAACCTGCAATTAAATTTCATGGAGTAGTAAGACTTATGTACGTGTAGTGGTGCTGGAACTAAGGTCTTGATTTTAAGTGTTTAAATACTAATAAGAGATGGTTCAGTTGTTGCTTATCACTGATAGGGCAATTATCGTCTTTTTTTTGCAGTCCGCTAAGAGAAGCCTGGTATTGGTAGTGGCAACTGGATGCATGTTTATTCTGATGCAGCCACCGATGCCTATGACCTGGAGTTACCATTCAGAAATGATCAAGGCCGCTCGTCAGTCAGCTGATGACATCTCTATCTACGGATTCATGGCATCCAAACCGACTTGGCCATCTTGGTTGTTGATTGTGGCACTCCTGTTGATTCTCGCTGCTGCCACATCTCTAATCCCAATCAAATACGTGGTAGAACTGAGAGCATTTTACTCCGTTGCCATGGGTCTAGCTCTCGGTGTTTACATATCTGCAGAGTTCTTTCTACAAGCTGCTGTTCTACACGCTCTGATTGTTGTAACAATGGTGTGTGCCTCGGTTTTTGTCATCTTCACCCATTTTCCATCTGCCTCAAGCACAAAGCTGCTTCCCTGGGTGTTTGCTCTTCTCGTGGCTCTATTTCCAGTGACATATCTGTTAGAAGGTCAGGTTAGAATCAAAAATGATCTCGGGGATAATGCTGCCTGGGGCTGGGATGCAAGGGAGGAGGATAAGAAAGTCACAGCGATGTTGGCCATTGAAGGTGCAAGAACATCTCTTCTAGGTCTCTATGCAGCGATCTTTATGCTCATAGCTCTCTTGATCAAGTTTGAGCTCACTTCGCTTTTGCGTGAGAAAGTCTCTGAGAAGAGTGGTCAGTCAAAAACTCAAGGCGGCGCAAGTGGGATGTTCCCAACACGAACGAGGTTGATGCAGCAACGCCGGGCCACCTCGATCCAAAGCTTTGCAATAGAGAAAATGTCGGAAGAAGGAGCGGCCTGGATGCCTGCGGTTGGTAACGTTGCCACCATCGTGTGCTTTGCCATATGCTTAATTCTCAACATCCACATCTCCGGCGGCTCAAGCCAAGCGATCTTCTTCCTGGCTCCTATCTTACTTCTCCTGAACCAAGACTCTGATCTCTTATCCGGGTTCGGCGACAAACAGAGATACTTCCCCGTCACGCTAGCTATATCAACATACTTGGCTTTATCCTCTCTGTACGTTGTATGGGAAGAAGTTTGGTTCGGTGGAAACACAGGTTGGGGAGTAGAAATTGGAGGGCGTGAATGGTTCTTTGCGGTGAAGAACCTCGCTCTTTTAATACTCACAGCACCGGGTCACATTATATTCAACAGATACGTGTGGAGTTACAGCACTAAAAACTCAGACCCGTCGCCGATGCTGACTTTGCCACTTAGCTTTGCAGCCGTGGTTATAACGGACGTGTTTCAGGTTCGCCTTCTGGGAGTTTTAGGCATTGTCTACTCAGTGGCTCAGTATGTGATATCTAGGCAGCAACATATCAAAGGGCTGAGGTATATTTAGACAGTCATAAGACAATGTTTTAAGCCCTTTCTTGACCTCCTTTTGTTTCTCAGTTGATGCATTGGTAACTGCAAAGATACGTTTACAGGACTTACTCTATGGTCTTCTTACAAATGAACATACGAGTTTTGTGTAACAATCGTGAATCTTACCAAACCAAGCCCTTAAACTGCATCTAGTTTCTGTTTTGTTTTTCCTCGTCTCTATTAATGACGATTCTGATATTGAACAAGCACTGGCCATAGAACAAAGCCAAGCAACAGAAGCTAACACTGGTTTATGTTCATATTTAATTGTAAATCTATAAGTTATATCATTAAAAGTTTAATCTTATCATCACATCGAAAGTAGCTTTTTAGTATTTGAAAATTAAACATCCATCATACAAGAACCATAAGACAAGAACCCAAATTGTGAACATGAAACAAAAGCCATTATAACATCTCTAGAAAGCATAGTGTCCGTAGAACAAAAGCACAAAGGTTCTTTTTATTTTATTACCACCGTAAACCAAAATGAAGACCCAAACTCAAACCGTGAAGACAAGCTTCTTTTTGGTGTTCATTCAATGGCTGGCTAATTTGAGAGTGTTGGCCTTGTCTTGTAGTGTACCAAGAAGACTCTCAAAACTCTTTTTGAAAGAGTCAACACCTTCTTCTTCCAACTGTTCTCCCACCTTGTTCCAGTCTATTCCCAGCTTCTCTAGTGCACTGTAAATCCCTTCTGCTTCCGACACATTTGCATCTATAGTCCTCTTCACGGTTCCATGATCTATGAATGCTTCCAGTGCTTGATCCGGCATGGTTGACACCTAAACCCCCAATTTAAAAAAAGAAACACTTGTTTACAAAAATCTACAGCCTTTTGATTTTCATAATAGACTAAATATTAAACAAATAAAAAAGATGACTCACAGTGTCAGGTCCAATGAGAGGAGCGACATATAAGGTGTCAGAGTAAGCTGGGTTCTTAACACTAGTCGATGCCCAGAGAAGCCTCTGCTTCTTGGCACCTTTCTTCACCAGAGCCTCCCATCTTGGTCCTGAGAATTTCTTCTGGTACAGCTTGTATGCTAATGCAGCTTGAGCCACAGCTGCCTGCAAAGAGTCACATCATCCCTGTGTCATCATACTAGAATAACAAGTGACTGTGTGTAAGATTGTCATTGATGAACCTAGCTTCTTACCTTGCCACGGAGGTCTAAGGCTTCTGGGGTACCAATCTTCTCAAGCATCTTGTCCATAAGAGTATCCACCCGACTCACAAAGAAAGATGCAACACTTGTAACTCTAGAGAGGTCATCAAGTCCAGAAGCCTCAAGCCCATCCAAATATGCATCGATCACTGCCTCATATCTAGCTATTGAGAATATAAGCTGTGAAACAGAACAGGCAAAAGATATATCAGTTAAGACCAACATGAGAAAGGAACATTTAGATAATAAGAACATCAAAATATGCATTTACCGTGACGTTGACGCTTATTCCAGAAGCAATGACATCTCTGATGGAAGGAATGCATGGAGCAGTAGCAGGGATCTTAATGTAGACGTTACGACGGTCCACAACCTTGTGAAGATATTTAGCAGCTTCAACAGTGCCGTTGGTATCATCAGCAAGCCTAGGCGAGACTTCAACGGAGACGTAGCCATCCTCAGCTTCTGTCTGGTCATAGATTGGCTCAAAGAGCTTGCACGCATCCTGAATATCCTTCACCACGAGTTCCCAGTAGGCGCTTTCAATGTCCTTTCCTGATTCCACAAGCGTCCTAATAAAGTTTCCATAAAAAAAAAAATCAAAGATAGAACAAATCACAAATAAACTCTAAAAGAAACATAAGAAGCAAAAAGATAACTCAAAACAAAGCCTAATAAGATAAGATGCATACATGTTGTAGTAAAGGAGTTACCTGAACTGATCATTATAAGCATTTGAAGTGGATATGGCTTTCTGGAAGATCTGCAAAAGGTTTTTACACAAGTGAAGGAGTTTAAGACAAGTTAAAGGGCACAAAGAGAGAGAGAGAGAGAGATGGTTATATAAAGTTACCGCAGGGTTGCTAGTAACGCCACGAACACCACGGGCAATGAAGGGGAGGAGATCAGTGACGGGACGGCAAAGATTGTCATACCAAGGACTCTGACCTTCCTTGTCGTATAGATCGTGAAGAGTCGTTCTCTTTGCAGCACTTCCGTTTCCACCAGAGGCTGAACACCTCACACTGCAAATATAAACCAAAAGCGAAACAAGACATAATCATCAACAAGACAACACATATAGTCCTAGCTTGTCTTAATCCATCTTATAAAAAAAAAAGTTAATTACTTTCTACTTTTCAATTAAACTAGTCTTACAAAAATGGACCAAGAAAGAGACTATACAGAGAAAAGGAACATATAGTCTAAGCTTTTCAATAATCCATACTATTACAAAGTTAATAACTTTTCTAGTTCCGATTAAACTATTCTACGAAAGGAACCAACTTGAGATTCGAAACAGAGCATACAGAGACAAATAGAAAGACTTACAAGAGGGAAGGTCTGGATGTTTGGTGGTGACGAAGGGAGAGATGAGAAGAAGAGGAAAGCTTAGCGTTCAAACTGCGGAGGTTGAGGAAGGATCTTGGTAAGACGGAGGAAGTAGAAGAAGATCTGGAGTTGGTAGCAGTGGCGGGTGCAAGATTTGCGAGATTGGAAATGGACGCCATTAGGAGATACAAGAAAGTGATGTTCTTCTTTGGTTTGATCGGAGGATAAAAACAAGAAGAAATGGTGTGGGGTTGGTGAAAGAGAAATCGTGAGTTAGGTGGAGAACGCAAACGACGAATATATCATTCTACTTTATACATCATTGATGATAGATGCTGATAATTGATCATTCACACGTCCTAATGATGTCATATTTTCATAAAATCATGTAATAAAATTTTAATAATCCATAGAACTAACCCAGTGGTGTCTTATGATAAACACGAGAGGTTGCTTTAGTCTTGTAATTAGGAATGGCTGTTGTCAGTTTGCAAGGGTCACGGGACTCTCCGACTTTGGCTTTTGGTGTGTGCCACCAGGACACCTGAGTATGGGTAAGCTAACGGTGCGATTGTCCTGATCCAAACGCTAAAAGGTCAAACGTTTTTTTCCCAATCTATTTCATGTATAAAAAGGTCAAACTATATATTTTGTCTCCAGATTTGTAGTGTGCAACTCCTCGTTGTTGCAAGACCATCTTCAATGCTTTGTTCCAATGTAGAAAATAGAATGATAGAACAAAAAAAAATAGTTATACTATATTCAGAGTAAACCAATTTTTTACTATAATATAGTGTGAGAAACAGAATACCAACATTTTTACTCTAAACTCTATTTTAGAGTGAAAAATAGACCGGAGTTGGAAATAGCCTAAATACAATTCTTAATTTGTGATGCTGAAGCCTTGAAAATTTTAGATACTAACTGATCTCTCACATACACAGGACAAATAGGAGTTATAAAGGAATGAACACAGACTATGAACTGAGTCTTTCACCATCATCATCATTATCATCATCAAAAAACAGAGCTGATTGAGTACAAGTTCAATAAATATGACAAGTTTTTATTATTCAGCAACAAACAAGACAATCTTGCTCTAAAATTGCCGGAATATAGAAAAAGAGAAACAGACGAAGTTCACTGACGCTGAACTGTGCTTTTATTCATCAACCAATGAGTAACTTGTTCTCTTCCAAGAAGCTGTAGGTTGGTACTTCCAGGTTATACGGTGCAGGACCTTTCCTGATCCTCCCTGAGATATCGTAATGTGATCCGTGGCAGGGGCAAAACCAACCTCCATAATCACCAGCGTTAGGTAAAGGGATGCATCCCAAGTGAGTGCAGACTCCAACCACCACTAGCCATTCCGGATTCTTCACCCTGACAGCATCTTCTTGCGGGTCTCTCAGAGATCCAAGATCCACGCTATTGGCCAGCTTGATGTCGTCTTCTGTCCTTCTCCTGATAAAGACAGGCTTTCCACGCCACTTCACTGTCACAGTGGTTCCCGGTTCGATGCTACCGAGGTCAACCTCGAGGGATGCAAGTGCAAGGACGTCTTTACTTGCGGACATGCTGACAATGAGCTTCAGAACAAGAAGGCGTAGAACAGAGGCGAAGACAAACCTCCCACCAGAGAGGACGAAATAGGCGAAGGCACGCTTGCTAGGGTCACCAGGTGGGTAACGCTCATGGTTGTGGTCATCATACACAATCTTTGAGTTAGGCGTCTTGACTGCCTCGACGGTTGCTGGTTCAGAACCAAAACCTACCTCATTCCCTTGGGTAAGGACTTGAGAAGCGAAACCTGACAACAAAGCAAACTTGTTTTTATGGGAACGGGGGTCAAGTATCCTAAAACAATTAAGTAACAAGCAACAGAAGATCTACCACCACCACCCACCATCAAGATGTGACACCATTAACTAAGGAATAAGCAAAAGTAAATAAAAACTAAATCCGTGCAGAAAGAATAAAGCAGGAGTATATGAGATTCATCCAAACAGTATTCTTACAACAACATCAGATTCTGTGTAAACTAAACTACTCTAATAAACGGAAAAAAGTCAAATTTAAATGATCAGATGCTGTATATGATCAGATTCATTTTTTTTTTTTTTGGCTGCATGAAAGAAGCAAATCATAGAAGAAAGACTATTCCGACAAGGAGAAGAACGAGAGGAAATGGGCACGTTTGTTCCTTACAGATCATCTCGTAGATAGAAAATTGAAATTGAAATGAGTCCAGAGAACGAGAAAGGGACAGACCTCTTAGAAGGCTCCGGTGGTAAGAATGGAAACGTGAAAGATCTGCAGAGGAGGGGACAGATCTGGTATGGTCTCGAGGTCGCATTCGAAGAAGATCTCTGCGAAACAGAGAAGAGCCTCCTCCCTGCTACTCGCAGCATCTTTGCTCGATGGGTTTCAGTCCCAAAGTTAGGGACGGGCCGATGCAACACAGAAGACTAGTCCCTTGAAATCTGGTCCTAGAGGAAAGAAAAGTTCAGTTTGGTTTTTACTAATATAGTATTGTTTTAATTATTAATCACTAAAATCTCAAGTCGCTTGGCGGATAAGATGTTGCCACATAATAAATGTACAAAATTAAAATAAAAATCAATGAAACAAGATAATTACTAGAAGATAAAAACATGATTAGTATAACAGTTACTCGAAACTACCCATGATGCTTCATTGTCCACATTTTTTTATATCTCTCAAATTTCTAGATTCAATAAAAAATATCAGAGAAACCCGATCAATAAAGACATAATGTTAAAAACCCATTCTCCCTCAGATTTATAAATCATAATTCATAATTCATAATTTCAAATCCCTGTTCTCCTTCTTCAATCTCAAAAACATATATTTTTCAGTGATGCTATCTCCCTTCTTTGCACAGTTTCGTTGATTATGGTGGAGCACGGCATTATTTCATCCGAACCAGTTTATGACTATGAAAGTTTGAGAAAGAGAGGACACAGTGATCCGAATAGCTAGAGACTGGACTTGATAAAAAGACTTTAGAATGAGAAGAAAGAGGAGGAAAATAGAACTCAACCACAAATACAGATGCAAATGTTTGTAGAATCAAAAGAAGTGCTTTTGATAAAAGGTAAATGCTCTTCGTGTTTCTACTTGAATACATCTTCTTTTCTTTTGAGCAACTAAGTAGAGAACGGTAAAAAACCTGAAACATTTTTTGAGTAAAAAAACCGAAACATGGAAAAATAATATGCTTATATGTTCTTGAAAATAATGTGCAACTATCCACTTATAGTAACTATTTTACTATGATTTCAAATAAACATGTCCATAAATATATATAATCTGACTTGAGCGTATAACTTTTGTCATGTGTATATTAAGGTATAGTAACATACATTAAGCAGCAAGATCACATATTTCAAAACATTAAAAGCTTAAAATCACGAACCGGGAGAATCCTAGCCAAATAAGGTGCAAGAATACCCACAAACCCTTCGTTTTGCCCAGTAGTCCGAAGAAAAAAGTTTAATAACTTCGACTACATAAGTATTTTCCATGATTCTAAAGTGATTATGTGACACCCGTCACTTCCAATCCGGAGAAGTGCAGACCACCAACAGTATCTCGTATAATAAAAGCTCATATGCCCAATTACACTTACCCAAAGCCCAAATAAAAATCCAAATAAAAAGCTCAGTAGCACCAATCCGTCCAAATATCATATACTCGCCAGTCTCACCTGAAATGGGGAAGAGAGAGGGGTGAGTAACGGGGAAGTCACTCAGTAAGGTATGGGATACTAAACCCGAAGTCCATGGACCCGGACAGAGCACTCCGAATAAATATAATTTAATCCTAACACGTTGCAGTACCTAAAGTACCTAGAGATCAAACAATGGTCCTAGCGAGGTGCACACTCGCTGCCCACTAACAGGCCAAAAACACCACCGAATATGTGCTCGGTAACACACGCCCGTAGACGATTTATCGACCTCAAAGCCTTGACACAACAGGTCGACTAAGCTGTGCCGCAGCATACACCACACCCAATGTACTGGTCTCCGGCCGACACACAGAATTACGTCTCCATGGTCGGCTAACACCCAAATCACCTCAATATACTATATATATACATATATATTATCAATTATAAATGAACAACCACTGTTGAACCATCTAACACCCTAGTTCCAGTTTAAGCAAAGAGCCTAAAACTAAACAAACAATGACAGACTCGATTTCATACAGACGGAACACATTAGAATATTTCTTCATAATATTGATGGCGTTGACTGAGACATGTTCCATTACCACTTCTTATGCCTTCTTTTTACGTGATGGACGTGAACTCATAATCTAGGTCCTTACACCCATGCAAAGCCACGTTTAGGAATATGCTATGAATGTTACTTGTATCTCAAGAAACAAAAGGGAAGACATTTTAACCTTCACTGCGTTGACTTGCGACGATGGATCTTGGACTCCGGTGACATTAACCGCATCTCCGATAGCTCACCATTGATGAGTGTAGAACGGCACCGTAAGTGTCATGACGGGCAGCTCCGATACGTACGTCTCTTCTCCGTGTCTACACCTCTCGGTTCCATTACATATCTCTGAATGAAGCACCAACTGTGGCCTCTTATGGTGTGACTGCTCATCCGGGGTGATGCGCAGGCATGGTGATGCGTCTATGATTTGGTGATGGCTGGCGATGGTGGTGATGAAGACAGTAGTGTTGTGCGGTAACGGCGATGATCACGTTCTTCTTAGGTGAAGGACTGCATGCAAACCAATCTCGAGACCAGTACAATATGGCGATTACATGGAGAAGAGAGATCGACAAGTAAGGAGAAGAAACATGGATGAGCTCTCTCCCTCTCTCTACGATGATGTTGACGGTAACAAATGAGGAAGAGAATGTGTAGGCATATATAGCTAGGTTTAGAAGTTGATTAATTAAATAATTAAACCAACACCACCGGTTCATATAAGGGTTTGGTTCAATAAATAATTAAATAAACCAGGCTTTGGTTTTACAAAAATTGGGTCGTTACAGATTATTACCTCTATATTTGTTTTTATGAGATGATGTTTCTCTACGGACTCTACTACATCCTGGTTTTTTACTGTGGTCATTGGGTTTGTAACATTATTTTTGTTTATAGATGGTATTGAATGAATTAGTAGATGCAATAAGTAAAAATATAGATTGCAGATAAAAAATGAAAGAACAAAACAAAGTAAAACAGGAAAACTTAATATATTCAACAAGCGATTTAAGATAAATGTAAAATTTTATAAACAAATCAAACTTAATTTTATATGTTTGTGGTTAATTAATAATAAAAGTGTTAATTCTCTATGTGTATGCATTTCCGTCTGGTATGACAAAGTTATTTTATACATGTCAATTGTAGTTATTCCAAATATAATTATTGGCAAGCAAAATATGTCCATGCGGAGCATGGAGTCAATACTAGTTTAATATAATTTTCTAATATTTTATTCATATAGCACTTCTATTTTTATATAAAACATAATATAATTATAGAATTTATAAAAGTCAGTATACAATTTTTATTTTCTTGTTTTAAAATAAAATTTTAGTTAACATTGATTTATAATATTATTATATTACCATGTTATTTATAAAAATTATTAAAAATTTAAGTAAGATTTTGTTAGATTATTTCTCAACAGATTTTGTTATAATTAAAAAAAATCAAATTTATAGTTAATTTATTATTAATGTAAATAATCAAATATGTCATATTAACTAATTCTTTATTTGGTCATACTATAACTTGTTAATAGTAGATAAAATAGAACTATAAATTAATAGATTAGATATATTCTCTCGTGCATTTATTATTTTGGTTGTATAATGGAATGCTGAAAATGATATGATCCTCTATATATTAAAAATATTTTTAAATTGTGAAAGTTTTAGTGTTTTTTTTTTTTTTTTTTTTGTAAACAATTAAGTTTTAGTGTTGATGTGTCAACACCACGTCTCTCCTCACGGTCCCTATTACATGGACCTACAAAAAAATCACATAAATGCTATAATGAAGAGCCACCAGCTATCATTTTTATTGGATGCACCCATTTAATATAAGACCACTTATCATTTTTTATTGTTATCAATTATCAATTGTGTGCAATCCGGTTCAATCAAGATTAAATAAACCGCCCTGTAAATTGTCCATTTATAATTAGAATGCTCATTCTTCTACTTATTCACGTGAGTGCATTTAGTCCCTGCCACAAAAGCCATAAGCTTGAACATCTCATCTTTATATATAAAATACACTTTTAATCTCTCCTGAGTGTGCCAACAAGGATGACAGCACAACAATTATGTCTCCAGCCGTTCGACACGTGTCCCCTTATTGAAACGCAATGTTTTCCGTTTGACCGAGTGGGCTTCGAAATTGGCTCTATGTTTAGTTTTGTATTTAGTCCAGAAAAAACAAACTTTTATGTTGCTCTGAAGCCCTAATACGGCGACGAAAGATGCAGCTGGCTTCTCCCTTACGCTTTGGTCGTATCGGCGGATGCGATGACGTTTCGGATCCGTAACGGAGACGTTGAGATTCATTGGCCTTTAATCCTGCTGTCTTTAATCCCATTCAATCAGACGCTCACTACGATCTCTTCGGTTGAGCTTTTTCGTCGGTGATCCCATCTATAAATATGTACGTATATCGCTTCTGCTAAACGGGCTCTCAAAATCTCTCGGTTATCCTTCTTCCTCATATGTTCATCTCTTATTGCTCATATTTCTTAATGGCTTACTCGAAAGTTTTTTTTTCGATTGAAATCCGGGAGGTGTTCTTCTGTTGTCGAGGCGAGGCTGCTGAGTTTCTGGGAGGTTAGGAATTTCAAGCGTGGTGGGGAGCTCATGATCGACGTCAACGTGAGTGTTTTATGCCTCATTTTTTCTTTCTGTTCTTCCGTAGATCCATCATTCTAATCTAATATTTTATTTCGTCTGTTGTTGTTTCCTGCAAATTTCGCCTGTTAGTGGGTAATGACTATTGATCCGGTCAATTTTAATAATTTTAGAAATCCAAAAAGGTTGAATCTTTGTTTCATTTTATGTAGTATAAATGTACAAGATGAGAGATTTCCACGCACATCGTCATGCTCCGTTCAGATTGAAACCAGTCAGAGTAAGAGACCTCGAGCTCTTTATTTTTTTCTTATCCACCAATTTTTTTTTTGTAATTTGGGAATTGAGAAACAAAATAATTCGTATGCCTATTTGTTTCATCACACTTTTTAAAACATGTTCTTAACCAAAATCTATTGTTCTTTGACAGGGAAACAAGTTCGTCAAACTAAACCCTGCTCAAAAGCTCCTCCAACTAAAAAAATTTCCTTGGTAACATTTTTGTATGATTATTTTGCCATACTCCTTTCATGAATTAGTTTTGTTATTTCTTGGCTTTTGTACTCAAACTATCAGTAACTTTTTCTTCCTCATCTCTCTTTCTGCAGTTTGATTTAAAAGACAATGTTTTTGTCATTCTCACGGGTTTGTTGTTTGATAATTGCATCTTGAACAACAAAGAAAGTGTTATGTGTTCTGTTTATTTTTACTTTTTAATGTGGGGTTTCTACGATCTTTCAAACCAGGTTGGTGGTTCGGAATAGACATGAGAAGCACAGCCAAGGTAACCTTTTTATTTTATTTACACGTTGATGAAAAAAATTGTCAAATTCCTGTGAAATAGAATCAGAATGACAAGCATTAAATATCTAACAAATTAGATTATCGTTGACTCAAGCAAGAAGAAGATTCAGAGGGGTACTTGAGCAGTTTCCTATAAATCTTATCAAACTCCAATGATTGTGCTCTAGAAACAGAGCTCCTCAAACTTGCACCACGAAATGAAATCATCGTAATCAATGCTTACACTATTTTCCATACTGATGGGGTCTTGAGAAAGTATCTCAGATATTAGAAACTCTTCAAGAACATAATAAACATTATATGCGGTTGAGTATTTTTTTTTGTTTTTTTTTTTGGAATACACGGATATGTATTCACATAAGTTCTCACTTAATGTCAATCAAAAAAAAAGATTATGTCATGGTACACGGCTTACTGTGACTTACTTGGTCTCTGTTATGCTAAATATCAATCAAAAAGAAGATTATGTAATGGTACACGGCTCATTGTGACTTACTTAGGCGATCGAAAACATAAATTAACTGTTAGGGTCTCTCATGTTGGTAAAAGACTTCGCCTATGTAGGCACCACTGTTTTATCAAACTATGTTTTTCTATGACAATAAACAAGAACTAAGATCTAAGCTAAAAAAAGATTTTCCTATATTTTCCAAAATCAATCTTCACTCATGGATAAAATTATGTGTGTCTCTCTCACGTGTTATTGGCAAAACCGGATTGACAACTATACAAAAGAAGACTACCTACGATATTATAAAAAAAAGTTTTCAACAATCTAAAATCATATAAAGGTAATAAACAAATGTTTTTAACATTTATTTTGAATATGTTTCTGATTTAACTATTAGCACTGTCACGAAGGATTAGGCGTCCGAAAGGATCATATCTTCACCCTCGCACTAAAGAACCAACATCCCAAAATGACTCTTCTAAACCCCCCCCCCCCCTCTCTCCCCCCCCCAACACACTTCATACAACTCAAGTTATTGCTATTAGACCTCTCTTTTTTCAAATTATTGCTCTGCTAGAGCCAACTATGTGATTCGGCTACACTTCTTGACTCCATGAATTTACAGATTGAAAATGAAAAAAATAACCATTTAGAAGGGGATTTACAGGTCTTATTCACCGCTTTCCACTCCTTCTATAACAACTGATTCTAAGAGCAAAAAAACATTTTCTCTTTCTGAGAATCTATTCATATTTCCATTAGCAGTCAAAAACAATTATCCGTGCGTAGCGCGGAAAAACGATCTACTACTAGTAAATACTAAATACTAATAACATATATGGAGACGATAATTAGTTTCGATGGGATATACTTTCTTGTGAGATGGCGAGTTTCTGTGGTACTAAAACCTTTTAATCAGCTAATACAATCAGCAAACCTTTGGATTCATTCAATGGCACTTGTCTTCATCACAAAGCTAGCAAAAATCTTGAAGAGTCAAAAGCTGGGAAGTGATAGTATTCAAAATCCAAAATTCTTTTTAAACAATAAACACATACTTATGAACAGTGTTTTATTACCAGATGAGATAAAGATGCTCAGTCATACAGTGACAAGTTTTGATTTATTCATCGAAACAAGACGATCTTTTACTTGCTGAGAGAGACCAAAGTGTGAGGAAAGAGATAACTTGCGAGCTAACATTTTAGCCGAAATATATATAAAAGAAAAACAAAATCAAGTGAAGATCTTTAAGACACAGACAGTGTGTGACCTACCTGTTGTGCTTTTATTCATCAACCAATTAGTAACTTGTTCTCTTCCAAGAAGCTGTATGTTGGCACTTCCAGGTTGTACGGTGCAGGACCTTTCCTGATCCTTCCAGAGATATCGTAATGTGATCCGTGACAGGGGCAGAACCAACCTCCATAATCACCAGCGTTAGGCAAGGGGATGCATCCCAAGTGAGTGCAGACACCAACCACCACTAACCATTCCGGATTCTTGACCCTGACAGCATCTTCTTGAGGGTCTCTCAGAGAACCAAGATCCACACTATTGGCCAGCTTGATGTCATCTTCGGTTCTTCGCCTGATGAAGACAGGCTTTCCACGCCATTTCACTGTAACGGTCGTTCCTGGTTCGATGCTACCGAGGTCAACCTCGAGGGATGCAAGTGCAAGGACATCTTTACTTGCGGACATGCTGACAATGAGCTTCAGAACAAGAAGGCGTAGAACAGAGGCGTAGACAAACCTCCCACCAGAGAGGACGAAATAGGCGAAGGCACGCTTGCTAGGGTCGCCAGGTGGGTAGCGCTCATGGTTGTGGTCGTCATACACAATCTTTGAGTTAGGTGTCTTGACTGCCTCCACCGTGGCTGGAACTTCCGAAGCAAAACCTACCTCATTCCCTTGGGTAAGGACTTGAGAAGCTAAACCTAAAAGAAAAGCGAGAAACATAAATAAGAAAAGCCATCTTTTCTTACAAGTATTCCATAAAATTAAGGAATAAAATGTTGAAATATAACATTAATGTACGCTTCCAAAGAGAAAACAAAATTCGATGCAGGATTATAACAGATTCATCCAAACAAATTCTACCATTATATGAAATTCAGTGAAAACTAATCCTCCAAAATTCTTAGGATTATCTCAGGTCCGGCGTAAAAAATCTCAGAACAAGTCAATTCGTATCCGATCAATCACGGAAGCCGAAGAATGAAACTAAAATGGTTCACCAAGCTCTAACATTGCGGATCATCGGTTAGATAGATAGATAAGTGGAATCTCAATTACTCCCGCAGCAAACACAAAATTCGAATATTTCAATCAAACCACCTGAAATGAAAATTGAAAATCAATCCAGAGAGAGAAGAGGGAAGGTTGTTAGATTTGGGCAAACCTCTTATAAGGCTCCGGTGGTAAGAATTGAAAGACGAAAGATCAGCAGAGGGAGCAGATCTGGGGGCGGCGGGAGAGGAGTCGATGGTATGATCTCGGGAAAGGACGAAGGTGGTCGCGGTACAAGATCTCTGCTGAACAGACAATAGCCTCCTCCCTGCAATTCGCAGCATCTTCGCTATTCGACGGGACGAATCTAGGGTTTCGTTGAACTCCTAAGGTTAGGGATGATGAATGAATGGCCGATGCAAACAAAAAGCTGACTCCTTTTAAATGATAGTGTTCGAGATCTATTTGGTTTCTGTTTTAATTTTTCTTTTTTTCTTTTTTTTTTTTAAACCGAAATTTAGTTTTTTACTATTCCCTCCGTTTCAATATAGAAGATGTTTTAAAAAGATTATTTTGTTTCAATTTACATGAAGTTTTGAGATTTTAAGGTTAAATTTAACTTTATTGGAAACTTTTCAACCAATTAGATTTTACGGTCTTTTTTATAATTGTTTAATAGATTTTAAAATTATATCGTGAAAATAACTTTTTTAGAAAAATGTAATTTTCTTAATCTTTGTGCACTAAGACAAAACATCAAGTATTATGAAACAGATGGAGTATTACTTACTCATAGGGCTGGACACAAATACTCGTTACTTGCCTTATACCCGCTACTTGATCCGTACTCGCCTCGTTTTTTCAAGTATTCGTCGTTGCCAAGTCAAGTATCAAGTTGATGAGTTTTGCTACTTGCAAGTAAAAAGCAAGTAACAACTATCACAAAAAAAAATTACGACTCGCCTTGATATTATTCGTTACTTGTTTTACGACTAAAAAATGATAACTAAACCATAAAAACCAAAACTTTAAACAAATATTTATTTTTAAACAAATATTTATTTGTTGTAAGAAGTAAACAATATTTTCTTATCAAATTTCATTTTCTTTTTTTAGGTGCAAATATTTTATTTGAAATAACTTTCGTGTTTCTACCAAGTTGAGTAAATAAAACAAACTTCATAACCTTCTCTCGTAAGATATTATATATCAAGTAATTTTTAAAAAGTTGGAAATATATCCAAGTAATTAATAAATACTTATAAGTAACAAGTAATCGAACAAGACAAGTAACTTATAAATAACATATTTTTGTACAAATACTCGAAGTCAAGTACAAGTCGAAAAATTTATTACTCGTTCAAAGCAAGCCAAGTATCAAGCGCCTTGCGTCCACCCCTACTTACTCGGGGTAAAACAGTAAAATATATTACCAAACAAATAGTCTCATCATGTTTACCAAATTGAGCATACATTCTCTCAAACGTAAATAATCTCCAACAGCTTATTTCGAAGCAAACAACAAATGGCAAATTTCAAAAACGACAATGTATTGTTTCCCAGAAGGAGAGGGTCATATGTTTATTTTGTCAGCTGGGTTGCACCTTCACAAACATGTTTTCTAGGGAGAAACTCAGAGGTTGCTGAGGTCAACAGGTTCACGGAGGAGCCTCTCCATCTGCTGCGCTCTTGTCCTGATAGACATGTCCAACACCTTTTGTTGAAACTCCACTATTAGCCCTCCGTAGATACTCGGATCAATCTGTCCAAAAACGAACATCACCACCACATTTAGACACATCATCAATGTTTAACATTCAGGCTTAATAATAATCACAAACATTACATATATATATACCTTCTGTTCCACAGTTACTTTCTTCCCTTCTCCAATGATCTCCTGAAGTGTCTCCTTGAGTTCCTTCTCCTCAGCAGGGGGAAGTGGCTGTTGGTCCCAAAACATTTATTGTAGAGAAAAAGACAAAAATAGCACTAAATCAAGTTTATGTTCCCAAACTAGCACTCAAGGTCAAAAGTCACAAAAATAGCAATTAATGTTTTATCAAAAGTCACAAACTTAGAGTTTAGAGTTAAAGGGTGGGGTTTAGGATTTAGGGTTTAGGGTTTAAGGTTTAGAGTTTAGGGTTTAGGGTTTAGATTTTAGGGTTTAGGGTTTAGGGTTTAGATTTTAGGGTTTAGGGTTTAGATTTTAGGGTTTAGGGTTTAGAGTTTAGAGTTTAGGGTTTAGGGTTTAGAGTTTAGGGTTTAGGGTTTAGAGTTTAGGGTTTAGAGTTGAGAAATGAGGTTTTGGGGATAAGATTTTAAATTTTGAAAAATAAAAAAAATTAAAATTTTCAAATGATAAACTTAGAAAGGTGCTATTTTGGTCATTTTAGTTTTTGAGTGCTATTTTTGTGATATAAACTTAGAAATGTGCTATTTTGGAGATTTGACCTTTATTGTATCAATACACACTCTTGGTTATGGTTTTTTAAAAGACAACAGTGTTAAAACTTTAGCTTACCATGACGGTGGTAACCAAGACTTTGACGTCTCCCCTATGTGCTGTTGTCAGCTGCATGAACTTTTTCACAATCACGTCTAGGGTCTTCAACTTCCCGTTCTCAGCTAACAAAGCTGTTTAGAAAAAGGAAAAAAAAAAAATCAGTCACAAGAAACAGCATGGTTAACCAAAAATCATTCAAAAACTCAATTGACATACAGAGGAAGTTCTTGGTAGGTTCAGCAAACTTTGCTTTGTCACAAACATCCACAATAGCAGCCAGTCTTGTCTCTCTAGGAACAGATGGATCCTTTGTAAACTGTGAGAAAATAGGGCTTGTCTTCATAGCCTCAACAAGCTCAGAAAGATCAGACTCAATCTTTTCCAAGGAATTCATTTTCACAGCTGCAATGTACAGCCACGAAGCAAAGTTGCCAGACTCACCAACTAAAGCCACAGGCACCTGAAAAACAACATTACACAAATGTATAAAAACCAAAACAAAGTATAAAATCCAAATAAACTACCAGGTGCTACATCAATGCATAATGCAGCTATTCACCGATTCATTTCATGCCTTAACCACAACAAATCCAAGCCATTTCGCGATTCTTACATATACGAAACACATTAATGTCTATAGATGCAACCATCCTTTGCTAGTAAAAATTGACATCATACAAGTGTGAGTGTACGTACCTTAACGTTGCCAGTTTTCTGAGCTGAAGCTGTTGCATAATCTCTTAGCTGCCACCCAAAAAAAATAAAAATAAATCAAAAGTAAAGATTAGTTGATAACATTCTCCGGAAGCAATAATACGATAATCCCATCATCCCAGGCTACGAATCCAATCAGATGATATGATCGGATCGACTGATATTGTACAAATCGATTCCTAACCAAAGAAAATGTAAACTGGAGTCGAGATTCGATTTTCTTAAGAAAACGATTTACCGCAGGGATAAGCGGCCGTCCACTGGGAAAAGATCTCGCAGAGGAGACGGAATCTGAGACGGCGATGGTCTTGAAGAGGGAGATCCCGGATCTGACACGACCAGCCAAAGCCATTTTTGTTGTTGCAGATATCTGATTGGAACCCTAGTAATGATAAAACAAAACAGCCAATCAGCTGTTCTGTCCGAGAGAAGCAACTGGTCAGATGAGGAAAGGAGACTTAGTGTATTGGGCTTCAGTGGGCTTACTCACGCTTATTTTATTGGGCTTACTACAACCATTGCAGGCGGACTCTAAATAACAGTTCTGGTGTTATTTTTATATATTATTGATAATTTCTTTTATATATCTGATCATTTTATTTATGCATATACAATATTTTTTTGTTATTATATAATTTCTTTTCGATGGATCAGATCATTTTTTATTAAAAATTATGGAACAAAACTATAATTAATATATAATGGGTTGATCGGATTATGACATAAAAACCTTATTTTTTCCATTGAACAAAAAAAAGTGAACAGTATTGTTTCCACGGTTGAATTATTTTGACTTTTATCTTCCATACGGTTTTGAAAGCTTTCAAATCAACCATCGAATTGATACATGTCATTTTAATGTTTTTAGTCGTATACTTGAGGAAAACTTACATTTTTATAATTTAAAGTCGTTTTAAAAAATTCAAAATATAACATATAAGAAAAAATCTAACATATAAGAAAAATATAACATATAAGGTGACTTCATTTTTGTATTTTAAAGTCGTTTTTAAAAAATATATAACATATAAGGTTTCCTCATTTTTGTAACTTAAAGTCATTTTAAAAAATTCAAAATATAACATATAAGAAAAAATCTAATTCTTTTATTATATGGTTAATGTGATTGTTTAATTTTTTTTAATAATATAAAATTAAACAAAAATGAAGAAGGATGCAAAAATTGTTATCAAATCTTTATTATTCATAATCATTAATTGTCATATATATGTAAATCGTATTAGGTAATTTCGTAGCTTTTATTTAAGAAAAAAATACACTATTCTTATATTTTAGGTTAATATAATGTTCTCTAGTGGACATTAAACAAATTATGACATAAAAACCTTATTTTTTCCATCGAACACATTCTTGAAAAAATGAACAGTATTGTTTACATAGTTGAATTATTTTGACTTTTATCTTCCATATGGTTTTGAAAGCTTTCAAATCACCCATCGAATTGATATATGTCATTTTAATTTTTTTAGTCGTATACTTAAGGAAAACTTACATTTTTATAATTTAAAGTCGTTTTAAAATTCAAAATATAAAATACAAGAAAAAATCTAACATATAAGAAAAACATAACATATAAGGTGTCCTCATTTTTGTATTTTAAAGTCGTTTAAAAAAAAAAATATAAGTTTTTTTCATTTTTGTAATTTAAAGTCATTTAAAAAAAATCAAAATATAACATATAAAAAAAAATCTAATTTTTTTATTATATGGTTAATGTGATTGTTTAATTTTTTTAAATAATATAAAATTAAACAAAAATGAAGAAAGATGCAAAAATTGTTATCAAATCTTTATTCTTCATAATAATTAATTGTCATATATATGTAAATCATATTAGGTAATTCTGTAGCTTTTATTTAAGGAAAGAATACACACTTCTTATAGTTTAGGTAATATAATGTTTTCTAGTGTTATATAATTATGAAAAAACGGGATAACGTTAGATTAAACTATAGTTTATATTATGTGCTCTAGAATTCTTAGAAAAAAATATTTAGAAGGCATTTTGATGTGCCACATAAGCAAAAAAAACTTTTTTAATTAATACAAAATTGAAGTTATATCTTTTCAAATGGTTCTCGGTTAATATATAAGGGATATTGGAAACATTTATAAACGGAGCAAGCAGAGCAGCAAGTGCATACCAGCAAAGGTCTCCAGGGTTAAGGGGGTTAAACATAGGGCCTTTGAAGTCATGTCACAGTACTCTTTTGAACGATCTCAGCATTAATTCTGAACGATCTCTACCTAACTGGAACAAGCAGAGCAGCATGAGATGATGAGTGGGATATTAAGCCTTGTATATATACACTTACATACGTTTCCAACGTTTTTTCTCTACACCTGTTAATCCTACTCAATTTCATTTGATTAAATTGCATAAGTATCTATGCAGAACATGATATATTGTCACATAGGATAACAAGAACAATTTAATAGTTTTATTTATAGTGTACGATTTTTGTAGCATAACATACTACAATGGACGACGGTCTTTTAAGACTTTTTAGCTCTTGTTAGATAAAGAGAGCACGGAGAGTGAAGCGACGTCGTTTTTGGGTAAGGTTTGGAGAAGGTATGTCGCTGGTAGACTACGACGATTCTTCTTCATCCGACGACGATGTCTTAACTGCTGCGGCGGAGCACAAGGAAGCTCTGCCACAACCACAACCGCAACAGAAACTGAAACCCTCTCCAGCTCCTTCAATTACACGGTGAGTGATTTTAGGGTTTCCCAATTCTTGGATTTTCCGATTACGAATCTGTTCCCTTTGTCCTTGTTAATTTGCAATTAAAGCGCCGCGTATGGCGACTTTGATTCATATAGCTCACGTTCTCATCGTTGATCTTTGTATTTTGTATGCTGAAGCAGAGGTTTTCGATTCAAATTAGCTGTAAATTTCCCTTCAGACATATCAAGTGCTGTTCTTGTCTTAGAATAGACACGAATGCTTACTCAAGTTCTGAAATTGAATACGATTAAGCTCAAAGCAGAGTATTACAGTCCAAGCTGGTTTAAGTTGTAGTTGACCGTTTGTGTGTTTTGTTAGGAGATGTTTAGAGGAGAAGGAAGAAAGTGGAGAGCTTCCTCAGCTACCAGATGCTTTACTTCTTCTGGAGTCACCGAGACTCACACATGTGAGTGGAAATGACCATGCCTCCGTTGTTGCAGCCGCAATGGCTGAAAGTGCATTACGGAAACGAGAGTTCAATGGGAAATCTTCTTCTCTTCCTCGTCGTTCCAAGCTACCAAAGGGGAATCTGCCTCATTCTAAGAATAGCCCAGATACTTTGGGTAATGTGCTTGTGCCTCCTCAGCTCAAAGGAAGGTTAGTCCGTGAAATAGGCCTTGTTTCATCTCAATATTTCACTTTATTATATCTCAACAAACATATCAAAATTATGGCTTATATGTATCTGCAGGAGTAATGTTGCCACAGAAGATATGAGCAGGCTTTTTGTGAAAAAACGACTAGACTCCTCCAAGGAAAGATCTCCTAATCAGGAATAGTATCGTTATATGGCTCTTTCTTTACCCGCAGAAAAGAAAATCAAAAACTTGGTTTAATCTCAACGGTTTAACCTAGCTCTGTTCTTGATTGGTTTAGCCTTAATTCCCACAAGTGTCAGGTGCTTGAAGTTTGAAGTTATGCGTATAAGTTCTTTTTTCAAAAGTTTAAAGCATATTGTTTTCGAGTGTTTTTTTTGTTCTATTATCACGTAAGTTTCCTACAAGCAATTAACAATGTCGGAAAAGACAATGGGAAAATAAATTTCACGGTAATTTCCCAACAGGTTAAAAAATAAAGAAAGAAAACCATCTAGGTACGTTGTAACTTAGGGAAATCGGATTTATTTATCTCCGTATTTTTAATATAGATTTATTTGATTATAAATTACGAGAAATCTTATTATATCCAACAAATTTATTTGTGAGAATTCATATTTGAGGATTTTATTTAAATTTTATCGACTGTTTTATAAAATCCAATTTTATTTGCATAATGTTAAATTTATAATAATTTATATGTTTTAGAATTCATAACCAATATTTTCTGATGTTGAGATATTAATAAACCATTAATTAAACTACAAACAAAAAATATATTAATAAACCAATAATCAAACTATAAAACCAAAAGGAAAAATACTTTCAACATACATTTTCAGTTTTCACAAAAATATATTAAACTTATAAATATTGTTGAAAGTTAAACTAGAGCGGTTGGTGGATACAACTTGTATTTTTATTATTGCAAGCTCTTTTTGAAAAGATCAAAATAAAATATTCCAGAAATGCTTAGACGTCATCGTAGACAGTTGACTGGCGAATCCGGCAATTTGCATCACATTCCACGTTTTCGGCGAAAAAAGGCGGGCAATATATAGGGCCAGTAATGGAGTCATACATTTCCAAATAAAATATATTACTTCCTTTAGTAACCATAATCAACGGCCTACAATCCATTAGCATTAAAGTCGACAATCTAACGGGCCTACAGCTTCCGACCACGCTAAGGAGCGTCACACCAGATTAATCCTATCACTACTTGCGGCCCTATCTCTCGAGCCAATAAAAGGGCAACAAAAATATCCGCAGCTCTTCTTCAACCACAAAGACAATTCTCTCGTCCTTCGTCTTCTTCGCTCATTGAGTTTCGCTTTGCCATCGCTTCCTCTCGGTGAGTTTAGCTTCCTCCCAGATCTCTGAGTCGCTTTAAATCTCCTTGTTTCCCACGCTTAGTTCATCTAAACTTTTATCGATCTGATTCATTATTATCAACAAAGGTAAAATGATACAGATCTGATGGTTTCCCAGCGTATTTTGCGATTGATTTGAATCTTAGATCCGTGGCTAGAGTGTTATTAGATTAGATCTGTATAAAAGTTTATTCGATCTGATTGTGTAGATCTAGAAATGATTCGTCTCTGTTGCTTATGTACGGATCTGTTGCGTGGAGAGTTTCCTGCTTGTGAATTTGATATTGTGTTTGCATCATTTGATAGAGTTAATACTGTATTGATATATTACTAGATCTCGTATTTGTATAGCAGTTACATAATATATATATTTTTTTTTATTTTTTTGCAGAGGTCAAAATGGTTGAACAAACTCAGAACCCGACGATTCTCCAGAAGGCGTCTGGCCAGCTCATGCGTACGGGTGTTGTTTCTCATGACATTCACGGTTACACTTCCTCTTTCCAGAGGCGTGCAACGTACGGAAACTACTCCAACGCTGCGTTCCAGTACCCTCTCGCCGCTACTTCCCGGATTGTGGCAACTACCACCACCTCCCCCGTGTTTGTCCAAGCTCCAAGTGAGAAAGGATTCTCTAGCTTTGCTATTGATTTCCTCATGGGTGGTGTTTCTGCTGCCGTCTCCAAGACCGCTGCTGCTCCTATTGAGCGTGTCAAGCTTTTGATTCAGAACCAGGATGAGATGCTTAAGGCTGGCAGGCTCTCTGAGCCTTACAAGGGTATTGGTGACTGTTTCGGCAGGACCATTAAGGATGAGGGTTTTGGTTCTTTGTGGAGGGGAAACACTGCTAATGTTATCCGTTACTTCCCCACTCAGGTTTGGTTATGTTTCACTTTTTTGTTTCTAATAAGTGTCTGTTACTCCCTTACTGATGTATCTTTGGCTTTTTATAGGCGTTGAACTTTGCGTTCAAAGATTACTTCAAGAGGCTTTTCAACTTCAAGAAGGACAGGGATGGTTACTGGAAGTGGTTTGCTGGGAACTTGGGATCTGGAGGTGCAGCTGGTGCCTCTTCCCTTCTCTTCGTGTACTCTCTTGACTACGCACGTACCCGTCTCGCCAATGACTCCAAGGCTGCCAAGAAGGGAGGTGAAAGGCAGTTCAATGGTCTTGTCGATGTCTACAAGAAGACCCTCAAGTCTGATGGTATTGCTGGACTCTACCGTGGATTCAACATCTCCTGTGTTGGTATCATTGTCTACCGTGGTCTCTACTTTGGTCTGTACGACTCTTTGAAGCCTCTTCTCCCTGCTGACCTCCAGGTTTGTTTATTTGATATACATCTTAGAAACCCAATCCTGTCTTGTCTTGTTTGTTTCTAATGTTGTTGTCTGTGTTTCCTTTGGGTGATTTCAGGACAGCTTCTTCGCTAGTTTTGCCCTTGGATGGCTCATCACCAACGGTGCTGGTCTTGCATCCTACCCCATCGACACAGTCCGTAGAAGAATGATGATGACATCCGGTGAAGCCGTCAAGTACAAGAGTTCGATGGATGCCTTCCAGCAGATTCTCAAGAAGGAAGGACCCAAGTCACTCTTCAAGGGTGCTGGTGCCAACATCCTTCGTGCCATTGCAGGTGCTGGTGTGCTCTCTGGATACGACAAGCTGCAGTTACTTCTTCTCGGAAAGAAGTACGGATCTGGATCCGGCTAAGTGTGCTAGCCACCAGTCGCCATCACCATAAAGCTGCGGCTTTATTTTTTTTTCTCGATTTTTATTTGCAGTTTCAAACTTTTTTTTAAAAAGGATCAAGATGTTGATGAAATCTTTTACCATAAAACTTAGAGATGAGCATGGGAAAGCTTATGGAATAAATTTTTGTATTGGAGTTCGACTCCTTTGAACCAATTTTATGATTACCAATTTTTGTTATATTAAGCTTAACTGGTTTAAAATATTTTTGAGTATTTCAAATTGCTATGGCATGTTTGTCTGTTGTAATTTAAAATTTCTCTACTGCATTGCGAATGTTCACGTAATCAAACAATCAATAGGGTCGTCGCATGGTGTTACCAAAAAGACATTGAGATGTGTAGACAAATAACAAAATAGGCTGCAAAATCAAACCAAATTAGATTGTTTTTCCTCAAAGACGTGCCTTCACACACACTGCACTTCCTGACAATTGTCTTTTTTTTTTGTTCATTGGCACGTTCCTAACACCGTCGGTGTAGTCAGTGACTGAAGAATAAATCGTTAATGATGGCGCCGTTAGTCAACTCCGCTTCGTATTAAAATTATTTTCTTCTGATCTCTTATTCTTCCCTTCTCCGGCGACCTTCAACCTCCTTCGAATCTGTAAGCTTCAAATTCTCTTTATGTCATACTTCAAAATTGATGAACCAGGAACTGAGTTAGCTGATTTACTCTTGTTTTTAGATGGCTGGATCTTAATTTGCAAACTTGTATCAGCTTATGCTTCTTACTATTCACATTTCATTCCTTGAATTGTATTTGCAGAAATGAGTTTGTGAGCCGTGGAGGAGGAAGGCGTCCACTTCAATTTGTCTGAGCCAGGCACACAGATAACTGATCGGGAGAATAATAGAAAACAATGGGGAAAGCATCAGCTCTGCTTCTGTTTCTCTTGAGTTTCGGCTTCTTCGTTGTGACATATAATCTTTTGACACTCATACTCCACAACAGATCTAACTCAGATGGAACTCGTCCACTCCTAGATCCTATTGTCCAAATGCCTCACGCAAACTCCCAAACCTCTCCAGCACCAACATTTCATGTCGCCTTAACAGCAACAGACGCTCCTTACAACAAGTGGCAGTGTCGTATTATGTACTATTGGTATAAACAGAAGAAAGCTCTCCCTGGTTCAGACATGGGTGGCTTTACCCGCATTTTGCACTCCGGTAATACCGATAACTTGATGGATGAGATACCTACGTTTGTGGTTGATCCTCTCCCTCCAGGTCTTGATCAGGTAGATAAGAACTTTGCTTTTTAACTCTCTTCACTTGGTATGGGCTTGTCTAATTAATTGAATCTCTCTTTTAAGGGTTATGTTGTGTTGAATAGACCGTGGGCGTTTGTGCAATGGCTTGAAAGAGCTACCATCACCGAAGAGTATGCCCTGTCTCTCCCTTCCTTCCAAGGAATTATTCGACTGTTTGCTGAATCTCATGGTTGTTGTGTAGCTATGTGCTGATGGCAGAGCCTGATCATGTTTTTGTTAACCCTCTTCCTAATTTGGCTGTTGGAGGACACCCAGCTGCTTTTCCGTTTTTCTACATTACACCTAAAAAGTTCGAGAACATTGTTAGAAAGTATTATCCTGTGGAGATGGGCCCGGTTTCAAATATTGACCCCATTGGCAATTCTCCTGTTATCATAATCAAGGTGAGAATTTGTGAGATTACCTTAGCCATAAAAAAAGACTTGATGTTGAAATACATTTTACTTTGTTATGCAGGAATCACTTGAAAAGATTGCTCCTACGTGGATGAATGTCTCGTTGACAATGAAAAACGATCCAAATACTGATAAGGCATTTGGATGGGTCCTGGAAATGTTAGCACTGCCAAACAATAATCTCTGTTCATATATTAGGTCCTTGACTTTTGCATCTCCATCATTGCTTTCTGACACACGTCTATTTTGTGT